>NC_037288.2:3750000-5000000 GCF_000002775.5 Populus trichocarpa | reverse complement strand
AGCTAATATATTTTTAATCAATTACTTTAAAAAAATACATATAAATTGTGTATATAAAAAATAAAAGAAGAAGCAAGCCATGCATAGTAGTCTGTTAGTCCAATGCAACTAGACCTATAAAATTAAGCTCAGGTAACAGGTGCCTTTTTATTTTTTAAAAATATTGAATAAACAACGTATCATATGTCTATTTTTTCAAAAAAATCAAATGATATATATTTTATTACCAAAGAAGATGCGTCGTCGCCTTATCTAAATTCCAGCCACAGCAAAGGTGACTGGAAAATTATATTCACCTGAAAACACATAATATACACCCTTAAAGTTTTAAAATAACTAATTTATCAACCCAAAAATATCCTTAAAAATACTCAAATGATATATTTTTTTTATTATGAAAGATGATGTGTCATCGTCTAGATTTCAGCCACCATAAAGGTGATTGGAAAGTCTAAACCCTTTTACATAAAATTTTATTTTTTAATTTATATTCATCTAAAAACACATAGTAAACACCCTTAAAGCTTTAAAATAACTAATTTATCAGCTCAAAAAAAATCCTCAAAAATTGTTCAAAAAACACAAAATCAAACTAGGAAACAAAACTCCTCCAACTCCAATCTATTTTTTCTAGCCACTTGGAAGTCCAAAAACATCTCATTGGTACGCTTTCATCAAAAAAAAAAATTACTTTGACTTGGAATTTGGCTATTTTTGTCATTGAAATCGACAAACTGGCCTCTTTCTATTTTCTCCATTGAAAATTTTTCAATAGTTCTACTGAAAAGTAAAAAAAAAATATTTGGATTAAAAAAGTTAATTGCAAAACTAGAGGGGTCAAAAGGGAAAAATCCCAAGGCAAAAACCCCCTAAAACGCTGTCAACACAATGCTTGAGAAAAACAGCCTACCATTTCTTTCCTTTTTTTAATTTTGATCTTCGAATTTTTAATTTGTTACAGACAATGAAATCAATATTTTTATTATAAAATTAAGTATCAATCCAATCCAATGCTATAATATTTTATGAGATTGCAATAATTATTTTTTAAAAAATTAATATATATTATGAGATTTAATTTTTAATAAACATAATGTTAAAAGATAAAATAAAAAAAATTAAATTCTAAAAAAATCATAAGACCAAAAAACACAAATTATTATACAAAACGATGATCAAACGTGTCAAACATGGAGTGTGAACTGCTAAAGTGTGTTCTGCATTATTATTAGTATTATTATTATTATTATTATATAAATGAGGCTTTAAACTCTTATGAAAAAGAAAATAAAACATTGGAGTGTGAAATCAAACAGTCTAAAAAGTGAAACTCAGCACTGCTGGTGATGGGATGGGAGTCGCCTCTGGGCGTCGTGTACGTGCCCCGAGTCGCACGTGGAAACTCAGATTCGTCAGTTCAGGGTATCATCCACAGTTGACTCTCAAAAACCACGCCCTTTAGAGAATTCGAATATTCGTTAGCCAAGTACTTCCATTTAATCACAAGAATGCCCCTGAGAATCATTAAAAAATAAAAAGTAAAACGATGTGTTTGTGTTGTAATAATACTCACAGAATCAAACATGACCCAGCTTTGATCTTGAATGAGTACTTATCCTGGACACGTATTTGACTTCTTGTTTGTTGCCTTAATTAATCATTTCTTCCCCTCCCTTCACACTACTATATTGATTAAAGACTTGAAATTAACCAACATATTTAGCATATGCTACTTAAATAATAATAATAATAATAATTATTATTATTATTCTGAGTTATATTCATTTAAGTTTCATGATATACATGTTTTTGCTGAATAAAAATACAATAATGTGTCTATAGAAAGCACTGAATAATTTGTCGCATCACAATTATTGTAGTGTAATTTTACTATTATGTCCATTGCTAAATGATGGAGATGTGACACATTTCAAACATAATGTTGCCATCATCGTCAATATGAGATAGAGGTGGCTATGGGTTAAAATTGTTTATTATTCGGGTTAATATAATCATTTCTTAAGAACTTTTAAACCAAACCCAGTTGAATAATTATTATTGTGTCATGTTGATTAGTTTTATTTTTTAGTTTGATAAATTTCTTACGAGACTTGGTTTAATTTATTTAGAACTTATAATGAATCTTTAGTTTATAACGTGTTTTCTCGATTTGTTTGTTTTTGTTTTGATTATAGAATAAACTGGTTTTTTTAAAAAAATTCTAACTGAAATTACATGAGAAAATTCAAAAAGAGTTTCTTCTAGATTTATTTTTATAAATATTTTAAATAATTTGATTAATTTATTCACCCAATTATCAATCAATTTCAATAATCTAGAATCCTCTAGACAATAATTTCATGTTGCACCACACTCAATAATTTCGTTTTGCTTTGTGTTGAAGCAAAGTCATATCCCAAACACGTCTCAACTACTTTTTCTTTCCGAGAAAAGCACCTCACTCGGAAAATAAGAATAAAACAAATGAGTTTTTATAATAAGATCCTTGGTGCAAAACGTGCAGTTATTCTATTTATTATTTTAGTTTTAGTTTTTGGGTAAAACATTTGAAAAACACGAGGGCAATTTATTAGTGACAAAAGGAGTCTGTATATATATGTAGACCCAGTAAATAGAAGAACATCCCATATACAAATTCTATATTTTTTATTTCTTGTTCTCTTCTATAGCCGCCGCCATTAATGGACGCAACAGAAGTTATTGAGTTCTTTGATTCATGCTGGTTTGAGATGGAAATATTCAAGAAACAACCAAGTTTAGCTAAATCGTCCAGTGTAGAGACAAACCCACATCAAGAAAATCAAGAAAAGGCTCCAAAACCAGAGATCTCGAGAGTGCCAACAATCATCACAAGGTCTATGAGTGAAGATCTGTGCTCCAAAACAAGCCTCAGTTCGGGCTTTTCTCTCTCTCCAGATTCAGTTCTCCGCGCACCAAAGCTCCACGCCATCCTCTCAGGAAAAGAAGTCAAAGAGGAAGAATACTCAACACCAACAGAGAGAGTATATATTCTGGAGTCACCTAAAAAGAAAGTTTCGAGGGGGAGAAAGGGAAAGAAAGTGACAAGCAAGAGCTTGTCAGAACTGGAATATGAAGAGTTAAGAGGATTTATGGATTTGGGATTTGTCTTCTCAGAAGAAGATAAAGATTCAAACTTGGCTTCAATAATTCCAGGATTGCATAGACTTGGTAAAAAAGATGAGGAAGAAGCCATTCTTGATGAGCCTACAGTATGTAGGCCTTATTTATCTGAAGCATGGGAAGTTCTGGAAAAGAAGAGGAAAGAGGAACCATTGATGAATTGGAGAATTCCTGCTTTGGGCAACGAGATTGACATGAAAGATAATCTTAGATGGTGGGCTCACACCGTTGCTTCAACTGTTAGATAATGGAAATCTCAGATAAATGGTTCACGGTTTTGTTTTCAATATCATTTTTGTGTTTTGTAAAATGTTGAATTTTTATTAATTTTGGCTACAATTATCATCATTTGTTTGCAATTGTAAACAAAGGTGAAATCTTCTTCAACTTGGAAAATATATTTTTTGCAAATCTGATTTCATCCTCGGTTATGGTTTTCTCTCGAGACAAGCAATCGGGGGTGATTATGGTTAGGAAAGATCATAGAAATCATCCATGACTGGAGGTTAGCGTGTGTCGAATTATGAGATAAGATGCCCGACTTGACATTTCTTGCCCACCAGAATTCAACATACTGTAAAGGACCTCATGCAAGTTGCTGACAAAATTTCATCGAATTTTTTTTAAATCCTTTTTGGCATGAACTGCCACAGAACTCCTAAATAAATCTTAAATAATGAAATTACACCGAGTCAAATTGTCAATATATGACCATATGAGAAGCCCGTGATCACTAAATTTTGATCTAATCAAAAGTGGAGAGGATCTTGCAACTAAAATAATTTCTCCTTGTCAAAAATTTATCATATATCCCAATTTTTGTCACCAAACTAATCTTAAAAAAGTGAAAGAAACCTAAATAAACAAATTATCATTATCAATAATATGTTGTAATATAATTGTTTTTTTGTTCAAACTAGATTGACTACCCACGCTTTGTGCGGGCAATTTTATGCTATGTGTAGATCGTATGCACACCAATAGTTCTATTTCTGGCAATATTTCTCAAAAAAAAGTCATGTAAGCTCACTTAAAAGAATAGCAAGAAATAGAAATGAAAGCCTAACTCACTTTATTAACATTTTAAGAAACATAAATATTATCATTGATGAATATTAATAGGCAAACCATGCAAAACCATTATTATCACTGATCAATTTCTCGTCCTGCCTTGCTTGCCTAAGTGTCTGAGCATCAATGGGTTCTTCAATTCCTTTCTTTTCCCTTGCTTGGCCATCATTCTTTTCTAAATGTTTAGTTGGACTTCAGATTGTTGTTGAAGTATAAGTTAGCTGTCAGTGTTGGATTCTTGACAGATTCGTTCATTTATAGCTTAACTAGCTTAACTGTTGTGTTAAGGACAATTGACAACATTTTCTAAAAATGATCTTGCTATATAAGTTGTTTGCTTGTTGAAGTTGTTTGTTGCTGGTGATTTCACTATTGTTTTGTTTCATTGTTTTGTTTCATTATTGTTGGAGTATGTCCCAAAAACAATTAAATCCAACAACTTTCATATTTCGATGTGTTCTTTGTTCTTTTATTGTGTATTACATGTTTAGTTTCACGCAATAAGTTTATATTGCTAAATGGCTTTCAAAATATTTTGTTTATAGGTTTTTTTTGTTTCAGTTCTGCTTAATCGTTTTTTGCTTTCTCTTGGGGTTGGTCTGGATGAGTGTTTTTTTTGTTTTTATGCAGCATGATTTCTTTTTTGGATTTTTTTGGCTTACTGTCTTTGGATTTTTAAATTCTTCTTGGTTTAATGTCTTTTGAGATATGATTGGTTCATTTTTTTTTTTCAAATGATAACTTTATGTTTTTGCTTAATGGGATGGAATAAGTTTGTTGTTCCCTTGGTCTTTGCATGACAGTTTAGCTATAATGTTCTTATCATAGATGAGATGGCCTTGAACCTTTTTTCTTAATCTTTACAATGTTGACAGTTGCTTATGGCTAGGGCATAAGAGGTTGGGTTTTAGATGTTTCCTCTGTCGAGCTTAGGAAAGGGTGTTCTTATCATAGATGATTTTTTATTTTACTTTGAAAAATAAAATCTAAATAGCAAACAATCTCAACATATTAGACTATATAAATGTAAGAAATAATCCTAAGAAGAACAAATATATATATATATAAGTCATATTTTATAGAGAACAAATATAAATGTAAGGCTAGCCGAATGTCAGCTAACCTGAAACTAATTGAGCAATCATAGGGAGCCAAAAAGGCAAAGAGCTCATAAAAAAATAAAGACTTGGCTAACCTGTAGATTGAAAGAGAAACTCTGTTTTCCAAGCTTCAGCAGACAACAAACAAATGCTGGTGGTTTCTTGTAAATATTCTTTTTTTAAAAAAAAAAGGTAATAAAGCATCATATCAAATGAATGAGCCAAAAAGGCAAAGAGCTTATAAAAAAAAATGAAGACTTGGCTAACTTGTAGATTGAAGGAGAAGAACAAATCAATGCTGGTGGTTTCTTGCATAATTTATTTTTTTTAAAAAAGGTAAAAAAGCATCATATTAAACGAATGAGCAAAGGCTAACATCAGTTGTTCAAGTAGAGTGTAAACTAAAAAGACCTGTTAAAAGTTAATTTAACAACAAGGACACCATGCTAAAGAGCTGAAAAAGCAAGGGAAACAAAAAAAAAAAGGAAAGAGGTGTTTAAAAAAAAATCAGTCTTAGCTAACTGGAAGAGGGAATGAGAAGTCATGCACCGCAACTCTCAACAGATAACCAACAAATATTGACAGATTACTGCAACCTAAAAAAAAAATGCAAGTTAGCATCACAACACATGAATAAATAAAGGCTAAAAGTAGTAAACAAAATAGAAGATAGTGTTATGCCTGAAAATTTTAAAAAAAAACATAAGAAAAAACTAGCATGATCAAAGGTTCAAAATGCAGATAAACAAATCAATTTCAAAGCAATCCCAAAATAGCAAAAACCGTAGCAGAGAGGCTTCCCAATCTTTTCTAAAACGAAGGAAAAGGATTAAAAAAAAGTGTGTAAACCCCCCTCGTAGACCAATAACCCCTTAATTGCAATGACCCTCAAAGAAATACATTAGCAATCAATGTCAAAACCCAACGTCAAGCAATTCAGAAAAGAGGCACCAAAAAGTTTATATAATTTATTGCAAGCCAATGACCTCTCAATTGCAAGGGTTCCCACATAAACTCAAAGGACAAAGTCATGTCAGTAGATACCCAAATAAAAATGCATGGGAATACCACATAACCCACATACCAATGACAATGAAACCATAGAGCAAGTAAAACTCAATTGTAGTCAATTCCTAACAAAACAACAGCAGAAAAAATAAAAGAAAACAAACTGGAAAGCTAACCAGAATGTCATTCACCAACTGAATGTTAACCCATCATAGAAACACCTAGCATGTGACAGCGAGTTTGCATTTAATGCACTATGATGGCATGTCCACTAACCCATATAAAAAAAAAGCCACGCCCTTGGAAAAGAAAGTTTACAGGTAGTAGATGAACCTCAAATGAAAGAATAGTCAAGCCACAAACAACAGACATTAACAAATTATCCTCCCCAGCTTTGATGCACCATAGCCACATCTATAGGAGGACGACATGCCTAGAAGATAACAATACATGTGGGGAAAAAAAAGATCATTAGCCAAAATGATGAGGAAGCGCGCGAGAAGACAACAAATTGAGCACCCGAGCCAAGAAAAAATTGAATCCATAGTATACCCATACCCACGCAACAATGAAGTAAGAAATGAAAAGGAGATGGAGCCTAATCTTTAACTGAAGACAATGCCACATGAAAGCGTGTAAAAAGTAAAAATTCTATTTTTTATAATATGCACATAAGAGCCTCAAGCCAGCAAGCTACTTATTTTTTATAACGTTCAGGGCAATCTAGCTATTAAGAGTCCAACACGCCAATTATTTTTTAGAGCCTTTGAAGCCAACAAGCCAGTTATTTTTTATAACATCCACGTGAGAGCCCAACACATCAATTATTTTCGAGAGCCTCAAGTCGCCAACCCAACTATTTTTTATAACATGCAATTAAGAGTATATAGTGTTCATCGATGAAAGAGCCTAGCGCACCAATTATTTTTTAGAGCCTCCCGAACCAGTAGGCCAGTCATTCACGCGAGAGCTCAACACACCAATCACATGTAAGATCCTAGCTCGCCAATTATCTTTCCCAACATGCATTTCAGAATAAACAATACAATTAATAGTCATGCACTTAAGAGTACACAATGTAGTTTTTTATACAACGCACAATATATAATGTTTCATCGATGAAAGAGCCTAGCACACCATAATGCACAGTATATAGTCTTTCATCAATGAAAGAGCCTAGCACACTAATTATTTTTTTTGAAAGAGCTCAGCACACTAATTATTTTTTTATTTTTTACACACCAATTACACGTGAGATCCTAGCACACCAATTATCTTTCCCAACATGCAGTAGAGAGTAAACACAAACATTGCAATTCATAGTAAAATCACACAGTATATCGTAATTCACTGATAAGATTTAGGTTTTTTTACTAAACCGAGTCTCTGGCTATAAGAACATCAATCTCAATTGCTACTTAATTATAAATGGTGATCATATAACTATTAGTGGTTATAAAATTTAGTAAAACTTTTGAAATGGATAACTGATCCATTAATAGAGATATATGCTCCAATCAACCAGATATTTCCAAGATCCTATTTGATTTAGTTAGTTTATATATATGCAACAAGTCTAAGTATATATCTCAATATTTTGTAAGCAAGAATGTTTTTTAAAAAATAAATTAAAATAAAAAAGATATAGAAGGTGACAGCTTAACAATAGTTGATTTAGATTCTCTAGAGTAATGCTGCTCAACTAGGGCAAATTACTCCAAACTTGCTTCGGGACAGCGTATTTCTCGATTAATAAATTAAGAAGTGACAATACTATCTTTAGAGGTACTCTTTTGCTTCAATTGCTCAGTCATTGCATGCTTTCTAATTAATTGTTTTTTATATCCCCACAAAACATTCTCTTTTTTTTTTTTTTTTTAAGATAGTGAGGTTAACATGGATTAAGAAAATTTATATTTTCATTTATAATAGATTCCAGCTAATCAAATCTTATAAAATCTAATAATTTAAGATTTAAAGAGATTCTTCGAAGACAATAATCAATTATAAGAGAAATTCTCAAACTCCGGAACTACTCCAAGCAATAATATATATATATATATATATATATATATATGATTTTGTTAGCTTTATCAAATCTCGAATTTCAATTTTTTTTTTCTATTTTTGAATTACGAATTACGATAAAATATGAAATGAAATCAATTATTATTTTCTAACCGTTAGTAACAACTTATTATTTGAATTTGTATGTTTAAATACAAAAATATCTTTAATTATCAACATTATCTGTCACCAGTTACACCATCAATTTTACCCTTAATATTATCTAATATTTTCAATTCTGCCTTTTTTACACCCACCATCTAATGTTAATCGAATTTAATATTCAAAACCTAAAAAAAAAAAAAACTTAAAACTAGTAGTCATACATAATTTACTATTATAGCTAACCACAATAATCATTCAACCTCATCACGGTTAAAGTACTTCTATCCAAATTTATCAGTACCATAACTTGGTTAAACTTGTTCCTAAATCTAAATTTCAATTTAAATTATTTTATGAGTATATTCTTTGGTTTCCTCCAGCATTTCAGCACGTCTCCATTAAATTATTATATTTTTTATAGTGATCAAACATATTACATATCTTTCCATTCAAGCAAATATTGTTTTTCTAGTTTTGGTATTTCATTCTATTGTTATGACTTGTGAATTTAAACAAATTTACTTAACATCATGCAAAAGTTAATATTGCTATAAATTTTATTATTTCTTAACATTGACTTTCACCTTTATACACACACACACCAATAAAGTGTTGAGGGTTCGTACGTGGTTGTTCCTTTCAATAAGTGGTTATTCCTTTCAATAAGTGCACTTTCTGTGAATCGAATCGAATTTGTGTTCTCATCCTTACAAAGATATAACAGTGCCTTAGCCGCTAGATCAACACTTTATTGGAATCACATTTTTATAGTCATATCCTCTAGCCTAGCTTTTGCTTTTAAATGGTTTTTAAAAATAAATTTATTTTAAAAAATATTAAATTAATATTTGTTTTTTTAGTGTTTTTTTTATGATTTTAATATACTAAAATTAAAAATTAAAAAAATATATTTATTTTAATATATTTTAAAATACAAAATATTTTTATAAAGCGCTTTTTATCACAGTTGGACATTTGAAAACCTCCCATGCACTTTAGATATCAGGGAATCAAGTCTTCAAACCTTGTGAATGAGCGGAGACCTTATGATATGAAATTCCAAGTTTTACCATTATGGAATCTGATGGTGCACATTTTTTTTTAAAGGCTCATTTAGACCACACCTCCCATTTTTTTGTTTTAACCTTGAAAAATTATTCTGCCTCGATTCAATACCATGAAAAAAATTTCAACTACTACCATGCATCTCAAAGAATTTTTTTGAGTTTTGAGAAGTCAAAACTCCACGTGGAGCACAACATAAAAACACAAAAAAATTATAATTTGCTGAAATATTCTCTATAAATACACACTTTTACATAGGGTTAGCACTATATTTTCTAGTCAATAGTTGATAATGCAAAAACACACCACATTCAATGCAATCTAGCACCATCTCTCTCTCTCTCTCAATTAATGATTATTTCTAGCTAACAAGTCATTGACATTCATCTACCTCTCTACCGATGACAATGCAAGGCGCTACAACTTTTGGTGAATACCAATGTTTCTACCAGTCAATTTTCATGCTACTCTCGAGTTAAGCAGACGTGACCAAGGTCTATAAATAAATATCTTGGATCATCAAGTATACACAACAAGTCACAATTTCTGCTACTCAATAATTTCACTCTTCAATAATTTTTGTTTATATTTTCTCTCAATTCTCTCATACACCTACTTACTTTAGCATCCGAGAGTTTCTCTTTCCATGAGGAGCCTTTTGTTTATTTGAATTGAACACACTCAATAAACAAAGAGTATTTAAAATATGAATAGATAAACATTTTGTTTTAGTATAAAGGAGAATGGAAATGAGAGATTTTGTTTCGATGGGAATAAAAAAAGAAAAAGGTTCACCTCGAGTAATTGTATGGTACTCAGGGAATAACTAATGATATCATATTAGTTATTCCTATTAATTAGTTTTTGGATCCACTTTAAAAAAATAAAGACATACAACTAGTAGAGAGAAATTCTATGTGAAGATATTTTTATCACTTTTGATGAGTTATAAATTTCATATTCTCTCCTTATCATGTTTGTTTTTTTTTTTCTTCAAAGTAGATCCTAAGAAGTAACTAATAGCATGTCACTAAATACTATAATGTTTTTGGTTCACTTTCATCATATAATGTTTATTTAGAGATGTTATTTGAATTTTAATTAATTTTACATGTTCATTTCATTTTTAACTAAATCCAAATAAAAATAGAACTTAATAAAAAACACTATTAACTTTTTTCTAAAAAACATCCATACTTTTACTAATTGAATTTACTATCGGGTAAGTTTCATTTAGTACTGCTAAAATATATGGGCTCTATCAATTTATTTTTTAAAAATTTATTTTATGTTTTATATTACATCCAAGATCCTACCATGCCTTCCTTGTAAAAACTAACATAAGTGCCCCCTTTTTTTTAACTTCTATTTTATTGAAAACTTAAACACAAATAATTTTGAAACTCCCTTGTCTTATTCATTGTAAATTATGCATGACTCTTTCATAAAAAGAAATTATAAGATAAAAATAAGATCAAACTAACCTGATCTAAACTAATAAAGATTTTAAATACCAGTTAAACAAGATTTTAAACATAAATCCTTTTAGACTAGAATTCTTACTTGATCTAGGAATGATTTTCCTATCTTAACAACCTCTTCAGTAAACTAATGTTCTTAAATACTCGGTTTAGTAATGAAGTATTCTCCTTTAACTAGGAGCTTCTTGTAGAAATGTTAATTTCACATTCAATTAAAAAATTGATCATGAATTTTAAGCTACCAAAACAATAATCAATCTAATTATGTCATGTATTGCAACTAGAGCAAAAACTTCTTTGTAATTGATAATATACGCATGCTTGTAATCTTTAGCTACCATGTGCTTTATATTTTTTGACTTCACAACTCTCTTTCAAGTTTTTCTTCAACACCCATTCCAAGTTAATAGTTTTTGTACTAACTTTTTGCTACTTTAGTTCTTTTTACAACTTCTTCAAAAATCATAGGATTACAATTCAAGAATATAGCAAAATGAATAAATGAATCATCATATTGATTGAATCTAGTTATCTTATAATCATTCATCCATGCAGGACTTTATCTAACATGTTGTTATCGGTGTTTATCTTTTGCTAGGTTACAAGTGTACTTTAATCATTTACTAGTTATGGTGCATCCTTCATTGGTTTTTCCCTTTTTCTCTTTATTTTCACCATCTAAATCCACTTAAATATTTTGTTTAACACCATTATTGCTCCATGTCTAGAATTTAGCTTCATAAAAATTAAATAACATTATGACTAAAAACAAATTTCTTGGTGTTAGAATTATATAGTTTATAAATTTTTAAATAATCATTAATACCAAGAAAAATATTTTTTTTCTCCTTTATCATCAAACATTTTCTTCTTTTGGTCTGAAATATAGGCATTGACAATAAACCCAAAACTTCTGAAATAATTTATTGTTGGTCTAGTCCACTCCAAACTTTCTCTAATGTCTTATCTTTAATAGCAATATTGGAAATTCTATTCAAATATATGCTCCATTTTATTGTTTCAGGCTAATAATTTTTTGGTAGGCCATTCATTGTCAGAAGACTTTGAACCATATCCATAATAGTGCAATTCTTTCTTTCTCAAACGCTATTTTATTAAGGAGTATAAGATGCGGTAAGTTGCCTCTTGATTTCATAGGTCTCAAAAAAAGTTTACAAATTCATATGAGTTATACTCTCTATCATGATATGTTCGAAGAACTTTTATTAGTTTGGTAGCTTCATTCTCAAAAGTGTTTTATACCTCTTAAAGCCTTTAGGTTCTTCTATAAAAAATAAACCTAACTTTTATTACTATAATAATCAATAAAAATGATTATATATCGTTCATCTCGATTATAAAATGGAGTTATTAGTCCATAAATATCATAATGTACAAGTTCCGATGTCTTCTTTATTATCCATGATTTTCCTTATGGAAATTGATTTTGGTGTTGTTTGTTAACAATACATTTTTCATAAACTATCAAAAAAGATATTTCATCTTTCTTTTATGTAAAATTAGATTTTCCACTACTTTCCTATTCAAATTAGTTTTCTATTGACTTTGTCTTGTAAAAAGTTAAATGCTTAAGCATAGAGAAATCATTAATTACTTTTATTATGACCTTTGTATAACTAACCTGTAAATCGAGACAACCATGTAGATGATCACATTGTTAATTTGTTAAACAAGACATTTAGGTGCATGACTGCACTGTTATCTTGCAAGATAGAGCATTCAAGTGGGCGATCGCAGCTGCATGAGCGTGCCTAAACATTGTTTGGCATGCCCATGATGGTGACGAGTCATTTCATCATAGAAAGGAGAGTTTTCCGAAACATGAAAAATCTATTTTTCAGCATTATTAAACACGGTTTTGATGTCATTTTCTCCATCATTTGGGCTCGGCTTGTAGCCCATTTTCTTCATCACTATGCTCAATTTTGAGCCCCTCGTTTCTCCTTCTTCGGCTCGGTTTTGAGCCTTTCATTTGCTGGGTTGATTTGTAGCCTTTCTTCTTTAGCTGGGTTTCGTAGCCTCTTTAAGCCTTCTTTTTTACTTCTTGGACAAGATCTGCAGCCCTTTCATCCTCATTCGTGGGTTCGGTGTTGGTTCTCCATCAATATCCAACGCAAAAACTGTTAATTAATTAGAGGCCAATCGGTTGATTTTGTTTGAAAAGGGTTAAATGGCGTTAATGCTAAACTACGAGTCATGTGCTTCCAATTCATATATATATATATATATATATATATATATATAAAGGCCGGTTTGTTTTTGTTGTTGGAAGATGTAAACTCTTAACATTAAATTGCAAATGATCCGACACAATATATGCTTCGACATTCTTTTTATTTGTGATAAGTCGGTTTGCATATAAAAATATCTCATCGTATTAATTTATCACATTTTATCCTAAATAGTAAATAAAATATAAAAAAATTATATTATAAAGAAAAGGCTGCATTGCTTACAATCAATCCAATTAAATTAAATGATAAAATGTGGGGAATATAAAGATAAAATTGATGAAATTTTAGTGACTCATTCGCCAAACCAACATAAACAATGGGGCTGAATTATGCGATTCCCCGTCTGTTTTTTTTTTTTTTTCTCCTGGATACATAAATTTCGCTCTTTAATATATGGTTCGACCGTTACATTATAATAATTGCTAAAGAAATCGCTAAAAATAATAATAAAACTCTTCTCTTTTTTTTTTTTTTTTAAGCTTGTAACCGGTAACAGCTGAGAACTGACTGGTAGCCTCTATGCGCGTTGCTTTCGACCGTTGGATGAAACTCGTCTTCCTTCTCTTGTAATTACGGCGTCGCAAATCCCCATACCGCCCACTGGCTTGGTTTTGAGTAATAAGTGGTTTTTTGCCAATGTACCAAATTACCCCTCCTTGATGTGTCATAAGAAAAGTGGGTATTCTGGTCATTGCCAAATACAAAACGAGAATGTCGCGGTCACATCCTTTTATTATAAAATAAAAAAAATTGCAAAGCTCTTCTCTTCTGTCTTTCCATAATTAATTAACAGATTCCCTTTGTTTTTTATACAGGCTAAAACTTCATGTGAATGTGAATGTGTGTTCTTGGGTCTTTGGTTTGTCTCTCATAGCCATGGAAGGTTCTCAGCTTATTCAGAGCTTAGAATCTCTATGGTTCTTCACCAATGTGGTTTCATCAAGAGCTTCTCATGCTAGAAACAGAACCATAGAAGACTCGCCACAACCCATGACCCCAGTTCTCGAAACTAGCCTTCAAAATCATGAGGACTCACCTAAACCTGAGTTTTTTACCCCAAAATGTCTCAAATGTGGCGACTTTATAGCTGAAATCCAAGAACATAATGGGGATCAGCCAAATATCAAGACTGAAGGAGTGGAAATCCCAAAGCCAACAAAGAAAGAAGAGAAGAGAAAGAGAAGGGAAAGGAGGAGGAGGAGAAGCAAGAGAAAGATACTGGGAGAGCTTGGTTTAGGCTTTGATAAGAGTAGTGATTATTACAAATTAGATTATGGATTTGGGATGTTTAACGATGAGGAAGCAAGGGGGTATGGGATGTTTGGAAGTCAACGACAACATCAAGTGAAGATGCCACCATTAAATGATGGTATGGCCATGAAAGAGCATCTCAAGTCTTGGGCTTATGTTGTTGCCAGCACTGTCAGATAAAAGATTAGTTCAACGTGGGGTCTTTGATCTAGCTAACTTGTCATAGCATGTCTAATTATATCCATTTCCTTCTTTTTTCTCTATATATTGTAATCGGAAATGATTAAAGAAGTATGGTCATGGCAGTGCTATGAGCATGTCCGTTTGGCTGTGGCAGGCTTTGAGTTTTTCCGGCCATAATAACATAATATGCAGAAAAATCTTCTCTCCCCTTTCCTTTCTTTTTTCTTTTTATTGTTACTTTGAAAAGGGTGATGATGGAAAGAGTTTCAGGAGAAAACTGATGGAGTAATTAATTATGTGAATTTGAATTGATGGATAGACTATACAACATTCAAAATTTTGCAAATCAAGAGTGGTAACTGAAGATCTTTTTTCGGTGAAATTCGAAGAGAAATCTCGGTAACTGAAACTCGGGTTTTGAGATCTCAACAAATCCAAGATCATGAAACATAATCATGCATGAATTCTTGCAGTTGACCTGATCTTTCCACGAGAATTTGAAATTTTGTTGTCCAGAATTTGAAGGGAAAAAAAATAAAACTAATTAATGGAGTAATATTAGTATGAGATGGACAAGAAGACAAGTTGATGATGCATGCATGCCTAGGGCTGGGAAATTTCTTGTGAATGTTGGCGAAGTTTCATATGTTATTTTCACTTGTCCCGTGACAAAGTTGTCGAACCATCTCCGAAACTTCCTCTTGAACCAAACTCTCATCCTATAGGGGCGAAGGCACAGTGCGGGCATGCATGGAGGACACTTGCACACACTGGCCAGGGAAAATTTCTTCAATAAGGTTGCCACTTGTGGCGGGGTGAGCATTGATCACGTAGGTTTGGTTTGAATATAGATAAATAAATAAAAAAACATCCATTATTGTTTTTAAAATATAAATAGAATCAAATTAATAACCGATTATACTGTAATGTAGTTGCTTTCATATAATGTTCATATAAATAATCTTTCTATAGCTAGATGAAATTAGATTCATATTATCACAAGAATATCAAATTAAAAGACAAAGGATTAATGTAAAACAATAAAGAAAACACGTCATTCATCCAAAATTCATGATAATTTTTATTTTGATCGAAGAGTTTATTTTATTTATTTTCAGTCCCTAAATTTTTTAAAATAAAACTTGTAAAAAAAATAACATAAAAGATAAGAAAATGGTCGATTTGTCATGATTTTAGCAATCAAATATAGCCAATGGTTATGGCTTTTCCCTCTAAACTTGGCGAGATAGGCAAATCGGTTACGTTTCGAATTTTAGGATTCAATTTATTTTTATTTTTCAAGTGGTTTTTGTTGTTTTGGGGTTGTTGAGTAGTTTGTATTAGTTTTTATAGTATTTAGAAGGTATTTTTAGTTGAAAAGAATTTGAAAATGAGATGTTTAGAGAGAAAACCAATATATCTGATTTTTTACCAAACATGGTGACTAGATTTTGTGCAAAAGCATGCCTGTTTAATTAAAAAAATAAAAAAAGGGAGACGATGACCTTAGGAAAAAAAACCAGACGTACATTAGGATTTTTTTAATTTATGCTATCCTCACATGTCTACTTGTTTTTGGTTTTTTTTGTTTGGTTTTTCATTAATTTAAATATATATATATATTTTTAAATTAACTAATTTAAAATATTACTAAAATAATATTTTATAAAATTAATTAAAATACATTTTAGATATTATTTTATTATATATCATTCAATTTTTACTTTTTTTCCCAATAAAAGTATAACAGTTTTCTACAATATTAACAAAAACAAATTTTTACAGCCCATCAATTGGATCTTGATGAAAGAATACTTCAATTAGAAGTTAGTTTGATAAGTTTAATGAGTTTTTTTTTATTATTATTTATAGGTAAACGAAAACTCAAAAAAAAGAAAAAAAAAAGAGGGAAAACCCATTTGCTTAATGGAATCTACATATTGATTATTTTGTTCACGATTTTCGATGAACTGTATGCATATAAAAGTGCATATACGGTTCTAAGGGATATAATTTAATCTTATTCAACCAACTTTATTGAGAATGATTATTTTTTAAGTCAAGATATTAATAGTAAAAATTATTGGTCTTGTAATATAACTTAGTCACAAAGTCAAATCAAATATTTATATTTATTTATCAACTCTCTTAGAGAATGAATAATACCCAAAATAACTATTTATGATATTGTGTAATTTGTGTGAATAAAATATATACAATTAATATGTATTTTTGCAAAAAAAAAAAACATTTAATCAATTCCCTCCCTCTTTTGTATGTATTTTTTTAGTTTACATTAGTTTTTTTTTATTTCAATTTAAATTAATATACTGTCTCTTGATTTTTTTAAAAAAAATTATTCATTTTTTTAAATAGTAGCTATTATTTTTTAATTATCTTGTATTTTTATAATGTTTCAAAGTGATTATTTTAATTTATATTTATATATTTTATATTTTATATTTTATATTTAGTATGAATAAACTGTATATGTATGATGTATTTTAAAAAAATAATCATTTGTTATTGAGAGAAAAAAAAATAACTGATACATAGTAAAAAGCATGAATTCAGAAGAAGAAGAAGAAGAAGAAGAAGAGAGTATTAAATATATGCGCAAACCCATCTAAATAACATTAACAATTCTTTCATAATTGATTGATTTAATTATTTTTAAATTTATTTTATTAAATATAAATAGTGTTTTTGTATTTGTCAATTAAAATAAACAATATAATAAAATATATTTATAATATTAGTACATTCTTCTATAATGTTAAATATTAACTTGGAATTATACTTGAGACATAGCGCAAGTTTTAGGCTACGTTTGTTTTCCGAAATTCACTTTATAGGAAATAATTTTCCACACTTTCCTGTGTTTATTTGTCATTAGAAAAGTTGGTCAACGAAAAACACTTTCCAGTCAAAGAAAAATTTGACGTGGTTTCTAGGAAAGTGTTTTTCTGAAAAATTTAGGCGGAAAACACTTTCCGGAAGTTGTGAAAAATTTAGAAATGTCATATTATTTGCTGATTATATCAAATTTGGTCTTCAAACTTTTAATTGCTATATATATTTTATTTTGAATATTTATTTTTCAATTTCATCTTTTAAAATTTAATTTTTATATTAACTTTGGTCCTCATTTTTATAATTGTTATTTGCTTTTTTCTTATTATTGTTTTATTGAAATTTTTTATGTATCAAATTTGGTCCTCATTCTTTTGATTGTTACTTATTTTATTTGAAATAATTATGAAATGTTAATTATTATTATTTTAATTTCTTCATCTTTTATTTTTTAGATTTGATCTCTATTATTTTAATTATTATTTATTTTATTTGAGATAATTTATGAAATTATTATTTTTTTTCAATTTCATTCTCATTCAACTTTTAATTTGTAAGATTTTTTTTTCATTATTTTAATAAACTTGAGAAAAATAAAACATTAATAAGTTATTTTCCAGCTCATTTTTCATGACATAACCAAACACTTGAAAGTGTTTTCTAACTTATTTTTCATTACATTACCAAACATCAGAAAATAATTCACTTTTCCGGAATTCACTTTCCAAAAAAAACTACTTTTCAGCAAACAAACGGGGCTTAAAACTAGTTCACACTAAGGGTTCGATTCACTTTTTTATTATTAAAAAAATGGATAAGCTAATGGGCTTTTTAATTGTGTTTTTCTGTTATAAGACTCGGCTTTTGTAGCTTGTTTTGGTGTTTTTTTTTTAATTATTATTATTATTATTAAATGTGTCTAGCCGTTTTGAGCTTTTCTTGGGATGATCCTAGTATTGTTTGGGTTTTTTTTTTTTCTTGACTCTTTATTGGATTTTAATTTGGATTTTTTTGGGGTTTTGGCAATATAAGAAACATTAATTTATTACATTGACTAAAGTTAAGAGTGTCATAAATTACATTGTGTTACGAAACTTAAAGTCATAAATTACATTAAAACAAAGTGCAGAACCTATGTCAAATTGGACAAGGCTTAACTAGTTCAGTTTTTACACCGTTTTGGCGAAACCACTATATCTAGAGCAATATGCTACCTTGCAAAAGTGGTAGCCATGAAAAAGTCTTAGTAGATTATCGCAGCAAACATTCATCAGTTTGCATTTTTTGCTCATGTCTCAACCGACACAAAGAATATGACTTCCAAAATTAAACGGAAAATATTGAAAAGTAGAGTCAACATCTAGTAATTAAAAGAAATTAAAAATATTAAAGTATGCACTAGTTTAGAGATTTGAGTAATAGATTAATTATACTTGGTAATTAAAAGTAAGTGGAACTAATTCTTAACGTGCGAATGGACCATCATTGTTTATGTTTTGTGGTGCTGTAAACTTAGAACTCGATGTTGTCGCTGCCAAAACAAGTGCCTATTTTTGTTTCCCTTCTTTTTATATTGCATAAAATCCTTCCTCTACTAAGCTCCATTCTTTGGTGAACGTTATTGCTGTTGCGAGAATACTACTAATGTATTCTCAATTTCTTTCTTTTTTTAATCCCTTCTATTTCAGTTGATATATATCTAACTCCTTTCAGTTCTTGTATCTCCCTTCTCCTCATTTTCTTTTTCTTTTACTTGCTTTCTTTATGTTTTTATCTCGTACCCTATTTGTTTATTGAAAAATAGTTTTATTTTAGAAAGTGTTTTTCTAGAAAGTGAATTATTTTCTGATATTTGATAGTGTTATGAAAAATAATATATATATTATTTTTTTTGTATTAAGTCACTTGGAACATATAAAGAAAAAAAAAATCAACGTATAGAAGTGGTTTTTTGCAGTATAGGAGAACCTTTAGCTAGGAGTTATACATTCTAATTCCAAATAAGATATAAAATTATTAACCTCAAGAAGCAAAGAATGGCTATAGTAAGAGAGAATAATATGAAAAAGAGAGAGAGAGAGAGAGAGAGAGAGAGAGAGAGACACCGAATGCTTTACACAACCCACAATCATATAAAAAATTAATTCAGACATCAAGCAAGCCATAGGACATGCTAGCTAAAAATATAGACAGAAAAGGTTGTGTATACACGCAAAAACATACTCATCGAGGACAATACTTGCATCAGCAAGACATTAATTTGATAGTCGCATCCTTTGACAGAAGTTCTTGAAAGTCATCACAATGAATAAAAGTTGTCAATCCACTAGTAAAGAATTCTGAAACAAGAGCCTGTAAAATTTTTAAAATATATTCATTAGCAAAATGGAAAGTAACTAGGAAAAAAATATTGAATTAAGTTTCTTTGGCTATGTTATTCCCTCTTTCAAGAGATTTTGTTTTTGTTATTGTTGATTTTCTTCCGGCTTTCTACTCTCCTTTTTCTCAGGAATCAAAGACCTTGGTTTTTCCAGATCAAGGACCCTAGCCAATTTGCCTATAATAGGCCTCTAAAACCCGTTTCCCATGAAAGGAGAAAGCATAGGGAGAAAGAGAAAGTGAGCAAGCGTAGTGAGAAAAACAGAAAATTAGGAGAAAAAAAGAAGGAAGATGAGATAGAAAAGAGAAAGAAATAGACAGCAAAAAAGCACACAGGGAAGAAAAAAGATAAAGAAAAGATAGAAAGAAAATCGAGATATAAAAGAATAAAAAGGAAAAAAGAAGTTTTTTTAAGGTTGAGAAAAAAGTAAGGAAGAGAATCTTGAGATTTTGCAAGAAATAGGTTCCATTTGGACTACTCTGTGGGTGGCTATGTTGCTGCTGTGTCCTGTGTCACATTTTCAATGTTCGGGGAGAAGGGGAACCTGATAATTTCTGGTGGAAATGATAAGTTGATCAGTGAAAATGTGGGATTGCTCCAAATATCATGAAGCAGGGCAGACCGATGGTAACGAAGATGTTCTACGTCTTAACATTGATTTGAGCAAAAGGTCGATTTTTATTGTCTTTTGCTCGTGTTGGAATCCTTTCATCTCATACTTTCCATTTTGGCAGGTCAATTGGTTCTGTAAAACTCCAACTGATTCAGAAAACTTGTTGTTTGTGACGCAAAAAAAGTAGTAGAGGTCAATTCTGTTTCTTAGATTAGAGCTACAACATCATAGACTCCTGGAGAGCATGCCTTGATTCTGTTCAGGAGACGATAGTTTCCGGTTCGTTGAATGGCTTTGTTCACTTCTGGTCTAGCAATTTGCAAAAGAAGTTACAAAACAAATGCATATTATGTAAATTTAACAAGAGATGGGTTCTATAGTCACTTATTTATGCCCATAATTTGTTCTGGGGTTACTCTTTATAGTCTGATTCGAAGTTGCAAACTGCCGTTTCTGGTATTGCAATTATGTAGCCATAAACTGTTAATCCTGTTCCTATTAGTGGACCAACAACCAGATATATGGGCTCAGCGTCGTAAAAGAGATCTCCATTCTACGTTTCTTCCTATTTTTTCCGTTTCAGTGAGAGAATTACCCTGATACATTGATATGATGATTGATGATTATGGGAACCATGCCGATGTTAGACACTAGACCATCTGGATCCTGCCAGTTTTCTGTTCACATGGCATCCCAGCCCAAGATCATGTGTTTATACTCACTAATGACTTGTATTGAAAGTTTGTTAGTTGAAGATGTGCTCTGCCCAACAGAAACCTTCCTTAAATTTCCCGCAAATTTTTCAAAACTTGTCACTTACACCCCCAAAAAATAGACGTTGCTTCTCACTTATGTTTCTCTGCAAAACACATGACACCAACTCCCCAACCGCCATACCCCACCAACCCACCACCCTCAACCTTCTCTTCGCCATTACAAAAATGTCAGTACCACCCTCTGAAAGACACCAACACACCCTAGCTTTGGTTAGGGTATTTGATATAAAAACAAGGCCAAAACAAAAGATTGGAAGGAAGCAGAGGAAGACCCTCTTGAAAGAATTGAAGAATTGGAGTTGTAAAGAGCTGGTAAAGTGGTAATAAGCAAGATGATGGAATCTGGGGCTCCTATATGCCATACCTGTGGTGAACAGGTGGGGCATGATGCAAATGGGGAGCTATTTGTGGCTTGCCATGAGTGTAACTATCCCATGTGCAAGTCTTGTTTCGAGTTTGAAATCAAAGAGGGCCGGAAAGTTTGCTTGCGGTGCGGCTCGCCATATGATGGTACCACCCCATCTTGAAGTTATCTTTTGCTGATTTTGTTAATACATTCATATGGTCTGGTAAATCAATGTGTGTCAGATTTTTTTCTTTTTATTATGTGGTATAATTTCAGAGTTTGAAACTTTCATAGTGGTTCATATTCCTGAAAATCCCTTCCATTTGCTTGTTACGCACCTCTTTATTTACTATTCATATGCTAATTTATGCCTGCTTTCTCCAGAGAACTTGCTGGATGATGTAGAAAAGAAGGGGTCTGGCAATCAATCCACAATGGCATCTCACCTCAACGATTCTCAGGTATAACTATTTCCTGAAATGTTAATGATGCATAAGAGACTCGTGATTTTATTTTATTTTTTGATTTAAAGAAACTCAAGAAGAACTATCAAGTTTTTTTCTAGTTTAATCCATGAAGTTTTAAGCCTGCTGCGTGTTATATATATAATGTTTCAAATGTTGGGATTCTGGCAGCATTGTTTAATTAACCTTGGTTCGTACAGGATGTCGGAATTCATGCTAGACATATCAGTAGTGTGTCCACTGTGGATAGTGGTTAGTGACCTTGCTTTTTCTAAAGATCATATTTATTATTTTGAACTCTGTTCTTTTTTCTTTTGGGTTATCTATCACATCCTATGTTTTTGTGAAGAAATGAATGATGAATATGGGAATCCAATTTGGAAGAATCGGGTGGAGAGTTGGAAGGATAAAAAGAACAAGAAGAAAAAGAGTAGTCCTAAGACTGAAACTGAACCAGCTCAAGTTCCGCCGGAACAGCAGATGGAAGATAAACCGTAAGTACAAAAATATGGCTAATTTGATTTTGAAACACTGCACAAGGAGAAGACTAAGATCGAAGTATCTAAACTTGAAGGAATAAAGATGGTGTTTTCAAATTAATCATGTTGTAAGGTCTTGAAAGCTACTTGAAGCTTTTTATCAACTGTTGATGGTTAAATGTTTCATCCAACAGTTATTCATTAAAGTTGAAATAAAAGAATCAATGCCAAGGCGTCTTTCATTTGATGTTTCCTTTTCAATTTGCAGGTCTGCAGCGGCTTCGGAGCCGCTTTCAATTGTTTATCCAATTCCACGCAACAAACTCACACCATACAGAGCCGTGATCATTATGCGACTGGTCATTCTGGGCCTCTTCTTCCACTACAGAATAACAAATCCTGTCGATAGTGCCTTTGGCCTGTGGCTTACTTCTGTCATATGTGAGATCTGGTTTGCATTTTCTTGGGTGTTGGATCAGTTCCCCAAGTGGAATCCTGTCAATAGAGAAACGTATATCGAAAGGCTATCTGCAAGGTACACTATAGGAAGCAAAAAATCTCATGTTACTAGTAAAGCCTTTAAAAACTGAAGATTATGATGTGACACAAACTCACTGTCATCTGCATAATTTACCATCTTCTTTTCTTCTTTTTTGTCTAATCGAAGATTTATCGCTAAAAGTGGCTTACAAACATTAGCTATATGACGCATACAACTGTTAGTTTCCAACCTTTATCAATAGCTGTTTATCCATTTCTTCATGTCAAGGTGTTGGCAGGGCTAAGTTTGCTGTGCCTATCAATACACAAAATAATGTAGAGGTAGTATATGTAAGAATAGCACAAAATCACTGCAGAAAACATAAATGACACCCGTACAATGTGCTGATCGAAGTGTAAATGATATGATGTTCACAATGCCATACCAGGTATGAAAGAGAGGGTGAGCCTTCTCAGCTTGCTGGTGTGGATTTTTTCGTGAGTACTGTTGATCCACTGAAAGAACCGCCATTGATCACTGCCAATACAGTTCTTTCCATCCTTGCTGTAGACTATCCCGTCGATAAAGTTTCCTGCTACGTGTCTGATGATGGTGCAGCTATGCTTTCATTTGAATCTCTGGTAGAAACAGCTGAGTTTGCTAGGAAGTGGGTTCCGTTCTGCAAAAAATACACAATTGAACCAAGAGCACCAGAGTTTTACTTCTCACTGAAAATTGATTACTTGAAAGACAAGGTTCAACCTTCTTTCGTGAAAGAACGTAGAGCAATGAAAGTAAGTTCTGAGCTCTTATTACACAATTCTCAAATACTCGTCCTTTCTGAATGGCATTATGTAATTGGTTTTGGTTAGAAGTCATTTGTCATTTCCTTCTATTTTGTTTCAGAGGGATTATGAAGAGTACAAAGTCCGAGTTAATGCCCTGGTAGCAAAGGCTCAGAAAACACCTGAAGAAGGATGGACTATGCAAGATGGAACACCTTGGCCTGGGAATAACACACGCGATCACCCTGGCATGATTCAGGTTGAACTCTTCATTGGTTTTTGAATCTTGCTAGATTTTTCATGTTAGTACTAGGTAGAAAGTCTATTGTTCATTGGTTCAGTAAAGCTGTTTAACCTTTTAAAGATAATGAGATCAACAGGATATCTTTAATATCCCCTGCTTCTCTAGTAAGATCAAGAGAAATAAAGGATCTACACTACTGTTATCTAAATTTTTCAAAATTCATTTCATGATACATCTAAGATGTGAAAACTCTCTGGCTTAAAGCTTCAATTACTATAGAAAGATTCCTGATGCATTTAGTAATCTAAAGGACAGTGGTTTGTTTGGTATTTATGAAATAATTGAAACATATTTTTGAATTCAGAATCTTCAAGGCTTCGAAATAAAATCCTATGGCCCAAGTTTTGCATTTCTTTTCTGAGCAGGATACTGATCTTTTATGTGTTACTTCAATATTTATTAGCAGTCCATGTGATCCTGCGACTCCAGTCTATTTGACACATCTATAAAACTCTTCCATGAAAGTGACTCCATGTTGTCTGAAGATTCAATAACCATATATGGCCGTTTCCTTGACAGGTCTTCCTTGGAAATACTGGAGCTCGTGACATAGAAGGAAATGAACTACCTCGTCTAGTATATGTCTCCAGGGAGAAGAGACCTGGCTACCAGCACCACAAAAAGGCTGGTGCTGAAAATGCTCTGGTTTGTACAAATAATTTAAGATTGGTAAGGCTTCATATGAACCTCATGTTGGAGTTGGACTAACACTTTCACGAATGGCTTTATACAGGTGAGAGTGTCTGCAGTTCTCACAAATGCTCCCTACATCCTCAATCTTGATTGTGATCACTATGTAAACAATAGCAAGGCTGTTCGAGAGGCAATGTGCATCCTGATGGACCCACAAGTAGGTCGAGATGTATGCTATGTGCAGTTCCCTCAGAGGTTTGATGGCATAGATAAGAGTGATCGCTACGCCAATCGTAACGTAGTTTTCTTTGATGTAAGACTAAATCTAGCTTAATCTTCTCATCTTTTCAATACCAGTTTTGAACATACAATGGTAAAGATATCTAGATTATAAAAGGAGATAAAACTAGAGTAGCAGAAACATTTTCTTCCATTTTGTCTTATCCTGGAAGTTTTTAAATAGCTAGGTCAATTGATGAGTATGGAAGTTGGTTTTTCAGGTCATGTGAATATTGAAGTTTAGAAATTATTTCTAGTTTATAAATGGCAGAAATCAGGATGTTCAAACCTCATTTCAATTTAATCTATAATGAAGTTCAGATAGATACATTGGCCCTTCAAATCCTCTTTATCATTAATCTTTTTGCTCTCCCAATTCCTATCAACAGACAGATGTGCATCACATGTTTTACGCAGAGTAGAAAAGTGGAAGAAGTGGAAAATTAGGCAACAATATGCTGATTGTGAAAATAATACAACATTGCCATAATATCGAGGCTCCTGTAGTTTATAGATAAACAACGAGCCTTTTGAATTCTGACAATTCTTTCTATTCTATTGTCAGGTTAACATGAAAGGGTTGGATGGCATTCAAGGACCAGTATATGTAGGAACTGGTTGTGTTTTCAATAGGCAAGCACTTTACGGCTACGGGCCTCCTTCTATGCCCAGCTTACGCAAGAGAAAGGATTCTTCATCCTGCTTCTCATGTTGCTGCCCCTCAAAGAAGAAGCCTGCTCAAGATCCAGCTGAGGTTTACAGAGATGCAAAAAGAGAGGATCTCAATGCTGCCATATTTAATCTTACAGAGATTGACAGTAAGTTTAAACTTTTGAAGAGAGTTGGATTAGATGATAGGTTAACAGAATTTTCAATCACTAAGTTATACTGGGGCCTTTTCTCCTGCAGATTATGACGAGCATGAAAGGTCAATGCTGATCTCCCAGTTGAGCTTTGAGAAAACTTTTGGCTTATCTTCTGTCTTCATTGAGTCTACACTAATGGAGAATGGAGGAGTACCTGAGTCTGCCAACTCACCAACACTCATCAAGGAAGCAATTCATGTCATCGGCTGTGGCTATGAAGAGAAGACTGAATGGGGAAAAGAGGTGAAGCTTCCAACCCTTACTCCTAAATGATAGTTCAGTGCCGTGTTTATTTAATTTAACAAAGATAAAGACAATTTCTTTGAACAAAACTCATGTTATCTTGCACCCAATACCTAGTATGGATAATAAGATTCCACTCTCATCTGTTCTAGATTATATCTTTTGTTACTTTGCTAGCAAGCCAGGGCTTTGCAAGGCTACCCATTTTACCCATTTGTTTTTGTATTTCAAAAGTATTTTTAAAAAAATTAATTTTATTTAATTTCAATCATGAATTCTTGGTTGTTTAGTTGAAAACTTGATGTGACCTTCTATTGCATTAACATTTAAGTACGAATTATGCTGTTGGTTTTCAGTTTGAACCTATTTGGCTTAGTTGTATTGTCGATTTTAAACCTTTTTATTACGTGTCTTCTCAGATTGGTTGGATATATGGTTCAGTCACTGAGGATATCTTAAGTGGCTTCAAGATGCACTGCCGAGGATGGAGATCAATTTACTGCATGCCCGTAAGGCCTGCATTCAAAGGATCTGCACCCATCAACCTGTCTGATAGATTGCACCAGGTCCTCCGATGGGCTCTTGGTTCTGTGGAAATTTTCTTTAGCAGACACTGTCCCCTCTGGTACGGGTTTGGAGGAGGCCGTCTTAAATGGCTCCAAAGGCTTGCGTATATAAACACCATTGTGTACCCATTTACATCCCTTCCTCTCATTGCCTACTGCACAATTCCTGCAGTTTGTCTGCTCACCGGAAAATTCATCATACCAACGGTAATTTTTATGATCTTCCTTTTCTCATCCTAAAATGAAAAATGGTTGCAAAATCATGTCTCTTTACTTGTGAGTTATTATTAGGACAAATTTAAAATGTTTTGCTAGGTAGAAGTTGGAACAGTGCTTCTCAAGCCATTGAACCTAGTATAATACTATTACTAGGTTAATTGCTATTCTGAGTCAACAATTTTCTGTGTGATATTAAAAATCACAGTTTGCCAAATTCAATCTACAGTTCATGTTCCACTAGTAATCATGTGCTAAAGGGATTGACATTGTATTGTACCTTGTCATTGATCCAGCTTTCAAACCTGGCAAGTATGCTGTTTCTTGGCCTCTTTATCTCCATCATTGGAACTGCGGTGCTTGAGCTAAGATGGAGCGGTGTCAGCATTGAAGATTTATGGCGTAATGAACAATTCTGGGTGATCGGAGGTGTTTCAGCCCATCTCTTTGCGGTCTTCCAGGGATTCTTAAAAATGTTGGCTGGCATCGATACGAACTTCACTGTCACAGCAAAAGCAGCCGAAGATACAGAATTTGGGGAGCTATATATGGTCAAGTGGACAACACTTTTGATTCCACCAACAACACTTCTCATTATCAATATTGTCGGTGTTGTTGCTGGATTCTCTGATGCACTCAACAAAGGATATGAAGCATGGGGGCCTCTCTTTGGCAAGGTGTTCTTTGCTTTCTGGGTGATTCTTCATCTCTATCCATTCCTTAAAGGTCTAATGGGTCGCCAAAACCGAACACCAACCATTGTTGTTCTCTGGTCAGTGCTGTTGGCCTCTGTCTTCTCTCTTGTTTGGGTCAAGATTAATCCATTCGTTAACAAAGTTGATAACACCTTGGTTGCGGAGACCTGCATTTCCATTGATTGCTGAGCTACCTCCAATAAGTCTCTCCCAGTATTTTGGGGTTACAAAACCTTTGGGAATTGGAATATGATCCTCGTTGTAGTTTCTCTCAAGAAAGCACATATTGCTGTCAGTATTTAAATGAACTGCAAGATGATTATTCTCTATGAAGTTTTGAACAGTCTGCAAGATGATTATTCTCTATGAAGTTTTGAACAGTTTGAAAATGCTTTTTTTGCTGAGCGAAAGGTCTAAGAATTGTTGTGACGATATATTATGTAAAAATATAGGTTTTGATTGTGTTTCCTTGCATCGAGAAAAGCATAAGGATATATAGACACGATATTGTCTTATTTCTCAGGTTTAGTGTGCCATCACCTCTGCATTGATTTCATAGTAATTCCTCGAACCACTTGGTTACCTGTCAGACTCACTGCGCCTGACAAGGACCAAGCAAACATTCTTGCAAGTGACAAAAACAGCAGCAAAGACATAGGTCCGCAAGTCAAGAGTCACCCACATGACCATTTGTTCTGAAATCTTACCGTTACATCCACTTTGATAATGTGGTGGTCCTGTTGTCAACGATGAAGATTTTTGTGACAACAAATCTATTAATATGAGGTTTTTGTATTTTAAAAGTTTTTTATTTAAATAAAATTTTTTTTGTATTTTTAGATTGTCTTAGTATACTAATATAAAAAATAATTGTTAAAAAATAAAAAAATATATTATTTTAATATATTTTTAAATAAAAAATTATTTTAAAAAACAACTCTTACTATACTCAAATATATTGTTTAAAGAATTTAACTTTCATCAGGTCAAGCTCCGCTGAGAAATGAAGGATGTCACATTTCAGCTTTTAAATTGAAACATTCTTTTTTCTTTTCTTTTTTTAAGTGTGATAGTGGTATTTTATAAAAATATTTTAAAATATATATATATAAAAGCAATTTTTATTTTATTTTTTTATCAGGATGTTAAAATTATTAAAATTATTGAAAAGTATAAAAAAATATAAATTTAATATTTTTTTTCATATCAAACGCACCGAACACAGTTTTAAATGTAAAAACAATTAGCTTTTAGAACATACATTGAATTAGTTTTTTGATCCAACCTTTCCGAAAGCACACAGCAAATCGTAGCACTACGTACGTACTCTAAGCTTCACATTTTATTTGAGGAATGTATGGAAAGTTATTCTGAATCCCTTTTTTTACTTCTCTTTGCTGCAATGAAATGTTGGGAAACGTAGGAGCAAGGAAACCAAAATCCAAAAGAATTTCTTTCTTGCTATCGAAGTACAATACATGTGATGTAGATGATGATGAAAGCTTGGAAAATAATCATCTAGTTTGCTACAAAAATTTTAAAATCCAGAGCTTGCTTGCTATCATAACATCTCATTTTATATTTTCTTTTTTTAAAAGACATTTTCATTTATTTTCGAGTATAGAATATAGCAATTTTATCAAGCATAACACAATTTATTTAGTTGCAAGAAGAAAAAAAATTATATACAATTTACTTTTAATAAAAGCATTTTATTAAAAATTTAGTTAATATATTAAAACAGCTAGGCATTTCACTGTAACAATCTACAATAATTATAAGTTTTTTTTTTATCTAATTTTATCTTTAATTCTTTGTTTAATTTCATTCTTTTATAAATAATTTAATAATTAATTTATTAAAATTCGTTCAAGGAAGATAAAATTTAACAAAACAGGACCAAAGAATAAAACAAAGAGAGACCTCAAAGCCAATCTTAAATTCATGTGAGAAAGTTTCTTTTGGTCCACCAACTACCCCTTTTGTTCTTTTATAATCCCTATAGTTTTTGGAGTTTTTATTTTAGTCAAAAAGATAATTTAATTATTTTGTTTTAGAAGACATTTTTATTGATTTTCAAGAATAGAACATAGAAATTTTAGTAAGCATAAAATAATTTATTTAGCTATAGAAAGAAAAACAAATTATATAAGATTTATTTTTAGTAAAATCATTATACTAAAATATTGGTTAATATATTAAAACAACTAGGCATTTACTATAACAATCTATAATAATTTTTTTTTTTCCTAATTTCATTTTTTTTGACTAATTTGATAACTAATTTTATAAAATTTGTTCAAGGAAGCCAAAATTCAACGAAAGATGACCGAAGAATAAAACAAAGAGAAACCTCATAGCTAATCTCAAATTCATGCCATAAATTACTTTTTGATCCACCAACTTTCATTTTTACTCTTTATAGTCCATATAGTTTTTGAAATTTTTATTTTAGTCCAAAAGATTCAGTCCCTAGTTTGAAAGAGAAGAGAAAGACTTGCTAGATAATGGCAAAGGAAAAAGAAATTCATTGTTTGGCTATATTCTGGTGACAAAAAAGACCAATTTTGGTGTCAATAAAAGTTTATTTTTTGTCGGTTTATCCTCATCTCATGACTTAGGCCAGTTTTGCAAACCTTTTTTGAATAAAAATTGTTAAAAAAATTATTTTGTGTGTATTTAATTTTAAAGATATTATTTTAGTTCATTTATAATTTTTTTTTGTTTTATATAGATGAATTTTTTTAAAATAAAAAAATATTTATTTTTAGATAATATTTCTAATATGTTCGGCCTTGTATAATATTTTTTCCCTTTTATTTTATTCAACAAGTTTTACATGTGTTTCTATTTCTAATATCTTTTATTGATTTAAAAAAAACTCAATAAAAATAATAGGGTAAATGTCTTATTTTGCGGGATAAAATATCTTGATTTATATTTATCTTTTAATTTTTCTAGTTTTTTTAATTATAGTTTATAATTTTTTTATTTATATAGATAATTATTGATTTATTTAATTAAATATTTATATAAACTTTTCAATTTATTTTTTGAATTTTCTCACATAAAAAAACACTTTGCAATATATATATATATATATATATATATATATAGCACGGAAGAAATAACTAGTACAAGAGTATAGAAGGAAGCAACAAGCAAGAGCTGGAAAGCACCTAAAACAGTATTATTGAATTTTATACCGTTAAAGGGACAACTGTTTTTCAAATTGATTATGTTTATATTTTAATATTCTATAGTCACATGACTGGTTGACCCATGTTTTAACCCAATAATTAGATTAAATGAAAATTATATATCAAAACCCACCTCTTTGATCTCAACTCTTAATATTTAAATGCTACAATTTTATTTTCTTGATTAAATTGACCATGATAGCCCTGGAGTATCCGATAAGACCCTCTTGTTTTTGCATCTTTTATCTTCTTCATCTATGTAAATGGCACCTGGATATTACTTTCCTTTAAAAACAAAGTTAATTAATTAATTAATGTTTACAGGTAAATCTAAGCATAGAAAGAGAACTTATGACATTGGATGTAGAATGTAGAATTTTTAATTTTTTTGTATGGACATTGGATAAAATGTCTTTGATCATATTTTAAACATGTTTTATTTTTTTAATAATTAAGAAAAAGCTGGTGCGGAGATTGTATAGGAATGTAATTGAAATTGTATTTTTTAAAATTTTAAAATTTTATTATTTTTATGTTCAAATATCAAAAATAATTTTAAAAAATTAAAAAAATATATTTTAAAAGGTATTTTTTAAAAAAATACTTGAATCCTAAACATTCCTTAATGTAAAGTAGAAGTTTGTTGTTTCTCGAGTCTCAGTTGAGCTTGAGAACAACATCTCCATCTCCTCAGAACAGCAAAAGTATCAATTGAATGTATTTCTTCAAATAGGTAATAAAGCAATGGCCATAAAGAAACCAAAATCCTCTTTCACTACACAACCTCTCACTTTTCACTTACAAACAACCGTACACACTTTCACTTTCTTACATAGCGGGCACACCCTCAACAAAGCTCACTTCACTTTCTCTGTCCCTCCCCACAATGTCACCACCTCCACCACCCCTCCTCCTCACTCTCCTCCTCCTCTTCCTCATCTCCGCCACCACCACTGAAGCTGCCTCTGCCTCTCCCATTGCCACTCTTCCACCCTCTCCCTCCCCAGCCTCCTCTCCTACTGCACCCACCACCAAAACTCCCTCCCCCACCTCCTCTCCTACTCCACCGACCACCAAATCCCCCTTTCCCTCCATTAACTCCACTTTAAACCCCAAACAACTTAGAGCCCTCCAATCTCTAGACATCCCTACAGCTAAAGATCCTTGCATACAACCTTCTCCTCACAACGCCACCATGTGTGACTCTTCTTCCCCCTTTCGCCAACTAGTCTCGCTTCACCTGTCCAACTGCTCCTCTGACCTCTCTCTTTCTTACACTGCCCTTAAATCCCTCTCCACTCTTCAATCTCTCTCTTTCACCAACTGCCCTGTTACCCCTATTAGATTCCCTTTAGATCTTGCCATCTCTCTTCATTCTTTCACTTGCATTCACTCTCTTAAACACCTCACTGGTATCGGGCTCTCTCGCTTTGTCAATCTCACTGATCTCACTGTAAGTAATGTGCCAGTCAATACTAGTGGTCTTTATGCGGTTCTTGGTAATATGCGTAAGCTTAGGTCTGTTACTATCTCAAATGCTAATGTCACTGGCTACATACCAAAACATCTGCTTTTCAATCTTACCCATGTTGATTTTTCAGGTAATAGGCTTAAAGGAAAGATACCCAGTTCCATTACACTTCTTGAAAATCTTGAAAGTCTCAATCTTTACTCAAATGCACTTACTGGGGCAATCCCTGATAATCTTGGTGACTTGATTTCACTAAAGAATGTGTCTTTAGGCGCTAACTCTTTATCTGGGGCGATCCCGGATTCAATGTCAGCAATTCCTGATTTAGCTTATGTTGATCTGAGTTCAAATCAGTTGAATGGGACAGTACCAAAGTTTTTTGCAGAAATGAAGAAATTGAGGTACTTGAATCTTGAGAACAATGAGTTTCATGGTGTTTTGCCTTTCAATCTTACTTTTATGAAGAGATTAGCTGTGTTTAAAGTTGGTGGAAACAGCAATTTGTGTTACAATCATACGATTTTGTCATCAAAATTGAAGCTTGGAATTGCTCCTTGTGATAAGCATGGATTGCCATTGTCACCACCACCTGCAAAGGATAGTTCATCAGGAGGTGATAGTGAGAGTGATTCATCAGATTATAATGATGAAGGTGGTGATTCTAACAGCAAGAAAGAGGGTCATCACGGACCTAATAAGGTTGTTCTTGGTGTGGCAATTGCGCTTTCCTCTATAGTCTTCCTAATTGTCTTCCTTATTCTTCTCTCCAAAAGATGTGGTTAATTAGAAGGTAATGTTATTTGTTCAGAATTCAGAGTAGGGAAAAACTGGTTACTAGAAATCATTTGATTGTTTAATTGGTTATACACTTGAGTATGAAGAATAGTAGTCGTAGAAGGGGAAATGGAAAAAGGCGAGGGTGGAAATCATTATTTTGGTGTGTTATTTTTTTGCTGCTTTTATAATTGGATTGAGAAAAGAGCAGTGATTTCTATTTTATATATGTATATATATAATTTAATATGAATTCGGTTACCGTGGATGCATTATTTGGATTCTGAAGAGGGGAAAAAGTGGTTGATATTAATGTTGAATCATGAGATATGTATCTTGAACCCCTAGAATTATTTTATCACACTTTTATTTATTCGGCCTCTATGTTTGATCCTGTGTGTTTCCATTATGTTATGTAAATTTGGCCTTTCTGCTCGTCCTCTATGATTTGGTTTAGTTTGGTTTGCAATTTGGTTCAGATTATTTATTGCATTAACAAGGAGCCACACTGGAGACCTGTCTTTGCTGTATGATAACACGGCAAAATTCAAGCCCACAAGGTTGTTCATTAATGTTCTTTCTTTGGTGTGTTAAAGTGATTAATAAAATATACGTTGATATTTCCAGTGAATGACGAGAGTGAAAATAAATGGGACTGGAAGAATGTTGATTTTTTTAAGGTAATATTGATTTCATAGGGACATTATATAAGTGCACAGACCTTCTTGCCACTTGCTATCTAGCAGTTCACAGTACAACTTTGAAGTTGTGAGGTCCCATATTGTTTTGCATACTATGTCATGTGGATGAGTTGCCATGGCAGTGTAGTGGACTCAAGTAGATTTAAGCAAAGATCTGTTCTGTCTCTGTTTTATTTTCGGTCCTTCTACAGACGAGAATTTTAGGACCAAGCACCTGCTGCTTAGGACTCTTACCATTCCTAGTATAGAAAATCTTAGCAAATATACTAGGTAGCATAATTTCTTAACCTAGGAAGCAGCCTTTGTTTAGAAAAAAGATTTCATAATAGAGAACTGATAAACTAACTAGGACTGGTGCTTGAACTAAACTACAGTGGACACAGATCAGCTCGAAGAATAAATGAAAATTCCTTTAGAACCGTGATCTTAAAGGAAAAGAAAAGGAGGCCTAAGGTAATATTGGTAAACAAAGTGTAGATAAATGATTGCCATCTCTGTCTCTCTGAGTGCCTCGTTGGACTCATTCCTTTTCCCTACCACAACAATGATAACTATCATAGCTCCAGATTACTCCAGAGATGGTTTGTTCATCATGAGTGATGACACAGGAAAACAAATGAGAAATTCACACAAAAAGTCATACTCTGAATTGGTTACTCCAAATGTCATTCTTCATTTCTGCATCATATTGTTTTGGAAATGGCCCCAGATGGAACACAGACAAGATTTCCCATTTAGCATTGCAATCGTGTGTTTGAAATTATTTTTAGCTCAAAACTATTTTTTGGTGTTTTTGGATCGTTTTGATGTTCTAATATTAAAAATAATTTAAAAAAAAACATTATTTTTGTGCATTTTCAAGTAAAAAATACTTTTAAAATGAACATCTACCACTCTTAAACAACCTTGTAGTCCAGCCATGTAAAAACTTAAATTTTCGGTCTAACATCTAGGAAGGTACTCAAACTATAGGGTTTCTTGAAGCACATAAACACAATAAAAACAAAATGTTTAAAAAAAATTATAAGTGTTAAGGATCTTATTAGATAATTTAGGATCTTTTAGGGTTAAAGCAAAAATAACATGAAGATCTGATCTTCTTTTTGTGTTCAATATTGGATTATTGTAAACCACATGTCATCATCAAATCAAAAATATCAAAAACCCTTTTAGATTAGAGCAATTGTTATGCCTTAAGTGATATGTCTTCCATGCCTTAGTGCTGGCCTTTTCTTTTCTCTACTTTTATCTACCTAATTCAAATGTATATGAAAAAATACAAGACATAGCGTTCTATTTATATGAAAAACATGATAACTCTATTAATGAAAAAATATCACTTTGTCTCCTAAAAAAGTCAGATATATTATTTCATGATAATTTTGAATAATTATGCAATCATGTCCTAACTAGGTTTTTCTAAGTCCAAAATTGTAACCCCCTAGTATAAATTACATTCTTGTCCTTAATTTTTTAAAAACATTTACAATCAAGTCTCACTTAATTAATCATCTCAGTTTAATTTATTATCAATGGTTTTTATTGTTTGTGATCTATTAGATTCCTAATATAATGGTCCAAATATAAATTATAATTTTAAATTAAAAAAGAATTAAAAAATTTAATTTATTATCAATTCAACAATTGATTGATATAAATCAAAGATCAAGTGTACTGTCTAATAACATATCATTATCACTCAAATATTAAGAAAGTCATATGTTGTTTGAATTAACTTTTCAGCGACTAGTTTTTTGGTATAATTATTATTCATTTATTAAGAATATTTTGCTTTAGATATTAGAGCATAAAGTGTGTTTGTTCTGTCAAATCATGTTTATTCTTAACATCACAATCATTGATTATTTGAATAAGATTTGAAATCCTTTTCAAATCTCATTCTATTCTATGTAAGGATTTCACAATTAATATTATTTGAGAACAAGTGGAATATTCTTTTCATCATGAGTCATGACACAGGAAAACAAATGAGAAATTCACACAAAAAGTCATACTCTGAATTGGATTACTCCAAATGTCATTCTTCATTTCTGCATCATATTGTTTTGGAAATGGCCTCAGATGGAACACAGACAAGATTTCCTGTTTAGCATTAATCGTGTTTTTAAAATTATTTTTAGCTCAAAATTATTATTTTAATGTTTTTTGATCGTTTAAATGTATTAATATTAAAAATAATTTTTTTTAAAAAAAATATTATTTTTATGTATTTGTAAAAAACACTTTTAAAATGAACATCTACCACTCTCAAACAACTTGTAGTCCAGCCATGTAAAAATTTAAATTTTCGGTCTAACATCTAGGAAGGTACTCAAACTATAGAGTTTCTTGAAGCACGTAAAGGCAATAAAAACAAAATATTTTAAAAAAATTAGGAGAGTTAAGGATCTTGTTAGATAATTTAGGATCTTTTAGGGTTAAAGCAAAAATAACATAGATAATTTAGAATCCTTTAGGGTTAAAGCAAAAATAACATGAAGATCTGATCTTCTTTTCGTGTTTAATGTTGGGTTATTGTAAACTACATGTCATCATCAAATCAGAAATATCCAAAACCCTTTTAGATTAGAGCAATTGTTATGCCTTAAGTGATATGTTTTCCATGTTTTAGTGCTACTTTTTCTTTTCTCTACTTTTATCTATCTGATTCAAATGTATATGATAAAATACAAGACATGACATTCTATTTATAGAAAAAACATGATAACTCTATTAATGAAAAAATATCACTTTGTCTCCTAAAAAAGTCACATATATTATTTCATGATAATTTTGAATAATTATGCAATAATGTCCTAACTAGGTTTTTCTAAGTCCAGAATTGTAACCCCCTAGTATAAATTACATTCTTGTCTTTAATTTTTTTTAAAAAAAATACAATCAAGTCTCATTTAATTAATCATCTTAATTTAATTTATTATCAATAGTTTTTATTGTTTGTGATTCATTAGATTCCTAATATAATGGTCCAAATATAAATTATAATTTTAAATTAAAAAGAATTAAAAAATTTAATTTATTATCAATTTAATAATTGATTGATTTATATTTAAAGATCAAGTATATTGTCTAATAACATATCATTATCTCTGAAATATTAAAAAAGTCATATGTTGTTTGAATTAACTTTTCAGCGACTAGTTTTCTTGGTATAATTATTATTCATTCATCAAGAATGTCTTACTTTAGATATTAGAGCATGGAATGTGTTTGTTCTGTCGAATCGTGTTTATTCTTAACATCACAATCATTGATTATTTGAATAAGATTTGAAATCCTTTTCAAATCTCATTCCATCCTATTCAAGGATTTCACAATTAATGTTATTTGAGAACAAGTGAAATATTCTTTCTAATTCATTTAGAATGAAGAATTCTTTCTTGATCGTCAAATATTTTCATATAGTTCATGTTTGTTTGTTACCCTTAATTAAGACAACGTGTGATCAGATCAAAGCATAACATTTCATGTATAAAATAACTTAGTGATCTCAAGTTTAAGAATCACTTATACAATTATCTTATAAGCCTTTCCGTAGACATAGATACTCTCCATATAAAATTCTCATGCATGTCAGTTTAGTGTAAATGTCATTAGACAAATACCTACATAATAGTTATATATATTTCACATACCTCAAGTTATAAAAACTGTTGTTTTCTTTCACAAAAGAAATAACATAATATGTATTTGTTTCAACAGTTTTAATTAATGTCATGTCTTAATAAAACATTGATCAATAATATTTAGAAATAATACTTTAATGCAATTGAAATACTCATAATTATAACCACTTTATAAAGTATTTTTGTTTCAAGGACCTTATCTTCACTCTAGATTTATCAATCAAATATAAAAAAAAATATTAAATAAAATAATATTTTTTAATAATAAATATAAATTTACATAAATAAAGTTAGTGCACATATAACTAACCATTTTGCTTTATAGAATACTACATAGGTGTCCTGTATTACGCTGTAAGCCTACCTATTTTTTTCATCGTAGAAAAGATATCAATACAATGCAAACATTTAAAAAAAAATTAAGATTCTAGTCATTGACCCGAGTGAGTTTAATAAAATCAATTAATTTAATAATATAATTAGAAAATAAGATATTGACAACAAATAAAGTGAAAAAAAAATAACAACAACAACAATGATTCAATGCAAAAGATAAACATTTGTCAATATTATAGAAATATATCTTTACTATATTCCTAACACATCTCAATGATCTTATTTGTTAACAAAGTAAAAATTAAATGAGAATGAGATAATTGCATAGAAAAAAAAAATTGAATCTCAATTCCCAGTAAATAAAATGATGAACGACAAAATTAAAAAGAAAATAATTTTTTTAAAAAAGAAATTGACCAGAGTTTGTTTAAGCCATCACATAAGTGAATTTCTAAAAATAAATCTTTCAAAAAAAACTAAACATTATAATTTTTTATCATCCGACTTGAGCAAGAATCAAACCAAATCTATAATCTAGTCGTGGGACAGGATAACTCTGCAGAAAGTAAACTGAATAAAATCATGAAACTCAATTCTCAAACCAACCTAATATTGAAGGGTGAAATAAAAAAAAAACAATGAGAAAAAAAGGCTTGAGTCAAACCTGGTGAACTTGCTGAATTCATGACCCGAGACATAATATCAGGATAACTTTATAGAAAGAAAAGGTAAAAAAGCAAAGAATACCAATTTCTAACGAACCTAATGATCATTGATGAAATTAAAATAAAAAATAAAAATGACCAAAGTCAACCTGGTCTAACCTTCAGAACTTGTGACACAGATTATGAAATTAGATCACAACATAGAAGGCAAACCTAAAAAAATAGCAACGTAAAATTCTCAACCAACCAAAATAATTTGGGATAAACTTGAAAAACTAAATTAAGAAAAAATATGTAGATTTGAAAAGAATGAGAATCAAATTTGACACAAAAAGAAAATCAAATCAAATCAAATCTTAAAGGATAAAATCGAAAAATAATTTTAATTAAAAAAAGGATAAGAAAGACTAAAGATAACAATCAAAAGAATGAGGACCAAATTTAATATAAAAATCAAATGTCAAGGGATGAAATTAAAAAAATAATTCAATAAAGATTCAAGACCAAATACGTTGCAATTAAAAAAATGAGAACCAAATTTGATATAAAAATCAAATATTAAAGAATGAGATTGAAAAAAAATTAACTCAATAAATAATTCAAGACCAAATACATGACAATCAAAATAATGAGGACTTAATTTTACCCAACAAACAAATAACAAGACTTCTATGTTCTTTCTTTCTTTCTTTTTTTGCAATGGCCAACACGTTTTTCTATGAGAGGAGAAAGGAAAGAGGAAGGGAAGAAAAAACTTGTGGCCAAAGCACAATCGCCGATATTTTGATAGCACATGCCTCACCACCGTAATGAGGACGGTGAGGCGCATCGAACGCCATCCGAACGACGGTGTTTGAAGTTGTTTTGGTGCCACACGCGTCTTTCGAAGGGTGTTAATGATGTCCAGCACGCGCTAACCACTTTTAAATTTAATATATATATTCAATTACACCTGACTCCACAGAATAACAGAAGTTCCCTTCATCCAAGCTAAGAAAGATTGTTTTTAGGAGCATTTAAGTAATTATATTATACAAAAAAAAATTGAAAAACTTGAAAAACCCCTTAACCTAAGGAAAAAGTTTTTTAATCTTTTGAAGTGTAATTTAGTAATTACATTATGTATCAAAAATATAAAAATACTGATAACCTTTCATTTCCTATAATAACTAATGGATCCTGTGGAAAAAACTTTACTACCTCTAAATCTAAGCTAAGTGAGTTTGTTCTTTAATGATAAAATAATAATTTTATTATGCGAATCGATGATGAAACGTGAGTGTGTACACAAAGAATCATTGAACTAATATATGACAGAAACCCTACTTGAAATCCTCTCCTAAGATATATTTCTCTTGGACCACTATTTACAACAATTTACTAACTCATAAATGAGAATCAACCTACAAAGGGATGGGATGAGCTCTGTTACATTCAAACCCCTTCTCTGCACTTAATTCACCAGAAACCTCTGCAACAACAAACGCCATCCTTGAAATGGTGAAAGCGATTAGAATCCCTCAAGACAATCTCCCTTCCTAATGTCTTGGAAATGAACTTTGCCATCTCATGACAGTCACCACATACTCTCAGGTTCTTTGATACCCGTATTGTTCTCGCAGGTGGCAAGTTCAATATTCCAAAAGCCATGGCTAATTTCTCACTATGCCCACAGAGAGCCGTTTCCTTCTGCAGGCTATCTGCGTTGATCAAAGCATATCTTGTTTTAGGAAAGTAACCTTCTTCCTTCATCTTTGATCTCAACCTCTTCAACAAAACCTCTATCTTTTTGGCTTGTGGGTGTGAACTATTTCCAGCAAGAAAGATGTGAACTTTGCTCTTGACTTCTATCCAACTGCAGCCTGGGTTCTTCTTTAAACCCCGCCGACCAATCTTTTGTCTCAGCTTTTTCACCTCTTCCCATTTCTCTGCCTCGGCATAGGTATTTGCTAAAAGTACATAGTATCCCGTGTTCTCTGGTTCAAGTTCAAAGACGTGTTCTGCAACTTTCTCAGCTAATTTGACATCATGGTGAATCCTACACCCGGAGAGCAGTGCTCCCCAGATTGTGGCATCAGGTTCAATTGGCATTGATTTTATGAATTTGTATGCCATGGCTAGTTTCCCACTGCGAGCTAAAAGATCCACTATACAAGCATAATGCTCCAGCTTTGGCTTGACATTGCATTCATCTTGCATAACGTTAAAGAATCTCCATCCTTCGTCAAGCAATCCAGAATGACTGCAAGCATACAGTATTGAAATGAAGGACACTTCATCAGGCTCAATACCAGCTTGCCTCATCTCATTAAAGGTAGTGATAGCATTGTTCCCAAATCCATGCATGCCATATCCAGCAATCATAACTGTCCATGTGATCAAATCCTTTGTAGGAATCATATCAAAGAGCAACCGTGCAAGAACCGGGACCCCACACTTCACATACATGTCAACAAGTGCGTTGGCAACCTGTTGATCAGAAAAAAATCCATTTCTCAATATATGACCATGAACCTCTTTGCCTCTATCTAGAGAAGCTAGGCTGGCACAAGCGGGAAGAATACATGCCAATGTCGTGCCATCAGGTTTCATTTCTAACACCATATCACCAAACAGACTAAGAGCTTCATTGGGTAGACTGTTTTTTGAGTAACCTCCGATCATGGTGTTCCATGAGATGATATCTTTTACAGGCATTTCTAAAAAAACTGAGTTAGCATCTTCCATGCTTCCACATTTTGCATACATATCCATGAGAGCATTGCACACAAATATATTTGATTGCATATCATTTTCCCTAATGTAATTGTGCACATCCTTGCCATTTTCCAGTGACCCATTACAAGCACAAGCATGAAGAACCGTTGTGATAGTAAAAATATCCGGGCTAACACCTTCCCTGTCCATTTCATGGAACAATCGAATAGCTTCATCAGAGAGACCTTCTCGAGCATAAGCTGCAATCAATGAAGTCCAAGTCACAACAGTTCTTACACTCATCAAGTCAAAAACTCGAATAGCACCATCCAAAACACCACATTTGGCATACATATCCAGTAATGTATTGCAAAAGGTAGTTTTCCAGTGAACACAGGCCTTCACTCCAGAACCATGAACTGCTCTACCCAATGAAACGTCACCACAATTTGCACAAGCTTGAAGAATACTGACCATTGTAGCCAAATCCATATCAACTCCCAAATATAGCATCTTTTTGAAAAGCTCAACTCCTTTCTCAGAAAAACCATTAGCCACATACCCACTAATCATTGAATTCCATGAAATAACATCTCTGTTACTCAATTCATCGAACAACTTACGGGCAACATCAACTCTCCTAATCTTCAAGTAAAAAGCAATGAGCGAATTAACAACAGCATTATAAGAACCCAAACCCAATTTCAACAAAAACCCATGAACCCATTTACCTTCCTTTACACTGCCTAAAGCTGCAAAACACTTCAATACACAAGAAACTGTATGAGAGTTGACTTCAACACCCAAATCCAACATCTGCCTAAATAAAGAGACACTCTCTTTAAAATCACCAATCTTTGTATACCCATTCATCATTAGATTCCAAAGAAAAACCTTCTCATTTCTTATCTTATCAAAAATCAGCCTCCCTTCTCTTAAATCCCCACAAGTTACATACATAAATACAAGTTTTGATCCTAAAACACTGTCAATTGAAATCCCACTAGAACAAATAAATGAATGAACTTTCTTGCCATCTTGTAAGGATTTAAGTTCTGCAGAAAGTTGCAATATTGAGCAACAAGTTCTTGACTCAATTTCTGTTTTTGGAGACATATAAAGCAGTTTTATTGCTTTATCAATATTTCCCATTTCACATACCTCATAGATTTTTGTGTTCCAATCAGTGATTTTGTTATCTTTGGATTGGGCTGGTGAGGCAAAGACGGATACTGTGTCATAAGAAAAGTGTAAATTTGGTGATAAAGGAGCAAACTTTGGATATGGTTTATTGGAAAAGAACACATATTTAGAGTGGAAAGAGTGTTTTCCTCTGCTTTTTTTGTTATTTAGAGGGAGAGAAAGTTTTGGTGGAAGGATTGTGGCCATTAAAATCATCATTTGAAGCAGAAGAAGGCGGGAAAGTTCTAGCTAGAAATAAACTAAAAAATGGGATTTGAAGTTTGAAGCTTTTAACGCAAAACAAAAAAAGCACAGCTTTTTCTAATCCATTTGGGCATGTGGATTGCACGTGCCAAAGAGACATGTGACCTAGCTAATTTTAGCCATCGAAAACAGCTACTCTACTCCCACAGGTCTTATATAAGAGAACCTGTGAATCTAATCCACTTTGCATATTCAGAGTCTCAAAGTTTGCCTGGAAAGGATGGTTTCTGCTGTTGTTTTCTATCCTCAAAACACTTTCTTTAACAAACCCTCTTGTGTTTCTTTCAGCAAGCAGCTCAAGTTGGGGTATCCTATTTACTCTCTCAAAGGTATTATCTCCTGAGCACCAATTTTTTTGGAAGTTTGACTCTTTATTTTTAATGGCACATTATTTAAGTTTTGGTGTGACAAAGTAGTTGATTTTATAAATAGATTAGATCTGCTGCATGCTAAATTGCTTTCTAAATTTCTGTCTTTTGTTTTTTTTTTCTTCGTCTTTTGTTATTGATGTGTGTTCATCATGTCATGAATTGAAAATGTTTAGATTCACTCACCATGAGCCAATATGTGATTGAGTCGTTGAGATTTATGTTAATAGGTGCAAAATGTGTCGCTGGTTTCCATCTCTAATGTCCGGGAGAATAAATCATTTTGTGTTGGTTAGCTTGGATTGTGTTTAAGCATTTGAGTTTCCCTCGTGAATTTGATGGCCCATCAAACTATTCATGGAATTTGAATGAAGGTGTCCGGCATTAGACTAGGTAGAGTGAAAAACTTTAGCTTAATATTTAATTAATACACCTGCTATGGTAATAACAGTAGTCATCACTAGATGCCATCAAGTCAAGGATTTTGCATCTTCCAACCCTTTACAATTTGGTACTCGTATGCTGCTTTCAGTGGTTCTTATTTTTGTTTGGTTGGTAGTCCACAAGTCCCCTCCGTGTTGAGACTGTCAACAGCACAAACCGCATCATCTTTGATATTCATTGCAACCCAGAAACATTTCATTGTCAGACAATGCTTAACTTCTTTGCTTGACTTTATTCCCTTGTCATTTCATTGACTTGTCAAGAACTTAGGCTTTCGATGCATGTGTTGGTTCTGGGCCAAATCATTTTGTGAGCTTCAAACTAAGAGCCCATTTTTTGATGCAGCTTGTTAAATTTGGCTGAGATTGCAGATGGGTCCTTGGCTTTTGCTTCACAGAATGGCGTGCTTCAATCTTCTGATAGAAAACTTCCCTTGTCATCTAACCAGGAGGAGATAATGGCCCTGTTCAGACGGATACAGTATTCAATCTCGAAGGGAGAGTCTACCGCCACTGAGAAGAAGAATGCTGGCAGGTCTGAGAAGTCCCCTACTGATTCAATTCTGGAAGTTCTTCTCCGTTCAAGGAAGCAAGCAAAAGGTAATCTAGATGGATATGCTTCTTTCAGTTCCAGAACAATGTTTGTTAGGAGATAAAATCATTTTACATGCCGTTTCTAGGAGGAATGTTCTTGAAGTTATAAGGTTTTTTCCTGCACAAGAATACTATCTATCTTATTAAAAAGAAAACCATTTCTCTTAACACACATTTGTTTTTTGTTTATATTGGAAACCCTTGTAAACATAACACAAATTTCCTTTCGTCGGGTTCATTCCCTTGTGGTGGTGAAGAAACTTTCGTTATTGTCTCCTTAACCACTTATCCCCTGGATGATTAGTATCATTACCAAATTTGCTCGATCACTCCTACCACAATGCATGTGGTTTGTTGACTCACTAAACATGTCTGATTTTTAGTTTCATGATTTATCGTAGACACAAATACAGTTACGGAAGGAAAGAATGTCCCAACACACAAACGAAGTGTGCCCAAGGTCCAGAAGATGCAAGCACGAAATGCCTTGGCGGATTTTAAGTTAACCAGACCACATTCTAATTTCACAAAGAAGTTTTCGATACCATCTCCATCAACGCCAGGAGAAAAGAATGCTGAGCTGAATAGTGAAGCATCAGAGGCCAAAGCCAGCGGCAGCATATCAGAGTTGCCAAGAGTAGAGGAAATGAAACTGACCGAGCTGAAGGAACTAGCAAAGTCCAGGGGAATAAAAGGTTACTCGAAGTTGAAGAAGGGTGAGCTTCTGGAATTTCTGAGGTCCTGAAAAATGAGAAGTGCTTGAGCCAGAAGACAGGCAATCTAGCTGCTGGAAACCAACGTACGTGGCAGCAAGAAACTTAAATTCCAAGAACATAGTGTTTTCTAAATGCAGTTCCTGTGTTATTTTTGGCCCAGATTTCTTGACATTGTTTTACTTTTCCGCCATTAAGGTTGTCTGGTTCTATACTTCAATTGAGTTCAGTGGTTTACATATGAAGCATATGCAGCATGGAAAACACTGATAAATTTGGATAAAATTTTTGCTTGCATCCATTGTCAATAGTCAACAGATTGCCTCCAAGAATACCACTGTCCCTTTTGGATCAATAAAGCCCAACGTCCCAGATTTCCCTACTATAGGATACGCACACAGACGAACAGTAGTACATTATAATTCAAGCAAGCAACACCCAGCTGGCTGCTAGCACAAATCAATTCTTTTGAAGAGACTGGCGACAGAATGTGCAGTCCAACCAGGTTGACAACAAAATTATTGGCATAAACTATGGTCAGACCCGCCACAAAGCCTTGGAATGGGAAAACTGGACGCATGATATCTGCACGGTCCAACTCCAATATATTAATAGCACAAACAGTTGAAACTAGAACAGAAAAAATCATTGAACTTAAGATTCTACCAGTTCAATTATCTCTAGATGAAAATTATAAGTTCAGGTACATAAACTCCTGGGACATGTTAAGTTTTTAAACTTACGTAGTGGGGAAAAGAACTAAGATCCACTATTCTGGGACATGTTAAGGATGATTCCTTCATGTTTGATCTGGAACCATTTCATTGCATCCTCCTTTGTATTCAACAGCACTTGGCTTGCGAGAGAGAATTGTGATAGAGTATTTAACTTGTAAAAGTGGGAGATATAATTATATAGATAACAATTCTGTCTTTTTTTTGAAAGAAATTAAGAGAGGCTCGTTCTCTCTCCTTGAAATTAGAGAAAATAAACGTATGGCCTTAAATTCATTCAAAGTTTTTTTTTTTAATTTCTTTTTTGGGGTGTGGTTATTAAGTACAATTATAATTAGGGATGGATTAATCAATTACTAGTATAGTAATATTAGTATAATTATAACCATACTAAACAAACAATAAAATAACTATTATTTTGAATAACCATGCACAATTACACTTTCGAAAAACTATTATTTATTGTTGCGGTCCAACCGTGTTTATCAGTGTTTTATCCAAATTTATAGTATTAGTAGGAGGAGGAGGAAAGCTAACGTAGAAGATTTATGAATTAGAAGTAAAAAACAAAACAAAACAAAAAAAAGGAGCTTAGATGCACTGGAAAGCTGACTTGATAGGCAAAAAGATTTATGAATTAGAAAGTATATAATTCACACGTGTTCTACTCAAACACTAGCCCGAGACCTGAGGCTAAAAGTTGGCACTTGGCAGCATACCTGACAGATGGGAAAAATGACTTCCTTTTGCCTTTTGAGCTCAAGGTATAAAAGAACTCTTTAGTCTTTATAGCGGCAGCTGAAAAGAACGGAGGGGGAGGGGGAGGGGGAGGGGGAGGGGGAATATTGACAGGAGAAAAAGCAACGAAATGTGGAATGTAGTAAAAAATTAAAAAAAAATAAAAAGAGCAAAACATGTGAGTTACACGCTTGTCCTATGAAAAGAGACATCACCCGCAAGCCTTTTTTTCTATATTAGAATTTTGTCCGCCCTTTATTTTTTATATATATATATTAAAAAAAAAAAAACATAAACTACGATGTATTATCTAAAACAGCAGATGATGTGTCTTCTAAAGCAACAAATGATGCACCATTTACTCACCTAGAATTTGGTGACCGAAGAATTTCTGAAAAGTCGAGGTATAAGTATTTTATATCAAAAGTTTATTTTTAACCTATTTTTCAGTTAAAAACATTCTAGATATCTAAATAAATTCATTTATGGCTTTAAATTACACAAAACTTTAGAGACTAAAATAAAAGATTCATCCATCCATAGTGAAAAAGGAGGCTGAATATTTCTTTTAAATTCAAATTCAATTCTTAAGGTTTAAATTGGTTTAAATCAATAAAATTTATCTACTCAACGTTTGAACTTATTCTTGATATCGCTAGAATCCTATTTCAAGCCAACAAAAATAAATTACCAAACTTAATCTCAAATCAACTTAATATGAAAGGATCAAATTGAGAAAAAAAAAAGCAGCTAAAACAAATCATAAGACTAAAAAAATAAAAATAAAATATTGTAGGTAACTATTGCAACCCACAACGGATTGTATATTCTTCTTATGTTGTATTTCCATTATTTTTTTAATATTTCTTCATGATATTTGGAGAGTTAGATGCGGAAATCAAGGAGAAAAGGATTAAAAAAAAAGGACAAAAATAAATTGTTGGAGTCACATCAAAGCACCTTCATCATCACGCATTATCAAGTAAGGAAACATAATCTAAGATGTTTCCAATGGTACCAAGAAAGTTCACGTTCGGAGCTCAATGGTTGCCACAATGTGACGGTCTTTCATACAGGTTAGCATGTGTATTCCACTCGCCAACTATCTTTTTGTTTTCTGTTCAATTTAGTCTCTGATTTGCTAAAAAGTAGACTACATATTTGTTTTAGTTTCAAATGCAATCTCTAAAGGTCCAATTATTTTAAATCAATAAAATCATATTTTATTTCGTCAAATTGAGCATTAAACAAGTGATATTTTTTTTCTTGACACCATAAAAAGCTCATATCAAGCCAATTGATACAAATCATCAAACTCAAACCCAAATTAATTCAATGTAAAAAAATTAAATTGAAAATAAATATCTAGTGACTTAAAAAAAAAAGAAACAAAAAATAAAAGACGAAACACTGAGCTAGTTTTACTCCACAATAAAACTATTTCTTTTTAATTAATTTAATTTAACGTTGTTTTAGCTATTTGTTATGTCCATCGTGTTGACTATTGAGAACAACGAATTTATTTCTGAGATTTGGGCGAGAATCTTGTCTCATATGTTGTTGTGGTTGCGAGAATCTTGTCTTATTTTGCATATGGCTGTGTGGTTTGTGCCTTTTTCCTTTCTTTTTCGGTCTTCCATTACATTCTCTGGTAAAGGGGGATTGAAAAGTAGTGGATTCTAGAGTACACGTTCCCTGCTGATGCTCCATTTGACGAGGCAAAACTCCAAGATCGCGGGAGAATGGAAGATTGCAAGAGATGCAATGGCAATATTGTAGCCCCTTTTCGAAGCTTTCTACACTAGTAGCTCAGTGATGTATGGCTGGAAAGTCTCCCATTTTCGAAGCTTTCTACACTAGTCAGCTTAGTGATGTATGGCTGGAAGAGTCTCAAGAGTTTACCCCAACAACTGGAGCATCTGGCATAAGAATCCCCAGCTATTCAGGGTCATTCGAAGGATCAAATGTACAAGTCCAATAACCCATGCAGAGATCCGCCAAACCAAAGCTCATGGGTGAAATCAAGGCATCGCTATGGCTTGGCACAAAAATAAGCTAAAGACACAAGCGACAGTTACCAAGCTAATGACCAAAACTTCCATGTTGTGAAGCGAGGTTCAAGGAAGAAGTAAAAGACAAGGAACACGCAAGCTGACTTTCCATTAATAAACAAATGTATATGAGAGCATTACAGTAACAATCTCCACAACATAGAACTTTGCTGTCTATGTAGCAACTTGGGAGATCTGGAACCTGAAATTTTCAGGCTAAATTATGAAGACCTAAAGAGTCTCCACAAGATCGTTCAATGAATATTCACATGGGGCAACTCCTAAGAGAAGGCATAAGAATGGCAATGGAATAAATTCTAAAACATTTTCACCCTAAAAAACCATGGAAGCACAAAAGCTATTACCAAGCATGCCAATAGGAAGTTACAGAAAGGCTGTCCCCGCCAACACCCTCCGCTGCTCTCTGATGAGAAACCAGTGCTCCTGATAAATCTCCTTTCCAGAAAAGGGTTCTCCCCAACACCTTTGATATTCATTGCTGTCTCTCCACATATTTCACAGATTCTGCATAAAGAAAATATGGAAGACATCTCAGAGAATTATGAAAAATAGAAGAAGAAAATAATCTCTGCTAGAAAGTCCCGAGAAACAGTGTAACACGGCATTAACTAAGAGAAGCAACCCCACTCAGAATATTGCTTGCAAGATTTTATACGAGGAAAATAATTTAAAATAAAGATTAAATGGCAAACTAGCATAGCCCTTACGAATAGTAAACACAAGAAGATAAAATAAGCCTGATCCAATCTCAACATCAATAAACATGTATACATATATAAGCATAATGTTCATACTAAAACTTGACTTTCCATGCTCGAAACATTTACCTGTTTCCTTTTAGCTTAAACCATGTTTCAGCACAATACACATGTGCAATGCCAAGATCATCTTTACATCCACAACCAATCTGAATTAGATCCATGGAGTTGGTTGTGGCAGTAGCAATTGCGTCAGTAGCTTCCAGCAACCCCTCAGAACTCAAGTGACAAATCCTACAAACCCTTTCTCCATCACAATTATCCTTAAAACCTCCTCCTCCTGTTCCACCGCCACCACCACTCGTCATATCAACCACACACGATGACTTCCCCACTTTGATCACTTTCTTCTCTGACTCGTCCATTGTCCCCTTACTTAACCTCATCTCATTGCCCCTGAGTTCCAATCTTTGGTTTCCTCCATTAATACCCGCATTCTCTTCAGGACCTATCGCGATCAGAGTCTCAAGCACAGCCCTAGAATTACTCGAATACCAACCTCTTCCTCGCTCAACTTGATTTAATACCTCACCATCTCCAAGCCCATGACGTGTTTCCTCATCTATCATTCCACATCTGAGCCCCAACTCCTCATTTTTTGCTCCCAAATCCTTATTTTCTCCATCAACACTTGAAGTCGCCCCTGAATTCATCACAATAACAGTCTCAAGTACAGCTCCATTAACCATATCAATTGTATTTGCGACCGTTCCTTCATTCATTGACTCTTCAATTCTTTTCCTATCACTTGTTCCCTGACTTGCCACTCTCTCACTGGATCCCAACCCCTCAATACTGGCATTCAAAACCCCAGTTTCCACCACAGCAGCCACTTTCTCTCCTGAATTTATTACCTTTAAAGTCTCTATGGCAACCCCATTATCCAAATTGCTTGAATTTCCACTCAAATCACTGGCATTGACAATCCTTCCCCGATACACTTGGTCCAAATTCCCAATAATTCCTTCGTTTCCTTGTGTGTCTTGATCCATTACTCATAACAAAATAATCTCCACCTCTCTAAATGATTTCCAACGAAAGCAAAATTCCTCAATTATGAACAGCCAAACTCAGATATCAACAAGAAGACAGCAGCACCTCTATTGGTAGCAAACAACAAACAAAAGAAAAAAACCTCACGACTCCAAAACCTCCAAAGAAACCAAAAATCTTCACAAAAAAAAAATAAAGATAACCCAAGAATTGAACAAGCTTAATAATGGTAAATATAACTGAAAGATAATAACTTGGTAAAGAAAACAGCGCCCAGATAGTTTACCTACTCCTTTCGATAACTTGAACTTTAATAAAACCTGCCGCCATGTCTCAACAAAAAAACGTTTACTTCCAGGTTCAACTGTAATTAAGTTGACAAAAGAGAGATCTATCTATCTTTAAAGCAAAGTTGTCTCATCAATTTAACTTAATCCTAATGCTGTCTCTATGGACAGCAGATTTTTATGTGTACAGTGTGGGGCAGGAGTTGTTGAGAGAGGGTGAAGAGCTTTGGTGGAAGAAAATAAATGGAGAGTGCATGGAAGCCGTTAATAAAGGTTAATTAAATTGAAATAATAATTAGTGATCACTTAATTAGGAATATAATTCTTGGTATTATGATTATTAGGATTTATTCATGAGCCGGGAGTTAATGTTGATAAGATCTTCTATTTTTTTTTATAGATGGTAAGTCTTAATTCATGCCTTGTTAGGGATTTTCCACAAAATTTGGTTAATTCAATAGTACTAGAGTAATTAATTGAGTATTTAACAGAGAGTTCTTGTTGTTTTTTAATTTCTTCTCTTTCGAATAAAATAAATAATATTGTTCTTCTGACTCCAGTTTTAACAATCCTCACACTTGTTTTAGGTCTAAGAGGGCATGAGGGGGTAAGATTTCCAGTGAATGGACCCTACGTAGTTAGCCTCAAATTAAGTTGAAATAATAAGTCACCTTTAAAACCAAAAAAATAATAATAGTTGTCAATTCATGGATAACTTAATTAAGAAGAATTTATTTTATATCTTAATTATACCGTCAAGTCAACTTTCTATATCAAGATTAATCCATTAATTAAACCGTTGTGTGTATCCGCTATAAATACCAGTAATTACTCACCTAAAAATACTAAAACTTATCCATGACGTCCAAGATTATGTAAGAAAGGAAAGAAAAATGGTCGGAATTGACCTCGGACGGTAGAAACTTATAATATACTTGTGACAAGAGAAAGAGACAAATGGTGGAGTGGGGTTGAATTTGAGGAAGGAAGAAGACGACACGTAAGGAATTATGTTATGTTTGAAGCTTATCTGAGTTTATATCCAACGTACGTAACGTCTTGAAGAAGAAAAGGAGGGGGGAGATGTTGTCTGTCCAATGCTTGCAATCCATGGTTTTCATGCAGAACCAAAAACTGAGGGATGAATCAGGAGATGTAAAAGCTTCGCATCTTCTTCTTCTTTTTTCTTTTTCTTTTTTTTCATCTTGACTTGCTTGCAGGAGGTGGTATCAGAGCATCACCCACAGGTTTCTTCCACGGAGAGCATGGAAAAAATTCCTTACGTCCCATTTGCCAGCCTCTCTCTTGGTCTTTTCGTTTATTTATTTATTGTTAAATAAAGCACTGAAATGCAGGAAAAGAATCGACAGTAAAAGGTCTCTCTCATTTGCTAGTGTAATATATATATATATATATATATATCATGAAATGAAAATGGAGGTTGGAAACACGTAATGAAATCGGTTGTTTAAAGTTTTTTTATTTTGGAATATATTAAAATAATATTTTTTTTATTTTTTAAAATTTATTTTTAATATTAACATATAAAAAAATTCAAAATTATAAAAAAATATTTTTAAACAAATAAAAATCAATTTTTTTGGGCCGGGCGAAATGGTTAATAAATTATTTTTAATACTCATGTTAGGGTTCATGCACCCGAATCAAGTCCCTCTTCGTGTCTAAAATGATAATGTATTGTAGGGTTTTTTTTTTTCATAAACTGTTCATGTGTCAGTATTTTTGCTATGGAAAAATGTTAGTCCTTGGGGAGTGGTTCGGCCAGCTGATCGACTTCATCTCAAGTTGCTCACTAGTGTGTGTTTCTTTTCTGAAATCCAAAACGTTACTAAATTTACTCTCCTTTTAACTACTCTGCAGTCCTCTTTATCACATGGAAGCCGGCCCTCTTTCTTGAAATTTGGATCCCCTCGTCAAAAGTAGGCGCAATTGAAGGACCAGAAAGTCCAAGGGCGGTGAGACCATAGAGGCAGAGGAGGGTGCTATCAGAACAAAAATGGAGATAGAGATCATTATCTATCTTAATACCACCTCTTACTATTTCCCTTTCAATGCTAGACTACAGGACTGGTGGCATTTGGACCCAGGGAATTTTCACAAAGTGCGTTTTCACTTCAGTACGTGAATCCTAACCGAACCCCAGCTTGAGCACAAACCACGCACAGATAATGATCAGACTCCCTTCTTCACCATAAGTAAAGGACAGTAGGCCGCCCCTACTGATTGGTGTCAGCCAGGTTGTACAAGTAACAGTCTTCAATTATGAGGAAAAGCCATGGGGCTAACAACAGAATATAGAGATGGCATGTGCAATGACAGCCACCCATTATCAAGCTGTATGGTAGGATTTAAGAGGAGGGAAGCAAGTTCTTGGTAACGATGGTCAATTATAAGTTGCATTTGCATGCCATGTGCGTTAATCCTAGAAGTACAAGCGGTGGATGAAAAGCATGTTAGCTGGGGGCTGGGGCTGCTCTAAATGAATATTAGAAGGCCCAGAAGACAAGGAGTATCTTGTCTGGAGTTTCTCTCAGTGATGATCAAGAATGCAGTTTTTCCACCACATGCAAGATTTAAGAACATTTTAGCATCCTTCTAAAGCAAACCAATCCCCACTGCAAAATGCAAAGAATAAAAGAGATTTTCTTGTGTGTAAAATGCTGTTCTACAAAATGCAAAAATCATTTACAGTTGAATTCAGAAAGGGAAAATTATACTATTTTCATACTAAATGAAAAATCATTTTACAGTTGATTTCAGAAAAGGCGAAACTATACCAGGTTATCGAGGTCCGGAAAGCTCCATTGCTTCAATGATGAAAGAAGATTCCTCATGAACATCGCTACAATGCCTTGAGCAATTGCATGCCCTTGCCTCACCAATACTAGTTGCACCTTGTGATTCCTCAATTGCAGGCTGCCCAACAATACCTTCTAGGACCTTCAAGACTTCTGACATTTTTGGCCGAAGGTTAGGATGTGACTGAGTACACTGCAGAGCCAAATCCACAGCTTTTTCCAGCTCGGACACATCAAAACATCCCTTCAGATCCCTATCCACTAGCACTTCCAACCTCTTCTCCTCATGCAAAGTTCTAACCTGTAAAATTCAGCCACCATTTACAATTTTGTATTTGGTGCAGCACATTAGGAGAGCATATGGTGGATTATAATTCAGTACAGAGGTTCCCTTTAAATAAATAATGTCTGGTTTCCAGTCACCAGAAAGCAATCATAAAACTAGAAGATACATGTTATGGTACTTCATAAGTAACCAGCATCAGTTCATAGCCACTGTAATCCTCCATACTTGAGAATTCATTAAGCAGGCATGAAAAACCCATTCCTGAACACGGCACTGACAATTATGGGCAATGCAGCTCAAGAATGAGTTGGTATAATTTCCTATAAATGCCACGAGAACAAGACATGCAAGTTATCTCTACACAATTTGTACAAGGGAGTTTAGAGTATTCAGATTTTGGCCATCATTTTTCAATTTCAAGTAACGAGGCCTTCCCCAGATAGATGCTACATATCAGAGAAATTATTCATTTGCGTCATGATTATGGTTAATCACACCGCAATCATGGATTCACAGGAATAGAAGTATCCATATAAATTTGGAAGATTGAGATGTTTGTAAATTGTAAACTCAGTGGTGGAGGACAATATAGAGAAATAACTTACCCAGTCAAGAATCATTCCCTTCTGAACCTGGCCATTTCCAGCATCTAATGCCTTTTGCCCTGTTATAAGTTCCAAAAGTAGTATGCCAAATCCAAAAACATCAGTTTTATCAGATGATTGCCCAGTTGAAAGATACTCGGGTGCAATGTGTCCTACAGTCCCCCGCACCGCAGTTGTCACATGTGAATCTCTAAGATCCAACAACTTAGCAAGACCAAAGTCCCCAACTACAGCTTCAAAACCTTCATCAAGTAAAATGTTCGCAGCTTTAACATCCCTGTGAATTATCTTTGGATTGCATTGTTCATGCAAGTATAGAAGTCCACGGGCAGCCCCAAGGGCAATGTGTATCCGTCTGTTCCAATCTAAAGAAGGTTTTTCTCGACAGGTCTCTGCAAAGGAGAATTGAACAAATAATGATGTAGCAGAACCAAATTCTTCACCTATAATTGGTTTTGTTTCGATTGAAGAAACAAAGAGAAATATAAAAACAATTTATTAAAGTAACAACCATGAAAAAGAGTTTGTTCATCAACCAATTACCAATACTATTCAACATATACTATTAAGAAACAGACACAAAATTCATTAAAGCAGATATCTTGTAAAAAGGATTTAAGAAAAATAAAAAGCTTCAAATATAACTAAAGAAAAGATTCAGCACGATTTTCTACTTGAAGTACTAAAATGTTAATGTTGGAGAGGGATAAGAAAGAGTATGTTAAGCAGGAAAAACAAAAAACAGTTTCTTCAGAGAACCAATAAGGACTTTAATGCTCAATATATTCCAACTGTTTAGTGCTGTAGATTTTAATGAGAAACAACCTCCATTTGCATTAGACCAGAGAATAATAAAAATCCTACTCGCCCAAATGAACTAATAGTAGAGTTTGAACAAGAAAAATGAGGCAAACCTCTCAGGCGGTCAGCAACACTGCCATTTGGCATGTAAGGATAAACAAGCAACCTCTCATCAGGTGTCATGCAGAAGCCATACAAACATAAGAGGTTTCTATGTAAAGCCAAGCCAATCATTTCCACTTCAGTTTGAAACTGCACTTCTCCAGTAAAATTTGGATCCTTCAGCCTTTTAACTGCAATGAAAGTTTTATTTGGGAGACATCCTTTGTAAACCACACCATATCCACCTTGCCCTAAGATATTTTTCGGACTAAAGTTGTTTGTAGCAATTTGTAGTTCACGGAAAGAAAATCTCTTCAAATGACCAATATCAAATTCATAATCTTGTTGCACTGCAAAATGCAATTATCACAATTAATCATATTGCTTTGCGTGATTTATTTCATTTGTGAAAATTAGATAAGCACTGAGTTTGGAAGTACCATATGATATGAAGAGTAGACGAGATCTATACCAATGCACCCAACAGACAAGCAGCATGACAGAAATCACAAAAGTGCAGCTGATGCCTATGGCAACAGAGAGCACCCACCGATGATGACTTCTGGCTTGCTCAGATGAAAGTGTCTCTGCAAGTAGGACATCAAGCATTTGTGGTCACATTGTTAAAGTGCATCTCTTTAAAAGAACTATTTAACCAGCTAAAAGTACATTTACCGTTCACTGGATTTGAGATACCCGTGCAATTTTGTGCATGTGAGGAAGTGCAAAGATATCTATTCCCAGCAATACTGCAATAAAAACATGCACACCATCAGATGGCTGCGAACAGAAATGATGGACACCACTGGTAAACATTAATGGGACTAGAAGTTATAAACTCCCATCCAACCACTTCTACAGATATTGATTTTTTTTTCCCTTCCACGAGAGATTATCTAACATTTTGATGAAAAGGGAACTGCAGTAGAAACTGAAACCTGCAATCTGCATCTCATTCTATTTAAAAACAACTTTACTTGACAATTGCAAGCATTTTGCAAGCTCAACGACATCAGATAACAACTCTTTAGAGTTTTTGCAAAGATCCAATAGATTGGATCAATGCTAGCCCAGAATAACCTGAGGTTCCTTAAAGCAAAGTAAATTACACTGGCCAAATATGAAGCATTTAAGAATCAAGGAGATAATTTTTTTTTAATAATCACAGTTCTAATAAAGATCTCACCTGTAACCTTTTGCTAATATTTTTGGAGTTGGACCACTAAGATTGTTAAATGATAAATCCCTGCCAAGCATATCGAAGTAAAGTTAACATTTACGTACACTATATGAGGTAATATTGTTGACATGTATGGACCACATACAAGAATGAAAGTCCAGTAAGATTGGCCACCAGTCTTGGAATCTGCCCAGTTAACTTGTTTTTACTGAGTCGCCTGGAAAAGTTTGCATGTTAAACTTTTACATAACACACAAATTATCAAAAGAAACATTAAAATAAAAAATCAACAGGAATTGAAATGCCATGTGTTGAGGTCAAGCAACTTACAAGTAACTTAGATGGGTCAGAAATCCCAAAGAGCTCGGAATACCACCAACGAACTGGTTACCTGAGAGGTCAAGAGTTTGAAGATCTGAGAGCTTTCCGATCTCTTCTGGAATGGGACCAGATAAATGATTGTTCTGTAATAACCTGCAAGCATAGCTCATGAAGATTAGCTAGGTAATGCAAGATACGATATCAAAACTTGAATCTGTTGCGTTTATGTCAAGTAACCGGAACAAAAAAGAACATCATCCTCGACAGAGCATCAGCAAATTCAAAAGAATAGCATGGTTTTACAATACCAAGGCTCATAAGTTATTACAAACAGAAACGGTTTTCAAATTTCCTACGTGGACTTCTTAACTGGAAAATTGAGTTAGTCCTGTTTGTCATAATAATCATAACAGCAACATTTCATTAGCCATGAGACTAGCCAATAATTAGCTTATACTCCAAGAAAAGAACAAAAAAAACACACGCACACACGCACACTCACAGAAACAAACAATTAATAGCAGAAGAATTCATGTACAAATCAAGTGAAGAACTCAGAGAAAGAAAGTAACAGCGGCTCACATTGTTCTTAGGTGACTCAAATTCGCGATACTAGGCGAAAGAGTTCCTGATAATCTTGCACTTGCCATTTCCCTAGCAGCAACAATATCCAGAATAAAAGATTAAAAAATATGAAGATTTATTACTATACAAAAAGAAGTTCCTCACTTACAGGGAGAAGACGAAGCCTTCAGGAGAGCAACCGACCATATTCCAAGTGCAAGGATCAACAGAGTTCAAATCCCAACCGTTCATAACACCGGACTCATCTCTCATTTCTTTCTTCACAGCCATCAATGCGGCCACTGAATCCACAAACCAACCAAGTAAGCAAAAAGAAAGAAACGAAACACAAACCAACAGTAATTAACAAATCACATGGTTGTGTAATGCAAGATCATTTTGAATATAGAGTTTGAAAGTCATACCCTCATAGTTAACACCCTTTGGAGAAAGAAGACTACCAGTTGCTTGAGCAAAATGGACCCAAAAGACTGCTAAAAAGATGTGGAACAAAATGGCCGCCATTACTTCCTGTCCCGATGAGAAAGCCAACTTTTGTTTCTGACAGGAGTGTAGCAAAAGAGCAGATAATAGGACTAATTGGATTTGGATGTTGTCTCGATGTCCTCAAGACAAACGCCCCACCTGCAAACTTACTATGACTATATTGAATCTTTCTAATTACCTAGGAAACACGTAAAAATAAATTCACTTACAAACTAAACCATGAAAAAAGAAAAATACTGCTACAATAACATAGAAACGTGTTTTTTTTTTTTTTTATTCAGTTTGATGGAAGATCGAGAGAGAGAGAGAGTAGAAGAATGGCTCTGATAGCGTTTGGCATCCTCGAGATTCGGGCATAACATGCATGGTCCCCTTGTCTCCATTTTCCTACTATACATACTAGTAGTTGAGTCATGGCCGTAGTAGACATTTACTTTGACCCATTAAATTGAATCAACGGCTCAGATTAAGCTACTTCAAATTCTTTTTGAGTTTATGATCTCGGAGCAAACCCTCCTAGCGCGAAAAAACATGTACTTGGAGTTGTGTCGGCGGCAAGTTTGAAAGCCGTATTTTAGCAAAGATGAGCTTGAAACAATTTTGTGTGGTTCAATGTTTTTTATATTCTGATATAAAAATAAAAAATTTAAGAAAAAATTATTTGTATATATTTTATATTTTTAATTAAAAATATTTTTGCACCGAGAGATAATCCCAAGTTCCATAATCCCATCTCTACCACATTGCCCGTATATTTTACCATAAACACAACCCTGCGTCTTCAGCTGACAACAAACTTTATCAGAAAGGGAGACACCGTTGAACTCCATGGAATCATCATCAGAGGACAGGGAGAGACCAGTGAAGTTACTTATAAACCATACAGGCACTAAAATGCTTGTGCAAGATTTGGAACTGCTATCGGCTACAGGGCTACAGCCATTATTTGGTGGTTGATGACCAGTAACTCACCTCTCTAAGTCTAAACTATCTTAAGCAATCTTCACATATTATCAAACCCATAATTTTCCTGTGCATCTCAGGTTCTTGCAGCTGGGACATCAAAAGCTAGAACATGCTGAGGATTAGATTTGCAAGACTAATAAACTAAACTTGGGCTCAAACAAAGAGGAACATTTGATGTACACAAACATAGCAAATATTAAACAGATGGTGAACGAAAACCCTGAAGTCGAAATACAAGGAAGGAACAAGTACGTTTACTACAAGAGAACGCAATAGCATTACTTTTGCACATAAAGCGAGTGATGACAATTGTCTGCAATTAATTCAAGTCAGCCACCACAAATCAACAAAAACTAATAGGAAACAACACGGGCAAGTAAAAACAAACCCCCCACATCCAACACCAGGGCCCACCCCTTTTCTTTGGGCCGTTATATTAGGGGCCTTCTTCCTAGCTATATGGATGAACACTTCTCCACCTTTTACCTCTTGCTAGCAGCTATCTGATAAGTGCACCTCAGGCTATCTTACTATCAAACATGTACATAAACAAAAAGGGTTTTGACAAAAGGGGGATGGGATTGGGAGAAAAACGTGGGAGAAGAAAACATGAAGAAAGCACAGCTATCCAGCCGCCTGATCCATATGCATCCTGGTAGAGAGAGAATTGTTGCCGGTCAGACCTCACGATGAAATAACTGCCAGGTGTATCACAGAAATAACTGCTAGATATCAATCCCATACCACTTAACTTGCTTATGTCCCAGCCAGGTGCATAAAATTTAGACCCATTTGTCGTTTCACATGTTCCGGTATCAACTTATTAACAAGCTCAGGAGAAGCCCCATTTAACTGTAAAGAAACAAACAATAACACAGAGTGAACAAATAGAATTACCTTGGCCAGTTGCATACCAAATAATTGGATAACAAAATTGCAATAAAATAACAAGAGCAACAAAGAAATTGCCCAACTAAAAACATAGTCCATCTTATGTTTGAATGCTTGCATTTTGTTTTTCTAAAAGGTCAAAGATGAAAAAACAATCAGAATTAGAAAGTTGACATACTTCCTGTTTAAAGTTGAAGAGAGATGGTAAAGGGCGGCCATTTGGCAGGCGAGCATTGGGTTCTCGGAGTTCATCAAAGAAAGGGTGTGCGCATGCTTCCAACTGTGATAAAAAAGTAAATTGTCAGATTTCAATGCGCAAACATGCATCTCAAGTAGCAAAAAAGAAAGTAACATCAAGATTTGTTTTTCTTCAAAAAATAAATAATGATGGCCATTTACTGCCTTTATATAAAAAGAAAGTAACAACAAGGTCGTGGAGTTGCCACTTGACATGAATCTTGCACATCAACACACAAGGGAGAGAGCAAGGTTGAAACTACATAAAGACAGAAAAAAGAATAAGAACTTGCACTCACCGCCGTGCAGCGAAGACTTGGTGAGTATTGCAGCAGCCGCGATGCAAGATCAATTGCCTCTGGAGGCATCCTCTTGTGGAAAACCTAAATAGATGAACAACTAAATGAAACTCTAATATAAATCAAATTGTACCAAGACATAAGATTATGGTACTTGAATGATCAACAATTGTTTCCTTGTGGATCTCAACATGCACAAACAACAAAATATAATAATTCATAATAGTTTAGCTGCAGGAAAAAGAAAGACACCTCAAAGTCATTCATGAAAAGGAACTAAAAGCATACCTTGTGCCATGGGTGTGCCTTTATCTGTGGAAACCTAAAATCAGTATAATTTGGGTTCATACATCGAATTTCTTCTCTTGTTGGAGTGCCAAGAACCTGTAAAACAGTGAGTAAGATGTTGGTTCATGGTCATGTGAATTGCATTATTAAAAGCATCAATAAGCAACACGTACCTTAATAATATCTACAAGCTGGTCCACTGCATTTTCTCCTGGAAATAGTGGCTGTAAAAATATTCAAATGGCCAGCAGTCAACTACAAATTACCATTTGGAATACTGTCAAAAGAGCAGTCTTAAAATGCAATAAAACGAACTGCTAACCTGGCCAAGGAGCAGCTCGGCAAGGACACAACCAGCAGACCATATGTCGATTGATGTTGTATATTCTGTGGCACCAAATATAAGTTCTGGAGCCCGGTAGAATCGGGAACATATGTATGATATGTTAGCTTCACCTTTGACCTATTCACAGGGAACTTTGATTGTCAATGTATGGAACATTGTATATAAAGAATGAGAAGCAATAAAATCAGATCATATCACACTGGCACTGAAAGCTTTCAAGTAAACAAGGGCTTCAACTTTAGTAGTCACTCAATTATTATTAGCATCTAAGGGCTTCAACTTTAGTAGTCACTCAATTATTATTAGCATCTATAACCAGTACTTGCAGAACTAGATGAGCAGATAAAGTGGAGCTTAAATTTGGTCCACCAAACCAAACAAGTTCCTCAACCCGGCCATGAAAGAGATGTAAGTCACATGATAAATTTTTTCATTTGATAAAACAATTTACAGGTTTCAAATTCTGAGAGATAGAGATATGAAGACATTTAGAATAAGGATTTGCACAGCAATACTAAGACCACCTTGACATCATACTCTGAATACTCAAGAAACTCATCTGCAACAACTATTACTTGCATACAGATATACTGGATTATTGAAAATTGGTAGCCCTAAAATTGAAAGGAACAATATGATAAGAATACATTGAAAATCTGACACTCGATCAGATCAACTGTATGATATTATACACTGATTACCAAAAAAAACTAATCAAACAAGGATGCATAAAGCATTACATCAATGTTGCGGGACATTCATTTTCAAAGTTGTACACATTTCATGGAAACAGAAGGCACGTGAATTAATTGCAATGACATCCCTTTTGGTTAAGAACCAGGACAATATCCCAAAGACAGGCTACAAACTATCCTGCAACTTAAGTGTAGTCACACAAAGCAAATATGAGGAATCGCAAACTAGAAGAAAGTCAGCATACCAGCACTTTTGCACTTCCAAAATCGCAAAGCTTAACCTGGTGAGTAAGTGGATCAACCTGCAGACAGCCAAGAATGCCTTCAGATAACAGCTACCATCTTTAAACATGCATTTATAGTAAGGAAGCATACCAAAAGATTTTGTGGCTTTAAATCCCGATGGCAAACTCCAGGAACAGCATGGATATAAGCCAGGCCCCTGAAAATCTGGAAAACAAGAAAGTCCTGTAATTAATACCACAAGGCTTATAATAAGGCAACAAATCAACTTCAGATGCACGTGGCATGCAATACCTGGTACATGTAAAGTTTCACATAAATAAGCGGCATTGTTTGTTTTGCATTGCTATAATGCTTCAAAACACGATACATGCTCTCAGGAACATACTCCATGACCAAGTTAAGAAAGAGTTCATTGTTATTTGTCGTGGAAAAGAAACAGTGCTTCAGGGAAATAACATTAGGATGATCCATCACTCGCATTAGCTGCAATTCTCGATTCTTATATCTTCTGTCCTGCAAAACCTTCTTTATCGCTACAGTCTCCCCGGTTTCCAAACATTTTGCCTACAAAAAAGAGAGAGATCAAATGACCCTGGTCACACAACTCTTTCTTAATCGTCAATTCCTTCAACAGAGAACACATTTGCATACCTGGAAGACTACACCAAATGACCCTGTTCCCACAACTCGCTCTGCCATGTAACTGATGGTCTACAAGAAACCAAAACATCAACGAAATTAATCTGACCATCAGCAAACTAAATCTCCAAAAATTTGCTTGAAAATCATATATTGATTCTCAACACCCTATGATAACTACAGAAAAAGAGTGAACCCTTGACAAAACAGAAACAGAAACAAAAAGGTATTCAACAAAAAAAAAAGTTACCTGCTTGGGCTCTCCATTTTTACCCCCAATTGTAGTCGAAATTATATGCCCGGTGACCGGATCATTCCCATCAGCAACACGGGTGGTCATTTCCTACGAAACACACGGACATCAGTGATCTTAGATCTATATAATAACTGTAATCACGCTTTATAAAAGAAAAAAAAAATTGGTTAGCTAGAGAAAAAAGAGAGAGAGAGATCTTAGATCATGATGATGAAGGAAAATAAATCAAAATTACAAATTTTATGGTATGAACTCACCATCTAGATCTATTCTAGCAGAACTATTTCTACCAATCAAAGAAGCTAAAAGCTAATTTCCAAAAAAAAAAGGCTTTATAGCTATAAAAATGCAGGGAAATAAAGAAAGCCCAGATCTTAAAAATACACCCTAATGCAAAAGAAGATTTGCTTGGATGCTGAGAATAAAAAAGAAAAAAAAAATTGTAAACATTTTTTTTAAAAAAAAAAGCATCTAACCTTCTTGCAATTAGTTACTTCTTACCTTCTAAGACCCAAAATTAGAAAAACAAAAACACAAGACAAAGCCAACTCTCTCATGTCTGATTTTCCCGAGGAAAATGCAAGGATTTCAACATAAATTTAAAAAAGTGAGAAAAAGAGAGAAATTACCTTATCTTCAGCCATGTGTAAGAGAAAAGGAAAGAAAGCTGATGCTGATTAAGTTTGTATTTGCTTCAGAAATTAGTAAAGAGAGATCATGTTAAGGCAATAATAGAGATGGCCAAAAAAGGAAGAAGAAGACGACCCAACAAAACAAAACACAGAGGATGAGAGAGGGGGTGTCAAATTAGACAGAGAGAGAGAAAGACAACATCAACAACAATTACAACAACAACAAGCCCATGTGATTCCAGCCCCTCTCTCTCTCTTCCTCTCTCCCTCTTTCTTTTTCTTTTTGTCAATTCTTTTCTTTTCTTTTTTCTCTTGTTTTGGTGTCCCTCTCTCTCTCTGTCTGTCTGTCTGTCTATCTATCTACTTTCCGTTCTCTTCGCTTTTCTTTTAACCTCTGGTTTTAAGAGAATTACGATAATGGGATTTGAACCTTGTTTTGTTGACAACGTCACAATTATTGGACGGCTGCTTGGACCTCAGTGTCCGCCCCCTGTTTCTTCCTTCCCGTTACCGTTAAATCCTAAAAAGAAAAGAGAGCAGTCTCTCTGTTTCTTTTCTTCTGCCCGTTGAAAAGGAAATATTCCTATCAGATCAAATTTTACTTGTGCTTTTACGTCTGTGAGATTCAACTTTTATTTGTTTAGTATTAATATATATTGAGTTTATAAATTAATATTTCAATTTATATTTATTAACTTTTTGATGAATTTGAGATTACTCGCTATTAGAAAAAATAATTAAATTATCTTTAAATTTATGTTTGATATTACGTTTTAAATTTAAAAAAATTTATTTAAAATTAATTTTTTTATATTTTTAGATTATTTTAATGTTCTAATATTAAAAATAATTTAAAAAAATATTATTTTAATACAAATCCAATTAAAAAACATATTAAAAAGCAACATAAACACACTCTAATATTGTATCCTTTCCATTTTTCAAATGATAAAAGATTAGTTTCTCACTTCATCAATTCAATTGGAGATTGGAATGAACAAACTTCAACTATGAGTGGACATATTTTATGCGAGGATAATTTTCCTAAAACTTAATTAGCTTGATAATGTCTTGATGTTACGACAAATAATAAAGTAAAACATGAAGCAAATCTTTACATATACATCTAATTTACAAGAAGCTGTATGTTTAATTTATTTCTGCATGTTGCGAATCAACTTATATGTTGAAAATTAGTTTATTGTATATTTAATGACTTCATAATTGTTTTTTTAGACTAGTTGAAAAATATATTTATTATGCAAGCATTTTGAGTAATGATTCGATAGTTGAATTTGGAAATAAGAAATCCATCGACAATCCTTAATCATTGTAATGTTGTTTGTAATTGTGATAAAAATTATTTTTTAAAGTGTTTTTTGCTTGAAAATATATCAAAATAATATTTTTATTTATTTATTTTTAAAAGAAATGATATCAGCACATCAAAACAATTAAAATACAATAAAAAATAATTTAATACAAAAATATAATTTAAATTTTAAAAAAAACATGATTAAACTGCAAAAACAAGCATCTTAAGCCATTAACATTAGTGTTTTGTCAAAAAGAAAATCATCTTGAGCATCCTGAAAAAAATAAAAACCCTACAATTTTTCCTCTTAAAAAGTGAAAAACGTTTTCTTTAGACGACTCGATGGCTTTACTTAAGTGTTGTTTCACTTGTTTGATAGTGTGGCTGTGTGTGAGGTTTAAAGTGAGCCGTAGGAATATGTATTTGGTTGGGTTAAAATCAGGTTTTATTTTGGTGGGACCCGTCAAGAATTGAGATTGCACCCGAGGTTGAACAAAAGCAAGATAGTTGAGCTCTGCAAACAGTAGCTTACCTCATTTTTCAAGATTCACCGACAAAACACATATTCTAAAGAGAAAAAACAAAGTTGTTGGAATATCAAACTTCCCAAAACCTCAACAATTCATCTAAAAAATCAAAGCAAAAATACCTTGCAATCTTTTCTTAGCCGGTCAGATTCCTTATCTCTCTCATAAAAATTTGAGATCTTTGTTTTCTTTGACTATCTTCTCTTTTTTGTTGTCAAAAATAATTTTCCTTTCTTTTTTCTACCCGATACGCTTCTACAATGTAATAATCTTGTAGATATGTTTAAAAAGGTAATTTTTTTCATTTTTTATTGCTTTCACCGTGACCAATTTTTTTTTATCTTATGTACTTGTCTTCTTCAAAATGAATACATGATTTGGCATCTCCTTGTTTTGTCATTGCGGGAAAAAAAAAAGAAATGAAGTCCATTTTTTTATTGTTTCTCATACTTTTGTATTTATTGTTGATGAATCTATTTACAGATCTATGTTAGTTTTGAAGGCACAAAAACAAAGAGATCCTGAAAACTTGTATGGGAACAAAAAGAGAAGGTGTTGTAAAAGTGATTATGTGTTTATTTTTTACAAATATTTAACTAATTACATGTTTTAATAATACATAAATTAAAGTTTGGGTGTTGTGTATTGTTATTGTTTACAATATTGTGAACATATGGTGTCGTGAGGTAGGTTAATTAACCATCTGCATTACTGGGTTTGCTGCCAACATGAAAAAAAAAATAATTAGGTGTTATGAAGTAGGTTAATTAACCATCTGCATTTCTAGGTCATTTGCATTTATGGATCTACAATACTGCAACCTTTGTTGATTCTTCTTATTTACAGGATATTTTGTTGGACCCTTTTTATGTCATCATGTACTCTATTTTAAAGGATTTCAATTAAGTCTTTTGTTAATATGAGAAAAACTGAGAAGGATTATGCAATGAGAGAGAGAAAAAAAAGAGATGATCTTTCAAGATCTGTAAATGGGACAATCAAAGAGATTGAAAGAGGAGTTCATGTTGGATAGCAAACCTGTTATGTAATTAGAAAAGCAAAGAAATAACTATTTGAGTGAAAATTTTACTTAGATAAATAAATACTCAATTATGATTTTGTAAATGTGAATTGACAGAAATTAATATACAAGAAGAAATTAATTTTTTAAGTTTGTATATTGACCAAATTAATATACAGAAATATATACTACATAAGGTTCTCTTCTTTGGTTAATCATTGTATACTAACCAAATTGTTTTGTCCAATGACCTATTACTTTACGATTGTACTTTTTTTTTAAAGTTTTAACCCTCACATTCTCCATGCAACCGTGGCTTCTTCTAGCCACTAACTTCTGATGGGATGTTAATTAATTTTAGCTAATGCCATTATATATTGCATTACATGTTTGATCTAACAATCACATATATATTTGATGGTCTAAGTTCATTTTTGGGACTGGAAGTCTTTTTTTTTTTTTCATTTCTATTTTCTCAACTTCATTGATTGTTTGAGTCAAAGTTTTTAAACCCGACCCGGTCCAATGCTTGGGTTCCAGGTTTTGACCGGGTCGCCCGAGTCAATCCCTATTTAAAAAAATCAAAACAACGTCGTTTTAGTAAAAAAATAAAAGTCAACGGGTTGCAATCGGGTTTTTGACCGGGTTTTACCGGGTCAACCTGCCGGGTCACACTGGGTCATGACTTTTCCTATTTTTTCTTCAACCCGGCCCGGTTACAGCCCCGGGCCGGGTCAGGTTTCAAAACTATGGTTTGAGTACTTGTATGTTAAATATACTTGCATCAAATATTAGTCAAATTTTAAGCATGTTATAATTCATTGTGTTTGCTTTCAAATATGTTATCCAACTAGGAATGAAAGGTCCTCAAACTATAGATAATGCTGCTTGGACTAAAAAAATATTAAATGTCTTTTACGACCTTTGTATCAAGGCTATTGACATGAGAATGAGATAAAATACTCATTTTGACAAAACTAGTTGGAAATATTTATTGACATCCTTCAAAGAATAAACTGGTCATATATTCACCAAGGCACAACTGAAGAATAAATGGGATAGCTATAAAAAGGATTAGAGGATATAAACAAAGGTCATTTCTGAAACTGGTGTGGACTGGAGTAATGAATTAGAAACAATTTCTGCTAGTGATGAGTGGTAGAAAGTAAAGATTCATGTTATTTATCATGATCCTTAATCTTTAATTTGTTTAAATCTTAGTTCAATAATTAATAAATTATTTAAAGTTGCATGAAATAATTTTATTTGTTTTGTGTAGGAAATAAAAGGAGCAAAAAAGTTTAAGCAAGCTGATATTGAACTATCTTTATGTATGAAGTTTGACAGAATATTCCCAAACATTGTTGCTACTGGAGATTATGCGTGGACACCATGGTCTAGAGTCTTGTGTGATGATAATGTTGGTGTTGATGGTAATCAAAATGTCAATGTTGATCAGCCTGATTTGAAAGAAGGAAATGGTGATTCGGAAGAGGATGAAATTCCAAATTTTACCGATGATGTTTGTAACATGGTTAGAGGGGTTAATATGTCCACTAGTAGCAACACACGCAGTAGTGACAAGAGGAAAGAAAGAGAACGTTGTAAGGTTCAAGCTGGGGAAAAAAAGAATTCTAGAATTGGGTTACAACTATTATCATATTGGGATCAATTAGTTGACAACATGTCAAACAATAATGATTCAACATCTATTTGCAAAGATAGGAAAGGGTGTAGTATTCATGAGATTATAAGCGAGTTTCATTCAATTAAAGGATGAATTTTCGCTTGTTGTCGTGGAAACCTTTTTGGTAGGGTTACCAAATATAGCTTGGCTTTGCGGGTCAACTTGGAGACCTCATGACTCGATCCCTTGCTTGGTTGTGTTTTCAAGTAAAAAACAGGTAAGAGCTGACTAGATGCGACCCAATTGACCTAAAGGGTCCAAATGCCACCAGATCACAACCCAATTTGACTTCAGAAAAAATTTCAAGACCATGTTATTATAACCTTTATATAGATTGAGATGCCAAAGTTTTTGATCAACCTGGGCCAATCAAGGCTAACCAATCAAACCTGCACCCAGGTCATGGATCTAGTTAGGCTAGTAACTTTCTTTTTTAGAATCTATTTTTTATTTGATCAAACAATAATAAAAATAGATATGTATAGGAAAGCCACTAAATAAGTTTTTTAAAATAGTATTATGAAAGACTATATAAAAAGAATACTCGCTAATGTAATGAAAAGAAGGTCACTATTTTATTAAAAAATAAAGTAAAATTTGAAAAATATTTAACAAAATAATATACAAAATAATTTTTTAATGAATTACAATTAAAATTAAAAGAAAAAAAAAAGACAGGTTAAAAAGAGGCCAAGTGCATGGCTCAAGGTGGCACAATTAAAAAAAAGTTAGGCTTGCGTACTTGATCTCCTTTTTTTTTCCCCTTAAAATGGATGGCTAACGCGTTGTCCATCCATTTTTTTTCAAAAAAGATAGCAAACAATGTTATGCCTACTGTTACAAATGATGTGTCATCTGCTTAACCAAATTTCAACTACTGGAAAGGTGGATGAAAAATCAGGTTGGGTTTTTTTAGACCTAATACTCTTAGTACTTAAATAAACCGATCTCTTAACTTAAATCACCTTTAAATTGGTTCAAAAACACAAAATCAAATTATTATTTTTATCAACCCCAAATTACTTTTTTTAACAAGATAAAGACTCAAAATTACCTAAATGGAACTCATCTCATCAAAAAGAATCTATTCACAGCAAGATCAACTTTTTTGTTGTTGGATTATGGCTAACCAATAACTTTCTCTCTTCTTTCTTAAACTCAAGAACTGAAATGTGAAAAAAATAAAATTTTGAACAAAAAATAAAAATATTAAAACAAAAGGGATAAAAAAAAACATGTGCCTCGTGTAAAAAAATAAATAAAAAAGGCTGATTTTTTGTTTTAGCATTCGATTTAATCCCTAAAGTTTTAATTACCATTAAACAATAAAATTAAATTCTATTTTGCTAAATTGAGCATCAACTTTAGATATAAATGTTTTTTCAAGAACGCGATAACCTTATAGCATGTTAATTAGCAATCTCAAATTCAAGTAAACATAATATTCAATGATAAAATTAAAAAAAATTCAATGATCAAAACAAAAAAAACTCATTAAAAAACAAAAAAAAGCAATCACTATTTTAATTTACATTAAATTCCCTGCAAAGTAAAACACTAAGTAATTTTATTTTTTTAATTTTTAATTTTGCCACAGTTAAAAAAAGAAAAAAAAGTATATATAGAATTGGACATTTTGATAAAATTTGTTTTGTTTTCCACTATAAGCATAGACATCAAACTATATAAAACGCCGCTGAGAATTACAAAAATACTATAGCTACACCAACACGCAGTTGATCGCTTTGCTGTTGAAGCAACACTTCAAATGTCAGCTAATGTTTTGGCTAAAATTACATTGTTACAGTCTTATTTGTGTGGATTCAGCAGATTTTTTCAAGTGTTAAGACTGCCTTTTAATGCTGTAATTGCTTGTTTACTGTAGCTAATCCTGGTAAAATTGTCTTAAAATGAAGATAAAATGCGACACATAACGGATAAAGGGCACCAGCTTGGTGGTCCAACGGCAACTACATGCCAGCTTTCCTCTTATGGAGATGAGGCTTGATCATCCATTCAATCCATGGGACCTAGCTTGCTAGCTACTAATATTATACCAATTATATTCTCAAAAAACAAAAAACAAAATCCCATTGGATTTTCCTATGTTATTTTCCTTGGGAGATGAATCCAACTTTTCAGCTAAAAACTTCATTTTGTTTATTATTATTGTCAACAAAGAACTCATCATTAGTGTAAAATAATAATAAAAAAACCCTCTCAAACCTTTTGTAAAGCAAGTAATACTATTCTTCCACTACATTCAAAGAAGGTTGACCATGACTAAACTTTCCTCTTATTTAATATAATTTCCCATCACTTTAGCACTATTTTAGGATTACTATATAGTTGCAATCTTGGACTTAATTGTTTTTTTTTAGATGAGATGAGGAGAGAAGGAGAAGGGGATGACGACGATAATATATATATATTTTTTTTTATTATTTTCAAGGTTTTCATGCTAGAAGAATTGACCATTTTGATGTAGCAAATGCTTTCCCATCTCATGCATGTGGACAACATTATTTCTCGCACATATCATTTGCATGATGGAAAGATCAAGCAATTATTCGTCAGTCGGCAATGCCCACAAACCCAATTCTTCAAATTTCACCATTCTCACATCATCATGTTATATATTCAAATATAATATTTATGAGAAACTGGAAATTGATGGAGTTGGTGCTGGTGCTGGTGATGCTGGTGACGGTGTGATTTTTTTGTTTAGAACGTCTTGTTACCGTGCCCTAAAAACAGTAAGTATCAATAAATTTATGGGGTTATTGTATTTTTTTTCATGTAAAATGGTTCATGGAATTACAGAACAATATTTTATATATAGAAAAAAGTGATTTTTCTATTTCAATCTCTTAAGTAAACACTGTTATGGCCATCATGATTGCTATCACCGACCATCATCACCATAAGCTTATTGCTAACATTATTATGATTATTAATTTGACGAACATTAACAATTGCTGTCCCTATTACCATGGCTATGACTACATACCATTGATGTTGTTGTAATAACCAGAATCAGCGTGGAGTTAAGACAAAGAAGAGGCAATGCTCCATGGTAAATTCATGATAATCAGCTGTATAATTAATTTTAAATCTTGTATAGTATTTAGATCATCGACTTTAATTATAGCTTCGGGAAGGCAACTTTTGGAACTTGCATTTGGTAGCACTAGACATGGATTTGTGGCATATTGGAAACACACCATGGTTGTTTAGAAAAGCTGAACCCATCAATTATATTGTTATGCTCTTTGGACCGACACTGTTTATTTTTGGATTTTAAAAATATTTTTATAAAAATTTAAAATTTTTAATTTAAATTAATATTTTATTGATGTTTTCAGATCATTTTAATATATTAGTATTAAAAATATTTTTTTAAAAAATAAAAAAATATTATTTTAATATACCTTTTAATAAAAAATACTTTAAAAAACAACCGAAACAACCTATCCTTCTACAGTTACATTAACGAAAATGACTTGCATATATATATATATATATATATATATATATATATATATATATATATATATATATATATATATATATATCACAGCTACCTCCCTCCAAAAAAAGGTGTGCAAGAAAAGGCTTTTTTACCATATTTTCTCTAAAATGAATTTCGTGGCCGGATTTACCCCTAGCTTTCGGTCACTTTCTTTTCTGATGTTTGGCAAGAAAACCTCTTTTTGTATTCGTGGTAAAACATGGTTTTGATATCAACAAAAACAGTCTAAAGATAGGGGAAAAAAATTAATTTAAAACAAAAATAAAATAAAATTCAACAAAACGGTGCACCGCTGCCACAGGGAACCAAAAACATGGAAAAGGGTCCAGCTCCAGCCTAGTTTTGTGTTTTTCTCTTCTTTTTTACTGTTGCAGTTTTGACCGCAATAAGAGATACGTGGCATGTGGGCTATTGCGTCGGTGTTTGGTCAGGCTTTTGTTATCATCAGGGTCAAAGTCAAATCTGGCTAGTGTGGTAACAGGTCTTACTGAACCTCTGATTACTTGATAAGCTCTCCTGTCAGGCCCTCCATTGTGATGCTCGTACAGTGGGTTACCATCACCGTCAAGATTCAGACACTTGTCTACATAAGGGGTAATTTTCATTTCTACCACGTTTGGCCAAAAGTTTTCTAGCAAGAAGAAAAGATATTTGAAAAATAAAATAATTTTAACGAAAACACGATTAAAAATAGTAATTTTAATAAAAATACACATAGAAATAATGATTTTATCAAAGAGAAAATTGAGAATAATAATTTTGATAAAAAAAATTCAGTCCACAAACCAACATTAACTCTAACTTCGAATATAAACTCTAAACAATACTCTTTTCTCAAATAATAGCTTTAAATCTAAAAAACAAACCCTAAATTCTAAAAATAATTATTAATCCTAAAAACAAACACTAATCAATTTCATACTTAGTTTTTATCGAATTTTATTTTTAAATATTGAGTTGATGATAAACCTTGAATAAATAAAAACAAAATTCAAGATATTTTATTATATTTTGTTAGGATTTATTTGTAAAATTATTGATTAGTATTTGATTTTATGATTCATGTTAGCGTTTAGTGTTTGTTTTTGAGATTTAGTATTATAGTTCGGGATTAGAGTATTATTTAGGGTTTGTATTTAGGATTGGAGTTAAAATTAATTTGTGATTTTTTTTTATCAAGGGTGTTATTTCTAATCACGTCTTCTATTATCAATCATGTTTTTATTAAAATTATACTATTTTACAAATATACTTTTTTAACTTATGCTTATCTTACAAAAAAAAAAAAAAATTTGTGGCAGTGTGCTACTTTTGAAAAAAAATATCCAAGGTAGGGTACGGTTATTGCATGTTTTTCCTTTTATATTAACTTATCCTTAAATCTTGATCCTTTGATGATTGCAATCAGTAAGGAAAGTTTGCATTGAAATAAGGTTGTCGTTGGGCTTATGAGAATTATTTAAGTGGAAGTCTCTTATTTTAGGTATTTTCCTTAATTTAAGGTTTATCTTTGATTGTTTTAATTGTTTTAATCTTGTTTTTCCAGTCTATCTAGTTTTTTTCTTTAAATTCTACTTTTTCATGGATCATATGTTGCCATGAAAGTTATATGCAAATTTCAAATCTTGGTTTTAGATCTCGCTGAATATCAAATGGAAAATTAAGGTGACATAACTAAAATGGATTGCTAAAGAAATATGCTAGTGATGATGCGCTAAAAATCTGACTAGTATGGAAACATGACTTCCAGGTTGGACAAGTCGGTTAATTAATTGGTCATGACAATCTTCTCCATTCTCCCTAGTCAATATAGTCAATAGCTTATATTTGATATTTGATTGGCTAAAGCTACTCGTGGCTAATACCTGCAAAAGATTTTCTTTGGTGCAGGTGAGGACTCTCCGAAACTTAAATAAATATCTTTTTAGAGAGAAAGAATACACGAATATTCTTGAGAGATGCTCTGAAAATATAAATGCAATAGAGAATTGAAGATTGTGAACTTGTTTTATGAAGCTCTCATAGTGTATTTATAGCCTATAAATCTTGTCTTTCTGTAAAAAGGAGAGCCTACAGTGTTATCTTGATAACATTTAATGAGGGATAAATATTCATTACTTGATAAGAATATGGTGGGTCCTTAAAAGATTTTTATATACATAAAAAATTATAGGGAGAAAAAAATTTAAGACGTCAAGTGTAGCTAAGCCTATATAAACTTAATTCTTCTCCAAAGTTAGATCCAAAGGAGGTTGGTCACGTTCCTGGACATGCCATGAGAAGACGGTGATTATCTTAGACTTGGCTAACTGCCAAGTCCAAGCATATTGGATGTGCCAGACCTACGCAACCTTGGACTTGGCTGACTACCAAGTCCAAGCGTGTTGGATCTAGCATACATGTCAGACCCACACTACCATAGACTTGGTGCACTGCCAATCATGTCAGACTCACGTTATCTTTGACTTGACTAATTGTTAAGTCGAAGTGTATTGGATCTTATATACGTGCTAGACTCACTCTAACTTGAACTTGACACTATCAAATCCAAGTGCTTTAAGTTTAACACATGTGCTAAACCCATACGTTTACAAAAATAAATAAATAAATAAAATTGACTCATCATCTAGTTGTTCGTCCACTTATAAAATAGTTTCCCCATTAATTTTTATTATATGTTATCGAATGCATTTATGATAGATTATAAACTTATTTTCATTTTTTATACATAGAGATTTTTATTATATCATGGTTCACTTCAAAGTTAGATGCAAACCTTTTCCTTATTCATTTTTTTTAAAATACCTATTTTTGGAAAGAAAGTGTTTTCATTTGGAAGATAGTTTGAGATTTTTTTGTTGTTAAGAGCTTATGATGGTTTCAGGTAGACTGGTTCAATTGAGCAATGTCTGATGTATTAAGGATAATATTGATAAAATTAATTATTTTAGGATGGAATTGAGAATTAAATAATATACATGGATGAAAAGATGATTGATCCATCTTTAGCTCTATTTGGATATGACTAAACTGGGTCAACGACTTTAAGTCTTGGAGGTTAAAATAAATGTTGAAAGTGATCTTTACTTAAAAATATATTTTATATAATTATTTTTTATTTTTAATATTAATATATCAAAACAATAAAAAAATACTAAAAAATATTAACTTGAATTTTTAAAAAAGAAATTTCAAATTTTATTTAAAAAATGATCCAACTACATTCACAAAGGTGCTTTTATAATTTAATCTGGTTTTACTAGTTGATCCCTTGATTTGAAATAAAATGACATGATTAAGTTCTTGAATTAAACATGCTATAAATTACTTGGGCCAAGTAGACCTGCTCTAAGACAAGGCTTTCAACTTTGCTCCACATTGACTGGGCCGAAAGGAAGATGTGTAGTTTTTTTTTCTTGGTTTGGATTATGGTCCCGATTTTAAAAGCATAGTAGAATTTACTAAAAGAATATTATACTAGTAATCATTCTCGTAAAAAAGATTTTTTAAAAAGAAAATTACATCAAGCATTTTGTATAGTTTAGTTATTTTTTCATACACTTTTACTTTCACCCAAAAAAATCAATAAAAAAATTAAAATTATTTACAAAATTATCATTTTACTTCAATTAATGATTAAAAAACCTCCTAGCTATGTTAAAATAACAAAATTGTCACTCTTCCTCACTATGTCGAGCATAAAATTCTATCCATCAGCCTGCCGGAATCTGGCAAATTAAACCCAAAAAGTTTGGATCATCAGCGTCAGTTTACAGACCTATAGTTGCTATGTACAGCGAAAAAAAAGTCGTAGTTGGCTATATAGAATGTTCTCTTTGTTACCTATGATGATTCTCTGTAGTTTCTAAAATCATGAAAAATAGTGCAGTTGCGGAAGAGGGTCAAAACTGGAGTCTAGGGCAAAGATAACTCATCATGAAAACTACAGTCGCCTATTGCCATGGAAAGAAAAGTACTGTTCATCACCAGTCAGACAGTATTCGCAAAACAAATGAAAAAAAAGGGGGAGAGGGCGGGGGGACAAATATTGAGTTATGGATTTGCCACTTGAAAAGAACAAGAATTAAAAAACTGTTATTTTATGTTGTTTTTTTAGAGCTCAACATGATTTTGTTCTCCATCAAGATCTTCTTCTACACATTCTTCCACTTTTAATTCTGATGCTTCCTTGTCCTTTTGATCTCTGGTGAATTTTTTCCTGGGTCTTGGTAATACCGTTCTCTACAGGTCCTCTTGCTTGATTTATGGAAGTTGATGTATATCCATATCCATTCCCATGTAATGGTGTTTGCCGATAACCTTGAAACCATATCAAAACAAAATTTTACAAGCTCGTTATCAATCACCTCAAAGCTCTGGTTTCGGTAGTGGGTTCAATTTCTTATTTTCCCGGTAAATGCCATGAACAAATGATTTTCAAGTAAACATGTTCTTTCATGAGTTTTGAGAGTGAATATGTTATTTCATGGATTTTGAAAGTGAATATTATGTATTGTCATGAGATTCTTGAAAACCCTAAAAAAAACTGGAATTAATTTTCACTGTTTATAAAACCCTAATTGAGAAGAGAAGAGAAAGAAAATTAACGGGGAAGAAATTATATTTTTTTTATATGACATTCGTGTATTTGTGTTAGTAAATTTAATTTTTTTATATTATTTTAATTTTTGACTTGATAAAGATATAAAATGTAATTTTTTAAATCATGGATACAAAATTATGGAAGACTCGATATAATTTTGTTAAAAAAAAATATAAAAAAACTATAATAATGATAAGAACAACTATACTTTTGCATGTACTAATTGTAATTCATGTAAGTTTTGTTAATCATCATTATAAATCATTTTGATATATCCATACAAGCATTTTAAGTTTCTATGTCCCTATTTCCAAATAAGAAAAACAATAAAAATATTTGTTATATTGCATGCATATTAAGTTTTATAACTTATTTATAAAGTTCATAAAGATGCCATCCATATTAAAAAGGTTTTTACGGGTCGACATTCTAAAACCCCTTAAAAACTTTTTCCTTTTTAAACCGTGTCAAAAAATAAACGTTTTGTTATTCACTTAAAGTATTTGAGATAAATAGACTCGTAACAAGCTATTATTTTAAATGTTAATGAGTAGTAACACATCAATTTTTTTTGTTTACAAAACATATTTTCCTTTCAAATTTTAAACCTTTAGGTCTAATATCATTGATGACACCTATATGTCAATCAAGGATATTAATTTTTTTTATAAGTCCCAAACATTTGTGTCACCAAATCTTACCTCTAGGTACATCAACTCATAATAGTTATTGTTTGGATATTTGGGGTCTGAGTATAAAAATTTCATTCAATAAAAATTATAAGTGAATCTCGGTATTATAGGATAAATAAATTTGAACAAGTTATTATCCATGGGCTGCTGCTACATAAACAAAATATTTAGCAATGACTCGTCATAAAATTTAAGTTGGATTTAATGATTTCAATAAAAGCTCACCTAATTATTTATTGACATGATTTGATATACTATTGATGTTATAATTAAGAGTAAATAGTGGTGGATATATCAATTCACCAGGTAATTGAAAGTGACAAAGAAAACATTGACTTAGAATTGATAGTCTTAAAATATACTCGTCCACTCAGTGTTTAACTAACTATAATAAATTTATTCTCATCCATGTAGACAAACAACTGATATTAGGTATAATGAACCATTAGAAATAATAATAATAATAAAAAACAAGTAGCATTGCAGCTTATCTCATTTAGAATCCTTTATAGTGATAATATTTTTTCTTTAAGAAAGATGGTGGGTCGTCGCGATCTCGGATACAAAAATATTAATATAATATGTAAGTTTAATATTAATTATTTACAATGTTTATACCATTATCTAATCAATATATGACGGAGAGATATTTTTTTAGAATCAAATATCCTCTTTTAATTGCATTGATATATGATTCATAAGACATAGATATATGATTCAACCGAGATTTAGAAACTCTCCTAAGAATTAATCCTAAACGTAACGCTTACGTTCCTGTTTATATATATATATATATATATTGCTTTTACTTTGTCAACTCAAAAAACATTAAAAATCAGATATTCTATGTAGCAGGACCAAAATCAAGATAAATAACTGAAGCTTTAAAAAAATAATAATTATTAAAGCTTATAAAAAAGCTTGAGATATGTGCATTGCTGCAGTTTTTTTATATATTTTCGTTAATATTTTTTTTTAAATTCTAACATATTGATATATTAAAAAAATTAAATTAACACCCGAGTTTACTAATTGTACACTGAAATATATTTTAAAAAATGAATACCCGATTTTGCTAATTGAATATATTAATTTTATAACGACCAATTTGTATTATAAAAGAATTATTTTGATATCAAAAGCTCTGTCTAACGATAATACTTGTGTAATTAATTTTATTGATATTATCAAACTCAAAAAAAAAAAAAAAATCAAATATCCTATTTCAGAGCATCAAAATAAAAGGATATATATATATAGAAGGGTTCAACACCCCGTCGAAAACCTCAACCACGATATTTTAATAAATCATTGCTACCAGTTAAGCATGAAAAAAAAAAAAAACCGAATAAATTAAAAAGAAGAAGCTGATCAGTTCGCCCTTTCTTCAATTGAATTCCCTAACGGTTTCCTGTACCAGGAAAGAAAGGTTCGTTATATGGATAACAAAGGAACCGCCAAATTGACGAAACCTTACAACTTCCATTTTGCACCCATTTCTTGTTAAGCTCTCTTTCTCATCAGCATCAGCATCATCATATCTTCTTCTTCTTCTCTTCTTCTTCTTTGTATCTGCACCAAAACAGAAGACCAAAAGCTCGAGAGAATGTTTAGCTGTTGTTGTTGCTGTTGTTGTTGGGTTAGGTGGCAAGTAGTTGTTGCAGATATGAATCTTTCTTTACAAGGTAATCAGTTTGGAAAGTGTTGCTGAGTTTTCAACTCTTATATCTCACTCATCTATGGATATATACAATATATTATAAATCACTATCACCTACTCCTTAGCTTCACTCTTAATTTATTTTTGGATGTTCTTGCTTCATCGATCACAAATTTCCTAATTCACGGTTTCAATGTGTGACCGAACTTGAACTCTTTTTTTTTATTTGATCGAATGCGTTGGTGGGTCATTGTTTGAAGAGAGAGACGCAGGCGTGAGGGTTTCTTGTAGTTTTCGTCTTGAAAGTAATCTAAATTCTCAACGTTGATATTGATGTTAAAATAGGTTGCTCGAGTTTCTTAGTCGTGTTGTATTAGAGACTGTGGTGACATTTTGTAATTAGTCTGACTACTTAATTAAGCTTTATTGAGATTTGAGAGAGGTAATGCTATACTGGGGAAGCAAGGATCCCCTAGAAGTCCTCGTCCTGATGTTGTGAAAATGAAAGATTATCAGACCAGAAGTTCAGAATGTTTGCCTGGTATTGATCCTATCCTTGGGAGGAGATTGTCGGGAGGGGATAATAATTGGAAAACTAAAGTTGCATTGCTTCATGATTTGAAAAACGAGCATGGAAATCTTGGTTCTTGTAAGGCAGTTTATGTTGGGAAAAGGCACTTGTGGTTCCGTAAGCATGTTAAGTCAATTGCTCTTATGTTTGCATTGATGGGGTCTCTTTTCTTGCTTGATTCTTTCACGGTGTCACTTTTTGATTCGATAAGTCTGCAAAATAGTTCACCCCCAATGACATCAAGCGGTGTTAAGGTACGATGCTGCTTGTTTATAGCACTGACATAACTTTCGGATTTGCATCTTGACAGTGTTGGAAACTGTTCTTAGGAGTTGTGTTCATCATCTACAGCAGTAGATGACAACAACAACAACTGCGTTTTCGAATTAACTATTCACTTCTCTTTCTGTGGTCTATACAATTTACTTATCATTCACATTCTACAGCATACAATTATGCATTGCATTGACATTCCAATTCTGCTATTCAGCTAGCGAAGTTGGGACTAGTGGATAATGTTTTAGTCCAAATTTTGCAAATGAACTTCAGTAACATGCGACTTGTTTTTACATTTAGTCATGCAAAGAATTTTTTTATTTTTTATGATTATACGAGCGCACCTATCTAGGGCCATGGCTTCTACCATCACATAATGGACCATGAACCCTTTTTTTTTTCTTTTTCCCATTCCGCACATTGCTTAGAAGAAAACATTTGCAAGCCTATCATTAAATCTGAAAGATTTATGAATTTAAGAATTTTTAGTTTTTCTTTTTTGTAGATCAAGTTCTCTATGTATCATAGAGGATCCAGCCGAATAATTTCTTCTTCTTTTTTAGCAAAAAATATGCAAATTTCAATAAGTTAATAGGTTGGGTGTTTGAGACAGTTACTTAGTTAATTGGTAATTATTGTATCTAAAGGGGGATAGAACTGCATATGCTAATGAAGAGGAACGTTCAGTCCAGATGCATGGTCGGCTCCAAAACCTGGCTTACAGTGCTCTTGCCGAGGTTTGCTTCAAAAATTTTACATTTAACAGATTCATGTTAGATGAGTTTTTGGTATGTAATATCATGAATCTGAAACCCCTTCTCTGCTTTAGAAAGAGTTTAAGCAAGATACATCGAATTTTTGGGAGGAACCACGGAAGGCATCTTTATGGAAACCTTGTGGAGATAGAAAAGATGCAGAAAAATTAGGTAATTTAACATCTTCTGTTTTTGCGTGTAAAAGTAATGTTTAGTGTATAATGAATGGTGATGCAAGTATAAAATCTGGGAAATTAAATGACCAGAAGTACCGTGATTAAGAAAATTATTTTGTTGAGACAGGGCAACCTGACAAAAACAATGGGTACATAATGGTCAGTGCAAATGGTGGTCTCAATCAACAAAGAGTAGCTGTAAGTGTCTAAACCTTTCAGACACATAGGTTAATGTAGTTTTTAATAATTTACTTTTTGAAGTGTCATAGAATTATATTATTGGTTGCTCTGTCTTATTTCGTTGGTTGATCCATCTCAATTGTTTTACAGACTCAAGTTTTATGTTCATGATGATACTACCTTACAGTCGAGTTCTGCATGGATTACATTATTTACGGCAGGATTCATAATCATTTAGCATTTGGTATTTGCTTATTAATTGCTCCCTGCTTAGATTGTTCATGATAGAATGAATAAAAAGGTTTGAGCTAGAGCTTCTCTGATCCCGGGGTTGTATTTTCATGTAAACATCACACGATCTTCCTCTCTACAATTCATTATCATCTTTGATTGACAGAATGGTGAAACAGAAAAAGGGAAACAAAGAAAAAAAAATCAGAGATCAATAGGCATATGTTAAAATGGTTTGATTAGATTTGCAAGGGAAACAAGCATTACTGAAGTTGTTAGATTCTCACCACAACGTGCAATGTTTCAGCCACTGCTATGGAGTTAATTGGCAATTTACCACAAACAACTGGAACAATTTGCATACCTACTGGGGAGAATGATTTCTAGTAGAAAAATAGGAACAATAAATACCATGTTTTCTTACATCTCTGTAGGTATGGTCTTAGGATCAATGAGAACATGGGGAAGTAAAGTGAAAGTTAAAAAGTAAGCAGATGTCTTGTATATGAGCCAAAGTTGAAGATACAGTCTCTTGCATATTCCATGTACTTAGTTGCAACCTTTTCTTTCGGCAATTTCTAATGAAATCATAGCTCATTGAATAGGAAATCTCATCTTCAGGTGGCTAGCTCACATTAGTTGCATCTCCACATGAAGTTAGGTTAGTATATCCAACGGATAGCTCACATTCGGTCTGCATCCACATGAAGTTTGGTTCAATGATATGATTTTTGGGGATAAAATAAAAGGAATCTACTCAAGCATGAAAAATAAATTTGGAAGTTCCAGAAAACAGATAATACAAAAATAGCTTGGCTTTTTTATGTCTCCATTTTTTAAACAGATAAAGGTCTTTTGAATTGCAACAGCGTGGATAGGTCTTGGATTTCAGTACTCGGAAATGGAGTTATAAGTTCCTCCATGGAATTTAAATTTTTTCTCTTGGCCTTGCACATATTAGAAGAGTGGACTCGTTTTTTTTTTTTTTTCCTCCTCTCTCTACAAAGGGGATGTTCGAAATTGAGAAGAGGGGACGCTAATGCCAATTGAGCTCTAGCTCATTGGCAGAAGAGTGGAGTTAGTAGATAGCTAAAGGTTGGAATGTGTTCATGGAAGAACTGGAAGAATGACTTTGAAATTATGTGAAACCTATCTTTGTGTGTGACTATAGTTTGATAAAGTACAATGTGGGACTGATGAATTATAACAATTGTTGGAGTCATCATTGAAGAGGAAATACCTCAACAAATAGTCCGGAATGATCAATTTATTAAGATGTTTTAAATCTGAGGCATTTCTTACCATAGCTTTTGTTTTTCCCTTCTAAATCAAATTTATGAAGCCTGGATAATCCATATAGGCTTTTTACCAAATTGATTACAAGATGTAGCAGCATTGAGGTTTTCCTGAAGGAATTTTTTATATTTGAAATTTGATAATCTCAGCTTAATATAGTTGTTATCTTGCTGGTGAGTGCTTCATGCATCTTTCTATGTCTTTCCTTGCTATCAGAATTGCCATTATATATTTCAGTGACACAATTGTTGCTCATGGCAGATATGCAATGCCATTGCCTTGGCATCTTTACTTAACGCAACCCTAGTTCTTCCCAGATTTCTTTACAGCAATGTATGGAAGGATCCAAGGTCTGATATTATATATACAAATTGCTTCCTCTAATCTATATTACTGCCCTGCTTTCCATGTCATATCTGAATTTGGTCATTGCTCATATAACCTGGTTGCAAAGTGATTTTTAGTCTATTCTGTGTTTGCTGTTTTCTTCATGAACTGCCTTTTCTTTCATAAAATGCTGGCTTATATTATTTTTAAAGGGGGGAGTGAAGCTGTTGTTCAATGGTATTTAAATAAATCTATAGCACTATCTTCTTCATGAGATGATCATGGAAATTCAGTATTACTCTACAGAAAACTCACCTCTTTCATTTTATGGAAATGCAGCCAATTCGGTGATATCTATCAAGAGGAGTATTTTATGAATATCATGAAGGATGAAGTGAATATCGTAAAGGAGCTTCCTTCTCATTTGAAGTCATTAGATATTGACGCAATCGGTAGCCTAGTGTGTGATCTTCTTGGTTTCTACGTGCTTAATATAAAGGCAGTGCTATTTCACAGCATTACGTTATCTCCTTTCATCTTGCTTTTGTTAGATTACTGATGCGGACATTGTGAAGGAGGCAACGCCCATCGATTACCTTACAAAAACTCTTCCTCTCCTGCTGCAAAATGGAGTTGTTCACTTTCTTGGATTCGGTAATCGGCTTGGATTTGATCCGTTGCCTTCGAAACTTCAGGTAAAGGACATTACTTGGAGGTTCAAATATTACATAGTTACAGGACAGATATTAAACGCGGAGAAGCTCAACGTTAACAAGAATCTCTTCGCAATGTCTTTGATGTTAGTATAAGTGTTCCAAGATACCTTTTCCCCTTCTAGGCAAGGGTTTCTCCGAAGTGTGACAATTGAACTTGACTGAAGCAACTATCCCTTCGCACCCCAAAACCAGAAAATAACTACGTAATATAAACAGTGATTTCTTTATGAAGTATCCAACTAATACTGAATTAACAAAAAAAGGTCCAAACAAAGCATGGCACTTCGTAGTGAATCGAAATCCTCTGTCCTTTTGCCATTAGCAAAAATATGAAAAAGAAAAATAATCGTTGGATATAGCTGGTCTTTTCTTCTGAAGTATGTTGCATAGTTATCACCTATCCATAACCATCGAAAATAGATTACATTAACAGCTGAAGGAAGCCTGAGGCATTTTATGGTACAAAACATCATGAATGAGAATGATATCTGGAGTTACAGACAAATTCTGCAATCACTCAGAACACGACAGACAGTTATCAGTATCTTAACTAACTTTCTATGAGAGCATTCATTTATTCAATTTTTGTGAAAGCAATCATAGCTTAGTTTATTTGAAAGCCACATCATTTATAGTTTTATAATTGCATTTATATGAAAGAAGCATCATTTATAGTTTTATTAGTGCCTTTGTGATATGAAATATTCTCCAGAAATTAAGGTGCAAATGTAACTTCCATGCATTGAAGTTCGTGCCAAAAATCCAAGAAGCTGGTTCATTGTTGATCAGAAGGATAAGGAAGAATGACGCTGCACAGACTACATTGGACAGACAACTTTTCGGAGAGTTTCTGACTGGCAATCCCTCAAATAAACATGATTCAGCAAGAGGCTCATCTAAATATCTTGCTTTACACCTGAGGTTTGAAGTGGATATGATTGCCTACTCCTTGTGTGATTTTGGAGGAGGGCAAAAGGAGAGAAGGGAACTCCAAGCCTACAGAGAAAGCCATTTCCCTATGCTTATGGAGCGCTTGAAACACTCCATGTATGAATTGCTTCAACTTTATAATTTATATGCACTCTAAGAGATGATCTAAATATGGAATCTCTCTCTTTCATATCACTGATGTTTGCAGGCCTATCTCTTCATCGGTGTTGAGAAACTTGGGGAGATGCCCATTAACACCCGAAGAAGCTGCACTTATGCTTGCTGGTCTTGGAGTCAAACATGGAACTTACATTTATCTTGCTAGTTCTCATATATATGGGGGAAAATTTAGGATGCATTCATTCACTAACCTCTATCCTAACTTAGTCACAAAGGAAACTCTCCTGACACCCAGTGAGCTTGCACCTTTTAGGAATTTCTCTTCGCAGGTAATCAACCATTCTTTGGGCGTGTTCAACTTGAAAATAGTTGGCAAATTCCAGCATGAGCAGTGTTTCGGAACTACTTTTTCATTGACATTGTAGAGAACTGCTTTGATTGCAGCTAGCAGCATTGGATTTTATCGCCTGTGCAACTGCAGATGTCTTTGCCATGACTGATTCTGGAAGCCAACTCTCATCTCTGGTGTCTGGATTCCGCACTTACTATGGCGGTGGTCATGCTCCTACCCTGCGGCCTAACAAGAAGAGGCTAGCAGCAATTTTGTCAGAGAATGGCACCATAGGTTGGAATAGTTTTGAAGATAGAGTAAGAAAGATGATTAAGGATGGTCAGAGTGTTCGCATACGGGGTTTTGGTCGAAGCATTTACAGACAACCAAGGTGCCCAGAATGCATGTGTAAAACATACTAGCATGTTCTCAGGTGCACACTTTTTTCTACCTTCTATTGTTTTGAAATTGATTTGCATCGGCCTAGAATGACATCCCTGCAGGCATCACAATCATGGCTTTGCTCCTCATTTGATGATCATGCCATCAGGAATGCAAATGGCAATGCTGATAGCCTGATGCATCATCTATCCGTTTGTTTAATTGTTTATATAACAGTCGGTTGTATTTGTAAATTTTCTTCCCTTTTGTTCTAATTCCTTTAATTCTTTCCATTTGTATATATAAGACACCTGTTCGATTCAATAATATCTTCCCACTAAATGCATTCCTGATATTAATATTATGATAGGTTGCTCTCTTCTCTCTCCTTTTGCTACATGAACTGGAAGGTTTCAATGTCTTTTCTGAGAGAGCAGAAATGGCAACAGCAGCTCCCCCCTCCCTCCCTCCCCTGGTCCTCACGAGCCCAATACTTTTGAGGAAAAACATTCAAGGCAAAGAGGTTACAAATTTGAACACTCTTTACTGTTCATGAATGCAGGTTTTCTGGCAACTGATAAGAGAAGGCATCGGAGGAATCCTTTCAAAACAAAATTTGGTTGAATCTTAGAAAAGAAATCCATCAGAGTGAAAAGTCTAGTTGTGAGATGTGAGAACATTGTGCCCTTGGACTGTCGACTTTGTTTTACATTTCTTGATCATTTCCTAATTTGACTTGTGCTAGTCTCTACGATATTGAGAGCAGCATGGTAAATGTTCCTTCTCCATTTAAACGCACCAGGAAGAGATTTTTTTTTACTAACAACTTCTGGGGCAGAATATTGGAGTGGCAATTGAACTGGAATTCTTCAGAGATAAAAAGAGAGTTCTTCAGAGAGTCGAATATTTAATTTCTCCAAAAATCACACCGTTAATTTGGTGATAAATTAGTTTTGTTGTAATAAACCTGACCAACCCAAGTCATATACATAACAAAATCAATGAAAATGAGAGAGGAGAAAGCAGGAAGGAGTCATTCTCTGCAAGCAAAACACATGGATCTTTTGTTTCACTCTTCTTAACTATAGTTGTAATACCCGGTCCCCACATATATTCCTGATCTGGAAATGATGTTTTTCCTCTATCATCTTTCGTTGGAATTGAAGTTAGTTCAAGATGGAGGGAAGAAACGATTAAGGTTGAAAGGAAGGGTGTAGAACTCTTCATTCCTGCTGTCTCCTTTGAATGTCCGAAACTTGACCCACCATGGCATTCCTCTATCCCTAGCACTGTCCTTGTAGTCAAGTGTGTTGTCTAAGAAAACAGCGACTATCAATGCAACAGTTGGGGATGAGAAGAAGATAGTGTTGAGGAAATCGTTGAACTGCACATCAAAAAAACAAAATAATCAATTGCCCTGCGCAATTGTAAAGGAAAGCAGCAATGAGACAATAGTGCACTGCGCACTATAAGAACGCAGAATCATCAGCTTTAACTTGTCATGAGGAGTACACATTCCATATTACTAGATCTGATGTGAGCTGTTTTCATAGTGGATGGTAGAAATTTACCCATCCAGCTCTGGTATGAGCAGGACCATGATAGGCCTTGGAAGTGTATTCTCTAAAGTACTCAGGGACGGACAAACCAAGAAAGAAGGCAACGCCAGTAATGAAAAGGTTTCTCATTGAGTTCATGTTTGTGAATTGCAAAAATGACAACCCCACGGAAGCTGCAAGACAAAAATGTTGCAAATATCAGTTACAAGTGATAAGAACTTGGTAGAATCATGACGATCTCAAAAGAGAAGCAATCCATTACTCACCAACTAGACCAAACAACACGCAATAGACAGCACCAAAAATAGGGAAGGGTATTGATGCAAATAAAGCTCCAAATTTTCCTGCCAGAAGGTGGAAGATCAATTATACAGACGAGTTATTTTTTTATAAATAATAAGCATATACTTGGCTGTATCTCTCACCTAAAATAGAGAAGAATATCATAAAACCAGCTGAGATTTGAATAACCCTGCGGCTTCCGACACGAGTGCTTCCAAGCAACCCGATGTTTTCTCTGTTGTTTTTCTTAAATATTAGTCCCGTTGCATAGAAATGAGAACTTCAAGAGAGATGAACCTATGCTACTTACACAGACACTGTCGAGCCAGTCAATGTTCCAAATAGTCCGTCCAATAGGATCCCAATGCCCTGCCAGCCAATACCACGGCTAAGAACGTGAGCTGGAGGTGGGGTGGCACTTGCTAGACGTGACGCAGCTTTGTATGCTCCAGTTGACTGTCAAAGAAGTCATTAGTCTTGCTTTCACTAACTAACAGAGTAAGATAAAGCTCCAAAAATAACTCGTTTGTACCATTACCTCAATCAATGAGACAAAAACAGCAGCCATCATTCCGAAACAATGACCGGCATCAAAGGTGGGAGCACCCCATTGAAGAGGATATGGGATCTTTATCCTGAATTTGAAAAAAAGAAAAAACCTTAAGTATCAAAAACAGGTTGTAACAATAATCAGAATCACAGTAATCAGATTAATAATGTCAAGAAATTTTCTAAGTCTTTGAATAGTTGTTCTCATATCAAATTGTTTTGAATCACATTTTGAAATCGGCATGCACTCGCATATGTTTTTTCCTATACATGCACATATCTAACTCAGGCAATAGGGGTTCCAGACATTAAGAAACTTATTATATATCCTCCGGTGCAAATAAGAAATGTGAAAATATTTATAATCCAAACACAGAAAAGAGCGAGTTACCAACCATGGAGCAGAAGAAATGAGGTAGGCTTTATCAGTTCGACAGTTAATTTGGGTGATTTCTGGACGATGTTTGTATGCACCACTGGCTGTCAGGAGGTGTGCATATGCCCATATCACTGTGATTGATATAAGGAGAGCAAACCGCTCCAGTATTGGCAGTTGTTTTGTCTGGAAACCTTTCAAGTACTGCACCGTGCACAGCAAAATAAAACCAAATAAAAATTAGAAAGACACCCTTTTTGTTCCAAATCATTGAACTAGTTCCTGGAAAAATGGAAAAGGTACTAAAATTTTAGTCTCTTTAATCCTTAATATTGCATATACAGAACCAAGAGTGACTAAGTTTTGATGTGTATTGTTCTGTGAAGCTAAAAAGTTCAAACTCTAACAAAAGTATTGACACTAGGATTAGGTGTAACACCTGGGAGCAGGTTATAAACAGGATAAGCATGGGGATGCCAATTTCTACACACCGTCCAGTCTGAAACGGATTCACCAAAAAAAGAAGCAACAACAGTCAGAACAACTAAGATGTAGAACGATGGCAAGAAAATCCTGCAAAAAGAAAAAAAAATGCCAGTGAAATTGTCACTGTACCACAGGGAAGCCTCTATCAAACAGACCAAAACCTACTAATGCAATGACTGGAACCATTCCAATTGGACTGAAGAACCTGAAAGGAAAATAAGATCAATAAATCAGCAACAAAAGTAATGCTAAAATTTGTTTTCATGATCAGTAGTAGTACCTGGAACAAATGGCCCATAGTTGACTGTATCCTAGAATTATCTGTATACTTGATGACACTATCAGAGCACCTTGGACTGCTCTCATTGTGCTAAGAAATCTCTGACAAATACAAAATACACTTCCATTAGTTTTTGATCTGATTATAACATGACAAATCATCAAAACAAGGAGTATTTGGAATAACTCAATAGTCAATCCAACACTTTGTACAATTTTTGCCCCTCCAAACTATTGTAAACACACACAAACACTTCATGGATTCCATTCATTCGCTCTATAATTACTAGTACTATCACATTTGCATTTATATCACTTATTATTATTTTTATTTTTACATTTTGGATACAGAATTGAAGTCACCGGTTTTATTTGATTTGACTTGGATTCGGAGAATTTAGATACAGCACAGCCTTGTAAATAGTGAAGCCAATTAAATGAGTGGGTGGGTCACAACAAAGTTGACGAAAGGGACCTCTTGATCCTTCTGGGTTCTCACGATGGACTTAACTGTAAAGTGAAAGATTTTCTACTATATTCAGAACTGTAAAAGAAGAAAAGAAAAACGAGACTAACCAAATGGTCATCAGGAATTTTTGTCAAAGATGGGTCATGTATTATTGACACAATGGGGACCATGAATGCATAAGACCCTCCAATTACGGTCGGTAAACGCGTCCCAAACAGTGTTTGTAGAAGTGTGTTGATCCCTTCAACAAAAAGCAGAGTCTGCACCACCCTCACTTTATCACCCTGAAACACACCGTATTAGCCCAAAACGAAAACAAATAAATAGATAAATAAAGATCCTCTTTCACAGGTCTAATTGATCTACTTGAAGTTAAAAACAAATGGTAGGTTCTTTCAGGTCATATGCCCAATGTACGAATTTTTAAAGCAATGGATACATAGAAATCGGAAGAAGGAGATAGTAAAAATCGACTCACATGATTTCCACCCATCAAAGGAACAAGAAATGAAGGGATCATAACAGCAGTTCCTAAAGCCAAGATATAATGCTGAAAACCCAAAGCTATAGACTCTCCTGCTTCCACAAACACCAAGTTAGAAAAGAGGAGACTAAAACAAGCTAAAAAGACTTGATATTCACAAAAAAAACAAAACATACCCCAAGATGGGTTAGAATCGATACAGTACTCTAAGCCTTGAAGTTGGTCCATTGGAGGGTGACTTATCTCTTCTGGTTTTGGATCAGCTGCCATTGTTTATAATCCCCTCAAAACCACCCTTGTTTTTACTTCTTAAGCTCAAAACTCAAAAAGGGTATCCACTAAATGAATCAAAAAATCGATAGATAAGCTAGGGGAGAAAGAAAGGGACACCCTCAAGTACTGATGATCTCAAGAGAGTCCTAGCCAGTTAAAGCACAGGGAAACAAAGGAATGCAGTTTGATTCACTGGATGAGAATGAAAAAGAAAGAACGAAAGACAAAAGCAAAAAAGGGTTAAAGAGAAAGAGATGGAAAGGCAAGCAAGAAAGAAAGAAAGAAATAGAGAGAGAGTACAAATTGAGAGAGAGAACTGGCACTTGCCGCGCACTCAACTTGCCTTTCTTTCTCTCTACAGGGTTTATGCCTATCTATATTTATGTGCCTTTTCTTTTTCTTTTTTTTGGCAAAACCAATAGTTAACGTTAACTTCTTCGACATTCCCTAAACTGCCCTTTAAGTAACTCTCTCAAACTGAATATTACCGTTGCCTGACTGCCTCCCTCTTCCTCCTCCATGATAAATTTATTCAACTGAGTAGTTGTTGTGTCTGCACATTTATTTATTACCATGAATGAAGACATAAATAGAAGCACGCAGCCTCCTCTGCCCACGTGTAACTGTAACTCAGAATGTTTCTACTCTTTTTTTCTTCTTTTTTTCTTTCTGTTTTTTAACTTTATTATGCATATAATAAATAGTAATTTTTCAAAACACGAAAAGTAAGGTATAGAAACGATTAAATTATAGGATGTTCTGATAATATGAAATACCATCCAACTTTTACTTTAAATGTGTCAGCGTGAATTGTTTTTTTTTCCTTACCCGGATATTTTTATATCTTTTTAAAAAATAAAACTAGTTATGTTCGTAGTTTGTGGTTGTACTTTTCAATAAGTGTATTTTTTAGTAATCAAATTTATATTCTCATCTTTGCAGGGATATAGCAGTGTCTTAATCACTAGACCAACACTTGATTGGTATTAGTTTGAAACTGTTAATTATTAATAATAATCCTCAATGTAAATAGTTAATGTTAAGATAGAGATTATCAAGTATTGAAGTAGAAAAGCCAAGCTTTTTTTTCATTTTTCTTTACTTTTTGTTTTGCATATGATTAATTAAATATTAACATGGTTTTATGAAGAAAAAAAAAAAGGAGGCATGGCCATTGTCCATCTCATCTTTACTGCAAAGATTAGGGACTGCATGTGTATGCATGGCTTTATAGCTATATTTACAATGGAATATAAAAGACAGCTTTTTCATAAAAGAATTGGGAGTCACGAACTCAAGAAAATAAAAGAATTATTGCATGCTTTCTTCCTTCTTTATAGCCCCTCTAATTGTTTTCTGGGCATTGATTAGATATTGTTTTATTGGGGAAAATAAAATGTATTTCAAGAAACAGAAATAAACTAATTATTCTACAGATACGAACAACAGCAGCAGTAATTTCAGCAAATGTCAATAGAAAACAGATGCTTTGACGACCACATGTTTGACGGTTGCTGGGTTCTTATTTGTGTGTTTTTTGTCTGAAAATATTACAAAATTAAATAACCAAGTTTGGGGAAATTCCTAGTAATGTCATTTTCTCTTCTTTTCCCAATTGCAGCGCCGAAATTCTAGCTCTTACACCTCAAAAGTTGCAGCATATTTTGTAGAGTCGGTATGTTTGTGAGGTTTTACCCTTTTTTTTATATATATTTTTTTAAATTATTTTTTTATTTTTATATTGTTTTGATGTAATAGTTTAGAAATAAAAAAAATATAATTTTATTATATTTTCAAGTAAAAAATATTTTGATGTATTAGTTTTAATCAGTTTCATTTCTTTTTCCTTTTCTATTTATTAAAAAAATCAATAGAATAAGATTTATTAATGAACTTAAGATATATTAAAGAATTTAATAATATAAAAATCGAATATGCAATTTTGAAGCCACAAGGACTAAATAATCCATTTTTCTAAACTATAGGGATGGAGTTGTAATAGCAAGAAAAATATCAAACAGTGGCAACTAAATGATACTATTTCTGTCCAATTTTACCCATGAGATAAAATATGAGAAAATCATTATTTATTTTTTCTCATGATTTGTTTTTTTGTGGGGAATTTTTTCACAGGAAACAGTTAAAAGTAGCAGTTTATAATAATAATAATAATAATAATAATAATAAATAGGGGCTGAGCAGGAGGACCCAACGTGCGAAGGAACAGAAACAGTGTACGAATCTCTAACGTCTCTATTTCCATGCAAAGACAAACAAATAGCTTAGATATCAGAGCTCACCTTTATGGCTTCATTTTCACTTTTTCACTGCTCTCTGCCATTTCGCTTCAGCATGATATAATATGTTTGTCTTTGCTTATAAAAAAATGTTTTCGAAAATTTTTAATTTTCAATTTTTTTTAATTTTATATATTTTTAATATACTATAAATTTTAATATTTTAAAAAATAATCACCTAATAAAAATCTATCTTTTCCACTGCCTGACCTGACCTGACGTGAGCCAACTGTCAAAGAAAATGCAATGGAAGAAAACAAAATCCATATTTGTCGTAACCCGCTGCTCTTTAACTAACTTTTAAAAAAATTACTTATCCGATATTAACCTAGGTAAGTTTTGACTGACTTAAGTCAAACAAACATATCACTCAAACTAAATTTTATTTTAATTAATTTTTTTAAAAAAATTTAACTTAAAACTCAAATTGATTTAGGTTCAAAATCATAGGTTTTTTTTATATTAATTCATTAGTCCAGGTTTAATAAATTCAAGGAAAATATATTCACAAGAGCATAGTTTTTAAACCCGGCCCGGTCCAAGACCCGGATTCCGAGTTTTGACCGGATCAATCTCTATTTTTAAAAAATTCAAAACGGCGTCGTTCTAGTAAAAAAAACAAAAAAAACATAAGTCAACGGGTTGCAACCGGGTTTTGACCGGGTTTTGCCAGGTCACTGGATCTGCCGGGTCACACCGAGTCATGATTTTTTCTATTTTTTCTTCAACCCGGTTTCAGCCTCAAGTCGGCCGGGTCCCAGGTCGACCCGTCGAGCCGAACCGGGTTTCAAAACTATGCATAAGAGTATAAATTCTCTCATTTAAGCTTTTTTTGTTTTTTATAACAATGATTAAAAGAACAGTTGTGGTTGTTATTTAGAAATATATTAAAATAATATTTTTTTATTTTTTTAAAATTTATTTTTAGTATCAGTAAATCAAAATAATTTAAAAATATATAAAAATATTAATTTAAACAAAGAAAAAATAAAAAAATATGAAGTTTTCTTTTAAAAAATTAAAACATAAAAACAAATAAAATATACATTTCAATTAATCACTTCAGCAGGTAGTTTGCAGACTTTGTGTACGTTTTTGACAGTTTGAGCTCCATGTTTCACGTCGGACAATGCAAGTAATGTTAGATTAGTATTATTATAATTTGTTTGGTCGCAATTCTCATCTCTGCAATGTGGTTTTTTGTTTTTACACTGACAAATCCTTAATTGCCCCGCATCTTACGTGGCCATCATTAGTCAAATAAAACTTGTACTATTTACAAATATGTTTCGAATTTGAATGGGAATGGACCGCCAATTACGAAAATTTCGTGTTACCAACTACCTACAGTTTTTTTTTTGTTTTTTTAAGAAGAAGAACATTGTGAAAAGGATGATTGGATTGCTTACCTTAGGAGTTCAAGATTACTTATATAATCTTTAATTCACGTACATGTAAAAGGTAAGATAGTCGATGTGCTTTTATCTATTAGTTTTGTTTTGGATAACTCTAGAAAAAAGATTTAGAATCAATTGATCACTAAATAAACTACTAGATTCTCTGAATTTTATGAGTTGTGTATTGATGATGATGATAAAAACATGTAACCAGAAAATATATTATTATTTAATGTCTATATATATATAATTATATAATCTATAATGCAACGGTCATTCGTATTCCGTGTTATTTTTCTGATACACGCAACTCTAGACTAGGAAAGGCGTGTTTAAGGAGTAGTAAGAATTTCCTGGAAATGTGAGAAAACCAATGAGCATTTGATTACAAAAGGAATACTCAAAAACATAAAAGTGTGAGCCTAAAGATTATATGTATACAGTGAAAAAAAAAAATTTAAATTTGTCGGGAGTCCATTAGATAAATTTAAAGTTGTTTAGGATTTATGTTAAGATAACCTAAAGATTATATGTTCTTTTCGACTTTGAATATTTGCTTCAAAACTGGGTTGCTACAAACCATAAGCCGTCTAATATTTAACTCTTTTTTTTTTGTGTTTTAAGTGTTTTTATCTTGTACTTTTATTACCTTAGAAAATAAGAGGCGTAACATCTATTTATAGAAAAATCTAAAAATTCTATAAATAAAAAAATATTAATTTGCCTCTTAAATAATATCACATATATTATTTTAGGTTAATCTTATAAATATATTAAATAAAGTCCTTACTTGTTGTTTTTAGGTCTTGAATTGTAATCATTTGTATTAATTACATTATAATTCTTAATTTCTAAAATTTATTTTCAATTAAGTCACACTTGATTAATCGTCCCATTTTGATTTCTAATCAATGGTTCTTATATGTGTGACCCATTAGGTTTCCTAATAAATTGACCCAAACATAAATTATAATCCTAAATAAAATAAGATTAAATAAATTAAATAATTTGATTTATTATCAATTCAATAATTGATTGATTTATATTTGAAGATCAAATATACGATGTCTAACAACCAGTTATGATCCCCAAATATTAAGAAAGTCATAAGTAATTTAACTTAACCTTTTAGTAACTAGTATCTCAGTATAATTATTATCTTTCCATCGAGAATGTTTCGATTTAAACATTATAGCATGAAGTATACCTGCTTTGTTAAATCATTTTAGTTCTCAACACTATGGTCATTAATTATGTGAATAAGATGTAAATTTTTTTCAAATTTCATTCCACCTAACTCAAGGATTTCACAATCAATATTATTTGAGAATTTGAGAACATGTGGAATGTTACCCTTGATTAGGATAACATGTGATCATGATCAAAACATAATACTCTCTATATAATATAACTAATGATTTCAAGTTTAAAGATTATTTACACAATTATCACATGAGTCTTTCCATAGATATATGTGATCTCTCTATATAGAATTCTCTTGTGGGCCAGTTTAGTGTACATATCATTTGACAAGCACCTACATATTATTCTAGATATCTCACATACCTAAGTTTATAAAAACAACAATTTCCTTTCATAAAAGAAAAAACATAATATATATCGGTATCAATAGCTCTGATTAATATCGAGTCTTAATAAAATATTGATCAAGAACATCTAAAAACAATATTTTGATACAATAAGAATTTCATAATTATAACAATTTTATAATTTTTTTTGCGAAGTATTTTTGTCTCATGAACTTTATCTTTACGCTACCCTCATTAATTAAAGATTAAATTTACTAATCGGATATAAATAAATATAAAATATAAAAAAAACTTTATTGATAACAAATATGTTTAATACACTATGTAAGCAACTAAACAGCGAGATGGTATATTCACTGACAATGTTATCCATGCTTAAAGTTCTTTTTGCATAAAGCATCAAGATCCCATGTAATTGAGATATGCTTCACTTTCACACATAGCATGGGGGGGGGTCTCTATCACTACTTTAGCCAAGTAATGTTGACTGGGAATCTCAAACTAACAATGCAAAGACAGATTATCACAGTCGAACTAGATTTATGCAATAATGCGATGATGAAATACAATAATCTTCGATGTGTCCGAGACACGAGTGGAGGGGAGAATAATTGTGTCGAGTGGCCACGGGCCTCTGTTGTTGGCTATGGTGATCGGCAAGGGAAAACGAAATGGGGAAGAAAAGAGTGCTATGCTACAAAGGAATATGAGAGTGCAAATGGCATCCGAAAGAGAGCCATGTAAATGAGGTCACGCCATGGCTGCTTCGGAATTCCTTTCGGCTGGGAAAAACCTTGGAATGTACATAGAAAGTGTGGTTCTGAGTGCGCGCGCGTTCGTAGTAATCAATCCTAAAGGATCACTTTCTAGTGACCAGTGCTGGCTTTCATTAGACTATAGGGTCAAGGTGCCTACCGGCCACTCTGCCCTGAATAGAGGGGAAGCTGGACAGCATACTAATAAGTAATAACTCCCTTTTCTACGCAGCCCAGCTGTGCCCCAGTTGCATCACATTCGAGACTACACCTCTCTCTGTACACTTAAATAATAATTTGGGTTATAATCTCGATCAACTAAATAAATTTATTTTATTTAAATTATGTGAAAAATAAAAAAAATAACAAAGATAGGATATATATATATATATATATATATATATATAAGCAATTATGATAACATGAAAAAAAAACCTTTTATTCAAGAGTAAAAAGATATTATTTTATTTTTATTCCATTAAACATAGAAGGTCAAAATATGGTAAGAAAATGATAAAAAACTGGTGTGAGTTAGCATGATAAACATGTAATATGAACATTAAAGAGTAAGCTAGTTCAGATTAACCTGATAAATCCATGTTCTAAGTTATAAATTTGAGATAATTCGATAATTTTTTTTTTGAAGAAAGCCACTATTAAAAAGAAAAAAAACAATGTCAAACGACAATATCAGAAACAAGAAGACAAAAAAAGATGTAAACTCATGTTAAGTTTCTAAACTTACGACCTGGGTCATCAGACCAAATGCATTATACATGAAAAAAATTATGAAGCTCAATCCTTGTAAAATAAAACGTTGAAAGATAAAATCAAAAAAATATTACACGAAAAAAAATCCAAAAATAACAATTAAAAAAACAAGGTTTGAAACTGAAATAAAAAATAAATTAAAGAGCAACAACAAATTTTTAATTTGAGAGTTCAATTGAAAAGAAAAAAAATATTAAAAAAAAATCAAAAGAATGAAGATCAAAATGAAAAAAAAAAAAAACCATTACACTATAAACTTGAATTGAAATGTAAAATTAAAAACAATAAAACTTTTAACTTAATATCATCCCAAGCTCATAACTTAAAAACAAAATTATTTTAAAAAATATAAGAAAAGAGCTATTAATTAAGAAAAATAAAAAAATAAGGTCAGGCCTGCTAAGCCTGATAAGCCAGGCCAAACGCGTGACCCATCAAGAAAGGGCTCACACGCGGGCCTAAAAGGTCAGGCTCATGAACACAGGCCTTTATTTTTTCTTAACTTAATGTCATTTGCCCTAATTTTTTTTTTAAAAAAAATAGACGACACATAATCTGAAGCTCCCCATATTCTAGCCACTGTGATGGCCGATAAAACGAGGTTCCTGTTAAACCAATCAATGATCTTTAAAACACAAAAAACTACCTCATAATTGAAAATCAACCCGAAACCAAAACTCTTCCTAAGCTCATTTTTTTAGGCACTTTCAAGGTTAAAAAACTAATTTGAACCCCTTTCATCATATGAAACCATTTGACACAAAAATTGACCGTTTAGATGGTTGAAATCGTCACCTACAACAACGTTCTCTTTCTACACCGGAATCCGGCGAGCCCATCTCTCTCCCACAAAAGAAAAAAAAAACTGAAAATGAAGTAAATGAAATATGGTATCGAAATTGAATTTTAAAAAATTAAAAAGACCGGTTATCTAATAGCTAAAAAAGATGGGGGACTAAAACAAACTTTTCAAATAAAATTCAAAGTCACCACTTATTTTACTAACTTTTTTCACTTCAATCCCTTGTCTTTCAATTCAACACTCTCTTCCAAAAAAAATATACAATTGGGTGCTAATTTGGACTCAATTGTGTAAAATAAAAGTTTGAGATTTAAATTGAGAATTTAAAAGAAAATGCACTTTCCAGTCCACAATGCATTTTAAGTGTGTGCACACTATTTAACATTGTGCAACACTTCCCCTCCATTTTAGTATATATTTTTATGTCACGTGAATGAGGTAAAAAAAAAGAATTGCTATCTAATTTTTTGATAACTAAAAATTTTAATTGGTTTTCATAGATTTTTAGATAAATGTTTGATTATGCTAAAATAAATCTAAAACATCTAATCTAAGATAGATGATAATTTGCTTTGTTATTTAATTTTAATAATAAAAATATCTATTATGCACACATGCTAATATTTCATCTAATATATATAACTTATTGGATAATGATTTGAAATTTAGGCTTGATAAGAAAGCCTAATTCTTACTTTTTTTATTTATTTATTACGAGGCAAGATTTGAAATAATAATAATAACAAAAAGCGACTTGGATTTTGATTTATTTCTTTTCATTACATTATTTATATTAACTCACCATAAATTAATTTCACCGAGCATGTCCACCACAAATATTCTAACAAATTCAATTAATATAATTGAACATAAAAGGAAAATAATAAATACATTGTGAATTTATTCAAAACAACATCAACATGAACAAAAGCTTGCTTTTCGAAAATTATCAAATCAAATCAAAAAATTATTTGAACAACAAATAGATAATAACAAATAGATAATGAGAATTAAAATTGATTTTTATGTATCGTAGAGTCAGCATGAACAAAAGTAATTATCCAAGCTTGTATATTCTTTAATATTATCATTTCAGTCTCCACTCTTCTTAGTTTTTTATTCTCTTTTTTAATTTCACTCCCTAAACTTTTTTTTATTAATACCATAATAAGAATTATATTAAATACCAAAAATTAAATTAAATCAAAAGTAATTTTTTAAAATACATTTAAAAAAATATTGAGGATCAAAGGCGTCTTGTAACAATGCAAATGCGAAGAAATGTTCATTCAATCATGTCATGTGGGCGTGAGTAAAGGAGTACTCAGCAACCATGAACATAATATTTAGCCTATCACCAATTTCATTACCCACGTCACAATGTTGAACATTGTTTCGTTTCAATTTTACATTGATGTGAAAAAGATAAAAAAAAAAAAAAAAGCCAACGAGGCTGGGCGTGTTTTATAACCATGGTTTGCTCACTGCAAAAACCAGTCAGCTGATCACATACACGTGCGCACAGCAAGCAGAAGAGGTTGACCTCATGCTATAAGCTATATTACACTCCAAGCTGAAAATTACAAAAATTAGCTTTAAGTTACAACTAAATACAATTTCTTTTATAAAAATTAGCATGTTAACAAGAACAAAGCAATGTTTACCCAGAGCAATTTCGTCCATCCCCAAAATGGTATATCCTGAATTCATTGCAGAAGCGTATGACAAAATGCTCAAGATCTTCTTTCCAACTTCCTTTCTCCGGATCTTTTTTCTTCTGCCTCTCGCCGTTTCTGCTGCCTGCCACATGAAAATGGATCACTATGCATCATCAATTTATTAAACTTCGAAGTTGGTAAACAAAGAAAGTTCTTGTCAGTTCGTAAATCTGCGCATTGTCCTTGTACTTCTTTTACGTATATTGTATACAATGAAAACAATATGTGGACCATAGTAAAGGTTTTTGAATGGACAAAAAGCATCCTGCTCCCCAAGTCACATAGCTGGATTATTTAGTGGCTGTTTAGTAGTATTTAGAATCCTGTCATGATCGTCCTTATTCTTAAGAGGTCTAAAGAATTCAATTCTTCTTTATTTTTCGTTTTCCTGAAATATTTAAATATTACATCTTTCTCAAAGTAACCAAACAGAACATTATAAATTTCTCACCACAAATTTATAGCTCATACCAAACTTTTAATCTTCATACCAAATCCACCAGAAAACTCACTCCCGTGGATGGGCTGGTTGTCCTTCTAATCCAATTACTAGATATGCACAACAACCAAAGCAATCCTAATCACCTCATTACTGTGATCATATCAAAGCACTTAAAAAGAAACTCAAGGGCATAGAAGGGGAAAGGTGCTCAAAAAAATAGGAGCATGAATAAATTGTTCAAAGGATCTAATGGAACTTACACAAAACCTGTGTATCCAGAACCAACATTAGCTGCAGATAATAGTGCTGCTTGAGCTGCCGCTGCTGCAGCTAAAGAATCCTGTCCACCAATTAGTAAATTCCTTCCATCACCATCCACCTGAAAGCAAACAAAATAGTCAAAATGGTAGTTCCTCAGCATCAGCGCAATCATAAGATTGCATATATGAGCAAATGCAGAGATGATAACCTTGTCCCATTTTGACTTCTTGTTCTGTCTAACCTCAAGAGGAGCTGCATCAGCTGCATTTGAAGATGGACGCATCCCACTAGCGGTGACAACTGAAACACCAGAAAAATCAGCTCAGGGAGACCATTATAAAATACAACATTGAGATGCCATGAGGGAAAATTATCTCATAAAGTCAATGCCTACAGTCACAGAAACTTTTTAGGACCTGGAATAGGCATACTGAACTTTGTTGGAGGTACAACCACTCCAGGCTGAGTGCCCCCCATAACAAATTCGACCTTTGTACTTCTCTTCAACTCTTGCTCCTTCCTCTCCCTTTCACGCCTCATGCCAACCTCTGCTTTACAAATATACTAAAGGTCATTTCCAGGAAATTACATTCAATGGAAAGACAACTCTATTTGCAAAAAAATTAGGGCTTCAAATGACTTTGAAAAACAACCAGACACTAGAGAAATCGATTCAGCAATGCAAGCTTTTCAATCCCAAATAAAGGCATACTGCAGGCCCTAATCTGAGTAAATCTTCAGCCAAGCCGGAAAACCAAGTCTATTTGTTTATCAGGGAAAAACACAAACTTAAATATCCAACATTTGTAAGGAAAAAAATATAAAATTCCATGAAATGTGAGGTTTTGTTATTTGAGTTGTGGCTGACGTATGAAAAGGTTATGGCTAGCAGGGTACATATTAAAGTGTGACATCATAGACAACGCAAAATATTATATAGGGTGTGATGAACTATAAGAAAGAATCAGAGGCCTGTGACTAGTCCCTTCCTATTACCAATGAATCACATCCCTGGTATCAAATAAGTGCAGACTTTCCGTTTTAAGTCATAAGCTCCAGTTAAAACACATGATCTTCATAATTAACCAAATTACAAGTGAACTTAAAGGAACCCCAAACCCATATCAGAAAATCCAAGTCAAAGACAGTAATGGGACTGCGGAAAGAAACAGCAATAACCTAGCTCAAGATAGTAGTCGCTTTGGTCATATCCATGAGGGTCAAATACATCTTTACTGAAGCAAGATCCTATCTCATCAATAACTTGATACCTCACAGCATGCAGTAAGAAGTCAGGGTTCCTATAATCCTTCTTATTGCAGACTTCTGCATTGAAGCTTCTCCCAATTTTCTTCAAAGCAAGAAATTTATCAATTTTTTTCTGCAAATAACACAGTATGAAGAGGGGAAAATATGTTAGAGCATGTACAATGTGCTACATATTGTAATCACAAACCAATCATATTAAGCTACATCATCTGAATACATGAAAGACAGTTCATTTTATGTTCCAAAAAATATCATGCATTCTTAATTTTGGGAAAGAACCGTGATTCAACCAAGGCATTTTCTAACATAACTCACAGCAGCAAAACAACAAAGGAACTAAACGAGGATTGTCTAAGATTACTCATGGTAACCAAACTGTAAAATGCAATCCAAATTACTTAAGCAAAAAAAGATCTGTGGGAATAATTTCAGAAAATGAAGAATAGTTCTGTGAGGTGATACTCTGCAATGTCCTACTGCAATAGTTTCAAATTTTAACGTGAAAAATAGCAATGTCCTTCTAAAGGACCAGATCTTTTAATCAAAATGTACTGAGGATCAATGAGTAATAATAGCATCCAAATCAGAATATTCCCAACTCAACCCTGCTCAAGACAAGAAAAAAAATCTCCAGAAAAACAAAAGGCATATATTTTGTAAAAATGGGTGTATATAGTAAACAAGGTTGACAAAAGCACCAGAGATAGCAAAGTTATAAAGCACTTATTGACAGCAGAAATGAAAGAAACTTGCTTGCAACTCCTCTGGGCACTTCTCTTTTGGTGGTGGAGGAAGAAATTTATCAAATGGATTAACACCCTCTGCAGGAACCTCATTAGCACCTTCGGTGTTGACAGCTTCTGATTCATTAGTGGTATCATTTATTTCATCAAGCTGTGATGGTCCTAAATTTTCAAATGATTGTGGAGTTGCTTGAAAACTGGGAGATAAAAAATGAGCAGTTCCTGGAGAAGATTTTTCTTGGATAACACCTGTTACAAACAAATTTAACCGATGATCAGCTTGAGCATTCTAACTAAGAAACAATGAGAACCTTGATTTGTCTCATTTCATTGTAATTGCATGCATATTTCAAAACAGTGGTCAAACAAAAATACAACATGAGAAGGAGCTTTTTGTTGCCCGCAGATGCATTCATTCATCTTACAGTCAGTTTCTGAGAACACTTGTAAACAACACTTGTATTCAAAGCAAAATAGCATTAAATCATATGCAACGTAAGAGGAAACCACTAACTTAAAAAATAATTTGTCCCATTAAGTCTATATTCAATAATAACTAACCTAACTCCTCTAGAACCATCATAAATATGTTTTTCAATCTGAATGCCACTTGACCATCACAGATGTTCAACACAAATAATACAAATTCACATTTACAACAAGCAAAATCATATTTAAAACAAACTTCATAACAACACGCAAACAATGGGGGAACAAACTCTAATGGTTTATTAAGAAAAAAATGGTTAAAATTGATCCATGAATCCATACATAAATAGATAAAGAGATGAGCAACGCCTACCATTGACACTTTGAAGCTTCTCTTCAAACTCCCCTTCCTGCAAAAGTAACAACCCAATTAATCCGAAACAAAAGCAACAGCATACGAAAATTAACACAGAGAGCAGTACATGAACATACAATTAAAAAAAATAAACAAAGGAATTACCTCGGGTTCAGGGGACATAGCAACTTCATCGTGGCCATAATCAACAATAGCAAGCCTCCCTCTCCTATTACTTCTTTTTGTTTCCAAATTAATAGTCCCTCCTTGCTGCTGCGGCTTCAAAGGCCGTAAAAGTCCTCCTTTGGGAGTTGAATTTCGACAATAGGTAGCTGCTTCTGCTTCGGTAGCCATGGCGTTATCATCGTTCAGAGCATCTTCCTCCATGTCGTTGTGTGGTTGTTGGTAATGGAGATCTTCCATTTCTTCATCGTCTTCTTCGTCGTCGTCGTTGTACATTGAGAGTAATGCGATTCCTTCTAATTGTTTCTTTCTGGACGCCATGACTGCAATTCTAGGGTTAGGGTTTCTTCAATTTTGTTAAAAGAGGAAGATATTATTAAAGTTGGGATATTTGCATTTTGTATAAAACATGACTAGCGGCACGCGCTATGCCGCGGGTTGAAGGGAAAAAAACAAATTTGAGTATTATTAACGTGTCTTATAAAAAAATTTAATTATGAATTAAATGGTATTTTTAAATAATATTAACATAAAAAATTAATTAATTTAAATTAACTTGAGTTAATTTATGAAATTAATAAGAATAATTTTGAAAAATAAAAATTGAAAAGATCAATTCATTGAAGGACAAAATCTATTAAAAAAAATATAAGTGAACTTAAGTCAATCAAGAAAAATCAGGATACAAGTCATACGTTATTGGATTTAATAATTTTTTTTTATTTTAAAAATTATTTTAAATTTAATTATACAACAATAAAGTACATATATGATAGTTTTTTTTGTATGAAATATTTTTTAAAAATAAAAAAAACCATAATAAGCGCACGACGCCAAGATAGCAAATATAGATATCATTGATAACTGATGATGAAATTGCATTCTTTTAAGTTTGAGTTAAATAAAAAAATAAATTATCGATAACAAATAGTGAAATTGTATTTTTTAAAATTAAGGGATGAAAACAACATAAAAATAAACAAACAAATAATAGCTTGAATGTTATAGATTAACTCGTTAAACCCGCAATGTTAATTATGGACTCGATTGGGTTCAATGATTTTTTTATCAATTTTTTTAACCCAAATATAAAATAACAAAATTAAAAAAAAAACTAAAAAGAGCCCAAGCGTGTGGGCTTTGTGGCCCAATGTTCTTGAGCATTAAAAAAATAATTCAGGCACGTGGACTAGTGTTTTTGTTTTGTTTTGTTTCTTTAAGGGGTTGCTGCCTCAATTTTTTTTTAAAAAGACAATAGATGATACGTCATCTGTTTTCTATAGAATCTTAGACTAGAGATTGCTAGAAAAACAAGGTCTCGAGTTTTTTTTTACTAAAAATTCCAAATTCAATCCATTTTTTACCCAAAAGACATAGAAAACACCTTGATTACAAATACATATCATCCGTATTCTTTATAAATATAAAGGAATATAGTTATAAAAGACCCAAACTACCTTGCCCATTGATCTTTAGAAAATGCATTAACATAAATACAATACTAAGAAGATGTAATACATATGTGTATAAGCTATAAGATTGAGTCAAAGTGATTTTTTCTACACTAGCATTTCCATGTAATAGCTCTACCAAAGAAAATTCTATTACTGGAATAGCTTCTAGCATGCTTTTTATAAATTTTATTGTCAAATAACCAATTTGATCCATGGCCATGTACATCTAGGCTTTTTTCATAGACCATGTGCATAAAAATAATTTATTCATGATTTTTTAATGTTTTAATTCTTGTATCTATGTTCATAATAAGTTTTTACTTGAAAAATAATGCTTCTCATTAAAAAAAGACATGTTTTTTTTTTGTAGAAATAAAAAAGAAATGCATGAATAAAAAAAGTAGGTTTATGATTAAAAATATTTTTTTTTCCTTTTTAGTTCAAATCATTACAATCTTCATGACTATATATTTTTTTATTACTGTTTCTTTTGCTAATAAGAAAACCATTTTGTCGTAAAAAAAGAAAACTTAAATTAATCAGAAAAAAAACAGTTTTAATGATTAACATATATTTTTTTTATATAATTTTATTCATTATCTTGCCTACAAATATTTATTTTTATTATGGAATTATCTTTACAGCGTAGAAACAACTAGCAACCATGCTAGTCTAGACTAAAAGCTAAGCCGATTAGATTAGTACGAAGGTTGCATGCTGCTAAGAAGATTAGCATTAAGAAATTAAAACAACACAAGAACATTGCTATATATACCAGCTCTGTAACTAATATTTGTGAGATTGTGATTAATCTAAGAGCCAGACGGGCATATAGCTAGGGCAAGCTGACCTGAGGGCCGGGAATGACTGGTGAGGGTCTCCCGCCGACCTCGGAAGACCTAGTCTTGTATCCATCGATCGCATCACTCAACACAATATATATATCACCGTATCCTCTCTTGCTATTCTCAAGATAAAGAAAGATGCAAAGAATTATCGTTGAAGTTTCTCCGTGTCAGTTTTCCCCAGATTTGATTGCGTATCTAGTCTATACGTAACATGAATTTGTAACTCTCGAAATTAATGTTCTGACTAAAATGGAATACTAATCAGTTCGAGAAGAAAGTTTGTCCCGATCGATGTCTGCTGGTAACCAGAAAATAAATTCAGATGCATTGTCTAATTGTTGTATATACAGAAAATAAAATAACCCATATGGTTAATTAAACTAAGATCAATATCAACTCCACGCTTGTAACTTTCTTCCAAGTCCCAAGATCAAGGCAAGGCATTATATTGTTTCTGTACAATAAAAATCTGGTGATGGATGCCCATCGCTGTCTCCTTTCACTTTCTTACAGAATATATAGCTTAATAGCTAGCAGATGGTCGACGAGAAGAAATATTTCTCAGAGTGAAGTTGCTTTTGCTTTAGTTTTCCAGCCCTTTGATGATGATTGCTTGTCGCTTAACGTATGTACTTCCAACCGACTTTTTGAAAAGGCCTAACTTTCGAAGATTCAGTGATCTGATCGATGAGTTTGCGCACCAGCTATTTGCATTGGATTACCATTCTTCGTATTCTGAGTATGATCACCTTAGGGATATGTATCTTTCTCCTATTTATATCAAGGATATTCAACAAGTATTTTTTCTTGATGCAGTAATTAATTTAAAAATATTTAAAAAACAATTATTATTATACTCTCAAACATTATTGAATTAAATTGATGTTAGTGCGGTAATTAATTCCTTGAATACAGTTACTTTGGCTTTGGAAGCATCCCTGTGGATGCTTATTAGCTAGAAAACATGAGAATTAATGTTAAATTATGCTGAGTTATGTCGATAATTTGAGTCTCAGGAACTCCTCTAAATCGCTGATGGATGTTGATTGAGAGCTTCAATTTCTATTGATTAAAAGGACTCGAACTACTCCACTCATGCGCACTGAATAATTCATCTAAAATGTCGCTAGCTAGAACAAGAGCACAGCATGATTGATTCTCTGATTGTGATTGGAACAGTCGACGCCGGGATTGGCTTCTGTTGAGTGGACAAGAACTGCCTTCAGAATTGAAATTTCCTTGCTTGCAACGTCTTACCTATACACCCTTTTCCCATTAGCATATGGAATCTATGACAGCCACTGTCATGTTCGCCGCCTCCAAAATATTAATTTTTCCCACTATATTTATTGCGTTTAAAATAATATATTTTTATATGTAACAAAATCTTACATTTATAGAATATATTCTATAAAGTTTTTAAAAATTTATGCTTTTTTCATGATAAACATAAACAAGAGGCAAATAAGATTATTTTTTAATTAATTTTTGCTAATATCAAATTGATATTTAAAAAAAATAATGTTTTTTTGACCAATATTCCTGTAAAATTAAAAGTTTTTTCAAAATGTTTTTAAAATTTAAAAAGACACCTCTTTGTACCAATATTTCGGTAAAATTCAAAAGAAAACTCTTCAAATAAATTAATTGAATAAAATTTTAGCCTTTTCCCATCCAAATCTATTGATTTGTTGATTTTAAGAGGTGAAAATCATTATTTTTAAAGTATTAATTGCCCTCCACCTCCATTATAGTTGCTGGAGAGCTAAAACAATATATATTCAAGATATAACAAAGCCTTAAACTTATAAATAACAACTTTTATAAGTTTCTTGAAAGTTTAAAGGCATCCATTATATTTATAGAATTCAAAAGACAACAAATTATCTGAATAACTTAGCAAAAACAAATTATGTACAATTAATTAAAAAATTATTTATTTTACATAACGGCAAATATCTTCACACACACAATATTGGCTTTCCCTTCAAATTCTTCCCTCAACATCCAAAATAAAACAAAACCTCTTATTTTCCTAATAAAGAATAAAATTCTCTCAACCTAATATACAAGATATTTTATAACAGCCATATAATCAAAGATCACACCAAAACGGTCCGGTCCCTGCTTCATATGTGTTAAATATCAAATATGATTCTTCTAGGCTAAAGATCACAAGAAGAACTTGAAGGTCACACGTACGTAACTGAAAATAGACGTGCATGGTCACGGAGCATCCATCTCTCCCTCTTTCCGTTAGTTAGCAAAAACAAAAAGGAAAATCCATATCAAAAGACGCAAAAGAAAAATATAAAACAATTAAAGATCGAATAAAGGGAAGAAAGAAATACAATAAAAAAAAAAGTCCAGCAAGAATTGAAAAGGAGATTAAAGGCTTCTTATGGTTTAAGAAGGTTTGCTGACTGTAACTCTTTTAAGAATATACAATCACTGAGGTAGATAATGTTTGGAATTGTAATAATTATTATTTTTTAAAGTGTTTTTTTCTTATAAATATATTAAAAAGAATATATTTTTTATTTTTTAAGACCTTTTTCTTTTCCTTTAAGTTTTTGTTTATAGATGACAAAAATAAATAAATCACACAAAAAGCTATAAATCTTGAGAGATAGCCAACGGCACACGGTCTCTTGCAAATTAGCTTAAAATCCGAGACCCCGTTTCGCTTCGTAGCACGTGCATATCACTTCGCAATTCAACCAATCAAAACGCGCCATTGCACCATGTTGGCCTCGTAGTTATCCTATGCGCGTGAGGTAATATTTCAACCAGACTCTGGTGACTCAACTCAACACGGATGTATGTCTTTGAGCAAACCCAAGACTTGCTGCATGGTGGGCCTCTTCTCAGGCAGCTCAGCCGTACAGAGGTACCCAACTCGGAGGCACTCAACCATCTCGCTTGTTGAGTCGCCACCGAGTCTCAGCCTCGAGTCAATCGCGTCACCACCACGACCCTCTCTCACTAGCCTCCTCACCCACCCCACATTCTCTCCGCTCCCTTGTTCGCCCGTCATTAACTCTATCAACACAACCCCGAAACAGTACACGTCATACTCAAACCCACAATCTTTGTTATCCAAACCGACACTTCTGTTCTTTTGGCCGACGTCTCGAAGTCCAAAATCGGCAACCCGGGGTTCGATGGAATCAGAGAGGAGGATGTTGGACGCGACGAGGTGGCCATGAATGGATCCCGCGTGGTGGAGATAGGCAACACCACGAGCCACCCCGACGGCAATTCGGTGGCGCGTGAGCCAGTTAGTTTTTTCTTCAGGAGAAGCAACGTGGGACCCGTGGATGTTTTGATTCTCCCACGTGTCAGCGCTCCAGTCCTCCAAGTTGGTTTTGAGTGTGGGCAGCTCGTGGAGCCAACGGTGGAGATCTCCGTTGAACATGAATTCGTGCAGTACGAGCTTCTCTTTACCTGGTATAAAAAATTATAAACAAAGGAGAGAGAGAAAATAAAAAACATCAAGTTTAATATTAAAACGTAGAGTTAGATGTTTTTTTAAAGTTTTTTATTTTTTAATATTACCATATTAAAAACATAAAAAAACTAAAAAAAAATATTAAATTTATTCTAAAACAAACACGCTTCTAAAAATAAAAGTTACACTATCAATTAGTACTAAACAAAACAAAAACTCAAGCATATTTCCATCAAGATTCTTGGGTGTCCAAGGATATAATAATATATTTTTTAAAGACAAGAATATTTACAAACTCGGTGCGAAACAGGCACGAAGACTCTCCGGAGTGGGAAGACCGCAGACATGGAGAAGAGAAACAGGTGCAAGTTTTCAAAATATTTGGCACGAATCAGGGAACTTGCAAAAAATTAATCACGAACTTCTAAATTTGTAATCATAGTTATCTGCTAAATTTTAAAGTGACAGGGCCTACACTATAAACAACTACTTGCCAAATTCTGAAGTCTGAACCCTAGAATTTAATGACAGCCCGTGAGACCATTAAATATTACCTGCGATGCAGTACCCACATAGTGGCAAGAGGTTGGGGTGTTTCAGTTTGGAAAAATCTTCAAAAATAGCTACTGCATCACCATGATCAAGGTCCCTTGCATTCTCCAAAACCTTGATCGCCACGTGGAGGTCCCCTGGTAGGACAGCCCTATAGAGGGGTCCGCACCTGCCCTCTGCTAGGAGAGAGTCCTTGCCAAATTGTGAGGTGGCAGCAATCAAGTCCTTGAAAGTGAAGTTCATCAATGGCTTAGATGACATGATCACTGGTGCTGATGTTGGCTCCTTAATGTCTGCCACCCATGATGAACCTGACTCCGTTTCAAAGCTGAACGGCCCTGATTTGTCCATCTTGAATGTGAATTGGACTGGTTTAGAGATTGCCCATTTGTTTCTTTTTGCAATCTTTCGCCTTCTGTGCATGCAGAAGACGCAAACAGCAATAGAAACCAAGAGGAATGCTGATGTCGATGAGACACTAATAATCAAAGTTTTGGCTTTTGATTTGGGCCTTGCTTTTTTGGCATGTAAGTAAACTGGTGGGTATTTTTTTATGGTTCCCTCGTGAGGCTGGGATTGTGGCTTCATGGTGCGATTAGTTGGGGTTTTTGAGGTGTTGAAAATCAAACTACCACCATGACTAAAAGCAGATTTTCCAAATTTGTTGTACTTGTCATAGCCAACAAGCCCTGAGAAGTTGTTTAGTGAAACATTCAAGAACTCAAGGCCATCTAATGGAGGGAAATCAGAAGGGAATTTACCATTCATGGTGTTGTTTGAGACATCCAGATACTTCAATGATTGGAGACCTGAAGTGACTGTTATGTTGCCTGAAATGTTGCAGCTCGAGATGTTTAGAGACTCTAGCTTGGTCAAGTTAGCGAACCCGGAAGGCAAAGAACCTAAATCATTGTGAGAGATATCAAGAACCTCTAGATTCCCAAAACCAGAGAGTTTATCCAAGTTGGTGAACCTGTTGGTTGAGAGATTGAGCACTTTAAGCATTGATATAGATGAGCCATTAATCCCAGACCCAACGCTTCCTCCAAGCCCATTCTTGGAGAGATTGACTTCACGCAGGCTCTTTATAGACCAAAACCAAGCTGGCACCCGACCCTGAAGTGAATTGCTGGAGAGATCAATTATGTGCAGTTGGGACATGTTCTTGAGATACTTCCAAGAAATGCTTCCACTCAAGTTTCTTGAAGGAAGTCTTATTTCTGTTATAGAAGGATGAGAACAGTTTGAAGCAGGACCAGAATGTTGAAACCAGGAAAGATTGAAGCCAGAGACAGAGCTAAAAGCCTTCGAGACCAGTTCTTGGTCTGTGCTGTTGCATGTAGATTCGACAAACACAAACAGTGAAAAGACAAACAAAAACCTGCAAAACACATCCATTTTTTTGGCTTCACAGCATCAAGTGTCAACCACTGTCACTTCTATTTTCCATACAAGAGAGAGGGCAAAAGAGAACTAGAGAGAATGAGATGTAAAGAAAGAAGGCTAGGCTGAGGCTCTTCTCTTGATTTTGTTGGTTTTGTTAATGGAGTGAGAGAGAAGGTCGAGTCTTTTTGCTAAAGCATAAACCAGAGAAGAAGAAAAGAATTTGGATTTTGTCCTTCAACTTTGACTGCTGTGTCTCAAATGACTATAAATGAAGTCCGAAAATTCCCCGGTTAGTGATGTGGTGATTGCTGAAGAAATGTTATTTAAAGTGGCATATTTACACATAAACAGTAAATCCTGAGATTTTCGAGGTTCAAACGGCGTTGTTTAATATTTATGTCCAATTATATTTTTAATTTTTTTAATTCTAAATTAATATTTTTATATTTTTAGATGGTTTCTTTTTGTATAATATTATTATTTGTTACTGTATGAGTTAGAATATAGGAGGAAATTGAAGGAGACCTGTGGCAGGCTAGGCAAGAATGGTGCCATAGGTTACAGGCACTGATTGATACCTTGATATGCAGCTATATGAGCCTATGATTTGCATCAGATAAATCTCGATCATTGATAATGTGTTGGGTTGCCTTCCAAGGGACCCACTCTAGTATTTTGTACAGGTAGAGGGCCGCCCCACAATTAAGGAATTTTAAAATGAAAAGGAGGGTTAGCGCGTATTCTCCATACCTATCTATTTGACCCAAATTCAGATAATTTTATTTTTTTATTAAGAAATAAATATGTAAGGTTTTTCCAACTATTTTCCATTAGATATTAAAAAGTTTATGTACAAATATAATTAAATAAATTAAAAATTATTTGTATTAAATAAAAATAATAATTCGAGTTCAGATCTTTCATCTTCGATAAAGTTAAAAGAATTCGAGTTTATATTTATCATCTTCGATAAAGTTAAAGGAAAGTAGCGTTTTTGATAAATTTCCTTCAACAAATAAAAATCATTAACTCTAAAATTAATTTTTTTTAGCCGAAATTGATTTTCAATCAAGCTTTTTCTCTTTACCATCAGAATTTAACTTCTCTATCTCCTTAACCAATGACTAAAAAATAATAAATAATAAATTTTTGGATCAAAATAAAATTTTAGAAAACATCTAGGGGCTAAAAGTTTTTTATCTAAAAACTAGGAGGACCAAAGTGATTTTTTATCAAATTTTAAAATGGCCACCTTTTTTCATTTTTTTTCACAATGATCCTTCTTCTTCTAATCTTGTTCTTGGTCAACAAATTTGAATCAATTACCCTTTAATCTAGCACAAAAAAATGCAATTGTTTAAAAAAAAAGGTTTGATAATCATAATAAAAAGAACAGAAAAATCTTAAACAGTGAATTCAGAATGAAACTTGAGAGAACAAACAATAATTTTTGCTGCAAAAAATCTCCAACTCCGCATAGTGTTTTCTTGAATAATAATTAATTAGCTATTTTGAAGTGTGGTTAGGGTTACTTGGGGCTGCGATATTGCAGGTTCCACCTCCATCAAAAGGAGAGAAGCTTAGGGCATGGCATCTTTTGTGAATAATAATTAATGCCCTGGATTATAATGATCAGATGTTTCTGAGCATGTGTTTTCTGTCTTATAATGCTTGTTTCGTAACCTCCTGTTTTTAGCTGATTCTCTCTTCCATGATCACCATGCATGCATGTTATGCAAAGCTTCTTAACTTCATCTTCTTCAAATAAACAATGAAACCATCTACTGCTTGTCTGATCCTTCATGTTCTCTTTAATTTCTATAAAATTCAATTCTATGATTAGACATTCAAGCTATCTTCTTCTATACATGGCCGTGCCACGCCTGTGATATCATGAGGGTGCTGCATTGCCTGCTCGTTTCAGTTCAAGTTCGCAGTGCTGCATGTAATCTTGAGCTAAAGTGAATTGAACTATGCATAATTTCACAGGTGCACTAACTATGAATTAAATATAAATTATGAAGGTAAAAAATATTATGATTCAACTCACTCTAATATTCAATTTTTTTTATGATTTATTTTTTATTTTATTATCAGAAACAATTAATATGGTGGGGGTGCCAGGGCAACGCTGAGATGTTAAGAAAAATCATTAATACTTTTTGGATATTTAGGATTTCTTTGATTTTAACGGTTTAAGATCTATTATAAATATATACTATAGTATATAACTTTATTTCAGACTCCTGTAGAAATAAATATATTGCCAAAACGTGTATCAATAATTGCGGCATGTTTTTCCACGAAGTTGAATAATTTGAAATCAAAATCTGGAAAAGATATTTTATTATGAACTCATGAAAATTCCTTGAGGAAAAATCAGAGTTCCACTCCTGTTAGTCCTCAAAGTAATGATGGTGGCAAAAAGCTGCGGCTCTTTCCACAAAAATGTCCACACCATGCACCTAACATTATTTCCCAGTTCTGATTAACGGAAGAGATATGTAATAAACCCACCTCGAATCTGTGGGATTATAAGAATCAAAATCATGAGGTAATTGATTATTTTATTGATGATCAGGGCTGCCCCACCCCCCCTACAATTCAATTTTTTGTGCACTTTTTTAACGAAGCAAGCCATGTGAACAAACATGGGGCAGGAGACATTCTTTCTTGGATGATTCAGGAACAATTTGACGCGAGTGTCATCTCTATCTTCGACAAGCTTGACTAAACCTCAACTCACTCTCCTTGTTCAACAAGCCCTTGTTCAACAAGGTAACGCTGCTTCCATTACACTTTCATCTCATGCCTAATGACTTTTTTTAAGAGGGCCTGTAGAGGTTTTTTTTTTAAGTATTTTTAAAAATCAGTACATCAAACAATAAAAAAACACTAAAAAAACTAATTTAAAACTAAAACTATTTAAAATCATGGTTGAACCGTAATGATAATCAGGGTGTGAATCTTCTTAATAGACGCACTAATACCATATGATTCCAACAATTAGAGACAAGTTCCAAAGAAAACTTCCCTCGTGGGATTAGGGTTGGGGGCACCCAGTTATGCATTGGGAAATGGTATTTTACTAACCAAAATGTACAGATTCTCAATTCAGTAAAAGGAAATGTATGCAAATAAAGTATTCCGATGGATTTGGAAAACTTGCTACGCAGTTGTTTGGTGTTGGCCAAGTATTTCACCTGCTCCTTCACGTTACTTGTGTTTCGTTTCCTTCTTCCTTTTTTTGTGAGTAAAATATTTTTGAATTGCTTTGAGGCTCAAGCTAAGTAGATGGCATCACCTAATCCGCATGAATCCAAACCGAAATTCCAAAGGAATGACCAACAAAGATTTGAGACTGTAAATAATTTTATTCTCCACCACCTCACCTAAAAGTTTCTTCAAGGTTGCAAGACACGTTATTATTATACACACGATTACGCATTTTGTCATGTAATTAAGTAATTAATTGAGAGGAGATCATGCTGTGTCAGTAACTTGTGCCTATACATACAAAATCTTTTGGCGAGTGTTGTTGAAGTTGCAAAAGAATAATGACTGTAAGGAAACATAAGAGAGTAATAAGGGATTGATGTTGACAAGGGAAATCTGATTGCTATTTACTAACAGGTTTTTTTTTTTTTATCTACCGCTTCGATTCATCAGGTAGAAACATCAGATACAAGGGTACTATAAAACCTACTAGGATTGCATGAGAGCCAATCAGGAAAGAAGAAGGCTGTTCTTGATGGCTTTTGCAACCCAATCTGCAGTCTGGTTAGCCCTCCTGATAATAAGGTTGACAGAGACAGAAGGCATGCTTGATAACCGATGTTTTATTTCTGCTATAATAGGAGGAATCTCCCCACCAGGAACCGGCTTGATGGCTGTCACAACTGTAGCTGCATCCGATTCCACTGTTATCACCTGGTAGATAGATTCTATTTATGTTCGATTTAGATTATTGAGTTATACTTGCGCATTTATTGATCTGTAATCTCAATCTAACCAGAAGTGTTGATGAGAACAAAACACAGAATCACATGCAAAAATATGTTTCAGGAATGTGCGTGTAGGGGTAGAGACTCAATGGAAATGGAAGCATCAGAGAAAGCAACTCTCCCACTCTGAGCTCATTAGCATAGCTTCCTTCCGTAGATTTCATAAACTGATCATTAATCTGTTGTTACGTAAACTGATTCTCTAAGGTATCAGATATTACATGATTTCAAGAAGAATGAAACTCAATTTACACACAGGACTTTTCATTAATGCCATTATTAACTTATAAACATGTCACCGCCATCACGAAATGGGGCAAAGCCTCAACATACTTTGAAGGGGATGGGCAGGTGTGGAACCATTTTACACAATACACCCAATGAAGCCCAGCCCCCCCCCCCCCCCCCAAATTCAATTACATAAAGAGTAGTTGTTTTTTCTGAAACCTTACACACAAACAGGACTCAGTCTAGATTTCAGATCATTGAGAAAACTAAGTCTCAAAAACAAAGGTTCAACCATCTCGACAGATTCCACAACAAATAAACAGAAGATCTGGCACCAGAAAACTTTACTGATTGCCTAAGGCCAAATCATGCCAAGCATCTGTGTCCACATGTTGAGTCTCCTGATCTGAAAAAAAAAAAAGGCAAACCCAAATACTCTTAGAAATGGACTTGCAGCTGAAACACAACATGACTATAAAAATTGACTGAGAGAAGCACTAGTACGCTTAAATCAACCATGTTACTGAAGAGAGATAGATCAACTGGAACTACCCAACCAAACAGCTCTCATCATTTCCAGCCAAGTCTCCTTCACTTAATAAACAAGCAAACACATGGAAATGGAAAAACTGTTCCAGAAACTCGGTCTGTGTTGAGCGAACCAACAAAATCGTTCAATGCAGTATACTCCATAGTTACAATTGATTAATGCAGTGAAGACAAATGGTTTGATTGGCAATTTACAAAGACTATAAAAATTACTCGGAAAAAAAAAAAAAAACAGAGACACATTTAAAGAAAAGCTGTAATATAATAAATTCCTCTCCAGTGACATTGCAGAAAACATCAATTATAAAGATGGGCATCCAATTTAATAAGAAAAAAAGAGATAATTTTTTCTCCAAAGTTCCAACACTAAAACAAAGTTTGCGAGGCATACTTGAATCTTCAGTATCATCAGTCCTGACAACCATCACCGGTGGTAATGCAAGATCTGCATTCATTTAAGGCAAGAATAATCCCAAAAATTAGGCAGTTAAGTTACAATAAAAGAGAAGAAGAAGAAGAAAGCCGCATTGGGTAATTACTAAATGAATGAAAATGATGATACCATCATCAGGCAAAGTGTCTCTCATCCATTCCTCGTCCACAATATCTATAAGAATACCCATGTTTAGTTCTGCCATATTTGCTTCTTACTTCAATCGAATTCCCTTTCAAAAATACACACCACAAACAAATTGCACAAAGGTTAAGCAACATTCGATATTAGTGATCCTCCAAGGATATAAAGAGTACAAAAACTTCTCTCAAGTGCTAAAAATAAACAGAAAATGGGGTAAAGTTTGGTTGAGGCATTTTATCGAACATGTTGAAAATCTGAATTAGATTAAAGCTAAAATGAAGATCAAGGCAGAAAACTGGGGTACAAAGCAGTGAACTTGGAGAAATAAAAGGAAAAGCGAAGAAAGAAGCTTGAGAATATGTACCTGCTGTTGCTGCTTGGTTTGATGACTTGAAGAAGAGATCCTCAAACATGGTTCTGTATAATTGCCTAAAATCAAGATTTGGGCTTAGGGTCCCAGAAGATCATGCTCGTAATTAGAAGCCATTGGGTCACATTATTTTAGGCCCGCGCAAATTTTGTGGACACCGTTAATATAAAAAATAGGTTTTATAGGTTGGTCGTGTCTGGGCCTGGCCTGGTGTCAGTTTCTATACCCCTTTCTATATTTTATCACGTGCTTTTTGTTCAAAATTGTTTCTTAGTCCAAAAAAAACTCCGGTGTGTCAACTGCACCTTTTTTTTTTTTAGAAAAAAAAAAAATGCATTCATGTGTGCTTAGTTTTTTTTATTATTATTAATATGGATATCCGGCTCAGTTTGCGTGTATCTTAACTAATCCTACAGGTCTTGAAGTTAACGACCATGCAAGCTTCCAGTGTCTATCATATTAGCAACCACAGGGTTTGAACTTTAAGAACACAGGAGGAGTAAACCCCTTGATCCCAAGCTATTACCACTAGGACACCTACTAGATGGTTGTGCTTAGTTTTTTTTTTTATATGGGTCAAAAGCCTATCGAGTCTAGGTGCTTGATTTTTTTTGTTTTTATTTTTGCTTATTAAAATAAATTAAAAAAATTATTTTATTTAATATCGTTTGATTTTCACTTTTTTTCAAATAAAATCTTAATATTCTTTTTATAACATTAGCAAACAATCTTTTTGTATATCCTATTATTTTAAAAAAAAATTATTTAGTGACTTTCTTGCACATGTTTATATTTATTATTATATTATTAAAAATGAATTAAAAAAAAAAGGTTAAACTTAATCGAGTTTACAATGAAATTCATGGATTTAACGATTTAATAAAGTCTTAGAGCAGCCATTTATTATCAAAAACTAATTGGGATGAAAGACATTATTCAATGTGATAGTATTCATTATTCATTAAAATAATGTAATGATGAATTTACTTTTCTAAAATAAAATCTTTTTATTGATGATTGTAAATGAATTGATCTTTTTCAGGTTATTCCATTAATTACGCCACTTTCTTAATGGTCTGCTCTTTTTATTTGTCGGAGCATTCCCATGATAAAAATCTAATAAAAGGGGGCTGAATCATCTACTTTTGCTTTATTTGATTAGCTATAGCATTATCATTGCCTATGCATTTTCCGTTTCTACAGTAATGTCACGGTGGCTGAGCCGGGGGGCTGGTGGGGGCGACCGCCCCCAAGCTGAAAATAAAAGGCCCCTACGTTTAATGTATTTTTCAAGAAAGTATTGTTATTTTTATATAAAGGCTCCTCGAGAATTAAAAAGCTACTTATTTGGTTTTATTTTAATATTGATAAAGAGGGAGAAGCAGGTGAAAGTAAAGTACCGGGATTGGAAATTTCATGAAAGGCCGACGCTTATAGAAATACTAATTATTTAATTTATTGTGCTCCTAAAATGGTTTTGTTTTTTCTTATAATATTTTGCAGAAAAAAAATCAATTTAATTGTTTGCAAAAAATTGAAATTAGAGGGACTTAGATTCAATTTGAGGGCAAAAAACTGGATTTTCTTTTCCCACACATTGTCTTGTCAGTGTGTTTCTTCCATTCTTTTGTCTTTGGATTGGGGACAAGTTTAATTTTGGTTCTTTTAATTTGACAATTTTGTGTTTTGATCCAAAAATTTATTTGAATCACGTTTTAGTCCTTGTGTTTTAAAGAGGAAGAGACAGAGTTTAATGAAAACGATTGAAAAATAGTTGGTTCTCTATTTTCAAAAATAAAAAAATTTATTCTCGGTGTCAATGATTTTTATTTGATGATAAAAATTAAATTGAGGTGCTCGTTTTATTAAAAAAAAAAATTGTTTAAGAGTTAATTTTGTGTTTTTAAGATTAATTAGTGGTTCTCGGGTTGATAAATAGATTCTTTAAGAGCTTAAGGATGTTTTTAGGTTAAAATACGTTGAAAATAAAATTTTAGGCTAAGAAAACCACTAATTGAATTTTGGACCTCCTCTCCGACGCTCGAATTCTGAAAAAATAGATGGCGCAACAGTTGACACGTCGTCTTCTTTTGTTGTTTTTTTGAAAAAAATAATGTCGTCCTTGGTTCACTAAAAAATATCTAAACAAACAAGGCACACAAGCCTATCTTAGTAGGCTTTCGAGCATGACATTTCATTTTTACGAGCTAGACACAATGGGCTACCTAACCCCAGACCCTTTACTCTTTTTTTTTTTTTAACTTCAATTTGTTTTTCATTGATCTAAATTGAAATTAACTAAACTAGATTAATTAAATATATGTGTGGGATGGCCGACCCAACAAGTGTTTCAGTATCAACAAAGATTAATTAGAACAAATAAATAAACTAAACATATCACAATTTGTTTTTCTTTGATCTAATTTAAATTAACTAAACTAGATTAATTAAATACATGTGTGGGATGTTCGCCCAATAAATTCGAGGTTCGTGACTGACAACGTAAGAGAGGTGTTATATGAACACTCCATCTACGTTAAGCCTTGGACATACTTCTCAAAAAATAATTTATATAAAATTCCATAGCATTTCCTAAACTTTCAAAATATTCTTTAAAACTAATAATAATTCATAATACTTATTACAATATAAAAATCCAAACTTTAACTAAAATAGTGTAATAATATAGAGTATTCTAAAACATCAAATCAAGACCAAAAGAAAAGCCTTACAAAAACAAGCAAGACATATCAGTCAAAAATAAAGAAGCAAAAATTCTCAACAAAGTTAACCTGCTACCAAAAGCTAAGAATCTAAAAATAATATTAAAAAAAAGGAGTGAGTTCAATCAACTCAGTAAAGGAATAGCATTTAATATACATTATGGATATTTATAAGTTATCGATAATAAATTGTGATATAATAGAAGTATAAGAACTGAAACAGAAGTGTGTGTGTATATATATATTAAGCATATTAGTATATGGTAGTGAAATATATGTCATATAAAAAATAACAGACGAAACCTTATGGTTTTGATAACAGACGTGGTTTGCAGCCCTAATCACTATAAGATGATTAGTTGCTACAGGCTGGTGTCTCTCTCACCACCTAGGCATACAAACTACTATATATATATATATATATATATATATATATATATATAGATTAACTAATCTCTGTTAGTTTGAAGTTTTCGATATCAATACACAACAGATATTCACATAATTATCAAAGCAAATGAATGTCATATCAAATATAATTTAATCCAATAAAATGCGAGTGAAAATTCAAGAATGAATAATTACTCAAAAAATAAAGCAACATATAAAAAGATTCAAGAAATAACCAGTTCTACTCATCATACGATCAACATACATAAATTTATTTATATTACATACATGTTAAAAATTATCTCACTCACCAAGAAAATAAAGACGAAATACAAACAGACATAAAACTAGTGACTATTGAGGATTGCTAAGAGGAATGTCAGTAGAACTTATTACGAATACAAAAAAAATACTAAAATACAACTCGAAACAAATAACATAAAAGATTACAACTCTAAAATTAGAGATCAAAATATAATTATAAAAGTAAAACAAATCCACCTGATTGATCTCGAACATGTCATAAACTGATCGAACCTAAAAGAATTGATCAACCCCTACTGCTCAGTCAACTGATCAACCATAATCACAACAGGTCGACTGGTTCAGACAAATAGGTTGATCGGTTGATTAAGATTTTAAAATCCTAATTTGCCAGTTTTCCAAAACTGCAGATCTTTAAAATAATTCAACTTGTTCTTAAAAAAACTCATAACTCAGTCCTCATATCAAATGATTTAAGCCAAACTAACACCTTAAAACATTAATTAAACATCTTAAACCATCCAAATCCTAAAATCAAACTCGACCAACATAATCAAGCATGAAAACATCAAGATCTTACCTTAGAAACCCTTATCTTCAATTTTAGGAGCATCTTTTTTATTTATTGCACTTCATTACGCGTTTAAATACTACTAATATTATTAATAATATTACTAATTATGATGATAATGTTAGTAATAATGATGATAACAATAGTTTATTATAATAGTAATAGCGGTAGTGATGGTGATAGTTGTGATAATAATATTTATAATAGTAATAATAATAATGGTAGTGGTGGTGGTGGTGGAAGTAATAGTAATGGTGGTGGTGGTAGTAACTGTAGTAGTTTACTATGATGGTTTTAGTGGTTATTATATCAATAATTGAGTTTTTATGATGGTTTTAGTGATTATGATATCAATAATTATGGTGATGATAGTAATAATAATATTAATAATAATTAAAATAATAATATTAATGGTAGTAATAATAATAATAATGATGGTGGTGATGGAAGCAGTGGTAGTAGTGGCAGCAACAACAACAATAACAATAATATTACTAATAATAGTAGTAGTAGTTGTTTATTACGATGGTGGTAGTATGATTATGATATCAATAATTAATTTTATTATGATGATTTTAGTGATTATGATTTTAATAATTAAGGTGATGATAATAATAATAGTAATAATTATGATAATAATATTAGTAATAATTAAAATAAAAAACAGTCATTAAGATTTTTCTTATATATTTTATTGGAAACTCATGTCGGTCAAAGATTCAAGATAAAAGATTTAAAGATTTATCTTTTTACTCGGATTTATAATATTGCAAAAAAATCTCTTAATTTTTTATATATTTTTTTATATTTTAAAAAACATGGATTGTCATGCGAGCAAATCAATTAGTATATAACAAAAGAGAAGATATGGATAATGAACTTCAAAAGAGAAGAAATAAAATTATCACCGCGTGCTCCTTCATAATCATCACAATAATTATCAAAACAATATAACGCCTTAGGTATCCGGATTCATTCAATTGTAAGTAAATATATAGTTTATATGATGCTTATCCTCACACACACACACACACACACACACACACACACACACACACATTCTTACATTTAACTGATTACATGTTATTATGATTTTTAAGCGTGTTTTTATTCATTTTCGTATAACATATAAAATATTTTAAAAATATTGTATACATCTATCGTATCTTAGGTTTTACAAAATTATTACTTCATTTTATATTATTATTTTTAATATTAACACATCAAGATATCTAAAAATAATAATTTAAAATATTGTTTTTTAAAATACAGTTGAACTACAAATCATCTAATAGTTATAAAAAAAATCAATAGCATGAGAAACCATAAAAATAAAATATAATAATCTCAAAAAATAGTAAGTAAAAAAGTAAATAATTTATTCGCATGTCAGCATATTTCTTTCAGATTTTATTTTTACCTCGTAGACTATTTAATTGTTTCTTGCACTTCTTTATAACTAAAAAGACTGGTCAACATTTTTTAAAATTTTCTGATACGTGTAGGTGAGACGATCACCGACCATCAAGTTGACTTATAACCTCCCTTATCATCAGCACCACGTACTTCCGCCTCATGGGATCCCCATGACGTAACCGACTATTATCCCCATGAGAGCCACAGCACCATAAAGTCCACTCCTTGCCACGTAATCCAGCCCTTCAAACCGCTGATCAATCTTGATCACCATCAAACGGTAAGGAGAAATGTCTTAAGCTAGTTGTGGTGGCGAGGGAGAGAAAATGAGAAAAGAATTAGCTACGTGTGGTCCATGAAAACTCGCAAGCAACAGCACGTGGTGACCACACAAAAAATTAAGGTTTGAGTTAGTTGGAAACAAGCTGTTTTTGCGTATTTGAATCTTTTTATAAAAGACAATCTTTTCCTTTTAATGTTAATAATAACAGTTATTTTTTAAATTAATTTTTAATATCATTGTATTAAAATGATGTAAAAATATAAAAAAATAATTTAAATTAAAAAAATTAAAAAATTAAAAAACTCTGTTTAAAATAGGAGAAATCTCTCTCTTATCGAAGAGTCGTTTCATTAATCAAATCCATTGTTTATTTTCAACTTTCTAATCTCATAACAGGTTATTTTGACATTCGAGAGAAAAATAAAATGCACGTGTTTTTTTTTTTAAGGAATGGTAAACGCATGTTAATATATTGAAAAGAAATAAAGAAATAAAAAAATTAGGGATATAACTCATCGATTCCAAGACAAAGATGATGGGGGAAAACATCAAATAATAGGAATAACAACATTTATGCAATTCAGCACAACATATATTTGGATCAATTCAAGAAGAAATAATAATATGAAAAAAAACTAAAAAGAAAGAAACAAAAGAATTTATTCTGTTATTGTTATTCCTTATTATTAGAGTGAGAGAGAGAGTGACCAAAATGCAAATGCATCCTCCTCTTTTCTAGGTAGCTAGTGCCTCTTTCTGTCTTTCTTTCTTTCAGAGCGAGAGAGAGAGAGCGAGAGAGCAAACCTAAATTCATTCATTCATACATCTCATCTCATCAATTTCTATGGCAACCAACAAAAAATTAGGAAACAAGAGCAATAATAGCCAAAGCCAAAGCCCTCTTCTGGGTCGGTACGAGATCGGCAAACTTCTTGGACATGGTACTTTTGCTAAGGTATACCTTGCTAGAAACATTAAAACCAACGAAAGTGTTGCCATCAAAGTCATTGACAAAGAAAAAGTCCTCAAGGGTGGTCTAATTGCTCATATCAAACGTGAAATCTCCATTCTTCGCCTTGTTCGCCACCCCTATATTGTCCAGCTTTTTGAAGTCATGGCTACGAAAGCCAAGATTTACTTTGTCATGGAATATGTTCGTGGTGGTGAGTTGTTCAATAAGGTTGCTAAAGGCAGGTTAAAAGAAGAGGTTGCCAGGAAGTATTTCCAGCAATTGATTTCAGCCGTTTCCTTTTGTCACGCCAGAGGTGTTTTTCATCGCGATTTGAAGCCGGAGAACTTGTTGCTTGATGAGAATGGTAACTTGAAAGTCTCCGATTTTGGATTGAGCGCAGTGTCTGATCAGATTAGACAAGATGGTTTGTTCCATACTTTTTGTGGGACACCGGCTTATGTTGCTCCTGAAGTTCTTGCAAGAAAAGGGTACGATGCTGCTAAGGTTGATATCTGGTCTTGTGGGATTGTTCTGTTTGTGTTAATGGCTGGTTACTTACCATTTCATGATCAAAATGTCATGGTTATGTATAAAAAGATTTACAAGGGGGAGTTTAGATGTCCTAGGTGGTTCTCTTCTGAGCTAGTCAGGCTTCTTCATAAACTTCTGGATACTAACCCTGTTACAAGAATTACAATCCCTGAGATTATGGAGAACAGGTGGTTCAAAAAGGGGTTTAAGAATATTAAATTTTATATCGAAGATGATAAAGTTTGTAGCGTTGAAGAGGAGGAAGATGTGGGTTCATCTTCTGATCAATCATTATCTGAATCGGAATCGGAATTCGAAACTAGAAGAAGGGTTACCTCTTTGCCTAGACCTGCAAGTTTGAATGCTTTTGACATTATATCGTTTTCGCCTGGATTTGATTTATCTGGGTTGTTCGAGGAAGGTGGAGAGGGAGCAAGGTTTGTTTCGGGGGCCCCTGTGTCGAAGATTATATCTAAACTGGAGGAGATTGCGAAAGTTGTTAGCTTTACAGTGAGGAAAAAGGACTGTAGAGTGAGTTTGGAAGGGTCTAGAGAAGGTGTGAGAGGTCCATTAACAATTGCAGCTGAGATATTTGAGTTGACACCGAAATTGGTTGTGGTGGAGGTTAAAAAGAAAGGAGGGGATAGAGGAGAGTACGAGGAGTTTTGTAATAAGGAATTGAAACCTGGATTGCAGAAGTTGATGCAGGAGGAATCCGAGGCTGCTGCTGCTCCTAAAGTTATTACTACTGTTCCTGTGCCATCGGGATCTCCACAATTCACCATCGATCCTTTTCCTACTGATTCTTCACAATTACCCGTTGATCCTTTTCCTACCGATTCCACACAATTACCTATTAGTCCTTTTCCTACCGATTCTACACAATTACCTATTGATCCTTTTCCTATCCTTTCTTCACATTTACCTTCGGATTCCGAATAGAGAAAAAGAGAGAAAGGAGAAGGGTATGCTTTACTCTTTCCGTTTGTTTAAATAAGTTTTTGCATGCTATATTTTGTTTTTTGGGGCCTTTAAATTTCTTTGATGTTCTGCTGTGTCATTTAGGAGATTAGATGCTAAAACACATGTTGTATGTTCTTTTCTTCTGCCGAGAAAAAAAGTAGATTAATTGAAGAGAATGACATACTTATTTCTGCTGGTCTTGGCAATTTAGTGGTGACTTGTGTGTTCTGTTAACTTGTGCTGTAAATGTGAATGAAGTTGCTCTCGTCTGCTCATTCCTGCCGATTGTGGTACGGAGTGTTGCAAATACAAGGTTCATGATTTCATTATGAAGAAGAAAATAAAAAAATGGAAGTGAATCATTTAAATTTCTTGATTGTATCTTGTGTGCAGTCCAATCTTGGGTAGGGATATGCCCTCTGCTCCTGGCTATACGTCATTTGCTTGGATAATTTAAAGTATGCAGGTTGGAGAGTCTATAAATTAGTTGCAAATATGATTGGTGAAGATATTAGGGAACTCTCTTCATAGTAAGACGTCAATAATAGCAATAACCATTTTAATTGAAAAAAATATAGTTGATGGTTAATGGTTCAGTTGATTCCTTAACATAACTCATCTGAAGGGTGCCATGTACGCCCAAGAGAGTTGTTTCTCATTTATACGGGGCTGTATTTAAATCACGAATAATAACTAGAACTTTATGTGGAGTAAATGAATCCTACTAGTTCCACTGTGTAGATCAGTTCATCATTGCAGAAAATTCATGTTGAAAGTGGGATTAGGAATTGTAAAAATTAAGAACCCCACTGTGCTGGAGTTGCTCAGTTATATAGAAGCAAGGACTTAAAACTGAGAATACAGGTTCTCGGTTCAGTGAGGAAAGTGTGTACAAAATATAAGGTGATTAATGGGTAGGAGTTTTGGTTTGAAATGATTTTAATGGAAAAGGTTACAGTTGTGCCTGGTATTGGTTTGTGGTAACCTTTTGATTTCCCTGTAGTTGGTGGATAGGGCACAACCTAGTTGAGCTTCTTTGTGATACATCTCCCTGATTTCTCAAGTTCTGCAATAATAGTAAGTGTGAAGTTAGTTTCAAGCATTTAAAATTGGTGCGAGGATAATAAATGGGGGCATCCATTCACTGATAATGTTGTATGTCATATTCTTTATTTGTCTGTCAATTGCATATTGCTAAAATGCATGCATGCCATAATAGATCTTGTTCCAATAATAGCGCATTGCTTCTGTCAATACAAATTCTGTACACTCATTCTGATGACCTTGGTGGTGTTGGCCCAATCAGTTGTCTGGTGCCAGTTTGCTCATCCAAATCGAGCTTTGTTTCCATTCTAAGGTGTCTTTTCAGTTGAGTGATTGAGAAACAGAGAAGAGATGATACACAGTTAAAAATTCATTTATATTTTCCTCTTCTGTTTACTACGTCTAGGAGTTGGAGATTTTCGCTGCATGCCATATGCCTTGAATGGATTGAAGTTAACATATCTTGAACCATCAAGGTTTTATCTGGTAAAGAATTTAGTGAATTTATCATGAATTTGTTTCACTCTCTAACCTCATTCTTGTTTTTTCTTCTAATACTGCTTTGCTTCTTGTGTGCATCATTAGTCATGATATTGTGCTGGAGCTAAACTTTGTGTTTTTGTTCCTTCTCAAAGTCACAAACTTGCATTTTCAACATTTGATGCCTTCTTTTTTCATACATACCCCTCCTCCCATCCAAAAAATGCTGAAAATTCATTTCTATCGTGAGGATAACTGGAGCCATATACAATTTCACTTGATTAATTGAGTGGTATGTGTCGCTGGGATGATGCAAGCTCATGTTTTCCAGTTTGGTCAGGTCCTGAGGTTCTGTCTCAAATTATTGAAGATAGGGAGGTCCCTCGTGTTCCTTTGGGTCATATGCCAAATATTGTGAATCACGGTTTCTGAATCCTTATCCTCTTCTGGGAGAAAAACAGGGCACGTGTTTTTGTTAGTACATCGATGGATAGTGTACCTCGTGCACGGACAAATTTGTGAGTCATGCAGGCTTTATTTGTGGTCATAATGCATTGCGTGCTGGGTATTTTCTAGTTCATATCCGCTATGACGGAATTCCATTTGGCACCCGCCATTCTTCACACTGATTATACAACCATGTCAGTCAGTGGAACTTTACATGGATCTGAACATATATGCATTTGCTTCTGGTTCTGGACAAAACCTATTGTGTGTAGTGATGGAAATTAGAAGTTTTTTTCCTAAGAAAAAACTGAGGCAATTCAACAACGTAGCTAGCTGTGTTTGCTGATGGCTTCAGAGTTAATGGTGCATCTATTTCTGGCTCTGCCTAATTTCTAAACATTGCCAAGCAGAACAGCATCTGTAATTTATGTTTTCAACTCTGTTTTTTTCTTCTATATATATAAAAATGAAGTTGGAAGGTGTTAGGTATGGCTAGTCTGGTAGCTCTTGACTCTGACAACAATGACAGTCAGACAAATGCCACATGCCAAACATATGGATTCAGCTTTGGGAAAATCCACCTAAAGAAACATCTGTGATTCGTCTAGAATCATAAAGTCTTGGAGGTCGGAGGGTCATGGAGTCAATTATGTTGACTTTCACGATCTGTATTGCGTTCTTCTTTCTTCATTTTGAGTAATGATTATACACAGTCCTGCATGGCAGTTTCGTTTTGTTCATAATGAGGGAAAAACTTGAAATCAATCTTTCTTCTTTGTTTCTTAATCTGATTTATGGGATTAATTATGGTGATGATTTTGATAACATCAGGGTAGCCAAATAATTAAATTTCGATGCTAATATTTAAGTTTTAATATCATAAAATTTCGATGCTAATATTTTGATCCATCTAAATATTTTAGCTTCAAATTCAATTACACCAAGGGCCGTTCCACAAGAATCTGTGGGTGGGTGGGTGGGTGCTGGGACCGCAAGGCTTCCAATTATCATTTCATGCGGCATCATGAAAGCATGAGGGCTTGACCATGTGGGTGCCTTGCCACCAACTGGCTCTATTAAATCTATAATGACCACAGATGCAGCCATGCTTAGTGTTAAAAAATCATCGAACATGATTATTCTTATAGGTAATTCAATTAGTCAAGTTTTAAATTTATATTTTAATGATTATGAGTTTGAATTCTTTTAAAACCACTGATTTTTAAAAGTAATTAAATTGGTCAGGTCTTGAGTTTACTTTCCAATGATCACGAGTTTGAGTTTTCTTAGAGCCATTGAAAACTTATATAGTCGTTAATTTCAGGGCTCGTGAGATTAGTCGAGATGCGTATACCTGGACACCCACGTTATTTAAAAAAAAAAATCATCTTATATTAAAAGTTTAAATATTTTTTTTTAATTACAAGTTTCTTTGAGCTTAAAATTTATATAATCTTATATTATTTTATATTTAATTTTTATTAAATATAAATATAATAGAGGTAATGAGTTTAATCTAAAATTTAAAAGCGTAAGCCTTTTTTTTAAGTGAAAGTGATATTTAAATTTATGATTGTTTGTTTATTAAAATTTTAATACAATAATAATATAAAAAAACCATCAAGTTTAAATAATATTTTAAAATATAATTTTATATTGTTTTTGGAGCGCGAAATAAGACAGGTAAAGCAGTGGTACGTAGTTAAAAGAGGCCCACGGATCAATTATGCAGAATAAAGTGAATCTATGCATTGACCTTAGAGACCACAAGGGTCTTCCTTCGCTTTTGACTAAATAAGTAAATAAATAAAAAATCACATCATACGAATTTTGGTCATGGTTGGGCCACACATTTATTTTCTACAATATTCTTGAACTCCACCATTTCTATCATCCTAGTGGGCGACATCAGCATCAGACGGTCAGGGTTTGCATTGAGAAATAAAATAAAATAAAATAAAATAAATTTAATGATCCAAATTTCCCAACTCTCTAGGAAACACGCTTCTCCTTTTTTCTCTTTAATGATTTTTTTGGAACAAAAATACCCTTATACTTTTCAATAATGCCAAACATGTCCTTAATAGACTCACTTCTCTCCCGGCCCTAGCTCATCTTCTCTCCCGTTTCATTCTTCACAAAAAAGAAAAAAACGATGGAAGCTGTTGTGGCTGTTCTTCACAAAAAGGAAGAGAAGAAATCAAAGGTATGCCTAACTTCTTCTTATCTCTTACTTGCCAATGGTAAATTTCTCACTTCCTGTTTTACTATAAAACTTTTGATAAAAAATATATATTTTTTTCTATTTTAGATTCCTCTTTTGCTGCTAAAAAAAACTATACAATTGTATCTAGTTGCGTATAATTTGGTTGAAATAAACTCTTAGCCTGTGTTAGGCAGTATAGAGTAGATTTTTTGAATTCAAATTGGATGGAATCTTTAGGATTTTTTCTTGTTTAGAAAAGAAGAAGAAGCAAGGAATGAACTTTTCAGTGCCATTCAATTTCAAATTGAAAACTTACCAAACACAGCACTATAGATTCCTTCCAATTATACGGTCAGCTAACCTTGCCATGGTCTACTTTAGATCACTACTTGCTCTTTCATTTTGTTGAAAGACGAGGTTACAACCTAAGGCCTTTAAGGGTTTAACCAACCATTTTTTATGAACAAGCTAGCTATACTCTCATGGCTTTCAGTAGAGTCTCCAAATCTTAATAGTGAATGTTGAAAAATCTTTTCCTCTCTTGGAAATCCAGCCAGCAAGGGCTAAATATTCATGAGAATCTCATATTTGTGAGAATTATTTTCCTTGGGAGTGAGCAGTATCTTTCACATATAGAAATCTACCTTTCTTTTCCTGGGTAAATAGAATTCATAGTGATATTAGATAAATTCCAATGGAAGATTTGGAACTAGCATAATTGTGTCTCTCTTGTGAGTTTCCAGAGAAAAAAGAGAGTCCATCTTATATTTCTTCTAATGTTTTTGTTTTAGATGATAATGAGAGATTGCTGGTATTGATTTTGGAGGTTTTAGTTGACTGTATTACCTCTACATATGACTGCATTTTATAATCGTCTTACATCCTGCAAATTGTTCCAGCAGAGTACATGTATATCTCCAAAAGAAGTTTTGCCAACAAATCAATTCTTTTTCACCGAGCACTTTTCTTCCATGACTGATTCTGATAGGACATGGCCAAGTTAATTGGTTGAATCTTTATATGTGTTAGCTGTCTCCTTCTTAGGAAAATTGGAGACTAGTGGAAAGGTGAAGAAAAGAGCAGAAGAGAGGAAAGGAGACAGTTTAAAGAAGAAACTGGTGTCCCGCTCCATCAGGACGGGTCTTCAGTTCCATGTTGCTTTTTATGTGCTTGTAGATAAATCTTTTTTTTTAAGAATGTTTTTAGGCCTGTGAAATTCTCTCTTTTACTTTTATTCTGCCATGTACAATATTCTTTCTACTTAATATGAGTGAATGAAATCAATTTTATTTCAAATATTTAAGACTTGTCCTTCCATAATCATGTTCAAATCAGCTATTTTTTGCACAACATCCTTATAGCTAGCTATACAGCACACTTGGTGGCTTGAGTTGTTGAGCAATCGGTAATATTCAAAATATATCACAAACCATATACTCAGGTTTAAAGTTTCTCTCAAAACAATGATAAATAAACAAAAATACCTTTAAAATGAGAAAAAAATATTTTTTGCCATTATCTTCAAACTATTAAAGTTTACATGTCCAAGTCTCATATGCCAAAATCAAATCAAATCTCATCCTTCATACATGCATTTAGGCATTTAGGTACATCCGTCTCCATATTTAACAAGAACATTCTATTCTTTGTCATGGATACCTTTGTAATCATAGCTCCTTTAATGTCAAGTAATGTTAAAATACGATCTTTCATTTTAATCTCATACCCTTTCTGCCAGTGTAATATTTAACAAGAACATTCTATTATTTGTCTCCACATATATGATTGCTGGCTCCATTGTTTAAATACCACATGCTCTTTTTGTCTTGTATTCTCTCATCATGCACTATTAATATGGTGGTTTTCTTCTCCTCTTCTATCACTAGATTTGCATTATCCTTAACCCTTTTATATGGATTCCAGCAATCCCTAGTATAATGACCTAGCTTTTGACAATTATAGCATTTAACTTTTGATTTGTCAAACCTAAATTTTAGATTGCCATTGTTAGTGTAATCGGTCGATCGGTTTGCTTCACACGGTGGACCGACTAACCTGTTGAGGCTGCCACGACCTCCTCTTCCAAATCTGCCCCTTCCTCATCTTTCTTTGCTTTGTACATATCCTTTACCCCTTTGTGAATATCTAGAACCATCTTGCTTTGAAAAAAATATTTGTGCACCCATATCCTCTTGAATCTCATTGACTCTTTCCTTATGGGCTTGTAATTTTCCTATAAGACCTTAGATTAAAAGAACATTCATATTTTGTGACTTCTCTATTACGACCACCATATAATTGAACTTCTTTTGCAGCGAACATAGGATATTCTCTACCATACGTGTCTTTTCTATCTTCTCTCTATATCTTTTCATTGGATTGTATATGACCAATACTTTTGCAAAGTATTCTGGAATATTCTCCGATTCAAGTATATGTAACTTTTGTAAACGTATCTTTCTCACATTGTTAGCTCGTTGGTTTGATTTTTGCAAAATTTCTCATGCTTGCTTGGCGGTGGTTTTATTGACCACTATCTCAAAAGTGGCGCCATCCGAACATTGATGGATGATTGTTACTGCTTGTTGATCCTTCATCATGCCTTTTACACGACCTCCCTTTGCGATGAAGTCAGTGATATGCTCCATCTATAGGCTTCTCAAAGCCCTTTTCAACTGTCTCTCATATATCTTGGGAACCTAGCCAAGCTTTTACTCGAATACACCAAGTTTCATAGTTGTCATTTGTCAACCTAGAACATTGGTTGAAGTGAGAAGTTTGAATTGGTCATTTGTTAAATAATCAAACCTAAGCTTTGATACCACTTGTTAGAAGAAAGATAGGTGTGATATAAGATAAAAAACAGTAATGCAAAGTTAAAAACTCATGAACAAGAAGAAAATTGAGAGGAAGATATATTTTTATTAAGTGTTTCTCTCTAAGTTATCTTAGCTATTATCTCTTTTTTTGTGCTGCTTAATAGTATTGAATTAAAAGTCTTTTTGTAAACATAAAATCCTAAATAATTAAGAAATTAAACTATTATAAGAAAATTCTAATATGAACAAGAATTGTTTTCTGTCAACATCGATAAATTTATTTAATCCAATCAATTACTCAATCTCAACCAGTTGACCTGTTTCCAACCAGTCGATCGGTTCAACTAATTTTCAGATATCGATTTAATTTTTTAAAAATATAGCAAATAAATAACAAATTCCATGAAAATGCAACAAAATAAACAATGTGATTAAATAAATTCACATATTGATGAAATAAGGCTCGACATTCCTAGCTCATTTTGTTTAGGTATTCCTCTGAAAGTAAAGGCTCGTACAAGCTGCACAACTTGAATATACTAGGCCTCTAATTCCTCAGGCATCCAAACATGTGCCACAATCCTACAGTAACATTCATGTGGGTGAGAAAAAAATCCACAGTTCATCCACCACTTCAATCAATCAGGTTGGTCAAATCACATAACTTATGCTGTTAATCAGGTTGTTCATATCGTAAAACTATTTCTTTATTTACACACTAGATATCACCTTTAACAAATGCTTTCTGCAACTGTCCACTTAGACCAGTCTTCCGAGGACCTATGGTTGTCACTCGTTTCCGGCAAGTAAACAGCAAGCCTCCTACAACAATGAGGAAGACACCCTCGATTGGAATAATTAGGACATACATCCATGTATCTCTGGAAGTTCCATTGCTTGGAGGTTGTTCCTTAAATTGCTTTTCAGCAGAATGACTTGAAGACATAGCCCCCTATTGTTGTAGGATTAACAGGTGAATCCAATGTCACAGGGGATTGAGCGACTCTTCTTTGCTTCTGGTTTTGCAGGGTAGCCCCCAATATTTCGCGTGGTTGGAAGAGGAATAATCGGTTGAGATCTTCTCAAGTAGTCGGAGACGTACAAAACTGGCAAGGATCTCTGCATTTTGCTCAGTTGATCCTGCTCGGTGCAAAAGGTATCAGATTTCTCCCACAAGCACAAATTTTAAAAACAAACTAACCAAGTTTGGAGAATGTTTTGTACTCTCTATCTGGCTTAACAAAGCGATTTTCACTGCTACCATGCATAGTATCCTTCCCGAGCTTGAACCTTGTAATAAGGGTAAGCAATCAGCAGAAAGAACACACGAACAACCACAACTACAATGAAAATATGTCAAAAGTGAGATATCTTCATCACTATCTGCATCCGTAGATATTAAAATTGTACGTGTGTGTGAGCATATGTTGTGTGTAAAACATATTAAATTCCATACAATTTCAGTGTCAAGGAATTCAGGTAAAGCACAAAATCTCCTCTAATTGGGAACATGAATGAATTCGCCCCACTCACCTGCTTCAAGTTGCTCCACCACATGCTGCACAAGACGTGCATTTTAGATCAGAAAAACAGATTATTAAACTGAAGCACACCTTCAACTTCAATAACTTCCATTCACAAAATGGTATGCTCCTAGTTCTTCAAATGTTAGTGGCATACGGCACAAGTTTATAATGTTTAATGTAAGACATGGGAGATAAGGACGAACTACTTTTAAGCTAGCAAGAACGGGTATGCATCAGTTCGCTTAAACTACGTGTAAGAAGCCCATAATCATCTCATGCTAAATTGATCATGTCAGATAGCTTTCATGAGGTATTTCTTGTGAGAAGCAGGGCAAGAGACTTCTGTCTGCTACATTGATGGAAAAACCAGTGACCACGTGGAGTAAAGAAATACAGTTTGTGAATATAGATCGGAGATACAGTTTCCCGAATAGCTGTAGATCTCTACAAACAAATACTATATGTAGTCAACAAGTTTGTGAATATCAAAATCATTTATTTCCATAAATCCTTAAACATCATGATGGGAACATATAGAGTCTAATTTCTTTACTGTATGCTACTTTGTTTGAGAATATGTAAGTAGCCCACCAACACTAAAATCCAAACAGTCCCCGCCCGTCATGGCCAAATTCATATTCAATCAGTAAAAACAGGCTAATTGCAGTATTCGATTATATTCTTAGAGGCTTGAACAGCTCAGTAATATGTTGGAATCAAATGCTTAATTCCTAAACCCCAAGTTCCATTAAAGAAAGTACAGCAAAAATTATGAAACCTTACAGAGATGGCAAGCTAACTAGGTGGTAGAATTCTAGCGACGAGTTATCAAGACCAAAAATGGGATATATAGTTATTTTCAAGTTCATAATCTCAAAATTAGATATATTAATATTAGTATTTGAATACAAAAAATTCTCTTACAAGTAAATTGATTATGATAGAATTTATTTAATTAATAAAATAAGGTATTCAAATATTAAAAAAAAAAGGCGCTGCAACAAACAGGTGGCTAGGCTAATAAAAGAAGAAACCATAACCTATGCATAATTGAGCAATCTCTAGCTTAATTGCAATTGTTTCATCAAACTCTCATTTTAGAAGAGATGAAATGGTTGGATTGGACCGATACAAAGACCTGGCAAAAATGGAAACAGAGTGTGCAACCCCCATTTGGGTTCCACGTTGAACCCTATACACAGTCAAATGTTGACACGTTTTTCAAAATAAGAATCATCAAACACCAGGTGGTAGGGTGCTTCAATGACTCATCAACACAGGTCGAATTAGAAGAAACCAAGTAAATGTTCTCTGTTAGACTCTTGACCCTCTCTTTTTATGCAAAGGTCACTTAACCCTTCAAGCTCCCTAGCAAGGTGTAAGTCATGCACAAGCATCCCAGCCTTTTTATGTGTGTGTGTGTGTGTGTGTATAAGACCAACACATATCTCTCTGTGATTGAATCAACTCCAACCTTTCACTTATCGTATTAATTCTGTGTGTTTGCACAAAGAAAACAAAAATGAAAGGCAAAGTTGGTGAGAGATTCTCTGAGTTCTTTGAGAAGTGGGCATGTCAACTGGATGAGTATCTACAACTGCTACTGAGGGCATCAAAACAGAGAGTTATTAATACCGTCTGTGATCAGCGAGAGCTACAAACTTTGGTGTCAAAAGTGACACAGCATTACAAAGACTACTTCACTATCAAATGGTCTTTAGCCCATGAAGATGTGCTTGCATTCTTTTGTCCAATTTGGGGTAGCCCTTTAGAGAATGCATATTCATGGTTTACTGGATGGAAACCTTCAACGATATTTAAACTCATTGATTCAACGAGAATAAATCGGGTTCCTGGGTCGAGTCTTGCCGAGCTGACACAGGAACAGCTGAGAAAGATTGAGGAGCTGAGGGTGAAGATAAGGTTAGAGGAAGAGAAGGTGGAGAGGGAAATGGAGAGGCAACAGGTAGCTATGGCAGACAGGAAGATGTTTGAGTTGGCAAGGTTGACAGGCCGGGTCAAGGATAGCGAAACAATGGATCAGTTCGACGGGTTGGTGGAGGCGGCAATGAAGGGACTGATGGCGGGACTAGAGAAGGTTATGAAAGCAGCAGACTGTGTTAGGCTGAGGACTTTGAAGGGAGTTTTGGATGTTTTAAGTCCATTGCAGTGTGTGGACTTCTTAGCTGCAACTACTATGCTCCAAATTCAGCTAAGGCAATGGGGAAAGAGAAGGGATAGTATTAGCAGAAAGGAGTAGTTGTTAATCTTTTTAGGGTTTTAGGGCTAGCTTTTTTCTGTTTTTCCGTTTCTTTCTGATGGTTTTTTTCCCTCCTGGTTTTGGTTCTTCAACCTTTTTTTCTTCTTGCAGACTCGATGCCAATCTTGTGTTTTATAACGTTTAATACAACAAGAAAAAAACAGATAACGTTCAACATAATAATAATAATAAACACAGAGAGAGGGAGCAAATTATAATATCAACTAATCCTCTACCATGGTCGGTATTAAACTAAGACTCTCCTTCCCTTCTAATTATTATATCAACTACTTAACTTGAGTAAATTATAATTCAATCCATGTGATTTTGAGAAATCAACAAATTATCAATTAATCCCCTTACTAATTTCGAAAGCTAATTATTTAGTTCTTTTCATTCATTTTATATTCTCTTACATTTTCTTATTTTAAAAAATTAATAGATATTCTCGAAAGATTGATAAAAAGAAAATGTTTTTGGAAATAAAGTAATATTTAATAATATCAAATCAAGTGTGTTCAGCTTTGCTCAAGGAACTAAATAATTACCTACTGAAAGAAGGGGACTAATTAATTCCTTTCTCTAAATTATAAGGATTAATTTATAATTTACTCAATTAGCTATAATTAGATCATTGTAAGCACTACATTTCATAAAAACAAATACACAATTTTTTTTTCAGGTGTTGTTAATGTGTTTTTTTAGCAAAAATACAATAATTAAAATTATATGAGAGTTGATTTTATATGACCTGGTTAACTTGATAGATTTAAAGACAATCCGAATGACCGATAAAAATACAATTTGACTTAAAAAAATCAGGATAATATCTTTTTGTTAAATATTAAAACAACAACGTATTAGAATAACTTGGGTTAATTTTTTTTCCCATTCTCTTATTTTCTTCCTAGTTGTGCCTTCATTGTGCTTAGGTGAGATGAAATTCAAGGTTAAATTGAAGAATTATTTGATAATCAATGGCTAAATTGTAAGAAAAAAAAGACTTAGGCTTGAGTGTGATTAAATTCAGAACTCAATTGAAGTTTTTTTTTTTTTGAAGCAAGGATTTAATAAAATGAAGTGGGAAAAAAATATCTAGCGTGTAGGGAAAATGTGTCAACATGTAAGAGAACCTGCCGCAATGTGATGGCGTGTGTAGTATCCTTGAGCCTCCAAATGCAATCTTCCGACTTCCATGATGTCTCTGGTAGTGATTTGATAGGGGTTTTCATTAGAGGTGGCGCGTGGAGGTTGTTTCTCTTCGGTGCAACGTCGATGACCAATTTTTCTTCTCTTTCCTTTCATTCTTTTTTTTTTCTTTCTCTTTTCACATTGAATTCCAATGTTTTTTCTTTCTTTCCTTAAGATCTGGATTTTTCCTAATTGTCAATTATGTCCCTTGAATTTTAATCTCTCAATAAACAAAAAACTTGAAAAGTATTTCATAAAATCAAATCCAAGAAAAATAACAGAATTTTTTACCTCCGAGAAATACATAATAAGCTCGGCGAAACAAACTATCAAAGCCAATTACAAATAAATCAAATATAAAAAGATCAAATTAAAAACAAAATTCAAAGAAAAAAAAAACCAAGAATTTTGTTTTTTTGATATTATGTTAATCCATAGTATCAAGACGCCTCAAGAAATTGGCTATGCACTCTTTTTTTTTATTATTATTAATTCGAGGTTTACTCTTTAATTTATGAGTTTTACCAAAATATGATCCTTGTATTCCTTTTTCTTTACAAGAACCTCCTCCTCTAATTTTAATTGATTTAGTCCTTTTATTCTCTTATAATTCATAAATGACATCTTTATGTGAGAGTATAAAGTTGAATCCTTCACAACTCATAATTCAATAACTCTTTTTTATTTATTTATAAATTTCATCATTTGAGGTAAAAATTAAATGATTAAAATCAAGTAAGTTAATTAAGAAAAAAACAACCTAATTAATTAAAGTAAATTAATTTTTACATGTTTATTTTTGTTTTCTTATTTATTTAATTACATAATTTCATAAATGGAAGAGTTACTCCATCACTAAGGTTCCAAGCAATAAAAAGCAGGAAAACAAAATCAATACAAGAAAAAAGAATACAAGACTCCAATCAAAACAATTAGAAGAGTGCATGACCAATTCAACGTAAACCCTTTGATTTATCATCAAACCAATTATTGAATTTAATTTAAAAGCATAGATCATTCATGTAAACTCCCTCATGTTTATTTCTTGATCTATTGACTTGAACTTAACAAGGAATATTGATTTATATGAAGGTAGTCAGGCTATCCTGTATTCTCCAGCATGGAAGACTGCGTCGACATCACATCATCTTTTTAACGTGAAAGAACCCTAGCCACATTCATGTCATGGGCAAGTTTAAGATCTTTTCGAGGGTTCTTATGAGCATGCATGAAAACTTACATGAATGATAAGTGAAATTCGAACTCTCAATTTATGGAGAGTTTACATCCTGCTACTGGAATCAGAATGGCTTCAAAATCCGAAAGATTGCGAGTCCCTTTTTCCAACAAGAAGCTAACAGCTATAATTGTTCAGTTCTATCAGAAGTTCTCTACTTCCATTACTACAATTGGAACTCATGAAATCAATCGAAAGCAATTGTGCCAAAGGCCATCAGAAACTGTGAGAGCATAAACAAACTAGCTATTAATCAAACAAATTCTCACAATTAATAAGTTCACTAGGACTAAAATCCCAGTGCTATGTTAGTTTTTTACACCACAAAAGTCAATCACAAAATACATATTCCTTTTACCAATTGGAACACAATACCCCACGAATGAAACCCTATATCACATTCTCATAGTAATGTGCAATGCTAGGAGAAATGGGGAAAAAAATATAACTAATAGAACGAATCAGATTAAAGAATACAATAATGGGACCAAAAAACAAAGGGACGGGAAAGCCAAGGATTGGTGGTATTTGATGATTTTGGGGCAGCACCGATTGAAAAGCTAACTTTTATATTTTGACAGAGAGTATGAGAGAGACTTTACTTGCAACAAGAGTCAGAGGGGGAGAGAGCTCTAAGTTGCCTCTACGGATAATATCTCAAGCTCAGCCCACCACAGAGGAGAAAGTCTAGGGGTTGCTTGATCAGGTGAGATAGAAATCACTTCCCTCAATTTGGAGGTGATCTCCTTCATTGTTGGTCTGTGCCTTGCATCTGATTGGATACATTGTTGGATAATCTCACAGATGACGTCAAGATCGTTGTTTTTGAAAGACTTAAGGCTTGGATCAATCATGCAGCTGATGCTCCGCTTGCCATTCAAATATTCAGCAGCCTGGAAGTTTAAAATTATAAGGTTACAAAAAACATCTAGTATGTAGATAGAACAAATATTTAGCCTCGAGTTAAAGCTGAAAGCTATGATTATATTATGAGATTTCGTACAGACTTACCCATTTTTCAAGGGGTCCTTGTTCTTCCGAGTATGGGAGCTTCCCGGAAATGATTTCAAGCAACAAAACCCCAAAACGATAGATGTTTGTTTCTGGATCAACATGGGGTGGCAGTGAATCCTCCAATTCGCCTGAGACCTTTGAGTTTGATGTAGCTTGAGGCAAAAAACAGATCTCTGCAATCTGAGAAAGCCAAATCGAGATAGTGAGATTAAATTAAAATTAAAAAAATGAAAAGAAGACAAGACGAAGTTAATCCATGACAGAGTAAAGGATGTACCTTAGCAGCATAATCATCTGTTAAGAAGATAGCGCGTGAACACAGTATAGAATGTGCTATAGGTGGATTCAGATCATGGTGCATATATTGCAGGCAATAAGAAACGCCCATAATAATCCTCATCCTTGTATTCCAGTCGAGATGTTCCATTTCTTTAACTAAAAATACAAAGAAATGTTTGAGACTTTCAGCCTTTCCAACATTGCACCAGCAACATTGACAAAATCCCCACTACCAAAAGTTGATTAACTGAGAACCTTACCATGCAGATGCTCAAAGAGAGTTCCATTTGGAGCATATTCAAAAACCATCATCCTATTGAAAGGTTCATCCTCCTCACAGAAGCCAATGAGGTTTACAAAGTTCTTATGATTAATCCGTGATAGTGTATCAATCTACACACCAAAAGATTTGTAGAACAAAATTTTAGTAAAAGAGAGATTTGCATAATAAAATCAATGCAAGCTATATGTTAAAGGCAAACCTTTTTCCGGTATGCCATCTCTGCATTCTTTGACCAATCTTTGGAAGAAGCCACTGTAGTTGATGCAACAGAAATCTCAACTCCACTAGACAGTGTTCCCTTATATGCAGTGAAACCATCAAATGTATCAATGATATTGCTGAAATCCTCACAGGCAGTTTCCAGCTCTGATCGATTTAGCTTGGGAACCCCTATATTTCATACAACTAACTGATTATGTTCGTAATAAATTGAACAAATACAAGATCATGGAATAAACAATAACGCTTTAAGACTGGACGGGACACTAATCTACCAGAGACAACACATGCAGAAAGATAATAAAGCTAGGTGAAACTTAATGGCAGGACTCATCATGCACATGAAGCCAGAACTTGATTTTACTGAACTAGTGATAAAAATGAGGGCCATTGCCGTGTAGTTCACTCTTTCTGATATAAAAAAAATGTAGCAATCAAACAATTAAGTTGAATAAGATGTCAACCAAAATTAACAATTTGATTAAATAAATTCACATGTTCATAAAACAAGTCTTGACATTCCTATCTCATTTTGTTTAGGTATGCCTCCACCAAAAGTTGCTGGAGAACTTAAATATGACCTCTTATTCCTCAGGCATCCAAACATGTGCCACAATCCTAAGGTGACATTCATGTGGGCGAGACAAAAACCCACAGTTGTTACACCACTTCAATCAATCATGTTGGTCAAATCACACAATTTATGTGGTTAATAATGTTGATAAATAAAGAGCCTAGCCTAATCAGCCTACTGATCAATAATAAAGTCAACAGTCTTTTTTTGTTCGTTTTTTATTTCTTTATTTACACACTAGATGTCACCTGTAACAAATGCTTTCTGCAACTGTCCACTTAGACCAGTCTTCCAAGGACCTATGGTTGTCACTCCTTGTTTCCGGCACCTAAAGAGCAAGCCTGCTGCAAAAATGATCAAGACACCCACGATTGGAATGATTAGGAAATACATCCATGTATTTCCAGAAGTTCCATTGGTTGGAGATTGTTCTTTAAATGGCTTTTCAGCAGAATGAGTTGAAGCCTTAGCTCCTATTGTTGGAGGATTAGCAGGTGAATCCAATGGCACAGGGGATTGAGGTTGATGCTTCTTTGCATTTGGTATTGCTGGGAAAGCCCCACTACTTCGCGTGGTTGGAAGAGCAATAATTGGTTGAGAGGAAGATCCACCACCCGCAGGTGCAGCTTGGAGGTTACTGGACTGCTCAAGTAGTCTGCGACGTACAAAATTGGCAAGGATCTCTACATTTTGCTCAGGTGATCCTGCTCAGTGCAAAAGGTATCAGATTTGTCCCACAAGTACAAATTTTGAAAACAAACAACCAAGGTTGGAGAATGTTTTGTACTCACTATCTGGCTTAACAAAGCAATTTTCTTTGCGACCATGCAGAGTATACTTCCCGAGCTTGAACCTTTTAATGAGGGTAGGCAATCAGTAGAAAGAACACACAAACCACCACTACTACAATGCAAATATGTCAAAAGTGGGATATCTTCTGGGATATCTTCATCACTATCTGCATCCGTATACATAAAAATTGTACATGTGTGTGAGCATGTGTTGTGTGTAAAGCATATTAAGTTCCATACAATTGCAATGTCATGGAATTCAGGTAATGCATAAAAGCTCCTTTAATTGGGAATATGAATGAATTCGCCCCATTCAAGTGCTTCCAGCTGCTCCACCACATGCTGCACAATACATACGTTTTAGATCAGAAAAACAGATTATTAAACTGAACCACACCTTCAACTTCAATAACTTCCATTCACAAAATGATACTTGATGATCGGTTAGAAAGAATCAAATAAAAAAGGGACGCTCATCACTCTTCCAAATGTTAGTAGCATGCTTAATGCAAGACATGGGAGATAAGGACAAACTATTTTTAAGCTAGCAAGAATGGGTATGTATCAGTGCTCTTAAACAACATGTCTACGAAGTCCATAATCACCTCATGCTAAATTTATCTGACATGTCAGATAGCTTTCAGGTGGTCTTTCTTGTGAGAGGCAGGGTGCAAACAATAGAAAAAGCAAGAGACTTTTGTCTTCTAAATTGATGGAAAAACCAATGACGACGTGGAGAGGTATTGATCAGGTGTAACTAATAGTTTTTCTCTCCGTATTTGATGGTGAATTCAAGGTGCTTCAATTTAGTTATAACATGTCACAGTTCACACCAAGACTAAAACTCAACTTAGGTATGGTTGGCAATATATCCATCATGGCAAAAACAATTGTACCCGCGGATGAGTGTTGATAAGGAAAGATGGAAAAAGTCACTTACCCATGTCCAAGTTTTCTATTGACAAAGCTAACTCCAGTAACAGCAGCAGATGCAAGGTTTCCATCAAATCGAAATTCAGAAAGCAGGTTAAGCCTCCTGATCTCCAGAGGAATGCTTCCCTCAAATTTATTGTCTCTTAGCAACCTAAGATAGAAATCATTTCAGGCTACTTAACTACACAACATAAGCCATCAAAACAATAAAAATGAAAGACAGATCACACACAAGTGTTTTAATGACAGTAATCTTCCTATTTCTTCTGGAATTGCTCCACTGAAGTTATTATTCCTCAGGTCCAGTAATTCCAGCTTTCTGAGCTCTCCAATCTCTTTAGGAATGGCACCAGTGAAATGGTTTCGGTAGAGTACACTGTAATGAAAGTAAAGAAAGAATCAGAAAGTTCAATTATTTTTAAACCCAGCAGAAGTTATAGAGTACAAAGCTATACATCAGGATCAGAGATACAGTTTCCACAATAGTGTAGATCTCTACAAACAAATACTACAGTCAACAAGTTTGTGAATATCAAAATCATTTATTTCCATAAATTCTTAAACATCATGATTGGGAACATATTGAGTCTAATTTCTACACTATATGCTATTATGTTTAAGAATATGTAAGATAGCCTGTCAACACTAAAATCCAAACAGTCCCCAAGCATCTTGGCCAAATTCATATTCAATCAGTAGAAATAGGCTAATTGCAGTATTCGATTATATTCTTAGACTCTTGAACAGCTCAGTCATATGTTGGAATCAAATGCTTAATTCCTAAACCCCAAGTTCCATCAAAGAAAGTACAGAAAAATTATGAAACCTTACAGGGATGTTAAGTTAACAAGTTTGCCAAGCTCCGGCGCCAATGTCCCTTCCAAAGAAAAACCGCTCAGATCCCTACAAGTGCACTGAACAACATTAATATGTCTGATCATTCAGCACCCACATGAAATGTTCCATTCTCTAAAATGCAACGGCAAACACTACTCTATATCACAATTCCATCAACAAAAATTAACGGAAGTCATCTACAAAATCCTCCATCGCATACACCTCAGATTTGAAACAAAAACAATATATGAAGGGAGAAATTTCAATTTTTTTCCTGTTTTGTAAGGGGAGCGATAATTATTAGCTCTTTTAAAGGAAGAATGAATAGCGACTTACAGTATTTGCACTTTTCCCGCAGCGCAACGAACACCAGACCATGAGCAAGGATCAATGTCATTGGGATTCCAATTTGAAAGAGCACCGAAAGGATCAGAATTCACTCGTCCCCGGAATTCCAGCAAAACCAATCCTGCCCACATTACATTCATATATCAAGACCAAGATTGATTCTGCAATTACATTTTAACAGATACATGTCAATAAAAAATAAGAATGCATAAAACGAAGAATTACCCTCATCATTAAGCGACCAGGAGCATTGATTTTCAAGACCAAGAATCAAAACCAAAAAGAACAAAAATTGGAATCCAATTGTTTTCCATCTACCCCTCATTGCTTGATGAACCAAATTTGGCAGTGGAGGTAGCAACAATGATCGCCAGGTTTCCTTTGCAAAACCACCCCTTTCAACTAACAACAACAACAACAACTAATGCAAAATCTTTGATTTACAAACAACTATGCTACAAAAACACGAAAAGTCTTCACATTTGATCATCTCAGGGTCCCTCATCCTTGTATTTTAAAAACACTTCTCTACACCCTTGTCTTGAAACACATAAAATGGAAGAGCAGGCTATAATCTCCCTTTAAATCTCCACACCAATAAAATGCAGCTGCAAATGGGACAAACAGCAGGGGGGAAAAAAGATGACACAAAAGTTAGCAGAAAGGTAAAAAAAAAAGTGAGCTTATAACAGACAATGAAGAATCAAGGAATACCCTCAGGAACAAGCAATCCAAAAGAAAAAAGCAAAAGGGATATTGAATCTACCATAAATAAGGGCGAGAAAGGGTGCTTTAGTGCTGTTGTTGTTAAGGGCAATAATGCAATTTTGATACCAAAAATCCTTCAAGAGGAGGAAATGCAATGAGGGGGTGGCAGGGTGGATAGAAGGAGAAGCTCAAACAGAAACAAAAAAGGCAGCAAGGAAATGGTATTGGTATTTTTTTTTTTTACTAGATTAATAAATCTTTTCTATTACTGCCCCTTTGCAAGATGATCTTAGAGGATCTCCTCCACCATCTTTTTGGTGTTTCTCCTACAACTCTTTCTTTGTTTTTCTGTCTTCCAGTTTTTTTTCCCTTTCTCTCTCTCTCTCTCTGTAGCTAGCTCCCCTCTGCCAGCCACCCCAGCAACCTATCTGTTTCTGTTTGCCACTATTTTTCTTTCTTTTTTTGGTTTATTTTTTATGGACTTCCATTATTGAGTAGATAATTTTCTTTTTTCTAGACAGAAGCACCGCTAATCATAATCAACAAGCCTCTTTTTTTTTTCTTTTTTTTTTAAGGATTCTGATTTTATCAATGGTTATAGTAACAAGGGTATATGCATTAAATTTAGAATATATCAATTTTATCTTAGGAGGTATCAAACTGTAGGAATCCATATCCATAGCTAACATGTCAGCTACATGTATCTCAGGCTCATCAGCATTTTTAAGATCACGTTTATTTTTATATTTTAAAAATATTCTTAAGAAAATTTAATTTTTTTTATTTTTTATTTGTTCTAAATTAAATTTTTTTAGTTTTTTTCGATTGTTTTAATGTATTATATTAAAAATAATTTTTTAAAAATAAAAAAATATTATTTTAATATAATTTTAACTAAAAAATATTTTTTAAAAAATACTACAACATTTCTTAAAACCCTAAAAAAAATTCATCAACGTTTTAAAAAAGTTTTTTTTTTTTAAAAGAATAATACCAAAAGAATTTTTCTTGTATTTTTTATCAGGTTGGTGGGGTTAGATGGGACCCAATCAATAAGAACATGTAGAGATGGCCTCTGATATTTGGGAGGTGTAACTACCAACGGAAAGGTTTTGTTTTTTTTTTTTTTTATTTATTTATTTAGAGAAAGAGGGAGTGGTGGTTGTGGGCCCTCACTTCCGATGTACTCGGACACGCTTTTCTTTCATTGACTGGGCCTCTTTTCTCTCCCTCCGTGCGTCCCTCTTTCGTTTTCATCTTTTCTTTTTGTTTTGTTTTCTACGGATGAATGCCTCTTGTATTTTTTAGCTAGTTTGATGATATTCTAGTCATTATTTTTTAAAATATTTTTATTAAAAAATATATTAAAATAATTTTTTATTTAAATTTAATTTTGATATCAATACTTCAAAATAATTTAAAAATAAAAAAAATAATTAATTAAAAATAAAAAAATAATAATTTTTACAAAAAACACTTTCTAACCGTAAAAATAAACGAGTCATTGATCTCTTTACTAGCTTTTAGGAACCATTTATTTTAAAAGTGAAAAAACACTTTTAAAAAAAATTAATTTTTTCTCTCCATGTTATAACTTGATCTTTAGCTCATTGTATTAACAGTTTTCAAGAAAAATAAAAAAAACAATAAAAAATATATTTTTGATATATTTGCATTATTTTCGGTATTTTTAGGTCTTTTAAAAAGAATTTCAAATTTTATTTTTAAAGTGTTCAGCTATTAACACGCTCATTTCAAAAACATTGTTTATTTTTCTTATCGATTTAGCATTCAAGTTGCCTTTTTTAAATATATCAAAATACAAAAAAATCAAAACTCAAAGAATATATATGGACAAGGGGACCAAAAATGCATAAGAAGAAAAATGAGGGACTAAAGTGATTTTTTTTGTTGCTTGGAGACAAAGTAATTGGGAGGAAAAAGAAAAATTTTATTTTACCTATAAAAAAATGTGTTTATACATATATAAAAAGGGATGATGAATTTTAGATGAGAATTAGTCGGAGCAAAAAATCACCTATATATATTCATCCTCACCACTGTTACCAGTCCTTACCTGTTATAAAAAAAGATTAAATTTTTTAAAAATACAAGTTGATCCTCGTTTCCAAACACTCCTCACCACCCCTATCACCAGCCTACCACACCTACATAAGCCCTGCCAAAAAGGAAAAAAAAAAACACTGCAATAAATTTACATCTCTACAAAGCCGTGAGTTGCAGCTTTCCATCCAACACTACTAGCAATCGTGCTACAGTCAACATCTCTCCTCAGCTCTGTGAACAATTCCTCAGCAGCAACAGCAGTCATCGACATACAAAGATATAATAAGGGTCTTAGAGTTACCAATTTACTTGATCATTAAAGTAGTTATCAATTTACTTGCTTGAGCCCATACAATGTTCTTTTTAATTTTAATACTTTATTTTTGTTACCTTTTACTATAATGTCGAGTGATTTCTCCACGTAGATTTCTTCTTCTAGAACTTCATTTAGGAAATTGTACTTAAAAATCAAGCTTATAAGTCCTTCATCTCTTTTGAGTAGCTAAAGCAATTAAAGCTCGAATAATATCTAGTCGAGTAATTGGAGTCATATGAATAATTTTTTGACTTTAGATTTCTAAGTTATTTTATACAGGAAGTGTTATGTTTTTATCTTGTTATACTTTATCTTAGTAAATATAATAAATTGACAGATATTAGATATAATATAAACTCTATGAAGGTATTTGAATAATCAAGAGAGGATTTATCACCTTAGATGAATTAGGAAAAATATTATACAAGTTCTCAAATAGTATTGATTGTTAAATCTTTGCGCAATGTAAAATGAGATTTGAAAAGAGTTTCAAATCTTATTCAAAGATCAATGACTATAATGTTACGAACAAATATGATTTGATATGGCAGACACACTCCATGATAAAATGTCTAAATCGAAAATTATTGATGAAATGATAATAATTACATTGAGAAACCGATCATTAAAAGGTTAAGTCAAACCACTTATGATATTCCTAATATTTATAGACGCATGTGATATCTTCATATGAAACCGCGTTCCCTTAAATTTCAAATTTTTTTTGCTAATTTTTTTTATATTTTCAAATTGTTTTGATGTGTTGATTTCAAAAATAATTTTTAAAAAATAAAAAAAATATTATTTTGATGCATTTCTAAACGAAAAATACTTTGAATCGCTACCACAATTCCAATCAGATCCTAATATCATAAATTCTCAATACAATACAATAAAATATAATCTTTATAGATTGTTTCTTAACCTAAGTTTTCTCAATCTTTATGTTCGAGCTAATGAATCTTTATCCCAGAACTCAAAGTGATAAAGGAAAAAATAAATAAATCAAATCAAAATGTTTAGCTTGGAGCGTCAAGTGATCAAGATCCTTAACTCTTTTCGTTTTTGGCATTATATTTTAAAATAGCCAAGTATGTTTGAGATCAACCATGATGCTCTACATTCATGCTAAAAAAAAGACTTGAGGAGGATTAATTTATATTTATTAAATATATCTTTTTTTATTTATCTCTCTTATTTTCAATATTTTTTCCATTACTTTTAGATTTTATATTGATTTTTATTTTCTATTGAATCCTTGGTCAACTAGGGTGTTTATTTTTTATGATTTTTTAGTTTAGTAAACTCCTTGTTTTTTTTTTTTTTTTTTTTTTGTGCAAGTAGGAATGCATAAAGAATTGAGAAATCCCAAATCATTTTTAGGGACTAGACGTCTGTGTGATGGAATAAGGATTTTATCCATTTGTTTGCTTACTCTTTTCTTATTCTCTTTATTTATCTTGCTCGTTCACGTATGAAGTTATTTATCTCATTTCTTACAAGTTTTTGCTCTTCAAGTTCTTATTTTTTTTCATGAGTATTTAAGTTTTATCTATCAATATCTATTCACCTTTTCTCTCACCCAAGTTATTAGTCTTATCGTTTAGTGTTTAGATCTATTGTCCAAAGGACTCATTCCTACTAATAGGTTGTTGAAAAACAGTACTTTGTCAATAATTCATTCCTTAGCATAAATCCAAGAAGAGTGCCCGGCCTGTTTGGGAGTGTGGTTGTGATTGTTTTTTAAAATGTTTTTTACTCGGAAATATATCAAAATAATATATTTTTTATTTTTTAAAAATTATTTTTGATATCAGCGCATCAAAATAATCTAAAAACACCAAAAAATATTAATTTGAAGTAAAAAAATAAAAAAATTTTAATTTTTTTTAAAAGTGCTTTTGAAACGCAAAAACTCAAATATAATTTGAGTTAAGTTTTTTTAATTAAAACAATTTTTTATTTATTTTTGAATACCAGCTTGCAAGTCAATTTACCCAACATATAACCTATTATAAAATAGATAAAAGCAAATGAAATGATACAATAGGATATTATAAAATAGAGGAGGACAATAAATAAATAAAAATGAAATAAAATCCTTAATAGATCCTATTTCAAGAGGAAGAGGCATAATTAACTATTCTGAATTTACAATAATCGCTAGGAAATTCACTTCCTTCCACCTGTTTCAACCCATATTTACTCCCCCCGTTGTATCCATCATCAACAAGTTTATCTACAGCCAGCAAACAGAAACGTCGTTTGTTTGTTTTTTGTTTTAAAAAATATTTTTTTATTTTAAATTAATATTTTTAAATTATTTTAATACATTGATGTTCAAAATAATTTTTTTAAAATAAAATAAAATAAAATTTTAATATATTTTCATAAGAAATTACATTTTAAAAAACGTTTGCATGGGAAAGTCAACAAAATAGACACCAAAATCATCGCGAACAAAACCCTAATTCACAGAAAAACTATTTTTTAAAAGTTTAGATTACCCTAAGAGAAGAAAGAGAAGGGATTAACATGATAAGAATCCTGATTTACTAGAACCAGAATTATAGAGGGGATTGATTTTCCGACCTTGTTCGATCTGATCATACATATAAATTGAAATAAATTATTACATGAGGAAGTTGGGTATCATGCCCTCCTTTGATTGCAGATGAATGTATTGATGAAGAACACTAAAATCGACACACCACCCAGTTCAGACAAATTAAAGGATGGAAAACCCAAGATATTGCAATTCTTGAAAGAAAAATAGTACAAAGAGTAGTATGGAAACTCCCTAACAAGCTCCCATTGTTACGATTGAACCAGACACCAAAATTCCTAGAAGAACAATCAACCTTGAGCTGCAATGAATTTGCAAAAAATAGAAAAACATACTCAACCCGCAACCAGAAAAACAAAATAAAAAAAACTAAACATCAAATCAACGTCTGGAAGAAAAACTAAAGTGGTATATGATTTTTATAGAGTGGAAACTAAAACCTTGTTTATTTGCTGGAAAATAGTTTCTTTTTAGAAGGTGGTTTTCTTGAAAAGTGAATTCCTGAAAAGTGAATTATTTTCTGATTTGGTAGTGCCACAAAAAATAAGTTGGAAAACACTTTTCAGTGTTTGGTTATGTTATGAAAAATAAACTGAAAAATAATTTATTAATGTTTTTTTTTCAAATTTATCTAATATATATAAAATATAAAATATAAATATCTAATCACTTACAATATAAGAATGAGATCTAAAAAGTGTAATGATGATGAATTTTTTTATTATATCCTATATTCATATATAGCTTATTTTATAAAATATAACTATATATGTCATATAATATTATAGATATATAACCTTGTGAAATATTTCTTAAGTAAAACCTATAAATATTTGTTTTTCAATTTTAAAAGTTAAAATATGTTTTTTTTTCATATTAAGAAAGCCAAATTAGTTTATGGTATTAAGTAAGAGTTATATATTTGGGTTTTTTTTGCTATGAAGATTTTTTTAAAAGATAAATAAATACAAAAATATTTTGATAGGTTTTTTGGATAAAGATTGTTTTTTTTTTTTGTTACGAGTATGGGCAATTATCCCTTTAATATATATCAAATAAGCATTAAGAAATAAATATAAATATCTTACATCAAACATAATGCATAAATATTAAGTTTTGATGTCATACACATACATATTAGTTCAAATTAACAAATATAAACATATTAGACCAAATTAAATAAGTAAACATACTTGTCAAATGACAAACATAAACTTTCTTATCATAGTAAAATCATCTTAGCAATCAGGCATGTAGTAGTGTTGGTTCACAAAATTTTGAACCCAAATATTCCTCAAATTAACATTTTTTTGCCATAAATGCTTTTACCAACATTTTATTTTGGACCAAGTGATCAAATGCATCCCCAAGAGTGATCTCATCAAAACCTTCAATTTTCATCACTTCTGTATATAACTCATTAACATTAAGTTGATTTTCACTAAGGCTTTGAATTGCAAATGCTACATCTCCAATCTTTTTAGACAGCTTTTCAACACCATCATCTTCATACATGCGATTTATCTTCCTATGTTGCCTCTTTTGCGCACTAGATGAATATGTCTCTTTTCCTGTTGAAGTTTCTTCATATTCCCCTTCATTTTCAATTGAAATTGATTGCACTTCAGTGTTCTCTTCCAAGTTGATATCAGCATATGATTTGACATAATTTTCGGTTGCCATGTTTTTTCCAACAACAATTATCATTGCCTCGTACATATCAAGTTTTTTGTTGAGATACTTGCCATGATTAGGATGTGACTATTTATTAAGTTTAGAAAATGCAATTTTTTAGTTCCTTGTATAACATTTTGGAAACAAAAGTAAATATAAAAATTATAAAGAGAATAATATTTATCATACATTTACTTCTTCATCATATATATCTTTCGAAACTGTAATCATCTTCAAACAATCATCCCAATCAAAGCCACTTTTATTTTTAAGTTTGGTTATTATTCCCCATTCTTTTTTCACAGTTTTGAGATGATTGTCCACATGCTTAGGCTCGCATTGCACGTTGAACTTTTGACTAATTTCTTTAACCACCTTAACAAATGATTCCGCTCTAAACGTGGAAGAAGGTTTGTTTTCTTTAAGTGCCTCCTCAGCTAATATCTCAAGTAACATGTGAGACACAGGTTTAGACCATGTGAAGTGCTTACCCTTGCATTTTTCATTCTGTGTGGTACTTATTTCTACAAAAAAAAATTACAAATTTATACAAAATAAAATCATACAATATTTATATTCAATAAATTTTATATAAAAACTACAATTAATATTAAAAAATACATAAAATACATAAGAAATTATAATAAAGTCAACAAGCAATCCAAATATATAATAAAGATGATACAAACTCAAGAAAGACATAATAAAAACAAATACATATAATTAACACTCAATTACTAGTTTCTTTGAGTGTTATAATCATTCCACATGGTTGATGCAATCATTTCTCTTTTTGTTATCCACTCCCTATTCTCTTCCCTCTTCTCCTGTTGACTTAAGTTGAATGTTCGTCTAATTAGTTTACTGTCCGAACATATTTCTTTCATAAGAAAGTCATAAGGATCAACTCCCATTATGTGATTATGAATAATACAACATGCAATCACAACATCTATTTGTGTTTCATAAGATAAAAAAGGTTTTCCATCAATTGATCTAAAACGACTTTTCAAAATACCAAACCCTCACTCAATAGCGGTTCTCAATGAAGAGTGTCGAAGATTAAATAACTCCTTTTTATTTTCTGATGAATGTTCTGTAAACTCATTCAAGTGATATCAAACTCCATAAAAAGAAGAAATGATTCCTTTTCAAATACCGTTTCAGCATCACCAAGATAATATTTCCCTACAAATTAAAAAAAAACTATTACTATCTTTATCTAATTAGACATTTTATATGTTTATTGCATATAATAAATACTTTATTATATACCTTTTATAATTTTTAGACCACTAGGTCTTGATAGTGTATCACCTAAAACTCGTGAATCGTGTGCACTTTTTTCCCAGCCAGATAAAACATATATAATTTTTTTTAGATTAACATGGGTGTCTAGGCCAGCCAGCGCTCACCTCAACTAATCCTACTAGCCCTGAAGTTGACGACCATGTAAGCCTCTAGTGGCCCTGAGGTTTGTGACTCGAATTGGTGACCTCTAGGGAGCAAACTCAGGCCTGACTAGTTGAGCTACACCCCTCAGGGTTAAAAAAAGAAGTTATAGCTGCTAAAACATTTTGTATTGTTCCTTTTTTTAGATCTCGAAACTTTTCTTGAATCTCAACAGAAACATTTGCAGGAACATGGGTACTATCAATTGCTCCCACACAATCCTATATAAACATGAAAAATTAATTTATAACCTTTTCTTCTAGATGTAATTAATTAATTTATAAAAATATTGGTATTGTTCTCATACCTTAAAATAAGGATAGAATCTTCGATTATTCATTATCTCTGCGGGAACTGTATCCCCTAGGTCTTTAATAAGGTGTTTGCATAACTTAAGAACTACTTTTAATACAATTCTAAAGTAACGATAGATAGTTTTAATAGACCTATAGTATATACCACTAATAAAACGAAATCTTTGGTTTCGACCTATAATTTATAAGAACACAATTACTTGCTCCCTAATAGACATATTTTGAGTTGATTGTAATAGTTCACGACTTGTGAGAACATCACACAAATTACATAATACAACTGGTTTCATACAAATTTGTTCAACGCAATGTCTATCACCTTGATTCGAAATCCTATCAATATAGAATTCTCGTTGAGCAATTGCATTTATACGTGGTTCTCTTGGTATATAAATTTTATTTTTTTCTTGTTCAATAATAGCTACCCCTGTAGCTATAACAGTTACAACTGCTCTTATACATGCTGCACGAATAATCTTACTATCCATAATAAGAAAATGAAGTTTTTTGATAACAAAACCTAAAAATTTAGGGAAATAAACATTAAAAAAAAATATAAAATACTTCACAATCAATACAAGAAATTATGCTCAAATGAGGTGACAATGTATAATAGTTATGGCAATGATATCTGATTCCCTAAACAAACAGGCCTTAAAGTATATTATTTTATAAATTCTCAATCCTTATGTTTCATGGTCTGAAAATATAATTTTATTGCAAAATTCACTCAATCCCTTTACGATTTTTCTACCAAACGATTTCAATTTTTCTAGCACTCAATTTGAAATTAATATCGTTGTCATCTCTTATTCATTTGCCTTAAAATACCTAACAGAAAACGCATATCATCAATAGAGACATAAACTCTAATAATGGAAATGCAGATTTTCTCGCTCACACCAAATAAATTATTGGAATCAAAATTTGTAGGAAAGCAGAAGAGAAGGAGAAGGAGAGGTAAATGTAGCATCCTATGCTGCGCACTCCAGGAGTGTTCGTAATGTCGCTGAGAAGCTATCAACAACTATTACACCAGAAAATAATGGGGTTTGACAGTGTGTTTAAAGTTGGGTTTTACAAGGGTAAGGAGTTAAAGAATTGGAGGGCAATATTGGGGTTGAGATTAGGATGGTTGTTAAAGAGGGAGGAAACATGGGAAGGGGACATATTTGGGATTAGCTTCTGGAAATAAGGGTGTTTTTCCATTTAAAATGGGAGAGGATGGAGAGAAGGTGATGTGAGGAGACATCATCGGGTAGGTCAAGTTCTACTGGAAGAGAAGCAATTGAAGAAAAATGAGAGGAAGAGGAAGAGATATAATGGAGATGAAAGCAGATCTTTCCCATTTAAACAAACAGTCCCTCTCTTATTGTTACTCGTTCACTCCTCGACGAAAAGGGATTTTTTTAGGCAGTGCAAATGATAAAGAATCAGTGTATTCATGTTCGTTTGGTCCTTCATGTGAATGAATGAGAGAATTGATGATGGGAATAACACTCAGAGGAGGCACGAGGCTCAAAATATGAGTCCAAAGGTAGGGTAAGAAAGGGTTTAAAGCAGAGCTCTGTTGTTGTGTAAAACAAAGTTTAAATTTTTTGATGAAAGAAAGTAAAGCAGAAAAGGAAAAAATAAACCAAAATCACCAACAACAAACATTTCCTTCCACGAAAGACAACATAATTGTTAAGCCAAATCAAGGTAGGGCACATGAGCAGAGAAAGTACTTGGTGAAAGACACAGATTGTGGAAAAGGCAAGAACATGGACATGCTAGAGAGGTAGATCATCGGAATATAATGTAAGGGGAGTGGGGAAATCAACTGAAATTGAAAAATAGTTTGGAAAAAATCATGAAAAACGAGTGGGGAGATCAACTGGAATTAAACCAAACCAACTCTCATAACCAAGCATATAATCCTAAACAAAACAGAGCATGAGATTGTTGTGTTTTTTTTCACATAAACCAAACAAAACATGAAAAACACAGCAAATTAACAAGATCACAAGATTTATGCCATAATTATAACTACAAATCCAAACAAAGAAGAGGAAAAATGGTTACCTGGAATAAGAGGATTCAATATGCTTCAATGGAGATTGTTGCAGATAACAGAGAAAAAAAATGAATTGATTATTTTGTTTCTGGTAAAGAGATTTAAGAGAGAAAGAGATAGGGATTTGTATTAGCCACATGAGTAACATGATTTGTATTAGCCACTGGAGCCACATGAGTAACACGATGTTATGTATTTTGTAAAGAAAAGAAAGTGTTTTCCAATGATAAGAAGAGGAAAACACTTTCCTAGCATAAATATTTAACTTTTTCTTTGACTTGAATTTATTTATTTTTGATTGACTTTTTATATGTTTATCAAATATAAAAAAGTGAGGAAATAATTTTTAGAAAAATATTTTCCTGAAAAAGTTGTGAAAATCCAACAATCTGACGCCCTCTCTGCCATTTATGCTAATTCCTTAATGCTCCTGTAGAACTTCTCTTCTGCCTTGTAAGAGATAAAATAAATTATACAAAAGAAAAGACTAAGATCTGAAAGAAGATAGAAGAAACAAAATTTTAACAGGTGGCTGGGAGAAAGTACACAAAAGAAAAGATCTAAAGCTAATTAATAAGAGAAAGCCCTGCCCTGTATCTCTAAGATAAGGAGACAAAAAATATACACGGGACATTTTAATGATGCTCTCCGTACGAAGAGATAAACACAAGAAGAAAAAGAAAAGCAAATAAAATCAACAATAAAAAAAATAACAATAATATTTCAGTCTAAAATTTATATTCTCCTCGTATCTATTTTTTCTAAATAAATTCTATAAAATAATTAATATTATACAGCTAATTACCCTGTTAGCTTTGTAAAGTTTATCTGGACATGGTGGTAAAAAAGCCACGTAAAGATGGGAGAAACTGTAGAAGATTAAGACCAAGAGTTGAAAAAAATTACAAATATCCATGCTATTTTAGTATATTTGTTAATTTTCCAATACAGAAAATCTATTTTTTCCCATGTCTTATTTCTACCACGCATCTTAATTTCTTCTATAAAATTTATATTGTATGTGTTTCAAGAGGTGATTTTTAAACTCTTTTTTATTTGTTATAAATAAAGGATATTATTGTCAGCTTTAAACTCTTTTTATTTATTATAAATAAATAATATTATTGTTCTGTGGTGCAGCATCATATCTAACTATCTAAGGGGTGCCCCCCATTTCAACTGGAAATTTGTATTTTTTTTATTTTTTTTATTTTTTTAAATTATTTTTTATTTTTTAAATTGTTTTGATGTATTGATGTTAAAAATAAATTTTAAAATATAAAAATTATATTATTTTAATACATTCTTAATTAATAATAATAATAATAATAATAATAATCATTGTATTCTTCCCTTATTTTGACAACATAAGCAAAGCTTACTAAGAAGTTAGGTTAAATAAATCCCAGGAAATATAGATAGAGATGATATTTTTACGGTTTCGATAATGTGGTTGTGGTTAGTGTTTAATGTGTTTTTTGTTTGGAAATATATTAAAATAATATATATTTTTTAAAAAATTATTTTTAACATCAACATATCAAAATAATATGAAAATACTAAAAAAATATTAATTTGAAAAAAAAACATATAAAATATTTAATTATTTTCAAAAATACTTTTAAAACACTAAAACAAACAAGTCTTTAATCATAGTTTCTATATCCGACTTGGGTTTATCCCAGACAAGTCATCATGTAAATAATGGGTTAATCTAATTTTTTTTTTAAAAATAATAATGATAATATTTTTAAAAAATAAAAAAATCAATAAATTTTAACTGAACTTTCCACCAGGTAACAGATGAACTCAAGTTTTTAAATGACCTATGGTCAATTCTTTTCATATTTTTATTAAAACATAATTCAAACTATGCTTCAGTCACTTGATTTACAGGCCAGCCCATCAAATCGGGTCAGGTTTCGAAATATTATTTTTAAAACAATACTTAAAACAGTCTATTCTTTCCTAGTTCTTTCTTGCAAAACCCGACCCGACCAACACAGCACAGAATATGATGACAAAGATATGCGGGTCAGGGTAGCATATGATGACAAAATTTGATTAAATAATTTGTACCTGTTTTAGGATAGATGTTGTTATAGTATTTTTCACGTTCAAATATATTAAAATAATATATTTTTAAAATTTAATCTATAAAAATCATTAAACATATAAAATAAATTATTTTTTAATAAAAAGTAAAAAAATTTGAATTTTTTAGAATTCCAAACGGCCTCAAAGAGTACACCATCTCTTTTCTTTTGTCTCAGGTGATTTTTAATTCTTTGATTAAACAATTTCGAAGACTTTCCTTTCTCTTCTCTGGTACTCCTCTCTCTCTCTCTCTCTCTCTCTACCTACCCATGTTTTTATTTTTCTCATTTTGATCTGGGAATTCGAGATTTGGGTTTTTTTTGTTCAAGAATTTTTGTTGATGCTGTTATGTGGATTTTTGGGGATTTTATTTTCTAGGTATGCCGTCTTTTGTATTTATTTCTTTTTTTATATATTTTTTATTTGAATCTAAACTGGGGTTTAGCTCTTATTAGTTGAATTTTGCTTGATGGTTTTTTTTTTTTTTAATAATATCAGGGTAGTTGTTTCTTTTTTAATTTTTCACATCATCTGTGTTTTGTTGCAAATACATACATGTAAAATTATAGACTTTAATGGAATCTCTTGAATTGATATTAAATATTTTTGATAATTTTTAGGTTTCTTAGAGAACAAAGTATACTAATATCAGTTTATGTAATTTGGGCATTTTTGTTTTTAAATGTTGGTTTTCTAGGTGCTATAAGCTATTTGAGACTGGGCTTGATTAATCGCAATGCATATATATTGCTGTCCTTTTGGTTCGCATAGGACTGGAATTTGGAATTGTTGCAGAGAGAGAAACTTGCTTTTGGATGCTTACTTGTAAACTAGAGCAGCCCAAGTTGGTTTTTTTTTTAATTTTATTTGGATGCTCAATCTTTAATACAAGTTCGGTGATTGATAAGTGGTTCTTCGAGTTAGTTTCAGTGCTTTCTGTTATTAGATTTGGGTTGGTGGGTTAGCTGCTACATTCTTTGCATCATGCCAGTTGTTCAAAAACTGTATGATGCCTGCAAAGAGTCTTTCTCGGCTAATGGTCCTGTTTCTGAAGAAGCTCTTGAAAAAATCCGTGCTATTCTAGGTGTGTGGGTATTTCTTTTGTTTTTTGCATATCAAATTAGCTCATTTGCTCTTAAATTAAGTTTTTTTTGAATCCTCTAATTTAGATTAAATCCATTATCTTAACACTTTCATGTTTTGTCATATCAGATCAAATGAAGCCTTCTAATGTGGGTCTCGAACAGGAAGCACAGTCAGCACGTCAATGGAAAGGTCCCATAAATGGTACCAATGGAAGAAAAGGGCACAATGGGAGACTTCAGTACCCACCTCCTATCAAATATTTGCATTTGCACGAGTGTGACAAATTCTCTGTAAGTGATTAATACCGCTGCAGGTTTCAACATTCCATTTGAATCGCAGTTTGAATCTTTTAACAATTTTTATTTGCAATTGCATGGATTGCACAAAAATTGAATTCATGGACTTGTACGTCGTTGCAGATAGGGATCTTCTGTATGCCACCTTCCTCCATCATACCACTTCATAATCATCCTGGAATGACTGTGTTGAGCAAGCTTCTTTATGGCTCTTTGCTTGTAAAATCTTATGATTGGATTGATCTACCTGGTTTTAATGATCCATCCCAAGGTGCCTATCATTATATGCCTTAAAATTTTTGCTGTTTATGTTATGGAATTAGTAGTGGTGAATTTCAGTTTGATATGTGTGAGAATATGCCCCAACAGCGTGATGGTTATGTTGAGTTGTATTTCAAACATTATAACCCTGGATCTTAGTGTGTACATGCAATGTGTTTTTGTCTGTGTGTGCCCCATAGTCGGTATCAGCCAAATGCTTATCTTGGTATCTCTCCAAGAATGTCAATTATATTTGTATGACAAGTTGCGTTATTATGCTAATGTCTCATGGTTTGCTTGAAGAACATGCATCTCATGTGGTGTTTGTCTAGAATTAGCCCCTAGCTGATGAAAAATTTCTTCAGACTATATCCCAAATATGTTCATGACCTTGATGGCCGCAAGAATCCATGCCAGTGTTGCCACCATCACATCCACTGAAGTTGGTACTAGGTTACCAGCAGACTCATTTTTACCCATCCTCACCGCTTGTTTGTCTAGAATTAGCCCCGAGCTGATGAAAATTTGCTTCAGACTATATCCCAAATATGTTCATGACCTTGATGGCCGCAAGAATCCTTGCCAGGGTTGCCATCATCACATCCACTGAAGTTTGTACTAGGTTACCAGCAGACTCATTTTTACCCATCCTCACCACGTTGCCTTAATTAACTAGTATCACCTTTGGTATGTATTGTTGCACTTGTTTCACAAGTTTTCTTCCTTTCGGATTCTTATATAGGGAAATTCTTACAACTTGAAAAATCCATGCACAAAGATCTTGTTACATCTACTTTGTAGGTCCTAGATGGTGTTGAAAGTTAGGATTTGCAATTGACTGTTGATTTTTGTTTGTTGGTGCTTTAGGCCTTTGAAAGAAAGTGTGTACGTTTGGTTGTATGGCATTTGGTTTTCTTCATTTTGGATTGGTAGATTAAACTCTCATAGCACCAAATTTCATTCATGAAGGGGGCAAGAGAAATCATCACAACCATTGACCTGGCAGGCCCCACCAGTTAATGGTGGTGGTTTTTTTGCATCCTCTTCAACCACAGTTTTTCATCCTAAATAGTACAATTCTTTTGATATATTGAAGATTTGTAAGCTTGTAGGTGTAATGTTCTTGTTGCATCATGAGTTACCTTAACAATCAGCAATCTGGGCTACTACTTCTGTCCTGATTGGTGATTAAGCATCAGTCTGGGGTTGGGTTTTTGGAACCATAGTTTGCTTAAATCATTGTATTGAAAAAGTTTGTTGCCAACTCAACCACAATTCCAAACACATTCTTAAAGCATGTTGAGCAAAAAGGCAGGCTTTGAATCTTGAGTGAGTGTTTGGTGTTTTCTTTAAAACCATGGTTTTGAAACCCAAGTCACTCACCACCATGGTTTTGAAAATCCAATCCTGAATGTTGTTTTTGAGGTTGAGTTACACTATGGTTTGCATCAAAATCACATTTCCATAGTTACAAATGTCAAAATCATTGTTTTGAAAGAAGTTAGCAAACAAGTGCTTGGAATTCCAAACCTGGTCTTTGTCAACTCTGCCACAATCTGGAACACACTCAGTAAAGCAGCTTACATGCTTCTGGACAGGAAGTTCATTTTTGAGCCAACAACTAATTCTAGGTGTTTGCTTTTTGTAAATTTTAAGTCATTGCCAGGTCCAAGTAATCATTTAAATTCTCTTTAATTCATTTCTTAAATTCTCATTCTCTGGGAAATTGCATACTTCAATGACATTACAGGTTAAGCAGCATCAATGTATTTAGAGAGGATTAATTTGGTTGGAATGCATATACATTCTAATTGCTATAAGATCACATTTCTCCCTGTTCATCCTGATAGAGCAGTTATTTGGTTAAGCATGTTCTTTTTTTGGTTGTCTATTGCACCTTTTTTTGAAAGATTGAGTTTGATGGTTGAAATTTACAGCAAGACCTGCAAGACTTGTTAGAGATTATGAAATGACAGCACCTTGTGGTACAACAGTTCTATATCCTACCAGTGGTGGCAACATTCATTGTTTCAAAGCCTTGACACCCTGTGCTCTGTTTGATGTTCTTTCACCACCTTATTCCTCAGAAGATGGGCGACACTGCTCATATTTCCGACGGACCCCAAAACGAGAACTGCCAGGTATAAATATTATTTTCTCTACTCTTCTTTTCTCTTTTATCTCCAATTTAAATTTTTAAGCACTTCCACTTCTCTCTTCTCTCTCTCTCTCTTCTGATTTTTTAATTCTCCCTTTGCAGAAGGAACTGAAGCATTGTGTGGCATTGAACCCTCTGAAATCACATGGTTAGAAGAAACTCAACCTCCAGAAAACTTCGTGGTATGGAGGGGCCTGTACAAAGGCCCTACTATTAGACGTTAAAAGGTTTTTTGTTATATTTTTTGGACAGGATGTACAATACCATCAATCAGATTAGATGAACAAATGAAGAACTAAGGAATTTATTGCTGAAAAAGTTAGTTGCTGAAGAAGTTAGTTGTCAACTAACATGGGCAGGCAGTAATAATCACTTGTTGGCATTGTCAAGGTATTTGCTGTACATATTTTATGTATTGGAGTCGGAGATAAATGGCAATTGGGGAAAAAAAAGGAATGTGTTCTTTTTTCCCTTATATTTGATTGGTCATTTTTGCAATAAATGAGTTGCTCGAAGAGTATTTTTCTTAAGCTGGTATCTTCTCTGGCATGTAACTTTTACTGCAAGGTCTGTGCTTGCTAGATTATTGCAATGTTTGTGGAAACTTTGGTGCCATCGTTTCTGTGATAAGTTCTGTATTTAATGGTTTATTGAATATCCTCTTGGTACCAGCTCAGATATAGCTCATGGGTGGGGGAGTAGATTACGCTGATCATCACAGCTACTTTGCTGCAGATTGGAGGGCAGTTTAATGTTTATTACATGTACTCTTTTTCTCTGGTTAGATTCGAGGACTACTGGTGCACTCCACAGAGCTGAGAATTGGCAATAAACTACCGTTGCGAGTAACCATGGACAAAATCCTATTGATCTCAGTGCCCAGCAGGCTGCAGCTATATCCAAACCTAGACACTTGACAGCCTGGAACCATTTTCCACCTGAGGAATCTGCTATCTCCAAACGTGGGAGGTTCATTTCCTTTATTTATATATTTGGTTCTGTGCCACCTGACGGTGTCCATCCTGATGAGCAACATCGCTGTTCTTCAATAACTAACCTAGTCATATAAAAATGGGTTGGCGTTAATTAGCTTTCCAGCATTCAGATGACTGAAACCAACACTTTTCAATGCCCACTTTAATGTGGAATATGATAAATGAAATGCCCCCTCCCCTTCTTCCACATCCAAAAAGCTACATAAAAGTGAAACCCACCCACCACCCCGAAAAACCCTAACTCTTTCCTTGTCGCTAGGCCCCTTTGAGCATTGAAAACATGGGCTACTCACTCGGGTTGCGAGTGTCAGATCTGTCTAAATGAAAGGTAACAGGATCTTTTGCCAATACCTCATTGATCTACACATCTGGAACACATGCTCCTCCTCCTCGATCGGGCAGGTTTCCAAGAATCCAAGTCTCACATTTCACTATTTTTTGGGCTTGCCCTTTCCCCATGCCTGGACGATGACCGCCAGCGACATCTAACCTAGTAGCCAAATCATCGTCGTCGTCATTTTAAATACTTCTTTTTTCATCTCTTTATGCGTGTGTGTGTGTGTATTGAAGTATAACTAACAGGCACCTATGTTCAGACACAGAGGTTTTTTTGGCAAGCCGGTCCACTGCTCATGCATCATCATCAGTATGGTCAATGACAGATTCCGAACCCCAAAGAGCCAACGATCCAATGGGAATTGATATCAGGATCCTAAAAAGCACTAACAACTCGAAGAAAAATAAAACTTGACAATGATTGAATAAAAAAAAAGGAAAGGTACAATCAATATATATATATATATATATATATATATATATATATATATATATATATATATATATATGATTCCCCTTGACATACCTTTCTTAAATTCCCATTTCCCACTCGAAAACATTTAGTAATATTTTTTCTTACGGTCCATATTATGTGGTCATATGCTAGTTGGGTGTCTTTGTCTATGAAATGAAATAAATCTGGAGTGCAAAGTAGCAATTCTTTGAAAGATTCTCAGAGGGTCTAGAATATCAATAAATTGTCAACTCCCCATGCACGCGACAAGACAGGGTATCGATTATTTTCTAGGTACATACATATATAGGTCTCAGAGTTGCTTATCATGCTCCCTTTACTTCTCTTCCTACGTAGATTTCTCTGATCATGAACTTAGTTTAATGCTCAGAATATCTGTCTTCTCTTTCTCCATCTCCACGGCGACGAAAATATATGCACCCGTCACTCATAACGAGCCAGATTTGGGTGTCTTCTTGCCATACCTAATCCTTCAAGTGATTCCCCCCCTCCTTAATTTCCCAAAGACTATATGTCTAGTAATATAGTAAGTTTGAAGAGAAGTAGCTCTTTGTCATAAGGAGACAAAACAGTCCAAACTCTTGCCGATTAGCTTTGAAAAGTAAGCCCTTTGGATGGTCGGGGGAAGGGATAAAGAATGGAGTGCAGTTTGAAAATTATATATTTATGGAATATATAGTTATGTAGATGGGAGACCAAGCTGTCTCTGCGAATGCTTCCATCCCCACCCCCACCTCATCATCTCTATTTTTTGTCCACCTACATATGTTTTGTCAAGCTTCTTTTATTAATTTAATCTTTAGGGAATATTAATAAGAGAGTATAATTTGAAAATAAAAATTCGATAGCACTTGATAAATTTCAAAACAAAACTATTGATTTTTTTTTCTTTCTTCTTCGGCAAGACTATACACACAAACACACACACACGCTGAAAGATTTTTATTTATTTACGAAGTTTGTTAGAGAATAATATAAATTTGAAATTTCACCTAACAGCTTAAACTATTGGGTTTAATTGGTTCTTTAACATGGTATCAGAGCCTTGATGACCAAGCGGTCACGAGTTCAAACCTCACCATCCTTATTTATGTGATAAAAATTAAGCACAAGATAGTGTGGACCTATTCAAATTTTAAAATCAAAAGGCTTTCACTTAAGAAGATTGTTAAAAAATAATATAAATCATATTTTAAAACTCCACCTAACAGCTTAGCTTAAGTTATTCGCTACTCACAATTGATCGGGAAGGCTTGAAATTGAACTTGCCTTGCTTGATTTGCTCCACGCAGAAGGGTTTGAAGAGAGCCTCAAACAAAGAAACTAGAGAAAAGCTGCGAATAAGACTCCCCTATTTGACCGGGAGCCCAACACCTAGGAGCATAAGCAGAAAGGAGTAAAAGGAAGAATTTTTCCATTACTAGATAGTCCAACTGCCCCGGTACTAATATGGTTATCAACCTAGGTCAAACGAAGCCTTCCGCAAGGGAGGAGGAACATAGAGATGTTTGACAACATGTTGGCAATGCTTTTTTATTTTTCTGATGTTTGGGAATTAAGGTTTGCTCTCATTTGAAGAATCAAATCCACAACTTCTACTCAAAGGGGAAGCATAAGAATTGACTGAGCTTTTTAATGTTAATAATGAGGAGAAATTTTTTTTTTGAAATATATATTGAGATATGAAATATAACTTTTAAGATTGTTTTTTCTTAATCTTTCGTGAAGCAAAACAACAGAAACTTTCTTTTTGTTCATGTTAGAAGAAACTCTTCAACGTTTTTTTAAAGTCTAGTTTTAAAGTTTTTCTTACCTTTTGAAGTTGTGATCTCTGCTGCTTGCTTATCACACAGATTTCGAAATTCAATTGCCCTGGGAAAAAGAATAAAAAATAACAACTAAAAATGATTAGGGACACTAAAGTGTATGCAATCCTTGTTACTCTACACTGAGCTCGAAGTAATGTAATTAATTTAGACTATCTGTTTTACCATGACAAAATGGGGTGATACACATGTTTACTTGTTGTCTGTGGATCATGTTTTAACCTCCTAATTATATTTAGTTCTTGCTAACCCGTAGGTCTTAATCTTGCTTCTCGGCTAAAGATAAACATTGACATTTCAGCTTGTGGTGACAATTTTAAGCTTCTCATTCCTCAGATTCAGCAATCCTAGCAGCAAGGAAGAATATATGGGAATTATATACGTTCTTGCCTTTTCTTTGCCGATCCTTGTCCAGGCTCTTCCTCCGACCGGACGGTTCTATGCCAAAACCATTAATCTGTCTTTCGACCATAGTGGTTGCTATATATTATAAGCTAAAGCTTAATTTTCCTCCAAATTAAAGTTCCATTCAGGAGCTGATTAGAAAAACGTTGCTGTTGTTTGTTCATATAGAAAACAAAACACACCTATCAAGTATAAGAATACTTTATGGGATCATGCAGTTCGTATTTTCAAACCAATGTACTCATGGAAAACTTAAATTCACGTATGCATTTTTTTTTCCAAAAAAAAGGTCACCATCGACATCATGATCTCAGCACGTTTAGCAAATTTCATTTGTCAAATGTTATGGAAACACAACGATTCTCCCATTTGCAAAAAAATAATGAACTTGTTGAGGATAGATTTGTTAGAATGCAAAAGTCCTACCAAAATTGACTAACGCATTCAGCTGGTAGTATTTCTTCAACGACCGATCAATTATTTTTGGGTCGGACCAATAATTAAATCAAAGTCATAGAGCCACATGCTCTGCAGAAGAAAGCTGTAGACACTAATTAACAATAAGAACATAGGGACAGGAAGAAACAGTACTGTTGTTCATAGAGTAAAAAAAAACTACTAGTCTCTGTTTAGGTGGGAAGAAAATTGATGGGTCGATGAAATGAAAGGTCCCACATTTATTTATTTACAATTATTACAGAGAAATGAAATACATATATGAAATACTTTAACATCATATTAAGAAATTATTTTAACTTAAGAAATTAAATTTATGAATTATATTAATGTTAATAGTAAAACTTTGAAGCCAAGATTTTTTTTTTTTTAAGTTAATAAGAAAGAGAGAAGCCTGTAACATAGGTCAAAGAAGAAATAAGATAATCACGAGAGGGATTCTGGAGGGACAACTGTCAAAGAAGAAGAGAAAGAAAGAAAGGGTTTTTTGAGTCACATGATGCTCTCCAACAGTCGCATCTGTATCCATAATGCCATTTTAAAGAGCACAAGCTGGGCTGTCCTAAAAATCGTTGATTTGTATTTAAACTTATTAATTAACCACATGTTAGTCTTAGAATATCTGGTGAGCTTTGATGACTTTGATTCCATGGTTTTTCTTTGATACAATAACAGTAATAATAATAATAATAATAAAAAACATCATCACACACCAAAAACCCAACACAGAAAACACTGCCTCTCCCCTCTTCTTTCTCCCCCTCCCTCTCTCTGAAGAACTAAGTGTACGTCAATTTTCAAGTTGGGAAGAGGCACGCCAGGATCATTAGTCTGGCGATATGTATGTATAATGATCTGAAGCTATAGACAATCCCACCAACAAATTGGAATGGCTATGCATGATCGAGGCATCATCATCATCAACACCAACTGGTTTGTATTTACTATTTAGGGTTTAGGAAATCAACTTATATATATGAACAAATAATTGTACTATTGCTCTTATGGTTTTAGTTATGTATTGAGTGAATCAGCTAGCTAGCTTGGGTTTCTTCTTACTTTCTTTCTTTCTTTTTTATTCTTCATACAGTTATAAATGTTTTCCAAGACTCTTGGAAAAGAGATAAAGAAGGTTTTTTTTCCTTTTGTTTTAAGTGATGGACAAAGATGATTTGTTTGCCAGTTTTCTCACCCTTTATCCAGTTTAAATTAACTAAAATATATTTTATGGATGCCAATTTTTTTTATCCCTTTATGATTTCTTCATGGCCCATTTTTTTTTTTCTTTTTGGTTTGATTTTGAGAGACTTCATGACCTAAGTAAAATCCTTGCATCACCATTATATTTCTGCTTGTTTACTGGAATCTGAAATCATGACTTCTTCATCTCTTGCTTGCTGCATGTTTAACTTCATATTTAGATGCTAAACCATCTACTTACTAGAAATGATTGGAAAACAGCTATGCGGTTTGATAGTTTCATGTTGATTGATGGTTTAGCACTCTATTTATAAGAGCCCATATGTTGTCAGATCATAGTGGAACTGTATACCATTTGATCATTTTGCAAATTCATGAAAGAAAATCAAGTAATTTTTGTCATTTCAAAAGTACTTTTAACATCCTAATTTGTTTTCATGCCTTTCTAATTGTCTGTGCTGCATAGCCATGTAAGTTTGAGTGTTCAACATAAGTCCTAACATAACTTCTTTTTTCTTAATTTTGCATTTCGCAGAATGCAGATAGGAGATCATGAACAGAAAAAGGGTCGCTTGGGAACACTTTGTGTTTCAAAAGCATTGAAATAGCCATGTAAGTGATCTTTAAATAAAATGGAACCAAAAAGGGAGGAAAAAAAAAGTGATCTTGACGTAAAATGACAGTACCGTCTTTTTGCCATATTTCTTAGTTGTTTTCCAGCTTAATTTGGTGCATGGGGAAAAAGTAATTTATCATTCAATTCCTTTACTTGATCAGTTCTTATTGTGAGAAAAGCTGTGTTCTGGTCATTCACTCAAAAATTACGTACCTTGTCCACAATAAATAAGACCAAACCAACACGACAAAACCTTTGATACCATGAAATTGACTGTCCAGATCTTAGATGAGTAATTTTCAAGCATTTGGAGTTGTTTAGAGCCATATTGTCCACTATATTGTTGCTTACAAGTGCCCGTTCCATGGATTTACAGCCATGAAGCATCTAGGTCATCATAAATCGAAAACTGGTAGTCTACCTACTACGATCATTTGGTGTACAATTTTTTTTTCTTACCTAATGCAATTATTCACTGATCGAGATTTGATCCGACAGTGTACGAAGCTATACGTAACACAATTTTTGTGGAGCAAAATTGAAGTACCATGCTTAAAGAAAACCTTTAATGTAAAACTACTTCCATTTATACGGGTTCGGTATTGCAGCTTATGTGAAATGTTTAAAACATAAATATCCTAACAGATTTTGCGCGATGTGCCATAATTCTTACAGCTACTTGCCCATTGGCTTAAAAGGTTTTCGTCGATCAAAAACTCGGTACTGTCAATTACTGTGTTCTAAACTACTTCAAAGCGTCCGGCCAAAAAGGACATCCCAAAAGTTAAGGCTTAGGTTTTTCTAGTTGGAGGTTTCAGATTCAAACCCTTAATTAAGAAGGTTGGGGTGGGATTTCAGAGCTGAGGAGGGTATCCCTCTTCGTGTAACCAAAGAATACATGGGGCTTTCCATCAAAAAAAAAAAAAACAAACAAACAAACAGCAATGCAGCTACTAGTGCTATCATACCAGTTTTTGAGTCTTAAGGAAATTAAAAATGCATGCCTTTATTTATAAGCCTGCGATTAATAGCTCCCTTTTCTTTTAACAGAACAGAAGCCTCAGATATATAGAAACTCAGTATTTGAAGTCATTGAAGGAAAACAAGTAGGCAATGGAAGAAGAATTAAAGATCGGTGATCAAGAAAAGATGGGTGGATGTGAGGACCAAGCTGATAACACGTCTTTGATGTCATCCTTCGATTTGAATGAAGAAGCAAGCAGCGGAGAGGACATCGGCACTGTTGAAGTTAGCAATTCTGATGCTGAGAAGATAACAGAAGAGAATTATGCTAATAATGCTTCGTCTGCAGAGAGAAATGAACGTAAGTCCACAGTAAGGCAATACGTTAGATCAAAAATGCCTCGGCTACGATGGACTCCTGATCTCCATCTCTCTTTTGTGCATGCCGTTGAAAGGCTTGGTGGACAAGAGAGTAAGTTAAAAATGAAGTTTGTTGAAATTGATAGAAATTTATAATTGGATCATACTATTTTAATTAAAAAAAAACAATTATTTCATTTTATAACTTACTTGCACCTTCTTTGAATTGGCGAAGAAGCAACTCCCAAGTTAGTTCTTCAGTTAATGAATGTGAGGGGACTTAGCATTGCTCATGTAAAGAGTCATTTACAGGTACTCGCTAAAATCAGTGTTTAACCATGTTTACTTGTAATTTCTGATTCACCATTTTTTTTGTTTTCCTAACTTACTCTTTTCTCATTGTGCATATAAGATGTACCGAAGTAAGAAGCTTGACGAGGCCGGCCAAGGTGAAGCTTACTTCTTTTTTTTTTTCATTATTATTAATTTGTGCCTAGTATAGTGAATCATAATGAACCCGAGTAGAGAGAAGTTATCCCAGGCCTGTGTTGGCCATTACAAGGGAGCTGATATGTTTCATGATCACAAGTTTTTAATATCTTGTTAAAATAATCAATCATCTTTGTTTTTCTAGCTGAATAATAGATAAATTTACTTAATCACAGATATTCCATAATTAGATGTACATTTGTGATAAAAACTCGAGTACTCGTGTCTCTTGTTAAATAATTTCTCCTGCCATTCTAACCTTCATGTATTCTGCAATCCCAAATAACAAGTTAAAGCATTTCAGTAGCCTTGACATGAATGGCTGCCCCGCCTTCTCTTCTGGTTTCATGGGGGAAAGAATACGAAAATAAAAGAATTTTGTAAATATTTAAGCCAAGCATAAATGAAATGGTAAACCCTTGCTTTTGTTATACAGTGCTATGTCAAACATACAGATCAATGCAAGGAAGAGGTTACATTCCAAGCAAGTTCCACCAAATGCCAGCCAATCCTCAACAATGCTTCAGAATGGAGAGTGGTGGAATTGTTTTAGCCAGAAATTCTACTGAGCATACTTTTGGCAACAGCCTTTTGCACTCTTCCCTCTTCCAGAGACCATTAAGTAATAAAACCAGTTTCTCAAGGTAAACAATCAATATGCATTGTGAAATTCTCGTTATACTAAACACTTTTGTTTTCCATATAAAGGTTTATAAGGAAGAGGATACTTCTTTTTGTTTTGAAGAGAAACAAGCTTGAAACATTGATCCAAAGAAGCGATCAAATTGGGATAAGAAAAGCTAGAAAATTGATCACGAGTTTCCTATATCCCATTAAGCTCGAGAGTAAGAATTCTTCACATCTCTAATTCCATTTTGATCTTTCTTTCTGGTCAATATTATAGGTGCCAGGAATGGGGAGTTGATAAGCATAGAGTAAGTAGTTTGGCAAGAAAGGATCTCGGACAAGGATTAGACACAAGTACCACCGAAATAAGGCCAATGAGACCTGTCAGATTTCTAGAAGAGCGTCGGTGGCCTCCACTCGAAATGGTTAAAAATAGATGGAAAATTATCAGAAATAATCCCACCAGCGTCACCTGTACTAATAGTTGCTCTCCACCTCAAGCACATCAAAATTGTTCGTCGCCAAGGTCGTTCGAGACAACCTGCTACTGGAAGCCAAATGGAGGCAACTCTGGAAATGACATAAAGATAAAGCAATCCTTATTCAATTCGTCACTCTCCATTGGCAATTTCAATAGCTTTAAACCAGAGTTTGATCCCCCATTTCGGGTTGAGGTAACATTTCGAATTTAAAGTTATTATATAGGACATGCAATAACCATACTTCAACACCTTATTTCGCAATCCTTTTATTTTGTGATCTCTCTCTCTCTCATTTCTTTTATTTTCTATTTCTCCCTTGATTCGCATGCAGCTGAATCATGATAAACTGTTGAAGGACAAGGAATGGCTGCCTGATCTGCAACTGAGAATGAACCAAAGAGTTGGAATCAAAGACCGTAAGACTCATTGTAGAAGCACACAGGAAATTAGCACCAAGCTTTCACTTTCTTGATGGCCATGAAGACAGTGAAACTTTTATAGAAACTTAGTCTATATATACAATATTTTTAGCAAGGCTTAGTACTTAAAAATATCTGACTATGTAGAGAAAATCATATATAGGAGTAGTACAGATTTTTTTAAGTACTTGTCCCTGGAGTCACTTAAGCATTAGTAGTCTTTTTATGTTCTTCGCTGTTTATTTTCTTAGAATGTTCATCTTGTCATCAGTGTGCAGGTGGTAATTGATTCAGTTTTGGATGAAAGCAAACGCTAATGTGTAACTTTTTTTCTCCCTTTTTCTGAACAAAAAGGGCAGTGTGTTTGTGAGTGATGAGTTATTGTCTATCAAAGTATTTTCACAATGTCTCAACAGAAATTCGATACTGCTTGCTTCTGCAAATAGCAAAGAATGACATCTCAATGCCATGAGTGATATGGAAGACATGTCATTCAACCTCATTTATTAACGACATGTTAAATGAAAAAAAGACAACCCATCCTCGAGATGAGGTATTTGAGATTGTAGAATTGTGCTGCTGCTAAATATAGTAACTATGGGGATTGGGACCTCTCTAAATCTCCATTTCTTGTTCCTGGATCTAGTTCCAAAAGTGCTTAAGATCATGACATGGCAAATACATCGTAATGTTTTCTAACCCCACTTTTTCCCCTTAAAATGGCAAGTCCTAAAGCAAGACAGGGGCTCTCTTGTTCAGAATTCTTTGATGAACTGGACTGAAAGATTACAGGCATGAAAGAAGGGAATCTAAGAGCAGTACTGAATAACATGTATGTACATGCAGATGTAGAGAAACAATAGCAGCACCATGCCACCAATGCTTGGATAGCAGAACAATCAATTTTAGGGCCTTCCAGAATAGCTTGCAATGCCAACAGAACTTGTTCACAATGAATATACAAGGCTTCTGTAGAATAGACATCATCACAATCAAACGTGTAATTTCATTCATCACCATAATGAGTTACTGATTTCTATAAACACAGGGATCAACAGAATCCGAAAATAAAAGCAAAACAGTAGCTTAAACTGTAAGCCACCAATACAAGGAATATAATGGCTTATTGGCCAATCACCTCACCCCTGTATGAATGCGAGGAGGCACATCACAGGGAGGGTTAAGAAAACTTGGAAATTTCAACAAAACTGACTGCTGAATTCCATCTACCTACTATAGGAGGATTGAATAATCAGAGCATGATCTCACAAAAAAAATGTAGACTGGAAGATTTAAATTGCCTTTGATCATATCCGAGGGCAAAATATCCAAACAAAACAATTGCTGTTAAGAATTTGGAAAGAGCTCTGCATCTCTAACTTTTGGAGTGTTTAGAAGCGTGAGGGATTAATTCCTGCAAATGAATACTAATGTTAAATTCTTCTATAACTTAACATGAAACTGGAAGAAAAACGAAGAAGATTGAGAGTAACGGCATTACCTCAGAATAGCGTACATGATCGTGATGCAAATAGGATGATTTAACAATGGTTTCCCATTTGGTATTAGTAGAGGGCGTATTAGTATCCTGCCATTTGCTCTGAAAACTGGTTCCCCGATGCAGATGTGAAAGTGAATTTTGTGACGAGAATGAAGGCAGGGTTCGCCAAAGCCAAGATTCCGACGGTGATTTCGGTAGAATTGGGGCAAGAGGAGATTGTACCAAACTGTTTTTCACATTTCCTGTACCATCTTCTTTTGAAATCTGATCACCATCAATATTTACATTTTCTTCAGTAGTTGCACTTATACACACTAAAGCTTTAGCATAGTCCTCCATCAAGTCTGGTTTGTCTGAAAGAGAAGCTGAATCAGCATCCGCAGACAACGAGACTTTATTTTCCAGTTCACTCTCTGCTTTCAGAAAATTCAGGAATTCTGCATCTTGGAAAGAAGACTCTTCACCAGCTGCTTTTTTCATTTCTCTGCTTTTCAAGGGTGTCTTAAAGTCCCTTTTTTCGGAGTCCACATACTTTTTGATATTTGAAGAACGTGAATCTGGGAACAATATTCCTGCCTTATGTACAGTATCTACATACAGTGTCTTCTCAACAACAGGGCTTGCTGGGCGAGACCCTCGTTTAGCACCATAGTAGGATGATAGTTCCTGAGACTTGCTAATGCCTTTGTACAAATTCAACCTACTGGCTCTCAAATCCTCAGCCTCTTTAGGAATGCCTAGAAATCCCCTGCCACGGAAGGGAGATTGAGGCGCTTCATTGCGATAAGGAGATACGCACCCTGAGCGTCTGAAAGGAGATGTACCAGCTGAGCGCCTAAAAGGAGATGTCCGACTAATTGTTTGCCGATCACTTGCATAGATGAACCGATTAGATGCACAGGACAGCTTGTTCTCAACCTCCGGCAGCCTAGGTGATTGCCCTCCGCTATCTTGCTTTAGCTTATTAGCAGCATCTTTTAAGTGCTGAAAAGCATCGCAAAATTGTAAGTGATTTTAGCATTGAAAGACAACTTCCACTAATTATAACAGAAACATTCGGCACTAACCGAAGGAGAAATAATTAAAGGGAAAAAAAAATGAGTTCTATTCTAACCTTTTTCACGATTTGACTAACAGATCTGTTCGGAGAAGCTCTGCTCAGTTTTTCAACATCATTGGTAGAAGACATGGAAGCCTGAGTCCTAAGTTTCAATCCAGGAATGGGATTTAGGAGACCCAATGAATTCTTAAAGCATAAGCGAGGAAACCAACCACAAGCTTTAGTTGATATATTCCCAGAACCTTCATACCCATCATATTCATCTTCACTTTCTTTCTCTTCAATATCCTGGCCATAATTTGAGATAATTATTGACTGAGATTTACTGGGAGGAGGTGTCCTATTCCCATGAACCACCTTCGTAATTGGTCTTAATTGTTCAACTACCACAGGTTGCTTTCTTGAAGCATAATGAGCTGGCTCCAAAGCCATTGCCTTGGCCGCAGGTAAGAAGCGATTCATCATGAAATCTCGTGTTTGTTGATCCTTGGAAAAGGTTCCTGATGGCTTCACAACCGGAACATCAAAGCCACTCACACCACTTGCACTACAGTTCATGGAGATTGAATCTGTTGGGGACAAAGCGTCAAGTGCATCAGAGTAAACATCATCATCATCTGAATTCAAACCCGATTTCTCATTTGGTCCCTCTCTAGAGTAATCTAACTTTCTTACGTTCTTGTTGAAAGAATTTGCTTCAGCTTTGGGCCTAGACAAACTTTGATCGTTGGATTTCTTTTCCTTCTGGTGCTTTGCAAGATCCAACACCTTTCTCGGAGGATTCCTTTGAGTAACAGAAGCCTGCTTGGGGACTTTAGGCTCTGGCTTTTCCTTCTGGTGCTTTACAACATCCAACACCCTTCTGGAAGAAATAAGTGGCTTAACAGAAGCCTCCTTGGGGACTTTAGGCTCACGTTTTCCCTTATGGTGCCTTACAATATCCAACGACCTTCTAGGAGGAACCTTTGGAGTAACAGAAGCATCCTCGGCAACTTTAGGTGGCTCCATAGAATTATCCTTTGCTCTACCAGGGATCTGTTCCCAGTGGAAAGGAACTGCAACAGGTTCAGTCACTTGATCCAAACTTGTGTCTGGTTTGTATGGAGGAAGAGCATGGCGTCTATTGAGCCGGGAATTCTCAAGTTTCTTAGTTTTTGCTCCATCTGAAGTTGTTGCTATGTTAGAAATTCGCCTCACTGATAGGAGCGGTGCATTTAAATTCAATTTCCGTTCCGCCATTGCTTCTCAGAACCAAACAACTTCTATCAACTCACTCTTTGACGGAAGTTTACCAATCAAGAAAATGTGAATGCCGATGAGAAAGAACCATAGGTGCAACCATGGCAAATCCCTCTATATCCCAGCTCTACAAAATGAATTTGAAAATAAACTGATTAACAGTTAGGAGAACAATCCAAGCATCTTAATAAATAGCATACACCATAGTAACTCATAATTAAGCGCAATTTCAACTTATACATGGCATGATAGAAATCGAGAGCCGCAAAAAAGGAAATAGAAAATGATATGTGCACGTTCCAAAAGAGCATGACATCATATAACAACACTGGAAGAGCAAGAGCATTAATTGTTCCCTTAAGTAAAGTAGCAAAACGGAACATGAAGACATTTATATTATCCATTGCCATATAAATGTTTCACAGATCCCAATATTGGGATCTGTGAAACAATAACCTCTATCTATATATATATATATATATATATATTGGGATCCGTGAAACAATAACCTCATCCAACAAACTCTCCTGAAGATCAGAGCACATCAATGAAAAGCAATATCCAATTCTTCTTTCCTTATTTTCTTCTTCAATTTCTCAGCAACCAAGATGGAAAAGTTATGCCAAGATCCGATTTTAACCACACAGATAAAGTTATCAAATTAGCATAGCCATACGATTGCCAAGATTATAGTTCATTAAACTATATAAAAAAATCAAGATGGGAATTTATTGCATGACCTGAATCTTCATCTACTTTATGCAAGTGGCATGCATTATGAAGAAAGCATGTGTTCTTGTCAAGAAACAACCAACCTCATCAACATCTTTAAACTAACACTTACTCTAAACAGTTGAAACATCATCCACTCATAAATCTTTAAATCTTTAACCAAGAACCAACAAACTGACAGAAAAATCAATGAACTTCCAAAAACCAAAAAAGAAACTGGAATAGGCAATTTAAACAAAGGGATTGCTTTAACATTCTTGAAAAAAAAAGAGATGCAAAGAACATACCTGAATGGTCCAATGATAAAGTTTTGACCGGTGTTTATCAAAGTTACAAGTTCAACAAATGAAACTGGAAAGAAGAGAGAAGGACGTGGAGCATAAAACCAGTGAATGAGTGAGCAAAGGAAGTGAGGTTGGTGTTACTGCAAAGGGATCCTAAAATTATGGCATGAATTTGGGGAATGAGTGAAAACAAAGAAAAGGGAGGGGGAGGGGGAGGGGAGAGAGAGAGAGAGAGAGAGAGAGAGAGCGCTTATTACTACCACTTTCCTTTTGCTTTGTGTTTGCAAGTATTATACAGTGAGAAAGATACAAGGGTAAGGCACTCGACATCATGGGGAGAAGCTGACTAAGACAGGGATAACCCCTTTGCTACGTTGTTCTCAGTCGCTTGGTCTTCTCCTTTTACTAATTTTCAACAATTATGTGCTTCATTTCATAATTCATTAAATTAATGAAAAGTTAAGGATTAAATATTCAATCCACTATAGAAAAAAACCCAGACTGAATTATGCTCCCCACATTTATGAAAATATTACTATATAATTTTTTATGAACTCATCTTAGATGTGAACTCGTAATAAAGAGGCAGCACACTCATTTATTTAGTATTTTGGTCCTATGGTGAAATATTTATTTTTTTAATTTATTACTTAAAAATATATTAAAATTATTTTTATTTTATTTTATGATATTAGTATATTAAAATCTTCAAAAATACTAACAAAAAAATTAATTTAACATTTTTTTAAGGTAAAAGTATTTTCAAAAAGCACAAAAAAAAAAAACAGAAGTTACTGTACTTCCAGAAAAAATCTTAATATATGTTTAGTATAGTGTTATAAGTGCTTTTTAAATGTATTATTTTGTTTGAAAATTTATTAAATTTATTCTTTTAGATTTATTTTTTTTTAATTTTTAATATCGACACATTAAAATTATCATAAAATATATTTAAAAAAAACATTAATTTTATTTCTTAAAAGTAAAACGCAGTTTTAGCCATCCAATCAACGATTGTGTGTTAAATAAATATTTATTATAAATCTATAGTCAAGAAACATAAATATTGAATTTATTAGTTTAAATTAAATTTCTTGTGCGATGCCTAGTATTTTTCGAATTTCTAGATCCTTACAACCATTAAAAGAAATCAATCTTCACAATAACTAAAATATTATACCATGGGGTGGAAGAATTCTCGTGAGAATTGAAAGATTTTGAGAGAGAAATTAACTAAATTGTAGTATAATTAAATCATTATGGCATGGTTGTATAGTAAAGTCAGATAGTGCTATTTATGATAGAGTGACGTTGTCACGGACAAACAGTTGAAAAGCGACGGTTGTTGAACCAGACAACGGCTTAAATTGGCCCCATTTAGATAGGGTGGATCTCTCTAGAAAATTTTAAAAAACAAAAACTCATTATACAATTATTTCTAGTAATAATAATACATGTAATGTCAACTTCAAAAAACCGATCCAACCTTAAGATAAGTTTTTAATATATGATTTATAATATTATTTAATGTATTTTTTTAAACAAAAAGTTTTTAGACAAAAATAAAAGTAGTGAGATTTGAATTCATAATTATTTTATCATTAAACATTAATAATTATAAATTTAATTCATAATATAATGGCATTGACAACAATAATGTTTTTTTATGAATATTATAATAAAAGCAATTAATGAGAAATTATAAAAAGAAAAATGAAGATCATAAAGATTTATTTTTTCAGATAAAGACTGTGGATAGGGTAAGAGAAAAAAGAGAAGAGAACATTAATAATGGTTATTTTGTAATAAATAATTTTTTGTAGTTAGTTATATTGAAAAGAAAATAATTATGTATCATTTCATATTGAAAAGAAAATAATTATATTGAAAAGAAAATAATTATGCAACAATATCTTCATTTTCAGTCAAGACTTTTTACAATATCTTCATTAATAATGGTCAATACATTTGATCATGACACTTGCTTCACACTGAGAAAAAAATAAATAAAAATTAAATACATATTACTTGCAAGCCAACTTGATACTATTAAATGAAAAGTCATATTTAATTATTATGAGATAGAATAATTGACAGTTTTTAAAATTATTATATTGCATTAAAACTAAGCCTACATAATTCATAAATCTATAAATGAAAATATTATTATTTTCTTATATAATTATAAATGAAAAAAAGTTATTGATATAGAATTTAAAAGGTTGAAAATCACATTATACTATAATGACATGTTATAATCAAAACTATAATGACACATTTTTAGCTATGAAATAAGTGCCCGCACAGTGAGTCACAAAGTGAGATATGATGCTTCTAACACTTCATGTTTTCTACTACTGATGAGTCACATATGTTACAAGTGATTTTCTTTAAATTTTTAAATGAACTTATAACATAAATTACAAAGAGGAGATAATATAAAAAAGAAAAAAAAAAGTAAAAAGAGGAAATTACACAAATTACTCGCGAGTCACCTTTACAAAAAGCTTCTTTCATGTTTTTCTGAATCCAACATTTTTTACTCTAATTGCCAAATACTTGTCCTTCAAAATTGAATAATTTGGTGTTGTTGACAACTTTGACAACGACAGAACAGTTTGAAGGAAATTACCCAGGGGAACACTAACCGCCGTAAGCTCCATCAGAAAGGGATTGCCGATCAAAAAGAAACATCGCCATCTTACATTTGCAAGTAAAGCAAAGCTATGTAGGCAAGTGGTTGAATCATTAACAGTCAGATGTTGCTCTTAGCGGATCTCATCTCTCACATTTGCAGGTGGCTTGTAATTATCCCATTCAGGCATTTAACGATTGTCTTATTAAACCAATCATTAATTTCCACTTCGAATTGGACACTTAATTAACCAATAAAAAAACTTATTTCAGATTTTGAATGAGAAGGGGAAATGGGTATAATATTCTGGTCAGATGTGCTCAATTGTCTTGTTTTAAAATATAAAAAGTAATTGTAAGAAGTGTAGCTTAACTAGTAACCCTGAGTTTGTTCTTTAGAGGTTACCAGTTCGAGTTCTACAAATCTCATCAAGGTCACTGGAGACTTACATGGTTATTAATTTTAGAATCTGTGAGATTAGTCGAGGTACATGTAAGCTGCTCTGAATATCCATATTAATAAAAAAAAACACATAGGAAGTAGAGCTATTGCCCAAATTATACCACACTTCATATTTAAATATTAAAAAATGTGAAAATGTCTTCTTTCTTTTTTGTCCAATTATATCTTGTCTTGGTTTCCCTTTAATTGCGGAGACCCATGCCACTACGTAACATGGCTTGAATTTTATATGTATCTCGTCACTCGTGATTCCGTGGGATTCATTTAACATGAATTAAACAACAAAAACCATACATGCTCATGCCTAACTTCAACGCACTATTCAATGCATTATATACCCAAAAAAATAACATTTCCGGAATTTATGAACGCCGCTGCTCCTATTTCCCTAGCTCCTTGCATATATGCACGTATAGATCAATACAGATTTTTATGACTTTTTTTGTTGTTGAAAGTAATTTGCATGATCCTAGCTAAGAAATAGCTATTGCTAGCCTCGATGTTCAGGCTTAATTGCTCGGCCGGACTATTTATCTCACAAAAAAAATATTTTCAGGTGCCATAAACGCGTTTTAAAAATAAAAAACAAAATCCGTATTTCACGTCATAGACCCGATCAGGTCGAATAAATTAGTTTTGTTTTAATTAGATATTTAAAAAAATAAGCAACGACAACAAATATATCATTTTTTTTTACAAGTGATCACAATAACTTTGAGGAATTTTTTCTCAAAAAAGGATAAACAATGTAACTCAATTCACAATTCATTAATACAGCAAGATAAAATGGGGTAAAAAAGACCTAAAATAATCAACCCTGGTCAACCCGAGTTATCATGACAAATCTATAACCCTGATAACCAGTGTCAAGCTAACCAATGATATCCCACCAAACTCGTGGCATAGATAATGATATCAGAATAACCTAATAGGAAAATAGAAAAAAAATAAAGAAAATTGTAAAGCCTATTTAATAAAAAAAAATACAGTCAACTTATATTAACTTTTCAAACTCGTAACCTGAGTCATTAGACCTGAAGCATCATATCTGAAAAACTATAAAACTCAATTCTTAATCAATCGAATATTGAGTGATAAAATTGAAAAAATAATTTCAATTATACAAAAGGATTTGAAACAAAAAAAAATAACAATTAAAAGAATAAGGATTAAAATTGAAATACAAAATAAATTTTATATTTGATTGAAGGGTGAAATTAAAAAGAAAAATAAATTTAGCAAAAGGATGAAAAAAAATCAAAAGAATGAGGATTAAAATTGGCATAAAAATAAAAACATTTGATTGAAGGGTGAAATTGAAAAGAAAAATAACTTTAACAAAAAAAGAAGAATGAGAACCAGATTGGTAAAAATAATATGCCATAAATTTAGATTGAAGGATAAAATTTATAAAAAAAATAAAGAAGGAAAAAGAAAAAAAATAAATCAAGACAATGAGGACTAAATTGTAAAAATAATACCATAAATTTAGATTGAAATATGAAATTAAAAACCAATAAAACTCTTCCAAAAAGGCCAATGAAGAAATTAAAATTATAATAAGGATTGAAGTTTAAATACCAACAACAAAAAGAGCCAATTTATAATTTTCAGAGGAGTAGAGGGAAAGAAGAAGAAAAAAAAAAGGTCCACTAGCGACAAACCACCCCACCACCACTGACACGCGTCGCACCAACAGGAAAAGAACGTGGCAGTGCTTTCAATGGCAAGGCAAAATAGCATTTTTGGTCAGAGAAGTCATCTCATGTGCCACTCAAAATGCATGAGTGCTCCCACATGTCGATGAGTGCACCACATATATGTCTATACCATTTTTGTTTTTTTTATATGTATATTTATTCAAATATGAAGATGCCTCTGATCTGACATGGTAATAACAAAAAAATCATTGTGAAAAGGTGAAAAAGTCCCTTAACACCAATTTTAATATTTTTACTTTTAATGGTAATTTGATCATTTCATTATGCTTTTGAAATTTGAAAAGACTTATTTTCTATCGATCCATTTGGTAATGACTAAAACATCTTAAGAAAAGACTTTAATGTCTATAATAGACAATTTTAAGATTTTCAGTGTGAAGGGTAAATTTATTATTACATTGTTTCGGTGAATAATGTTTATGAGCCTGGGTGAACATATTTTTCCAAGGTGTTTTAGCTTTGGTTAATATCTTTTGACTTTTTCTATATTTTCCATTTAAACATTAATTTTGATTAAATAAGGTAATCCCTTTCATGACAAAAAAAAAGAATTATAAACATTTTATATTTGAAATTTTAACCTGAGAATCGAATTTTGGTAGTTCAATAAGAAGCACACACCTCTCATTATGAAGCCAAATGTAATGCCATAATTTGATCAATTGATACAATGAGAAAAATATCTTATTTTACATTGATAACCCTAATTTCAAAAGTTGTTGTCTAGTTCTTTAATATTAATGGCAATAATTTCTTTAATTTATATGTAATCTTCTATTCAAGAATAAGTTCACATTATGCTTAAGTTTTTGAACACAATATAGCTCTAACAAGAGACAATATTGTTATTTTAGCAACCCTAACTTCTTCTTCTTCTTTTACTATAAGGATATCTTTGTGTAAATTTATATAGTAATTGAGAATAAGTACTTCGAATAATCTTAAGAGTGTATCCTCCATATCAACATGGTTAATTTAGAGAACTTTAGTAGTTCTCCTAGTTGTTGCCCCAAGTTTAAATATAGAAAGTCACGAATGCATGGAGCAAACCTCTTTAATCATCAAATCTTCCCCTTAAGGATTAGTAACCCTAACTTTAATTATCAAACACTACTGCTTTGTATCTCAATTAGCTTTAATGTCCCCATCTTCCTAAAAAAAAATATGAAGTTGAACCTCTTATTTGTAATAAAATTATCAAACATTAAAGCTAATTTATTTTCTCTCACCCGCTCTTATCTTGTATTTTTTAATCCTCTAAATGAAATATGAGTAATTGCATATCGTCATTTCAAGTATTGCAACAACCATTGAAATTAAAAATACTAGACTCTAAAATGATCCAAATACTAAATATTTTATGTCAGATGATTTTTAAGGAAAATTTTTTTATTTCCTTAGTTATTTTTATTGCTATTTAGTTTAGGAAATATTTTCCTTTATGTTGTTTCTATTTTTTTTCAATCTAGTTTAGAAAAACTAATATTGTGTTTGATAATTTTATTTTTTCTATTTAGTTTAGGAATCCATATAATAATTCTGTAATTATTTATTATAATTTTTTCTCCCATCATGATAAAACTATAACTAATATAAATGAGATTTTTAGCTTGTATTTTAGTAGACTACTTGACGTAAAATATTTAATTATAAAGTTTTGAATTAAGGTTTTTGTTTAGTGATCCTGTTCACTAGAATTTTGTGTTGTTTATGTTTGTTGTCTTTCTTGTGATGTTTTATTTGTTTTAGTTGGTATTAGAACATAAAATTCATGGTGATTAGTGATGTATTTTGGAATAATCAAGGGTAAAAGAGGTTACAAAACAAGATGTGCTCATGCATGAGAGGATGATGATGATGTTCTCTCTTGGAAAAAATATTTTTAAGAAAAGGTGATAGAAGATATGTAAAGAATGAAGGATCGCAAGAAGATTGATCACAAATCTGTAGGTGATTTTAAAAACCAATTTCAGAGGTGTGAGTAGGGAGACGAGCTCTTAATTAAGATCTACAAGAGAAATTTCAGCAACAAGAAAAAGATATTAAAACTAAAAAATTTTATGATTCTAGTTTTTTTGTGGATTGGAATCAACTATTAAAATTCGATGAGAATGAGAAAGATGATGCTGAAGGAAAAGATTTTGATGCAAAAATCTTGGTTTGTGATGATCTAGAGTATGCAAATTATGTTTATGCTACATCAGTTGAGCAACAATAGCACCACTAACACCAATAAAATAATGAGAAAATGGATTATATACTTAATAGTGATGTAGTTTTGGTTGTTGATGCTGAGAAGACTGAAGGAGAAGAGGACAACAATGCCAGGTTGAGGTTGGAGCTTATAGGTGCACTGGAATGGTGGCGGTGCTGGGTTTTGGGGAAAATCAAGGAGGTATTTTGGGTACGGAGAAGAATGGTCTTGATGGAGGATTTACCGTGTATGGTGGTTGATGGTTATTAGGATAATGATGTGGGGAAATGTGAGGTGATCTAAAATTTGTGTATTGTGTTGATTTGGCTTGGTTGAAATGAAAATTATTGGTGATAATCTAGGTTAAAATGGGATGTTGATAGCTTCAGGGTTGTTAAGGTTGGTTGTTGTCGATGGGGTTGCTGCTAGTCAGGGCTAGCTTGGCTCATGACTTATATAGGAAAGGTAAAAAACTGCTAGGTCTTTTTGTTTTTTTTCTTTGTTTTTGGATTGAAAGAAGATCAATGGCTATTGGGATTTTGGGCGTCTGGAAGAGCCAGGTTCGGGTGTGGAGATGGATAGGAGGTTAATAGATAAGGGAAATGAGGAAGGAGAGATAGTGGGAGGGTAGAGGTTGGTTTTTGGTTGTTTGGCTGAGAGTTCGGAAAGAGAGAAAGAGGTCGTAGGGAAGAGATTCTCTCTATTTTATTTTAATATATTTATTGGACCTAATAATAAAATGGAGAGGTAGTTGTGGGTCCGTTATGTTCTGTGTATGGCTAATGCTCCTCTAAAACTTCCCTTCTTTTTGTGTGGTACAACCACTTATTTATAGGGAAAACAAACTTGTTATTTTTCTCCTAATTACTTGGTCCCAAAGCAACTAAAAAACTTTTGGTCCCTCTTTTTTTTTTTTGCACTTTTGGTCTTTATGTCCAAATATTTTTGTTTTTTAATTTTCTTAATTTTTTTATTTTGATATTTTTTTAAAAAATACATCGTCAATGTCAACTCAATAAAATTGATCAATGATTTTTAAATGACCGTGTTAAAAACCGAATGTTTTGAAACTAAATTTTTGAATTTTTGGTTCTTTTGGAAAGATGTAGAATGAAAATGTCAAAATAGCGCAAATACGTAAAAAATATAACGTAAAAATTAGATGTTGAAATTCATAAAATATACGTAAAAAAACTATATTGTTTGGATTCTTAAAAGAGTAGATAAACTGAAAATTAATTTTGAAAGAATTGAAATCCCATAATCATTTTACTGTGTCGACAAACACTAGGCAACCAAGTGTGAAATAGATAACAATTGAAAGCATTTGTCGATGCAATGGTTCATCGTAGGAGAAGGAGAAGGGGACAATTTTGTGTTGAGCTTTGCGTAGGAGGAGAAGAGGCACGCTAAAGAGAGGCTTTGAAAAGTGAGAGAATGTTGCGGGCAGTGAGGGCTAAAAGTACTTAGTTAGGGGGGTGATCTGACAAGTGGCACCTATGGTGAGATTACTTCTTGTGCTGTGCTATCCAAAATATACGTGTCAAGGGATAAGAATACCCAGAGAGTACAGAAACTTGGGAAATAATTAGCGCGAAAAAATGGAAAATCATGATGGAGAGATAAACTCCTAAATGAGTGAATAGTGAAAAGATAATAAATAAGATATTTATAAATTTTGAGAAAGATTGTCGACTTAGAATATGATGGAGGTTGATTTTTAAATGTTTTTTTTAAAAAAAATATATTAAAATAATATATAATTTTTATTTTTAAAATTTATTTTTGAAATGAATATATCAAAAAAATTCAAAAAACATTATAAAAAATTTAAATTTTAATAAAAAATATATTGAATCTCAACACCAAACATAGCATCTTCATGTAAAGGAATGGATTGACATCATATTTCTAGGAGAACGGAGGACTATACTCCCTAGAACTATTAAAACTTTAACAAACCTTAATGAGCCACGTTCTAAGTCAACCTAGCTAAGTCTCACTAAGCATTTTCAATTGTCCAGAAGTTGATCATGAGTGTGGCCACATTTCCTTGATTAGCCTATATAAGTCCAAATCCTACCCATCAAAATGCTAGTGAATCACCCATATAATTACATTTAATTTCTAGTTTAATGAATATTTTTTTAAAATATATTTTTTAAAAATATATGAGAATATTTTTTATTTTTAAAATCAAAATATCAAAATTATTAAAAGATACTAAAAAATATCAATTTAATATTGTTTTAAGATAAAAATATTTTTAAGACTCACACAAATACAAGTAGAAATGCAATATCAAATAAATAAGAATAATAAAGAATATATAATAAAGAATATAAATACGTGAATACGTCAAAAATCGCAAGGCATATCAAACATCAAAGTAGAAAGCCAAACAAAAATGAAATCTTAACTAGATCCGATAAAGAGCTCTGAGGAAAAACAAAGAAGACAGAAGACAGAACACATGGTTAGGGGAACTTTTGTCTAAATTATACCTAACTTAATAAAGTACATTTGAAAATGTCTTCTTTTCCACCCAATATCTTCTCGTTAGCTTCCCTCAAATTGCGGACACAAACCATTCCACTGACATGGATGCAAATTTATATCTCTAAATGCCTTGCCTCTCCTGATTGATTACATCGTCTGCCGTTGTTGACCATGATTTAAGGAAGATTTAATGTTGAATTAAACAAAGAAAACCCTGCAATCCTCCATTGCTCCTGCCTCGTTCATTAATTGCACTGAATTACATAAATTGTCGATAATTTACATTAAACCATAAAAAATAAAAAAATTCTAGATATACGAGAGGTTACTGCTAATTAGTGATGCAGAGGGAATTAATTAAGAAAACTAAAAGCGCTAAACATTTTACTATTTTAACTACTATACGCCAACATTATGAATTCAAAGTGAATTTTTCTTCTTTCTTTTTTCATGATCTATGTAAAGATGGGACAATTAGATTTGTTTTTGCCTTAATCTTTTTTTATATGTATTTTTATACTGAATTCAATTTTTGAATCAGACTGAAATTTTACCAAAAACTTTTAGAAGTCATATTTCATATAGTCAATCGAAGTTTGGTAAGGCACCACGCTACAGGCTAGAAATTGCTAAAAAAAATTTGCTATTTATTTACTTGTAATTTGTGAACTTCTTATTCAGTAAGGATTTCTTTTCTACAAAGATAATATAAGTGGCAACAATTGAGAATGTTTTAGCAAGAGTTTTCATATCATCAACTTGTATTTCTTTTAGTTTTGTTAACTTTCTCATTGACAAGGTTTTCTTATCATTTAAGGACACTAGAAGCGGTTTTGAGCTTATATTTTCTAATACACAATTTTACATTGACAAACACAATTCTTTAACCAAGTGTTGGATTGGGTTAGATTTTCGCCATAAGATTCTAAAGGTCTTGTTTTATATGAGGTTAAAATTTCATAGTAATAAGTATTGGGAAGGCCTTGCGATAAGGTTCAAAAAATACTATGTAATAATTGTATTAATTTCTTAGTTGATTTATGATTCTTATTTCTATTTTATTTGGAACTCTTTTGTTATTTTTCTAGCATTATTTGGGATATTTTTACCTATTATAATGCAGTGGCCTTCCTCACTTGCTAACACGTGAGTTACACATGCCAATTAGTTTCTTTTTAATCTACTATTTGATTCTCTAATAATTCTTCAATTTGGTCTTGAATCTTATCATACTCGAGCTCAATAAAGGCCCAACCAAAAAAAAAAAGAGAAAAGAAAGAGAAAAATAACCCAACTAAATTAGTTTATTGTAGTCATGTTCATGACTTGAATTGTAAATTTAACGAGTTAACTCGAGTTGACGGGATCAATTTAATAAGTATTTTGTTAAGGCTAAATCATGTTTTATCAATTGTTTTGGTTGCCTAACTTGAAAAGTTATTTCCACATGGATAATCCCAATTTAGAACTCCGCTTTCTTCTCCATGATTTCTCTCTACCGCTGTTAGCTACAATTTCTTGGGTTTATTTGTATTCTACTTAAATTAATTCGAAACAAGAAAAAAAAAAAAAAACATGGGAAGAAGGTATCCTTACTTTCAAATTGATATTCCCTGAACTTGTATGTAAATTGTGCTGGCCAAGGGTACATACAGCAATTAATATACCTTTGCAGCGTATGAAACATGGAATTGCTTGCTTCTTGGTTGGGCTTTGAAATAGTTTCTGTGCCAAATTGAGAGGGAGACGGAAAAAAGAGAGCAAATTGGCTTTGTATTCTTTTGTTAGAAAGAAGACAAAACACTCTTGTACCCTACCATTTACAGTCGGTGCCGGACAACGCCTGCCCACCTTGAACTCACCACTCAGCTGAAGGGAATATCAGGAAATTTGGGACCCCGAATGCAGTATCAGGACGTTTTGGACCCCTCGGAGCCCTTTCCTTAATACACTGGTAACATCGAACATGTCCAACCCATCCTAATTAGTGCTTTATCTTTTAGAAATTCTCAATTGGATACTCTCATCCATGGTTTAATTAAGAGAATTTAATGTTTTCTGTTAAAACCCATTTGAGAATTTTGATCTATTGATGACCCAATTAAGATAAACATTGTTTGGTTTGGAGATTCGTAGTTGGAAATTAATGGATAAGTTTGTGGATAAATTTGAAATCTTTAAATATATTTTATAGTAGTTATAACTATGATCAAATAGATAATGTGGACTCTTTGAGCTCGAGATATCTCTTTGGAGTTCCTTTCTTCAACCATGACTATAATAATTAAATTCACGGATGGTACATTACAAGTTAAAAAAACCTTACCGAAAAAACTAAAATTAAAAAATAATTAGATATAAGCTTAATATCAAATTACCCTTTGGTCAAATCATGATTAGAAAATAAAATTAGATTTAAGCTTAATTAGCCATGTAATTAACCACTTAAATTTTTCATATTTTCTTAATATATTGGCTAATTGGTTAAAGAAGTTGGCTTCATTTCTTAACTTCTCAGGTTCAAACTTTAGGACTAGCATCTAGAAAAATTATTAAATTTTCATGAATGCACTATATTGATAAAGAGGTTTTAAATCCATTAAAATGAAAAGGGCGTTCTTGTACAAAATCCCTGCCACTTTACAGTTATAGAGAGCGCCGAGTGGAGGACATTGATGTGATCAGAACATTCTCGCTGTCAAATGTCACCATCACATCGAAGAGAGATTCAAAGGGAGATCTTCAAAGTATAAACCTCTCTCTCGGCCTCTGCCATCGTTAGGGTAAGGACTGATTTTCGACACCTTCTTCTATATTCTATCCTGGGCTCATATATTCTGTATATGTTAAATTGAAGACTTCTGCTAATACGATGAAAAAAGCAAGGAACTTGCACCTGCAAGTCATACTAATCTCAATTTCTCTTGGATCTCTTTTATTCTGCTTCAATTAACATCCATACATAGTGAACGGACACTGGTGCAGTGCATGATCATTTTGGGCCTGGTTTGATGCCCCTTCATATCAATATTATTGGGCTTAGTCTAATACCATATTTATTTGGGTTGTCCTCATTTGGCAAAGCCATAATTCGAACTAACATCAACCTGGTGGATTCTCATGGCCGCTATGACTTTCTGTTAGTTAATTGTTCAAGTGATTTTTCACAATTGCCTAGAGTTTTACAGCCAAGGATTCAATGGCCTGGACGAGTCCAGTTGTTTATAAAACTGGGAAAGATATATAGTAGTAACAAGACAACAGTAAATATGACTCAAGAAAAAAAAATCTTGAAAGAACAAAGTAAAGTCCTAATGAGAATTGAAATTCTTGTCCCAGAAGATCGGAAAAAACATAGTTTCCCTTGTATCGTCTTCCCCTGTACCGTCTTTGTTCTGCTTTTACCTGCTGCGTACATAAGAACATATGTTCATAGCAGGATGGCCAAATGCCTGCAAATGGAAAAGACGTAGTGGCAAGAGCAACGACGACATTCATATGTTCCATTTTCTTCAGCGCATTGCAGCAAAGGGGTTCCTCTTCCACTGTAGAACACGGTGGTCCGTTTTCGCTCTTTCCTGCAACTTGGTCCAGGGAAACTTGTGCTTAGCCATATGTCGTTTGCTTGCAGCCACTCCCAGATAATCTCCCTGGCCCTGTCACACACACACGTTAGATTTTCATAAATCATCTTTCCTTTATGCCATATAATTTAATAAAATACTGATTAATGACTTAAAAAGACTTTGAATTGATAGCTTGTCATTTATCATTTCTTTACCTTGAGGCAGAGCCCTTCTTCAACATCACAAATAGGGTAATCACTGGGACAGCAGTACACAGAGTCAGCGCAGCAAACAGCATTCTCATATGCACAGCAACCGTAGACAAGACAGTAATCAAAGACGTTAAGAATGCAACAGCAAGTCTCATCACTCGGGCAGTAGGAGAAGTCTCCACAGTCACTTGGTTGAGGGGAGGGGGGAGGTGGCACTGGTGTTGGTGGAGGTGGAGGTGGAGGCGGTGGCGACGGAGGCGATGGAGGACTAGTTGGAGATTGTGCAGAAGCTTCTTTTGTTGGATATGAGGCCATTGCATTGATTGCGCATACACCATAAGGTAAATCAGTGTTCCTCTTTATATAGAAATATCCTTCAATTCCCCATGATGTGCCCCATGAATTCTTCACTATCCAATAATCTTCACCATTTTCTGAACCATAGCCAACTATCAAAACAGCATGATCAATGTCATCTGGATCATCAGAGCAGTCACCATCATAGATTCCCTGAGCAAGTCACAACAGTCTACTTTTATCACCCGCTTTTGAACAAGAATCTTAATTTCCAAAGACGTACGACAGAGAAGAGATACTTACACCAGTATACAGTTGGAAATCTATCGCAGAACCATCAATACCAACACTAATGGGTTGTTGAGCAGCAGCACACAAGAGTGCACTGTCCGTTTCATCTACATCTTTATACCCGTCAATGGATACAACTTTTATTTCCTCCTAATCAAGTAGAAACACCATCAATGAGACAAATAAGATACATTCAGAACTTTCTTGAAGTAAAAACGTTTGCTAAAATTTCTGTAAACTTAACCTACTGAGTATAAATCAACATCAAGAGGTTATATTAATACAGGGGGACCAAACCTTGGCTGTGTTGCAGGTACCATCAACTCCTGTATAAGGATAATTAGCTTCTGTATCGATTCCACCATTGTTTATAACCCATTCGAAAGCATAGTCCATATAGCCTCTTTCACACCCATAATTGGTTGTATCACAGTCTACAAGCTCTTGCTCTGAGAGGCTAATCAGGTCGCTAGTGACAATGGCATTTATTCCTTCTATGGCTCCAGTTGTGGAGAATGACCAACAACTTCCTGTGAACATTTCATGTCCAGACCACATTATTGTTTTCATGTCAAGACATAAATCGGATAACATTGGATGTGGGGAAACTCAGAAATAACTTTAACTTAAATAAACAAGTTTATTTCAAAATCTTGCTTTTATCATTTTTTATTTATTTAAAGATTCTAACTTGCAGGATCTCTCTTCCCTTAGGAATCATTTTAAGTCAATTTTCACCAAATATATATGTAACTTTACTCATTTTTAAAGCACTACTTATTTATAAAAAGCAACCTTTTAAATTATAACTTAAAATAAAAAAAATATTTGTTTATAATTAATATATAATAAATTCTTAAATATTTTTGGTAACTAATTACTTCTGATTCCTGGCTTTGTTTATAATTAATACATGCAATTGTTTTTTAAGAATATTTTTTAATTGAAAATACATTTAAAAATTTATTTCTTTTAATTTTAATATTAAAACTATGAAATATACTTAAAATAAATATCAGTTTTATATTTTTTTTTAAGTGAAAAAAAAAAAAACAAATTCAATAGTGAAAACAAACACTTTCTTCGGCTTATTCGAGGCACATGTCGTTGGATGGGCAAACGATATTCCATCTATATCAAGAAGAGAATCCTTCTTCCATCCTCCGACTCCGAGAGTAAAGCATGTGAGGCCGAAAACAAGCCACGCCAATCATTTTCTATTTCTTGATAAATGACATGATATTATGCACGTAGAAAACGGGGAATAATAATAATTGCACAGTATTTGCCCACCGGTCTAAGAGACATGTGTTATAATAAATATGGTCAATTGATTGGATTTCGATGCGTCTAAGAGTACTAAAGCAGTTGTTTTTTATTAAAATTATTTTTTAAAATTTATTTTTAATATCAATATATTAAAATAATTTAAAAATATTAAAATAATTAAATTTTAATAAAAAAAACAAGTTGAAATTTAAAGCAACAATTTAGGTCAAAGGTTTGTCCAATTCAGGTCAAAGGTTTGTTTTAAGGACATAGCTTCTTTTTCAGAACTTGGTGCTGCTAGATACCGTATATTGACATTTCTAACACAAATACTTATGCTTGCGAAATTTAAGATTTCTCAAACTAATGTTTTCTCGGCTTAAGGATGATAAATATCGAAACATCTGATTAATCATTTACATATAGCATTATATAAATTAATCTCTACTGACTGTCATTTTACGATCGAAGGTTTGTAGTAAAAGCCCTCAATACAGGGAAGCAATACGCATTTGATATCATAGACAGCGGCATTTCCTATTCTAAATCTCCCTTAATTAAATGAAGTTATTGAGGGAAGCTTACCACAGTCTCCTTGGTCCTTAACAGCAGTGACAACTCCCTTCTTCCTCCAATCCAAGCTGGAAGGTGCATCGCACGACTGCAAGTTTCTCCGACTCCTGTCTTCTGCATCAATCCTCGTTTTGTTGATGGGTTTCTTCACCTTTGACAGATAAAGTTGCTTGAACTCCTCATTGCTCAAATCAGCAAACTTGTTCAACCCCACCCTATGCCTCAGAGTTGTTTCCTTTCCTGTTTTCTCAATTATATATTTCAGGTTCCTCTTAAAATTCCCGAACCTCTTCTCTGCCTCTTCTGCATGCTTGTAAGCCTTCTGGTGCCTATCTCTCCATTGTTGAAAGATTTCAATGATGCTTTCATCTGGTGGAAGCTCACTGAAGTCATTGCCAACTATAGAGTACTCACTAGGGAGGCTAGAAGACACGCTTGTTAGCCCAACTAGAAGCAAGAGAATTAGATGAACCATTTGGGATTTCTTGAAATCTTCCATCTCTGATGACATTGATTTTTCTTATCTGTCTACACTGCAATTTTATATGGAGAATTTATAAGGTGAAAAACTATAAGCCCGATCAAGCCTACCAGTCAGCTCAAAAAAACGTCCTCATCTCTCACTTTCCGCCGTTTGCATTAAAAATTGGAGGGAGGGGTAAAATTATCTGAATTTTGAAAGTGACCGAAACGACTTTTGAGTTTGGAAGTGATTGAATCATAGGAACTGTAAAGGGTATTATGGTAGTTAAAACTGTACCACTTGTTCATAACCTTCTCGTAGCACCAAACTATTTTGGGTAGGTGATCATCTGCTATTCATATCCCTTGACTAGTGAGTGGCGCACAGGCAGAGAGCCCGAGACATCTACCAGTCACGATAAACGTGGTTCTCTGTTGTCGTGTGTAAATGTGTGCAAAAGATCTTATGTTTTTTACGAGTGGGGTTTGCCTTATGGGCTCTCTTCGAATTTCTTCTTGAAGCTGACCTTCATTTCTTGAAAAAGCTCTCTGACTAAAACTTTTAAGTGCTGCACCTACAGCAGCACAAACATCGTTCTGGCACTCTTAAATTGGCTGACTCACTAATTAAAAAAATGTATGTTCACAAATTTAAGAGAATTTCTAGTTCTTGAATGAAATGGTTTTAAGCTGGAGTGGATAATCTGGAAATAGTAACTCGGGTATAATTTAATTGGTCAGCTTCTGGGTTTGCTTTTTAGAGATCACTGATTCGAGTGTCACAAACCTTAGAACTACTAGAAATTTACATGGTCGTTAACTTCAGGATCTCGAGGGATTAGTCAAAGTACACGTAAGCTGGCCCGGACACCACAATTAAAAATAATAATAACAATAATCTGGGAATAGTGATCAGTCAAAATCTATTATAAAAACTGGTCTAGCTACTAGTCTTGCATGACAAAATTGCAGTAAACTGGTAGATGGATCGTTCATTTATAGTTTTTGACACTTGCCAACCAATTCACTGATACAGCGTCAATTTCGTTCACCAAAACTATTAGATCAAGGCCAAAATGATACAAATTTCAAACTTTTTCTAAAATATTCATATAAAGTAATCCAAAACCTATTATTTACCAGGAAGTCGGTTATGTGCATTGTTGTCCTCTACCCCACTCATGGGCTTATTTTATCCTCCTCTTTTTGCCTTCGGAAACAAAAAATTTGCCTCATCTTTTATTAGTTGATGATCATTTCCATCCATAAATGGATTCATCCGTTCATGAGATTCGGTAAAAAAAAAAAAAAAACTACTTAATACCAGACCCTGACGGCTATGGGATTTCAATCCAACTACATAACTGAGTATTTCAATCCATGACGGCTACCATGATCCTTTACGAATAGCCTTCTTTATTCGAAGAAAAAGAATAGGAGGATTTCAATCCAACTACATAACTGAGTATAATTTTCTGGACTTATTGACCATGATAGTTTATGAACTATCAACCGTTGCATGTAAAGAAATTAATTATGCATGAAAATAGAAAGACCAAGTTTAGCCCTCACCCGTATTTCCCCGTGAGTCGGATAAAGTTTTTTAGTAAAAATAAAATAAAATATACAAGCTTTTTAATTTTATTTTTTAAAATTATAATCATAAATCAAAAGGTCTATTGGAACTACTTGTGTCATTAAATATAAAAAACAAAGTGTTAGTTTATCTATTCAACTCATTTACCTACCGATATTAATAATGTGTTTTTTTTACATCAATTAAAAAATATAATCATAAATCATAAATTCGATGCTTATATATAATAAAATATAATAAAAATCATATGTATTAATAAAAAAAATTGGAATAATATTACAATTGCTACAATGAAACACCAATTTCACATTATGTGTAGAATAAATTTCCAAAAAACAAAATATGTAAAGAAACAGAACATTAAAAAACAAATAATAAAAATAATAAACATAAAAATTGGTATAAATAGGCCAAGTGTAAAGAATAAAAAAAACTATAAAAACACTAAAATCATGAATTTGGCATGTAGGTTCTATTGTTGTTTTAAAAAACAATATCAGGTATGCAGACTGCTCTAATGTGTTTTTTACATGAAAAAATAAAAGTGTCATTTGAAAAGCCTATGAAATTATCTAACTAAATAAATCGATAATCATTTATGTAAATAAAAAAAATCATTAACAATAACTACCAAAAAAACTGTAAAGATAAGATATTTACCCGATTATGTTTACTAAACTTTTTTATTTAAATAAATAAAAGATAAATCCATTCTAAAAAAACTCATGGCTTAAATGATAAATACAAATGAAAATGATTGAATAAACTCATACCATAAAAAAATATTATGAAAAGCCAAACACATTAGGAAAATATAAGGAATTGACACTTGTCGATATGATGCAAACATATTAAAAAAAGATTAAAAAAAAGCCTTAAGTGAACGTGACAGCCAACCAGGGTGAACAAATCATACACATGATTGGGGACATGAAATTCGGATTATCCTATAAATAGCAAAGCAAAAAAATTATTTTAAAAAAAAATTCAAAGTCGACCCGGGCTAATTTTTCAGATTTATGACCTGGGCAGAGTAACCTTATTAAAGGCAAACTTGAAAAAACAAAGAAACAACATTTTAAATAAACAAATATTGATGGATGAAATTGAAAAAAAAAATCAATAAAAAAACAATGCAAAACAAAACAAATAGCAATTAAAAAAATTAACACTAAAATCAACATAAAACTAATTGAAGTTAAATGTTAAGGGAAAATTTAAATGAAATTAAATGTTTAGAGATGAAATTAAAAAAAAATCAACTAATAAAATGATCAAAAAATATAATTAAAAGAATTAGCACCAAACTTGACATAAAAAATTATCAGCCCCATATGCCACCTGATGTTTCAGACACGCGTTAGCAGCCTTTTTTAATGTGCACAGACTAAACAACAATAACAAAAAAAATCCTTGTGAAATTATAACCAAGCCCTTAAAGCCAAGGCTAAAAAGATTTAATGGCAAAGGTAATAGAGTAATTCAATTGTTCATAAAATTATATAAAAAAATGCAAATGCCCCAGGAACTAAATAACAATAACAAAAAAACTACTAGAAAATGACAATCAAGCCCCTGAAGCTAAGACTAACAAATTTGCATAGGAAGGGTATTTACGTAATTCAATTGTTCATGATAAAATTAAAATTACCATACGACTCCTAGACCAAAAGTTTTAATTGTTTACTCTATAAGAGCAATATAATAATTGCATTGTTATTAAAAAAATAAAAAGATGATACTGCTCCAAACAAATCAAGAATGACAAATTGATCAAGTAAAAAGACAATCCTCCCCTCGAGTAAAGCTTTAAAAGTTAAAAAATAAAAGGTAAAAAGATAATTTATTTCACCGTGGATGAGCTACAGGAAACTCCCGTGATTTAGTATTTTACTTAATTAAATATGACAAGTAATAAAGATTGTAATAAGGGAAATAGATCATCGGACTATGTGAAGAAGCATGGATGTAGTCGGAAGCATAATAAATACAACAACAAGCATAAAATGATTGAAATAGGTTTTTACAAACGTAATTTTATTTTTGATTTTAAAGTCTAATGAGTTATGCCTTATAAGTTTTTAAATTGGCGTGAAACTGATTTTAACAAAGAAATAAAAATTAAAAAGTCTAACAATAATATAAAATCAGATTGTTTTTAATATTTCTCTTAAGGTCTTTAATGATAAAGCACCTAACATAAATGGAAACTTTGAAATTAAAAGGAGTATGGAAAATAGACCGATAGGAAAAGATAAAAGTATATTTTTACTAAATAAAACTAACACAAATACAAAATCAATAAAAATAAAATAAAATAATAAAAAGCATGGGTGAATAGGAACCTATTTTAAAAAATAAATTTTTATATACAAATTCATTAGCAAAAGGGTAAGAACACAGTTTTATGAAACAAAACTAACATGAATGCGAAGTTAATAAATAAATAAATAAAAGTCAAAATACGAAACAAGAGAACTAGAGAAGTCAAAAACAGAATACAACAAAAAGTACACGACTTCAAGACACCTGTGAATCCTCTCTTCCTGTTGCAACTACTAACCCAAATCACTTCAAAAATCACTATTACACGCATTGGTTACTTTACAAATGCCCATTTAAATGAAGTAGATGAAGATCACCAATAAGTTGTAGCTTTGTAGGCATTCATATTAACAAATTTGCAGGTGAAATAGGACAGCTTCATTTAAAAAAATTTATATAGATAAAAAACAATAATTATATCTCACACACCAAATTCATGCAACAAGAAATTACTCACCGAGCCTAAAATGACAACAGAGAATCTAACAGTGAATTCCAAGCAATGACTACTCATCTACAATTTCATGAATCCTACTCAGTTCAATAAATTGACAGATGAAGTAAATTGCAGGGAAAGAGAGAGGGTCACCACAAAAACTTCTATGCTATACAGTTAGTCTGAATCCAACAGGATGGCTAAATTGTGATGGCGCCATCTGCTAGCCAACCAAATGTCAGAAGAATGCTTAACCTGGAAGGAGGTTGGCTTAAGAACCAAGTGGCTTAAACGCTTTCCCAGTTTTCTTTACAACCTTGTCATCCTAGGAAAATAGTTTGTCTGAGATAACTACCTGCAGCACAAAAGCAATTGCAAAAATTGCCTGTATTTCATGGAACCCAGCACTATAACACAATTGTTGCCTGGGCTTTTACAAGACTACCTGAAAACAGGAATGCATCTGATTTTTTTAGCGCACAGCTAGATTATGATCCCTGCTTCTACCAAGGATCTTGTCAACGGCTGCTAATACTTAGAAACCATACTTCAACACTACTATCAGTGACGAATAAGGAGCTAACAAGCAAAATGATTTAAAATGGATAGACTTTGCACAATTAGCCAAGTTTTGGAATTCAGCTAGCAGCTTTACTTGACTAAATTCAGTTCAAAAACATCCATAGTATACTTAAAACTTCATTAGAAATAAATGCCATTTACTCCTATAATTCAACAATACCACCCATCTCAGTTATCACATGAAATAAATGCCACTTCAACTGCATTAGTTTCACCTGATCTCATCCACTTAGGAAAACCTGATACATGCGCACTACAAGATAGTAAACAAATCTATCAGAAGGCCAAAGTGTAACAACTTTTTTTTTCCTAATCACTCTGGAATGTAAGTAAGAAGATAACAAGTTGTCTAGGCATCATAGCGAGCCAGGTGCTGATGTGAAAGAAAAACAATGGCTTTCTGCGATGCCACTTTGCTCATCAGATTCTCTACCATGCAGAGAGACACTATCCAAAGATTCTCATTAAGAAAATAAAAACTCGACGGATTCAGTTCAAGAGGAAATGTAACAGCATGTTAATTTTCCAACACAATCAATATGAGCTAGGGAACATCATGAGCTATATTACGTAAACCCTCATCTCTCAGCTCTAGGCAAACAAACTCCAAGAGCTTCTATGTACCCATCTACTCCAAATCAAGCTCGGGAAGCTTCTGCATGTGTATTAAAATAGTTTAAGCCTGACCTCGAATAACCACTTCATGTCTGAGAGGTATTGTGTTGAGTAGGAAGATGCTAATCCAACTTTGAAGCTGGGTTGGTTTTCAAGCAAACCCAACTAACTTGTGACATGCCCTTGAAAAGCCATCATCCCTTCATGTTTTTGGATATCCAAAAATAAAAAACACAAGGAAGCTATTTATATAAACAGTTCATCTATTGCACTACAGTTGGTTTGAATCTCCAACCCATAACCTGAGGTCACTTTTAAAGCCATCCAAACACCATAAGCAAAAGATAAATGCTTATAAGTTTTTGGATAAAGAATCATATCTTAACAGGAAATCAAAGGTCTTCCTAGGTGATTGGAAGCTAAAATGAGAACAGGTGGCTTTCCCCTTGCATAGAGGCGAAATTCTATCTGCATAGGATTTAGGCTACCCCTTAGGCTAAGATAGTAACCTTAAAAAGAGTAGATCCTCTCCCATACACTATTCAACAATCGAATTTCTATATAAAATAACTAAAACTTAAATATAACAGGAGGGCCTGATCCCAACCTTGTCTCTTTTTTTTCTCCTTTTCTTATCAACAATGAAACTTATGTAACCACAAAGAGCAAGAATCTCACTGGTAAATGCAAATTTTTACCCCTAAATTCAACACAAGAATATGGTGACAAAAGCATAATATCTACTCTCAAACCCCAAAATCAAATATGATCTTGCACAGAATCTGTAAATCCTGTACATGAAACACATAGACTTGCTATAGAGGAATACTAACTAAAAATATATATCAAAAAGAAATCGGTGCTATTCAAGGACACAGGAAATATGACATAGGAAGAACAAAAATTGCAAAGTAGAATCAAGTCCACTAGATACCCTTAGTTCATCCTTTCAATTTCAATTAAAGAAGCACTTCTGGCAAAGAGTAGATTAATTAATAATCATATAGTGATTTTAGCACTCTTACTAACAGCATTTGTAAATTAAAAATATTAAACAGACCAGGGGTTGTATGCCATGCTGATTTATATTTTGCAAAGGATGTAATGAAAGCAACAAAAGGTCAAAGCATCACAAAGTTAGATACAACAGAATGATGGTTTTGCAAACCAAGCATGATCCTACATCTCCAACATCCCTCTCCCCCGTTGACTAACCAAGTAAAGTGCCAGGATCTAATGCATATAGATTGTTCAATCAGCCAAACATAATGCATGGCGATGCATGTAATTCAACAATAGAGAGGTAGATAAATAGCATTATCAATTAATGTACATTTCATTTCTACTGTACACCGAAGGCATTAACTCTTATGGTTATGCTTTATTCGATAGCACTTGTTTGGTCCATCACAAAACATAAGATAAAGGATTTCAAATTTATCAAACCAATTCTTAAAGGAGGGCCATAGTTTCGCATCTCATACATGAGAGGAAGGAAGTCAAATTTTAATTTAGAAAGAAAATTTCCACCCGAACTATGTGAAACATTCCTTATTATATGTCGAATGAAAACAAGTCAAAGAAGATGCAACTCTCAAAAATCAAGGAAGCATCAAACAACACAAACTTTTTCGTGTTATTAAAACTGATTTACAGGGTTATTCAGCACCTTATTCAACAAAGTCATCCATGGTGACAAATCTCGCAACTATCAGATAAATAAACAACTACAAGAACAACCACATTTATACTTTTACTACTAAACGTACGACTTCCATTCAAAAATACAAAAAGTCTTGAATAAAAAAAAATAAAGGAAAAAAAGAAACACTTCCCTTTGTCAAGGTGCTCTCGGGTCCGTCCCATGCTGCCAAACATAAACCAACTCATCCCACCCAGTGCTTGCCATCAACCCATCAACAAGCACACTGATATCAACTCCAACAGCAAACTCAGTATGATGATCATACCTCCCAACCAATGCATCTTCAACCATAAAATCCCACATACAAACACTCATATCATACGAACACGAAACCATCAAATTCCTATGATGGGGCGAAAACTTAACTTTCCTAACAGCATACCCATGTCCATTCAAAACCGAAATCGGAGCTCTGAAACTCCTTACATCCCATACTTTAATACTCTTATCCACCGATGCAGTAGCAATAATACAATCATCATATTTATTCCAATCACAACACAAAATCTCAAAATCATGACCTGGAATAATCATCGTACTCCCCGGCTCACGCACGTCCCAGATTCGCACAGTACAGTCCCCGGAAGCAGATGCAAAAACATCCGTATGCCTCGGGTTCCACGCAGCAGAATAAACACAATACGCGTGTTCTTTAAACGTACGAATACTCGCCGGCCTGTCAAGGGTCCATAATTTAATCGTGTCATCCCAGGAAGCGGTAATAAAAGAATCACGGCGCGTGGGATTGTAATCGACTGAGTGGACTTCACGCGTGTGTTCCTGGAGGGAACGAATTGGGTTTTGTGTTGGGGGTAAGGCGGTGTCGTAAAGCTTGACGGACCCATCGGCCACAGCTGCGATTAAGAGGGAATCGTGGGATTCAGACCAGGCAAGGTCGTAGATGCCATCAGCAGTGTCGAAGGAGATGAGTTCGGTTAGAGGGGAGGAGGGTGCTGGAGGTAAGGAGAGGACGTGGAGACGACCGTTGCCGAGGATTCCGAAGTTCTGGGCAGTGGCGACGGCGAGACGGGATTCGTAAAATGGGCTGAATTTGACGGAGTAGCCATTGAATGGGGTTTTGAAGACTGGCATTGTTGGTAATGGTAAACGAGGTGGTTGGAATTTTGGGAATGTTTGGTTTGGTGGTGGACTGGATTGATTTGTTATCTTCGAGAAAGTGGAGGATTAATTTGAACACTGATTATTATTATGTAAGAGTGGTTCAAACGTGCTTTTATAGGTGTGATAAGTGCGTCAATTTTTTTTTTTAAATAAAAAATGATGTTCAGCTATGCTATTATTTTCAAAGAAATGAGAAAAATCTGAGATGTAAGTCATTGAATTGATTGGATTTAATAAATTTGATTAAATTAATAATTTAATTAAAAATATATATTAATAGTAAATAAAGTGAAAAAAAAATAAGTAATTATAAAAAAATAAGTTGATAATATCATATTTAGAAGGAAAAAAAAAAGTCTATTGAAGTTTTTTTCTTTTATTAATATAGGTGTCCAGACCAGCTTGCGCGCACTCTTGATTATTGGGGAACAAACTTAAAGCCTAACCAGTTGAGCTACCCCTCAAGGTTGAAGATTTACTATTACTTCATCGTGGACATTACCGCTAGAAAAAGCTCGCCGAAACAATTTTAACATTAATGCATAAGTTTGTATGATGATATCGAAAGAGCTTGCACGTATCGTCAAAGCAACAATCCAAAAATAAAACCAAATAAAATATCATGAACTAAGCATTTCATACTTATATCTAATCAACTAATTTAATTTAATTCTAAAACAAAAATTCTTTTAAAAAAGCTAAATTTAACAAAGAACAACAAATAAAAAGACCTGCGATAACATGAGTTATTTTAAAATCAGTGAAAAACCCTATAAAAAATAAATAAAAAATAATAGAAAGCAATCTCCAATTAAATAAAAATTAAAGGATAGAATTGAAAAAACATGAGCTTTAAAAAAGAGAAAAGAAAAAAAAAACAAGAAAAATCAGGTGAATGTCTTAAACTTGGATTAATATCCTAAACTCATTACCTGTTAGATCCTAGATTCAATCTCAATCAAGAATCTCAATTCTCAATCAATTTAATATTAAAAGATGAAACCGAAAAAAAACATCAATTTTAAAAAAATCAAAGTAAAAAAAATAGTAATTAAAAGAATAAGGTTCAAGTTTGAGAAGAAAAAAAATAGAAGGATGATGAAAACAAAAAAAATAAAGAAGGATGAAATCTTTATTTCCATTACCATTACCAACAATGCTAGTTTTCAAGTGACGCACGCGATGTCTCCTGGCAGTCAAATACTGGTTTTTCTAAGCGCTGTTAGAATTGTCTCAACGACCTCTTAATTCATGGGCAATGCGTGTGATCAACTAATCCCAGGTTTGGCGTTGATGGTTTTTTTTTCTTCTTTTCTCTCTCTTCCTCGATTTTCACACCTAACCTTCTAAATTTTCAAAGCAGCTCTTCAGACTCCGTACATGTTCTTTTGATTACTATTTATTTTATATAAAATAATTTGTAAAATTTATTTTTTTTCAATTTCATCCTCTTTTAATTTTTTTTATAAGTCAGATTATGCCATCATTCTTTTAATTACTATTTTTTTACTTTGGTAATTTTTTAAATTGATATTTGTTTTTTTCTAGTTTTTTTTTTAATATTAAATTGATTGAAAATTGAGTTTCTTGATTGAACTCGGATCTAAAATTTAACATCAATATTTATTATGATCGATCTTAATGTCAACAAGTTTTATTTGGTTAAAGGAGTTCCACTTAGATGTTTATTTATCTTTAAACTGTCTAAAACAATCATATTTAAGAGTGAAAAGATTTTTTTATTTCGGGTTGATTTCGAGTTTATGCGTGGTTTTAAATAAAATAGATAGGCTGGGAATCTTGGATATGTTGCTCAATTTTTCAAAGGTTTTTGGGGTGATTCTTCAGTAAAGTTTGGTTCATGTTTAGGAGAGAGATTGTGAATTTTCAGAGATTTTCAGTGTGAAGGTGATTCCTAAGGTTTTATATAATTATTCATATTTTTATTAATATCATTAATATTGCATTTAAATAGAAAAAATAACAAATTTGATAGATATTTGTGATGATGCTAACTGATCAACGATTCTATACTAAAATATTAATAATCTAAATTATTTTTTATTAGTTCAAAATGCATTTTATATTGATTATAACAATTTGAATAAAAAATTCTTTATTACCTTAAAAAATATCATTTAAATTAGACAGAAATCATTTTTAAATAGTTATGAATTAATAAGTCCTGTATAATAAATCTTATCTTATTCTTATATAAATGTGAAACTTCAATAATTATAATAGTGTCTTCCTGCCGAAGAATTTGTACAGTTTTCGGGCTTCTAAGCAACTGTATCCCAAACTGCAATGGTGTTCTTGGCAACAAGATGGGCTTCTGCACCGTTTGGATCATTGAGTTGTACAAGGAAGAGTTCTAAGTACGAGGACTCTAGAGCATTAAAATTCTTTAATATTATTTTTTTATATATAGACGAGATAACTTATTTAATATATATATTAAATATAAAAAATCAATTAAGGGAGAAAAAAAATTCTTAACCACTAGGCTAACCTTCTAAAATTACCATGGAATCATATATGATAAAACTTTTTGATAATCAATAGTAAGTTAATGCTACAAAAAAACCTACCAACTTCATGTTACGAAGAAAACTCATTCTTGTGTTGATTTTACTCTGCAATGTACTGTTCATTGCGGGAGAAAATAACATGGATTACGACAATGTTTTCTCTTCTTTTATTTTTCCTTGAAGAATTTTTTATTATGATCGTTGACTTTTTTTTTTCTAATTTTGTCTCGTCACATTGTGTTGATTGAGTTTGAGGTTGATAATTTATTTTAATTTGTCATATATAAGGTTATGATGGTATCAAAAAAAAATCTCAATATTGAATTGAAACTTGATTTTGTAAAATAAAATTTAGTTTTATTACATATAAAAAATTAAAATCATGGGGGTCATATTTGGCAATGAGGAAAAAATGTAGACTTTTTTTATAACTATTCATGAGGTGGCTTTTAAAGATTTTTGCATGTATATTTTTTTCATTTCATTTTCAATCCTTTTAGTTTGGAAAATTTATTTTTTGATCCAAAATTTTATTTTGTTCACATTAAATTTCTATGTTTGAAGAAGAGAGAATCGATGGAAAACAACATATGAGAGAGAAAATTATTGATTGTCCATATTACAACAACAAAAAAGCCGATTTTAATATTAATAGATTTCATTTGATAAAAACAATTACATTTAGGCATTTCTCACACCTTTTCTTTGTAGAAAAAGTACATCGGTCCTCAAGAAATTTTTTATTCAAGTTATTTTTTAGTTTTTTGATCGATTAAAAGTTGATCTAAGACTAGAAATTGGTTTATTGAGGTATGCAGAGATTTTGTTTTTAAAAACACTATCCATATATTATTGTTGATTAGGAATTATCATGACTGTAATTTAATTACAATGATGACAGTATAAACAAATTACTAATAGTTGGGTTTATTATGAATATTGATGGTTATAATACCATTTTTAGAGTTATTATGTTTAGAATTTCTATGCAGAAAAGGTTTAATTATACCGAGGAAATAACAGATGTTTTTTTTTGTGTGTGATTATTTAACTGCTTATACTGTAATGCAAAGGCAGCCATCAAGGTGGTGGCTAAGGATGTGGACGGAAGCAACTGATTTGAAAGAATTGCATAAATTAGAAATACAATAAAAAAGAAAGTCAAAGCCTTTTCTACATGTTTTTAAAGGATCATTAAGATCCATGACGAAAAAAAATAGATTAAAAAAGAGTGTACTAACAATTAATTAATAATTAAAAAACTAAAACAATACTATACTACACCTTTCATGCACACACTCACAAATCACATTCATTAACTTTACACTTTTTGCTTTTTTTTTCACTTTAATTCTTGTAGTTTTTGGCAACTTTGTTAAAACCTTTTCTCTATCACATTTCAATCCCTATAAATTTAAAAATGAAAAAAAGTCAACGAAAAGAGAAAAGAGTGGCCAAGTTTTCAGTCAGCCACATTATACTAAAAAAGAGAGAATTAATTTTAGTATCAATGATTAGTTTTGAAGATAATTATTTAATGGAGGTTGTTTGGATATTTGATCGAGCGAAAAAGAAAATAAGATAATTTTAATGTAACTTTTTATATAATTTTGTCAAATTAACTACTCTTTTATTTATTTTTTTATATACCATCGCATGGAGTCTTGAAATTTTCCTTTGATAACATTTGTTTTTTATTTAATTTAAATCATTTGAATTCTTGTGAATATTTATTTTAATTGCATTGAAATTTCATTTAAAAAATCATGTTGCTGATAAAAAAAAAAATATGTTTTCATCAAAATTAGAAAACACACATTAATATTAAAAGAAAAGTTTAACTAGAAAATACATTTTCTCTACAATTTAAATCTTTAAATTTTTTAGAAATATTTATTTTGATTATCACCAAATTAGGTTTTAAAAATAGTTCCTCTGCAGTACATAGACACACACGACTAGCTAATAACTTAACAACAACAAGCATTAAGATTTCTTATAATTAAAAAAAAAAACAGGCTGCCTTGGATAAAAAGTAATTTTTAATGTGGGTTTTCTGGAAAATTTAAGCAAGTGCCAAGTCATCCACAAGTGAGAGCGAAGGTCTTTTTTACTGTACTACAAGTGTTAGTGTAAGAAATGAAAGAATTTACCCAGCCCTTCGAGGAAAGGGGCACCTTTAAAAAGGTCTTGTCTGAGGTATCTAAATCGGGGGGAAATAATTGATTGATGAAATATTGATCGAACGATTTTGAACACCAAAAAAATTAAACTTAGTGTATATTATTTGATGTAAAGAATTTTATTAGACTGGTTTTTCATATTAAAATTATTTAAAAATCATATCTAATCTCAAGAAGTTTTTGAGTTTAAGATTGATTTGTTATTTTTAGACTATTTTTTAGATTATTTGAAGGCATAAATAAGTATATTAGGTCTCTAAGATGTTGTTTAAGTGTTTTTTAGTTAAAGAATGCTTGAAAATAGAATTTTTTTTTGTAAAACACCCCTACCTGACTTTGTTGTGACCTCTGGTCATTATAATTTAGGCAGAACAAGCGACGTGTCGTGGGCCTCAGGCCTGTACACTGTTTTTTTTTTATTGATTTTTCTTTCAATTTGACCCCTTATAATTGGATTTTTATAGATTTTTCTTGTTTAATTTTGTTTTTCAATTTAATCTTTTAATATTTTATTTATTTTTAGTTGGGCAACATATTTTATTTCAATTTAATATTTATAGGTTTATTGCAATCTTAAATAGATGCCGTGATATTTAGTTGGTTCTCAACTTTATGAATGCCTATTTTTTTTATCGTATAGTTGAAAAAAAATTATTTAAAAGAATTGTTGAACTTGATTGAATCTATGACTCGGGTCATAAGTTTGGTTGATCAAGAATTAAGCTTCTTAATTTGTTTCGGTTGAGGTAATAATTCTTCATTTATTTAATTAAATGCATATATAAACTTTTAGATTTATGATTGAGGTTTTTTAAGTTAAAAAACACATATGAAAAGCTATCATATTTATTTTTTGTGTTGGGAGAAAAAATTATCCTACTTACGGCACAGTGCAAGTCTAATAGCTATTATGAAAATCTAAAATGTGTTCACTGTGTAAAATGCCCTATGGATCTCCTAACAAAACATTGTGGACTCACTGTTTATAATATATATTTTTTTCATCTTTTTTTTAATGGAGCCCTTATTGGAATTTAGGCTACTTTGTTTGGAGATAGTAAGATTGAAAGACAAGGTGTCAAAGTGAAAAACACCGAAGAAATGGGCAGATTTCGAACTTTGGGCAAGATATTCATTGTAATCCTTATACTTTTTGAATTATAAATATTGCATCCTTTTAATTTTTAAATTTTCAAAAAAAATCAATTTTAGTTCAGAACTTCATTTTTTTTTTTATTTTTAAGTCCTTGGTTTGACATAGGAGAGAGAGAGTTGTCAAATTCTGGTCGTAAAGGAAGAAAACCGATGTTAACGATAATTTCGCCCACTAAAATGGTTGATATTGGTATTAATGGGTTTTATTTGGCGACGAGAGTTCCACTTGGGTGTTTTTTCACCTTAAAAAACAAATTTAAGCTTTGGAAGATTTTTTTTTTCAAGTTGATTTTGGGTTTTTATGCGAGTTTTTTAGGTTGTTTAAGCTCATTGATGAATTCATCAAGTGTTTAGAGTCCTTTCTAAGTGTTTTGGATTAAAAAATTGTTGACAAGTGGGATTATTGACTAAACACCGATGAACCCTGATTTTCCAACTACTATAGTGGCTGAAATATGGGGAAAAACATATGCATTGTCTAGATTTGTTTTTCAAAAGAATTTGGGATAGACAAAATGTTTCTACTTTTTCATTTTTTTTAAAATTGATAATTTTTTTATAATATGTATTTATAAAATATTTTTTAATTTATATTTACATTAGTATTCCTTCTCTATGATTTTTTTATTTAGCCTTTTTAGATAACAATTGTTTTTTTCTAATTATTTTATATTTATTTAATTTTTGAAGAGATTATTCTAATTAAAATATGATTTTTGTTTTTTTATGTTTTATATAAATGAACTTAATTTTATAAAATAATAAAAAAATATTTTTGGATAATATTTCTAATAAGAGCAACTTGGCGTAATATTTTTTCCATTTGATTTTATCCAATCAATTTCATGTATGTGTCTGTTTTTACTATTATTTGATTAAATAAAAAAATTAATTTTAATAAATAGAGTCATTGAACACAATTGGGTAAATGATTTTTATTGCAAGATCAAATATATGGATTTACTTCTATCTTTCAATTTTTCGAGTTACATATTTAGTTATTGTTAATGATTTTTTTTATTTATTGACTTAGATTATTTTCAATTTATTTAATTTAATTGCGTGCATAAACTTTTCAATTTATACTTAAGATTTTTTATGTAAAAAAAAACATATCGGAAAAGCTTATATATTTTTTTTTATTGGAAAAAAACATATCCTACACCAAGTAGAATACGGGTCAAATAGCTAGATTTTCACTATATTTCTACACCCACATGCTCTATATGAACATTATTGTTAGGGAACAATTACTTTAGTTTGTATAGTTTTTATTTTTTTCAATTTAATCTCTGGAGTTTTATCTTTTTACATTTCAATCCTTAAATTTCATTTTCATAACTTTTTAGTTATTGAGAGAGAGAGAGAGAGAGAGAGAGAGAGAGAGAGTTTAATCAGACCACAAAAAAAGATTAATCTAGGTACCTATTCATCTTGTAGATGAGAGTTTAATGATAATGGTTTCGTCAATCAACCATACTAGAAAACGTAGATTAGAGCTCGCAATAGTTTTAAATTCAATTTGATTTTTTTTTTAATTTTAGAGTGATTTTAAGGCATTTGGGGAGTTAGAAATGAGGTAATTCGTGTTTCCATGATGTTTTATAAGTGTTTTCTACAACATAATATTTATTAAGCGGATAACATATCGTCCGCTTAATAAAAAAAGAGTGCAAGTGTGCGGGCTTGGTACAGGCTTTCACGTACTTATACTTTTCTATTTTGAGGTGAGATACACATGCCTAGCCTCCTAGGCTCATAAATCTTTTTTTTTTTCAGTTTAAAATAAAATTCTTATCTAAATAAATAATTACAATGCTAGTTAGAAAACATCCATTATGCTATGATTTTGAAATACAATTAGGCCTTTTATAGTTATATTTGTAATACTTTTTTCAATAATTATATATGAGCTTAATATGCAATGAATTATAAAAAAGATTTCACATGAATATTTAATGAGGACTAAATAGACTTTTTCTTGTTGTTTTGATATGATATTCACAAATTAATTACTCTTTTATTGTTCATATATCCACATAAAAATTATGAAGACATTTTTTTTTGTTTTTTTTTTTGAGATTTTCTTTTTAAATTATGATAAGTTTTTCCTTAAAAAAACATTAGTAAAAAGATAGGGTTTCGTCCAAAAACATAAATTAATATGAAAATGAGAGCTCTGCATCAAAAAATAATTTTTTTAGTCCCTTTGAGATTCTTGTGAATATTTCTTTTAATTATATTAGATTCTTATTTAAAAAATGACATTGTTAATAAAAAAAATTTATATCAAAACAAAAAAGATACATAAATAAGAAATGGGGACTTAGACTTAAGAAATACATTTTCTCCTCTATAATTAAATCTTTCAAACTCTTATTGATATTTGTATTAATCCTCTTATAATTATATATAAAAAATAATTTAAAAAATTACCTAGCGGCATCATGTATGCGTAAAATATAGTATTATCCTATATACTAAAAATGTTATGGAAACAGAACAATAAAGTTCACTGTGCGTCCAAATTCAGATGTGCTATGGACTACATTATCCATATGAGCAGTGCATATTTTCTCATTTGTCATTTTGGTCATCAAGATTTGATTTTGCAATTTTATCATCCCAAGTTACATTAGCATGGTGTTATGTATTTAAATTTCTTTCAATTTGCATACTTTTATATATACAAAGTGTTGAGAAATATTCCCACGATGAATTAAAAATTGATTTTGTAAAATAGAAGAAGAACTAAAATAAATCAAAATAGACCCCATTTGGATTTTGGTGTTAAAAACTTTACTTTGCTCAATGAAGTTCTAATTTGTGTATTTATTGGTCCCTTTTATTTTAATACTTTACATTTTAATCCAATTTTTTTTTCCTATTTTAGTACTTGGTTATTGAAAGAGGAGAGAGAACATTATTGAAAAATATCGAGGAAAAAGAAAGTGCTCATATAGCCACACTTCAGCCACAAAAAAAAACCTATATTGATGTCAATGAGTTCATCTTTTTAGAGAAGTTCAATGAAGGTATTGTTGCCCTCTATCTGTGCTGAAAAAATTATATTGAGGTCTACAAAGCTTTTTTTATTCATTTATTTTAGAGTGATTAAAGAGTGTTTTAGAGTTGGAAATGAGTTTATTGAAGATTCTAGGATATTTTTAGGTGAAAGAAAGTAAGAAAAAAACAATTTTGAGATTCCAAAACTCATACTTGTATTTCTTAATCTCTAAAGGTGGTCAAAAACTTATTCAGTAAGCAAAAAGTCATATGTCAGAATTGATGAAATGTCATCCATTTAAGAAAAAAAATTAGACCAAAATGATGCATCATCTACTTTTATTTTAAAAAACAAATAAGGTTTGCAAAAAAAGTTTTTTTAAAATGCTTGGCCAGGTGCATGTACGGGCCTAGCTTAACAGGCTTAATAATGCCTGATTTTTTTTTAGCTTTCATTATATTTTTTTCTATTTAAATTTTAATTAATAATCCCTCTCTTGTTTTTTAAATTATTTAGTTTAACTATTTTAAAATATTAATCAATTTTTTAATTGTTTCTTTAATCTCATATTGCTTCAAAGAGATTGATGTAATTTATTTGTCTCTTATATTTTATATAAGTAAGTTGTATTTGCTTGATGCATTTATAAAATAAAAATTATTTATTCTTAGAAACTAGAATTAATCTATATAATAAAATAAATGAAAACTCATAAAACAAAAAGATAGTGGGGTGAAACACTTGCATGTGCATCTATATTTTATTTTTATTAGGACGATTAACTTCCCGTTTTAATATTTAATAAACATTAATAACTATTTTTTGATTTATCAATTCATACATTTTTTAAGATATAATTTTTGTTTTTTAATTAAAAAAATCATGTTTCCCGAAAACACATCTACAATGTCGAAGTTTTCTTTTTTTGTATTAAAAATTTACTTGAAATCATACACGTAATATGATGCAAGTTATACGACTAGTAGTATATACTAAAAGAAAATAGTTTTTTTAATTGTTCACCTATAACCATGCGTACTATGGACATCACTGCAAGGGAATAGTAATTTTAACAAATTTGGTCCCTAAAGGTCAAGATTTTTACCACTTTGGTCCGTATATTTTTATAGATTTACAATTGAATCCACAACTTCATTTCATTACATTTTGTCACTAGGTCCTTTAAGATGAGAAAAAAAGTCATAAAAAAAAATAAAAGAAAATTAGAGGTCAACAACATACTAAAAAAACCCAATCTTGGTATATTCATTTTAAAAGGAAAAGTTTTATAGAGGTGGTTGAGAATTTTAATTTTACTACAAAAAATAGATTGAAGCTTGAAAATATTTTTTTATTAAATTTAATTTTAAGTTTTTAGTATCGGTATTTTAACCTTACAAATGAGGTTATTATATTTTTTTTAATGTATTTTTAGATAAAACAGAGTTCAATAATGCCCATTTATTTCTCGAAGATCTATTTTCCAACTAGCACTAGTGATTAGAAATGATTATAGGGGAGGACATGCCATCTGTTATATGTACAAAGTATCTATATAGGGTAGACATGTGTTGTTCATCCATTTAAAATTACAAAAAACAAAAAATACATAGGGTAGACACGTGTAGTCTATCCATTTAAAATTACAAAAAACAAAAAATATAGCCGCATAAGTCTGGCTTTCCTAGCCCACACAAGGCTAGGCTTATCTTTTGAGCCTAGCATGTGAGACATGCCCTTCTTGCCTCGTGCTCCTTTCACCTTTTGTTTTTTTATTTATTTTTTGAATAAAATTCATTTTAAATAAAATTAAACCTAAGTAGATTAAAGTCTAATTCTTATAATGACGTGTTTTTTAATTAAATTATTTTGTTTGTTTTAAAAGTGTTTTTGAAAAAATTTAAAATTTAAAATTTTTTTATTTTTTTTAAATTAATATTTTTTTGGTGTTTTTAAATCATTTTAATGCGCTGATGTCAAAAATAATTTTTTTAAAATAAAAAATATTATTTTAATAGATTTTCGAGTGAAAAACACTTTAAAAAATAACTGCAATTATACTTCCAAGCACGCTCTTAGTCATAACATCTTGCAATTTTTAGAGGGAATAAAAAGAAGAAAGAAAGCGGGTTGCAGGGACGGGAGAACTATACTATAAGAAGAAAGAACCTTACATGCTTACTCTTTCACATGCAGTGCGCATAAATTCGTTGCCCTAAAATCTGATAAAAGGAAAGTGAAAGTATGAAGAATTAAGCTCACAAACTTAGATATAAAAGGGTCCGCCATAAAAACTGGCTTTTTCCAAACAGATTTTATGACCTCTTGAAGGCCTTCTCCCTCCCCCGGGGGAAAATGACACAATCCCGCAGATTTAGAAGTAGTTGAATTCAAGCTGGCTAGTTTTGGAGCCTTCCTGAACAGCCTCATTTATACCATTTGAACTATTTTTCAGTTCTTGATAATCGATAGTTTTGGTACCTTGTTTCCTCTTTTTTGGCCTTTTCCCCGGCAGAAGGTGGGCTAATAGATAAATAAAAATAAAAATAAAAATAAAGTATCCTTAGTGGGCATTCGCGGTCAAATTACTACTCACTTGACATTTGCTATGCCAGTTATATAAAAAATGCATTTATCTTTTAAAAAATCAAATTGATTTTTGTTTTTAGTGTTTTTCATATAAAAATATCTGAAAATAATTATTTTAAAATAAAAAAACATGCTGCTACATGTCCGTCTATTTTCAGAGGACCCCCCACATTCGGAAATCTGAAATCAGTCTGAGGACGGACGGTTCAAAATGGGTGTTAATTATTTGTTTCACAATTAGTATTTTTTGACGAGTTAATTTAGCATTAATAGTTGCTGGATTTTGTGATACAAAGTTGAGAAAAGATGGTCACAACATCAAAACCACCTCCAAAATGGACCGTTCTCCATACTTCACATGCTGCCCACTAACATCTACATCCAAACCATTTAATGGATGGGCCACACTTTAGATGGGACACTTGAAGTCTTTGTTTTTGTTGCAGGAAAAATATTTATGGAATTTTTAAAATTTTTAGATTATTTTATGTGTTGATGTTAAAAATAAATTTAAAATAAAAATAATATTATTTAAATATGTTAAAAAAAAACATTTTAAAAACAATTATAACACAATATAGTTTTAACTAGTTATTTCCTTGTAGCAAATCTCAACGTGGGCTCACAAATGGATTGGTCAAAGTGAAATTATGGATGGATCACATCATTCGTAGAAAATCACTCTCAAGAGGATCATGCATTGTGAGAGATCTTCTCACTTGTCGTGATGGGATTTTTGAATTTTATTGTTTTACTTGAAAGAAAACCTCTCAAGTCTTGACCACCACGAGCAAAAGAATCCACACAATCACACTGTTTTTTCCAATATATATATATATATGAATAAACATAACCAAGCAACAGGATTATAAAAAGCTAAGATCAGGTATGCGCCTCATAGCGGGGTGAATTGTCCTTCGACACAAGGGCAAGTAGACAATTTACCATCTCTTTGGTCGAAGCACTTCTCAAAACTAAAAATCTACAGTAGAAATAGAGTAAAAGAAGTCCACCACAACCTCACTTTTCAATGAAAGCCACAATCCACATGATCTCGTTTTGGGATGCAGAAAGATCACAGCCCCTTTTCTCAAAAGAAGATTTCTCTAAGCCCTAACTCACCCAATACCCAACTCACTCCGAGCCTTGCCAGTTGCCACTCTCTCCCAAAACGACCCCACCTAGCAGTCTCTCCACCTAATCCTTGTGGCTAGTTCAGTCAGTCGTATCTTGCCAAATTTCAAATCTTGATTGACACGCATGTCTTGGATCACCCCTCCGCAGAAGGGTCTGTCTTGTCGTAGCTTACTCGGCAGTCCCGATCATGTATGTACTAACATGCGTTGCCCTTACCCATGAGCTCCCCCGGCCTTGCAAGCCGAACTCAAAATTATCGAACTTGGTGAATGCAAGGGGGGGGAATGGGAGGGTCCCCGTATGATGGATCCAAAAGGCAAAGTACAGAGTGAGGTGCAATTATTAAAGCCATGAATTTCATCCTAAGCAAGTGAGAAAAGAGATTATATAATTAATAAAGAAAAACATCATTTGTACATAATCCACTTTAAGTGACCGATTCTCACTGTTATTGTGTTAGATAACAAAAGGAAAAAAAAAAAAAAAATACCCTTCTCTTTCACGGCCCCTCAATTTCTATTGACTCCCCTCAATTTGAAAGTTTCACCTTTCTCTCTCTCTTTCTCTTCATATATTGATCCCCCTCAATTTCTACAGAGCTCTCCTTTCTTATTCTCTATCTCAAATATGAAAGACTCGTAGCGAGAGAGAGGGTGGTAGAATCACACAGAAAGTACTAGCCATGAAGGACACCATAAGGTGTTGTATCTCTTGCATTCTACCATGCGGAGCTCTTGATGTAATCAGAATAGTACACTCTAATGGTCGTGTAGAAGAGATCAGTGGAACAGTCCGAGCTTGTGAGATCATGAAAGCATATCCAAAACATATCTTGAAAAAGCCATCTGCACCATCTGATGATGGGGTTGTTCCAAAGATTGTTATAGTCCCACCAGATGCCGAGCTACAACGTGGAAAGATTTACTTTTTGATGCCAGCTCCACCAGCACAGGAAGCCAAGAGTTCTCGATCATCAAGAGGTTCCGGTACGAGAAAGAAAAGAAGAGAGATAAGCAATAATAACAGAAGTGAAAGCAACAACTCGACCCATCACGGTACCGACTCCATTTCAATGACAACAAACCTTCTCATTTCTGATCAGTATTTGAGTGAGATTCTATCGGAAAAGATATCAACCCAGAGAGATCGAAGAAGAGGCCGTGTTGGTGTGTGGAGACCCCATTTAGAAAGCATATCAGAGGCACCATATGATGCATAAATAAAAGAGTCCGGCTCATGTCAAGTTATATCAAATTCTTGTTTACTTTTTTCTCTTTGTGATTCCTTTTAGAGGTTCTTTTAATTTTCAGTACTAGGGCTCATCAGGAACTTTCTTCTCATTCAAATTTTATTTTCTTTCAATTTTCTTCTTTCTAGTGTGTATATAGAGGCATATAGAGAAAAACAAAAATAATGCAAAAGCTGGGGAATCAAAGTTTGGACATTGTGGAGACAAGATGATCATCCAGAACAGCCGTGGTGGGATTTTAATTTGTATCATCATATATTTTAAAGCTGTATGTAGTTGCTTTGAACTTCATTGAAGTTTGGGTTTCAAGAGCCACACAGGCAATTCATGGAAGCTATAGTTTTGCAATCTTGGAAGATCACAAGCTCTTAAGAGGTGCAAGCAAATGTTCTGTAAGTTCAGTTTTGCCGTTGTTGATGGATAGAGAGATCCTACTTCTACTGTGCATTGTACCAATCAGATTAGGAGAATGATTGAGATATATATGATGATTATTACACTACAATTGGAATTCTATAGTCACTGCCCATCATCTTGTTGAATTGTTCTTGCCTTCCAATCTTCAATAAAGGAAAAATGTAAATGGAGCTCAAATTGTTCTTCAAATTAACACCAAGTGTTTTTGTGTGTGACATGATGCTTGCATCATTCTCAATAAGTGGGCATAAAGCAATATATGTAATAGGAGTATTAATTCCTTTTATTTCTAGAGCATAAACTATTATTATTCGAGAGAATACATAATGTCGCGACGCCATCCATAAATAATTCTATTGTGCTGTAAGAGCTAAACATGTTCCAATTCACGGATTTAAAAACGGCCGATTTAGCTGGGCTCAACTGCATAGAATAAATAATGTTAGGTTAATTAATTAATTAACTAGTTGTGTTAATTACAATTGATTCCGATTTTCCAACCACTCGTGTGTCCTTTTTTTTTTTAATGAAAAGTAGCCATTTTTCATCCATAAATCCAGGGATTTACCAAGCAAAATATACATATATTCCTCCTCTGTGTTACTGGCTGCTGGGCCCTATTATCAGTGCTGCAATGGAAGAGAAAGTGCAAGGTTCAACCTGAAATTATGTGTTGATTATTGATATTAGATCATGACTCGATCGAGATCATCGATGAAGGAAACTCCTTGTTTCCCTTCTGAAAGATGCGGGTTGAGGGTAGAGTCCCAGAGCTTGCCCATCGGCTTCGATGGAGGTCGTACCCATGGTGTACATTCCCTGTAATCAAAGTGACTTTGAGGTGGATGTCCCCACAAAACTTTCCACCGTTGAATAATTAATAAGGCACTTCTATCTAGCTTTCACTAACAAGTGGGCTTGCTAGCTGGGGCATGTCTTTACGCATTTTGTTCTCTCAAAGATGATGATGATGATGATTATTAGATGGTGCCACCAGCATCTGTAAAGGTAATTTACAGTATATTTTGACCTCTGTATTGGCTGGATAGCCTTGGAGCAAGCCCATGTTCAAAATCCTAAGCAAATATTTTGCGAGTCCCACCATCTGGGACCGAAGAAAAGAGGACAGGGCTTTGATATCATTGGAATTTTAATCTAATTCAATAGGATACCACTCCATGGCTTGTCAGAGTGGCAGAGAGGCAGTTCAAGCCATATATATATATACTTATCATGCAACAGCTTTTGTTATGCTATCTGCTTCCTTCCTCTTCTGATAATTTTCTTGGGTAAAAGACAAGTTAATATCCCACCTCAATTTGAACCTTGCAAGTTCAAAACATTAATTTGAACTCTAAATTATTCAATATTTTATATCCTTCATCTAAGACATAATTGATAAAAGGATTTATCTTAATTTAATCCTAAGTTTGGGGGCCAAGTATTTTTTCCTAGCTAGTGGCTTCAATTAAATCAATGTCCCTCTAATACTTTTATCGTGAAATATATTTATCCAAAATTCATTATAAAAAAAAAAAAAAAGAAGAGTTTCTAACAAGTTTTTTCTAGATTCTCACACATTCATCCTCACTTCATTTTGTAGTGTTTTCCCTTTTTGTTTTGTGCTTTGTGTTTCATCATAAATCTATAGATTATATTCACTTTGTTGAGAGATAATTGAGTTATTTTATTTTGATTTAAAGATCTTATTTTAAAGTTTATTTAAACTAAGATGGTGTTGTTGGAATCTTGTGAGATATATTGCAAACATCATAGTTGCCCAAGTGAGGAGGAATTAAGCTTTAAAGACAAAAAATTTATCCTTGACAACAACAAAATTTTCATTACTTTAAAGTGCTTCAATAAGTAAATACTCTCATTCATTTTAATTTAAACATAAATATTTTTATTATTAGTATGCATATTAGAACTTTAAATTAATATCAATTGTAAGTTTGAATATATGCTTATTATGCATACTATAATTTTATTACTATATTTGTTTTGGAAGCAATTTGTTATGAGTTTTTATTTTACATACTTATGAATTTAAACCGGTATGAAATCTAGGCTTTTCTTGAATATCTTTTATGTTTTGAATGTTTTTTTTAATGATAAACTATACATACTTAGTCCCAGTCTAATACATTTACACATTCTTTTATTTAACATGCTTTTCTTTTGTTAAACTAAACAATTGTGGTTGGGTTTTGTTTTTTAACTAAATACATACCCCTACATAATAAAAGAAAAAATATTAATTTATCTTGGATAAAATTATAATAATTATGAAAGAATAAATCACAATTTCATTTTTTCACTTTCACATTTAATTTGCTACTCACCTTTCTTTAATTTGTCATATATATATATATATATATAAACCTCACGTTGCTTACTTTTCTAAGATAATAATAACTCTTATTAAAATATGATCAAACCATCAATCATAATATATCATTAATTCTAATTATTTTGAAAAATAAAAATAAATAATTAAAAATTTTCCATAACTTGTATAATTTGTCTTAACACATTACAGAGGTTGTATCATGTGCTATTTGAAGCTAGCAAGTATCAATATCAAGGGGTGGATTATTAAGAGATCAACAAAATATAAAGTTTCGAACTAAGTTATATCGGAAATCCCCAAAAGTGTCCAGATGTTTGTATCAATTCAGTAAAAAAAAAAAAAAAATCATGTGAAAATGATTTAGTCAAATTAATTAATTATGTAGTGATTTAGTAAATAGTATCAAAATATTAGACTAAATTATATTATATTTAAAGAAGAGTATCAATTAATATATTTGAAAAAAAAATCAAATATATCAGAACTATCAAATGTTTTCATCCAATTGAGTTTATTTTTTCTCTTCAAATATCAAATTGTTATATATCAAAGGAAAGGAAGCTCACAGAGGCAAGTGCTGGAGTCTTCCTAAGAGTGCAAGGTGATTATTCGGACTTACATTATCCGATAGAGCTATAGATGCCACTTCATAAACAGCCCAATTACATGAATGACTGACAAATATAAAATTAAAATCCTCAAATGACCAACCCATCTTAGATCTAGTTAAGCTTGAGCCATTAATTATGTATTATCCAATTAAATTGGATTGGCTTAATCTTGGCCTAGCATTTGGAGCTTAAAATGCGTGTATTTCCTATGAGCAAGGAGTTCTCGAGCGTGGTATATTACTTGAGTTTAAAACAAGAACATATTAGTTGAGGGACGTATAAACTGGCCCGAACATTTACGTTAAATTAAAAAAAAAAATATTTTATCTTAACTAAAATATAAAACCTTAGTTTAAAATTATCATTCGAGAAATTTCACCAACCTTAATAATATTTATAATTTTAATCTAAATAATAAAACAACTGAAATCTTGTCTCTGCTACCAGCCTACCCACTAGATTTTAGGTATGAGTTTTTCAAACATTAGCCATTGCTAATAAATCCGTTTTTATTAAGTGGAAATAAAAAACTATGCATAATGTTTTGCAATCAGCCGGTGTTTGCCGACATAAAATTGTGGAAGGGGAAGCAATACCTCCACTGATTCACACGGGTTGGTGGGCCAATAAATGAATAACAAATTAATATAGGCTGTAGTGAATGGATCCAAAGCTATATATGAAGTTGTCTTGAACACTTGTAATATATGAATAACAAATATATAATGAATGGACATTATAAGAGCGATGCTTTATCTTATCATTTCATTGAATTCCAATCATTCCAATTTTCACAGTTGCAATATAATGAAAAAAAACCTACCTTATATGTTTATATAAATCAAGATGCATTCAACTTATTAATAAATCAAGAAAAATAATTACATTCTAGGGATTAATCTCGGGCTGAAAGAACGTATTATAAAAGCAATTAAATATATTGATTGTTCACAGGTTTATTTTGTTGATAAATGAGGTATTTTTTTAAAGAGGATATATATATATATATATATTGATTGATATTGTCGCACGTGCCCTGGCGCGGTGTCTGTTGGTGATTTTTTATTTATTTGATTAATATGGGATTCACCACCTAATATTTTATTGAGGATTATTAGAAAACCTGAATGTACTAGTCTTGTTAGAGATTTACAAGTGAGAGACTGGTTGGTAAAATTAAATAAGCATACAAATCATTGACACTATAAAATTTTAAATCATGTCCTATATAAAGATCATTGAAAAAAAGAAAAGGTGGGAAAGAGCTTTCTAATATGCATACTATCTTTCTGATGCAACCAGATTGATATTCTGATTGGTAAAAAAAATGATAGAAAATTAAAAGAAGGTTTTTTTTAAAAAAAAAATTCTTTTTTTGTGGTGTAAAATACTAGTAGGAGTGCAAAATATATGCAATAATTCAAGCGGCGCCCCACCGATTAGTGGTTGCAAAAGAGTCGCGATCATATATTTTTTTTGCCATATGCTCTTTATTTTTATATGCTCCATATCGTTGTACCTTACAAAATGGTACAATAAGTATAAAATAAGTCAGTGATTTTGTCGTCACTAACCGTTACAAAATGGCACAACAAGTGATGGGCCAAGGGTTAACTTACTCTTTTGTCCTGTTACTATATAATTTACCTGCCCAATGACATGAATTATATCATTTTTTTTAAATATAAAAAAAATACTTAATCCGGGAAATTGTTTTAGGTATGATTATTAAACTCGGTTCAACAGGTCAAATTTAAAATATCTCGGCCTGACTTATTTAATACCAACTCAATATTAAAATATTTGTTTAAAAATATGATAACCCCATAAAAAGCACAAAAAAAATTAAGAAGCCAAATTTTATAATCGACTACCAAACCTGCTATCTGAGTCATAAATTTCACTGGGTTTAATAACTTTACTATTTTTTAAACTAGTTTTTATTTTATTATGCGACAATAAAAATTGACACTCATAAAATTAAGTACCAACAAAATGTCAGGATATTAATTTGTTTGAGATTATAATAACCTCATAGAAAGCAAATCGAAACAAATCATAAAGACCAATTCAAAATCAACTTAACGTTGAATGATGAAATTAAAAAAAAAAACTAATAAAAAAATTCAATAAAAACTCAATGTTGAAGAATGAAACTAAAAAAAAAATCAAATGATAAAAAAAATTCAAGCGCATGATTTTAGGTGGCCTAGCTATTTTGAAACTTTTTATTTATCTTTTTTTTTCAAATTAGACATACGACGAATCATTGGCCTATTTTTTTAAATAAATAGGAAATGATGTGTCGTTTGTTTGTTCATAATCACAATGGTGTTTCAAAAATCCAGGGGAGTTTTTTAGTCCTACAAATTATTTTTAATCTTATTTTTATTTAAAATCACCTTTAAAATGTCAAAAATCTAATTTATCGAACAAAGAAAAAATAAAAAAAATAATCTAAAATACAAAATCAAATAGGAAAAATATTATTCCTCTCTTCACCTCAATTTACTTTCTCAAGTAAGACGAAAGTTTTAAAAACACACAATTGGATCCCTCTTATTGAATTTAACCTAAAGATCAGTTATTTTTTTGAAATGAATATAACCAAATTGATAATTCTCTCTCCTTAAGAAACTTTTTCTCTCCTTTCTCAAACTTAAAAGATTAAAATGTCAAGAAAATAAATTTTTATACTAAAATTAAAATTATAAAAACTATAGATGGACTAAACATAATTAACCTTTTTTCTATGAGTTTGATATTGGCATGAGATTTTACTTTTTTATACTTTGGTTCTTTTTTGTTGTTTTTTCTTTTTTTTTTTAAGTAAAATTTAAGAAATTAATAATTAATTTGTACATAAAAGGTTGAAATTGAAAAGCATTTAGGACAAAAAAAAAATGATACTATAGATTGCTATACTTTTTTATACTTTGGCTCTTTTTGTTAGATAAAAAGTATTGGCTCTTTATATCAAGAAATTTATAGTGTATGCAGTACAATATTAATAAAATCCTCAGCATTCTCAAAATCTGAAAGAATATTCTATTGGAAAGTTAATTTGAGTGATTTTTTGTTAAAAATATTCCAATCAGAAACTAAACTTCTTGTGGAATATCTGTGTTCCGAGTGAAATATTTTGTTTGAAAATATTATTTTTCAGGCATTGTTATGTGCTGGCATAGCAAACTAATATTTTTGTTTAGGGAATCTGAAATTGTTTATTGCTTATTAGTTTTTGTTTCGTAAAAAATAGATCGAGGATCACACAATAACTTCCTACTTCACTAATATGGCAGTCATTTGAGCTTTTCACTACCTATTTTTAATGCACCTAATATAAATTAATCATAAATGGATCATAAAAAATTATTTTTGATATAACAATTCTAAAAACATAAAAATTAAAAAAAAAAGATTTTTCAAAAGTACAATTAGACTGAAAACAGAAAACAGAAAACGCTGCCTTGACAATAAATCATCGATGGGCATCTTGCGGTGTTATGTGTGGTTTAGTGATCTATTCCGCCCACTATCCATGTGTAGCTGATAAATTAAGGTATGCATCTGGGGAGAAATCCAAGCTCCTCGTATCCTGGAATTAGATTGATTCGGATATATATGAACTAGTGGTAGAGTCTAAAATAGAGTACTGTATATATGCAGTGTAAGAAAAAGCAGTTAGCTAAAGATAAAAATTACTACATGTTCGCATATGTAGGAAATTAACTGAAGATTAAACATGAAGAAAAACTTGGTACTTTGGACAATTGAAGGATTACTAGTAAGTACAGCTCATCTAATGAGAGGCAAGCCCAAAGCTACATTTAGGCAGAAGCTAAAAGCCATTTTCACCATTAGCTGAAGACACTAGTTTTCTTCTGCAGCAAAGAAACAACAGAGCTGGACATATAGTGTTAACGTCTTACTAATTAAGAAGTCGAGGATGTAGTAGAAACATTACGACTACAGTTTTAATTCCTATAAGCTAGGAATAGCTTCTTAGACCAACCTGACAGGACAAGATTATTTAGAAGTAGGCTGTGATGTAACACTATCTGCAAAGAGAGAAGCTAGCTAGCTATATAATAAGTACTGAAGCAGAGGCTAGACCCCCAACATTTGCCTTTCTGGAACTTCATCTCCATTTGTCCTATTTTGTGATCCTGCAAAGATTAACAAAAAAAAAAATGTTACTGCCGTAATTCAAGATTAACAAGAAGCAAAAAGCATATACGTAATTGTTAAATCTGGTTATTTACTTCAGAACCTACAGTCTCTAGCCACTACACTACCTGGACTATCACAGGCCTCCACTCCTAGTGACATTACCAGTTATCGAAGCATAAACTCTTTACCTGATTGAATCTAAGAAATTTCCCCTCATTGACGACAATGTCTCAAGGCCAGAACATACAGCTTTAAATTTTGCGCATAAGACCAAAAGCGAAAAAACAAACAAAGAACAAAATTTGTCATGAACAAAAACAAAGCAAAGAGTAACAGCTGAAGCTTCGAATTGCAGCTATAACAAAACCCAAAATAGCAATAAGAGTTGCCAATAAACTCCGAATTAGCTTAATTTATCTAACTGTAACAGTAACATGTTATCACATGTCATCTTGAGCGAATATATAGTAATATCTCTCAGATAATTAAGGGATCAATATCATTTTCTATTTATAGAAACTTTGGTGGTATCCGAGCTCCAAACCTGGACTGCCCTACACAACCAACTTCATTTCATCAACCATAAATGTGTCTGTACACACACACATTATCATCAAGAAAGTAATATATAGAGAGGGATTAAGGGAGGGAGCTCTATCGTCCAAGGTTAAAGTTTTCGAGTATGTAAATAGTATAGTAACAGTATAAAATCAAGTTAAAGAATAATAGTAGTAGTAATAAAAAGGAACAATCGCATACAAGAACATGCAGCAATCATCCAATTTTAACAAAGTAATAGGTTGCAGAAGAAAAGCTCAACTTCTGTACGTATGACTGTTGACCAGAAGAGATTTAGTGGACGTTTGTAAGTGGACAGGCTTTCGAATTTGAACCAAACAACCCTATAATTAACTAACAGAATATACATAGCGAACTGTAACTTCGTCAAACAATAATTATTACCAAAATCGTGAATTATACACTCTCTTGGAATTGATGTTATGCTTGAGTTTTCTTGCTTCGTTTCTCCCAGGTTTAGTAAAACGATATGTTTCCCTGAAGCCCTAATGAACTCCTCCGATACATGCATGTACACACGTACATTACAAAACCACTCAACAACTAGAAATAATTGTAAGCCTTTATTTCATCTTTCTAGTTAACTTATCAACTTCTTTGCAATGGTTTGACCCTTCGGGTAGGCGTCCATGACTCATACCCATATCATATAGTCAAAAGCCCATAAGAAGATTTCAGTAAACAATTTTCTTTTTTTTTTTCTTCAAAGAAAAGTGTTTATCAGCCTAAACAATATTGTTTGGTTGTGCAGGCAATTAACATTCTTAGGGTTTATTGTTTTCCAAAACTCAGATTAATACTAATCACAATATCCTTTGACACACCATAAGCAAATATGTAAATTATCAATCTGTACTTTCTAATGGAGGTATTACTTAGTTTCTATCCGGTTTTTTTTTTTTTTTAAAAAAGAAGAAAATGGAAAGCAAAATATTGGTCTAAAAAATTGTGTTTTTTTAGACAATTCTACTTCCATGCATGGCTGGATTAGGGCCTCAATGTGGAGGAGTCATTTGATAGAAGTTAATTATTAGAATGAACAGTCATTCAAAGTTTGAAATTTGGATAATGTAAGTATGAAAATGAAAGTTTTTTTTTTTTTTGAAGTTGGTTGAAAGAAATAAAAATGAAAGTGGAAATAAGAATGAAAATTAATATATCAGCGTTTGAGCTTTTCAATTTTTTTCTATTTAGGTTTCAGTATTTTTATTTTTATTATTTGCATGTTTAGATTTTCAAATTTATCTGCCCAAGCAGTTTTGTTAGTTTTCGTCTATTGCATAGGAATGTGCCATATTGACATGTTTGCCGATTGTGAATGAAGTTTTTAATTTATTTCTAATTTAATGTCCATCTATTTTTTTATTGTATTTTTAATTTCAAATATTTATCAATAATGTGTTTTTGTTGCATTTCATTAGTTAATTGCAAATTTTCACGTCATGAGTCCAATATACATAATTGTGAGTGTCATATTGAACATGTAAAAAAGGAAAAAAAAGGAAAAAAAGGAAAAAAAGTTGAAAAAATAAGTTTATTGCTTTGTAAACTAAAATTGAAGAAATCCACCTTTTAGTTGTTTATGGTATTATTATGATAATGTTTTGTTGGATTTATTATGATTTCTCTTTGTATTACAAGGCTGAGTTGGTCTTGATGATTGGCCATAAGTAAAAGCAATTACATGGTGGTGAGTTTTACCATGAAAAGTTTGATATGGATTTGTATTTTATTTGTTTTTTTGTTCAATGGAATTAAAAGAGTTTATTGAGAAAGTATTAAGAGTTTTACAAAGTATACAACTTTCTTATGTAATGAAAATAATTCAATTTATTAGAATTTTGAGTTGGATATTTATTTAATTGGTAAGAAATTGAAGGAATTAAATGGATATAAATTGTTTTCAGTTTTTTTTTAAAGAATTCTTTTTATTTTTTACGTGATCATACATGGCATAAGGATGGGAAGTGAATGTTGAGTGAAAACATCACAATTATCTAATTTTTCTTTTATATATATAAAAAGAACTCAATTGATAAATTTTCTAAATTATTGATGCACAAATAATAAAAATATAAAAAATTAAATAACAAAGACAAAAATACTACAAACACACAATTAGAAACCAATTCAAAGTTAATGCATATTAAAAAAAAAAAACATAACAACATTACTACATGTCAATTCAATAGTTATATATATATACACAAACAACACATAACAAAAGCACTTATCTAGAAAAATTTAAAGAACCACACACTTAAAAAAAACTTATGTTTTCGGGATAAAATAATAGTTTGACATGGTATTAAAGTATTGATAATCAAATGGTTATGAATTAAACTTTACTACCTTCACTCTTTTCTAATTATTATTAAATCAACATAATATAGTGGTGTTTTATACAAGTTTCAAGATCAAATAATTTTTACTTATGAAATGATGTTAGAAATCATAGAAAAATTATTTTTTGACCAATGAATTCGCACCTGTATTTTTCATTTCATCAAATTCTTTTTATGTGTTGTCTAGGCTTTTTTTTTTCTAAGGGACTTAAATACCCATGTACTTTTAATTAATTAATATCATAACTTCGATTATTATCGATCGAACAAACAAACAAAAAAGTACGCATCTTCATGTAAAGTTATTATTATAATCTTTTCATTCATTCATGTTAATATTATCGTCCACACCACCCTTCCTTTTGAGTAGTGTTTTTTTTTTAATTTAGACAAATTATACTTAATTGATTAACAATACAAGTGCTCAATTGACCAAATTGATAAAAATACAAGATGAAAATAGAGGGTTTAGCTCAACCATCAAAGTATCATGGCTATTTTTTCCCCTCATGATCATCGTTACCCTTCAGTATGGTGTCTTTTCACATTCAGTCTTCTTGTTAATCTAATAAATAGTTATTACAAGTTTTAAATTTCAGTTCGCTTTCAAGTTACAATTTAAAACTTCGTATTTTAATAAAACATTATTTTGATTCTTTATTACTCATTTTGATTTCACTATTCCCATTCATAATTGAGATTCTTTCAATTCCATTCAGGATTTTTTATGGTATTTTTTTAAAGGCTGATACAAGTACAAACTTAAATAGCAAAGAAAAAAATTAATTGCTAACTTTGCTTAAAATGTGTAACTACTTTCCTTATTCACACTTCTTAATACCGGTAAAGCAATTGATAGAGACTCTAGTAAAATGAAGAGTTAGAGAATTTCCATCATAAAAAATTCTTCCTTACCTTCTTTCTTTTGTTTTTGTTTTTCTCTTGAACTAATATTCATGCTAAAACTTTGAACTTCACAACAAAAGAAAAGAATATTTTAAGAAGACAACAAGAAATATATATATCGCTCGAGATTTCATAAGCAAAATTTGACTCAAGGATTGAAGTTTTGTGATTAGAAATTTATTTTGCCTATCCAAATAGATGGATGAATCAAGTTAGGAGCGGTGAGTTTATTGAATAATTAAAGAGTGATGTGGATTGTTAAGAGTCAATAATGATAGTCATTACAACATAGAAGAAGAAGCAATTGCCATGATTGTGGGAAGGGTATCAAATATGTCAAAGAATCATCTATATTTAATAATTTAAATTTTTACGTGAGGTCTCAAAATATAATTTATATAATTTTTTAAAACATCTGCTCAAGTAAAAACTCTTTAAACTTGAAGGTTGCACAAATTTACTCTACTTTATGTTTAATTTTTATTTTTCACTAACAAGATGTGGCGGGTATGGCCATATAACTTTGAACTTCACAGCAAAATTAATGCCTTTTGTTTTTGGCATGATGTACTGACGTTAGTCTCATTCATATCCATGGAAGTAAATGTCCATGGGAAATGAATTCAAGAAAACCAATCTATGCGACTCAGCTATAAGCTAATTTTGAATGTCATTTAACATGTTCTTACCTTCAGCTCCTAAAACCGTAAGACGTCCCCTATATTAGGTTTGTTCAGAAACTAATTAAAGCATTAATTTACATTAAAAATAATTTTTGATTTAGGGTTACCGTACAAGATTAATTTAATGCAGAATATCCATTTCCTGTCCAAAACAAACTCTTATAAATGAAATTGATTACAAATTCAAGAATAGCTTGTTTGCAAACAGTACTTTCGCATTTGAGATTGGAAAACAAAATTTTATTTTGTTTCTGAAAGATGGAGATTTTAAAAGCACACATAAGTCACTTACCGAGATACATTGTGGAAACTGTAATATACTAACAGAAACAACGAATCGTTAATTAGGATATGAGGTTTAAATTAAAAGTATATATATAATCCTTGCCACAACTATGGCGATTGCTTCTTCTTCTACTGTAATGACTATCATATTGTCGATTCTCAACCACGCACATCACTCCGTATCCATTAAACTCACCATTACTAGACATCTCCTGAAAATTAACTCGATCCATCCATCTATTTGGATAGGCAAAATAAATCCCTAATCACAAAACTTCAATCCTTGAGTCAAATCATGCTTATGAAATCTGGTTTAAAGGAGATCAAACCTTATATCCCAACAAACACTTTTTACACAATCTTTGAGAATTCATAAAGACAAATAGTGGGTAGTGATCAAGAGACTTTACTTTGGATTAAGAGACGTAGCAAGCTTGATATTTTGTTTATTAGCTCAGAGGAACGAATTAGTTAATTTTCATAACAAATTTGCAAATAAGGAAGTTCCTCAGGACTAAAATTCAAGATCGCCTGCTTTTGAAATAAAAAAGATTCTTTATTTTCATATATTTCAGTTTTTTTTTCTCAAACAAATTAATTTCAGGGAATGCAAATGGATGTGATGAAATGCGGACAACCATCCATTCAAATCTATAGAAGACAATAATGCAGTGTACAACACTTCCTGGGACAGACATCATATGTGCTGACTCATAATTTTACCAGCGTACCTGCTTTCACAGATCTCCCTCGAGCATTTTTTGAGATTTCTGGCTATTAACAAGACTAATGGTTTTTTACAATGAAAGCACATACACATACAAATACAAGGTTTTGGTTCCACAACAAGAAAAGTAATAAAAAATAATATAGTTGGGAGTTTAAATATTATGAGACTATAATTATATATGCATGTTAAATCCCAACGTCAATGTGTATAAAAATCACATGCAACGTATGACATATCACATGATGGTCATTCGAATCATGGGGAGCAAAAAATCACGCAGAATCACAAAAGAGGCAAAACAAGGCAAAAAGTAAAACAGGCTGCGAAATTTATTTAATCCAATTTGGAAACAGCACCTGAACAGTGTTTTATAGCGTGATGTGAGAGAGAGGGGGGGGGGGGGGGGGGGGGGGTGGGGGGGGAACAGAATACTATTCTCCCTCCTTTCCAATAATGGTAGTTGATGTATTCTTGAAATAATAAATAAGGGTAAAAGCTGTTCAGGTAAATTTTTCATTTAACTAGAGAGTTGTTTCATCTTGCACAGTCTTGAAAGTGATATCAGATTAGGGTTTTGGAATGTGGGTTTAGGGTTTATGACAGAAAACGAAAAACTCCACACAAACTAGTTTCCGTATGTCATGAAGCCTTTCAATGTATTGGAAATCCAATCAATCACTGCCGTTCGACTTCCTTCTACTAACACACGTACGCTATATGTCTTAACTCAGCCATACTATTTTCAAGAATTGATTAAGTTTTACCTGGTTATTTGCTTGCCGTGTAGTTAAATTAAAGATACATTTATATTTAGCCAGTCTTGCTATAAGATTTTCTAAACTAAGCACAAGATTGGTATATATGTATTTAAATGTTATGTATGATCTAGAGAGAAAAAATAATTACCATTTATCGGAAGAAGCCAAAGGACTTAAGCTGTCTGCATCGAAGGCTTTGCTTCGTCTCTTGGCCTTATTTGAGTCTTCTTCTTCTTCTTCTTCTTGTAAGGAATCCCTCTTGCCTTAGCTTGACACTCTTTCACTTCACGCAAATAAACCCGAATAGCTCCATTTCCAAAAGGGTTAGTCTCCGCTGATCCTCCATGCTCCTCAAAAGCTGCTCGAAGGCGTCCGATTAGGGCATCAAGGCTCCCCCAAGCTTGCCTTAGAGGGCATGTACAAGGAGCAGGAGGATCAGGTTGTCCAAAGAAGACGCACCCATGTAGATGAACCTTAGTCTTGCCAAACTGATCAAGATACCGAAGGAAATCAAGCACATGATTGCAATTACACTGAGATAATGAAACTGGGGGTCTCTGATTCTTCAAGTACTGCCCGAAAGTGTTCCAGTCTCGCCGTTTCTGCGACTCATACCGGCTCAAAGGAGCTGATTGAAGCTGGTGGTGATCGCCTCCAGATCGCGAAGAGCCTTCAGCAGAATCTTTAGGCCTTTGATCACCTGACATGATTAATTTCTTTTGCAGAGAAAATGATCAAGACTATTTTGACAAGAATTGAAATTAAGAAAACGGGTGGGTGATGGAGAAAGAAGGAAAGAAAAGAGATGAAAGAAGAATAGTGTGATTGTGCAGTGGGGGGGGAAGCTTAGGTCTCATGAGGAGACATGAAATGGGCCCTATGAAGGTGCTTTTGTTCTCCTTTTCTTCCTCTCGTCCAATTAGCAACAATTTTGATTTCTTTTCCTTTAATGACACTATTTTGCACTAACTATATTTTTAAAATAAGATTTACAATTATTAACCCATTGCTATCATCAATACAATCATCACCATCATTTTCATTTGAATTTCGATCATTGCTACTGTGTATATGTGCTTAATGGCTAATCAGTCGGTGCAGTAGTCCGAATTAGCAACTCTGTTTAACTCGCGTGTGTGTGTGTAATATTTGAAGTGACGAGGTTGAAATCGCATCTAGAAAAATGTATTATTGATCCACGAAGTTTTAGCTAGTGAAGAAAATTATTACCCACCATCAACTAGTAAAGTAAAGACGACCAAGCAACAATACAGGATATGGTATTTAATTTAGTGGAATTGCTGATGTATTCTTTCTTTATTAATATTAATGGTATCAATATGTTCTGTCCTTATCTTCCATCCTTGTTTTTCAAATTTTACATGAGTAACACACAAAAATTCAGCTGGCCATAAGAGATACTAATAAATCATGTTTTGAATTTCTGAGCCCATTTCTTTGTCAGGTTTTTTAGTGCATAATTATGCAAGGGTGAAATGACACATACACATGAACATGCATGTATAGATGTATCGAATTAAAACGGATAACATTCATAGGAGGTTTGTGTTTTTCGTTTTTTTATAAAGAAATTAGGGTGCTGGCTTGTGCAAGAAAATACAAGTTCAATGGGATGCTAGGCCTACCAGCTGCCTTTCAATTGCTTGATTTTGGAGGCAACATTTTGAGTCAAAAGTTCGAAATTGAAAAAAGTTATTTTTGGCCTTTGAAAACGAGGAAGATAGCGCCGATGGGATTTTCCGTTTATACGGGGGTCCAAAATAATAAGCATAGTTTTACACATACAATTACATATTTGAAATAACTCAAAGCTCTTGGTTATTTTATCGATCAAAGGAAAAAAAATCTCGATGCTCTTCCCAAAATTGTGTTTGTGATAAATTTTGTTCAAGGTTAAATTTAAATTTGTTAGTATACATGTTCTATATAAAGTAAATATAAGAATATAAAATAATATAATAGAGTTATTGAAGTTATTGATCATCATAAGATTTAAATATTTTAAATTAAGTAAACCTAGATTTAATTATTAAATTCGATGCGATAATAAAACTATTAAGGTCCAATGACTTAGTAATGATTTGAGGATCCAATCCATAGAGTATAAATTGCAAGTGAGAGATTCATTATTGACAGCCAATTATTAAATTCCATTCAAGTTTTCAAATCTCCACCATTCTTAGAATTTAAACTTGAGACTTTCAAATAAAAATCGAAAATCTAAACTACTGGATATCCTTATGTGGTATTCAATTTCCAAAGTCAAAGATACTATAATGCGTTATATATTATATTACAAAGATGTAATGCAATTATAGTGGCCTCAACTTTTTTAATTTAAGAAGCCAAGACACATGAACAGCCCAGAAAAATGTAGACTTGTACCATGGCTAGATGAACAGTCCAGAAATACAGCAAAGCTAGCGAATAGGTTCGTGTTTGATCTAGGGTAGAGTGATTTGGGATGCCCAGTTGCAAAAAAAAAAAAAAAAAAAAGAGTAGACATACTCTAAAAATTACGTTGCAAGGATTGACCTGGCGGCCATTTGTGTCTGATCGTTAGGGCTCTCAAACTCCAACAGCGCACCGTATCAAGGTAAGGAAATTTTCCATATTAATGTAAAGATTTAGATTGGAAGAATAATTCCTTTATATTGAAAATAAGTTGAAAACACAAGACACTGAAAAGGAGGATTGATAAAAATTAGTGAGACATCTTTGCAAGATGGGTCCGAGCCGCAGAATATGGCACTGATGAATCATAGTGTTCTTTTGGAGGACAGTGCCTTCTGTACAAGTTGTTTCGCAATTCAGAGTGGCTCTCTCGGTGAGCTTCGTACTCTATGAGAATTATAAATATGCGCACATCATTAACAAATATTGATATTTCTACTAATTTGTACATTTATTTTATTTACAAGAAAGGTCGTCGAATGCAACTACACCACCCAAAACTTGCCCTGTCGGCAATCTCATTTCTTCACAGAACTAGGAAAGGCAGGGATAACACTAGATAATAAACTAGTTACCTCGATGGTTGGTTGGCCTAGTAAATTGATCACTTTTCTATATTATTATATTTTATAAGTTCACTTTTCTTATAAATTAAAGAGAGAAATTTTATATAGAAATAAAAAATAAATTGATGGATATTATACACCAAATGACTAGGTAAACTAAGATTTGTTGATTTCACTGTACAAAATACTTTTTACTAGAATAATATTTTTAATTTTTTCAACTTTTTTCTCAATTATTTTTTTTCAATTGTGTCGTTATAAATTAAGTTAAATAGTATTTCAAGCTCATAATTTATTTTTAATTTTTTTTTATAGAGTTTTTAAAAGGTCAAAAAAGTGTTGTGACATTAAGTGATTGTTTAGTTTTGAAAGATGGAGTTTGGTTTTGTTGGTTAAAAAAATTTATATTTTAAGAACAAAATTTGACAATAAAACAAACATACAATCCATTTTTGTTATTGTGTTTTCAGTCCTAGGTTTGAAGGAAGAGAGAGAGGGTTACAAAAAAAAATGATAGAGGAGAGAGAACATTTGGTTGGCCATATTTCGGCAAAAAAAAAAACCTTTCTTGATGTCAATGGCATCGTTTTCTCAAGAGAAGTTTAATGGTGATGATATTTTCCTATAAACATGCTGGAAAAGTAGATTGAGGTCTATTTATTCTTTTTAAATTTGGTTGATTTTTTTTTAGAGTGATATTAAGGTGTTTTAGCATTGAGAATTGGTTTATCAATGTGTTTGGAGTGTTTTTGAGGTATTTCTAGATAAAAATAGATTTTCAGGGCTCAAATATTAGACCTTGATTTTTTTATCATCAAGGATGGCTGTATAATAGTTAATCGGGCGACAAGTTATTTGCCACAGCAAGTGACATGTTGCTTGTTATGAAAAAAATGGAGTCATCAGCTCCTAAAAAAAATGAAAAAAATTAGTTAGGCACACGTCTAGCCTTATTTCTAATAAGCTAGGTGTGTTAGGCACTTAAGTTTCTTGCCTTGACTATTTTGTGGTTTTTTATGCATCTCAATCTAATTTTTTAATTAATTTATTTAGAATATACTACATGTATTTAAAAAAAACACTATTTTTCAAATTTATTTCTTTTAGAATTAGTCGTTGGGTTCGAATAAGGAGAGAGAGGGTAGCTGAAAAATAATAGATAAGATAAAAAATAAACATTTGGATAACCATATTTTAACAATAAAAAATGATCTTTCTTAGTATCAATGACTTCGTCTTCTTAAGAGGAGTTCAATAGTGATGTTATTTCCCTATAAAAAATATTGAAAAAATAGATCATGGTCCATTTAGTTTTTTAAAATTCGGTTGATTTTAATTTTTCTTAAAGTGACTTTAAGGTTTTTTTTTTTTGCAGGGAATGAGTTTATCAAGGTATTTACAATGTTTTTGAGATATTTTCATGTAAAAATTAGTTGGAAAACAGTTTTCTGAGGCATAAAATATTGATCCTAATATTCTAGTCATTAAGGGTGACTGGAAAATAGTCAATCACATGATAGATTGTCTGCCACAACAAGCGACCTATCACCTATTATAAAAACAATGAGCCATAAACTCCTTAAAAAAAACAATCATGCACATGCCTAGCCTTTTTGTAATGTGTCAAGAGTGTTAAACACTCATGCTTGTTGCCTGATGTATTTTGTGTTTTCTATTTTTCTTATTATGAATTTCAACCAAATTTTTCTTAAATTAATTAAGAGTATATTTTAGATTTTATTTCATTAAATATCATTCAATTTTTTTTACTTTGTTTTTGTAATAAGATTGTAGTAGTGTTTTAAAAAAATTAGCACGTTTTATTTTTGTGTAACCAATAATGTTTGCTTCTCTCTTTTTTATTGGGTTGCTTTCATGCTAGAATCTATTTTTACTTATCATATAATTAGATAAAAGATGGTTTAAGAAAAAAAATTATTAAACCCAGTCAATTTAATCACCGGGACACAGGTTTTATAGGTTAACCGGGGTTAACTTAGGTAGATTCAAGATCTTGTTGCCTTAACATTTTAAGAAAAAAATTTCATCTTAATTGCTTTTAAAATTGCCAAGACAATCGAGTCACATCAAATCAAATATATTAATTTGCAGTTGTTTCTCGGCTTTACAGCTTAATATTTAGTTAGCATTAATAGTTTATGTTTTATATTTATTAATGCATATAACCCTCAATTTATTTTATTTAACATGCATATCAAGTTTGAGTTTACAAATAATATTTTATTTGTTGTTAGAAACAAGTTAGCAATACCAAAATATTATTGTATGTAAAGGAAAACACTTGCATCACCCCACGACATAGCGCGATTCAATTAAATAGTAGTTGAACTATTTAATTATTAATTGAAAACAAATGAACCAATTATCTATAGTTTTAATTGATTATTTGGATTCTTAAATGATTAAATGTATTTTTGCCCTCATTTAAGCATGTTCAAATATGGAGCTACTAACTCATGGTGAAGATAAAAGTTTATTTGCTTGTATACATTACTAAAATCCTACATAAAACATTAGTAATTAGCCGAATTATATTTTTTATTATTTTATTTTATTTTATTTATAAATTTTAAAAATAATGGTATTGTAATTTTCTTAAACCTAATTTTGTCAAGTCAACTTTTTTGGACCACAATTTGGCTAGTAAATTGTGATTTTCTTAGTATTTTAGGTAAATAAAATTAATAGGATAATGAGTAGAAATTTTAGGTTATATGTAGAAATCTTAATAAAGTTATCATTCAAATTTTTTGGTTTGGGAAAAGAACTTGAGTTGTTTGATTGGAAAAAAAATAATGAAAAGGAAAAATAAATTTTGGTAATTACTCAAAATTAAAATATTTCATTTAAATTAAATAAATGTTCATCTCTATGTTTGAAATCATCTTTTGGATCTGCTTCCATTTTTTGGCTTTTTTCTCTAAGTGAAACATGTTTCCCTAACAGTTTCTACTCTCTATCCTAAGTTCCAACCATTAGATAAGTGTATGATAATAGTGATTTTTCATGATACCTTTTCTAATCATTATAAATAGAGAGCATTACTTAATAGTTCGTATTAATCTTTCAAACTTATAGACTAAAATTAAAATCCAACACTTCAAACTTATCTACTTTTTATCCAAAATCATTTAGCATGTTTTACCCTTTTTTTAATTAGTCATAGGCTCCTTCAATGTTTAAAGAGATCAATCAATGCAAATATAGCACTAAACCAAGTCCTCAAATCATTTAAGGATGCTTCTCAATCATGCGTCCAAAATTATCAAAACAAATAACAATAATATATAGTTAAGGAGTAAAAAGGTCACGATCATAGCAAAAGATTTCCAAAGCCTAGAGAAAAGGTATGCCACTAAATCATTATTAAAATTTTATTAATATTGTTATAATGTTCATATAACTTTATTGTTTTTATTTTATGAAAAGGATAAAGGGATGTTAATCAAAGGGTTTATGCTCAAATTTTTAACATTAAAAGTCTTGAAAAACTTAGCTATTCTTATATGCTTTTGTGTTTAAATGATTGGGGTAAAGTTTTATTTATAGTGATAGGATAAGGAATCTAACACTAATGATGGTTCCTAACCGATCTAAGAATTGAAAATGAGAGTATGGAGAATATTAGGGCAAACAAAACTCTTACAGATCTAAAATAATATGCTTAAAACATGATAGGTTTCATATTGATAGGCCTAAAATCAATACCCTCAATCATATTGTCGATGTCAAATAGTTTAAGGCAAGACCCATAAAAGACACAATCTTAAAGCTATAATGATTGATGAAGCATCCAAACATTCAAAGCCTAAATGTAGATTGCAACCTTTTAAGTTCAGGTATAATGTTTGACCCACTACTCTACTAGATCCATGATGGTCAATTTAGCCTCTTAAAAGTCTTATCAACCAATGAGGCCTATAAAACGTGTCTCTAAATTAGGCTTGAATTCCTATAAAACTTTGTAAGTAATGCTCATTGGTATAAGACTTGCAAGAATTCCTAAGTAGTCAGAAATACCCTAATGTTAATAATTTAGCCCTGAGTGCATTAACCCTAGGTAAAGTCCAGTCTCTACGCCACCAATTATGGGGATGAAACATATTTGTGTTAAATAAAGACATGTGTATCAACCATGTGCTATATATCAACCACGTGTTATATATCATACACATTAGAAACTATCAGTAAAAAATGAAAATAGAATGATTAATTAAGTGTGACTTGATTATAAATAAATTTTAAAAATTAAGGATTAGAATGTAATTTATATAAGGGATTATAATTCTAAACTTAAAAGAGTCAAGTAGGGACTTGATTGTATAATTTTTTAAATTTATCTTGAAATAATATATGTAATATTATTTAAAGGAAAAGCTTTTTATTTATTTATAGAGTTATTAAGTTTTTTCTATAAATAGAATGTTAAGCCTTTTATACAGAACATTACATATTGTATGCACTTTACACATCAGATAAACGTATATAGATAGTTAGAGTAGAAAAAATAAAAAGCTAGCACTGAAGGTATATAAATCTTTTTCTCCTATAAGGGTTTTAGGAAATTTTTATCTGGTCGTTCGTGTCGATTACTTTTAAAGGCTAGACAATTGGACAACTTGTGTTTTGCGATAATCCAGCTTTAAAAAGTTGATCTAAACTAAGAAATATGATTTTTTTTTCTTTAGGTAATCTTCACACAAACCCTAAATGATCCTTAATTGTTTAACAGGATCTTTGAGACTCCGTAGAAATTTCAAATTACTACTTTTTTTTATTTATATGTTTCAAGAAACCCAATAATTTTGAGCTTAAAAATACTAGAGTCATCTACCAAATAATGGTGAATCGGGTTTTCAATGACTAATTGATGAAGAATATAAAAGTCTATATGGATGTCATATTAATGAAAAGCATAAGCTTTGAGCTACATCTCTAAGATCCCCAATATTTATTTTATGTTATCTATAATTACTAAATAAAGTTGAATCCTGTCAATTATGCTTTCACCATTAAGGTGGAGAATATTTATAAATCTTGGTCAACAAGTGGGAATAGATCCTATTCTTAAAAACTTTTAGGTCATCCTAGACATGAAACCTCTCTAGTTTGTAAAGGATATGTATAGGCTCACTAGAAGAGTGGTAACTCTCAACAAATTCATATCCTGCTTAGAAAAGAGTTATTTATTATTCTTTAAGATATATAAGAACATATTTATCTTTTTATTAGATTTTAAAATCACAAAAAGCTTTTATGGATACTTGACAAATTCAAAGTTTTGTTTCCATTTTTCCTCTATTTGAGGATGACATACCTGGTCTTGAGCATCATCTTTATGAAGAAATGGATAGAATACATAAGCTAGTTTACTACACTACTAAAAGACTCCATGATATTTTTGGAGGTGGAAAAGATGACCCTAGCCTTGTTAAGTGCTACAAAGAAGTTGAAACCCTACTTCTAAGTACACTAAGTGATTATCCTGACTGATCGAGTAGATTCTCGATAAAATAGATATGTTAGGTCAAAATAGGTTATTGAGTTGGGGAAATTTAGTCTTTAATAACAGCTAATGTCAACTAAGAAAGCCCAAACCTCTACATTTTTTATTGTTGAATATTAGTTCATGGAATAGCTAACACATGAACAAAATACAACTTTTATGTCCATGACACCCCCAATCAGTTGAAAATTTTATGTCTTTAGGTACAAGGTGGGGATTGTGTTTGTACGCCTCAAAGTGAAAAGTTTTTAATATGAACTTCAATTTGAGCTCTTCAACTCCACCAATATAGTTGACTATGAAGCTCTCTTAATTTAAATGAACTTAGTGGAAGCTTAAATGCCTACCTTCTATGAGCTTATAATGACTGATAATTAATAGTGTTTCAATGCAATGGATATTTTAAAGCCAAGAACCCTTTAATAATAAGGTACTAGTAAAATGTTCTATAATAATTTGCTTACATTAAAAAAAAAAAGTCTTTATTATCAATATTCCTAGATAAAAAAAATGACAGAGTCGACCTTTTATCAAAGTTGGCAAGCTCCAAAATTCATTCATGGAAATAATATTTACGACTTCAATATTTGAATTAAATACTTTCTTTCTTATTTAATATTGCAAATAAGGTCGGATCCTATATATGGCCAGTTTATATCTAAAATAAAAGCCATTAATTAAGTGCTGCCAATAAGCTATAACTTAGTTGATAATAATGTCCCTCTTCTTTCTAAAGATTTCAAGTTTTAATCAGTACTCTTCTCTGTAAAATAAATAAACAAAATACTAACAAGTGCTTACAGGCTCCATTAAAAAAAATTTAAATGAAATTATTTGTCTTTAATTTCTCTTTTCTTTTTGGGTTCATGAGGTGAAAAAGATTAAATATCAATAATTAAATAAAAGACAATTACAGATATTAGTGAGCCTATTTATATGGTAATATTTTAAATGTTCATAATGAATTCTATTATAAGACAAAATAAAAAAAGAAACTAGAGATTGATGAACAATTTAAATGATTATTAACAAGTACCTTAATGGATTCGTTAGCAATACACAATATAAGATATTGCATGCCACAAAAATTAATGGCATTAAGCTAAATAAGTGTTATTATAGTAACTGTTTATAATAGCATCTTGGTAATTAAATTGGTACGAAAATGCTACTGAAACAATATAAATTTTCGTAAATTTGTTTAAATTATCTATTTAGTAAATTATATTTAGAATGTGAATCATTTCATATGTAATAACACGATCATAATTAAGAAATGAAATAATTAATAATGCATTAACTATAAAATGATGTGGACAAATTTAGTAATGTATAATTTATTTATTTATTTTATGTATACCTTAGAGTATCAAGTGCGTTGTACACTGACATCAATTTTCGTAGCAATCCATGCTATAAAGACACATCTAGAGACATTATTGAATGCTTGTAGGCCCAGTTATATTTTCTTTGTTCAAAGGGAATTGTGACATTGCAACCACTGGGTAGGTGTTCGAAAATCAGACGCTAGTATATAGTTTTTTATGAGATGAAAATGACTTCCAAGATCTCCTTTAGTAAGTTCGGTGAATTAATTAGGCGGTATGCATTGAACTAATAGAAAATCTCGATCCGATTTCCTCTATAGCAGCCAGAGAAAGAATCTGGCCGAATATATATATATGATTAAATATAATTTACATGTTTCTGGTTAGCTGTATTGGTGTAATTAAGATAAGATTAATACAAATGGGTTGGTTAATTTTGATTAGCGCTTTTCTTTTGGTCAATTAACTTGTTCCGTAAAGACTGTAAACAATGACCGTAGCCGATTGGATTAGAGGGTCGCTCTAGTTGGGAAAAAAAAAACTTTGAAGGTATTTGAGAGATTATTTTTTATAATGAATTTTTATTTGAAAATATATAAAAATAATATTTTTTAAATTTATTTTTAATATAAGGCATTCAAAAATAAAAAAATAATTTAAAATCAAAAAATCTAAATCTAAAAAAACCACTGTTGAAACGTGGGGAACACTAATTTTAAGATGTCCTACAAAAGAAATTATTGATAGAGAGTCCAGTCATGCTCACGTGTTTAGTTGGCTCTGTTTTACATGTGCTGAGACATGATAGGTCATTTTCAATCTGCTACCAATTTTTATAGTACTGAATAATCATTAATTTTCAGAGGTTTTAAGGTTGTTTCATAATTTAATTTTATTTCTTATGTATATATTTGCAAGTAATTGTGTTTTTATTAGTCTACGAGGATTACAAGATCCTATCTTTTATAGTTAATTTGCATCATCAAGTCATATGTTGGTTCTTGAATCGATAGAGCCTATCGGAGACAGATAATCTATAAAGATTATAAGACAATAAATTATATAAAGATAAGATACGAATCCTAATCCAACCTTAACCACTTATGCTAATATTTTATGATTAATTTCTAGTTTTCTAGTTTTAAACCCTCATCGTTTTCTAATTAGGGCTGGTAACGAGCCCTGTTGAAGTGAATTTACGGAGCTATTTAGTAAACTTTTAATTTGCGTTTTCTTCAAAAAAAAAAAAAAAAAAAGCACAACGGAACTTTCAAAAATGAAAAAACATCGAGAAATTGCCAAATTAATTAATCCTTCGAATCATGATGAATAAATGCATTTCTTTATTAAAAAAATAAAATCGTTTTACATGCCAGAGAAGTCTCGAGTTTTATGACTGCCTTCATGTGATTGTCCTCCTATTTCTAATCAACAATTTGAACAAGAGAGAAGAACATCGTGCGTTCATTCTCATCAATACATATATTGAGAAAATCTTGTCTGGGACAAGTTCTTACAAGAATTATATCATAGATTCAATCACCACTCGTGGGCTGTGGGACCGTGTATTCTTCATGCAACAACAAAGAATTGCAGTTGTTTTCTTTGCTGGTGCAAGAATCGCGGTTGGAGTCTTTTTGACATGACTCGTTGCTTCGTACTCCGAGTTGCATCATGTTCTTGGCGTAGCAAGCTAGGTTGCCATATATTTAACGCTTGCTTATCTTGTTTTTTAACTTTTAGTTGATTTGCTTTAAGGAAAATTAATTAATTAATGAATTGAAACCAGCAAGTAGATTAAAAGCATTAAAGCATCAAACAGTTTTCACTAGAAAGTGGAAAAATAAAGGGGGGGGGGGATCAATTAAACACTATTATGAATAAAATTTGAATAAATTCACTTATATATAATATACATACATAACATATGAATAAAAATTTTATTCTAGCCCCCATTAAATTTTATCATGGACAAATTATCATTATAGTTTTAAAAATCCTTTTATTTTAAAGACTTCTTTTTCATATATGTGAGTCAAATATTAAAAATATGCACAAATAAAAATTTTATTGTTTCTTTTAACTAAAGAGTCTTTTTTAATATTAATAAAGTTTGTCAGAAGTTACAAATTCTTTTCTCTAAAGGAGTCAAAGATAACATAAAAAATAACCAAGAATTTCCTATAAAAAATTAAAAAAAATTACAATTTAATCATTTGTTGAGTTTTGATATAATTTTATTATTTTATATTTTAGTTATATAATATAATTTGATAGATTTTGATTTATTTTTATGATTTTTCATATATTAGTTATTATATTTTATAGGAATATTTTTAAGCATTTTTAGAGTTCTAAAAGTCAAAATGAAGTGTCAATAAGTTACCATATAGGTTAGGGGTGATTTAAGGAGATTGCTCTCTTATTAAGGATGAATAAATAAGCATATTATAGTAGAAAAGTAGGATTAACCTATCATTTAGGAATATAATAGATATGAATTTATTGGAATATATTTACTGTTGTGATAGAAAATAATAAGTATTTTCCTTTTATATAGAGTAGAAGTCATTTTAATTTTGGCATGTAGAATTTGTTAAGGTAAGATAATATATTTGATATTTATCAAATAAGTCCTCTTAATATATTAGCTGATTCAAAAACTTTAAGGGAATTTTTACCAAATTAAATATTTTGAAACAATTTTTTGTGCTTTTGTATATAAATGATTGGTAATTTTAGCACATGCTTTGCATGTGTATCAATGAAAGTGGTATGAAAATATTGAAAAAAATTGAAAAAAAATCAAAGAGTTTAAAATCCAATCAAATTCTATATAGTAATAAAATTTGAATAAAACCATATATATTTTTATGCACACTAAATATAAATGTTGAGGATAAATTACTGGAAATAAATAAAAGTTGAACATATTGTTGTATATCTTCTTTATTCATTATTAGAAAATACTAATAATTAAATTCACTTTTAATGTTTAAAAGAGTGATTTTTTTATTATATTCTTAATAAATTTAAATTGATTGGTTCATATCTAATATTTAAAAAAATATTATATTTTAGCTATATTTAATAAATACTTTTTCCATGTGCTTCGCACATGTATCATTCAACTATATATTTAATATTTTTTTTTATTTTTTCATGGATTGTTTTGATAATTAATAACTAAAATCAAAATTTCATATATATATGAAATTCTGATTTTAGTTATTAATCTCAATTATATTAAATTAGTTTGACAATCCATCCAAATTAGAGTTGACAACCCTTAAGTCAACAATATGAAAGTTATATGAATTTCTTAAAAAATATTTATATATAGTGAGAGCTTATAAAAATATTTTTTAAGAAATTCATATAACTTGAAATATAATTTAATATAATTGAGTTTACGGTGCTTGAAATTATTTAATATTGTATATATCATTTGATTAAGCTAGGTGGAAGCAACATTGAACTAAACTTGCTTATCATATACACTTTGTTTGGAAGCATGATGTTTTGCAAGCATGGAAATGAGTGTTAGAGAATAATATAAATTATATCTTGGGACCTTACCTAATAGTTTAAGTTATTGGATTGAGATGGTTCTTTGATATGGTATCAGAACCTTGATGATCAAGCGGTCACGAGTTTGAATCTCATCATCCCTATTTATTTGATAAAAATTAAACACAAGGTAATGTGAGTCTGTGCAAGTTTCAAGCCCAAAGGGTTTTCACTTGAGGGAATATATTAGAAATAATATAAATTATTTCTTGCAACCTCACCTAAAAGCTTAAGTTATTGGGTTGAGATGTTTTTTTTATAAGAAGATCATATGATTTTCAAGTTAAGAAAGCATTTTTTTTAGGATTATTTTCCAAAGTGATATGATTAGAGTTTCAAGTAATGAAGTTAGTCACATTGGAAAACATATGGAAACATTTTTATGATTTTTTCTAATCTTATTAGAAAAGACCTCAATAGGATCGTTCATGTTAGTCACTTTTATGAGGATTGTATAAATTTAATTGGGAAGGGAAATCTTAAGAAAAAAAATCAAGTTTTGACCTCAAGAGAAAATACTAGAACAGACTGAATAAAACCAAACCTAAGTAAATTAGGCTTTAAGACCCACTAAATTGATTTTAGGTGAGATCTTGTTTGTTTTGGTAAGATTTTGTGTGACAAATACTTCCATATAATTAATAGCTAGTTTATTAAACCTTCTATAAATACTCATCATTCTAGAAATATAAATACTCATCATTCTAGAAAGCGAGAAGAATGAGTATAATCTTTCTTGAAAGCTATATTGGTTGTGTTAAGAAATATAACAATCCAAACTAAATAAAAAAAAATACAAAAAAAAGAGGACAAAGTTAGGATTTCATTAATATTACATGAGCACTTTATTATGAAAAAATTGAGTTAACCTAAATATAAAGAGATTATATATAGGTTAAAATAAAAATATTATTCTAGTACCCTTAATGAGTAAAAAAAATAAAATATATTTCTTAACATCTCTTTTCAAACTCATGATGCGATAGTTACAAGCATCAGAAGTTTGCCAACTAGAAAATAAAAATAAAAAATAGAATGCGACTTGGTAAAGAAATTTACAATCTACAAAGAAAAAGAAACAAAAAGCAAAGTAATGGTGTCATGTTTGAGATGATGCCTAATAAGATGACAATCGATCTCAATGTGCTTAGTTCGTTCATGAAAAATCAAGTTGTGAGCAATCTAAATAGAACTCTAGTTGTCACAATACATAGGAGTAAGATGAGAAATGGAGACTCTCATATCTGCAAATAACCAACGTAACCAAACAATCTTTTTGGTAGTAGATGTCATAGCATGATATTCTGCTTCGGTTGAAAATTGAGAAACAATAGATTGTTTCTTACTCTTCCAACAAATAAAAGAATCGCCTAAAAAGATATAAAAACTAGTAAAAAACTTGCAATCTGTGGGATCACTGTCATAATCAGCATCAGAGTATGCATGCAGCTCCAAGAAAAAGATGGATGGAAGTAAAATACTCTAAAAGACCATACCCTAAAGAAATCACAAAATACAAAGAACAACTACCCAATAAACGATAATTGAAGAAGTAACAAATTGACTAACAACATAAAGAACATGTACTGTATCTAGATGAGTAATAATGAGATATATTAAACTTTCAATAATAGTATGTTATAAAATAGAATCTAACACAGATAAACTATTAGAAAAAAAATACCTTATCTTAACCTCAATGAATATCTATAAGAAAATAAAATCAGTAAACTCAATTTTTATACTCAATTATTGTACAAAAGGTTTTGACGCATTTTGTCTCGTCATTTGTTTCTTTACGGGTGATTCTTTTACCTATATAGTAGGAGTACTGACCCCTAAATAGGACAGCCTCACACTCTCCTTCAGTGCTATCCCTTTCTCCCAAAAGTTAAAATGTCTGTTCCCCTCTCGTCTTGAGCTCTATCTAATCTTTTATGCTTGAGAGTAGGTAGGATATATGGGAGCGAGGTCCTACGAGATAGTTTTTGATATTATGTCTTTGTCGTAGCAAACAATAATTTAAGCTCTGCCCTAACTTTTTCAAATGCTAATGATGTCAAGAAATCATAATACTAACGCTGCCGTCTCTGTTACAACTCTTGCCGGACTTTATTATGGTAGATTGGTTCCATTTTTGCTCGTTTTTGTCTGTCCTGTTTTCTGTTCTTTTATTGGTTTGAGTGCTTCACTTTAATCTTCCTGTGCCCTTTAGCTTTAAAAAAAATAATTGCATTCCCTACCACATCCTAGGCGGGTTAATGGCTATGTTTTTATCATCATCATTGTTATCATAGTCAATATCATTATTAAATTAACATGTTTCGGGTAGATAATGCCCCTCTGCTGATTTAATTCTCGAACTTCTTAAGTAATGTGTTGTGCATTCAACCATGCAAATATTTGGAGAATCATACTAAGACTAAGTAGATAAATTTGAAGGAGAGGCTTAATTTGGTTGAGAGGCTTAATTTGGAAGTTTTTTTTTTCTTTTTGAGGACCCAATTGGGCTATAAATCGAGAGATGAAGAGGGGCAGGACAAACCTGTAACTTTCATGTGAACATATATTTAAACAGGTTCCACTTGGTATAGTTAATGTCCATTGAGAAACACTATTAAGTCGTTTTCTTTTCCCGGTAATGAAGGTCACCTTTCAGGGGTTTTCTTTCTAATTTCTGATTATAAAAGTAAATATTATTCCATTTAATTATAAAAAGCCAGCATAATTTAGAACATGTTTGTTTTTGTGTTTCAAAAGTATTTTTTTAAAAAAATAAAATTTTTTATTTTTTTTGTTTCAAATTAATATTTTTTTGGTGTTTTCATATCATTTTGATGTGCTGATATCAAAAATAATTTTTTAAAAATAAAAAAAATATTATTTTAATATATTTTTAAATGAAAAAAAACTTTAAAAATAATCATCACCACACTCTCAAATACACCCTTAGTGGTTAACTAGATAAATAACCCGCGTTACGTAGTGGGTTGGGCTACAAAATTTCTTAACATATAAAAAGAATGTTAAACATATTCTCATGCTATAATTTCTTCTAACATGTATATTTTCATGTTATAAAAAAATCTTAATCATTAACTTAAAGTTTGATGCATACATTTAAAAAAATATGCAAGGTTTATAAATATGTAAACACTAAAAAAATATTAATACTAACTAAAAATTAAATCATGAAGTTGAAAAACAAGCCCACACAAAAAACCCCAATAGAATTGTTCATGTCAGTTCCTTTTATGAGGATCATATAAATTTAATTGGGAAGGGAAACCTTGAGAAAAAAAATTTGACCTAAAACAAAATACTAGGAGAGACTGAATATAGCCAAACCCAAGTTAGACTTCAAGACCGACTGAATTGATTTTAGGTGAGATCTTTTTTGTTTTGGTAAGATTTTGTGTGACAAATACTTCCATATACCTCCAATAAATACTTATTATTCTAGAAAGCGAGAAGAATGAGTATAATCTTTCTTGAAAGCTATATTGGTTGTGTTAAGAAATATAACAATTCAAATTAAATAAAGAGAAATACAAAAAAAAATAGGGTTTTATTAATATTGCATGAGCATTTTATTATGAAGAAATTGAGTTAATTTAAATACAAAAAGATTATATATAGGTTAAAATAAAAATATTATTATACCCTTAATAAATAAAATAAAATAAAATATATTTCTTAACATCTCTTTTCAAACTCATGATGCGACAGCTACAAGTATCGGAAGAAAATCATCAATCAACATAATATGAAACGATGAATATAAAAGAAAAAAAAAAGCTCAATGGCTAAATTTAAAAAAAAAAAACCATTAAGGATATATTTTTAATTTTGATCCTCTTATTTATAATTCTTTGCAAACAATAAGATTAAATTATTCTCAACAAAATCAAAAACAAACTTAATATCAAAACATCTTTTTAAAACAATAAAATCTAAAAGAAAAGGGTATAAAACAAATCATGAAAGTTAATTTTTAATAAAATAAAAAGGGATAAGATTGAAAAGAAATTAAATGATGGAAACAATTAAGAAAAAACAAAAAGAAACATAGTGATTTCTCTGGAAAGACATAGTGTTTAACCTGTCAGTTTTTTTTATTTAAAAAAAAAAAGAAAAGAAAATTGAATGCATGACAGAAACAAAACAAACGCCAATTGGAAGGTCACACTAGGTACTGTTTTGGGTTTATGTTTTTTTTTTAAAAAAAAAACTGATTCTTATTTATTGTTTTTCTATTATTTAAACTAAATATGACGGAAATCCCTTTCCACGCTAAATTTAAGAATATAAAAACATATTATCAATTAAAAATATAAAAACTATAATTATATTATGTAATATAATTATTTTGATAGTGAAATAGTGGCAAGGTGATGACATCGGCTTTGGCGACATGATAATTATCGTGATGATGATGCTAATACTAATGCTAATTATGGTTATTTTACTGATAAATAATGGTTATTGTAGAGAAAGATAATTATATAATAGAGATGGTCACATGTGATTGTGTGGCCATGACAAGATAATTACAAATCGACTTCAATGTCCTTTCAAGAGTATCAAAAGACAACAAATAAATGTACATATTTTAACTAATTATCTGTAATTTATCATTGTATTTCTTCTAATATAATCATTGTATAATCCAAAAACAATATTTTACACGTATTTGTAAATGAAGAAACTATATTATTTGTTTCTTCTTACTTTCTTCATGAAAAATACTTTATTTCATAACTAAGTTATTATTTGTAATGTATATAGTAGCAAAGCCAAGATTTTTTTAAATAAAAAAGCAAATTACTAACAAATACTTGATATTATATAAACATGTATTTTATAGAGAAATCAATTTGAAACATATATACTAACTCATATCAAACAAAATTAATTTAAAAATACTTTTAAAATGAGAAAACTTACATTATAATTGTTCTCTTTGAATTTTTATTTTTTAAAACTGATACATAATGACTTCATTATCAATCTCGTCGAAGATATATTTCTCAATGTATACAACCAAACTGTTATTCGTCCACTTCATCCTATTTCACAATCTATTATTAACAATATGCATAGCAGAAAAAACTATCTTCATTGTAGCAGTTGCAACTGTTAGAAGTAGTGAAAATTTGATAAGCATATAGATCAATGAAAAATATTGAATTTTTCTTTGTTTTTACCATTTTTTACACAAAAATAGCAATACCTTCGATACAAGAGAACTCATCATCACAGCGTAGATCAATAATATACATATCAAGTTGGTCACCAAGTACCATAACATCCCTTATAGAGAATTTTTTGGGATAAAAATAAGCAAGGCGAATAAGCTTTTTTTGTTGAAAATAGAGAAAGAATCACTTGAGTTTAAACATGTCACACAAAGAAATAACTTTGTACTTGTCTAAGTGAAACGATCATCCAACTCATTAAGGTGCATGTCAATGTCATTGTTAAATAATTTATAACGCAAATGGTGTAGGTTTGTAATCCCTTGTTAAACAATTATATTTTCAAATTAATAACTTTCTTTTATAAATAATAGGTAGCGATAATATACAAAAACTAAAGATTAATCATTTTTTTTCTAGATCCAAGTTATTGAACTATGTTTATAAACTTGACAATTACTTTTTCAGTCCCTAATTAATGAATAATGAAATAACAAGTGATTAAGTCTTAAAATTTCTAACAAAACATATTGAAGCACTCTGCATTGCGTCTAGAAGATAACAAGTTATCCGTACAATTTTTATTTGGCAAACTATTTAGTTTCTTGGCTAAAAAAATATGAGCTCTAAAAATTTGCTTTTGTTAGCTACTCATTATAACTTAGATCCAAAATTCTCAAACTTTTTTGAAAGAAAAAAAAAAAAGTGAAATAACTTTAGTGAAATTTTTTATTTAGAGAATTTGAAAAGACACTGACATTAAAAATTTAAAAATCATAAAAATCCTGAAATTTTTAAAAAAAATAGTATGGAATATATCCGGTCAATATAAATAAAAAAAGAAGATCAACCTACCTGAAAGAAGATGTAAAGAAATTGACAAGAAGAAAATGATAAGAAGGTAGAAAATGTTAAGATATAAACCCCCGCAACATCAAGAAAATTCAAGTGACAAATCCACCAATAGAGTTTGTATGTATTTAGTTATATTTTAATTGTAAATGTTTTATATGTTTTACATTTAATGTAGAAATTATTGATTTGTGATTTTTTATTTAAATTTTCATTTAAGACAATGATAATTTTTAATTTTTTTGAAAGAGAATTTTGAATAAGAAAATACTTTTTTTCTCCTGATTTTAAACTAATGTCTTTATAATGAATATCTTTTTTCATTGACACACAATTAAAAAAAACTAAAACGTTACTTGCATATCTCTATTTCGCTTCTTATAAAAAAAAAATCAATTTTCCACTTTAGTTTGTAATCAAAATTAACAACTCTTGCAATAATATATTAATTAGCTTTTTTCTCTTAGGTTATAAATTAGCTTAAAAATCTATGTCTAAGTTATATATAAGAAAATTGAGGACATTTGGGGGCTAAAATGGTAGGAATAAATTAAGTCAAATATCTAGGGTAGGGTGATGAGGGGTCAAAATCAATTTGTAGCGTTTAGTCATTCGAAGAAAAAGTGAAAGGCGAATTATTTATTAGTGATGCACTGAAAATCACTTTTAGTATACTTGAAAAAAACATATAACCTGCCATGGTAAGCAATTCCTCTTTATTAATTCCCTCAGCGGAAAGACCTGCCAATCCACGTGAATGGCCCCCACACTCCCCTCCAATTGCCTTTCACTACACCTTTCTAGTCATCCTTCGAGTCCCATTTTTTATTCTTCTTTTTCTTTTTCTTCTTTTCTTTATTTTTTTTCCACCTAAGCATCCTCCAATACTTGTATGCTCAAGTAAACAGAGAGTTTATTTTCGTGGTTTGAGGTATTTTTATAAAATTTTTAATTTTTTAACTTTTTAATTTTAAATTATTATTTTTATGTTTTTAGATTGTTTTAATGTATTGATGTCAAAAATATATTTTAAAATAAAAAACATTTTGAAAAGTAAGGTGTAGCTGAAATAGATGGGTGTTTTTAAGATTATTTTTAAGATTATTTAAAAAAATAATTTAGTTTTATTTGATATGTAGATTAATTTTGAAAATATTTAAAATTCATAAAGAAAGAAAGAAAAAAAAGGTAAATGCTTGTGTTTTTCTTCCATGTATTGACATCTTGTCAATGTCAAATAATCATAAATTTATGTTGTTAGATGTGCCATTAAATTATAATTTATTGTAGTCAATATCACATTCTAAAACAAAAACTACTATAATTATAATTTATTGTAGTAATTAAGACTTTATTACTAAAATATATTTTTTTATATAAAAAATATATCTATTAAAAAACTTAATTGGTTAAATTTATACTCATTAACTGACCAATCTAGAACCATGTCCACGGTCCAAGAGGCTAAATGTTTTCATGTGTTGAGCTTGGAATTTGAATTGTAACTTAAGTTATTAGCCCATTTGAAATTCTTAAGATATCCCTTTTAGTAAGCAAATTACATAAACCATTTGAACCAATATTCATGTGGAAGAAATAAATTACTTTAGTTTATTTTAATATGTATTTATTGATGACGTATTATACCTAGGGAAGAAATAAAGTACTTTAGTGCTCTAAAAGTACTTCATACTATAAATGAAGTCATGTATTCTAATTAATATATCATACTTATCAAAAGGGACAGCTACGAACCCGAACGGAACTAGTTTTATTTTTTAAAAGAATATAAAGATATTAGGTAAGAAAAATAAAACTTAATAAAGAAATGAAATTATGTAATTTTTTGTGTGTTTTTTATTCATTGTTTTTTTATTTTTTTTGTCAGAGTCCTTAATTTTTTTGGTAATTCAGTAATTGAACTTTATTACATTTTATTGTTGTGCTTGTAAGTTGTGTTGGCATGGGTTTTAGTGTTGTGATTTGATTCGATGTACATGCTCTCGCATATGTACTATGAACAAATATTATTTTTGCACTACATTACAAATTGTTATTAAAAAGTATAATTAAAGGGTTCAGGTTAAAAAAAATAATAATGAACATGTACTAAAATTGATAAAAAGACAAAAAGATGGGTTACGCTTTTTTGTTGGTACTGTTCATAAGGTCTTTGTTGTTTGCAAAGTTTATATTTCAAAAGTAAAACATTTTTTTCTCTCTATCTCAATCTCTAAATATTTAGAAAGGAGAGAGAAAATCAACGAAAAAAAAAGAGAAAAAAAATCTCAAATAGCCATACGGCGTCCATCATAAACTCTAATTTTGGCATTGACTAGTTCCTCTCTAAAAGAGGAGCTTAATAGAGATGGTTTGGGTTTTAATAATTTCAAAAAAAAAATATTAAGGTATGAAATATTTATTTTGATTTTATTTTATTTTATTTTAAGTTTTTAGATCATATCCACATTTAGGATATGTTCTATAGTTAGAAATGAGGTTTGAGAGGATTAATTCAATTTTTTCTACCTTTTTTGAGAGAGAGAAGGTTGAAATTTAAATTTTGATAACCTTAATTTTTTAACAACCAATTATGCTAAAAACTTTTTATAATGGGTGATATATTTCATCTGTCTACGTAGATAATTTTCCATCACTTTTTAAATAAAATACTTAAATCTAAGTGTCAAGACCCAAACATACGGGTCTCGACTTGAAGGCCCACAAACATCTAGCCTTTTAAACCCAAGCTTATGGGCTTGATTGACTCTTTTTTTTTTAATTATATAAATAAAATTTTATTTAGATAAATAATGGTATTTATATTTTAAAAACTATTTAATTATACCATGCTTTTTAAATGAGATTAAAGCCTTTTATGGTAATATTTATAATTGCTTGCAATAATTATATATAAAACTATTATGACAAAGTTCTAAAATATATTGCACATGAATATTGAATAAGAACAATATATATATATATATATATATATATATATATATATATATATATATATATATTATTGATTTTTTATTTCATTTTATTTTCTTGAATTAATTATTATTTTATTTTTTTATATATTCACATAAAATAATCAAAATATTTTTTTTTGTTTCTTTATAGAAGATTGCTTTATATGTCATGACATTTTTTATTTGAAAAAACATGTTATTGGTCAAAATGTAAGAGAAATAAATAGCGCCATGCCTTTATTTTGAAAGGCCAGGCACATTAGCGTGGCTTTAGAGAAGCCTACGTGCATTGTTTGTTTGGTTGTTTTGCCATAGAAATTATATTTTATCTTTGTTTAAAAGAAAAATTGTTTTAAAATAATTTTTTGGTGTTTTTTAATCAATTTAATATATTGATATTAAAAATAAAAATAAAAAAAATATTATTTTCATGTATTTCCAATAAAAAATCACTTTAAAAAACAACCGCTATTACAATATCAAACAATACCCAAATCTAGTTAGGCATAGACTTCATTCACTTTGTCATTCCTTCAAACTTAAACATTATCTTTTCATTTCTTAATCAAGAAATTTCATGATATATACTAGAAAACATATTTATAATAATATTAACATCTTCTTTTCCCCTAGAAATTAACTTGGAGTTTTGCTACCAACGCAGTGAAGGCAGGCACGATAAGTTACACGAGGAATAACATTTGTTTGTAATAATTGAAGCGTGATTCGAACACCGAAGCTGGACTATATTGTACTGAATCCAGCATTCATAGACATATCGAACATAATCGATATGTGGACCAGAGCCTTAAGATGTTAGTGACTTAGGGCACAAGGTGAAAAGGAGGTTTGCCTTGCCTTCAATATTCTTCAGCTTTACCGCAAGGAATAATTCTAGAAATGGTACCTCCTGAAAGCCTCTTCGGTTGTTTTTCTTCCTTTTTAGAAAGCTAATTGTTTCACCAAGCGTCACGGACAGTGTTGTCGAAGAAAAAAGTTCAAACAATAATATTTATAGTTTATCTAAATTCTAGAATAATTCAATGAGACTTATTTATTATTATTATTTAGATTCAAAATATTAAAAAAAAGACAGTAAGAATAATGATTTTTATATATACATAAGTCTAAATCTAAATGATTTGTTAATAAACTTGTTTGAGTTCGTGGTCCAAATAGAAATTAGTTAAAATTAATTTTTTAAAAAATATTTTTGGATTGTTTTGATGTGTTAATGTCAAAAATAAATTTTAAAAAATAAAAAGTAAATTATTTTAATATATTTTTAAATAAAAAATATTTTAAAAAACAATAAATACAATACTCCGTTTAATATATCTAGGAGATGGTCTTACCATTATGGTTAAGATAAAAACACAAGGGAAGGGAGAAATTAGAGGGAAGGAGGGAAGCGGTTTGGACGTTATATAGAGGCATCTTTTACGTTAAGCTTTCAGGCCTCTTCTTAATGCTTCGTTAACATTGATTGCCATTGGGTTGGAAGCTCTCTAGGCCCAATGAGCTTAAAAATTTAAAGTGCTGAATTTTGATTCATAATAAGATTAAGGGTTCACGGTTTTGAGGTTTTTTTTTTTTTTTTTGTAATTTAGTACTTGCAAATTCTTTATATCCACATCTTGATTTTTTTTTTCAAAACTTTAATTAATTTCTTATTATTTTCAAGTAAATGAAATTTTTTTTTGTTATAAATTAGTTGTTAAATAGTATCTATGTCTACAGATTATGTTTTTATTTCTTTTATTTAGCATAATTAGATATTATACTTTACCAGTTTACTTACTATTTCATTACTAATTAATTCTGATATTTACTCAAGTTATAGAGAAAATATCAAATATGAAGGATAACATGCAAATCTATCATATATTAATCGCCATGTCCACATCTATAAAATTCACAAAGTTCAAAGTACAGTCAGATTGTTCGGTACATCCTTTTCGATCCTTTATCTTAATTCCATCACAATAATTCGACAAACTTTATATTTTCGAGTGAAATTAAGAAATCTACTTGGACATCTTGATATAGGCAGCGTGAGAAGGATTGGAGAGAGGTACCAAGCAAGGAGCCAGCAAGCACTTGGAAGACTCCCCTTGGTAGAAAAATCCCAAGCACACAATAACTCCTGCAATCAACCAACTTCACGGGGTCCTCTCCTTCATTATACCCCTTCAAGAAAAGTTCTACACCCGCAACTTTGAAGTAATCCACTGGCTCCGCCTTTTCACGGTGGCAGCGCTGCTGGTGCACAACTTTGGAGTAAGTTGCTCTTGTTATTACTAGTGTTGATTTGTTTATTTGAGTCATTTCTCTTCTAATTTTTATTTATAGTATTTTTATTTAGGTCAGGTTTTGTCTTCTCATTTTTTACTTTTATGGATACCATAATGTCAAATTCAAAACGTTCATCAAACCAAAAGTTAAAAGGTTGAAACCTAGACAGCACATCAATTCATTAATTTCTGTGTGCATTAATGGTTTAAAGCACATCAATTCATTATTTTGTGGATTTAATTTGATAAAAAGCAGTGCACATTTTCAATGGTCAATAAGAATGCTTGCAGTACTGATTTTGTTTTGTGTACTGTAGAGCTTTAAATCCAATTTTAATGTGATGGACGTGGCACCAAACTTTTTGGGCAGCAGTCAAGCACATAAAACAAAGAAGCAAGCTGTCCTAGAAAATATAATTGTTCGGACGATCCCTCAGAGCCAAGGCAGTGTCCCAGCAAAATCGTACCTCGATAGCATTATCTTCAAGAAAGTGGGGTAAACTCACCGTCCACATATTTAATACAGATGCCACTGGAAGTGGAAAATTCAAATTTGTTAATATAGGCAGTGTGAGAGTTTTGTATAATTGTTGGTGATATGGACCCAATTATACTATAACTTTAGATCGTATCGAACGGGAATGAGTAGTAGTGCTGCTTGTCTCTTTTAATTTGATCCCTAAACCTTTTAAACTTTGCAATTGAACCCCTAATCAGCCCTATTCTTTTGGATGCTTTGAAATTTCACCTTTAGCCCTTTTCAATTAGACACTTGAATTTCATCAGTTTTTACAAAGTGGTCCTTGGTCTCGGATTTCTTTAATGTAGTCCTCAATTGACCTTAAAATTTTAAATTTCTTTCAATTAAGCCCCTGATTGCACTAATTAGGCTATCCAAAGTTTTAATTAGGTTTATGATCTTCCAATTATTGCAAATTGACTCGAATTAGGCATTCAAACTTATTTTTCTTCAATTAAGTCATTGATTGACTCAACAAGACCCATTAAAAGTTTAATTAAGTCCTTGAACTTAATTAATTATTCTATTTTGGCCAAATTAACTTTCAAACTTAATAATTACTTCAATTAAGTCCTTAATTAAGTCAATTAAACCCTTTAAAAGTTTAATTAAGCTCTTAAACTTAATTAATTCTTCAAATTTTGGTTAAGTTGGATTTCAACCTTAAACTTTGTTTCAAACAAGTCCTTAATTAAATCAATTAATCCTATTAGAAGTTTAATTAAGCCCTTGAACTTAATTAATTCTTCTAATTTGGATCAAATTGACTTTCAAACTTAATTTTGTTTCAATTAAGACCTTCAGCCTATCTCATCAATAATATTCTAATATAACTATCCTTCTGGTATTTTGACTTGTTATGGCTAAAAAACAAACATATTTGTGTCTTAAAAATATTTTTGAATTTTAAATTTATGAATTTTTTTACTTTTGAATGAAAAGGGAAAATATATATTTTTTATAAAAGAATTTTATGGAATCCAAAATTAGGTTATGACAATCAACACCACTATCTCCCTAACTAGTGACGAGAGAATAATACCTTCTCTCAGCAGATCTTTCTTTTCATCTATCTTTTTTTTTTTTTTTTTTGATCTTCCATCTCATCTATCTTTTTTATCATTTTTATTTAAAAAAAGGTATTGATTTTAAAAAAAAAAGGTCATTTCAGGTATAGAAAAATAAAAAAGTGAAGGAAGAAATATGGTGGAGGAGGGAACACGTCCACAAAGTAAAAGAGATGAAAGAAAGTGTTTCCTATTCATTCAATTAGTGCTATTCAAAGTAATCTCTAACTGGTGCGACAATTGAATGAATAGTAAAAAAATAAGTTTTTTTTTTTTTTTTTACAATGAACAACAAACATGTCACACAAAGCATGAGAGGAAATTAAACAAAATATTTTGCAAGGTCGAACAAAGTATTTCATGAAAAACACAACTTAAATCTAAGTACTCATAATACACAATGTTTTCATTTATAGTATCTTTGTAAATGGTTAAGTCTATACACAATAAATAGATAGATATATAATACGAAATTTCCCTTATCGTTTTATATATGATTTAAAAAATACATAGATTTATTCTAGTAGATTTACTATTTCTTGACTTAGCTCATTAAATCTCTATATGATCTTTTTAGTTTTAAATCTTGTAATAAGTCTATATATATATATTTTTGATGATTTTTTGACAGAAAAAGATAAGGAAAAATGTAATCGGTATTGAAAATCAGAAAAATGTAATAAGTCTATATATATATATTGAAAAATTCCTTCAAATTTAAAGGTAATTTGCACATGTTAGTTACTTCCTCTAATAAACAAGACAAAATAAACTTTGGTATGCCCTAAAGTATAGTTTTAATTAGTTCAGAAATCGATGTGTCCTAAGTGGAGAAAAAAATTATACACACACGATGGCGCATAACAATAGAGTCGTATGTATGTTAAGGACTAAATTGTCATTTTCTTCGAAGATAATTAGGTTTTTTTTTTGTTTTCAACAAAAAAAATAATAATTAATTGGGTGCCCGGTCCATATATATTACCAACAATTATATAGAAATCACACACGAACGCGAAATATCATTATATCATGTGGATATTTATTGTGGATGGTAAAGTTGCATGACCTCTAACTGTTAAGAATGTGAATTCTCCAATCCTAGTGGCCTCTTTGTTAATTACTTGTCAAGGTACGATTTTGTGGGACACTGCCTTAGGTATTTAGGGCCAGTTGGAAGGACTGCAATCCTTTATATGGTATAGTTATTTTTCTTAGGACAGCTTGCTTCTTTGTTTTAAGTGTTTGCTGGCAGGCTTTTGCCCTGAAGTTTCGTGCCAGGTCCATCACAATAATGAACCTGCATTTAAATTGGATTTTAAGCCTTGCAGTACACAAAACCAGCACTGCAGGCATTATTGTTGACCATTGAAGACATGAACTGTGCTTTCCATCAAATTGAATCCCTGATTGGAGAAGATGAAGCCATAATTGCACACAGAAATTAATGACTCCATGTGATGTTCCAGTCTAGGTTTGGACCTTTTTCTTCTATTTTTTACTAAAATATTAATTTTGACTTTATGGTCATGTGGGTTTTAACAAATTATTTATGCTCAAGATTGAACTTCTCGGATCCAAAAGGTTTGAACGAGTCATAAGTTTCTAAAAGAAAAAAGGATGTAATTTTTTTATTTGATTGTTGGATTAAATTAAAGTTTCATCAGTGCATTTTACATTTTTTTTTATATATGATTGGTTGGCTAGCACTAGCTAAGTTCAGGATTATATCCACCTTAAATTTGGAAGTTGTTGCTTTAGAATTTTCTTTACTGTCCTAGTTATTTTCATGTTTCTTTCATAGGTTTGAGAGTTTTATTTGATTTAAGTTTTATTAATTAGGTTGGTATAACTATTATTAAAATAACTTGTATGTTATTTTTCATAACAAATAAACGTTGTTGGCATTCAATATTTTCTCAATATTTCACCTATAATTTTTAGAGCTTAAAAACACTGCTATCTTTCTTTCTTATTTTAGAGCTTAAGAAACTCTGCTATCCTTCTTTTCAATATATATCCTAAAAATTAAAACTCAATGCATCAACTTATAATATATACTATAACTCTGTTTGGTTTTGTGTTTTAAAAGTATTATTTAAAGAAATGATTTTTTGTTTTTTACTTTAAATTATTTTTATTTGTGTGTTTTTCAATCGTTTTGATATGCTGATGTCAAAAATAATTTTTAAAAAATAAAAAAAATATATTATTTTGATGTATTTCTGAACAAATTTTTTTAAAAAACAATTATTACTATATTTTCAAACACCCTTTATATCTAGGTGTCCTTGCGGTGAGTTTTAGAGGCAACTGTATATACGGAATATCATATTGTATCAAGAGCACTATGCATAAGTTTATGGTGAATCCATATACTAAATTAATCTAATATCCTTGAACTAAGCAAAGGCGCTTAAAAAATGAAAAACAGATCTAGAACGCTGGATGGGATACCCTTTGATGTAAAGACTGTAATCTAATCAAACAAATTGCAAGCGTCAACTAATAAAATAGTCTCCTCTGATTCAATTGTTGCTAACTTTTTTTACATTTGAAGATTTGAAGTTGTGTGTGAATTGAAGCTCGATGGTAGCATGATACCCTGTACCTGGATCTCGTCATGCATGTGGCTGGTTTGCCACACGTAATATTTTACTGTGGAAGTGCCTAGACTAGACAGGCTAAATTAATAAAGGAAAATAGATGTCTAAAGACACTAGCTATCATGGCAGCATGCATGTTTTCTGGTCCAATAATGTGCTTGTTCTGCTATGTATTATTTAACTAACCTAAATTTTACTAGTTACAGATTTTTGGTTGGGTCCATAAGTTTGGAAACGAGAGCATCTACTTGGGTTAGGTTTTTTTTTTTTAATTTGTTTTTAGAGTAGCAAATTCAAATATAGTTTTACGAGCGTAATCTGGTAAGTTCAGTGATTTTTTTCCTGCAGTCAGGAGAGGGTCAGGAGGGGATCTCTCTAAATTTCCCCCCCTCCACTAAGCCTTTGTTTAATATTTTTTAGGGAGGCAAATTTTATTTTTTACTAATTTTAACTTTAAAATTTAAGATTGTATATAATATTGATGGTTTTTTTTTTTAAGGGGGTCAGGCCCTGCCAGTCTTCTTTTCTCCGCACCTGGTTATGCAATTGATGGTATTCATTCATTAAAAAAACATTTAATTCTCAACCAAATTATGTAGTGGTTATGGTGGAGTCAAGATTTTTAAAATAAAAAACAAATTATTAATAAATACTTGATATTATATATTATATAAACATGTGTTATATAAAAAAATCAATTTGAAATATATATAATAACTCATGTCTGGAAAAATTAATTTAAAAATATATTAAAATAAAAAAATTATATTATAATTCATATTTTAAAACTATTTCATAATAATTTTATTCTTAATCTTATTAAAAAAGACCATCAAACTTTCATTCAACTCGGAAAAATTAATCTCAATCGTCGATGCATGCATGAGGAGAGTAGGAACCAGGCAGATGGCATGTCTCGTAGCTGACAAGGTAAGAACTAGGTATCTCACTTACAATCATGCTCCAAGCTTCCATCTATACTTTAGATTTTGAGTTGGCCTGATTCGCTATATTTCCATCCCCAGAGCTGTACAAGACAAGGAAACAGACAAAAATCCAAACCTTAGCTGGATATCCTCGGAGCAAACAATTAATTACTTGCAGATACAAGTCCATGGAGTTTCTTTAAATAATAAAGGTGCAAATAATAGTATAAATGCCTAGTTGTTAATTGCATGCTTACACTATATATTTGTTTTTGGGTGGAGTGGAAGCTAACTAAGATTCTAATCTTCACCAAACCTTAGCATATCATGAGTCAACTCTCTAGACCGACAGAAATCGCTCAGCGTATTGCTTTTATTGGACGTGAATCCTTGCAAATAATGTTCATTATTCAGATCTTTGCTAGTATGGTACGGTGCGTTTTATTTGATTGTCTCTGCTAATAAAGTGTTGTTAATGTGGAATTAGAATATTTGCAGTCAAAGCAAGATAAATGGGACACCTTTAAAGATCAAGTTTTGTTGTTCTGGGCTTCACAGGAGAAGGAAGAGGAAGGAGAAAAATGGTCGTTCTTATTTAACAATTATTTTAGTTATTTGCACTTAATAATGACTCTCGAGAAAACAAATATGGACACGTGCCATGTAAACTAAGTTTAAGAGGCTGTCGATATTTTTAGAATGCTAGAGTCTTTATATATTGATTATTTTATATCTCGAAAGCACACAACAATAAAATTTAAAAATAATAAATAATTATGAAAATCAATATATCTAACAATACAGTGCGGAACTCAACAAAACAATAATAAACAAGCTCATAGAAAGAAAGAGAAAATTAATTGGAATTTAAAATATCTCACACGGAAATGGTAAAATAAATAAATAAATAAAGGAAAGTAGCTAGCAACTAAAGAAAAATATAAAAAAGTATTGAAGATATTGCCATATGATCTTCTCACATATTCTCATATCTTTTTCCTTCTTGTACACGCGTCTTATTCTCCTTAATTATTCTCCCCTTTCCTACCTTCTCCGAGCTAGTATAACGAGCTCTTATGCCTTGTAATTAATATCTTCCATCACTTCATATTTCATTATTCTCCGAGGAGGGAGAACGTCAGATTATAAAAACTATATATAAAAAAGATAAATAAAGCTAAAAACTAATGATAATTCGTATATCTATAAAAAATAAAATATAAAATTTGAATAAGAAAATAAAATATAATTAAAAGCTACTTATCCATCATGGAAAAGAATTAAAACCAATGTTAAGATTCAACTCCTTATTAGGGAATTCTTGTTTAGTTTAATTTACGAAGTCAAAAGTGAACAAGGAAATATAAATTAAATAGTTGAATAAGAAAATCATACAAAATGGGTACCTAATAGAAGCTTCCAGAAAGTTCAACGCAAAGTCTTCAAAATCAAACCAATAGCGAAAATCCTCAATCGTATCCAATATTTGTTGAAAAAATCCGTGTATATGTAGAAAAAGACAATTTCTTTTATTAAAATATTAACATATGTAAATTGTTTGGAATGTTTATTTTAGATAAGCGCAGGGTCATTTTAAAATGATTAAAATATTAACAATTTCTTTTACGAAGACAATTTTTGTTTTTAGATATTTTTTAAATATTAAAAAAATAAAAAAATATTTTAATAAATTCTCAAATAAAAAATAATTTAGAAAACAAAATGCATTACAATAACAAATACCAATAATTTTAATTATAGGGTTGAGGATTAGTAATGGTTACCTTTCCCCTTCTTATGGCGTATTGATTACCAAATGGAAGCACATATTAAGAAAGATCTCTTTCTCTTCATAAATTCCATTTGCCCCTTTCCACACTCCACGTTGGTAAATCTCTCTTTCTCAAAATTTGTTTTAAATGGAATCTGAAAATGATGGGAAAACTGAAAATTATGTAATATATACACAAATTCTAACGATGTAAATTACAGTTTTAACCCATTATAGAGACAATTTAACCAAAAACAAAAAGAAAAATCCAAAGAATTCATGGAAATCACGCTGTCCAGCGTCCCCACTCTTTATTTTCTTGGCAACTCGGAATCATAAAAAATATTCCGCTCTCTCACTCACAGTTACCAAGTACATCCAAGTGAATAAACACAACAGCAAGGCTAATTAAGTCTTTTGCATTCACAGTCTCACTGTACGAATAATAATAATAATAATAATAATAAATTCCGTTTTGTGTTTTTGGTTTGGTTTTGGGTAAGAAAAGGAAAGAGAGAGAATGGCTTCCAGAGTTGGCAATGTAAATAAATGTATTGGCTTAACTCCTTTTTTTTTTTTTTAAATCTTTTAAAAACAAAATAGTAAAAATAAAAATTAAAGAAATACAAAAAGGAAAAAAAAAGAGAAAAAAGGCAGGGGGTGTCGTCTGTTCATCTCTGGCAGTTAAGCTGCTCCAATCTCCTTCACCTACTCTCGTGTTTCTTCAGTTATTATTTCATTCATTCGTTCATTGAATTTTGAATGCATTACTGATGCTAATGCTGCTGCTGTTTCAGTCCTAGATAGAGAAGAATCTCTTAAGAGAGATAAAGAGAGAAGAGAAGAACCAAAAACCAAAAAGAATGCCTCTGGTTCGGTTTGAAGTGAGAAATGAGTACGGGTTAGGACAGGGTGAGCTTTATAGGGAAGCAAACAGTGAAGGAGATTCAAAAGCTGTGCTCGATGGTGTTGCTGTTGCTGGCTTGGTTGGGATCTTGCGTCAATTAGGCGATCTTGCCGAGTCTGTTCTTCTTCTTCTCTTATTTCTTCTCTTCAGTTTCTATTTCTTTCATTTTTAATTAAAGAGGTGACTGTACTATTAATTCAACTCAAATAGGAGAAATTAGAGCGATTTCTTAACTGTATGTATGATTCGCCTCTCCTTGGGAGGTTTTCTATTTTTAAAGATTTTTCAAATTTCTTAATTTCTGGAGATATTTTGTTTGTTAACAATACGGAACATGCGCCTTTACTTTGATTTTGACTACAAAATCTCAAGTGGCTAATCTAACTAAATAGCATATCTGAACTGCTTTGTAGATTTGCAGCAGAGGTTTTCCATGGCTTACAAGAGCGAGTGATGAGTACAGCTTCTAGAAGTCATAAATTGATGGTTCGCGTGCAAAACATTGAAGCTGCGCTACCTCCTCTTGAAAAGGTGGTGCTTGCCCAAACAAGCCACATACATTTTGCTTACACACCTGGTATGGCTCGTTACCTGATATAAAAGCCATTCTCTCTTTTTTTTTAGCCTCTCCTGAGAATTTCTGATTTGATTTAAATCCACCTTGTATGCTCTGGCTCTCTTGGCTTAAGCCTGTTTGGTTATCATATCTTTTATGCTATTCATGGCTACCTCAGCATAGCTGTTACAACCTCGACGCTTTGGATCATCAATTGTCTAGTGCACTTCCATGGTGTACCTATATGCTTAGTATTCAATTCATGTCTGTATCTATTATCACTAATTTTGAGATATTTGAGCATATAAAGAACTTGTAGAGGTTTGACAACTTCCATTACCCTCTGTTCACTTGTCTTGTCTCAAGTTGTTATTAGAAGCTTACTCTGCCCCATATGCCATAATCAAGTCTCTATTTCTGTTATTTTTTGCATGAATCTCTAGTTATTCAAATGCTGATGAAAAGCAGCTATCTTGCAGGTTCTGAGTGGCATCCTTGTATTCAAAACGAACAAAATCATTTCATCTACAATGACCTGCCGCGATTCATTATGGACTCCTATGAAGAATGTCGCGATCCTCCACGTTTGCATTTGCTTGACAAGTATGGCCATCCCCATCTCCTTAGCCTCCCGAGTGAATTGATTGGTGTTTTTGAATAATGAAGTTCAATTTGATCCTAGATACTAACTCGTTTTGGGTTGCCATTCAGATTTGATACTGGGGGGCCAGGGTCCTGTTTAAAGAGATATTCAGATCCGGCCTACTTTAGGAGAGTATCTGGGAATGTCACGGGACCGGATGCTGAGAAACTCCCAAAAGATAAGAGAGCTCGGAAAAGCAAGGTGATATTTTTTCCTATAACAAATTTCAGCCATTGTGAAAAGTGTCTTTCTATTGATTAGGTCTGATCTTGCGATATTAGTGTTGAATTTATTTAATGAACTAATTTTCTCCATAATTACAATTAACGGGGAAACTATTTTTTCAACAACTTATTGTTGCATGTTCCTCCAAACTTTTTTTTTGTGGATGACAAGCGTTCTTGCTCATTATACTGACTTCTCAGGTTTTCACTGAGATATTAATTTATTTCGTTATCCTCGCTCAGCATATGCTTAATAAAATAGTTGCTCTGAGTTTTGCTTCCTTTTCTTTTTCTTCTTTTTTTTTTCTCTTTCAAATTTCACTGATTGTAAATGTCAAAATAAACAGAAAAAACATTCATCACCAAGGAATGGAGACGTGGCCCATTATGCATCAATGTCAAATCATAGTGGCAGGTATTGTATCTTTATGAAGGAAGCTAGTGCTGTCATGTTTAATTGGATGAAATTAATGTGTACATGGTATTTGCTCTGTAGAATGCAGTTTACCACTCCAAATGGTAATGGGCAGACCTCTCCTTCTCATACAGCTTCTACAATTGACACGACATTAAAATCTGATGCGGGTGATCATTCAAATTCTTTTGATTCAAGAACCGGGTCAGGGTATATTGAATGTGTGTTCCATCTAAATTCCTCTGTGCAAGCTGAAGAAGAGGAACCTAAGGAATTGTCTTCAAGGTTCATGCAGCAGAATGATGTCCCTGATTCAGTTTTTCCTGATCGACAACCTGGGATGGCAGATAACAATTTTCATCATACTTCATCACCAGAGCAGATTGCTGCCCCTATTTCATCTTGTGTTACTTGGGATGAAAAGGAAGAAATAGTGGAGCCTAGTGGTCAACATTACGATGAAGATGAAATTTCAGAGGTGCTCGCAGCAGAGCCTGACCTAGATACACATGATAGATCAACTGTCAATCTTAAAAATCCTAATCCTCTGGATATTGTACTTGATGGTGCAAATACACCAAAATCAAGCTCTAGCAGGAGCCAGCTTGATGAGGTTGAAAGCGAGCCAGATGATTTCATGGATGCACTGAACACCATAGAGTCAGAATCTGAAAATGACATCGATTGCCAAACAAAATGTGAAGTGGAGCAGTTTTCCTCCAGTGTTAACAATGAAGTTGAGGAGACAATACTCGAGGTAACATCACATATTTCAGACCATCATCCATCTGAATATGAATCTCGTACCTTATCTGTAATTTCCTCAAATGAAAAATCTCCCTGTGAGTTACCCAGCTCAGTTTCCTTGAAGAGTTTTGCCTATGAACAGGAATCTCATGTATCTGGAAATTCTTCTAAGCTGGACAGTTCACCAGGCATCGAATGTTCTAGAAGTGCTAATGTCCTAGATAATTCAAAAGTAGAATCTGTTAGTGATCCTCCTTCATCTTCTGTCTCTGCGACTTCAATTTCAAATGCAGAAGGGCCATTGAGTGATAAAATCATAAGTAGTTCCAACAAGTCTCAAGAATCTCAAAATGATTTTTCTAGTGTTCAGTCTACTACATTCTGGACAAATGGTGGCCTGTTAGGACTTGAGCCTTCAAAGCCTCCAGATTTTGCTGTATCAAATGCTAAAAGTCCAGATTCTGTGACCAGAAGTAAAGATGAGACAGGGCTGCCTACAAATCACACTTCCATGCCAATCAATGATGGAGGAAAACCTGGCAGATTGATCAAGGATGCAGGAAGCATCGAAAGCGCTCCAACTTCCAAAGGCTCCACATCATGGCATGATGATCAAGATTCCAAAGTTGAAAAACCTGGTGATTTTCATCAAGGCAATAGAATTAGTCATGGCTATGAGGATGGACCAAATATTACCAGTGCAGTAACACCCGGAAATGAGTTGCAGCATGATTCATACTCCAAAGTTCCACCTATTGAATCCAGTCAGGAAAATGATGAAAACTCATATCGAAGGCTTGGATTTGGTCATAGGTTACTTGTCAATGGTTTTAGTAGAAAGGTGTCACTGGTCCATGATGGTGAACGTGAACCGGCTAGGTTGCTGAGAAGTGGTGCATTAGAGCAGCAGAGCTGGCACAATGAAGTTACATATCAAGCAACTCCAGAGAAAGCATACAACAAGCAACTGGGACATAAATATTCTATCGATTCAATCACGTCTTCACCACCATTGGAACATATGAAAATATCTTTCCACCCTATTGATGGCTTTGAGGATTCTAAACTGAAACTGAAGTTTCCTGATGGGAACCATGGTAATGAAAGCATTAGAGACATGTTTCCATCATTTCAATTGATTCCGGAGACTGCCATTCCACTGTGCAATGTGGGTTCTGACTCTGATGATGATACATTCTGTAGATCCTCTCCTTATATGTCTGATGATCATCTTAGCCATCACTCTGAATCAGATTCTGAGCGGTGGGATTCTGATGATTCTCCTGAAAGCAAGGACCATGAGCTATATGATGCTTTGCGCAGAATATCTCCAGTTGAATCTTTTTCAAGCTCTCTGCAGCCTGGAGAAGCTGGCAATAATCAAAGTACATATACCGAGAATGGCACAGATCCATCTCTCTCTGCATCTTCATTGGATCTTCCATGTTTTGATGCCATGAACTCTGTAGTGTATGGAGAAAAAAAGGATAATTTGCATGAAAGGAATCAACAAGAGTTGGAGTATCTTAAAGATTCCACCCCATTGCCACCACCTCTTCCCCCAGTTCAATGGCGAGTTTCCAAGCCCAACTCTGATATATCAGAAGGCAAACTACATGCTCTATCCGAAGGTCATGAACATGGATTTGATATAAAACCTTTGGAATCTACTGTACCCCAGCAACCTAAGCCATCCCCAGCTGATGATCACAAAATGAATGAGGATACCATTGCATTTAAACCAAAAAGCAAGGTACAATGCATTTATACAAATGGTATATTATTTATTGGCTTCAATCTATTTCATTTAATACAATGAGGATCATTGACTAAATCTTTGTGTGTCTGCAGGAACAGGATCAGCAGAAGTTGAATTGTCACAAAGAAGCTAATCAATATGCAAATGGCAAGGATATAGATGAAAAGGATGATTTCTTGCATCAAATCAGAACCAAAGTGAGTGAGAGCCATTTTTTTCTTCCCTGTAGCTGCTCTCCATGATTGAAGTACTATGAAGTGATTGGTTTGCATGTGAGACTAATTTGAAATCAGAAGGCAAAAGAACTAGAAAGAGACTAGTTATTGATAATTAAAGCTATTTTATAAAACAGCATGGATGGCTGCATGCATTTTTCGAGTATTGAGTCTCAACTTGACAAGTCTTGGTGCATGTGTGTTTTGGGAGATGAAACTCGGCACCTATGAGCTAGGACATGATAACACTATATCTACGTCACACCCATTGCCAACTGCTGATCCATAATTTCTTTGATAAATCTCGATACCATCCTCAAAAAATTGCAAATAAAGTCTGCAAATGCAAAGCTGTGATCAAACAAAGTTTTCTCACTGCCAACATTCAAAAGAAGCAGAGTATTCTAGCTCATGATTCATGTGTAACAATTCTTCATGATCATCTCAAATCCATCCGTTTCAATGGAGCATGTAACTTTCTAACCACCTTCATTTTCAAATTTCATGCTCTCCTTAAATGCTTAGTACCAAGTTTGATAAATATCTTTTAATATCATCACTGTTAACCAGAAAAGGAGAGAACTTTTAAGATGAGCAAGAGATTGAGAGTTGTGATGGAAAGAAAGGTGAAGGCTGTACTGAATTCCACCTAATTATAGACTTACTAGTTGCCGTGTGATGAGAAAATCTTTTGAGTTCCACACTTTAGTTTTGCCCTTAATTCTTTGATGTGCTATTGCAGTCATTCACTCTGAGACGCACCGGAAAAGCAAAGCCATCTTTATCCTCAGGTCCCACTGCGAATAACAAAGTCAGTGCTATTTTGGAGAAAGCAAATGCAATCCGCCAGGTATTCAGTTTTTCTCACACTTTCTTTCCATCCTCCTCCTGGTTTAAATTTGTTTCCCTTGCTATGGTTAACATAGACAAATTAACACTGGGAAAACATGTCAGGCTGTTGCGAGTGATGATGGGGAAGATGATACTTGGAGTGACACTTGATTGATTTAGAAGGTGGTGCAACTTCATCAAAAGCATATCCTCTTGTTTCCAAGCTACTAAATTTAATGGATTGATCATTTTGGAATGTTTATGATAATTGGACTCTTCTTGATCATCTTGTGAGCTGTGCAACAATTCTCTTGTATTTCTGAGCTGGTTAAGTTGGGGCCATGTCATAAAATGTATATGTGAATAATCCCAATTTCATTGTGTAATTAATTTGTAGCGTTTCTCTTGGTAGCATCTTATTGCGAATATTTGCTTTGATTTTGGAGTTAGGATTTATTCTGTAAGCAATGGAATAGGCTAAGTAGGTCTCATGTGATGTAATTTTCTTCTTCCATGAGGTAATTATTATTCATGCATGATGCCACAATAAGAGAGCACCGAAAAGCTAGTTTCCCTGTGTTCTATCATTTGCTGTTTGGCTGTTTGCTTTGCGCATGCTGTTTATGTACCACATTGAAGCTGTCCCCGTCTTTTCTGCTGTTTTCCATGGATTCATCCTGGACAGTATAAAAGGCAAACATCACAATACAATGGACCGTTTTTATTGATGACACTTTGAATTGAAAGTAGGTTATTTTCGAAAATATTTTTATTTAAAAATATATGAAAAAAATATTATTTATTTATTTATTAAAATTAATTTGGGATATTATTATATTTAAATAATTCAAAAACATAAATTAATAATTAATTTTAACCAAAATACTTTAAAAGCTTTTTAGTGTTTTAAAAATATTTTTTTTCCGCTTCGCATTAATATTATTAATATTTTTTAAGTGTTTTTATCTCGTTTTATATCAAAAATAAATTAAAAAAAATATTATTTTAATTTATTTTTTTAAAAAAAATACTTTCAAAAATAATAGTTTAGAAACAGTCAGATTAAACTGATTCTTTATTCTGCAAATTAACCATCTGCCCTTTACAAACCCAAGTCTTCACTATTCAACAAAATCCAAAGAACATCTAAATTCTTAGGCTGTGCAGGAATGGTGTCAGTGAGAGGGACATCTCCAAGGTAATGAAGACCCACCGATACATCATTTGCAAATTCAAGCCAGACAGTAATGATCGTGTAAATGGCATATCCTTCTACACTCGAGTATTTCACTGTCGCTAAGCCTTGGCAAGGAGATGCGACAAAAAAATAAAAAAGGGGAAAAAAACACATTGTTGATGATACACATGCTTCACTCTTATCTGTCATGGTCCTACTTATCGTTAAAAAGATCAGGCAAGATGGGCATAATCAACACATCCAAATACCTCCAATCAAGCCAAGACACATTTGGATTTCAGATCGGAAAAAGGGCACATAAAATTTAATTCTCATATAAAACAGAACGGTTTATAGCAGATTAAAATAAAATAAGCGATCTGAGGTAAACATCCAGTCTAAAACAAAATTCTCCCCACTATTTGGAATCTAAGATAGCATGTGGAGCCAGTAAATTGGAGGCATTCACATGCCTCACTTCTTCTTCTCAGCACCTCCAGCAGCCCTGTAGGAAAAAGGAAAACAACACACCATGATGAAACAAGAAATCTTTCCAGACAGCAGAAAAGCTTGGATTTCAAATATTCAAGTGAATTCAAGTAACAAAAAAAAAGATCACCGATGTACCTCATCTTGCGGAGAACATTAGACATCTCCTCACGCTTCTTCTTAGCCCTCTTGTGTGTGCCCAACTTTCTTTTAGCTACCTTCAATGCACGCTTATCCTTGCCAACCTTAAGAAGCTCAGTGATCCTCTTCTCATATGGTGCAAAACCAGCAACTTCCCTGATCAAACTCCTGACAAAGAGTACCCTCTTACTGGTTTTCTGCACTCAAACAAGCAAGAAGAAACAGCATCACAACCAGCTACTTGAAATGCAAAAGCTTTACAAAAATCTAGTCTTGTTAAGCAAATAGTAATTAATATGATGCCCCAATGGAACATCTTAAGTCCAAGAAACAAATACAAGGAAGAACAGAAACACGATTACAAGCAAAATAATAAATAAATAAAGGTACTAATGCATTCAAACTGCATCCAGCAGAAATGTAGTTTCACACTCATACAAGAATAAAACACAATACAAATTAGATTAATTAACTAATATAAATTTAATTGGAAACAGCATGATCTGAACATAAAAATGAAAAAAGGTCTCAGTGAAGCTTGCTTGGTAAAATGACTTACCCCTTTGCGATCAGAAGGGCGTGGAGCTAGCTCCTTCTTGGTCACAATGTGCCCCTTGTTCAATCCTACAAAGAGGCCAGTGTTTGGCTGTTTGGGAGCCATTGCCTAAAATAGAAAATGTTAACTTAATATCAACAACCTTCAATAATGTAAAAAATCAAACCATTAAGACAACAACAAGAAATCAAATAAATCATACAAAATCAAAACCCTGAAATATTTCTAATCAGTTTCGGATGCAATCAACAAAGATATCAAACAAAAAACCTCACCAATAACAATTTATACTACAGATGGCAACAGAACACAAAGCCTTTTAAGAACCAAAAAAAGACAAGGACTTCTTTGAATATTCAGTTGATATACAAAATAGCAAAACCAAATATTAGCATAAAAGAATATATCAACAAATAGAAAATTTATCTAATCACAATATTAAGTCCTGCCATTTCCCTAAGGTCCCAGAAGATTGTCAGAGTCCTTGGTTATGACTTCATGACCTTAATTACAAGAAAAACTGCTAACTAAACCCCATAAAAACAACACACACAAAAAAGAAGCAATAGAGGACATAAAGTTATTGGTAATCATTCTGCTTGCGCCCACAATTGAAATTTATCCTCTAAATTAAATCAAAAACAGAAAACTGGAGTCCTTTTCTGTGTCAAGTTTATATGGTACTAATACAGTAATTATAAATTTACAATGATCCAGTTACGCAAATCGAACTCACAAGCTTTCAATAAAGAGAATCAAATGGGTTTTCAAAACTAAAGACAAAAGCTCTGATTCAGCAAACAACAACAAACTCATAGGCAACAGAAAGACACAAGTTTCACATCCTCTTTATATGAACAAGAAAGAATCTTAGAAAATACATATACAAATTAACATATTTATGCACATCACGCATAGAAAGAAGAAAAGGAGAGAAAAAAAGAGAGGCTATAGATCAAAAAAGAGAGAGCTTTGTGGTACCTCAGGCTCAGATAGTGAATGCTGCAGCAGCTGTGCAAACGGGAGGCGGAGCAGATGGAGAAAGTAGTGTGTAGGGTTTTAGGGTTGGCGTTGGATTATATAAAGGGCTGGCCCATTTTTGTGTGTGTGTTTATTTGAAGAGAAATCAAAAGGTGTTTAGGGTTTCATTCGTAAATGGGCCTAATCCAGTTATGTAGTTCTTTGCGTAGATGGGCATAGAAATAGGTATATGGTTCAATTAGAAAAGCCCAGTTAAACTTACTGCTATAATTTTGAAGAAGTTTCATTTTCTTTCCTCCCTCAGGCTTGGCCTTTTGCACCAAGCCCAGCCCAGAATGGCAGGGCTCTTATTTCTTAGCCATTTTGTTTTTTATTTGTGTTTTTTCAGGTCCATGAGGGATTTTATTCAATTTTATATGGTAAATTGCTTTTTGCATTTTTTATTATATAATAAAGTTAAAAAATTAAATCAACCAAGTAAAGTTCATATAACCCTGATTGCGGATTTATCGGATTACTAAATATTAATCAAAGAGTTGGGTTGATATTTTTTGGCACTTTCTTTTTATATCTTGTGGTTTTTTTTTTGCTAGTGTCAATTCCATCATTTAGTGTATAAGGTTTTTTTATTGAATTTTATTTTTTAATATTGAATTAATTAGAAATCAATCTTGATATTTTCTATCATATAATAAAATAAAAAAATTATTCAATCCAGTAAAACTCATAACTTAAATAACAATATTGACAAATTGGCGATTGCTTTTGTTAGAAGGGAGATAAGTCATGCCCGGTAATGCAAGAGAAGCTAATGATAAGATACTGAACATCATGAATATTTTTGGCATTAGGGTAGCCATTCCGCCCATTTCGTCAAGATAAACAAGACGTATTCTATCATAACTTGTTCCTGACAAGAAAAAAAACGCAGCGCCGATAAATCCATGCTTCAACCATATACAACAATATAAGAAGCCCACGCATAAGGATAAGTTTCTGCATGCGATCTTTCACTCTGTTTTTTTTTTCTGACTATAATTTCTTCAAAACCAGCAGCAGGTGGACTCTGGTACTTGGTTGATCTTCTTCTCCTTTTTGCTCTTCTCCCTGACCATTCTTTTGATCCTTTTCTCTACCACACAGCAAGCTAAAAACTGAGGAAACCAAGAATGAAAAACTAGCTAAGCGACTTAATGTCTAGTACTTGCATACAGGAAAATAAAACTAAAAGCACCAGATGCCAGAACAAAAGAAGACAAGCTACATTCAACACTTCCTAGAATAACCATGCAACTCAGAGAACACAATAATATAATCAAACAGGGTGGAGCGATAGAAAAATAAATCCCTCATGATTAGCAGGATTTGGAGACAAAAACATTGACATGCCATACTTGATTATTCAATATTCATGTAGAACAAGATGCTATACTTGATAATTAATGTTTGGTCTAGAAAATAAGATGCTATCCTGATTTGAGAGTAAACAGTAATATATAGAGAATGGAGATTTTAATTACATTATCAAGAAGGGTTTTTGACTTATCAAGGAGGAAATAGTTTCTCCCTTTATTTGGTGTTTAAATTTCTTGAGACTTGTGGAACCAAGTAGTGCATTACATTCATCATATCAAATCCAAAACACCAAGCAGAGGAACTTCGTTTCAGTTTCTCTTTTTTTTCTTTAATTGCTTCACATATCAAAACTTTCAACTCACTCAAACAACTTTTGATGAATACATTAAATGTTGATATTATGAATATATGGGTTGTCTTATCTACGGTGTGACTCTTGTGGAGATTGTCATTTTAATTTTTAAAATTCCTAAATTAATTAATTACTACACATTTTTTTGTGTTATTTTCTGTTTTAACTTCTTAATTAATTCAAATATACAATTCAGTAAAAAAAATTAAATTATAAACATCTCCTTGCAATTTGGGAAAAAGAAAATACCCCTCTCAACTAAATGTTCCCTAATTTTCCATCCTAAACAATATGGTTTTTATTTTTAATGTAACCTTTTTGTTAGGATTTGTTAGGAAGTTGACCTAAAACAAAAACTATTATTGTTGTTGTTGATGTTTCATGGAAAGAGAGAGAAATAAAGAGGTTTTATCAATTTCTCCACAAAACCCTAATATTAGGGTCACATTAAAAAATGATATTGTGTAGAATGGAAAATCAATAAACTTTTAGTTTACAAGGCTATTTGTTTTTTCCTAAAAGTTCAAGGATATATTTAAAAAAATAATACTTTGCATATGAAATTGATGAATATATATATATATATAGAGAGAGAGAGAGAGGGGTTGTTGCTAGTAGAAATCAATAATATTTTTTTAAAAAAACTGGAACTATCCAATTGGACTAATAAAAATTTTTTAAAATTGAAAATTGAAGTAAATACTAGATTGGATTTTTTTTCAAATAATTTAGGTAATACTAAAAAAAAGTTGTGTAATTATATATAAATTTTAAAAATTATGAATTTTTTTTTTTTTTACCTAATTTTGGTTAGTCAACAATTTTATCAGCCTAATTTTAGCTAATTAATTGTCATTTTGCTTTTTTTTATTTGAGAGCTAGGGACATAAATTTCCCCATATGGTGCATGCCATTCTCTTTTTCCTTTTTCAATACTGGTATAATTTATCATGTTAAATCATCTCTTGCGAATACAAACTATATATATACCAAATTAAAACTATCAGATTGCAATAAAGTAAAAAAGAATTCTATGCTAATAATTGAATCAAAACAAAAATTTGTCATGGAGTGAAATTTGAGATAACAGGTGATTCTGAGCAATTAAGTATGGATCTGTCATAACTAAATAAAGATCTATCACATACAAATTATATAGATGGCCTAACATATGTATTTATAGACGAATTGAATATGTATAGGTCCAAAAAAAAGTCTAGTAGCTCTAGACCAAATAATAGCATAAAAAAGCTATAATTTTTTATTCAACCGTTTAATCAAAATTAAATTTTTACAGGAGTTTTCGAAGACTGTTTTTCTTAAAATAACCTTATTGGCTCTACATGGACTATCAAATTTTAAGATACAAAGAATCTCGTCCTTAAAATAACCCTATTGGCTCTACATGGACTATCAAATTTTAAGATATAAAGAATCTCGTCCTGGGGCCTCAGTTTAGGTCAATTTTGTCATTTCTTTGTTTTGTGCATTGTTTCGGATCTCATGAATATTTTCTTCGTATTTTTTAATTTTTTTTTCTAATCGAGGTAGGATTTCTGGTCTATTTAAGATCTTATAAACATTTTACGGAGGCATACTTTATCAACATTATTTTTTAGAGAGAATAATATTATAAATTTAAAATTTATATCTACAATCCCTTTCACTCATCATTTTTTTTATATTATGTGTTTGTTTATCTTCTTGCCTGCATCATTTTGAGGTCAATTTAAAATAAATATTCGCCTTAGATGAAAAGCCTCTCTCACGTCCCTGAATAAGTCGCAATATGGAGTCCAAGAAGTCCATGTATTTTTTCTTATGTGGTTCAATTATTAAACTAAAAAAATTGGTTTGTTTATTTATCCCTTTTATTCAAAGGGAAATCGTACTGTAGATTCAATGGAAATTGTCAATTAGTTGGAGCAAATGATTCTGAAGGCAGTAATACGTTAATCATTTTTCTATTTTTCTATTTATTATTGTTGCCGTCCTAATCATTATAGATTATTTAATTCATCATTTGGAATATGTTAAGGTATATGTTCGGAATATGTCATTGGCTTTAATTTTATCCAAGAATCCCGGCCAAGAAATGTGTTCCTGTGACTAAATTAAATTAGGAAGCTAAGTTAAGTTGACAAATTGAGGATACCTAGCTAGCCTTGCATATGATATATGGTTCAAAAACCTAAACCACGAATTATTGAGTGAATAGATTAATTATTTGTCGCAAATTGCAAGCAGCTGGCCTGCAAATTAATTGCTAAAACTATAATTCTTAGAACCCAAAACAGGGGTTATAGTTTACGACTTGCAAGGAAAGGAAAAATGTACTTTAATGTAACTTAGACAGATTGAAACAAGCAAACACAAACAGATGAGACATGCAATAAGCAATACAGATCTTGCAGTTCTTGTCCAAGATACACACATGATCATGAGATTGGTACCATTTTCACTTAATTTTTGGGCTAAGCCAGCTGCTCAAACCGGCTAAATAATTTACTATGATACGAGAATAATTGTTTGTTTAAATCATTGTAGATGTCTTTAATACTCTTCTAGGTAGTGATCGGGTCACTAATATTATGAATCAAAATATTTTCCGTTGAAAGTGTCAATGTTCAAGCTGAGGTAGGATGCATGCAACATCTTAGAATCTGTCTAATGTTGTTCAAACAATAGAAAGGAGGGAGTCTCTCATAACGGGCCATTTTTATTGTGACTTCAGCACATATTCCTGTGTAATTGGCATCGATTATAGATAGCTATTACCCCTACATAATTGTGATTCTAAAAGGACTGGAAAAAAAAAAAAAAAAGCTATACACAGAATAGTGGGGTTACTATGTTTTTCCTGGTAAGTGAAATTTGATATCAATTTATATGTGGCGGGGGCTCCTTTTTTTTCTTTTTGTTCATCAGTCGGGTTTAGAATTTTTTTTTATCCGATTGAACCCTTTGGCTTTAGCAGAAACATTTCATATGGAGAGAAAATTGCTAACCTACCATATTGTTTTTAATAAGGCAAGAGAGATACAGTAATGAAAGTATATATACAAAAGGCATGCATCCAGAACAGCTAAATAGCCCCTGACAATCTCTCTCTCTCTCTCTCTCTCTCTCTATTTATTTATTATTATTTTTTGTATATATTGATCTGGTTTTCTGCTGGCAGCTCATCAATGTTTCCAATTTCCACTGATTCGAAAAAGAAAAAAAAAATAATAGACGACAAAGAAGCAAGGAAAGACGTTGATTGCCTCATTTTATTAAAACAAGTTGATGATGAAGAGCCACACCAGGAAGCAACATGCTAGTGCTAATCTTTCCAAACCCGTTCTTATTTATCTTAATATTTAAATCATGATATCTTGGTAACATGATTAAGGCACTTCATGCTATGGGTGGGCGGACATATCTTCCCCCCCCCCCCCTTTTTTTTTTATTCGCAACTTTCTCTCTTTCAATTTTCTGTTTGGAATTTTCAACAATGCGTATATCAAAAATCTGGACGTCGTCAAATTAATTTTCACCTTCCGGCCATGCTTGCTTGCTTGCTTGCTTGGTGTATCAATCAATCAATCTATTAAAATTAAAAATTAAAAATTAAAAAAAAATTACTGTTATGGGATACGAAAATTTGTTGATACAAATACCGAGTAATTGGATGGTAGGACGGAATTTATTCAATTGGTCATATATATGTTTTTTTTTTCCTGTTATATGAAAGAGATTTGAATTCGAAACTTTTTAAAAGTAGAGAGGACACTAATGTTAATTGATTTACAATTCATTAGAGTTAAGTGCATATTATGAAAATAATTCTTACAGTTTTATTTTTAATAATGATAATAATAATTTTTTTTAAATAATATTATACTTGAGTGAAGTTAATTAGAACTATTTCATTAAATACTCTACACCTCTTTCAACAATGAAAATAGTATATTTTACCACGAAAAAAGATAATTATTATTATTATTATTACATACATATATAATAATACTTATAACTTTAATAATAGAAAGTCCTACTTAATATTACTTAAATATATGTAATTTAAACTATTACAATAATAATAGTTGGTTTACACAACACTAATAAGATACACACACACACACACACATATATATATATAAGAACCTTAATGATATAAGAGTATAAAGAATAATTTATTCATTTATATTAACTATAGAATTATATGCAAACACAAATGTTAAGTTACTTTTCGAAATATAACTTTTCTTTATTAAATATTAAGTAGCAATTTACAATCATTATAGTAAAATTATCCCGAGCTAGTAGCTATAAAATTAAAAGTAACTAAAATAACATTATTACAAAAATATTATTAATTTTACATCTATCAAAGTGGATGTATAATAATATATCCATAAAATATTGTGTCATATACCTAATGTAACAATTTATATAAGATTCATAACAAAAAATAAATAAAAAATTACTTTATTTTAATATTAATCCATCCCCCCCCCCCCCAATTTAGCATTGATTTTGGTGTTTAATTAATTGAATGTATTAATTTATATTAATTTATTTTTTTATTGCATGTTGTCTTCTTTAAAAACAATTATATAAGTGCAATTGAGTATTTAGAGACACTACAAGCATCTCTTAGAAAAACGATGCAAGTATTGGATAGAGTATCATATTCTTTATGGACATTTCTTGTGAGGTGATGGAAATTAGATGCATATTCTTTGCACATCGAATTAGATAAAAAATATAGGTTTGAGATTTCATACAACTAGTAATGTTCCATGACCATGATTTTTTGCTTTCTTTGGCAATAAAAAAATCTTCACGCTCATAGATTTGGATTTTTTTTTCGGACATAATAGTATTGAATAATTTTAATTTATCTAACCATATAATTATTTAGTGACATATCAATAAATATTATGTTATATATCTAAAATAACAAATTACATAAGTTTCACTGAAAATATAAAGGTAATTTAGTATTGGTTTTGGTATTTGAATATAAAAATATAATAATTTAAATTTTTTATTGCAAATTATCTTTGTCACATGGGATACTTGTGTTAGCTATATGTGAAAAGCGGTAAAAAAAAAATTGAGTTGTCAATTAGTTTTATAGTAATTAAAAATTCTAATTAATCTTCGTATTTTTATAGGTAAATAGAATGTTTATGATAAATGAAAAATAAAAATCATCCTAAAACATCTGACATAAAGTAAGTTGTTTCGTGTTTGATTAATGATAAAAATATATATTTTGTGCTTACATGCTAAGAATTTATATAAATTAGATTCTTGTATTTGTTGTTAAACATAAAAGGTTTTTATAATCTAAGATAATTATTTGAGATCCACATAGAAACAATGCATCATTTTTACTTTTAGAATTTGGGTGCAGGATCCAAATTAATAGTAAATGATAAATTGGCGTTGGCTCTTTTTTTTTATTCCGCAATTTGTAATATTATTATTTTAAAAAGTAAATTTTCAACTTTGTGAGTATATCATTTAAAATTTTACCATTCTCATATTAATTCTTTGATAAAAACAAAATGTTATATTTGCTTTTGAAAACCATAAAGTTTCAACTTCTTGGGAGTAAAATCCTTTCAAGAATTATATCATTCACGAGTTGACTTTTTAATTACAATAAAATAAAAAAATTTATTTACATATATTTTTGGAGAAAACAAGGTTATGTATTTTTTAGATGAAAAACTCAACTTCTTAGGACAAAATCCTTTTAAGATTTGATAGGAATTCTTAATCTTTATAAGTAAAAAAAGCGATGAAGTCGCAATATAGTATTTTGGTCATTAGAAACCTTAACTAGTTTTAGAGTCTAAATATAGAGACTGGTTAAGTATATGGAGGATGTATCACCCTTAGTATACCTCATCTAAGGTAAGTTGTATTATTTATTTGTCTGATATAAACTAATGTATTGTTGTGTTTTTTAAACGTTGGTTTGTCTATGGTTTAAGAAAACTCTTCATCGGTAATGAGGTTCTTATCTTATCAGGTTAAAACCTAACTGTTTTAATATTAAAACATATAAATAAAATAAAGTGTTTTTAATTCAATATCGGAATATGTCTTACGTATAAGTTTATAATCTAGTATATTAAAAGAAAACAAAATTTTTTTTTGTTGTTTTTGAAATGTATGCCAAGTTTTCATAGCTTTAATAAACTAATTATTAAATCCAAAAATATCAAAAAAAATATCAAAAAAAATATTTTTTTGAATTTTTAAAGATGCTAAATCATGCATTGTATATTTTTTTATTTTTATTATTTATGCAAATATGAATTTTTATTTTTGAGAGACTTGCTATATACAAATTATAATAAAAATTGTATATTTTTTTTTAAAAAGTTTTTGTTGTTGTCTTTTGTGGAAGGGAATTGATGTGTTAATACTGAAAAGATGCCTTGCGTGTAGGTCACAATTCAAAATATTAAATATGTGAGGTTAAAAAAAGTGAAGAATTCAAAATTAATTACAAGATGATCTTTCAAAAATTAAAAATTTATTAAAAATTGGACGAAGATCTATAGATCGTGTTTGGAAAGACGCAAATAAAATATTTTTATCAAGACTATTTTAACCACGATATCAATTTAGGATAAATTATCATTCATCAACTCAAAACCGAACAACGCCAAACATTCACACAAATCTTATTAATTTCATGATCTTATATTCAAATTTCATGCTAATTCAAATGACTCAACACAAATCCAATCATAAATTCATGCATCAACATTTAATTATTAAATAACAATCACACCTTTACAAAAAAACTAACAATCCAACACAAATTATCTCAAATTACAAAACACATCTAACCAAATTAAGTGCCCTAACAGCCCAAATATTATACAAAATAATAAGCATTTGGTCCTAAAATTTCACAATCTTAGCAATTTATCAACAAAAATGATTTGAGATTATAGATTGATCTTTCAAGGACGGGAAATTAATTGAAGAGACTGTTGTAACCAAGAAAACAATGTTGGAAGACTTTGGGAAAAGAAGGAACAGTGGCGGCGCGTGTATCCACACACCAATTGCCGGGTCCCTAAGCAACTAAAAAACCTTTAGTCCCTCATTTTTTTTTTCACTTTTGGTCCCCTTGTCCAAATTTTTTTTCGTTTTTTTTTGTTTTCTTATTTGTTTTTGTATTTTAATATTTTTGAAAAAGACAACATTAATGTCGACTTAATAAAATTGATCAATGATTTAAAAAAAAACGCATAAAAAACCGAACATGTCAAAAGTAATTTTTTGAATTTTTAATTCTTTTAAAAAACATTGAACATACAAAAACAACACAAATACGTTAAAAATATATTTTATCAGATTTTTTTAATTATTTTCGCAATTTTTTAGTTTGTTTTTCAAAAAAAAAGGAAGAGAAATGGGGTAAAAAATCGGGTTATGACATGATTTATATTTTTTAATCTAAGAAATAATAATTTGATGTATTTATAGTGAAACTCAATAAAAATAATGAAATGAAGAATAAAACTACAAATGTAAATCAGATCCAGATTATATTATGCTGCTTTCAAAGTCATGCACTATGAGGCACTTAACCTGTCCTATAGTGGCAAAAAAAGGAAGAGAAAGAAGGAAAGAAAGAGAGGTGCTCTATATATCATAAAGGAAGACTTATGCAAATCACTTTATATCCTTTTTAAAATATGCTTTCGTTATTAAATTAAAAGGAGACTTCTAAAGCATCCTAAAGAAAAAAGTGCATCTCTTTTTCAAGTAAAAGGGGCGAAAATGCTTCCTTGTCCACATTATAAAATGGGAAAAGCTGCTGGTGGAAACGAGGCTATTTTTTTTTATACTAATCAGATCGGATTCCTTCACTAAAAAAAACCCATAGACTCCTCAATTGCAACTGAAAGCTACCCATAAACACATACCCAACATTTTCAAAAGACGTAAAGGAAGCAACAAAGTTATCATCAAAGCCACACAGAACAGGTGAAAAGATGGGTTTTAAGCAAAAAGCAATAGCATTAAGCGGCATCCAACTTTTATGAGGATAAAAAAAATATGCCCTTGAACATTGCATGTTTAAAATATAATCCATGACCCGCACATGTACTTCTTTAATTTCACGGATCCTGAAATTAACGACCATGTAAATCTCTAGTGGCTATCATATTAGCAACTACAGGGTTCGAACCTGAAATCACAGAGAAAACAAACCTTTTAATTCCAACTTCTTTAATCTTTCACATATTATAGATCACTAGGAAACAAGTAGCTAGGTCACTGGAATCTCATATTTTGGAATCTTGAGCTTGTTAATTTTTTTTTTGTTTTAAATCAAATTTTTTAATCATTTTAATATATTCATATTAAAAATAAATTTTAAACAATAAAAAATATTATTTTAATATATTTTCAAATAAAATACATTTTAAAAAAACCACTCTAATTCCCAACACTAATCCAATCTTCAACACCCCAGGATCAAGGCATGTGAAAAGATTGATTTTCATGTTCCTTCCTCACAGTCCAGCTTAATCAATGCACCATAAGATGCCCCATGACATGCATACACTTACAAAATCCTCATATATATATATATATATATATATATATATATATATATATGCGTACGGATATAAGTGCCTATTATCTTACTATTGGACATGACAGAAAGCTGTCTCTGATGTGAGTTGTCTGTATTCTTTTTTCTTTTTTTTCGTACAAACTTCTGATATGGTAAATTAGTGTCATAAATTATCTCTTCTCCAGACAATTTGGCTTGATATGGTTACGTTGTTGGAAATATGAAAGCTTCTCTTCATTTCAAACAATTTGACTGGGAATTGGAAATGTGAAAGCTTCTCTTCATTTCAAACAACTTGTTTTCTCTAGAACTATCATTTTAAGCAATTTTGTGAGATGATATTTTCGATTAAATTTAATAGTCAAGTTCCAATCTCATTTATGGGATTTATGCGGATAGTTTTTCTACTTCTAATCCATTTTTTTGGGTTATCATAAAATATTTCTTAGATTATTAAACCATTAAAAGACTCTGTTGCTATATTAAATTTAATACAAAAGTATGAATTACTTTCGATCTTTTATATTATTATTATTATTATTATTATTATCATTTATTATAGTTTTTGATGAACAGATTTTCCTTGTGTTGTGCTACATGTTTTTTTTTTTTTTTTCCTTACAATATCCTTTGACTCTACTTGTCGTCACTACATGTTAGTCAATGTGCCGAGAGTTACCTATAGAAAATTACCACTACCCTGATGTGGAAACATAATCCATTAAAAGCAAACGACCATATCCATGCACAAAAGTAACTTTTCAAAGGCAATTGCAGAGTACTTTAATTTAGTCCTTGATCCCTTCTTTATGGTTAGAACTTCCATTTAGACAAAACTTTATCTCTCCTTAATTTATTCCTATCCTTGACACTTTGTACGCGACCCACCTGTAATGGGTCCCACATTTAGACTTTTATACACCCCACTGTTCATGACGTGGATTGATGATGTGGACCAAAAAAGCTCATCATCAGCTTTTCCACGCCACCTAACTTGTTCCTTGGCGGCTATGTCACATGAGTCTTTATTTATTTTTATTTTTTTCCTGGGGGGGCTTCCCAACATGTTTTTTAGCACTTTATATATGCACATAAGCAGCCCCCATTCCTATCTATCTACAAGTAAATCTTCTCTCTCATTTTCCCCTTGGTAACCCGCAAATTAGTGTTGATATTTCTCTCTATCTCATCCTTAATTTGTTTATCTCCATCATGGCTAGCCAAGAAGAGGGCATCAAGCTCTTTGGAGCAACAATTACGTTGCATGATAAACAAGAAGGTAATAAAGAAGATCCAAACAAGGAAAATCCAACCACTGACAAGAGACCAGAGAAGGTCATACCTTGCCCTAGATGTAAGAGCATGGAGACCAAGTTTTGTTACTTCAACAACTACAATGTTAACCAGCCAAGATATTTCTGTAAGGGCTGCCAGAGGTACTGGACGGCAGGTGGGGCCCTACGAAATGTTCCTGTGGGTGCCGGCCGCCGGAAAACTAAGCCACCTGGCCGGGTTGGTCTTGACGGTTACTCGGAGGGGTGCTTGTATGATGGCTCTGGTGGGGTTCACCGATTTGAGCTAGATGGGATGGTTTTGGAGGAGTGGCACTTGGCAACGACCCATGGCAGTTCCCGTCATGTTTTCCCCGTGAAGCGGCGGAGGAGCGGTGGCTCAGGTGGTCACACTTGTTGATAGTCTTTATCTTTACCATCATGCGTGTATTATATATACAAAACCGGTTTTGATCATATAACCTTCTAAATTTCTAATGGTAGTTCTATGTATGTGCATATTAACCTCATAACTTGATATTTGGCCTTTTTATTTCTTATGTCTGCATTTACAATTTCAATAAATAAGACAATAAGTCTATAGAGAATATTAACTAATAAACTAATGGTCACATCTATTCAAAATATTTTTGATTAATACACTATATTATCATTTTTTTTGGTAATTATATTTCTGAGTTGCACAAAATCAATCATGTAGTTGACTTATAATACTCTTTAGGGATGTTTGCTCTGTACGGCATTTCAATATGAAGATCAATTAATTATTACTCATATTTAGCTCTTAAAAGATATCTTACCACAAAATTAAACTTTAATATCGACGGAATATTATATTGGTATATAAAAAATATTTTTTTGGTATTAAAAAATAAATTATTAAGTCTTTTTATTCTACCAATAATTTTATCTGCAATTTTCAATACTAATAAAATTATTAATAAAATATTTGAACCTAAAAATCAGTTTTTACCATTTAATTTTTGTTAAAAATTTCATTGTTTTTTATTTCTCCATTAGGAATTTTCAATATTAAAGAAATCATCGATAAAATATTTACATCTAAAAATCAACTTTTACCATCTATTTTTTATTAGAAATTTCATCACTGTATATTTTTCTGACCAAATATTCTGTTACCGAGGTGCTATAATTTTTATAAGTTTTACCAAAAGTTTTAGAATGGGTAGAAACATTTGATGATTCCATTAGAGATTTTATTTTATTTTTATTTTGTTTGTTATGATCACAAAGTTAATGAATAAAACCACAACAACAACAAAAGGTATCTCCAAAAATTAATTTATACAATTTTCACAATGAATAAATAATGTTAAATAAATTATGCAGACATGTAAGTTTTCACAGTTTGAAGATTTAAGTGGTGAATTCATATAAATAATGCACAACGAAGAGATAAGTAGAATTCCATATACTAAAAAAAGAAGAAGTAAAAATAAACAATAAAAGATACAAGTGTGAAACCGTTCAAATTCCAATTGAAATACTATTAGATCAATAAGGAGAAGTATACCTGGTACATCTCTTCGGATGTGCTAAAGGTGAAGTGTGCTAAAGGTGAAGGGGCAGGAAAAGATTTAGCATCAAAAGGTCCAAGCATGAGAGGAAATGATACACCTATAATTGTACTTTGTTGAGCTGGATAAATCTTATTTTGTTCTAGAAGTTTTGCATTGTCTTTTTCATTTCAATAGCTATTTGTTCCTAAATCTTTTGCTTCACAATCTCATCAAATTTCTATGATTAATAGCTTAGGTCAGAATACAACGTGTTTAAAGTTAAAATAGTACGACACTCCCTCAATTCTCAAGTTGATGCTATAGACAAACTACAAATCTAATTAATATCTGATCCATCACTTGCAACCACACTTGAGGATCATTACGAGGAGTAGAAGTATCTTCGCTAAATTTCTCAACCATGTTGGTGTTATATCTCTTCAAATAAAATCGAGTTTTAAAATTTAATTACATTTCATACTTTTAATACATATAAATAATTTTAAATCAATAATAACTATCAAAACACTTGCTACGAATGGATACGCTCTTTTATCGATGAAAATTTTATCATATCCCTTTTCTTTTATAAGTTTCCTTGTATAACTCCATTAGAGTTGTTTTCGACCCAGTTCTTTTCTTGTATATTAAATAGTTTGTTAGAAATCTCACTAATAAATATATAACTAAGACTTCAAGAAAAATAACGAAATATATCACAATGAAATCTTACTTGGTGTTAGGCATGATGGGTAAATGAAATCGCTTCTCTAGTGTGCTTGCTTATCATACCATGAGTTTTTTTTTTTATTTTGATTTTGTTTACTGGATCATGAATGCTTTATAAGAGTTTTCAATACAACAAACTCAAGATGCATTTTCCAATTATGATATGTGACATACTTTGGTCTATATCTTTTTCACATCTTTATGTCATTCGACTTGGCCTTGTATAGGTATTATAAAAAAAATCACACGACCTGGTACACCTAATTGTTAAATCATACTTGATTTAATTTATTATACATAAGTTAGGTAAGAAAATAAAATAAAACACGTTTAAAATAATATAAAATTAATATAACACTTAATTATGAAAACATATTGAATATTGGTTCTTTAAACTTTCATAGTTGCATTATGATTTTTTCATACTCTCCTCACAAGCGACTCGTTGCTCTTGTTTGACCAAAATTTTTTCTTAATTTATTTCATAATTTAATAAACTAGATACTCGAATTTGAGATTATTTATCTAAGCTTAAACTTTCTCCACCAAACATTTACCATATACATCCATTCAGGATGATCATCAAGTTGACTCCATTAAATAATGGTTCTTCAAATAGCCACTTCATCGTACATTACCAGAAAGTTAGCAAATAGCAACAAAAATGTTAAAAGAAAAAAATTTTATAGGTAGTTTTTTATGGAAATAATGACATAATATTTCTCATCGGTAGATTCCGATGGAAATTACGATAGAATAAAAAAATTAATAAAAATCTCATTGATAATTCAACACATTAGCAATATTGATGGAAATGGTGATGAAAATTATATTGGAAAATTTAAGTGAATTAAAACTAGACAGTTCTCTTTTCCTTTATAAATACAACCACCCAAACCGCCAGCATCATTCTATATTTGTTAGTAGTGTCAATTTTCCTCTTTTGGTTCTATCTCTTATGAACCTTCACTACATTAAGTAAACAAACTTACCTATTTTTTTGTAACCCATTTATGTTTAGGTTAATTTATTGATTTTTTTTTTATAGTATTTGTAATGGCCTTATATATTTAAGTGTTCTACAACTTTTTTCTAAATAGTTTTGTTGTATTAATGCATGATGTGTATGTTAGGATTTGTTTTGGGTTTGGGGGGAATTGATTTTATTTTTCATTTGATGAAATTGAAATTAAGTTTGTAACTTAGATGTGTTATAATTAAAGAAATGATGAGTAATTTAATGGGTACTAATTATATTTTGCTAAATTTATTGTTAAGCTAGAAATTTAAGGAAAATTAATTTTTTTAGAATTGATAATAATTAAAAAGTATTAAGTTAGATTGAATAAGTTTGGATTGAATAAATGATGGATACTTAGTTGAATACTGATTATTTTTGTTAATTTTATTGTTTTGTTCATATTTGATGGAAAATAGAATTTGTATGGAATTCATAATTAATTATTAGATTGCAAATTCATTTTTAATAAAAAAAATATTGGAATTGATAGATACATTATTAATAAATGTTGTCATCAATAATTTAGGTGGAATTGATAGTTGCACTACCAAACATAATTTATTTATTTCTCTTATCCATGTCCATAAACATGAGGCTTATAAATAAAATGAACTCTAGGTTGAACTTTCTTTTTCATGTATTAATCTATATTTGTGTGCATCATACAAGTACCTCACACCCCTTTCCCTAATCTTGACGGTTCACACTTTAGCTTTTTGTTATATTATTATATTAGACAGAACTTTGTATTAATTTCTAATAAGTAAATATTGGTTTTGTATATTTTAAGTCAAGATGTTACTATGTTGTATTAAAAGAATGAATACCTTAATATATATTGATAACTATAATTATATGGTAATGTCATGACCTTTATAATTAGAGGTGTAATGTATATACTTGTATTTTAAAGAAATGATGGATGATGCACCTCTTATATGAGTATTGATTGAATTAAATGAATGTGATCTAGGTTGTTAATATGTTTGCAGGTAATTAATATAAGACATAATTTTGGGTTGGTTCCAAAATTTTATTGAATTGGATAAATTTATTAATTTAGTTAGAAGATTTCTAATATGTTAGATATGTATGTGTAGTGTACAATAAGGTTTTATTAATGTGCTGCAATGCTTTTTGCAAAAGTATATGGAAATTAAAAAACATAAATTTAATGACTTTCCGGTCAACATATCAAAATTATCAAAAAAAAAAAAAAAACTTAAAAGCCTCAATATAAACGCATTACAAATACTTTACCAAACACAAAGGAAGTCTTCACAAACTTGCCAAATCATAATTATGGTAAAACACACCTTCATTATCACACTACTTCGTCTTCTCCATGAAAAAATAAAATAAAATTTAGGTTCTAGAAAATGTTTAAAATTGGCGTAAAGATACTTACCGCGTCATATTAGGTAAATATTCCATCACAAAATTGAATTTTTAAGATATATATATGGTTTGTGATAGTTGAGTTTTAATGAAAGGTAGAGAGAGAGAGAGAGAGAGAGAGAGAGAGATATTTGGGATTTTTCACTTTTTTTTTCTTTTTGGAACAATTATTTTCCATTTATCCAATTTATTTATATTGCACTGTTAAGGAGAAATGCAAATAATATGATGATAACTACTGTGTAAAGCTGGATTGAAAGATAAAACGGAATAAACTAGAGTGAAACTTGAAATAGGCCTCCTGAGGATTTCAACAAGTACTATAAGTTCAAATAAATAAATAAAAAAAGTCCCAACATTGATTTATGAGTAATGATACAAGGACTTTGCCCTGTCTGGGATTGCGATCTAACAAAAATCGGCTAAAATTTAATTTTTTTATTTGAAATTAATTTTTTTTATTTTTTTAAATCGTTTTGATTTACTAATGTTAAAGATATATTTTAAAAAATAAAAATAAATATTATTTTAATATATTTTTGAATAAAAAAAACTTTAAAAAACAACAACCATCCCAAACATCCCTTAAATAACATACTACACAATCAGGGAAAATTAAATTTTTATTTAAGGTTTTTCAATGACTTAATTGTGCATAGCTTAAGTACTCTAATTTTCATGTACACTTGAAAAGTAGTTTTTAGTAGGGGTGAGTAAAAAAACTAAAAAACCGATAAAATCGAAAAAAAAATAACCGATAAAATCGAACTGTGAAAAAAATCGATTAAAATTTTGAAAAAACCGACCGGTTCGGTTTCGGTTTTATAAGCCTAAAACAAAAAAAATCGAATCGAACCTAAACTAGAAAAAAAACCGAGCCAAACTAAGCCAAAATGAGCTAAACCGGAAAAAACCGAGCCAAACTGGTTTTTATCTTAAAAACCGAACCGAACCGAAACTGGTCGGTTTAAACTAATTTTGATTTTTTTAATAACCCCTGGTTTTCAGAATTTCTCATGTACCAACAACGAGACGACGAAGTTCGTCTTTTCAGTTAGTAAGTAAGAGGGAAAAAATAATCAGAGCCTGCTCGAAAGCCTCTTGGAGCGCAAAAAACCCAAAAGGGGCCACAGTACTGTAAGCCCAACCCAAAGACCTTTTAAATTACAAATATATATTTACAAACGACCTTTGCTTATATCATAAAATTTCAGTCAACTCGGCCAAAATACATCTTATACACAAAAATGATGAAAAGAAAATTCAGAGATATTGCCTAAGTCACACCATTACATGATGGAGCAGGCATGAGGATTTTCATCACTGAAGATGGCACTAGCTTCTTCATCAACAATGGTGGCATAAGCTGGCTTTTGATAGTAACCAAACTCTTCTTCATTGTAGCCATGCTTGTCGTAGTTGTATGAAGGGGTAGGCTTGTTTTCATAGTAAGTAACTATTTCTTTTTCATTCTGCTGCTGATAATAGTACTGTTGGTTGAAGTTATAGGATTCAGGATTGTATGGGTATGGCCATAGCTCAGCTCTTCTTCCTGTCTTCCTCACTGCTTTAAGAACTTTTCTCTGGTCTGCCCATCCCATAACTGTTACTTTTTGCATATATATGTCTATATCGATATCATCCACTCCTGTGAAAAAAAACGAAAATGATGTTTATAATCCATCAGTACGTACGTCTCTCACACACAAACGCGAGAAAAAAAATATAAATATTTGAAATGAAAGTAACATATATATAATGCGACGCACCATCTAGTTTTTGAATAGCCTTCCTTATCTTGGTCTCGCAGCCAGCACAATCCATATAGACTTTCATCTCTGTGATCTGAAACATTAGATTAACAAAGGGTTTATTTTGGTTAGCATGCATGTGATTCTAATGCTAATTAAATTAACATCAATAATTTCTTGGCTACAAAATCAACACAGCTTCTAACTGACAAGAACGAGAACGAGAATATATATAGTTTAATGAAGTATATACTATACTAGATTAAATACTAAATGCATGGATACACACACACACACACACAATTATAGTTAATTAACCCTTTTAATGGTATTGTATGCTAGCTAGAATTTAATTTTGATTTTAGAGATGAGCTAGCTAGAATATTTACTCTTAGCAAGCTTAGCTTAATTACGGTTGTGTGATACTAATAATTATTCGATGCAAGAACACGTTTATAATGACTGGACTACAAAACCTTAACACAGCCGTTAGATAGGTAGCAAATTAATTAATGACGCATTCATAACAAGAACATTGTAGAACATTTTTCATGCAGAAATTAAAAAAGTTATGAACGCATCATGCAAGTGCTAAGAGAAGGAGATAGAGAGCTTGAGAAAGACTTCTTACAGTCATCTTGGGAGCTTAATAGAAATCTTATAAGCTAGGAGCTCTGGTTGTTTTTAAATGTTGAACTGTATGTATGAGGATATGATGAAGAATGACTTGAGAAGTGGGTGTTTATATAGAGCGCAGGAAGCAGCTTACGTTTCATTTTACTCGTTTCTTCTTGGGAGTTAATACAAGGCATAGAACTAGAAGAGGGATAAGAAAGAATAAATTATACGAAGTCCCCCACAGACCTTTTCTTTTTTTCTTTTCTTCAAGTTGCTTCTAAGCGACAAAACTTGAACAAAGATTCGGCAGAAAGTGCATAGCAGCTGCTTAGAAGTCAGACAGCTCCATCGATGCCTTTTACAATTTGCGCAGGCCAAACAAAGATACAAGAAATATTCAAGCGTATATTACCTTCATATCTCTCACACGTTAGAGGTTCCTTTTAAGTATAGATCAAATTCATTTTGACACGAATTTCAGATCAAAGTTCCTACATATATTAGTTTCTTGTTAATGAAGTATACCAAAATATTAGTTTCTTGTTAATGAAGTATACCAAAATATTAGTTTCTTGTTGGCAATGGAACCTACCACGACGAATATCATATCGTTTAATTAATCAATTAACTATATATCATTCAAGTTTTTACTTGGAATCCATGAATCTATTTGTCAAAGCGACCGCGTAGGGTATAAAATGGATGTGCATAAAAAAGAGAAGTATGCTGGTACATGGCCGATTTCCAGCGCATCAATGACCCTACCTATCTATATTGCAATTTAAACGTTAACCAAAGTTGGCTTACCCAAATAGTTGGGTAAGGCTAAATGAGTGTATGATTTAGTTTGTTAATTAACACCTTAATCATAGGTCCAATTAAGATCTAGAAAAGCAAGCTAACAGCTCAATAATTAACTGATCATGTGTTAAGTTAATTAACAATAGTTTGTTATCAAATGGTGGGCAAATGGTGGGCAAGTTCCTTGAAAATGACCTCGTTGGAGATTGTTATCAAACCGATGCTGTCTCTGGATCACGATTCGAGGCCAAGTCCGTCTCAGAACCATTTTTCTTTTCAGTTGACAAATATTATTTGGAGAGACACAAAAGTTTTAATGTCGTAATAATAAAGTATTGCAGTCATAAACTAACTCAGCACTCATCCGTCACCTAGCTACTGCAATTTCTTGGAAACCATCCAACGGTAGTGTCTTGAAGTCTTAGGTCAGCTCTAATCAATTACTTGATTGTGCTTCGTGAGCAAGGCTTGCTTTAATTTTTTGCTTTAACTTTTTTTTTTGTCTTAAAGAACACTTGTGGTAGCTCTAACCCATTTTCTTTTTTCAGGTGATAATTATTTTGAGAGAGAATTTATTTTTCCATCCTAAGAACTGATGAGGTTATCGTGGATAGGAAACAATAATAGCAACATGAAAATTATTACTCGTATATCCAACCAGAAATATATTTAAACTCTTAGGTCTGTTAAAATTATCACTCATTGCAACTTCTACTCATGTATCCAACATAATCCTTCCATTTATTTTTTTATGACCCAAAGGGGACAGATATCCCATAAAAAGTTTACCCCTAGCTCGACGGTCAACTCTAATCCATCACCTGAATTTTATTTAAGGGCAAGCTTTGCTCTAATTATAAGCTTTTCATCTTGTTTATATTTTCATAAATAAATAATTATTATGCCCCATATATACAATGAAAATTAAGGAACTGGAAAAAGAAATCCCAATTTAGCATATTATAGAACTTAATTAATGATGCTGGATCCCAAAAGTTAATCAAGATACTTTTTGCCATAAGAATTTATTAAGCTCTAATTAGATCAACTCCAAAAGGACCAAAAATGGATTTGACAAAAGCAAAAGTGGACATACATGTAGTTCATATCATCCATAACATATATTGAATTTAAAATGGGTGGGTTTTGGTTTCGTCTAAAAAAAACACCTTTTGACATGGGTGTTCCATTCTTAATTTTTTTTTTAATATTTTATAGTCATGTATTTATTAGATTTGGGATTATTTTTCCAACATTGTTTAACTTACAATTATTTTTTAGGTTCTATTTAGTTAATGTTTCACATAATGAATATATATATATATAAACGATAAAAACTTGTTTGATTGAAATACAAAAAATAAAAACAAAAAATAAATATGAAGTGAATTTCTATACTTTTAAAATAAAAGTATACAGAGACATGTCTTCATTGTTTATGTCTTTTCTATTTTAAAACAACAACTAAACACCTTATCGTGAGGAATGTTAGTTTTCATCATTGACACTTTAGAACATCGAGGAGAGTTTTTTTAATTCTTTTGAATGCATTTAATATTGGAGTTATATCTTTAAAATTATCCGAGAAAATCCTTATTTTTAGTTAGTGCACAACTTATATCTTTAAAATTATCCGAGAAAAAACTTAGTTTTAGTTAGCGCAAAACTTTGTCTCAGGATCCCCTTTTCTCAAATAAAAAAATATATTAAACTTAATAATTGAATGAATTATTAACAAGAAATATAAGGAGTAGAAAAATATTGTAGCACTAGACATAAATTATTATGGATTTTAATAGTGAATTGATGATTTTACCCTTCATCAAATCAACCTAAAAGACAAAACTCGAGGGTAAAATGATCTATTCCTAGTGTTGTCATTTTTGTTATTATTAGGGGTACAATGGTATTTTTCTCTTTTTTAGAATAGTAAAATAAATTCACTGCCCTTAAAAGCAAAAAATCAGATAAATAGTCTCTAGGGTTTTGTTTTTAGATTTCATATTTTTTAGCATGGTGAATTTACTAAAAGAACCTTAGTTTCAAAATTTAGTTAAGCTTTCTTTGGGGGCATTTTTGTATTTTAAACTGTAATTTTTTTCGTTATTATAAGGTTGGTTGATGGGTAAATTAGTCTTTCATAATAATTAAAAAATATTTAAAAAAAACTTTCTCAGGTGAGTGAGAGAAGCCACATCGCTTCGGCAACACGTGTGCCGTCATAGAGAGGTTAAAAATTTACTTCTTCCTCGTCATTCAATTCCTCACTGCATCCTTTTCCTCACCAACTGACGCGTGTTAGGTTTTGATAGATGAATTATCTCTAAAGCTATTTTTTCTTTCTCTTTTCTCTTTTAATTTTGTCCATCGAGATCCGCACTTGGCATGTAAAATTTTAGAGTAGTCCTCTTAGTTAGGTATATTTAAGTATTAGTCCTCTTCTTTTAATTGTTTAATTTTTATCCTTGGCCTTTTGTAAGTTTTTTTTTTCAATTATATCCTTCTATCTAGGATTTTTGTTTTGGGATTTTCAAATTTGGTCATGATTTCTTTCTTCTTCTTTTTTTCATTTGTTTTTTTACCTCTTTTGTAAACTTTCAATTGGTTTCAATTTCATCCTTTAATCAAGATTTTATTTTTATTTTTTTAGATTTGGTCCTCATTCTTTTTTGTGGTTTCTTCTTTAATTCTTTTATGAAATTGATTTTTCTTTTCAATTTAGCCTTTTAATTCAAAATTATCCATCCTCTATTTTTTTTATTTTAAATATGGTCCCCATTCTTTTAAATGCTTTTTTTTAGTCATTTTTTTTGTGACTCATTTGTTTTTCAATTTTATTATTTGACATTTAATTTATTGAGATTTTTGTTTCATGGTTTTTCCAAGTTTGATATTTCCAGTCAAATAACTGGGTTACAGGTTCACATTGTTTTTTGTTTACTTATTTTTTTTTTATCTCATTACTCAATGTTGATTTTTTTTTTAGAATAAGCTTCATGCTTTTATTTGTTTTTCTTTTTATAGGGTCATCTTGATCTCATGATCTAACCCGAGGTTTAGGCGGGTTAACCCAAGTGAGCTCGCATCTTTTTTTTGGCTTTTAATTATTTTTTTTTCGTTTTGATTCTTTTGTATAGTTGATTTTTCTTATTTCATCATTCAATATTTGACTTATTAGGAATTGGCTTTCATGGTTTTTCCATGTATGATGCTTCCGATCAAATGACTTGTGAAACGAATTTTATGGGTTAACGTAGGTTTGCATTGTTTTCTTCTGTGTTTCTATTTTCATTATTCAACATTAATTTTTCTCATTAGATATTGATTTTTTACTTTCTAATAACATGCTTATTTTTTAACATTAGTTTTTCTTCATAAAATTTTTTACCTGACCAGTGGCAGAATGATATAACCAGTTTCTTATAATTACTGTGAGCAATTCTCAGTATATCATTTTACTTTATATTCATATATTAATTAGATTTGGTATCAGTACTTTTCCAACAATATTTGAAAATATCTTGTGGGTTAGCCCATTGACACCAGAAACTTTTTTCATATTTCTTTATTAATTTGGCGCTTCACGCATGTTTATTTTTAAGATTAAAAATATAACTACTTATAAGGAAAAGAAGAAAAAAATTAAAAATATAATTATCCTAGAAGCAACTTGGCCATAAATAAGCACGGCGTATGGATATTCAATTTACATAGTCCCACGTCTATCATACGGCGTAATGCAATAAACGTCAGCAAAGTTTGGGTGAAGAGAAACGAAGTTCCACTCTAAAATATTATATTCGAAATGATAAGGAAGTGGAAAATTATTTAAAAAAGACTTTAGATGGTGTTTTTTTTTTTTTTTTTTTTTTTTTAAATTTACAACGGTACAAGTTGACGCAAGTCACTCGTAAAAGCATTGATTAAAGCTCTAAGATTATGTCATCTGTTTTTATTTTAATTTGATGATAGAAAATGTTTTTGGAAACAATCGAGACTAAATTTTATTTTCCAACAATTTAAAAAGTTTATTAACGAATGCAATTAAGGAAATTTCAAATGATTTGGAATTGTTAGCAATTTATTGACAATTAAAACTGTGGCCAATGCTATTATTGACTTGAAGGTTTTGAAGTTGACTCAGTCTTAACAAAGTATACATCAATCCTATCGTTTGTTAGCAATTTTTTTGAAATTTAAACTTTAAATTTGGTATAATATATTTAAGAAACCAAACTTTAAGATAACATCATCTTGTCTAATATATCTAATGGAGTGATTGAGAGAGTGGTGGGTTATGTGATTGATGTTGGTAAGAGACAGAGGAGAAGCCTCTGTACGTGCTGCACAAGTGGTTTTTGGAACCTGTTCTTGAAAATGGTTTAACGTTAAGAAGTGCAGCGAAAAGCCATGGACGCACCTTTTATTGTAGAGAGAAGCTGGCGATGATATAGAGATTGCATATGAAAATGATTTTTGTTTTTCCGGTGTCCAGATCAATATCGCCAAATAAAACATGTTAAAATAGCTGCAGTTGAAGCATTTAAACAAGACACAGAGAACATCAATTTGAAATGATCCAATTTTGGTGGTTAATACAAGGGTAGTTTCTTTGTTTTCTCCATTGAGTTTGTCCAATTCATGTCATAATTTGGTGTGTGTGTTCGTGTATAAAAACAGATCACCTAAAACTAAGTCCTATCAATCAAAATTTGCCTCAGAGTGAGCTCTTAGTTATAACCAGTGAAGCTAGGAAATTCAGCAGCCATGGCCGAGAAGGAAGGAGCAATAGTGAAAACGGGCCATGAAGAGGGGCTCAAAATGGCAGCTTCCCTCCTTGAGGAATTCGGACTTCCTCTAGGACTTCTCCCTCTTGCAGATGTTGTTGAAGTTGGTTTTGTTAAGGGCACTGGATACATGTGGATCCTGCAGAAGAAGAAGGTCGAGCACAACTTCAAGATGATCAGCAAGCTCGTAAGCTACGACACTGAAATAACTGGTTTTGTCAGCACAAAGAACATCAAGAAACTCAAAGGAGTGAAGGCTAAGGAGCTCATGCTCTGGCCTCCAGTTAGCCAGATAATTGTTGATGACCCACCAACTGGAAAAGTTCACTTCAAGAGCCTCGCTGGTATCACCAAAACTTTCCCAGTCGAGGCATTTGGTGCTGGTCAGTGATTTACATCAAGAGTTCTGCAGATGAAGACCAGGCAATCCAGCCACGTGCAATAGTTCTACATGCTTTAAATTTTAAATGCAGTTGTAGTTTTGCCTTGTCATGTTTCCTTTCTCCATCTAGCATTAATTTGCTCATCAAGGATTTGATAATAATAATAATAATATTACCAAAATTGCAATATAATATAAATGCCCGTTACATTCCTATGCTTAATTGTGTAATTTTCAATATAATAAAGATTACAGTTATAGTGACTTGTTACATTATAAACATTACATAAAAGAAAGAAAGCAAGGACCTGATTGAAAAAAGTTTGGTCGAATATTGAATAAGAAGATTGATTACAACTGGATTTTCTGGCCAACCAGTAGATGGCACTTCGAAATTTGAAGTCCAGTTTACAGAGTTTATACCCGAATGACTCAAACCACACTCTAATGGATATGTCAAGCTAAATTAGAGAAGTATGCTAGCAACTTGAGATAGCGAGGATTTAATGACTGTAAAGATCATGCATAAAAGCCATTTCAAGCAAAGTTATTGCCCCAAGCCAGGCAGAACATCATGCAGTGTTTTCTCAGACCCCTCTCCACTTCTTGCCCAGAAACTTAAACAGCAAGGGAATAGATAATAACATCGACAAAAAGAATCGAACTACTAATTATTAAAATCAGTTAGGCTAGTTCATAACCCTGCAACTGCCTTCCGATCAACTAATTTCATCTTTGTTTACTCTAGTTTCTGTTCTCTTATTTGCTAAATCTTATGTAATGTAGTCGGAGAAAAAGGATCACCATCCAAGAAGGGATGCAGGCTAACACCTTGCTTCAGTTTTTCCTTAGCCCAACATGTATATGAACAGCATTTAATAAAGCAAGTAGATTTAAAAGAAAATAATAGATTTAAAATTTATAACCACCATTTCTAGTACATTTCTACAAGTAGCAAGCATTTAATGAAGGAAGTCTCTCTCTGGGCATCCAAGCACAGCGTAAGTGCAACCTCTAACTTTGATGGTTGCTAGAACTTACTACTTTAACCAAAACAGCTCTTGCTCATATATGGCATTCATCTAATTTATTTTTGTGAAGTAGAAACGCGGGATTGATCCAAGTTCCACAGTTGCATTGCATGCCTGCCCAATTGAAGGAACCCAAGCGCGCTTTGCAGCCCATGCACTGAAGTTTCTCCCCCACAAAACCCTCTTGTACTGTCAATTTCAAGATCCGAGTTAGCATTTTTAAAAGGCACATATACATTGATGCAAAGTAGAAAAAGGACAGATATTAGTAGTGTGTACTTGCCTGTTAGCATCCACTTCATGGGCTCTACAAATATAGAAGAGCATTCGGGTGGCTCTTGATTTTCGCAGGAGTCAACACTTTTCTTGTTCCATTTAAAGCATTGTTCTCCCTTTCCCCGCTCATGGGGGACAATATTCTCCTCCGATGCAACAATTCTTCTACATCTTTTACAGCGGTATATGACTGGAGGTTTAGGGGCAGTATCAGAATCAGTGGAATCGGCAGATGCCTGAGTTTCTGGGAGAGATTCCGAACTCACTGTCGCCATAATTGGATGCTCTAACCACTCACGACTGCCAACAACGAACAAGAGAAGAAGATTAACACAACCATATAGAGTTAGTATTTATAATCTCCCCAGTAGCATAAACAGGAACAGATGAAGAAGATGCCATTACAGAGAGATTCATCAATTGAAACTTAAAGAGAATAATTTTCTTCTAAGGTGAATTATAACCTCCCATGATACTAACTCTCAGTCTCACTCCCAAACTCTCTACCTCAAGGGCACAAAATTCTCCATGCTTTAAAAATCAAAACCCCTATATTCATAATTACAATACCCATGATTAAATTCTTCGCGTATTAGTCTAGGGTTTAAGCAACAACGTAAAAGAGCAGAGACTGATTAATTACCTTGCAAGACCGAACAAATCCAACTCTGTTATTTGGTTTGTGGTTTAGGATCCGAACATGAATGGATTAAATAATTTAAAGTTAACTACATGTCGTTTACAATAGACAGCGAAATCTCTGCGCGTTATTATTATTTTTATTAAAAAGAAAAATTAGCCTACTGACAAGTCATCTAAAAAAGAAGACAGATACAAAAAATAAAGAGAAAATAAAATCAATACCCCCATTAAAAATAATAAAATACCTCCACTTAATATTTATATTATTTATTGATATATATATATATATATATATATATATATATATATAAAATAAATTTTAAAAAATAACTAATAAAATATTATTTATTATAATTTAAGTACAGTAAAAAATCTCGATAGACCGTTGGCCGTAGTGAGTTATTAAGGATTGAAATTAGTGTATATTTTTAGTTATTTTATGAGATTTATTTAAAAAAAACAAAAAAGACAAATACAAGAAAGAAAAAGAAAATAAAATCAACACCCTCATTAAAATTGATAAAAATACTCCATATAAGATTTATCTTCTCTACTTATATTTTGTTTTTTTTAAGTAAATCCAAAAAAATAACTGATAGAAAATTACTTTATATATAGTTTTAGTACCGTAAAATTTATCGGATGAGAAGTTTTACTTTCAATGAGTGGCGGAGCGAGTTACTAGGGGTCTGGGATTATATATTATGGGCTGGAAACATCAGTGGCCCAATGCATACAAAGACCAGGACTGTTGGTATGTTGTTTAAAAGCCCAGAGTGTATAGAAATGGCATCAACCGATTAGGACTAGAGGAGTTAGGTTGACGATATTTAGGAAGGCAAGAGTCTCCTTATTGTGTCGGATAACTAAGAATCTCTTATTAAAAACAATACCCTAATCAAATTCCATAACTAAATCATAAAAAAAACTTCATATTACTAATTTTAACTTCACCTAAATCTAATTAGTTATTAAAACACGTAAAATCTCATTAAAATCACAGCTTTTTTATGGTTTCAAACTGAAAAATCCAAGATTAATGTGATGTGAACATGATTTATAATTCATGCGACGGGTTTGAATGTTTCTTATTTGAAAAATGGGCATTTAATAGGCACTCTTTCAATAAAACTTGAGCCTTTTCTCTTAAGGTTGAATATCTGGATATGTCAGATCTTATTATTATTATTATTTTATTAAAGAAAAAGATATCCATAGTTTACGGAAAAAATGTGTTAAAGATTGATGACTATTGAAACCAAGAATAAACTATTCACATTAAAGCATCAACAGTAAACAATGATACAAGTATTCTGAACCATTTATAGTAAGGGTGTTCGGGAGTGTGGTAGCGGTTGTTTTTTAAAATACTTTTCATTTTAAAACATATTAAAATAATATTTTTTTATTTTTAAAAAATCAATTTTTATATCAGTACATCAAAATGATCTGAAAATATCAAAAACATATTAATTTAAATTTTTTTTTATATTTTTTAAAAACACTTTTCAACCGCAATACCAAACACTACTACAAGGTATCACAAATTAAGCAACACTAAGATAACCTTTACAATTTGATGAATTGATACAAATTAAAAAGTTATTTTTGAAGGTCTTTCCTAACATCTCGTGTTCAAACTCTAAAACCATATAAAATACAACTAAAATCGTAAAAGTCTGTAGTTTTATTCGGCCAAGAATACCCTAAAATATGAAAAACAACTAGAAAAAACCCAATTAAAAAAAGATGAAGCTAAATCCAAAATGAACAATGTGAAGCAATGATGAAGCTAGAATTACTTGAGAAGGAGGGAAAAAGATTAAAAATATTTTATGAATGAAAGAAATATACTAATTGTCTTCGATTATTATGTTTAAACCGAGAAGATTCATAAAATTAAGTAAAACTTGTATGAAAGCTATTTTCTCCCTACAGTTAATTAAAATTAAGTGCACTAGTTTGACGATGATAATTTTAAAAATATATTCTGTATCTATAATCTTTTATTTTAAATTGATATTTAATAACAAGTTGGCTCCGGTTGGATTATGAGAACTGTTTATATATCAAATCCGTAACTCTCTTTTGAATTACAAAGTTTATTTTTTTAACCATCTTATTTATTAGTTATAAAAATACATATATTTAGTTCTCTCTTCATATTTCTTTATAAAAAAAACTTATTTAGTTAAATCTAAATTTGAACACTAAATACTTATTATAAAAAGAAAAATGCAATTTTAAATATATAAGTTAGAAAATTAATTACCCTTAGTAAATTACTCCTAGAATTAATATAATAATTTTAAATTGCATAAATAACTGATTCTTTGAAAACTAATTGTTTCGTTAAAGAACTAGAAATGATCTAGGAGCATTTCTATATATTTTTGGTCTACTTTGTGTTGCTTTGGAATTTAAATTTTATTTAAGGGGGGCATTTCTACGTCCCTTAAAAAAGAGACTTATCTTTTTGCAAAATATTTACATCGGTTTCTTTTAAAAACAAAATGACATGTCGAAAATAACGCTTATCTCTAGAAAGAGAGATTACGTCGAAGTTGTTAAAAACAAACATTGGACTCGAATTAGTTGTGAGCATTGGGCTTTGGACCCATATTGATGGTGATAATTGAGCTGTGGCCTCGTATTGATGGTGAAAATTAGGCTTTGAACCAGTATGAATGGTGAGAATGAGATTTTGAAATTCAGATATATCTTTGCTTGATTTGTGTAGAGTGAATCAAGGGTTTGAAAGCTGGACCTTTCAACAAGAAAGGAAAGTAACCAAACTATTAGAGATCATGTGTTTCTTGTTTTTGTGCCACCACGAGGATCGATTAGGTTCAAATTTAAGCTTTAATGGTGCACGAGAGTCAACTCTTTGTTCTAACGTCTTCTAATGCCTAGAATTTAGAACAAAACAACGTCATTTCCTTGAGAATCAATCAAGTGAAGTTTGGAACACCAAAAAATTGATGACCAAATATTAGCTAACAATAACGGGTATTGATCTGATTCTTAAGATGAGGAGATGGAGTTCAACATATTGGAAACGGATTAAGTATTTGGGTATTCTTTGAAATGAATAATTGTACATAAATGGATCAAATACTAGCAAGAAGTTCAAGGCAGTGCCATTTGATGATGACAAGATACAAGAAAGCTATCTCAGCTGATGTGACATCTGCAATGAAGACTGGCTTTTTTGTTTTGTTTTGTTTTGTTTTTTTTTTTAATGTGATTCAATTTATTAGGGTTGAATTGTCAAAACTCAAACTTGAGACCTAACCTCTCTTGCTTATGCAAGAGAAGAGTACCATTGAGTAACAAGTTCGTTGCTTATGCCGCAAAGACTAGCTGCGTTATTGTATTCCTGGAGAATGCCAGCCCTTACTCCTACTTGGAGCTGTGCATCAAGGGTTAGAGTTGTAGTCACCTGTTACTTGGAATAACACCTTGTACCTCCCTGAATTCTAGCTGATGAGTAACAGCAGTATGATGATTATCCAGCTATTCTTTGCTAACAAAATTTCAGTGTGAAATTCTACAGTCGTCCAGCCAGAAGGAATGTATTTTATTTCCAGAGTGAATATCGCGCAGCCTTTATTTCTTTTCATCCCCTATGATTTTCAGAGATTACCCGGTTGATTATTTCCTGCAACTTCTCTGGGTTCATCCATTATACCATACAACCATTGCATGACAATTCATCTCTGTACAGATGCAAGTTATTAAGTTTATTGTGTGCGGCTACAGCTACTTCTATTTTCCGAGCCGAGCTTCTAACCAAACTCCATCAAATGCTGAACAGGAACAACTTCAAGAACAGGCAAAACTGTAATTGCCACACAGAAAGAATAAACAATCATTTGGGCATGGGATATGGTAATAGAACACACGGAGAACGGGAAGCAGAGTAATTTCCACTAGCGTGTAGTTGTTGCCTGTTATGCTGCCATTGATTCTGTATTAACAGAGAACCTATAAACTATAAAACCTCAGCAGCAGTACTAGTAGCTATATATATCGAAATTTCTTCCTTGAATAATGTGATGGTTTATCTCTACATGTCCAGCTCATTCACAGATAATGTTCTCTGTCAATGTTAATTGTCATCCATTGCAGTTTCGCAGGTCACATGGTCATCGGCGATTGGAGAACTTGAGAAAACAAGCGTTTTCTCGAGTATTCCAATGGTTTATAATCACGTGATTAGAGAAAGATCTCGATCTGTTCATTAATTAGGCAACAACGATTTCGTTGCATACCCCTTTCAATTTAAGCAAGCAATTGTCAACCTGCACAGCAATATTTGATCTTCATCTTTTGTTCTTTCCTCTTTTAATCAAATTACACAGTTTCACTTAATGTGAAACAATGTTGTTTTTGTTGGTGGGAGAAACTACTAGTGGTGGCTCTGATACCAATTGTTGGGGATTTCTGCTCCCCCTGCGGAACGGTGGTGTTCATGATCATTGCTCAAAGGAGGCTAAGCACACTGACACAATATTTAACGTGGTTCGGCAAATCGCCTACATCCACGGGAGAGATCAATATTATTAGAGATAGAGAAAGAATACAACACACGGAGGAGGATCACATCCACTCAACTCCCATCTCTCATTGCTACATAGGGCAGCAGCTGCATAAGGCAGCAGGGCTGCTGGTGGCAGCCCTTCTCTTTCTTTCTCTCTTCTTCTCTCTTTTGTTCTTGCTCTCTCTCATTTTATGCTGCACTCTTGGTGTCTATTTATAGGCTTCAATGACAGCTCCTCTTGCTCCTTTGTCAACAGTGGTGGCTGCCAAACTTTGACATTAGACAATGGTTGTTGGCTGCCACCAACAACCCACCATTGTAGCCTCCTTCTTTGACAATGTCAAGGGGCTGCAAATGCTGCACCAACAGCCCTCTTTGACTCTCACATGGCAGCCATCTTCTTTGACAATGGCAGCCACATAATTGGCAATATTCCAACAGTTTTCTGCCCTCAATCAAAATTAGGTTTTTCCTAATATGAATCAAGCCAAACCTTATATTAGTCCTCCACCATCTGCGTCTTTCACTCCATGGTCCTTGGACTATCAATTTTCATCTTTTTGTCTCTTAATTTCTTTCAATTCAACCCCTGACCGAATTAGAATATATCCTCTAAATTCTCTACTTTATTCATTTCAGTCATTTGTCCTTTAATTCTTTATTTTTAAGCCAAAATAACTTCAACTTCAATTTTCTTCTTCAATTAATCTCTTAATTGATTTTCTAACTTGGTTCTTTATTTCAAAATCATCCTTGAACTTAGAATTTCTTTCAATTTCATCCATATTAAATCAAATTAATCTCTTTTATCAATTTCTTCTTCAATTATGCCCTCAATTATGGCCTTAAAATTCCGAAACTCAATTTTTGCATGTGATACTCAATTATTGGTCCAATTTTCAACTCAAGATGTGTATTTTTAATTGTTTTTGTATTTGTTTTAATTTTTTATAAAATTTTCAAGATTTGTATGACACACAAAAATTAAATAAAAATAAATAAATGATTAAAATTATTGAAAAGATATATTTTCTTAATTTTTCAAACATGTACACAAATTGGGTTACAACAAGGTATGTGTATTATCAAGCTCGACCTTATATTTATACATTTAGTGTTTTATTTATACTAACCCTTGGTTTTAGGGTTATGAAAAGTTGTTTGAAAAATAATTATTCTAATAAAACAAATGTCGCAAAAAAGGGTTTGCATTAATTAATAAGATACAAGGGGTGTTAATTAAAGAGATGCCTTTTTATCCTTATTTAATTCCTTTAAAAGTTTTTTTTTAAATCATTAATTTCCTACATATCTCAAAATGCTATATTAAAAAAAATGATAAGAAAAGGAGGAATTATAATAGAAAGTTATTTTGTTTTGTTGAAATTTAAATTAGTGCATGCTCTTCTTTTGAAAGAAAAAAAATATTTTGACATATAATTAGATAAATTTTTTTGAAGAATTCCCTATAACAACACGAGATTAAATATCTTAATTTATATTTATCTCTTAACTTTTTAACATAGTCTTAGATTAAAATTAACAGATTTTTAGTATTTATTGACATATAATTCTCGATCAATTTTGTTAAATATGTGCACCAAGTTTTTTTAAGTACAGAAACACGTTGATGACGCCTATATTTTTTTATATAAAAAAACTTTTGATATGACCTATGGTGAAATGCAGGTAAACTGACTAGTAGAAACTAAAATTAATAGAACTTAATTAACAAACACTACAACCCTTTGGAAAAAAAAAACATTGTTCACCTAGACTCAAGGGCCATGTTCGTTGGAACAATGTAATAACGATTTTGCTCTTTTCATAAAAAATAATTGAACAAGCTATTGGCGGTTGTGAGGTCTTCGCATAAGGTCCATTCGTTATTATCAAATTGTTCGGGGTGCAAGTAGATCGTTTTCCATTTTAAAAGCATAGTGAAACAATTAAAATATTCAAAGAAGCAAAACTTTTGGAGGTGGCGTCTAAGGGCATTTTCATCTTTTCACACTAGTATTTTGGTGATGGTTATGTTGGATAAGGGGCAATTTGGTATTTTAATACATGTAAAATATAATTAAAAAAACGTAACCGGAGCATGCAAGGCACTCATCAACGCGTCCTGGAGGCAAAAAAAATGCTCTTTTATTGTGTCGTTAAAATCCTCGCAGCTTCCTCTTCCTATTAGAGCAGTGCCCGTAGTCGTTGGTGAGGTGGTTTTTTGTTGGCGACACTTTCTTTCTTTTTCCCTCTTTTCTCTTATCTCCTCCCCTCAAAATTCATGCTAGCCATGCAAAATTTTGGAGTGGTCCTTTTTTTATTAAGATTTTAAATTTGACCATTTTGTAAAATTTTGATTTGTTTCAATTTCATCTTTCAATCCAAATTTATGATATATTTTTTTTTCATTTTAATTCTCATTCTTTTGATTTGATTTTTCTCCTTTTGTTAAATTAATTTTTCTTTTAAATTTCACCCTTCAATAAAAAAAAACTAGTTTCCCTCTAATTTATTTATTTTTATTTCAATGTTGAACTTAATTCTTTTAATTGCAATTTTTTGTTTTATATCCTTTTGTATAATTGATTTTTTTCATAATTTCATCCCTCAACATTCGATTGGTTGGGCGTTGAAACTCATGGTTTTTCTAGGTGGAGTGTTTCCGGTCTAATAACCTGCATTGCGGCTTTGGAAAGTTAATGCGCATTGACATTAATTTTTTTATAACTATTTTTTTTTTTGGGTTATCATTGTCTCATGACCTGGGCTGCGAGTTTAGCAGGTTAACCCGGGTTGACTCGTTCTTTTTTATATAGCCATTATTTTAAAGAAATTTTAATTTTTTTTCAGTCATGTCTTTCAAAATCCGGTTTTCTCCTTTTGTATTTAATTAGTTGGGAATTGAAGTACATTGTGTTTTCCTTTTTGAAAAAGGTTTTTTGTTGCCCGATTATCACAATTACCTTTTTTTGGTCTATTTAAATACAACCGTCTTCACCAGCGAAGCCATCGTCTGCTCCTCCAGCACGACCACTGTGTCTCTGCACCAAGAGAAGAAGAACAACCGCAGAAGAATCACCGTCTGTCGCCGCTCACCGAGAACGGTCACCACGAGCCACCGTCGGCCCAACCACCACGCTCCCTCCTCCCCTTTTCTGGCTCCTCTGCTGTGTTCACCATTTGCATGCAGAACGTGAGCAATTCACGTTCTGCAGCAAAGTGGAAAATAATTATATATAACGGGTTACTGTGGCATGCACAGTAACCCACTATTTGTTTTTTGGGCTGGAACATCAGCCCAGCCCACGCGGCTGGGTTGAGTCCAGCCACAACAAGGTTCTCTTTTGGGCCGGTCCTGGCCCAATTTCATTTTGGGTTGATTTCAGCCCAGCCTCTTTTTGGGCCGGGCCGGCCGAGTCAAAAAAATATTCAAAAATCATTTTGGGAAAATTTGTGATATTCCCGGGCATTTTTCTACGTCATTTTGATTAATATCGGGTAGTATTTTTATACCGTAAAAATACAAATCCGGTATTAAAATACCCGGTTTTCGTCAAAACATAAAAAAAAACATGTCTTTGTTTTCATGCATACGGCCCGGTCTCTCAAAAAAAATAAAATCATATTGTATTTACATACAACAAAGAAAACTTCAAATATATATATATATATATATATATATATATATATATATATATATATATATTAGCTTGCATTTTGGCTTTAATAACCAATTTATTAAAGTTACGAGAACTCGGCTAATATTTCAAAAAAAAGAAAAAAATATTTTGTTTTGTTTTAATGTCTGAGATTATGAATTTATACGTAAAACATATTGCCGATATTAAAAATATAGTTCTTTTATAGACTTTAGAACGGTTAGGTTTTACCCCATAAGATAAGAACCTTCTTATTGAGGAGAGTTTTTCTTGAACCATAGACGGACCAACAATTAAAAAAACATAACAAGACCTTATTTTTTATCAGACAATAAAACAATGCACCGTACCTTAGGTAGGACATATTTGAGATGCTAATACCTTCCCTTTACGCAATCAGTCTCCGTACCCGATCTTTGAGACCAGTTAGGGTTCCTAGTGACCAAAATATTAGGTGGCGACTCCCATTCCATTTTTTCCACTGATAAGAAATAAGAATTCCTTGTCTCCCCATATCTGCCAAGATAGACATACATACCACACCTGATGAGGGTGGTAGGGTGATCGCCGCGACACCGCACACGTGCGACAATTATCAAATTGTTCGGGGCGCAAGTAGATCGTTTTCCATTTTAAAAGCACAGTGAAACAACTAAAATTTTCAAGGAAGCAAAACTTTTGGAGGTGGCGTCTAAGGGCATTTTCATCTTTTCACACTAGTATTTTGGTGATGGTTATGTTGGATAAGGGGCAATTTGGTATTTTAATACATGTAAAATATAATTAAAAAAAACGTAACCGGCACATGCAAGGCACTCATCAACGCGTCCTGGAGGCAAAAAAAATCCGGTTTTGTCCTTTTGTATTTAATTAATTTGGAATTAAAGTACATTGTGTTTTTCTTTTTGAAAAAGGTTTTTTGTTGCCCGATTATCACAATTACTTTTTTTTTGGTCTATTTAATATCATTGTTTTTTTTTTTAAAAAAAAATTTAATTAAAATAAAATCAACTTATTTGATTTAGTTGATTCTACGAGCTCAACATTATTTATTTTTTATACGAGAAGAAATGGCCCTGCGGTGTAAAGTGGGTTGTTGAGCTAGTGTTTTAGCTAAAGCATCAATTTAAGCAACCTTGAAGTTTCGCAATAAAGTTTTCTTCCTTGGAATCATTGTGAAATCAATGGAAATTAAGTTATGATCCAATCAATATCACAAATAAAAATTATTGCATGCATATTTCAATTATTTGGATGAAGCTGTGCCGAGGCTGTTGTAAATGGAATCTTAATTTCATCGACAAAAATAAAGGAATCCAAACTTATTGATTAGTACAGTGCTTGAAACGAAATCAAAAGCCTTTGCCGTGATTTGCTCTACCAGTGTTGTCTTCGGCATTGGTCGTTAAAAAAATCATCCCACGTATCGGTTGGTTCGTCTCGGTTTTAATTAAAAAATTAAATAAATTAAGGAGATGGAATCTTCCCCCATTCCATTAATTATTGACAGTCATGGTTCGATCGTTGATCACACGTACACGGTACACTGGCAAGAAGAAGAAGATGATGGAAGTTCTAACCAATGGGATGTGTTGGTCTGTTCCTTTATCAAAATCTAAGCCCCAAATTTCCACTGAGCTTCTTGACTCCTGTGGTTGGACCCCTAGGACCCTTCCTTGGTTGCCGTGATTTGCTCTCTTCTAGTACTTTTTTTTTTTAGATCTCATCTAAATCTTGATTCATTTGTTCCTTGTCCACACAAGACGGTGATTATGCAAGTTTGATGCTTGATTTTGTAACGAGCATGCGTGATTAATGTTTTTGACACGTTAATATACATGCAGTCATGCTTTTTTATTTATTAACAATTCTACTGAAATTTTAGAAAAGTTTCCTTTATATGTAGACGTCCAAAGTTATTAACTACTCCTTCCATATCACAAGTTATTATCACAAACATGGTCTAGTTGGTCTAATTTCTATTACCCGAGTCGCGGGTTTGGAAAGTTAATGCTCATTGGCATTGTTTTTTTTTTATATAACTAATTTTCCTTTTTGATACCATCATTTGACATTTTTTTATATATATATAAAAAACAGGCTTTGTAATTCTCTTTGTTTTCTTTTCTTTTGGGTTATCATTATTTCATTAACTGAGCTGCAGGTTTGACAGGTTAACTCGGGTTGACTCGGTCATGCCATAAAAATTTAATATTAAATAAAAGCTAAAAGAGTAATAAATCAAATTTCATACACTTAAATCTTGAATTATATATATAATTTTTCTTCTAAACATGTATGAAAGTTAGAGTACCCATCCTTTTTATCCAACTCTATAGAAAATTTCATGAACAATAGTTATAAATTTCAGAATAATAACAAATCAAGATATTCGTACTCGACGTGAGAAAGGTCTTACTCTCAATTTCAACTTAATTAGTGTATTTGGATTTACATAGTTATGAAATATTTGATAATGATTTGTTATTGACCTTTAATTTATCAAAAACAACTTAATAATGATAGTTGTTCACACGTATGTACACGGGCAAGAAGAAGAAGATGATGGAATCTTCCCCCATCTTATTTCACCAGTGATTTTCCGTCAGCAAGTTTTTTTAACATGTTATTTTATAAAACAATTATGAAAAAATAAAGAAAAGAACAAAAAAAATGACATAAATAGACTAAGTATAGGGTGATAAATATTTCCAAGTGTAAAAAATAAAAAGAAAATTTTCAAAACAAGTATAAAGAAAAAAAAGTTAGCCAACAAAGATAATTTGTTTTTTTTTTTTTACTTTTATTTTAAAAAATGCAGTTTGGTTTGGTTTAGGTTTCTCAAATCAAAAACAGAAAAATGAGCCAAACAGATTTTCTTTAATTTTTCTATTAAGAAAAATATTGAGATCATGGAAGTTTGAACTCCGAATCTTGATGCTACACTTATATTTTAAATTAATTGGCGCACATATTACTCCAAATTTGACTTCAAAGCTCCAAACGTCTTCTATGCCCCAAACGTAGAATTAAGGCTAGTCACATAGAAAGAAGCTGGTTACAAAACTGGGTCTATAAAACCCCATTGCGCTTGTTTTGAATTTGTTGTGCCAATAAAAAAACACTCACTTACAAGGCTGTAGACGCATATACTCTTATACGTACCATGGCCGCAAAAAAATGCAATACTCGTATTTTTCTGCCATTTCTCCTTATTTTAGCTGCATGGGCAACAAAAATAGCTTGTCGTCCTCTTGATGAGCAGGAATATATGTTGAAGAGGCATGAAGAATGGATGGCTCAACATGGACGTGTCTATGGAGACATGAAAGAGAAGGAGAAACGATACTTGATTTTTAAGGAAAATATTGAACGTATAGAAGCATTTAACAACGGTTCTGACCGCGGATACAAGCTTGGTGTGAACAAATTCGCAGACTTGACCAATGAAGAATTTCGTGCTATGTATCATGGGTACAAGAGACAATCATCCAAATTGATGTCTTCATCATTTAGATATGAAAATCTAAGTGACATACCAACTTCAATGGATTGGAGAAATGATGGTGCAGTCACCCCAGTTAAAGACCAAGGCACTTGTGGTAAGTATACTTAATAATTTATCATAATAAACGGAATGTTGCCTTTTGGGTATATCAATTTTGTTTTTTGCTTTTTGCTTTTTGCTTTTTCTCGAGAGTCCTTGAGGTTTATTTGTTTTTCATTTAGGTACCCCAAATATTCTGGTTGTGCACCTAAACTAAAAACTATTTTGTAAGAATTTAAACTAATATATAAAAAATTCCAAACTTAAAGTTCTTATGTTAAATTGATGGATTTTTTACAGAATCTTTTGATTGAACAATAAAAATAAAAAAAGACATATAATTAGAAAGAGGTATATTTTAGAGAATAATAAATAATAAATAGCTAACAGGTGCCTTAAAATTTGTTTGGTATTGCTGTGACGTGGGGTAAAAAACAGTGTTTGGTAACTAGTTGTTTTATTATATTTAGAAATGTTAAAAATAGATAAATATGTTTCGTTAATTAATTTTGTCGAGCTTTTGAGATATAGAATAATGAATAAGTATTATAATATTTTGAAAATACTTTTTAACAAATATTAAGTGATTTATGATTATTTAATTAAGCGCGAATATTTTTTTTTATAATAGTGATTTTTAAGTGTAAAAAGCTAAAAAAATAAAAGTTGATTAGAATGATAATATATATATATAAAGTCACATAACAACACTAACGTCTTTGGTTGTGTAGTTAAAAAATAATAATGGAGAAATTTTTTATCTTAAATAAAAAAAATGGACCCCATAAAGTGTAACAATATCAGATCCTTTTAAGTAATTAAGACTTGAGAAAAACTAGAGTCCGATTTGATATAATTCATAAATAACGACGTTCATAAACTTGTTTGTATATAAAGTGGGGATATATAATTACTCCTAGTATTCTTTAATTGCCATAAGTAAATACGGGAAGTTTCACACATCAGTTCTGATCCCTGCTTCGATGATTCTGCTCGTTGATTTATAATTATGTTGAATGGTAGGGTGTTGCTGGGCATTTTCCACAGTGGCAGCAATAGAGGGAATTATAAAGCTTCAGACAGGTAACTTAATATCATTATCAGAGCAACAACTTGTGGACTGTACTGCTGGAAATAAAGGCTGTCAAGGTGGTCTCATGGACACTGCTTTCCAATATATTATACGAAACGGAGGGCTAACAAGTGAAGATAATTACCCCTACCAAGGAGTAGATGGCACTTGCAGTAGCGAGAAGGCAGCATCTACTGAAGCACAAATAACTGGGTATGAAGACGTGCCACAGAATAATGAAAACGCTCTCCTGCAGGCTGTGGCCAAACAGCCAGTATCTGTCGCTGTTGACGGTGGTGGGAACGATTTCCGGTTTTATAAAAGTGGTGTCTTCGAAGGGGATTGTGGGACAAACCTAAACCATGGGGTTACTGCAATTGGATATGGTACCGACAGTGATGGGACTGATTATTGGTTGGTAAAGAATTCGTGGGGAACTAGTTGGGGTGAAAATGGGTATATGAGGATGCGAAGAGGCATCGGTTCAAGCGAAGGCCTATGTGGCGTTGCCATGGATGCTTCTTATCCAACTGCATGAGTAAACGTTAAGGGTCGTGTGATTAATATTATACTAAATAGTCAAAAATATATACTACTTGATTATAGTTATGGTTTGGAAAGTTTGTAAACAGTGACGTGTGTTTGTCATTGTGGTAGCTTTTACGGTTGGGGTTTGGAAAAAATAGGTTTAAGAAAATCACATTTAGTTGTTGTTGGTTGTGTTAAAATACGTGTTTTGTTAAAAATACGGTTGAAATTATTATTAAATAAAAAGTAATTAAAAGGTGTTTGGTTAAAACTGTTGTTGAAAGTGTTGTTAATAATAAAATGACATTATTCTGCACGAGATTATTAATACGTCATTAACACAACAGTGCGATATTAAGATTTTATTTTTATTGTTTCATTAAACTAGATGTAATCTCATCATGAACATAATCCATTTGAGAAGGTCTCTGATATCCGTTGCTTTGCTAGCCTGTAACGACATCAGTTAAAAAATCTTCTCTTCTCTAGAGCTAACATTTGAGTTATTAGAGACTTGAAACTTGGTTGGCTGTGTTAGTGCAAAATAAAAGAAATGAACGTCGTTGATATGCTCAAGGCATTGAAAGTTTGTTAGTTACCTATATTAAAATCCTGTTTGCAGCTTCGTCGACATTAGTAGATTATGGAGCCCTTGTGTTTTGTATCTTATAAGACCATAATTAATGTTGCATATTTTGTGAGATTCTGGGATGATAACATATATGTTAAATATTTAATAGAATTATTATTATGCTAGGAATTTTATGAGATGTTGGGTTTAAATATTAGTTAAATTCATGATTACCTAATGTAGAATTTTTCGTTGATACTTGTCGCATGTGTGCGTCGTCGCGATGACCGTCCACCTTGTTGGTTTGGGTATTTATCCAGGTAATCGGGAAAATGGGGCAGATAAGTATTTTTTAATTGCCATAAGTAAATACGGGAAGTTTCACAGAGTTCTGATCCCTGCTTCGATGATTCTGCTCGTTGATTTATAATTATGTTGAATGGTAGGATGTTGCTGGGCATTTTCCGTAGTGGCACCAATAGAAGGAATTATAAAGCTTAAGACAGGTAACTTAATATCATTATCAGAGCAACAACTTGTGAACTATGATGTTGGAAATAAAGGCTGTCACGGTGGTCTCATGGACACTGCTTTCCAATATATTATACGAAACGAAGGGCTAACAAGTGAAGATAATTACCCCTACCAAGGAGTAGATGGCACTTGCAGTAGCGAGAAGGCAGCATCTATTGCAGCAGAAATAACTGGGGATGAAGACGTGCCAAAGAATAATGAAAATGCTCTCCTGCAAGCTGTGGCCAAACAGCCAGTATCTGTTGGTGTTGACGGTGGTGGGAACGATTTCCAGTTTTATAAAAGTGGTGTCTTCAATGGGGATTGTGGGACACAGCAAAACCACGCGGTTACTGCAATTGGATATGGTACCGACAGTGATGTGACTGATTATTGGTTGGTGAAGAATTCGTGGGGAACCAGTTGGGGTGAAAGTGGGTATACGAGGATGCAAAGAGGCATCGGTGCAAGCGAAGGCCTATGTGGCGTTGCCATGGATGCTTCTTCTCCGACTTCTTGAGTAAACATTAAGGGTCGTGTGATTAATATTATACTAAATAGTCAAAAATATATTCTACTTGATTATAGTTACGGTTTGGAAAGTTTGTAAACAGTGACGTGTGTTTGTCACAGGTACGATTTGAAAAAAATAGGTTTAAGAAAATCATTTTTAGTTGTTGTTGGTTGTGTTCACATACATGTTTTTGTTAAAAATGCGGTTGAAATTATTATTAAATAAAAAGTAATTAAAAGGTGTTTGGTTAAAACTGTTGTTGAAAGTGTTGTTAATAATAAAATGACATTATTCTGCATGGGATTATTAATACGTCATTAACATAACAGTGCGATATTAAGATTTTATTTTTATTGTTTCATTAAACTAGCTCTAATCTCATCATGAACATAATCCATTTGAGAAGGTCTTTGATATCCGTTGCTTTGCTAGCCTGTAACGACATTAGTTAAAAAATCTTCTCTTCTCTAGATCTAACATTCGAGTTATTAGAGACTTGAAACTTGGTTGGCTGTGTTAGTGCAAAATAAAAGAATGAACGTCGTTGATATGCTCAAGGCATTGAAAGTTTGTTAGTTACTGATATTAAGATCCTGTTTGCAGCTTCGTTGACATTAGCAGATTATGGAGCCCTTGTGTTTTGTATCTTATAAGAACATAAATATTGATGTTGCGTATTTTGTGAGGTTCTGGGATGATAACATATATGTTAAATATTTAATATAATTATTATTATGCTAGGAATTTTATGAGATGTTGGGTTTAAATATTAGTTAAATCCATTATTACCTAATGTAGAATTTTTCGTTGATACTTGTCGCACGTGTGCAGCGTCGCGATGATCGTCTACTTTGTTGGTTTGGGTATTTATCCAGGTAATCGGGAAAATGGGGCAGATAAGGAAATCTTGTTTTTTATCCGTGGAAAGCGCGAATGGGAGCCGCCACCTAGTATTTTGGTCACTAGAAACCCTTACTGGTCTTAGGGATTGGGCACGGGGACTACTTGTGTAAATGGAAGGTATTAGCACCTCAAATACGTCTTACCTAAGGTAAGCTGCATTGTTCGATTGTCTTATAAAAGTTAAGGTATTGTTGTGTTTTCTAATTGTTGGTCTGTCCAAAGTTAAAGAAAAGTCTTTCCCGGTAAGGAGATCTTTATCTTATCGGATAAATCCTGATCGTTCTAATGTCTATATATAAAAGAACTACCCTTGAATATCAAGAATACGTTTTACGTATAAATTCATAATTCTAGATACTAAAAGAAAACAAAATATTTTTTGGGTATTTTTTTGAAATACTGGCCTAGTTCTCGTGGCTTTAACAAACTGGTTATTAAAGTAAAAATGCATGCTAACACATATTTTGAAATTTTTTGTTCTATGAAAATACGATTTAATTTTTTTTTTATCATTGAGAGACTTGGTCGTATGCAAAAATATTTTTTTCTATATAATATTTTTTTTCAACATTTCGGAGAAAACCTGGTATTTTAATACCCGATTTGCATCGGCCCAAAAATATTGTTTTCTTTTATTTTTTATTTTTGGACCGGGACTGACTTGGCCAACCATTTCGGTCTGGGCCGGTGTTGTTCGGCCCAATAAACAATAGAGAAGCTCTTTACTGTTCACATGCAATGTGAATAGTGGGGAGTGAATTAATTCACTCTCCACTGTTCACTTGCAGAACAGTGGAGGGCGCCCCCAATTGAAGACGAAGAAGAAGGAGGGGGGAGAAGAGAGAGGTTGACCTGGCGGTGGCAGTGCTGTTGTTGACGATGGGCGAAGAGGAGTGGCGGTGGTTCTAGGTGGCGGTCCTTTTTTCTCTCTCCTTTGCTTCTCTGTGTTTTTCCTTCTTCCTTTCGTTCCCTCTTCCCCTCTATTCGTCTGTTCGAATTGGGTCTCTTCTTTGAAAATGAAGGTGGAAAAGGGCGGACTTGACGGTGGTGCTGCTGCTGTTGGAGGTGCTGGTGGTGGTGGAATGGCGGCGATTCTTCTTCTTCTCTCCTCTGCTTCTCTGTGTTTTTCCTTTCTTTTTGTTTCTGTTTTTCTCTTGTTTCTGCGTTCTCTCGTCCCCTATTTCTTCTTCTTTGTTTTTCGTTCTTTCCTCTCTGTTTTCCTTTCTTTTTTCTGTATTTCTCTTCTCGCCTTTTCTCCTTAAAAACCCCAATATTTTCCTTCTCTCTTTAATGTCCCTACCCTGTTTTTTTCGTTCCCTGTCAACTCCTCCCAAAAATCTTTCTCTCTGTTTTTCCCCTTTCCTTTTTTTTTTTTTATGTTTCTCTCCTCTCTATCCTCTGTTTTTTTTTTGCTTTCTCACCCCCAAATCCTCAGTTCATTCATCTTTGTTTTTTTCAAAATCTTTCTCTCTTCTCAAAAACTCTCTCCTCTGTTCCCTCGTTCTTTTTCTCCTTTTTTTTTTCCCGACCCCCCTATTCTCCTATATCTCCCCATATTTATAAGCAGGGGGAGAGGGGTCACCCTGTCCTGTCCCGTCATGGCATAGGGTAGGGTGGCATGGGGCGTCCTCTGCAGGCAAGGCTTCCTCTCCTCTCTTCAGCGTGATTGCAGGGCGTGTGGAGGGGAGGTATTGCTTGTCAGTGTTTGGTCAAGTTGGGGGAAGAGAGAGAGAGAGAGAGAGAGAGAGCGCGTGAAAAAACAAATTCAAAAACCTTCTTCCCCTGCTGCACATCCAAGGGAAAAAGAAGAATAGTGCCGTTCAAAACGACACCATTTCAGGCTTCTCCTTTTTTTTTTATGGGGACCCAAAAATGGGTTACAACAATATTGTTTGTATTAACTCTAAACATAGTAGTTAAATGATACTTAATTTAAATTACATGTTGTCATATTCCGATTATTTTTGTGGATAAATCTTAATATAATTCATGTAGTAGTTAAATGCGTTATATAAAATATGATTGATGTGATGGGATGAATTGTGATGTGATGAGCTCAAGAAGATTGGATAATGAATGGAACGTGAATTGACTGTTTATTGAAGTATAGCAGGTTTAGTCGATAATTTAGAATCTCCTAGTATACGAGAAACTTTGCTAAAATTTTGATAGATTCTCAAATCATAAAAAAAAAGTACATTGTTTTCAGATTTATTACATGAAAATTATACCTAAATAATTGGTGATGCTATAATGTGTGTGCACAATCCTTTTTGTTATAGCTTCGCATGCGGACTTCGAGGTGAGGTGGCGTGTAAAAGGGGTAAAATACGTAGAAAAAGAAAGTCGCCACATAGTTTTATAATAACTAAAAACCCTAACTAGTCTTTAGAGTTTCTTGGTTAGGGGTTGATTATCTAATAGGGAAGATGGACATCACCTTATACATCCTAAATAAGGTAAGCTGCATTGTTGTTTCTTTTCAATGCTATATGAGTTTTAATATGGTTTGCCTAGACTGACTGATATGTATGTTATTCGAGGTATTGTCATCATCCACAAAACAAAGTTCAAAGGACAGGACCTGATGGTGGACCTTGCCATCCTAGGTTATTCAGTGGACTATTTTAATTGACCCTATTATCTATTAACATCCGAATAATAAAACGCCCTCCTCGGTATATATTGGTGGGCTAATTTCGATCAAAGTTCTAAGAATCTAAAAACCATACCATATATTTTTTTTACAAACTAAATGAGCAAAATCAAGATATTTTAAAATTCATAAGAGAATAACAACTAGAAAAGCAGAAACAAGGAGCAACACAAAAACAATTCGATGAACATAAATGTAGCATTTGATTATTGTCTTGGGATAGAAAGGACAAAGACAATAAAGACAAAAATAAATTTAATTGAAGATACACCAATATAAATATAAAAATAAATTTATTTCAAAAATAATTTTAAAAATCACACAACTCCGTTTTGTATAGTGAATGTTCATCCGATTTTAGTTTCTTTGTTAATGTTTCATATATGGTCCATCAATAAAACATAATAAAGATCAAATAGCCCATAACTTAATAAATAGTCATGCCTTTTTTATTATGTTTCTCTTTAGACAATGGTTAGTTAGTATTTTCAGCAAGTTTTGGTTTACTAAAATTAAATTTGTCTCTTAAATTTGGTTAAAAATAGATTGTTCATGCATGGACTAGCTAGCTAATGGAATTCTGTTCTTGGGCTGGGGATTCCAAATCATGTAGAAGTTTCTATATTGGAGCAAGTTATAATTTCAAATATATATCTCCACAATCCATATTCATATTAGTGTAAAAGGTATGCTAGCCAACCCTAGTTAAAAAGAACCTAAATCTCCTCTAGGTGTTACTTTAACATGTGAGAAGAAATACTGTGAATTTGCTTAGTGTTTGTCTTTAGCCCTTCAATTATTTTGTAATTCAATTATTATTTTTTCTTCTTGAATTTCATCCTTTTATATTACATTAGCTTTGAATTTAACATCATGATTTATTTTGATTTATTTTCAATGAGGTTATTAAAATGTCAAAGGAATATCCCATAATTATATTGATGCTTGATTATATATATATATATATATATATATATAACTCAGTTTTGTTGCTTGTGGGGAAAAAAAAACAATTTTAGAGAACCAAATTTAACAAAGACAAAACAATATATGGCTTTTTTGTCTACTTTTCAAAACCATGCCTTTTGAAAAATTTATGCCTAAATATTTTTAGAAAATTTATTTTTGATCCCTTTGTTTTGATAGTTTAACCTTTTGGTCCAAAAGTTTATTTTATTTTATTTATATTTCAGTCTCTGAGTTGGAAAGAGAAGAGAGAAAATCCTTGAAAACATGAATTAGAGATAAAGTTGTTAATTTATCACATTCCAATCATAAAAGTCAATCTTGGTGTCAACAAGTTCCATCCAACAAAAAAAGGTTTCATTGAGGTGTTTTTTTTTATCTTATCAGAAAATCTTTTCTAAGTGTTTTCAATGCAAAAAAGGTTCAAATAGTTTTTTTTTTAGATTTAGAAGTTAGAAACATGACTTTTTAGCCACCATAGATGGCTAGAGTCTGACAATAAAAGATGCATCATCTGCCACTACTAATGATGTGTTGTTTGATTAAAAAAAAAAGGTTGGGGAGACGATGCATCATCGGCCTAATCTAACTAAAAAAAATACAAATAAGTTAGGTGCATAGACCCACCCTTGCAAGCCCTCTTTGCACTTGACCTGCCTTTTGTTTTTGTTTTTTTTTTCAATAATATTTCTAGTAGACCAAGGTTACTGGGATAATTGTTTGAGCCCTTTGTTGTTCTTTTTTGAATTATAATTGGTCAAATAAAATAAATAAGTTACTTTTAGGATATCATTCCATTAAATACCATTCATTTTTAAAAAAATAATATTATAATATCTTTTATTATATTCTCAAGCATTGTTTTGTACATCCTTTATTGATTGTTTTTTTAACTATTTTTTCTTAAAGTTTAATCAAAATCAATTATTATGATAAAAAATATTGTTTTTCAAAATTCTATTTCTTTTTATTCAATGAGCTACGCTTCTTATAGAAAAAGAATTACATGAATCACAAAGGTAGGTTTCAAAAAAAAAAATACAATTTAGTTCTATAATTTTTGTCGCACATGGTGCGACATCGCGGCGATCGTCCACTCTCGTATGTATCTAGCAAATATAGGGAGACAAGGAATTCTTGTATTTTATCAGTGGAAAGAGGGAATGAGAGTCGGCACTTAATATTTTGGTCACTAGGAACCCTAACTGGTCTTAAAGATTGGATACAGGGACTGGTTGTGCAAAGGGAAGGTATTAGCACCCCAAATACGCCCTACCAAAGGTAAGCTATATTGTTCGATTGTCTGATGAAAGCTAAGGTATGGTTATATTTTCTAGTTGTTAGCTGTCTAAAGTTTAAAAAAGTCTTCCACGGTAAGAAGATCCTTATCTTATCGGATAAAACCTAACTGTTCTAACATCAATAAAAAAGAACTACCTTTTTAATATCGAGAATACGTTTTACGTATAAATTCATAATCCCAGATACTAAAAGAAAAAAAAATATTTTTTGGGTATTTTTGAATATTGGCCCAGTTCCTATGGCTTTAATAAACTGGTAATAAAAGTCAAAATGCATGTTAAAACATATATTTTTTTCATTTTTGTTGTATGAAAATACAATATGATTTTTTTTTTAATCTTTGAGCGACTTGGTTGTATGCATGTAAACAAGATATTTTTTTTTTGTTTTATAATTCTTTGCAATGTTTTGACAAAAATCAGGTATTTTAATATCGGATTTGTATCTTTACGGTATAAAAATACAAACCAATATTAAGCAAAATTGATAGAAAAATACATGGGAAAATCACAAAAATTTTGAAAGGAATTTTTTGGATTTTGTTTTGAACTGGGCCGGACTCGGCCCTGCCATCTTGGTCTAGACCGGCGTAGTAAACAGTGGAGGAACTCTCCACTATTCATTTGCAGAATAGTGGAGGGTGCCCGAGCGTGGAGAAGAAGATGAAGGAGGAGAGGGGCTGACCTGGTGGTGGTGATGTTGTCATTGATGGTGGCTCACAGTGGTAGTGTTGTGGCGGCAGGCGATGGTTTTCAGTGGAGAGAGAGAGACAAAGAGATGTTCATGTTCATGTTCTTATCTTCTTCTTTGTCTTTCTCATGTTCTTTACTTTCCTTTCTCTTATGTGCTTCCTTTTTTTGATCTCTATTTTTTCAATTCCTTCCTCTTTTCCTCTCCGTTAAAACTTGTTTGTTCTCTCTAGATAGCGGTTTGAAAAAATTGCGTCCCTTTCATCCCTTGTTTTTCGTCCTCTCAAACTGTCCCCACTTTAATCTCTCTCGTTTGTCCTGCCTGTTTTTTTTCTTCCTTCTGTTTTTCAACTCTCATTTTTCTTCTCTCTATATTGTCCCCCCTGTAACAATGTCCCTTATTTTCTCAAATCCCGCTATATTTCCTCCTTCAATCTCTCTCATTCATCCTAAATCTTCTCTCCCAAAAAATCCATCCCCTATGTGTGTGTGTCTCCCCTGGTATTTATAAGGGTGAAAAGGGGGTGAGAGGGCTACTAGCCCTGTCCAGTCATGGCACGGGGGTAGGGTGGTCGGGCATCCCTTAGGTAGCCCCGCCCGCAGGGCTTATCTCCTTTGCTTTTTCATCATGGCAGGCTAATGGGTGTAGGTCTTGTCGGTTTTGGGTTTTTCGGAGATAGAGTGAGAGGGAAAAAAGCAGGGGAACAAACCTCTTCTTCCCCCGCCTTTGCGTGTACAGGGAAAGAAGATGGCGAACAGTGCCATCAAAATGGCACCGTTTGCTGCCTTTTTTTAATTTCAGTGAACAGTGGCTGGAACTGCGGCGGTTTGCCCAAAATGCGTCGTTTCATTTAAAAGGAAATGGCTTCAAAACATGTTAATTTCCAAATTAGTCCTCAATTGTGATTTGTTCAATCAAGTCCTCAATTGCAATTTTGATTTTAAGAATCAATTCAATTGCATCCCTGCCAAATTCAAACGTTGGCCTTGAAGTTGGTCCCCTTTTTCATTTTAGTCATTGGATTTGAATTTATGCATTTTGACCCTCAATTGATCAATAAACTTTCAATTTCTTCAATTTAGTCCCTGATTCAGTCAATTTCAGCCCTTCTATTTACACGCATTTTCCAGTTTGGTTCTTGGTTTTGGATTTCTTCAATCAAGTTTGTAATTGACCATCAAACTTCACTATTTATACAATAAGCCCCTGATTTAACCAAATTAACTCTTAAAAATTATAATTTCTTTTGATTAAAGCCTAAATTGATTTTAAAATCAATTTTTCTTGCAATCAAACCCTTCATAAAATCAATTAAACCTTCAATAAAATTTAATCGAGTCCATAAATATTTGATTTTGGACTTTTCTTCCTCAAATTGAATTTTATTTATCAATAGGGCTCTCATCAGTCAAAAATATACTGTCAAATTTTAATCTTTGTATTTTTGAACCTCCTCAACTAATTTTTGGCTATTTTCTAGGTGCTCCAGCATCCTCTTCTAACTGCTATTTTTTTTTGGGATTTATTATGAATATATGTTTTTCATTGGAAGAGAAAAAATGAATTTGGAGAATAACCCAAAAATAGATTATGATAATTTTATTCATTGTATGCGTGCTAATGTGTTTTTATATTCATATGATTAGTTAAAAAATATATTTGAAATTTTTTTTGTGACAACACATGAAAAGTATGTTATTCTTTTATATTTGCATAAAAAATATCAAAACTTTAGTGTTTTATTTATACTAACACTTGGCTTTAGGGTTATGAAAAGCTGTTTAAAAAATAATTATTCTGATAAAAAAAATGTCGCAAAAAAGGGTTTGCATTAATTAATAAGATACAAGGGGTGTTAATTAAAGAGATGCCTTTTTATCCTTATTTAATTCCTTTAAAAGTTTTTTTTTTTAAATCATTAATTTCCTACATATCTCAAAATGCTATATTAAAAAAACAATGATAAGAATTATACTAGAAAGTTATTTTGTTTTGTTGAAATTTAAATTAGTGCTCTTCTTTTGAAAGAAAAAAAATATTTTGACATATAATTAGATAAAAAACAATTTGAAGAATTCCCTACAACACGATTTTAAATATCTTAATCTATATTTATCTCTTAACTCTTTGATTTAGTCTTAGATTAAAATTAACAGATTTTTATTATTTATTGACATATAATTCTTGATCAATTTCGTTAAATATGTGGAACAAGTTTTCTTGAGTACAGAAGCACGTTGATGACACCTATATTTGTTTTATATATAAAAACTTTTGATATGACCTATGGTGAAATGCAGGTAAAATGACTAGTAGAAACTAAAATTAATAGAACTTAATTAACGAAAACTACAACCCTTTGGAAAAAAAAACATTGTTCACCTAGGCCTCGTTTGTTTGCTGGAAAGTAGTTTCCTTTTGGAAAGTGAATTCCGGGGAAAGTGAATTCCGGGAAAGTATTTTCCGATGTTTGGTAGTGTAATGGAAAATAAGTTGGAAAACATTTTCCAGTGTTTGGTTATGTCATGGATAATGAGCTGGAAAATAACTTATTAATGTTTTATTTTTCTCAAGTTTATTAAAATAATGAGGAACAAATCTTACAAATTAAAAAGTTGAATGAGAATGAAATTGAAAAAAAAATATAATTTCATAAATTATCTCAAATAAAATAAATAATAATCAAAATAATAGAGATCAAATCTAAAAAATTAAAAAAAAATGAAAGGTGAATAAATTAAAATAATAATAATTAACATCTCATAAATTATTTCAAATAAAATAAGTAACAATCAAAAGAATGAGGACCAAATTTGATAGATAAAAAATTTCAATAAAAAAATGATAAGGAAAAAACAAATAGCAATTATAAAAATAAGGACCAAAATTAATATAAAAATTAAATTTTAAGAGATGGAATTGAAAAATAAATATACAAAACAAATTATATATAGCAATCAAAAGTTTGAAGATCAAATTTGATATAATCAGCAAATAATGACATTTCTAAATTTTTCACAACTTCCGCAAGGTGTTTTCCGCCCAAATTTTTCAGGAAAACACTTTCATGAAAACCAAGCCAAATTTTCCTTTGATTGGAAAGTGTTTTCCGTTGACCAACTTTTCTAATGGCAAACAAACACAGGAAAGTTTGGAAAATGGTTTTCCGGAAACCACTTTCCGGAAAACAAACACAGCCAAAAGGGAAAACACTTTTCTGAAAACTAAACCAAATTTTTCTTTGACGGGAAAGTGTTTTCTGTTGACCGGAAAGTGTTTCCGTTGACTGGCAAAGTGTTTTCTGTTGACCGGAAAGTGTTTTCCGTTGACCAACTTTCCTAATGACAAACAAACACAGGAAAGTTTGGAAAGTGATTTCCCGGAAAGTGAATTCCGGGAAACAAACATGGCCCTAGACTCAAGGGTCATGTTCGTTGGAACAATGTAATAACGATTTTGCTTTTTCCATAAAAAATAATTGAACTAGCTATTGGCGGTTGTGAGGTCTTCGGACAAGGTCCATTCATTATTATTGTTATTATTGTTGTAACTCATTTTTGGATCACAACACAAGAAAAGAGAAAATACAAAAAAATAAAATAATAAATAATATATCAAAAAAAGAAGAAGGAAGAGAGCACGAAACAGTACCATTTTGTGCTTCTTCTTCCCCTGCACAATGCAGAGGCAGGGGAAGAAGAAGTTTCTCTCCCCTGCAACGCACCCTCTCAATCATTCCCCCGACTTGTCCCCTCACTGACACCACCCACACCCGCATGCACTGTCACCACGCCAAAAGAAGAAGAGAATCATGCCATGCAGTGGCAGGGGTCGACGGTGCAGAGCTGCCTCACGCCACCCCGCCCTGCACCATGACAGGACAAGGCATCGTCACTCTCGCTCCCGCTGGCTATAAATACTGAGAGGTATAGAGAGAAAGGAGGTGGGGAGGCAGAGGAGGAGAAATTGTTTTTGGAGAAAAGAAGGAAGCAAGCTGCAGAAATGGGGAAGAAGAAGGGAAAAAAAAAAGAAACCAGAGGGGGCAAAACTTTTGGGAAACGAACTTGAAGAAGAGAACCGAATAGAGAGAAGGAAGCAGGGGATTGTTTGAGAGAGGAACAGAGATTGTTTTGAAAACAGGGTAGACGAACATAGAGGGGAAGACTTGAGCTGACGAGAGAATAGAAGGAAAGAACAGAAAAACAAAAGAACAGGGGAGAGGAACAGTAACTCATCTCTCTCTCTGGTTTCTCTCCCTCCACCGTTGGAAGCTGCACCACCGTCATTTTGCCTTGTCACCAGCAGCGCCGCCAACAACAGCTGCCACCAGCAGCAACAGAGGAGAAACCGAAACAAAACAGAGAAGGAGAAAGAACAAGTGAGAGAGCAGAGACAGAGAGGAAGGAAAGCGCAGAGGAAGGGAGACCACCGTCTTCACCAGCGAAGCCATCGTCTGCTCCTCCAGCACGACCACTGTGTCTCTGCACCAAGAGAAGAAGAACAACCGCAGAAGAATCACCGTCTGTCGCCGCTCACCGAGAACGGTCACCACGAGCCACCGTCGGCCCAACCACCACGCTCCCTCCTCCCCTTTTCTGGCTCCTCTGCTGTGTTCACCATTTGCATGCAGAACGTGAGCAATTCACGTTCTGCAGCAAAGTGGAAAATAATTATATATAACGGGTTACTGTGGCATGCACAGTAACCCGCTATTTGTTTTTTGGGCTGGAACATCAGCCCAGCCCACGCGGCTGGGTTGAGTCCAGCCACAACAAGGTTGTCTTTTGGGCCGGTCCTGGCCCAATTTCATTTTGGGTTGATTTCAGCCCAGCCTCTTTTTGGGCCGGGGCGGCCGAGTCAAAAAATATTCAAAAATCATTTTGGGAAAATTTGTGATATTCTCGCGCATTTTTCTACGTCATTTTGATTAAAATCGGGTAGTATTTTTATACCGTAAAAATACAAATCCGGTATTAAAATACCCGGTTTTCATCAAAACATAAAAAAAAACATGTCTTTGTTTTCATGCATACGGCCCAGTCTCTCAAAACTAAAAAAAAATCATATTATATTTTCATACAACAAAGAAAACTTCAATATATATATATATATATATATATATATATATATATATATATATATATTAGCATGTATTTTGGCTTTAATAACCAATTTATTAAAGTCACGAGAACTCGGCTAATATTTTTTTAAAAAGAAAAAAATATTTTGTTTTGTTTTAATGTCTGGGATTATGAATTTATACGTAAAACATATTGCCGATATTAAAAAGGTAGTTCTTTTATAGACTTTAAAACGGTTAGGTTTTACCCCATAAGATAAGAACCTCCTTATTGAGGAGGGTTTTTCTTGAACCATAGACTGACCAACAATTAAAAAAACATAACAAGACCTTATTTTTTATCAGACAATAAAACAATGTACCGCACCTTAGGTAGGGCGTATTTGGGATGCTAATACCTTCCCTTTACGCAACCAGCCACTGTACCCGATCTTTGAGACCAGTTAGGGTTCCTAGTGACCAAAATATTAGGTGGCAACTCCCATTCCATTTTTTTCATTGATAAGAGATAAGAATTCCTTGTCTCCCCATATCTGCCAAGATAGACATACATACCACACCTGATGAGGGTGGTAGGGTGATCGCCGCGACACCGCACACGTGCGACAATTATCAAATTGTTCGGGGTGCAAGTAGATCGTTTTCCATTTTAAAAGCACAGTGAAACAACTAAAATATTCAAGGAAGCAAAACTTTTGGAGGTGGCGTCTAAGGGCATTTTCATCTTTTCACACTAGTATTTTGGTGATGGTTATGTTGGATAAGGGGCAATTTGGTATTTTAATACATGTAAAATATAATTAAAAAAACGTAACCGGCACATGCAAGGCACTCATCAACGCGTCCTGGAGGCAAAAAAAATCCGGTTTTGTCCTTTTGTATTTAATTAATTTGGAATTGAAGTACATTGTGTTTTTCTTTTTGAAAAAGGTTTTTTGTTGCCCGATTATCACAATTACTTTTTTTTTGGTCTATTTAATATCATTGTTTTTTTTTTTAAAAAAAATCTAATTAAAATAAAATCAACTTATTTGATTCAGTTGATTCTATGACCTCAACATTATTTATTTTTTATACAAGAAGAAATGGCCCTGCGGTGTAAAGTGGGTTGTTGAGCTAGTGTTTTAGCTAAAGCATCAATTTAAGCAACCTTGAAGTTTCGCAATAAAGTTTTCTTCCTTGGAATGATTGTGAAATCAATGGAAATTAAGTTATGATCCAATCAATATCACAAATAAAAATTATTGCATGCATATTTCAATTATTTGGATGAAGCTGTGCCGAGGCTGTTGTAAATGGAATCTTAATTTCATCGACAAAAATAAAGGAATCCAAACTTATTGATTAGTACAGTGCTTGAAACGAAATCAAAAGCCTTTGCCGTGATTTGCTCTACCAGTGTTGTCTTCGGCATTGGTCGTTAAAAAAATCATCCCACGTATCGGTTGGTTCGTCTCGGTTTTAATTAAAAAATTAAATAAATTAAGGAGATGGAATCTTCCCCCATTCCATTAATTATTGACAGTCATGGTTCGATCGTTGATCACACGTCCACGGTACACTGGCAAGAAGAAGAAGATGATGGAAGTTCTAACCAATGGGATGTGTTGGTCTGTTCCTTTATCAAAATCTAAGCCCCAAATTTCCACTGAGCTTCTTGACTCCTGTGGTTGGACCCCTAGGACCCTTCCTTGGTTGCCGTGATTTGCTCTCTTCTAGTACTTTTTTTTTAGATCTCATCTAAATCTTGATTCATTTGTTCCTTGTCCACGTGATTATGCAAGTTTGATGCTTGATTTTGTAACGAGCATGCGTGATCAATGTTTTTGACACGTTAATATACATGCAGTCATGCTTTTTTTTTTTTTTATATATATATATAAAACATGTAATTCTCTTTGTTTTCTTTTTTTTTGGGTTATCATTATTTCATTAACTTAGCTCCAGGTTAACTCGGGTTGACTCGGTCATACCACAAAAATTTAATATTAAATAAAAGCTAAAAGAGTAATAAATCAAATTTCATACACTTAAATCTTGTATTATATATATAATTTTTCTTCTAAACATGTATGAAAGTTAGAGCACCCATCTTTTTTATCCAACTCTATATAAAATTTCATGAACAATAGTTATAAATTTCAGAATAATAACACATCAAGATATTCGTACTCGACGTGAGGAAGGTCTTACTCTCAATTTCAACTTAATTAGTGTATTTGGATTTACATAGTTATGAAATATTTGATAAAGATTTGTTATTGACCTTTAATTTATCAAAAACAACTTAATAATGATAGTTGATCACACGTATGTACATGGGCAAAAAGAAGAAGATGATGGAATCTTCCCCCATCTTATTTCACCAGTGATTTTCCGTCAGCAAGTTTTTTTAACATGTTATTTTATAAAACAATTATGAAAAAATAAAGAAAAGAACAAAAAAAAAATGACATAAATAGACTAAGTATAGGGTGATAAATATTTCCAAGTGTAAAAAATAAAAAGAAAATTTTCAAAACAAGTATAAAGAAAAAAAAAGTTAGCTAGCAAAGATAATTTGTTTTTTTTAAAATTTTATTTTAAAAAATGCCGTTTGGTTTGGTTTAGGTTTCTCAAATCAAAAACAGAAAAATGAGCCAAACAGATTTTCTTTAATTTTTCTATTAAGTATTTTCAATTTAATATTTTTCTATTAAGAAAAATATTGAGATCATGGAAGTTTGAACTCCGAATCTTGATGCTACACTTATATTTTAAATTAATTGGCGCACATATTACTCCAAATTTGACTTCAAAGCTCCAAACGTCTTCTATGCCCCAAACGTAGAATTAAGGCTAGTCACATAGAAAGAAGCTGGTTACAAAACTGGGTCTATAAAACCCCATTGCGCTTGTTTTGAATTTGTTGTGCCAATAAAAAAACACTCACTTACAAGGCTGTAGACGCATATACTCTTATACGTACCATGGCCGCAAAAAAATGCAATACTCGTATTTTTGTGCCATTTCTCCTTATTTTAGCTGCATGGGCAACAAAAATAGCTTGTCGTCCTCTTGATGAGCAGGAATATATGTTGAAGAGGCATGAAGAATGGATGGCTCAACATGGACGTGTCTATGGAGACATGAAAGAGAAGGAGAAACGATACTTGATTTTTAAGGAAAATATTGAACGTATAGAAGCATTTAACAACGGTTCTGACCGCGGATACAAGCTTGGTGTGAACAAATTCGCAGACTTGACCAATGAAGAATTTCGTGCTATGTATCATGGGTACAAGAGACAATCATCCAAATTGATGTCTTCATCATTTAGATATGAAAATCTAAGTGACATACCAACTTCAATGGATTGGAGAAATGATGGTGCAGTCACCCCAGTTAAAGACCAAGGCACTTGTGGTAAGTATACTTAATAATTTATCATAATAAACGGAATGTTGCCTTTTGGGTATATCAATTTTGTTTTTTGCTTTTTGCTTTTTGCTTTTTCTCGAGAGTCCTTGAGGTTTATTTGTTTTTCATTTAGGTACCCCAAATATTCTGGTTGTGCACCTAAACTAAAAACTATTTTGTAAGAATTTAAACTAATATATAAAAAATTCCAAACTTAAAGTTCTTATGTTAAATTGATGGATTTTTTACAGAATCTTTTGATTGAACAATAAAAATAAAAAAAGACATATAATTAGAAAGAGGTATATTTTAGAGAATAATAAATAATAAATAGCTAACAGGTGCCTTAAAATTTGTTTGGTATTGCTGTGACGTGGGGTAAAAAACAGTGTTTGGTAACTAGTTGTTTTATTATATTTAGAAATGTTAAAAATAGATAAATATGTTTCGTTAATTAATTTTGTCGAGCTTTTGAGATATAGAATAATGAATAAGTATTATAATATTTTGAAAATACTTTTTAACAAATATTAAGTGATTTATGATTATTTAATTAAGCGCGAATATTTTTTTTTATAATAGTGATTTTTAAGTGTAAAAAGCTAAAAAAATAAAAGTTGATTAGAATGATAATATATATATATAGAAATAAAGTCACATAACAACACTAACGTCTTTGGTTGTGTAGTTAAAAAATAATAATGGAGAAATTTTTTATCTTAAATAAAAAAAATGGACCCCATAAAGTGTAACAATATCAGATCCTTTTAAGTAATTAAGACTTGAGAAAAACTAGAGTCCGATTTGATATAATTCATAAATAACGACGTTCATAAACTTGTTTGTATATAAAGTGGGGATATATAATTACTCCTAGTATTCTTTAATTGCCATAAGTAAATACGGGAAGTTTCACACATCAGTTCTGATCCCTGCTTCGATGATTCTGCTCGTTGATTTATAATTATGTTGAATGGTAGGGTGTTGCTGGGCATTTTCCACAGTGGCAGCAATAGAGGGAATTATAAAGCTTCAGACAGGTAACTTAATATCATTATCAGAGCAACAACTTGTGGACTGTACTGCTGGAAATAAAGGCTGTCAAGGTGGTCTCATGGACACTGCTTTCCAATATATTATACGAAACGGAGGGCTAACAAGTGAAGATAATTACCCCTACCAAGGAGTAGATGGCACTTGCAGTAGCGAGAAGGCAGCATCTACTGAAGCACAAATAACTGGGTATGAAGACGTGCCACAGAATAATGAAAACGCTCTCCTGCAGGCTGTGGCCAAACAGCCAGTATCTGTCGCTGTTGACGGTGGTGGGAACGATTTCCGGTTTTATAAAAGTGGTGTCTTCGAAGGGGATTGTGGGACAAACCTAAACCATGGGGTTACTGCAATTGGATATGGTACCGACAGTGATGGGACTGATTATTGGTTGGTAAAGAATTCGTGGGGAACTAGTTGGGGTGAAAATGGGTATATGAGGATGCGAAGAGGCATCGGTTCAAGCGAAGGCCTATGTGGCGTTGCCATGGATGCTTCTTATCCAACTGCATGAGTAAACGTTAAGGGTCGTGTGATTAATATTATACTAAATAGTCAAAAATATATACTACTTGATTATAGTTATGGTTTGGAAAGTTTGTAAACAGTGACGTGTGTTTGTCATTGTGGTAGCTTTTACGGTTGGGGTTTGGAAAAAATAGGTTTAAGAAAATCACATTTAGTTGTTGTTGGTTGTGTTAAAATACGTGTTTTGTTAAAAATACGGTTGAAATTATTATTAAATAAAAAGTAATTAAAAGGTGTTTGGTTAAAACTGTTGTTGAAAGTGTTGTTAATAATAAAATGACATTATTCTGCACGAGATTATTAATACGTCATTAACACAACAGTGCGATATTAAGATTTTATTTTTATTGTTTCATTAAACTAGATGTAATCTCATCATGAACATAATCCATTTGAGAAGGTCTCTGATATCCGTTGCTTTGCTAGCCTGTAACGACATCAGTTAAAAAATCTTCTCTTCTCTAGAGCTAACATTTGAGTTATTAGAGACTTGAAACTTGGTTGGCTGTGTTAGTGCAAAATAAAAGAAATGAACGTCGTTGATATGCTCAAGGCATTGAAAGTTTGTTAGTTACCTATATTAAAATCCTGTTTGCAGCTTCGTCGACATTAGTAGATTATGGAGCCCTTGTGTTTTGTATCTTATAAGACCATAATTAATGTTGCATATTTTGTGAGATTCTGGGATGATAACATATATGTTAAATATTTAATAGAATTATTATTATGCTAGGAATTTTATGAGATGTTGGGTTTAAATATTAGTTAAATTCATGATTACCTAATGTAGAATTTTTCGTTGATACTTGTCGCATGTGTGCGTCGTCGCGATGACCGTCCACCTTGTTGGTTTGGGTATTTATCCAGGTAATCGGGAAAATGGGGCAGATAAGTATTTTTTAATTGCCATAAGTAAATACGGGAAGTTTCACAGAGTTCTGATCCTTGCTTCGATGATTCTGCTCGTTGATTTATAATTATGTTGAATGGTAGGATGTTGCTGGGCATTTTCCGTAGTGGCACCAATAGAAGGAATTATAAAGCTTAAGACAGGTAACTTAATATCATTATCAGAGCAACAACTTGTGAACTATGATGTTGGAAATAAAGGCTGTCACGGTGGTCTCATGGACACTGCTTTCCAATATATTATACGAAACGAAGGGCTAACAAGTGAAGATAATTACCCCTACCAAGGAGTAGATGGCACTTGCAGTAGCGAGAAGGCAGCATCTATTGCAGCAGAAATAACTGGGGATGAAGACGTGCCAAAGAATAATGAAAATGCTCTCCTGCAAGCTGTGGCCAAACAGCCAGTATCTGTTGGTGTTGACGGTGGTGGGAACGATTTCCAGTTTTATAAAAGTGGTGTCTTCAATGGGGATTGTGGGACACAGCAAAACCACGCGGTTACTGCAATTGGATATGGTACCGACAGTGATGTGACTGATTATTGGTTGGTGAAGAATTCGTGGGGAACCAGTTGGGGTGAAAGTGGGTATACGAGGATGCAAAGAGGCATCGGTGCAAGCGAAGGCCTATGTGGCGTTGCCATGGATGCTTCTTATCCGACTTCTTGAGTAAACATTAAGGGTCGTGTGATTAATATTATACTAAATAGTCAAAAATATATTCTACTTGATTATAGTTACGGTTTGGAAAGTTTGTAAACAGTGACGTGTGTTTGTCACAGGTACGATTTGAAAAAAATAGGTTTAAGAAAATCATTTTTAGTTGTTGTTGGTTGTGTTCACATACATGTTTTTGTTAAAAATGCGGTTGAAATTATTATTAAATAAAAAGTAATTAAAAGGTGTTTGGTTAAAACTGTTGTTGAAAGTGTTGTTAATAATAAAATGACATTATTCTGCATGGGATTATTAATACGTCATTAACATAACAGTGCGATATTAAGATTTTATTTTTATTGTTTCATTAAACTAGCTCTAATCTCATCATGAACATAATCCATTTGAGAAGGTCTTTGATATCCGTTGCTTTGCTAGCCTGTAACGACATCAGTTAAAAAATCTTCTCTTCTCTAGATCTAACATTCGAGTTTTGTTTTAATGTCTGAGATTATGAATTTATACGTAAAACATATTGCCGATATTAAAAATATAGTTCTTTTATAGACTTTAGAACGGTTAGGTTTTACCCCATAAGATAAGAACCTTCTTATTGAGGAGAGTTTTTCTTGAACCATAGACGGACCAACAATTAAAAAAACATAACAAGACCTTATTTTTTATCAGACAATAAAACAATGCACCGTACCTTAGGTAGGACATATTTGAGATGCTAATACCTTCCCTTTACGCAATCAGTCTCCGTACCCGATCTTTGAGACCAGTTAGGGTTCCTAGTGACCAAAATATTAGGTGGCGACTCCCATTCCATTTTTTCCACTGATAAGAGATAAGAATTCCTTGTCTCCCCATATCTGCCAAGATAGACATACATACCACACCTGATGAGGGTGGTAGGGTGATCGCCGCGACACCGCACACGTGCGACAATTATCAAATTGTTCGGGGCGCAAGTAGATCGTTTTCCATTTTAAAAGCACAGTGAAACAACTAAAATTTTCAAGGAAGCAAAACTTTTGGAGGTGGCGTCTAAGGGCATTTTCATCTTTTCACACTAGTATTTTGGTGATGGTTATGTTGGATAAGGGGCAATTTGGTATTTTAATACATGTAAAATATAATTAAAAAAAACGTAACCGGCACATGCAAGGCATTCATCAACGCATCCTGGAGGCAAAAAAAATCCGGTTTTGTCCTTTTGTATTTAATTAATTTGGAATTGAAGTACATTGTGTTTTTCTTTTTGAAAAAGGTTTTTTGTTGCCCGATTATCACAATTACCTTTTTTTTGGTCTATTTAATATCATTGTTTTTTTTTTTAAAAAAATCTAATTAAAATAAAATGAACTTATTTGATTCAGTTGATTCTATGACCTCAACATTATTTATTTTTTATACAAGAAGAAATGGCCCTGCGGTGTAAAGTGGGTTGTTGAGCTAGTGTTTTAGCTAAAGCATCAATTTAAGCAACCTTGAAGTTTCGCAATAAAGTTTTCTTCCTTGGAATGATTGTGAAATCAATGGAAATTAAGTTATGATCCAATCAATATCACAAATAAAAATTATTGCATGCATATTTCAATTATTTGGATGAAGCTGTGCCGAGGCTGTTGTAAATGGAATCTTAATTTCATCGACAAAAATAAAGGAATCCAAACTTATTGATTAGTACAGTGCTTGAAACGAAATCAAAAGCCTTTGCCGTGATTTGCTCTACCAGTGTTGTCTTCGGCATCGGTCGTTAAAAAAATCATCCCACGTATCGGTTGGTTCGTCTCGGTTTTAATTAAAAAATTAAATAAATTAAGGAGATGGAATCTTCCCCCATTCCATTAATTATTGACAGTCATGGTTCGATCGTTGATCACACGTCCACGGTACACTGGCAAGAAGAAGAAGATGATGGAAGTTCTAACCAATGGGATGTGTTGGTCTGTTCCTTTATCAAAATCTAAGCCCCAAATTTCCACTGAGCTTCTTGACTCCTGTGGTTGGACCCCTAGGACCCTTCCTTGGTTGCCGTGATTTGCTCTCTTCTAGTACTTTTTTTTTAGATCTCATCTAAATCTTGATTCATTTGTTCCTTGTCCACACAAGACGGTGATTATGCAAGTTTGATGCTTGATTTTGTAACGAGCATGCGTGATCAATGTTTTTGACACGTTAATATACATGCAGTCATGCTTTTATATATATATATATATATATATAAAACAGGCTTTGTAATTCTCTTTGTTTTCTTTTCTTTTGGGTTATCATTATTTCATTAACTGAGCTGCAGGTTAACTCGGGTTGACTCGGTCATACCACAAAAATTTAATATTAAATAAAAGCTAAAAGAGTAATAAATCAAATTTCATACACTTAAATCTTGTATTATATATATAATTTTTCTTCTAAACATGTATGAAAGTTAGAGCACCCATCCTTTTTATCTAACTCTATATAAAATTTCATGAACAATAGTTATAAATTTCAGAATAATAACACATCAAGATATTCGTACTCGACGTGAGGAAGGTCTTACTCTCAATTTCAACTTAATTAGTGTATTTGGATTTACATAGTTATGAAATATTTGATAAAGATTTGTTATTGACCTTTAATTTATCAAAAACAACTTAATAATGATAGTTGATCACATGTATGTACATGGGCAAAAAGAAGAAGAGGATGGAATCTTCCCCCATCTTATTTCACCAGTGATTTTCCGTCAGCAAGTTTTTTTAATATGTTATTTTATAAAACAATTATGAAAAAATAAAGAAAAGAACAAAAAAAAAATGACATAAATAGACTAAGTATAGGGTGATAAATATTTCTAAGTGTAAAAAATAAAAAGAAAATTTTCAAAACAAGTATAAAGAAAAAAAAGTTAGCCAGCAAAGATAATTTGTTTTTTTTTTAATTTTATTTTAAAAAATGCCGTTTGGTTTGGTTTAGGTTTCTCAAATCAAAAACAGAAAAATGAGCCAAACAGATTTTCTTTAATTTTTCTATTAAGAAAAATATTGAGATCATGGAAGTTTGAACTCCGAATCTTGATGCTACACTTATATTTTAAATTAATTGGCGCACATATTACTCCAAATTTGACTTCAAAGCTCCAAACGTCTTCTATGCCCCAAACGTAGAATTAAGGCTAGTCACATCGAAAGAAGCTGGTTACAAAACTGGGTCTATAAAACCCCATTGCGCTTGTTTTGAATTTGTTGTGCCAATAAAAAAACACTCACTTACAAGGCTGTAGACGCATATACTCTTATACGTACCATGGCCGCAAAAAAATGCAATACTCGTATTTTTGTGCCATTTCTCCTTATTTTAGCTGCATGGGCAACAAAAATAGCTTGTCGTCCTCTTGATGAGCAGGAATATATGTTGAAGAGGCATGAAGAATGGATGGCTCAACATGGACGTGTCTATGGAGACATGAAAGAGAAGGAGAAACGATACTTGATTTTTAAGGAAAATATTGAACGTATAGAAGCATTTAACAACGGTTCTGACCGCGGATACAAGCTTGGTGTGAACAAATTCGCAGACTTGACCAATGAAGAATTTCGTGCTATGTATCATGGGTACAAGAGACAATCATCCAAATTGATGTCTTCATCATTTAGATATGAAAATCTAAGTGACATACCAACTTCAATGGATTGGAGAAATGATGGTGCAGTCACCCCAGTTAAAGACCAAGGCACTTGTGGTAAGTATACTTAATAATTTATCATAATAAACGGAATGTTGCCTTTTGGGTATATCAATTTTGTTTTTTGCTTTTTGCTTTTTGCTTTTTCTCGAGAGTCCTTGAGGTTTATTTGTTTTTCATTTAGGTACCCCAAATATTCTGGTTGTGCACCTAAACTAAAAACTATTTTGTAAGAATTTAAACTAATATATAAAAAATTCCAAACTTAAAGTTCTTATGTTAAATTGATGGATTTTTTACAGAATCTTTTGATTGAACAATAAAAATAAAAAAAGACATATAATTGGAAAGAGGTATATTTTAGAGAATAATAAATAATAAATAGCTAACAGGTGCCTTAAAATTTGTTTGGTATTGCTGTGACGTGGGGGTAAAAAACAGTGTTTGGTAACTAGTTGTTTTATTATATTTAGAAATGTTAAAAATAGATAAATATGTTTCGTTAATTAATTTTGTCGAGATTTTGAGATATAGAATAATCAATAAGTATTATAATATTTTGAAAATACTTTTTAACAAATATTAAGTGATTTATGATTATTTAATTAAGCGCGAATATATATTTTTTATAATAGTGATTTTTAAGTGTAAAAAGCTAAAAAAATAAAAGTTGATTAGAATGATAATATATATATATATATATATATATATATATATATATATATATATATATATATATATATATATATATATAGAAATAAAGTCACATAACAACACTAACGTCTTTGGTTGTGTAGTTAAAAAATAATAATGGAGAAATTTTTTATCTTAAATAAAAAAAAGGGACCCCATAAAGTGTAACAATATCAGATCCTTTTAAGTAATTAAGACTTGAGAAAAACTAGAGTCCGATTTGATATAATTCATAAATAACGACGTTCATAAACTTGTTTGTATATAAAGTGGGGATATATAATTACTCCTAGTATTCTTTAATTGCCATAAGTAAATACGGGAAGTTTCACACATTAGTTCTGATCCCTGCTTCGATGATTCTGCTTGTTGATTTATAATTATGTTGAATGGTAGGGTGTTGCTGGGCATTTTCCACAGTGGCAGCAATAGAGGGAATTATAAAGCTTCAGACAGGTAACTTAATATCATTATCAGAGCAACAGCTTGTGGACTGTACTGCTGGAAATAAAGGCTGTCAAGGTGGTCTCATGGACACTGCTTTCCAATATATTATAAGAAACGGAGGGCTAACAAGTGAAGATAATTACCCCTACCAAGGAGTAGATGGCACTTGCAGTAGCGAGAAGGCAGCATCTACTGAAGCACAAATAACTGGGTATGAAGACGTGCCACAGAATAATGAAAACGCTCTCCTGCAGGCTGTGGCCAAACAACCAGTATCTGTTGGTGTTGACGGTGGTGGGAACGATTTCCAGTTTTATAAAAGTGGTGTCTTCAATGGGGATTGTGGGACACAGCAAAACCACGCGGTTACTGCAATTGGATATGGTACTGACATTGATGGGACTGATTATTGGTTGGTGAAGAATTCGTGGGGAACCAGTTGGGGTGAAAATGGGTATATGAGGATGCGAAGAGGCATCGGTTCAAGCGAAGGCCTATGTGGCGTTGCCATGGCTGCTTCTTATCCAACTGCATGAGTAAACGTTAAGGGTCATGTGATTAATATTATACTAAATAGTCAAAAATATATACTACTTGATTATAGTTACGGTTTGGAAAGTTTGTAAACAGTGACATGTGTTTGTCATTGTGGTAGCTTTTACGGGTGCGGTTTGGAAAAAATAGGTTTAAGAAAATCACATTTAGTTGTTGTTGGTTGTGTTCAAATACGTGTTTTGTTAAAAATACGGTTGAAATTATTATTAAATAAAAAAGTTATTAAAAGGTGTTTGGTTAAAACTATTGTTGAAAGTGTTGTTAATAATAAAATGACATTATTCTGCACGAGATTATTAATACGTAATTAACACAACAGTGCGATATTAAGATTTTATTTTTATTGTTTCATTAAACTAGCTCTAATCTCATCATGAACATAATCCATTTGAGAAGGTCTCTGATATCCGTTGCTTTGCTAGCCTGTAACGACATCAGTTAAAAAATCTTCTCTTCTCTAGAGCTAACATTCGAGTTATTAGAGACTTGAAACTTGGTTGGCTGTGTTAGTGCAAAATAAAAGAAATGAACGTCGTTGATATGCTCAAGGCATTGAAAGTTTGTTAGTTACCGATATTAAGATCCTGTTTGCAGCTTCGTTGACATTAGTAGATTATGGAGCCCTTGTGTTTTGTATCTTATAAGAACATAAATATTGATGTTGCGTATTTTGTGAGGTTTTGGGATGATAACATATATGTTAAATATTTAATATAATTATTATTATGCTAGGAATTTTATGAGATGTTGGGTTTAAATATTAGTTAAATCCATTATTACCTAATGTAGAATTTTTCGTTGATACTTGTCGCACGTGTGCGGCGTCGCGATGATCGTCCACTTTGTTGGTTTGGGTATTTATCCAGGTAATCGGGAAAATGAGGCAGATAAGGAATTCTTGTTTTTTATCCGTGGAAAGCGCGAATGGGAGCCGCCACCTAGTTTTTTGGTCACTAGAAACCCTAACTGGTCTTAGGGATTGGGCACGGGGACTAGTTGTGTAAATGAAAGGTATTAGCAACCCAAATACATCTTACCTAAGGTAAGCTGCATTGTTCGATTGTCTTATAAAAGTTAAGGTATTGTTGTGTTTTCTAATTGTTGGTCTGTCCAAAGTTAAAGAAAAGTCTTTTCCGGTAAGGAGATCTTTATCTTATCGGATAAATCCTGATCGTTCTAATGTCTATAAATAAAAGAACTACCCTTGAATATCAAGAATACGTTTTACGTATAAATTCATAATTCTAGATACTAAAAGAAAACAAAATATTTTTTGGGTATTTTTTGAAATACTGGCCTAGTTCTCGTGGCTTTAACAAACTGGTTATTAAAGTAAAAATACATGCTAACACATATTTTGAAATTTTTTGTTCTATGAAAATACGATTTAATTTTTTTTTTTATCATTGAGAGACTTGGTCGTATGCAAAAATATTTTTTTCTATATAATATTTTTTTTCAACATTTCAGAGAAAACCTGATATTTTAATACCCGATTTGCATCGGCCCGGAAATATTTTTTTCTTTTCTTTTTTATTTTTGGACTGGGACTGACTTGGCCAACCATTTCGGTCGGGGCCGGTGTTGTTCGGCCCAATAAACAGTAGAGAAGCTCTCTACTGTTCACATGCAATGTGAATAGTGGGGAGTGAATTAATTCACTCTCCACTGTTCACTTGCAGAACAGTGGAGGGCGCCCCCAATTAAAGACGAAGAAGAAGGAGGGGGGAGAAGAGAGAGGTTGACCTGGCGGTGGTAGTGTTGTTGTTGATGATGGGCGAAGAGGAGTGGCGGTGGTTCTAGGTGGCGGTCCTTTTTTTTCTCTCCTTTGCTTCTCTGTGTTTTTCCTTCTTCCTTTCGTTCCCTCTTCCCCTCTGTTCGTCTGTTCGAATTGGGTCTCTTCTTTGAAAATGAAGGTGGAAAAGGGCGGACTTGACGGTGGTGCTGCTGCTGTTGGAGGTGCTGGTGGTGGTGGAATGGCGGCGATTCTTCTTCTTCTCTCCTCTGCTTCTCTATGTTTTTCCTTTCTTTTTGTTTCTGTTTTTCTCTTGTTTCTGCGTTCTCTCATCCCCTGTTTCTTCTTCTTTGTTTTTTTCATTCTTTCCTCTCTGTTTTCCTTTCTTTTTTCTGTATTTCTCTTCTCGCCTTTTCTCCCTAAAAACCCCTATATTTTCCTTCTCTCTTTAATGTCCCTACCCTGTTTTTTTTCGTTCCCTGTCAACTCCTCCCAAAAATCTTTCTCTATGTTTTTCTCCTTTCCTTTTTTTTTTTTTATGTTTCTCTCATCTCTATCCTCTGTTTTTTTTTGCTTTCTCACCCCCAAATCCTCAGTTCATTCATCTTTGTTTTTTTCAAAATCTTTCTCTCTTCTCAAAAACTCTCTCCTCTGTTCCCTCGTTCTTTTTCTCCTTTTTTTTTTCCCGACCCCCCTGTTCTCCTATATCTCCCCATATTTATAAGCAGGGGGAGAGGGGTCACCCTGTCCTGTCCCGTCATGGCATAGGGTAGGGTGGCATGCGACGTCCTCTGCAGGGCAAGGCTTCCTCTCCTCTCTTCAGCGTGATTGCAGGGCGTGCGGAGGGGGGTATTGCTTGTCAGTGTTTGGTCAAGTTGGGGGAAGAGAGAGAGAGAGAGAGCGCGTGAAAAAACAAATTCAAAAACCTTCTTCCCCTGCTGCACATCCAAGGGAAAAAGAAGAACAGTGGCGTTCAAAACGACACCATTTCAGGCTTCTCCTTTTTTTTTATGGGGACCCAAAAATGGGTTACAACAATATTGTTTGTATTAACTCTAAACATAGTAGTTAAATGATACTTAATTTAAATTACATGTTGTCATATTCCGATTATTTTTGTGGATAAATCTTAATTTAATTCATGTAGTAGTTAAATGTGTTATATAAAATATGATTGATGTGATGGGATGAATTGTGATGTGATGAGCTCAAGAAGATTGGATAATGAATGGAACGTGAATTGACTGTTTATTGAAGTATAGCAGGTTTAGTCGATAATTTGGAATCTCCTAGTATACGAGAAACTTTGCTAAAATTTCGATAGTTCTCAAATCATAAAAAAAAAGTACATTGTTTTCAGATTTATTACATGGAAATTGTACCTAAATAATTGGTGATGCTATAATGTGTGTGCACAATCCTTTTTGTTATAGCTTCGCATGCGGACTTCGAGGTGAGGTGACGTGTAAAAGGGGTAAAATACGAAGAAAAAGAAAGTCGCCACATAGTTTTATAATAACTAAAAACCCTAACTAGTCTTTAGAGTTTCTTGGTTAGGGGTTGATTATCTAATAGGGAAGATGGACATCACCTTATATATCCTAAATAAGGTAATCTGCATTGTTGTTTCTTTTCAATGCTATATGAGTTTTAATATGGTTTGCCTAGACTGACTGATATGTATGTTATTCGAGGTATTGTCATCATCCACAAAACAAAGTTCAAAGGACAGGACCTGATGGTGGACCTTACCATCCTAGGTTATTCAGTGGACTATTTTAATTGACCCTATTATCTATTAACATCCGAATAATAAAACGCCCTCCTCGGTATATATTGGTGGGCTAATTTCGATCAAAGTTCTAAGAATCTAAAAACCATACCATATATTTTTTTTACAAACTAAATGAGCAAAATCAAGATATTTTAAAATTCATAAGAGAATAACAACTAGAAAAGCAGAAACCAGGAGCAACACAAAAACAATTCGATGAACATTAATGTAGCATTTGATTATTGTCTTGGGATAGAAAGGACAAAGATAATAAAGACAAAAATATATTTAATTGAAGATACACCAATATAAATATAAAAATAAATTTATTTCAAAAATAATTTTAAAAATCACACAACTCCGTTTTGTATAGTGAATGTTCATCCGATTTTAGTTTCTTTGTTAATGTTTCATATATGGTCCATCAATAAAACATAATAAAGATCAAATAGCCCATAACTTAATAAATAGTCATGCCTTTTTTATTATGTTTCTCTTTAGACAATGGTTAGTTAGTATTTTCAGCAAGTTTTGGTTTACTAAAATTAAATTCGTCTCTTAAATTTGGTTAAAAATAGATTGTTCATGCATGGACTAGCTAGCTAATGGAATTCTGTTCTTGGGCTGGGGATTCCAAATCATGTAGAAGTTTCTATATTGGATCAAGTTATAATTTCAAATATATATCTCCACAATCCATATTCATATTAGTGTAAAAGGTATGCTAGCCAACCCTAGTTAAAAAGAACCTAAATCTCCTCTAGGTGTTACTTTAACACGTGAGAAGAAATGCTGTGAATTTGCTTAGTGTTTGTTTTTAGCCCTTCAATTATTTTGTAATTCAATTATTATTTTTTCTTCTTCAATTTCATCCTTTTATATTACATTAGCTTTGAATTTAACATCATGATTTATTTTCAATGAGGTTATTAAAATGTCAAAGGAATATCCCAACATTATATTGATGCTTGATTATATATATATAACTCAGTTTTGTTGCTTGTGGAAAAAAAAAACAATTTTAGAGAACCAAATTTAACAAAGATGAAACAATACAGGGCTTTTTTGTCTACTTTTCAAAACCATGCCTTTTGAAAAATTTATGCCTAAATATTTTTAGAAAATTTATTTTTGATCCCTTTGTTTAGATAGTTTAACCTTTTGGTCCAAAAGTTTATTTTATTTATATTTCAGTCTCTGAGTTGGAAAGAGAAGAGAGAAAATCCTTGAAAACATGAATTAGAGATAAAGTTGTTAATTTATCACATTCCAATCATAAAAGTCAATCCTGGTGTCAACAAGTTCCATCCAACAAAAAACGTTTCATTGAGGTGTTTTTTTTTATCTTATCAGAAAATCTTTTCTAAGTGTTTTCAATGCAAAAAAGGTTCAAATAGTTTTTTTTTTTAGATTTAAAAGTTAGAAACATGACTTTTTAGCCACCATAGATGGCTAGAATCTGACAATAAAAGATGCATCATCTGCCACTACCAATGATGTGTTGTTTGATTTTAAAAAAAAGGTTGGGGAGACGATGCATCATCGGCCTAATCTAACTAAAAAAAAATACAAATAAGTTAGGTGCATAGACAGCAGTTTGAACTTGTTTGTTCTCTCTAAACAGCAGTTTGAAAAAATTGCATCTCTTTCATCCCTTGTTTTTCGTCCTTTCAAATTGTCCCCACTTTAATCTCTCTCGTTTGTCCTGCCTGTTTTTTTTCTTCCTTCTGTTTTTCAACTCTCATTTTTCTTCTCTCTATATTGTCCACCCTGTAACAGTGTCCCCTATTTTCTCAAATCCCCCTCTATTTCCTCCTTCAGTCTCTCTCATTCATCCTAAATCTTCTCTCCCAAAAAATCCATCCCCTCTGTGTGTGTCTCTCCCTTGGTATTTATAAGGGTGAAAAGGGGGGGGAGGGCTACTACCCCTGTCCAGTCATGGCACAGGGGTAGGGTGGCCGGGCATCCCTTAGGTAGCCTCGCCCGCAGGGCTTGTCTCCTCTGCTTTTTCATCATGGCAGGCTAATGGGTGTGGGTCTTGTCGGTTTTGGGTTTTTCGGAGATAGAGTGAGAGGGATAAAAGCAGGGGAACAAACCTCTTCTTCCCCTGCCTTTGCGTGTACAGGGAAAGAAGATGGCGAACAGTGCCATCAAAACGGCACCGTTTGTTGCCTTTTTTTAATTTCAGTGAACAGTGCCTGGAACTGCGGCGTTTGCCCAAAATGCGTCGTTTCATTTAAAAGGAAATGGCTCCAAAACATGTTAATTTCCAAATCAGTCCTCAATTGTGATTTGTTCAATCAAGTCCTCAATTGCAATTTTGATTTTAAGAATCAATTCAATTGCATCCCTGCCAAATTCAAACACGGGCCTTGAAGTTGGTCCCCTTTTTCATTTTAGTCATTGGATTTGAATTTATGCATTTTGACCCTCAATTGATCAATAAACTTTCAATTTCTTCAATTTAGTCCTTGATTCAGTCAATTTCAGCCCTTCTATTTACACGCATTTTCCAGTTTGGTCCTTGATTTTGGATTTCTTCAATCAAGTTTGTAATTGACCATCAAACTTCACTATTTATACAATAAGCCCCTGATTTAACCAAATCAACTCTTAAAAATTAAAATTTCTTCTGATTAAAGCCTAAATTGATTTTAAAATCAATTTTTCTTGCAATTAAACCCTTCATAAAATCAATTAAACCTTCAATAAAATTTAATCGAGTCCATAAACATTTGATTTTGGACTTTTCTTCCTCAAATTGAATTTTATTTATCAATAGGGCTCTCATCAGTCAAAAATATACTGTCAAATTTTAATCTTTGTATTTTTGAACCTCCTCAACTAATTTTTGGCTATTTTCTAGGTGCTCCAGCATCCTCTTCTAACTGATATTTTTTTTTTTGGGATTTATTATGAATATATGTTTTTCATTGGAAGAGAAAAAATGAATTTGGGGAATAACCCAAAAATAGATTATGATAATTTTATTCATTGTATGCGTGCTAATGTGTTTTTATATTCATATGATTAGTTAAAAAATATATTTGAAATTTGTTTTGTGACAACACATGAAAAGTATGTTATTCTTTTATATTTGCATAAAAAATATCAAAACTTTAGTGTTTTATTTATACTAACACTTGGCTTTAGGGTTATGAAAAGCTGTTTAAAAAATAATTATTCTGATAAAAAAAATGTCGCAAAAAAGGGTTTGCATTAATTAATAAGATATAAGGGGTGTTAATTAAAGAGATGCCTTTTTATCCTTATTTAATTCCTTTAAAAGTTTTTTTTTAAATCATTAGTTTCCTACATATCTCAAAATGCTATATGAAAGAAACAATGATAAGAAAAGGAGGAATTATACTAGAAAGTTATTTTGTTTTGTTGAAATTTAAATTAGTGCTCTTCTTTTGAAAGAAAAAAAAAATATTTTGACATATAATTAGATAAAAAACAATTTGAAGAATTCCCTACAACACGATATTAAATATCTTAATCTATATTTATCTCTTAACTTTTTGATTTAGTCTTAGATTAAAATTAACATATTTTTATTATTTATTGACATATAATTCTTGATCAATTTCGTTAAATATGTGCAACAAGTTTTCTTGAGTACAGAAGCATGTTGATGACACCTATATTTTTTTTTTATATAAAAAACCTTTTGATATGACCTATGGTGAAATGCAGGTAAAATGACTAGTAGAAACTAAAATTAATAGAACTTAATTAACAAAAACTACAACCCTTTGGGAAAAAAAAAAATTGTTCACCTAGACTCAAGGGTCATGTTCGTTGGAACAATGTAATAACGATTTTGTTTTTTTCATAAAAAATAATTGAACTAGCTATTGGCGGTTGTGAGGTCTTCGGACAAGGTCCATTCGTTATTATTGTTATTATATCACCACACAAGAAAAGAGAAAATACAAAAAAAATAAAAATAAATAAATAATATATCAAAAAAAAAAAGGAAGAGAGCACGAAACAGTACCATTTTGTGCTTCTTCTTCCCCTGCACAATGCAGAGGCAGGGGAAGAAGAAGTTTCTCTCCCCTGCAACGCACCCTCTCAATCATTCCCCCGACTTGTCCCCTCACTGACACCACCCACACCCGCATGCACTGTCACCACGCCAAAAGAAGAAGAGAATCATGCCATGCAGTGGCAGGGGTCGACGGTGCAGAGCTGCCTCACTCCACCCCGCCCTGCACCATGACAGGACAAGGCATCGTCACTCTCGCTCCCGCTGGCTATAAATACTGAGAGGTATAGAGAGAAAGGGGGTGGGGGGGCAGAGGAGGAGAAATTGTTTTTGGAGAAAAGAAGGAAGCAAGCTGCAGAAATGGGGAAGAAGAAGAAGAAAAAAAGAAACCAGAGGGGGCAAAACTTTTGGGAAACGAACTTGAAGAAGAGAACCGAATAGAGAGAAGGAAGCAGGGGATTGTTTGAGAGAGGAACAGAGATTGTTTTGAAAACCGGGTAGACGAACAGAGAGGGGAAGACTTGAGCTGACGAGAGAATAGGAAAGAACAGAAAAACAAAAGAACAGGGGAGAGGAACAGTAACTCATCTCTCTCTCTGGTTTCTCTCCCTCCACCGTTGGAAGCTGCGCCACCGTCATTTTGCCTTGTCACCAGCAGCGCCGCCAACAACAGCTGCCACCAGCAGCAACAGAGGAGAAACCGAAACAAAACAGAGAAGGAGAAAGAACAAGTGAGAGAGCAGAGACAGAGAGGAAGGAAAGCGCAGAGGAAGGGAGACCACCGTCTTCACCAGCGAAGCCATCGTCTGCTCCTCCAGCACGACCACTGTGTCTCTGCACCAAGAGAAGAAGAACAACCGCAGAAGAATCACCGTCTGTCGCCGCTCACCGAGAACGGTCACCACGAGCCACCGTCGGCCCAACCACCACGCTCCCTCCTCCCCTTTTCTGGCTCCTCTGCTGTGTTCACCATTTGCATGCAGAACGTGAGCAATTCACGTTCTGCAGCAAAGTGGAAAATAATTATATATAACGGGTTACTGTGGCATGCACAGTAACCCGCTATTTGTTTTTTGGGCTGGAACATCAGCCCAGCCCACGCGGCTGGGTTGAGTCCAGCCACAACAAGGTTCTCTTTTGGGCCGGTCCTGGCCCAATTTCATTTTGGGTTGATTTCAGCCCAGCCTCTTTTTGGGCCGGGCCGGCCGAGTCAAAAAAATATTCAAAAATCATTTTGGGAAAATTTGTGATATTCCCGGGCATTTTTCTACGTCATTTTGATTAATATCGGGTAGTATTTTTATACCGTAAAAATACAAATCCGGTATTAAAATACCCGGTTTTCGTCAAAACATAAAAAAAAACATGTCTTTGTTTTCATGCATACGGCCCGGTCTCTCAAAAAAAAAAAAATCATATTGTATTTACATACAACAAAGAAAACTTCAAATATATATATATATATATATATATATATATATATATATATATTAGCTTGCATTTTGGCTTTAATAACCAATTTATTAAAGTTACGAGAACTCGGCTAATATTTCAAAAAAAAGAAAAAAATATTTTGTTTTGTTTTAATGTCTGAGATTATGAATTTATACGTAAAACATATTGCCGATATTAAAAATATAGTTCTTTTATAGACTTTAGAACGGTTAGGTTTTACCCCATAAGATAAGAACCTTCTTATTGAGGAGAGTTTTTCTTGAACCATAGACGGACCAACAATTAAAAAAACATAACAAGACCTTATTTTTTATCAGACAATAAAACAATGCACCGTACCTTAGGTAGGACATATTTGAGATGCTAATACCTTCCCTTTACGCAATCAGTCTCCGTACCCGATCTTTGAGACCAGTTAGGGTTCCTAGTGACCAAAATATTAGGTGGCGACTCCCATTCCATTTTTTCCACTGATAAGAAATAAGAATTCCTTGTCTCCCCATATCTGCCAAGATAGACATACATACCACACCTGATGAGGGTGGTAGGGTGATCGCCGCGACACCGTACACGTGCGACAATTATCAAATTGTTCGGGGCGCAAGTAGATCGTTTTCCATTTTAAAAGCACAGTGAAACAACTAAAATTTTCAAGGAAGCAAAACTTTTGGAGGTGGCGTCTAAGGGCATTTTCATCTTTTCACACTAGTATTTTGGTGATGGTTATGTTGGATAAGGGGCAATTTGGTATTTTAATACATGTAAAATATAATTAAAAAAAACGTAACCGGCACATGCAAGGCACTCATCAACGCGTCCTGGAGGCAAAAAAAATCCGGTTTTGTCCTTTTGTATTTAATTAATTTGGAATTAAAGTACATTGTGTTTTTCTTTTTGAAAAAGGTTTTTTGTTGCCCGATTATCACAATTACTTTTTTTTTGGTCTATTTAATATCATTGTTTTTTTTTTTTAAAAAAATTTAATTAAAATAAAATCAACTTATTTGATTTAGTTGATTCTACGAGCTCAACATTATTTATTTTTTATACGAGAAGAAATGGCCCTGCGGTGTAAAGTGGGTTGTTGAGCTAGTGTTTTAGCTAAAGCATCAATTTAAGCAACCTTGAAGTTTCGCAATAAAGTTTTCTTCCTTGGAATCATTGTGAAATCAATGGAAATTAAGTTATGATCCAATCAATATCACAAATAAAAATTATTGCATGCATATTTCAATTATTTGGATGAAGCTGTGCCGAGGCTGTTGTAAATGGAATCTTAATTTCATCGACAAAAATAAAGGAATCCAAACTTATTGATTAGTACAGTGCTTGAAACGAAATCAAAAGCCTTTGCCGTGATTTGCTCTACCAGTGTTGTCTTCGGCATTGGTCGTTAAAAAAATCATCCCACGTATCGGTTGGTTCGTCTCGGTTTTAATTAAAAAATTAAATAAATTAAGGAGATGGAATCTTCCCCCATTCCATTAATTATTGACAGTCATGGTTCGATCGTTGATCACACGTACACGGTACACTGGCAAGAAGAAGAAGATGATGGAAGTTCTAACCAATGGGATGTGTTGGTCTGTTCCTTTATCAAAATCTAAGCCCCAAATTTCCACTGAGCTTCTTGACTCCTGTGGTTGGACCCCTAGGACCCTTCCTTGGTTGCCGTGATTTGCTCTCTTCTAGTACTTTTTTTTTTTTAGATCTCATCTAAATCTTGATTCATTTGTTCCTTGTCCACACAAGACGGTGATTATGCAAGTTTGATGCTTGATTTTGTAACGAGCATGCGTGATTAATGTTTTTGACACGTTAATATACATGCAGTCATGCTTTTTTATTTATTAACAATTCTACTGAAATTTTAGAAAAGTTTCCTTTATATGTAGACGTCCAAAGTTATTAACTACTCCTTCCATATCACAAGTTATTATCACAAACATGGTCTAGTTGGTCTAATTTCTATTACCCGAGTCGCGGGTTTGGAAAGTTAATGCTCATTGGCATTGTTTTTTTTTTATATAACTAATTTTCCTTTTTGATACCATCATTTGACATTTTTTTATATATATATAAAAAACAGGCTTTGTAATTCTCTTTGTTTTCTTTTCTTTTGGGTTATCATTATTTCATTAACTGAGCTGCAGGTTTGACAGGTTAACTCGGGTTGACTCGGTCATGCCATAAAAATTTAATATTAAATAAAAGCTAAAAGAGTAATAAATCAAATTTCATACACTTAAATCTTGAATTATATATATAATTTTTCTTCTAAACATGTATGAAAGTTAGAGTACCCATCCTTTTTATCCAACTCTATAGAAAATTTCATGAACAATAGTTATAAATTTCAGAATAATAACAAATCAAGATATTCGTACTCGACGTGAGAAAGGTCTTACTCTCAATTTCAACTTAATTAGTGTATTTGGATTTACATAGTTATGAAATATTTGATAATGATTTGTTATTGACCTTTAATTTATCAAAAACAACTTAATAATGATAGTTGTTCACACGTATGTACACGGGCAAGAAGAAGAAGATGATGGAATCTTCCCCCATCTTATTTCACCAGTGATTTTCCGTCAGCAAGTTTTTTTAACATGTTATTTTATAAAACAATTATGAAAAAATAAAGAAAAGAACAAAAAAAATGACATAAATAGACTAAGTATAGGGTGATAAATATTTCCAAGTGTAAAAAATAAAAAGAAAATTTTCAAAACAAGTATAAAGAAAAAAAAGTTAGCCAACAAAGATAATTTGTTTTTTTTTTTTACTTTTATTTTAAAAAATGCAGTTTGGTTTGGTTTAGGTTTCTCAAATCAAAAACAGAAAAATGAGCCAAACAGATTTTCTTTAATTTTTCTATTAAGAAAAATATTGAGATCATGGAAGTTTGAACTCCGAATCTTGATGCTACACTTATATTTTAAATTAATTGGCGCACATATTACTCCAAATTTGACTTCAAAGCTCCAAACGTCTTCTATGCCCCAAACGTAGAATTAAGGCTAGTCACATAGAAAGAAGCTGGTTACAAAACTGGGTCTATAAAACCCCATTGCGCTTGTTTTGAATTTGTTGTGCCAATAAAAAAACACTCACTTACAAGGCTGTAGACGCATATACTCTTATACGTACCATGGCCGCAAAAAAATGCAATACTCGTATTTTTGTGCCATTTCTCCTTATTTTAGCTGCATGGGCAACAAAAATAGCTTGTCGTCCTCTTGATGAGCAGGAATATATGTTGAAGAGGCATGAAGAATGGATGGCTCAACATGGACGTGTCTATGGAGACATGAAAGAGAAGGAGAAACGATACTTGATTTTTAAGGAAAATATTGAACGTATAGAAGCATTTAACAACGGTTCTGACCGCGGATACAAGCTTGGTGTGAACAAATTCGCAGACTTGACCAATGAAGAATTTCGTGCTATGTATCATGGGTACAAGAGACAATCATCCAAATTGATGTCTTCATCATTTAGATATGAAAATCTAAGTGACATACCAACTTCAATGGATTGGAGAAATGATGGTGCAGTCACCCCAGTTAAAGACCAAGGCACTTGTGGTAAGTATACTTAATAATTTATCATAATAAACGGAATGTTGCCTTTTGGGTATATCAATTTTGTTTTTTGCCATAAGTAATGAATAAGTATTATAATATTTTGAAAATACTTTTTAACAAATATTAAGTGATTTATGATTATTTAATTAAGCGTGAATATATTTTTTATAATAGTGATTTTTAAGTGTAAAAAGCTAAAAAAATAAAAGTTGATTAGAATGATAATATATATATATATAGAAATAAAGTCACATAACAACACTAACGTCTTTGGTTGTGTAGTTAAAAAATAACAATGGAGAAATTTTTTATCTTAAATAAAAAAAATGGACCCCATAAAGTGTAACAATATCAGATCCTTTTAAGTAATTAAGACTTGAGAAAAACTAGAGTCCGATTTGATATAATTCATAAATAACAACCTTCATAAACTTGTTTGTATATAAAGTGGGGATATATAATTACTCCTAGTATTCTTTAATTGCCATAAGTAAATACGGGAAGTTTCACACATCAGTTCTGATCCCTGCTTCAATGATTCTGCTCGTTGATTTATAATTATGTTGAATGGTAGGGTGTTGCTGGGCATTTTCCACAGTGGCAGCAATAGAGGGAATTATAAAGCTTCAGACAGGTAACTTAATATCATTATCAGAGCAACAGCTTGTGGACTGTACTGCTGGAAATAAAGGCTGTCAAGGTGGTCTCATGGACACTGCTTTCCAATATATTATACGAAACGGAGGGCTAACAAGTGAAGATAATTACCCCTACCAAGGAGTAGATGGCACTTGCAGTAGCGATAAGGCAGCATCTACTGAAGCACAAATAACTGGGTATGAAGACGTGCCACAGAATAATGAAAACGCTCTCCTGCAGGCTGTGGCCAAACAGCCAGTATCTGTCGCTGTTGACGGTGGTGGGAACGATTTCCGGTTTTATAAAAGTGGTGTCTTCGAAGGGGATTGTGGGACAAACCTAAACCACGCGGTTACTGCAATTGGATATGGTACTGACAGTGATGGGACTGATTATTGGTTGGTAAAGAATTCGTGGGGAACCAGTTGGGGTGAAAATGGGTATATGAGGATGCGAAGAGGCATCGGTTCAAGCGAAGGCCTATGTGGTGTTGCAAAGGATGCTTCTTATCCAACTGCATGAGTAAACGTTAAGGGTCGTGTGATTAATATTATACTAAATAGTCAAAAATATATTCTACTTGATTATAGTTACGGTTTGGAAAGTTTGTAAACAGTGACGTGTGTTTGTCATTGTGGTAGCTTTTACGGTTGCGGTTTGGAAAAAATAGGCTTAAGAAAATCACATTTAGTTGTTGTTGGTTGTGTTCAAATACGTGTTTTGTTAAAAATACGGTTGAAATTATTATTAAATAAAAAGTTATTAAAAGGTGTTTGGTTAAAACTGTTGTTGAAGGTGTTGTTAATAATAAAATGACATTATTCTGCACGAGATTATTAATACGTCATTAACACAACAGTGCGATATTAAGATTTTATTTTTATTGTTTCATTAAACTAGCTCTAATCTCATCATGAACATAATCCATTTGAGAAGGTCTCTGATATCCGTTGCTTTGCTAGCCTGTAACGACATCAGTTAAAAAATCTTCTCTTCTCTAGAGCTAACATTCGAGTTATTAGAGACTTGAAACTTGGTTGGCTGTGTTAGTGCAAAATAAAAGAAATGAATGTCGTTGATATGCTCAAGGCATTGAAAGTTTGTTAGTTACCGATATTAAGATCCTGTTTGCAGCTTCGTCGACATTAGTAGATTATGGAGCCCTTGTGTTTTGTATCTTATAAGACCATAATTGATGTTGCATATTTTGTGAGATTCTGGGATGATAACATATATGTTAAATATTTAATAGAATTATTATTATGCTAGGAATTTTATGAGATGTTGGGTTTAAATATTAGTTAAATTCATGATTACCTAATGTCGAATTTTTCATTGATACTTGTCGCACGTGTGCGGCGTCATAATGATCGTCCACCTTGTTGGTTTGGGTATTTATCCAGGTAATCGGGAAAATGGGGCAGATAAGTATTCTTTAATTGCCATAAGTAAATACGGGAAGTTTCACAGAGTTCTGATCCCTGCTTCGATGATTCTGCTCGTTGATTTATAATTATGTTGAATGGTAGGATGTTGCTGGGCATTTTCCGCAGTGGCAGCAATAGAAGGAATTATAAAGCTTAAGACAGGTAACTTAATATCATTATCAAAGCAACAGCTTGTGAACCGTGATGTTGGAAATAAAGGTTGTCACGGTGGTCTCATGGACACTGCTTTCCAATATATTATACGAAACGAAGGGCTAACAAGTGAAGATAATTACCCCTACCAAGGAGTAGATGGCACTTGCAGTAGCGAGAAGGCAGCATCTATTGCAGCAGAAATAACAGGGGATGAAAACGCGCCAAAGAATAATGAAAACGCTCTCCTGCAAGCTGTGGCCAAACAGCCAGTATCTGTTGGTGTTGACGGTGGTGGGAACGATTTCCAGTTTTATAAAAGTGGTGTCTTCAATGGGGATTGTGGGACACAGCAAAACCACGCTGTTACTGCAATTGGATATGGTACTGACAGTGATGGGACTGATTATTGGTTGGTGAAGAATTCATGGGGAACCAGTTGGGGTGAAAGTGGGTATACGAGGATGCAAAGAGGCATCGGTGCAAGCGAAGGGCTATGTGGCGTTGCCATGGATGCTTCTTATCCAACTGCATGAGTAAACGTTAAGGGTCATGTGATTAATATTATACTAAATAGTCAAAAATATATTCTACTTGATTATAGTTACGGTTTGGAAAGTTTGTAAACAGTGACGTGTGTTTGTCACGGGTATGATTTGAAAAAAATAGGTTTAAGAAAATCATTTTTAGTTGTTGTTGGTTGTGTTCACATACGTGTTTTTGTTAAAAATACGGTTGAAATTATTATTAAATAAAAAGTAATTAAAAGGTGTTTGGTTAAAACTGTTGTTGAAAGTGTTGTTAATAATAAAATGACATTATTCTGCATGGGATTATTAATACGTCATTAACATAACAGTGCGATATTAAGATTTTATTTTTATTGTTTCATTAAACTAGCTCTAATCTCATCATGAACATAATCCATTTGAGAAGGTCTCTGATATCCGTTGCTTTGCTAGCCTGTAACGACATCAGTTAAAAAATCTTCTCTTCTCTAGAGCTAACATTCGAGTTATTAGAGACTTGAAACTTGGTTGGCTGTGTTAGTGCAAAATAAAAGAAATGAACGTCGTTGATATGCTCAAGGCATTGAAAGTTTGTTAGTTACCGATATTAAGATCCTGTTTGCAGCTTCGTTGACATTAGTAGATTATGGAGCCCTTGTGTTTTGTATCTTATAAGAACATAAATATTGATGTTGCGTATTTTGTGAGGTTTTGGGATGATAACATATATGTTAAATATTTAATATAATTATTATTATGCTAGGAATTTTATGAGATGTTGGGTTTAAATATTAGTTAAATCCATTATTACCTAATGTAGAATTTTTCGTTGATACTTGTCGCACGTGTGCGGCGTCGCGATGATCGTCCACTTTGTTGGTTTGGGTATTTATCCAGGTAATCGGGAAAATGGGGCAGATAAGAAATTCTTGTTTTTTATTCCGTGGAAAGCGTGAATGGGAGCCGCCACCTAGTATTTTGGTCAATAGAAACCCTAACTGGTCTTAGGGATTGGGCACGGGGACTAGTTGTGTAAATGGAAGGTATTAGCACCGCAAATACGTCTTACCTAAGGTAAGCTGCATTGTTCAATTGTCTTATAAAAGTTAAGGTATTGTTGTGTTTTCTAATTGTTGATCTGTCTAAAGTTAAAGAAAAGTCTTTCCCGGTAAGGAGATTTTTATCTTATCGGATAAATCCTGATCATGCTAAAGTCTATATATAAAAGAACTACCATTGAATATCAAGAATACGTTTTATGTATAAATTCATAATTCTAGATACTAAAAGAAAACAAAATATTTTTTGGGTATTTTTTGAAATACTGGCCTAGTTCTCGTGGCTTTAACAAACTGGTTATTAAAGTAAAAATGCATGCTAACACATATTTTGAAATTTTTTGTTCTATGAAAATACGATTTAATTTTTTTTTAATCATTGAGAGACTTGGTCGTATGCAAAAATATTTTTTTCTATATAATATTTTTTTTCAACATTTCGGAGAAAACCTGGTTTTTTAATACCCGATTTGCATCGGCCCAAAAATGTTTTTTTCTTTTCTTTTTTATTTTTGGACTGGGACTGACTTGGCCAACCATTTCGGTTTGGGCCGGTGTTGTTCGGCCCAATAAATAGTAGAGAAGCTCTCTACTGTTCACATGTAATGTGAATAGTGGGGAGTGAATTAATTCACTCTCCACTGTTCACTTGCAGAACAGTGGAGGGCGCCCCTAATTGAAGACGAAGAAGAAGGAGGGGGGAGAAGAGAGAGGTTGACCTGGCGGTGGCAGTGTTGTTGTTGACGATGGACGAAGAGGAGTGGCGGTGGTTCTAGGTGGCGGTCCATTTTTTTCTCTCCTTTGCTTCTCTGTGTTTTTCCTTCTTCCTTTTGTTCCCTCTTCCCCTCTGTTCGTCTGTTCGAATTGGGTCTCTTCTTTGAAAATGAAGGTGGAAAAGGGTGGACTTGACGGTGGTGCTGCTGCTGTTGGAGGTGTTGGTGGTGGTGGAATGGCGGCGATTCTTCTTCTTCTCTCCTCTGCTTCTCTGTGTTTTTCCTTTCTTTTTGTTTCTGTTTTTCTCTTGTTTCTGCGTTCTCTCGTCCCCTGTTTCTTCTTCTTTGTTTTTTTCGTTCTTTCCTCTCTGTTTTCCTTTCTTTTTTCTGTATTTCTCTTCTCGCATTTTCTCCCTAAAAACCCCTATATTTTCCTTCTCTCTTTAATGTCCCTACCCTGTTTTTTTCGTTCCCTGTCAACTCCTCCCAAAAATCTTTCTCTCTGTTTTTCCTCTTTCCTTTTTTTTTATATGTTTCTCTCCTCTCTATCCTCTGTTTTTTTTTTTTTTGCTTTCTCACCCCCAAATCCTCAGTTCATTCATCTTTGTTTTTTTCAAAATCTTTCTCTCTTCTCAAAAACTCTCTCCTCTGTTCCCTCGTTCTTTTTCTCCTTTTTTTTTCTTCCCAACCCCCCTGTTCTCCTATATCTCCCTATATTTATAAGCAGGGGGAGAGGGGTCACCCTGTCCTGTCCCGTCATGGCATAGGGTAGGGTGGCATGGGGCTTCCTCTCCTCTCTTCAGTGTGATTGCAGGGCGTATGGAGGGGGGATATTGCTTGTCAGTGTTTGGTCAAGTTGGGGGAAGAGAGAGAGAGAGAGCGCGTGAAAAAACAAATTCAAAAACCTTCTTCCCCTGCTGCACATCCAAGGGAAAAAGAAGAACAGTGCCGTTCAAAACGACACCATTTCAGGCTTCTCCTTTTTTTTTTTATGGGGACCCAAAAATGGGTTACAACAATATGTTTGTATTAACTCTAAACATAGTAGTTAAATGATACTTAATTTAAATTACATGTTGTCATATTCCGATTATTTTTGTGGATAAATCTTAATTTAATTCATGTAGTAGTTAAATGCGTTATATAAAATATGATTGATGTGATGGGATAAATTGTGATGTGATGAGCTCAAGAAGATTGGATAATAAATGGAACGTGAATTGACTGTTTATTGAAGTATAGCAGGTTTAGTCGATAATTTGGAATCTCCTAGTATACGAGAAACTTTGCTAAAATTTCGATAGATTCTCAAATCATAAAAAAAAAAAGTACATTGTTTTCAAATTTATTACATGGAAATTGTACCTAAATAATTGGTGATGCTATAATGTGTGTGAACAATCCTTTTTGTTATAGCTTCGCATGCGGACTTCGAGGTGAGGTGAGGTGTAAAAGGGGTAAAATACGAAGAAAAAGAAAGTCGCCACATAGTTTTATAATAACTAAAAACCCTAACTAGTCTTTAGAGTTTCTCGGTTAGGGGTTGATTATCTAATAGGGAAGATGGACATCACCTTATACATTCTAAATAAGGTAAGCTGCATTGTTGTTTCTTTTCAATGCTATATGAGTTTTAATATGGTTTGCCTAGACTGACTGATATGTATGTTATTCAAGGTATTGTCATCATCCACAAAACAAAGTTCAAAGGACAGGACCCGATGGTGGACCTTACCATCCTAGATTATTCAGTGGACTATTTTAATTGACCCTATTATCTATTAACATCCGAATAATAAAACGCCCTCCTCGGTATATATTGGTGGGCTAATTTCGATCAAAGTTCTAAGAATCTAAAAACCATACCATATATTTTTTTTACAAACTAAATGAGCAAAATCAAGATATTTTAAAATTCATAAGAGAATAACAACTAGAAAAGCAGAAAACAGGAGCAACACAAAAACAATTCGATGAACATGAATGTAGCATTTGATTATTGTCCTGGGATAGAAAGGAAAAAGACAATAAAGACAAAAATATATTTAATTGAAGATACACCAATATAAATATAAAAATAAATTTATTTCAAAAATAATTTTAAAAATCACACAACTCCGTTTTGTATAGTGAATGTTCATCCGATTTTAGTTTCTTTGTTAATGTTTCATAGATGGTCCATCAATAAAACATAATAAAGATCAAATAGCCCATAACTTAATAAATAGTCATGCCTTTTTTATTATGTTTCTCTTTAGACAATGGTTAGTTAGTATTTTCAGCAAGTTTTGGTTTACTAAAATTAAATTCGTCTCTTAAATTTGGTTAAAAATAGATTGTTCATGCATGGACTAGCTAGCTAATGGATTTCTGTTCTTGGGCTGGGGATTCCAAATCATGTAGAAGTTTCTATATTGGAGCAAGTTATAATTTCAAATATATATCTCCACAATCCATATTCATATTAGTGTAAAAGGTATGCTAGCCAACCCTAGTTAAAAAGAACCTAAATCTCCTCTAGGTGTTACTTTAACACGTGAGAAGAAATATTGTGAATTTTCTTAGTGTTTGTTTTTAGCCCTTCAATTATTATTTTTTCTTCTTCAATTTCATCCTTTTATATTACATTAGCTTTGAATTTAACATCATGATTTATTTTGATTTATTTTCAATGAGGTTATTAAAATGTCAAAGGAATATCCCAACATTATATTAATGCTTGATTATATATATATATATATAACTCAGTTTTGTTGCTTGTGGGAAAAAAAAAACAATTTTAGAGAACCAAATTTAACAAAGACGAAACAATACAGGGCTTTTTTGTCTACTTTTCAAAACCATGCCTTTTGAAAAATTTATGCCTAAATATTTGTAGAAAATTTATTTTTGATCCCTTTGTTTTGATAGTTTAACCTTTTGGTCCAAAAGTTTATTTTATTTATATTTCAGTCTCTGAGTTGGAAAGAGAAGAGAGAAAATCCTTGAAAACATGAATTAGAGATAAAGTTGTTAATTTATCACATTCCAATCATAAAAGTCAATCTTGGTGTCAACAAGTTCCATCCAACAAAAAGAGTTTCATTGAGGTGTTTTTTTTTATCTTATCAGAAAATCTTTTCTAAGTGTTTTCAATGCAAAAAAGGTTAAAATAGTTTTTTTTTTTAGATTTAGAAGTTAGAAACATGACTTTTTAGCCACCATAGATGGCTAGAGTCTAACAATAAAAGATGCATCATCTGCCACTACCAATAATGTGTTGTTTGATTAAAAAATAAAGGTTAGGGAGATGATGCATCATCGGCCTAATCTAACTAAAAAAAATACAAATAAGTTAGGTGCATAGACCCACCCTTGCAAGCCCTCCTTGCACTTGACCTGCTTTTGTTTTTGTTTTTTTTCAATAATATTTCTAGTAGACCAAGGTTGCCGGGATAATTTTTTGAGCCCTTTGTTGTTGTTTTTTGAATTATAATTGGTCAAATAAAATAAATAAGTTACTTTTAGGATATCATTCCATTAAATACCATTCATTTTTAAAAAAATAATATTATAATATCTTTTATTATATTCTCAAGAATTGTTTTGTACATCCCTTATTGATTGTTTTTTTAACTATTTTTTCTTAAAGTTTAATCAAAATCAATTATTATGATAAAAAATATTGTTTTTCAAAATTCTATTTCTTTTTATTCAATGAGCTACGCTTCTTATAGAAAAAGAATTACATGAATCACAAAGGTAGGTTTCAAAAAAAAAATACAATTTAGTTCTATAATTTTTGTCGCACATGGTGCGGCGTCGCGGCGATCGTTCACTCTCGTATGTATCTAGCAAATATAGGGAGACAAGGAATTCTTGTATTTTATCAGTGGAAAGAGGGAATGAGAGTCGCCACTTAGTATTTTGGTCACTAGGAACCCTAACTGGTCTTAAAGATTCGATACAGGGACTGGTTGTGTAAAGGGAAGATATTAGCACCCCAAATACGCCCTACCAAAGGTAAGCTGTATTGTCCGATTGTCTGATGAAAGCTAAGGTATGGTTATGTTTTCTAGTTGTTAGTCTGTCTAAAGTTTAAAAAAGTCCTTCACAGTAAGGAGATCCTTATCTTATCGGATAAAACCTAACTGTTCTAACAACAATAAAAAAGAACTACCTTTTTAATATCGAGAGTACATTTTACGTATAAATTCATAATCCCAGATACTAAAAGAAAAAAAAAATTATACTAACATGAAAAGTATGTTATTCTTTTATATTTGCATAAAAAATATCAAAACTTTAGTGTTTTATTTATACTAACACTTGTCTTTAGGGTTATGAAAAGCTATTTAAAAAATAATTATTCTGATAAAACAAATGTCGCAAAAAAGGGTTTGCATTAATTAATAAGATACAAGGGGTGTTAATTAAAGAGATGCCTTTTTATCCTTATTTAATTCCTTTAAAAGTTTTTTTTTTAAATCATTAATTTCCTACATATCTCAAAATGCTATATGAAAAAAACAATGATAAGAAAAGGAGGAATTATACTAGAAAGTTATTTTGTTTTGTTGAAATTTAAATTAGTGCTCTTCTTTTGAAAGAAAAAAAATATTTTGACATATAATTAGATAAAAAACAATTTGAAGAATTCCCTACAACACGATATTAAATATCTTAATCAATATTTATCTCTTAACCTTTTGATTTAGTCTTAGATTAAAATTAACAGATTTTTATTATTTATTGACATATAATTCTCGATCAATTTTGTTAAATATGTGCAACAAGTTTTCTTGAGTACAGAAGCACCTTGATGACACCTATATTTTTTATATATAAAAGAACTTTTGATATGACCTATGGTGAAATGCAGGTAAAATGACTAGTAGAAACTAAAATTAATAGAACTTAATTAACAAAAACTACAACCTTTTGAAAAAAAAAACATTGTTCACCTAGACTCAAGGGTCATGTTCGTTGGAACAATGTAATAACGATGTTGCTTTTTCCATAAAAAATAATTGAACTAGCTATTAGCGGTTGTGAGGTCTTCGGACAAGGTCCATTCGTTATTATTGTTGTAACTCATTTTTGAGTGACCACACAAGAAAAGAGAAATAATAATAATAATAATAATAATAAATAATATATCAAAAAAAAAAAAGAGAGCACGAAACAGTACCGTTTTGAACGGTACTGTGCTTCTTCTTCCCCTGCACATGCAGAGGCAGGGGAAGAAGAAGTTTCTCTCCCCTGCAACGCACCCTCTCAATCATTCCCCCGACTTGTCCCCTCACTGACACCACCCACACCCGCATGCACTGTCACCACGCCAAAAGAAGAAGAGAATCATGCCATGCAGTGGCAGGGGTCGACGGTGCAGAGCTGCCTCACGCCACCCCGCCCTGCACCATGACAGGACAAGGCATCGTCACTCTCGCTCCCGCTGGCTATAAATACTGAGAGGTATAGAGAGAAAGGAGGTGGGGGGGCCGAGGAGGAGAAATTTTTTTTGGAGAAAAGAAGGAAGCAAGCTGCAGAAATGGGGAAGAAGAAGGAAAAAAAAAAGAAAACAGAGGGGGCAAAACTTTTGGGAAACGAACTTGAAGAAGAGAACCGAATAGAGAGAAGGAAGCAGGGGATTGCTTGAGAGAGGAACAGAGATTGTTTTGAAAACAGGGTAGACGAACAGAGAGGGGAAGACTTGAGCTGACGAGAGAATAGAAGGAAAGAACAGAAAAACAAAAGAACAGGGTAGAGGAACAGTAACTCATCTCTCTCTCTGTTTTCTCTCCCTCCACCGTTGGAAGCTGCGCCACCGTCATTTTGCCTTGTCACCAGCAGCGCCGCCAACAACAACTGCCACCAGCAGCAACAGAGGAGAAACCGAAACAAAACAGAGAAGGAGAAAGAACAAGAGAGAGAGCAGAGACAGAGAGGAAGGAAAGCGCAGAGGAAGGGAGACCACCGTCTTCACCAGCGAAGCCATCGTCTGCTCCTCCAGCACGACCACTGTGTCTCTGCACCAAGAGAAGAAGAACAACCGCAGAAGAATCACCGTCTGTCGCCGCTCACCGAGAACGGTCACCACGAGCCACCGTCGGCCCAACCACCACGCTCCCTCCTCCCCTTTTCTGGCTCCTCTGCTGTGTTCACCATTTGCATGCAGAACGTGAGCAATTCACGTTCTGCAGCAAAGTGGAAAATAATTATATATAACGGGTTACTGTGGCATGCACAGTAACCCGCTATTTGTTTTTTGGGCTGGAACATCAGCCCAGCCCACGCGGCTGGGTTGAGTCCAGCCACAACAAGGTTCTCTTTTGGGCCGGTCCTGGCCCAATTTCACTTTGGGTTGATTTCAGCCCAGCCTTTTTTGGGCCGGGTCGGCCCAGTCCAAAAAAATATACAAAAATCATTTTGGGAAAATTTGTGATATTCCCGCGCATTTTTCTACGCCATTTTAATTAATATCGGGTTTTTACAAATCCGGTATTAAAATACCCGATTTTCATTAAAACATAAAAAAGAAACATGTCTTCGTTTTCATGCATACGGCCCAGTCTCTCAAAAGTAAAAAAAAAAAAAATCATATTGTATTTTCATACAACAAAGAAAACTTCAAATATATATATATTAGCATGCATTTTGGCTTTAATAACCAGTTTATTAAAGTCACGAGAACTCGGCCAATATTTCAAAAAAATCAAAAAAATATTTTGTTTTGTTTTAATGTCTTGGATTATGAATTTATACGTAAAACGTATTGCCGATATTAAAAAGGTAGTTCTTTTATAGACATTAGAACGGTTAGGTTTTACCCCATAAGATAAGAACCTTCTTATTAAGGAGGGTTTTCTTGAACCATAGACGGACCAATAATTAAAAAAACATGACAAGGCCTTATTTTTTATCAGACAATAAAACAATGCACCTTACCTTAGGTAGGGCGTATTTGAGATGCTAATTCCTTCCCTTTACGCAACCAGTCTCCGTACTCGATCTTTGAGACCAGTTAGGGTTCCTAGTGACCAAAATACTAGGTGACGACTCCCATTCCATTTTTTCCACTGATAAGAGATAAGAATTCCTTGTCTCCCCATATCTGTCAAGATAGACATATATACCACACCTGATGAGGGTGGTAGGGTGATCGCCGCGACACTGCACACGTGCGACAATTATCAAATTGTTCGGGGCGCAAGTAGATTGTTTTCCATTTTAAAAGCACAGTGAAACAACTAAAATATTCAAGGAAGCAAATTTTTGGAGTTGGTGTATAAGGGCATTTTCATCTTTTCACACTAGTATTTTGGTGATGCTTATGTTGGATAAGGGGCAATTTGGTATTTTAATAAATGTAAAATATAATTAAAAAAAAGTAACCGACACATGCAAGGCACTCATCAACGCTTGGGAGGTGTGTGTGCGCGCATCCTGGAGGAAAAAACAATGCTCTTTTATCGTGTCGTTAAAATCCTAGCAGCTTCCTCTTCCTATTAGAGCAGTGCCCGTAGTCGTTAGTGAGGTGGTTTTTTGTTAGCGACACTTTCTTTCTTTTTCCCTCTTTTCTCTTATCTCCTCCCCTCAAAATTCATGCTAGCCATGCAAAATTTTGGAGTGGTCCTTTTTTTTATTTATTAAGATTTCAAATTTAAACATTTTGTAAAATTTTGATTTGTTTCAATTTCATCTTTCAATCCAAATTTATGATATTTTTTTTTTCAATTTAATCCTTATTCTTTTGATTTGATTTTGCTCCTTTTGTTAAATTAATTTTTCTTTTAAATTTCACCCTTCAATAAAAAAAACTAGTTTCCCTCTAATTTATTTATTTTTATTTCAATGTTGAACTTAATTCTTTTAATTGCAATTTTTTTGTCTTAGATCCTTTTGTATAATTGATTTTTTTCATAATTTCATCCCTCAACTCTTGATTGGTTGGGAGTTGAAACTCATGGTTTTTCTAGGTGGAGTGTTTCCGGTCTAATAACCTGCATCGCGGGTTTGGAAAGTTAATGCGCATTGACATTAATTTTTTTATAACTAATTTTTCTTTCTCTTTTTTGTTATCATTGTCTCATGACCCGGGCTGCGAGTTTAGCAGGTTAACCCGGGTTGACTCGGTCTTTTTTATATAGCTATTATTTTAAAGAAATTTTAACTTTTTTTCAGTCCTGTCCTTCAAAATCCGGTTTTGTCCTTCTGTATTTAATTGGTTGGGAATTGAGCTACATTGTTTTTTCTTTTTTGAAAAAGATTTTTTGTTGCCAGATTATCACAATTACTTTTTTTTGGTCTATTTGATCTTCATCTTTTGTTCTTTCCTCTTTTAATCGAAATACACAGTTTCACTTAATGTGAAACAATGTTGTTTTCTGCCCTCAATCAAAATTAGGTTTTTCCTAATATGAATCAAGCCAAACCTCATATTAGTCCTCCGCCATCTGGGTCTTTCACTCCATGGTCCTTGGACTATCAATTTTCATCTTTTTGTCTCTTAATTTCTTTCAATTCAACCCCTGACCGAATTAGAATATATCCTCTAAATTCTCTACTTTATTCATTTCAGTCATTGGTCATTTAATTCTTTATTTTTAAGCCAAAATAACTTCAACTTCAATTTTCTTTTTCAATTAATCTCTTAATTGATTTTCTAACTTGGTTCTTTATTTCAAAATCATCTTTGAACTTAGAATTTCTTTCAATTTCATCCATATTAAATCAAATTAATCTCTTTTATCAATTTCTTCTTCAATTATGCCCTCAATTATGGCCTTAAAATTCCGAAACTCAATTTTTGCATGTGAAACTCAATTATTGGTCCAAGTTTCAACCCAATATGTGTATTTTTAATTGTTTTTGTATTTGTCATAATTTTTTATAAAATTTTCAAGATTTGTATGAAACACAAAAATTAAATAAAAATAAATAAATTATTAAAATTATTGAAAAGATATATTTTCTTAATTTTTCAAACATGTACACAAATTGGGTTACAACAAGGTATGTGTATTATCAAGCTCGACCTGATATTTATACATTTAGTGTTTTATTTATACTAACCCTTGGTTTTAGGGTTATGAAAAGTTGTTTGAAAAATAATTATTCTGATAAAACAAATGTCGCAAAAAAGGGTTTGCATTAATTAATAAAATACAAGGGGTGTTAATTAAAGAGATGCCGTTTTATCCTTATTTAATTCCTTTAAAAGTTTTTTTTTAAATCATTAATTTCCTACATATCTCAAAATGCTATATTAAAAAAACAATGATAAGAAAAGGAGGAATTATACTAGAAAGTTATTTTGTTTTGTTGAAATTTAAATTAGTGCATGCTCTTCTTTTGAAAGAAAAAAAATATTTTGACATATAGTCAGATAAAAAAATTTGTCAGAATTCCCTACAACAATATGAGATTAAATATCTTAATCTATATTTATCTCTTAACTTTTTAACTTAGTCTTAGATTAAAATTAACAGATTTTTAGTATTTATTGACATATAATTCTCGATCAATTTTGTTAAATATATGCACCAAGTTTTATATAAAAACTTTTGATATGACCTATGGTGAAATGCAGGTAAACTGACTAGTAGAAACTAAAATTAATAGAACTTAATTAACAAAAACTACAACTCTTTGGAAAAAAAAAACATTGTTCACCTAGATTCAAGGGCCATGTTCGTTGGAACAATGTAATAACGATTTTGCTCTTTTCATAAAAAATAATTGAACTAGCTATTGGCGGTTGTGAGGTCTTTGCATAAGGTCCATTAGTTATTATCAAATTGTTCGGGGCGCAAGTAGATCGTTTTCCATTTTAAAAGCACAGTGAAACAACTAAAATATTCAAGGAAGCAAAACTTTTGGAGGTGGCGTCTAAGGGCATTTTCATCTTTTCACACTAGTATTTTGGTGATGGTTATGTTGGATAAGGGGCAATTTGGTATTTTAATACATGTAAAATATAATTAAAATGTTCTGCAGCAAAGTGGAAAATAATTATATATAACGGGTTACTGTGGCATGCACAGTAACCCACTATTTGTTTTTTGGGCTGGAACATCAGCCCAGCCCACGCGGCTGGGTTGAGTCCAGCCACAACAAGGTTCTCTTTTGGGCCGGTCCTGGCCCAATTTCATTTTGGGTTGATTTCAGCCCAGCCTCTTTTTGGGCCGGGCCGGCCGAGTCAAAAAAATATTCAAAAATCATTTTGGGAAAATTTGTGATATTCCCGGGCATTTTTCTACGTCATTTTGATTAATATCGGGTAGTATTTTTATACCGTAAAAATACAAATCCGGTATTAAAATACCCGGTTTTCGTCAAAACATAAAAAAAAACATGTCTTTGTTTTCATGCATACGGCCCGGTCTCTCAAAAAAAATAAAATCATATTGTATTTACATACAACAAAGAAAACTTCAAATATATATATATATATATATATATATATATATATATTAGCTTGCATTTTGGCTTTAATAACCAATTTATTAAAGTTACGAGAACTCGGCTAATATTTCAAAAAAAAGAAAAAAATATTTTGTTTTGTTTTAATGTCTGAGATTATGAATTTATACGTAAAACATATTGCCGATATTAAAAATATAGTTCTTTTATAGACTTTAGAACGGTTAGGTTTTACCCCATAAGATAAGAACCTTCTTATTGAGGAGAGTTTTTCTTGAACCATAGACGGACCAACAATTAAAAAAACATAACAAGACCTTATTTTTTATCAGACAATAAAACAATGCACCGTACCTTAGGTAGGACATATTTGAGATGCTAATACCTTCCCTTTACGCAATCAGTCTACGTACCCGATCTTTGAGACCAGTTAGGGTTCCTAGTGACCAAAATATTAGGTGGCGACTCCCATTCCATTTTTTCCACTGATAAGAAATAAGAATTCCTTGTCTCCCCATATCTGCCAAGATAGACATACATACCACACCTGATGAGGGTGGTAGGGTGATCGCCGCGACACCGCACACGTGCGACAATTATCAAATTGTTCGGGGCGCAAGTAGATCGTTTTCCATTTTAAAAGCACAGTGAAACAACTAAAATTTTCAAGGAAGCAAAACTTTTGGAGGTGGCGTCTAAGGGCATTTTCATCTTTTCACACTAGTATTTTGGTGATGGTTATGTTGGATAAGGGGCAATTTGGTATTTTAATACATGTAAAATATAATTAAAAAAAACGTAACCGGCACATGCAAGGCACTCATCAACGCGTCCTGGAGGCAAAAAAAATCCGGTTTTGTCCTTTTGTATTTAATTAATTTGGAATTAAAGTACATTGTGTTTTTCTTTTTGAAAAAGGTTTTTTGTTGCCCGATTATCACAATTACTTTTTTTTTGGTCTATTTAATATCATTGTTTTTTTTTAAAAAAAAATTTAATTAAAATAAAATCAACTTATTTGATTTAGTTGATTCTACGAGCTCAACATTATTTATTTTTTATACGAGAAGAAATGGCCCTGCGGTGTAAAGTGGGTTGTTGAGCTAGTGTTTTAGCTAAAGCATCAATTTAAGCAACCTTGAAGTTTCGCAATAAAGTTTTCTTCCTTGGAATGATTGTGAAATCAATGGAAATTAAGTTATGATCCAATCAATATCACAAATAAAAATTATTGCATGCATATTTCAATTATTTGGATGAAGCTGTGCCGAGGCTGTTGTAAATGGAATCTTAATTTCATCGACAAAAATAAAGGAATCCAAACTTATTGATTAGTACAGTGCTTGAAACGAAATCAAAAGCCTTTGCCGTGATTTGCTCTACCAGTGTTGTCTTCGGCATTGGTCGTTAAAAAAATCATCCCACGTATCGGTTGGTTCGTCTCGGTTTTAATTAAAAAATTAAATAAATTAAGGAGATGGAATCTTCCCCCATTCCATTAATTATTGACAGTCATGGTTCGATCGTTGATCACACGTCCACGGTACACTGGCAAGAAGAAGAAGATGATGGAAGTTCTAACCAATGGGATGTGTTGGTCTGTTCCTTTATCAAAATCTAAGCCCCAAATTTCCACTGAGCTTCTTGACTCCTGTGGTTGGACCCCTAGGACCCTTCCTTGGTTGCCGTGATTTGCTCTCTTCTAGTACTTTTTTTTTAGATCTCATCTAAATCTTGATTCATTTGTTCCTTGTCCACACAAGACGGTGATTATGCAAGTTTGATGCTTGATTTTGTAACGAGCATGCGTGATTAATGTTTTTGACACGTTAATATACATGCAGTCATGCTTTTTTATTTATTAACAATTCTACTGAAATTTTAGAAAAATTTTCTTTATATGTAGACGTAAAAAGTTATTAACTACTCCTTCCATATCACAAGTTATTATTACAAACATGGTCTAGTTGGTCTAGTTTCTATTATCCGAGTCGCGGGTTTGGAAAGTTAATGCTTATTGGCATTGTTTTTTTTTTTATATAACTAATTTTCCTTTTTGATACCATCATTTGACATTTATATATATATATATATATATATATATATATATATATATATATATATATATATAAAGCAGGCTTTGTAATTCTCTTTGTTTTCTTTTCTTTTGGGTTATCATTATTTCATTAACTGAGTTGCAGGTTTGACAGGTTAACTCGGGTTGACTCGGTCATAACACAAAAATTTAATATTAAATAAAAGCTAAAAGAGTAATAAATCAAATTTCATACACTTAAATCTTGAATTATATATATATAATTTTTCTTCTAAACATGTATGAAAGTTAGAGCACCCATCTTTTTTATCCAACTCTATATAAAATTTCATGAACAATAGTTATAAATTTCAGAATAATAACACATCAAGATATTCGTACTCGACGTGAGGAAGGTCTTACTCTCAATTTCAACTTAATTAGTGTATTTGGATTTACATAGTTATGAAATATTTGATAACGATTTGTTATTGACCTTTAATTTATCAAAAACAACTTAATAATGATAGTTGATCACACGTATGTACACGGGCAAGAAGAAGAAGATGATGGAATCTTCCCCCATCTTATTTCACCAGTGATTTTCCGTCAGCAAGTTTTTTTAACATGTTATTTTATAAAACAATTATGAAAAAATAAAGAAAAGAACAAAAAAAAATGACATAAATAGACTAAGTATAGGGTGATAAATATTTCCAAGTGTAAAAAATAAAAAGAAAATTTTCAAAACAAGTATAAAGAAAAAAAAGTTAGCCAGCAAAGATAATTTGTTTTTTTAAAAATTTTATTTTAAAAAATGCCGTTTGGTTTGGTTTAGGTTTCTCAAATCAAAAACAGAAAAATGAGCCAAACAGATTTTCTTTAATTTTTCTATTAAGAAAAATATTGAGATCATGGAAGTTTGAACTCCGAATCTTGATGCTACACTTATATTTTAAATTAATTGGCGCACATATTACTCCAAATTTGACTTCAAAGCTCCAAACGTCTTCTATGCCCCAAACGTAGAATTAAGGCTAGTCACATAGAAAGAAGCTGGTTACAAAACTGGGTCTATAAAACCCCATTGCGCTTGTTTTGAATTTGTTGTGCCAATAAAAAAACACTCACTTACAAGGCTGTAGACGCATATACTCTTATACGTACCATGGCCGCAAAAAAATGCAATACTCGTATTTTTGTGCCATTTCTCCTTATTTTAGCTGCATGGGCAACAAAAATAGCTTGTCGTCCTCTTGATGAGCAGGAATATATGTTGAAGAGGCATGAAGAATGGATGGCTCAACATGGACGTGTCTATGGAGACATGAAAGAGAAGGAGAAACGATACTTGATTTTTAAGGAAAATATTGAACGTATAGAAGCATTTAACAACGGTTCTGACCGCGGATACAAGCTTGGTGTGAACAAATTCGCAGACTTGACCAATGAAGAATTTCGTGCTATGTATCATGGGTACAAGAGACAATCATCCAAATTGATGTCTTCATCATTTAGATATGAAAATCTAAGTGACATACCAACTTCAATGGATTGGAGAAATGATGGTGCAGTCACCCCAGTTAAAGACCAAGGCACTTGTGGTAAGTATACTTAATAATTTATCATAATAAACGGAATGTTGCCTTTTGGGTATATCAATTTTGTTTTTTGCTTTTTGCTTTTTGCTTTTTCTCGAGAGTCCTTGAGGTTTATTTGTTTTTCATTTAGGTACCCCAAATATTCTGGTTGTGCACCTAAACTAAAAACTATTTTGTAAGAATTTAAACTAATATATAAAAAATTCCAAAATTAAAGTTCTTATGTTAAATTGATGGATTTTTTACAGAATCTTTTGATTGAACAATAAAAATAAAAAAAGACATATAATTAGAAAGAGGTATATTTTAGAGAATAATAAATAATAAATAGCTAACAGGTGCCTTAAAATTTGTTTGGTATTGCTGTGACGTGGGGGTAAAAAACAGTGTTTGGTAACTAGTTGTTTTATTATATTTAGAAATGTTAAAAATAGATAAATATGTTTCGTTAATTAATTTTGTCGAGCTTTTGAGATATAGAATAATGAATAAGTATTATAATATTTTGAAAATACTTTTTAACAAATATTAAGTGATTTATGATTATTTAATTAAGCGTGAATATATTTTTTATAATAGTGATTTTTAAGTGTAAAAAGCTAAAAAAATAAAAGTTGATTAGAATGATAATATATATATATAGAAATAAAGTCACATAACAACACTAACGTCTTTGGTTGTGTAGTTAAAAAATAACAATGGAGAAATTTTTTATCTTAAATAAAAAAAATGGACCCCATAAAGTGTAACAATATCAGATCCTTTTAAGTAATTAAGACTTGAGAAAAACTAGAGTCCGATTTGATATAATTCATAAATAACAACCTTCATAAACTTGTTTGTATATAAAGTGGGGATATATAATTACTCCTAGTATTCTTTAATTGCCATAAGTAAATACGGGAAGTTTCACACATCAGTTCTGATCCCTGCTTCGATGATTCTGCTCGTTGATTTATAATTATGTTGAATGGTAGGGTGTTGCTGGGCATTTTCCACAGTGGCAGCAATAGAGGGAATTATAAAGCTTCAGACAGGTAACTTAATATCATTATCAGAGCAACAACTTGTGGACTGTACTGCTGGAAATAAAGGTTGTCAAGGTGGTCACATGGACACTGCTTTCCAATATATTATACGAAACGGAGGGCTAACAAGTGAAGATAATTACCCCTACCAAGGAGTAGATGGCACTTGCAGTAGCGAGAAGGCAGCATCTACTGAAGCACAAATAACTGGGTATGAAGACGTGCCACAGAATAATGAAAACGCTCTCCTGCAGGCTGTGGCCAAACAACCAGTATCCGTCGCTGTTGAGGGTGGTGGGCACGATTTCCAGTTTTATAAAAGTGGTGTCTTCGAAGGGGATTGTGGGACAAACCTAAACCACGCGGTTACTGCAATTGGATATGGTACTGACAGTGATGGGACTGATTATTGGTTGGTAAAGAATTCGTGGGGAACCAGTTGGGGTGAAAATGGGTATATGAGGATGCGAAGAGGCATCGGTTCAAGCGAAGGCCTATGTGGTGTTGCAAAGGATGCTTCTTATCCAACTGCATGAGTAAACGTTAAGGGTCGTGTGATTAATATTATACTAAATAGTCAAAAATATATTCTACTTGATTATAGTTACGGTTTGGAAAGTTTGTAAACAGTGACGTGTGTTTGTCATTGTGGTAGCTTTTACGGTTGCGGTTTGGAAAAAATAGGCTTAAGAAAATCACATTTAGTTGTTGTTGGTTGTGTTCAAATACGTGTTTTGTTAAAAATACGGTTGAAATTATTATTAAATAAAAAGTTATTAAAAGGTGTTTGGTTAAAACTGTTGTTGAAGGTGTTGTTAATAATAAAATGACATTATTCTGCACGAGATTATTAATACGTCATTAACACAACAGTGCGATATTAAGATTTTATTTTTATTGTTTCATTAAACTAGCTCTAATCTCATCATGAACATAATCCATTTGAGAAGGTCTCTGATATCCGTTGCTTTGCTAGCCTGTAACGACATCAGTTAAAAAATCTTCTCTTCTCTAGAGCTAACATTCGAGTTATTAGAGACTTGAAACTTGGTTGGCTGTGTTAGTGCAAAATAAAAGAAATGAATGTCGTTGATATGCTCAAGGCATTGAAAGTTTGTTAGTTACCGATATTAAGATCCTGTTTGCAGCTTCGTCGACATTAGTAGATTATGGAGCCCTTGTGTTTTGTATCTTATAAGACCATAATTGATGTTGCATATTTTGTGAGATTCTGGGATGATAACATATATGTTAAATATTTAATAGAATTATTATTATGCTAGGAATTTTATGAGATGTTGGGTTTAAATATTAGTTAAATTCATGATTACCTAATGTCGAATTTTTCATTGATACTTGTCGCACGTGTGCGGCGTCATAATGATCGTCCACCTTGTTGGTTTGGGTATTTATCCAGGTAATCGGGAAAATGGGGCAGATAAGTATTCTTTAATTGCCATAAGTAAATACGGGAAGTTTCACAGAGTTCTGATCCCTGCTTCGATGATTCTGCTCGTTGATTTATAATTATGTTGAATGGTAGGATGTTGCTGGGCATTTTCCGCAGTGGCAGCAATAGAAGGAATTATAAAGCTTAAGACAGGTAACTTAATATCATTATCAAAGCAACAGCTTGTGAACCGTGATGTTGGAAATAAAGGTTGTCACGGTGGTCTCATGGACACTGCTTTCCAATATATTATACGAAACGAAGGGCTAACAAGTGAAGATAATTACCCCTACCAAGGAGTAGATGGCACTTGCAGTAGCGAGAAGGCAGCATCTATTGCAGCAGAAATAACAGGGGATGAAAACGCGCCAAAGAATAATGAAAACGCTCTCCTGCAAGCTGTGGCCAAACAGCCAGTATCTGTTGGTGTTGACGGTGGTGGGAACGATTTCCAGTTTTATAAAAGTGGTGTCTTCAATGGGGATTGTGGGACACAGCAAAACCACGCTGTTACTGCAATTGGATATGGTACTGACAGTGATGGGACTGATTATTGGTTGGTGAAGAATTCATGGGGAACCAGTTGGGGTGAAAGTGGGTATACGAGGATGCAAAGAGGCATCGGTGCAAGCGAAGGGCTATGTGGCGTTGCCATGGATGCTTCTTATCCAACTGCATGAGTAAACGTTAAGGGTCATGTGATTAATATTATACTAAATAGTCAAAAATATATTCTACTTGATTATAGTTACGGTTTGGAAAGTTTGTAAACAGTGACGTGTGTTTGTCACGGGTATGATTTGAAAAAAATAGGTTTAAGAAAATCATTTTTAGTTGTTGTTGGTTGTGTTCACATACGTGTTTTTGTTAAAAATACGGTTGAAATTATTATTAAATAAAAAGTAATTAAAAGGTGTTTGGTTAAAACTGTTGTTGAAAGTGTTGTTAATAATAAAATGACATTATTCTGCATGGGATTATTAATACGTCATTAACATAACAGTGCGATATTAAGATTTTATTTTTATTGTTTCATTAAACTAGCTCTAATCTCATCATGAACATAATCCATTTGAGAAGGTCTCTGATATCCGTTGCTTTGCTAGCCTGTAACGACATCAGTTAAAAAATCTTCTCTTCTCTAGAGCTAACATTCGAGTTATTAGAGACTTGAAACTTGGTTGGCTGTGTTAGTGCAAAATAAAAGAAATGAACGTCGTTGATATGCTCAAGGCATTGAAAGTTTGTTAGTTACCGATATTAAGATCCTGTTTGCAGCTTCGTTGACATTAGTAGATTATGGAGCCCTTGTGTTTTGTATCTTATAAGAACATAAATATTGATGTTGCGTATTTTGTGAGGTTTTGGGATGATAACATATATGTTAAATATTTAATATAATTATTATTATGCTAGGAATTTTATGAGATGTTGGGTTTAAATATTAGTTAAATCCATTATTACCTAATGTAGAATTTTTCGTTGATACTTGTCGCACGTGTGCGGCGTCGCGATGATCGTCCACTTTGTTGGTTTGGGTATTTATCCAGGTAATCGGGAAAATGGGGCAGATAAGAAATTCTTGTTTTTTATCCGTGGAAAGCTCGAATGGGAGCCGCCACCTAGTATTTTGGTCACTAGAAACCCTAACTGGTCTTAGGGATTGGGCACGGGGACTAGTTGTGTAAATGGAAGGTATTAGCACCGCAAATACGTCTTACCTAAGGTAAGCTGCATTGTTCGATTGTCTTATAAAATTTAAGGTATTGTTGTGTTTTCTAATTGTTGGTCTGTCCAAAGTTAAAGAAAAGTCTTTCCCGGTAAGGAGATCTTTATCTTATCGGATAAATCCTGATTATTCTAAAGTCTATATATAAAAGAACTACCCTTGAATATCAAGAATACATTTTACGTATAAATTCATAATTCTAGATACTAAAAGAAAACAAAATATTTTTTGGGTATTTTTTGAAATACTGGCCTAGTTCTCGTGCCTTTAACAAACTGGTTATTAAAGTAAAAATGCATGCTAACACATATTTTGAAATTTTTTGTTCTATGAAAATACGATTTAATTTTTTTTAATCATTGAGAGACTTGGTCGTATGCAAAAATATTTTTTTCTATATAATATTTTTTTTCAACATTTCGGAGAAAACCTGGTTTTTTAATACCCGATTTGCATCGGCCCAAAAATATTTTTTTCTTTTCTTTTTTATTTTTGGACTGGGACTGACTTGGCCAACAATTTCGGTTTGGGCCGGTGTTGTTTGGCCCAATAAATAGTAGAGAAGCTCTCTACTGTTCACATGTAATGTGAATAGTGGGGAGTGAATTAATTCACTCTCCACTGTTCACTTGCAGAACAGTGGAGGGCGCCCCTAATTGAAGACGAAGAAGAAGGAGGGGGGAGAAGAGAGAGGTTGACCTGGCGGTGGCAGTGCTGTTGTTGACGATGGGCGAAGAGGAGTGGTGGTGGTTCTAGGTGGCGGTCTTTTTTTTTCTCTCCTTTGCTTCTCTGTGTTTTTCCTTCTTCCTTTCGTTCCCTCTTCCTCTCTGTTCGTCTGTTCGAATTGGGTCTCTTCTTTGAAAATGAAGGTGGAAAAGGGCGGACTTGACGGTGGTGCTGCTGCTGTTGGAGGTGTTGGTGGTGGTGGAATGGCGGCGATTCTTCTTCTTCTCTCCTCTGCTTCTCTGTGTTTTTCCTTTCTTTTTGTTTCTGTTTTTCTCTTGTTTCTACGTTCTCTCGTCCCCTGTTTCTTCTTTTTTGTTTTTTTCGTTCTTTCCTCTCTGTTTTCCTTTCTTTTTTATGTATTTCTCTTCTCGCATTTTCTCCCTAAAAACCCCTATATTTTCCTTCTCTCTTTAATGTCCCTACCCTGTTTTTTTCGTTCCCTGTCAACTCCTCCCAAAAATCTTTCTCTCTGTTTTTCCTCTTTCATTTTTTTTTATATGTTTCTCTCCTCTCTATCCTCTGTTTTTTTTTGCTTTCTCACCCCCAAATCCTCAGTTCATTCATCTTTGTTTTTTTCAAAATCTTTCTCTCTTCTCAAAAACTCTCTCCTCTGTTCCCTCGTTCTTTTTCTCCTTTTTTTTTCTTCCCAACCCCCATGTTCTCCTATATCTCCCCATATTTATAAGCAGGGGGAGAGGGGTCACCCTGTCCTGTCCCGTCATGGCATAGGGTAGGGTGGCATGGGGCTTCCTCTCCTCTCTTCAGCGTGATTGCAGGGCGTGTGGAGGGGGAGTATTGCTTGTCGGTGTTTGGTCAAGTTGGGGGAAGAGAGAGAGAGAGAGAGCGCGTGAAAAAACAAATTCAAAAACCTTCTTCCCCTGCTGCACATCCAAGGGAAAAAGAAGAACAGTGCCGTTCAAAACGACACCATTTCAGGCTTCTCCTTTTTTTTTTATGGGGACCCAAAAATGGGTTACAACAATATTGTTTGTATTAACTCTAAACATAGTAGTTAAATGATACTTAATTTAAATTACATGTTGTCATATTCCGATTATTTTTGTGGATAAATCTTAATTTAATTCATGTAGTAGTTAAATGCGTTATATAAAATATGATTGATGTGATGGGATAAATTGTGATGTGATGAGCTCAAGAAGATTGGATAATGAATGGAACGTGAATTGACTGTTTATTGAAGTATAGCAGGTTTAGTCGATAATTTGGAATCTCCTAGTATACGAGAAACTTTGCTAAAATTTCGATAGATTCTCAAATCATAAAAAAAAAGTACATTGTTTTCAAATTTATTACATGGAAATTGTACCTAAATAATTGGTGATGCTATAATGTGTGTGCACAATCCTTTTTGTTATAGCTTCGCATGCGGACTTCGAGGTGAGGTGACGTGTAAAAGGGGTAAAATACGAAGAAAAAGAAATTCGCCACATAGTTTTATAATAACTAAAAACCCTAACTAGTCTTTAGAGTTTCTCGGTTAGGGGTTGATTATCTAATAGGGAAGATGGACATCACCTTATACATTCTAAATAAGGTAAGCTGCATTGTTGTTTCTTTTCAATGCTATATGAGTTTTAATATGGTTTGCCTAGACTGACTGATATGTATGTTATTCAAGGTATTGTCATCATCCACAAAACAAAGTTCAAAGGACAGGACCCGATGGTGGACCTTACCATCCTAGGTTATTCAGTGGACTATTTTAATTGACCCTATTATCTATTAACATCCGAATAATAAAACGCCCTCCTCGGTATATATTGGTGGGCTAATTTCGATCAAAGTTCTAAGAATCTAAAAACCATACCATATATTTTTTTTACAAACTAAATGAGCAAAATCAAGATATTTTAAAATTCATAAGAGAATAACAACTAGAAAAGCAGAAAACAGGAGCAACACAAAAACAATTCGATGAACATGAATGTAGCATTTGATTATTGTCCTGGGATAGAAAGGAAAAAGACAATAAAGACAAAAATATATTTAATTGAAGATACACCAATATAAATATAAAAATAAATTTATTTCAAAAATAATTTTAAAAATCACACAACTCCGTTTTGTATAGTGAATGTTCATCCGATTTTAGTTTCTTTGTTAATGTTTCATATATGGTCCATCAATAAAACATAATAAAGATCAAATAGCCCATAACTTAATAAATAGTCATGCCTTTTTTATTATGTTTCTCTTTAGACAATGGTTAGTTAGTATTTTCAGCAAGTTTTCGTTTACTAAAATTAAATTCGTCTCTTAAATTTGGTTAAAAATAGATTGTTCATGCATGGACTAGCTAGCTAATGGAATTCTGTTCTTGGGCTGGGGATTCCAAATCATGTAGAAGTTTCTATATTGGAGCAAGTTATAATTTCAAATATATATCTCCACAATCCATATTCATATTAGTGTAAAAGGTATGCTAGCCAACCCTAGTTAAAAAGAACCTAAATCTCCTCTAGGTGTTACTTTAACACGTGAGAAGAAATATTGTGAATTTCCTTAGTGTTTGTTTTTAGCCCTTCAATTATTATTTTTTCTTCTTCAATTTCATCCTTTTATATTACATTAGCTTTGAATTTAACATCATGATTTATTTTGATTTATTTTCAATGAAGTTATTAAAATGTCAAAGGAATATCCCAACATTATATTGATGCTTGATTATATATATATATAACTCAGTTTTGTTGCTTGTGGGAAAAAAAAAACAATTTTAGAGAACCAAATTTAAGGAAGACGAAACAATACAGGGCTTTTTTGTCTACTTTTCAAAACCATGCCTTTTGAAAAATTTATGCCTAAATATTTTTAGAAAATTTATTTTTGATCCCTTTGTTTTGATAGTTTAACCTTTTGGTCCAAAAGTTTATTTTATTTATATTTCAGTCTCTGAGTTGGAAAGAGAAGAGAGAAAATCCTTGAAAACATGAATTAGAGATAAAGTTGTTAATTTATCACATTCCAATCATAAAAGTCAATCTTGGTGTCAACAAGTTCCATCCAACAAAAAGAGTTTCATTGAGGTGTTTTTTTTTATCTTATCAGAAAATCTTTTCTAAGTGTTTTCAATGCAAAAAAGGTTAAAATAGTTTTTTTTTTAGATTTAGAAGTTAGAAACATGACTTTTTAGCCACCATAGATGTCTAGAGTCTAACAATAAAAGAAGCATCATCTGCCACTACCAATAATGTGTTGTTTGATTAAAAAAAAAGGTTAGGGAGACGATGCATCATCGGCCTAATCTAACTAAAAAAAATACAAATAAGTTAGGTGCATAGACCCACCCTTGCAAGCCCTCCTTGCACTTGACCTGCTTTTGTTTTTGTTTTTTTTCAATAATATTTCTAGTAGACCAAGGTTGCCGGGATAATTTTTTGAGCCCTTTGTTGTTGTTTTTTGAATTATAATTGGTCAAATAAAATAAATAAGTTACTTTTAGGATATCATTCCATTAAATACCATTCATTTTTAAAAAAAATAATATTATAATATCTTTTATTATATTCTCAAGCATTGTTTTGTACATCCCTTATTGATTGTTTTTTTAACTATTTTTTCTTAAAGTTTAATCAAAATCAATTATTATGATAAAAAATATTGTTTTTCAAAATTCTATTTCTTTTTATTCAATGAGCTACGCTTCTTATAGAAAAAGAATTACATGAATCACAAAGATAGGTTTCAAAAACAAAATACAATTTAGTTCTATAATTTTTGTCGCACATGGTACGGCGTCGCGGCGATCGTCCACTCTCGTATGTATCTAGCAAATATAGGGAGACAAGGAATTCTTGTATTTTATCGGTGGAAAGAGGGAATGAGAGTCGCCACTTAGTATTTTGGTCACTAGTAACCCTAACTGGTCTTAAAGATTGGATACAGGGACTGGTTGTGTAAAGGGAAGGTATTAGCACCCCAAATACGCCCTACCAAAGGTAAGCTGTATTGTTCGATTGTCTGATGAAAGCTAAGGTATTGTTATGTTTTCTAGTTGTTAGTGTGTCTAAAGTTTAAAAAAGTCCTTCACAGTAAGGAGATCCTTATCTTATCGGATAAAACCTAACTGTTCTAACATCAATAAAAAAGAACTACCTTTTTAATATCGAGAGTACATTTTACGTATAAATTCATAATCCCAGATACTAAAAGAAAAAAAAAAATTATACTGACATGAAAAGTATGTTATTATTTTATATTTGCATAAAAAATATCAAAACTTTAGTGTTTTATTTATACTAACACTTGTCTTTAGGGTTATGAAAAGCTGTTTAAAAAATAATTATTCTGATAAAACAAATGTCGCAAAAAAGGGTTTGCATTAATTAATAAGATACAAGGGGTGTTAATTAAAGAGATGCCTTTTTATCCTTATTTAATTCCTTTAAAAGTTTTTTTTTTTAAATCATTAATTTCCTACATATCTCAAAATGCTATATGAAAAAAACAATGATAAGAAAAGGAGGAATTATACTAGAAAGTTATTTTGTTTTGTTGAAATTTAAATTAGTGCTCTTCTTTTGAAAGAAAAAAAATATTTTGACATATAATTAGATAAAAAACAATTTGAAGAATTCCCTACAACACGATATTAAATATCTTAATCAATATTTATCTCTTAACTTTTTAATTTAGTCTTAGATTAAAATTAACAGATTTTTATTATTTATTGACATATAATTCTCGATCAATTTTGTTAAATATGTGCAACAAGTTTTCTTGAGTACAGAAACACGTTGATGACACCTATATTTTTTATATATAAAAGAAATTTTGATATGACCTATGGTGAAATGCAGGTAAAATGACTAGTAGAAACTAAAATTAATAGAACTTAATTAACAAAAACTACAACCCTTTGAAAAACAAAACATTGTTCACCTAGACTCAAGGGTCATGTTCGTTGGAACAATGTAATAGCGATGTTGCTTTTTCCATAAAAAATAATTGAACTAGCTATTAGCGGTTGTGAGGTCTTCGGACAAGGTCCATTCATTATTATTGTTGTAACTCATTTTTGAGCGCACACACAAGAAAAGAGAAAATACAAATAATAATAATAATAATAATAATAATAAATAATATATCAAAAAAAAAAAGAAGCACGAAACATTATCGTTTTGAACGGTATTGTGCTTCTTCTTCCCCTTCACATGCAGAGGCAGGGGAAGAAGACGTTTCTCTCCCCTGCAACGCACCCTCTCAATCATTCCCCCGACTTGTCCCCTCACGGACACCACCCACACCCGCATGCACTGTCACCACGCCAAAAGAAGAAGAGAATCATGCCATGCAGTGGCAGGGGTCGACGGTGCAGAGCTGCCTCACTCCACCCCGCCCTGCACCATGACAGGACAAGGCATCGTCACTCTCGCTCCCGCTGGCTATAAATACTGAGAGGTATAGAGAGAAAGGAGGTGGGGGGGCCGAGGAGGAGAAATGTTTTTTGGAGAAAAGAAGGAAGCAAGCTGCAGAAATGGGGAAGAAGAAGGAAAAAAAAAAGAAAACAGAGGGGGCAAAACTTTTGGGAAACGAACTTGAAGAAGAGAACCGAATAGAGAGAAGGAAGCAGGGGATTGCTTGAGAGAGGAACAGAGATTGTTTTGAAAACAGGGTAGACGAACAGAGAGGGGAAGGCTTGAGCTGACGAGAGAATAGAAGGAAAGAACAGAAAAACAAAAGAACAGGGGAGAGGAACTGTTAAACGTTTATTGTTTATTTGTTATTTGATTTACTCTGTATTTGAATAAGTTCCTATTTACCAGAACCAGTCAATTGTTTACCTATTCCTTAGGAAAATCCCAGCTGACTAGGTGACAGTTAGTCATGGGATAGATGCTGCATATTTTTCTACTTATCTATTATTTGTATTCCTATTTAAGTTGAACTCTTCTTAATGAAACAAATAGAGTTGCACTTCCACGTTTGTTGTTACAAAGCTTTAGCTTCACTGTCACGTTTTCAATACAAAACTTTAGCTTTGAATTAGTGCAGAACACTTAGTGTTCAACAAGTGGTATCAGAGCCAGAGAGTGTTAGAGTGTGACAAATCAGAAAGTTAAGGGAAAGACAGGGAAGAGAGATCGTGAGATTGAGAGAAACACTGGGAAACACAGGGAAAAAGAGAGATAGTGAGTTTTGTGAGTTTTGTGTCTTTTGCTGCAGCAAAGAAAATGGCATCAGAAAATAATTACGTGCAACCTGCAATCCCACGCTTTGATGGTCATTATGACCATTGGAGTATGTTGATGGAAAATTTCTTGAGGTCAAAGGAGTATTGGAGTCTTGTGGAACAAGGGATCAATGAACCAACGGTTGGAAGTGTGCTGACAGAAGCACAAACCAAAATCCTTGAAGATCAGAAACTGAAGGATCTTAAAGCAAAAAATTACTTGTTCCAAGCAATTGATCGGGGGATTTTAGAGACCATTCTTCACAAGAACACATCCAAGCAGATTTGGGACTCAATGAAGAAGAAGTATCAAGGGTCAACAAGAGTGAAGAGGGCGCAGCTTCAAACTCTTCGCAAAGAGTTTGAAATTCTCCACATGAATACTGGAGAGTCAGTCGATGGCTATTTTTCACGCACTCTTGCAATTGCAAATAGAATGCGAATACATGGTGATAAAATGGAGGATGTAACGATAATTGAGAAGATTCTTCGATCAATGTCTGCAAAGTTTAACTATGTAGTCTGCTCCATTGAAGAATCACACAACATTGAAGAACTTTCGATTGATGAGCTACAAAGCTCATTGCTATTGCATGAGCAGCGGATGGTGAGCATTATTCCTGAGGAACAAGTTCTGAAAGTATCAATGAATGGTGGAGTACCTTCAAGGGGATATGGAAGAGGTCGCAGCTGGGGCAGAGGAGGTACAGGCCGTGGTGGAAGAGGCCGTGGTTATGATCAAAAACCATTTGATAAATCACGAGTTCAATGCTATAATTGCCACAGGTATGGCCATTATCAGTATGAATGCACAGATAAAGAGGAGAAGGTGAATCTTGTAGAAGCTGAAGCCGAAGAAGAAATGCTTTTAATGGCATTTCTTGAAGAAGAAGAATCCAAATCAGACAAATGGTATTTGGATTCAGGGTGCAGTAACCACATGTGTGGAAACAAGGAATTATTTTCTTGTTTGAATGAAAATTACAAAGATACAGTAAAGCTTGGGAATGGCATGTTCATTACTGTCATGGGAAAGGGAAATGTGAGATTTTATGCAAAAGATAACACAGTGCAGACAATATCCAGTGTCTTCTACATTCCAGAATTGAAGAGTAATCTGATTAGTATGGGACAATTGCAAGAGAAGGGATATACAATAATCATTGCAGCAGGTTGTTGCAAAATACATCATCCAGAGAAGGGAGTAATTGCTGAAGCAAGAATGACAAGCAATCGCATGTTTCCATTATACATGCAGGATCAAATTCAAACATGTTTTTCCACGAAAATGCATGACTCAACTTGGTTATGGCATTTTCGTTATGGGCATCTAAATTTCGATGGCTTGAAGGCACTGCAAGAGAAAAACATGGTGACTGGGCTTCCTAAGATCACTTGTCCTACTGAATTATGTGAGGAATGTGTTGTGGGGAAACAACCTCGAGATTCCTTTCCAAAAGGAAAAGCTTGGCGAGCTGAACAAACTCTTCATTTGGTTCACTCGGACATCTGTGGACCAATTAATCCAACCTCAAATGGCAACAAGAGGTATTTTATCTCCTTTATAGATGATTGCAGTCGAAAGACATGGGTTTACTTCTTGCAAGATAAGTCTGAAGCTTTTACTGTGTTCAAGAAATTTAAAGCTCATAGTGAAAAGGAATGTGGTAATCCCATTAAAATCCTTCGAACAGACCGTGGTGGTGAATTTACTTCACATGAATTTGTAAATTTCTGTGAAATGCATGGAATACAAAGGCAACTTACAGCAGCATATTCACCACAACAGAATGGGGTGGCGGAACGAAGAAATCGTACAATTATGAACATGGTTCGTAGTATGTTACTGAAGGGAAAAATGCCGAAGAGTTTCTGGCCTGAAGCAGTTAAATGGAGTGTTCATATATTGAATCGTTGCCCTACGTTTGCTGTAAAGAATATTACACCAACAGAAGCCTGGTGTGGATCTAAGCCTATGGTTGATCACTTCAGAATCTTTGGGTGCATAGCATATGCACATGTTCCAGATGCCAAAAGAACAAAGCTGGATGACAAGGCAGTAAAGTGTGTATTTCTTGGAGTTAGTGAGGAATCAAAAGCTTACAAGCTTTATAATCCAATCACCAGAAACATAGTCATCAGTCGTGATGTTCAGTTTGATGAAGAAAACACATGGGATTGGAAGAAAACAGATGCAAATCTGTTTCAAGATTCTAACCTGTATGAAGATGCAAGCTACGGAACAGAAGAGGGTTTTATTGGTGATCGCAGAATTGAGTCTCACATTCAGCCACCTGAATGTGAAATTCACACAGAAGAGCAGCTGCAAGTTCCTATTCCACATGAAGGAACCATTGTTCCACATGGTGAAGGGACATCCAACATACCTCAACGGCAAAGAACAGCTCCTGCATGGATGAATGACTATGTCAATGGAAATGAATTTTCTGATGAAGATACCTTTGCTCAGTTTGCTTTATTTGCAGGTTCTGATCCTATAAAATTCGAAGATGCAGTAAAAGAAGACAAATGGAGAAGAGCTATGGATACAGAGATTCATGCCATCAACAAAAATAACACTTGGGAACTTGTGGATCTTCCAAGAGGACAGAAAACTATTGGTGTAAAGTGGGTCTATAAGACCAAGTTAAATGAGAATGGGGAGATTGACAAGCACAAGGCTCGTCTAGTGGTAAAGGGTTACAAACAGCAGCATGGCATCGATTATGATGAGGTATTTGCCCCAGTAGTCAGGCATGATACCATTCGTCTTGTAATTTCATTGGCAGCACAACACACTTGGCCTATTTTTCAGATGGACGTAAAGTCTGCTTTCCTGAATGGGGACTTGGAAGAGCAAGTTTATGTTGATCAGCCTTCTGGATATGTGAAGCAAGGATATGAGGAGCAGGTTTACAAATTGAACAAAGCTTTATATGGACTGAAACAAGCTCCTAGAGCTTGGTACAGTCGTATAGATGCGTTCTTCACTAAGGCAGGTTTCAGAAAATGCCCACATGAACACACTTTATTTGTTAAAACTGCAGGTGGAGGTAAATTCCTGTTTGTGTGTTTATACGTGGATGATCTTATTTACACTGGGAATGATGGGATTTTGCTTCAAGAATTCAAAGACTCCATGAAAGCTGAATTTGAGATGACTGATTTGGGTATGATGCGTTATTTTCTTGGAATTGAAGTCATGCAATCAACAACTGGAATCTTCATTACGCAGAAGAAATATGCAAAAGAGATCTTGGAAAGATTTCATTATCAAAATTGCAATCCAGTCAAGAATCCAATTGAACCAGGACTGAAGCTACATAAGGATCTTGATGGACAAAGAATCGACAGCACCTATTACAAACAAATGGTTGGGAGCTTAATGTACTTAACGGCTACTAGGCCGGATGTTATGTGTGCAGTGAGTCTTCTTAGCAGGTACATGGAGTCACCAACAAGTCTGCATTCCCAAGCTGCGAAGAGAGTGTTTCGTTATTTACAGGGAACAATTGATTTCGGTATACACTATAAGAAAGGAGAAGCTTCAAGACTCATTGGCTATGCTGACAGTAATTACGCAGGTGATTTAGACGACAGGAGAAGCACTTCAGGAAGCGTGTTCATGATGAATTCAGGTGCTGTGTCTTGGTCTTCAAGAAAACAACAGGTGGTTACTCTATCCACAACCGAAGCAGAGTTCATAGCCGCAGCAACATCAGCATGTCAAGCCATATGGCTGAGAAGAATTCTTGATGATCTGCATTTTCAGCAACATGATCCTACAATAATTCACTGTGACAGCAGCTCAGCAATCAAGCTTTCTAAAAATCCAGTCCTTCACGGGAGAAGCAAGCACATAGATGTGCGATATCATTTCCTTCGTGATCTTTCAAATGAAGGGACCATCGAATTGGTTTACTGCCGAAGTGAAGATCAAATCGCAGACATCATGACAAAGGCACTGAAATTGGATGCATTTGAAAAACTGCGTAATTTACTTGGAATGTGTTCGTTTCAGGTTCTTGAGCAAGGAAATTGATGACAGCAGCTATGTTGTTTGTTTAATAAAACTGCTATGATGAAACCTCCATAGTAGTACCATCTTAAACTGTTTTTTGCAGAAATCAGTTTAAGGGAGGGTGTTAAACGTTTATTGTTTATTTGTTATTTGATTTACTCTGTATTTGAATAAGTTCCTATTTACCAGAACCAGTCAATTGTTTACCTATTCCTTAGGAAAATCCCAGCTGACTAGGTGACAGTTAGTCATGGGATAGATGCTGCATATTTTTCTACTTATCTATTATTTGTATTCCTATTTAAGTTGAACTCTTCTTAATGAAATAAATAGAGTTGCACTTCCACGTTTGTTGTTACAAAGCTTTAGCTTCACTGTCACGTTTTCAATACAAAACTTTAGCTTTGAATTAGTGCAGAACACTTAGTGTTCAACAGGAACAGTAACTCATCTCTCTCTCTGGTTTCTCTCCCTCCACCGTTGGAAGCTGCGCCACCGTCATTTTGCCTTGTCACCAGCAGCGCCGCCAACAACAGCTGCCACCAGCAGCAACAGAGGAGAAACCGAAACAAAACAGTGAAGGAGAAAGAACAAGTGAGAGAGCAGAGACAGAGAGGAAGGAAAGCGCAGAGGAAGGGAGACCACCGTCTTCACCAGCGAAGCCATCGTCTGCTCCTCCAGCACGACCACTGTGTCTCTGCACCAAGAGAAGAAGAACAACCGCAGAAGAATCACCGTCTGTCGCTGCTCACCGAGAACGGTCACCACGAGCCACCGTCGGCCCAACCACCACGCTCCCTCCTCCCCTTTTCTGGCTCCTCTGCTGTGTTCACCATTTGCATGCAGAACGTGAGCAATTCACGTTCTGCAGCAAAGTGGAAAATAATTATATATAACGGGTTACTGTGGCATGCACAGTAACCCGCTATTTGTTTTTTGGGCTGGAACATCAGCCCAGCCCACGCGGCTGGGTTGAGTCCAGCCACAACAAGGTTCTCTTTTGGGCCGGTCCTGGCCCAATTTCATTTTGGGTTGATTTCAGCCCAGCCTCTTTTTGGGCCGGGCCGGCCGAGTCAAAAAAATATTCAAAAATCATTTTGGGAAAATTTGTGATATTCCCGCGCATTTTTCTACGTCATTTTGATTAATATCGGGTAGTATTTTTATACCGTAAAAATACAAATCCGGTATTAAAATACCCGGTTTTCGTCAAAACATAAAAAAAAACATGTCTTTGTTTTCATGCATACGGCCCGGTCTCTCAAAAAAAATAAAATCATATTGTATTTACATACAACAAAGAAAACTTCAAATATATATATATATATATATATATATATATATATTAGCTTGCATTTTGGCTTTAATAACCAATTTATTAAAGTTACGAGAACTCGGCTAATATTTCAAAAAAAAGAAAAAAATATTTTGTTTTGTTTTAATGTCTGAGATTATGAATTTATACGTAAAACATATTGTCGATATTAAAAATATAGTTCTTTTATAGACTTTAGAACGGTTAGGTTTTACCCCATAAGATAAGAACCTTCTTATTGAGGAGAGTTTTTCTTGAACCATAGACTGACCAACAATTAAAAAAACATAACAAGACCTTATTTTTTATCAGACAATAAAACAATGCACCGTACCTTAGGTAGGGCATATTTGAGATGCTAATACCTTCCCTTTACGCAATCAGTCTCTGTACCCGATCTTTGAGACCAGTTAGGGTTCCTAGTGACCAAAATATTAGGTGGCGACTCCCATTCCATTTTTTCCACTGATAAGAGATAAGAATTCCTTGTCTCCCCATATCTGCCAAAATAGACATACATACCACACCTGATGAGGGTGGTAGGGTGATCGTCGCGACACCGCACACGTGCGACAATTATCAAATTGTTCGGGGCGCAAGTAGATCGTTTTCCATTTTAAAAGCACAGTGAAACAACTAAAATTTTCAAGGAAGCAAAACTTTTGGAGGTGGCGTCTAAGGGCATTTTCATCTTTTCACACTAGTATTTTGGTGATGGTTATGTTGGATAAGGGGCAATTTGGTATTTTAATACATGTAAAATATAATTAAAAAAAACGTAACCGGCACATGCAAGGCACTCATCAACGCGTCCTGGAGGCAAAAAAAATCCGGTTTTGTCCTTTTGTATTTAATTAATTTGGAATTAAAGTACATTGTGTTTTTCTTTTTGAAAAAGGTTTTTTGTTGCCCGATTATCACAATTACTTTTTTTTTGGTCTATTTAATATCATTGTTTTTTTTTTAAAAAAAAATTTAATTAAAATAAAATCAACTTATTTGATTCAGTTGATTCTACAAGCTCAACATTATTTATTTTTTATACGAGAAGAAATGGCCCTGCGGTGTAAAGTGGGTTGTTGAGCTAGTGTTTTAGCTAAAGCATCAATTTAAGCAACCTTGAAGTTTCGCAATAAAGTTTTCTTCCTTGGAATGATTGTGAAATCAATGGAAATTAAGTTATGATCCAATCAATATCACAAATAAAAATTATTGCATGCATATTTCAATTATTTGGATGAAGCTGTGCCGAGGCTGTTGTAAATGGAATCTTAATTTCATCGACAAAAATAAAGGAATCCAAACTTATTGATTAGTACAGTGCTTGAAACGAAATCAAAAGCCTTTGCCGTGATTTGCTCTACCAGTGTTGTCTTCGGCATTGGTCGTTAAAAAAATCATCCCACGTATCGGTTGGTTCGTCTCGGTTTTAATTAAAAAATTAAATAAATTAAGGAGATGGAATCTTCCCCCATTCCATTAATTATTGACAGTCATGGTTCGATCGTTGATCACACGTCCACGGTACACTGGCAAGAAGAAGAAGATGATGGAAGTTCTAACCAATGGGATGTGTTGGTTATTATATGTAGACGTACAAAGTTATTAACTACTCCTTCCATATCACAAGTTATTATCACAAACATGATCTAGTTGGTCTAATTTCTATTACCCGAGTCGCGGGTTTGGAAAGTTAATGCTCATTGGCATTGTTTTTTTTTATATAACTAATTTTCCTTTTTGATACCATCATTTGACATTTTTTTTTATATATATAAAAAACAGGCTTTGTAATTCTCTTTGTTTTCTTTTCTTTTGGGTTATCATTATTTCATTAACTGAGCTGCAGGTTTGACAGGTTAACTCGGGTTGACTCGGTCATGCCATAAAAATTTAATATTAAATAAAAGCTAAAAGAGTAATAAATCAAATTTCATACACTTAAATCTTGAATTATATATATATATAATTTTTCTTCTAAACATGTATGAAAGTTAGAGCACCCATCTTTTTTATCCAACTCTATATAAAATTTCATGAACAATAGTTATAAATTTCAGAATAATAACACATCAAGATATTCGTACTCGACGTGAGGAAGGTCTTACTCTCAATTTCAACTTAATTAGTGTATTTGGATTTACATAGTTATGAAATATTTGATAACGATTTGTTATTGACCTTTAATTTATCAAAAACAACTTAATAATGATAGTTGATCACACGTATGTACACGGGCAAGAAGAAGAAGATGATGGAATCTTCCCCCATCTTATTTCACCAGTGATTTTCCGTCAGCAAGTTTTTTTAACATGTTATTTTATAAAACAATTATGAAAAAATAAAGAAAAGAACAAAAAAAAATGACATAAATAGACTAAGTATAGGGTGATAAATATTTCTAAGTGTAAAAACTAAAAAGAAAATTTTCAAAACAAGTATAAAGAAAAAAAAGTTAGCTAGCAAAGATAATTTGTTTTTTTTAAAATTTTATTTTAAAAAATGCCGTTTGGTTTGGTTTAGGTTTCTCAAATCAAAAACAGAAAAATGAGCCAAACAGATTTTCTTTAATTTTTCTATTAAGTATTTTCAATTTAATATTTTTCTATTAAGAAAAATATTGAGATCATGGAAGTTTGAACTCCGAATCTTGATGCTACACTTATATTTTAAATTAATTGGCGCACATATTACTCCAAATTTGACTTCAAAGCTCCAAACGTCTTCTATGCCCCAAACGTAGAATTAAGGCTAGTCACATAGAAAGAAGCTGGTTACAAAACTGGGTCTATAAAACCCCATTGCGCTTGTTTTGAATTTGTTGTGCCAATAAAAAAACACTCACTTACAAGGCTGTAGACGCATATACTCTTATACGTACCATGGCCGCAAAAAAATGCAATACTCGTATTTTTCTGCCATTTCTCCTTATTTTAGCTGCATGGGCAACAAAAATAGCTTGTCGTCCTCTTGATGAGCAGGAATATATGTTGAAGAGGCATGAAGAATGGATGGCTCAACATGGACGTGTCTATGGAGACATGAAAGAGAAGGAGAAACGATACTTGATTTTTAAGGAAAATATTGAACGTATAGAAGCATTTAACAACGGTTCTGACCGCGGATACAAGCTTGGTGTGAACAAATTCGCAGACTTGACCAATGAAGAATTTCGTGCTATGTATCATGGGTACAAGAGACAATCATCCAAATTGATGTCTTCATCATTTAGATATGAAAATCTAAGTGACATACCAACTTCAATGGATTGGAGAAATGATGGTGCAGTCACCCCAGTTAAAGACCAAGGCACTTGTGGTAAGTATACTTAATAATTTATCATAATAAACGGAATGTTGCCTTTTGGGTATATCAATTTTGTTTTTTGCCATAAGTAATGAATAAGTATTATAATATTTTGAAAATACTTTTTAACAAATATTAAGTGATTTATGATTATTTAATTAAGCGTGAATATATTTTTTATAATAGTGATTTTTAAGTGTAAAAAGCTAAAAAAATAAAAGTTGATTAGAATGATAATATATATATATATAGAAATAAAGTCACATAACAACACTAACGTCTTTGGTTGTGTAGTTAAAAAATAACAATGGAGAAATTTTTTATCTTAAATAAAAAAAATGGACCCCATAAAGTGTAACAATATCAGATCCTTTTAAGTAATTAAGACTTGAGAAAAACTAGAGTCCGATTTGATATAATTCATAAATAACAACCTTCATAAACTTGTTTGTATATAAAGTGGGGATATATAATTACTCCTAGTATTCTTTAATTGCCATAAGTAAATACGGGAAGTTTCACACATCAGTTCTGATCCCTGCTTCAATGATTCTGCTCGTTGATTTATAATTATGTTGAATGGTAGGGTGTTGCTGGGCATTTTCCACAGTGGCAGCAATAGAGGGAATTATAAAGCTTCAGACAGGTAACTTAATATCATTATCAGAGCAACAGCTTGTGGACTGTACTGCTGGAAATAAAGGCTGTCAAGGTGGTCTCATGGACACTGCTTTCCAATATATTATACGAAACGGAGGGCTAACAAGTGAAGATAATTACCCCTACCAAGGAGTAGATGGCACTTGCAGTAGCGAGAAGGCAGCATCTACTGAAGCACAAATAACTGGGTATGAAGACGTGCCACAGAATAATGAAAACGCTCTCCTGCAGGCTGTGGCCAAACAGCCAGTATCTGTCGCTGTTGACGGTGGTGGGAACGATTTCCGGTTTTATAAAAGTGGTGTCTTCGAAGGGGATTGTGGGACAAACCTAAACCATGGGGTTACTGCAATTGGATATGGTACTGACAGTGATGGGACTGATTATTGGTTGGTAAAGAATTCGTGGGGAACCAGTTGGGGTGAAAATGGGTATATGAGGATGCGAAGAGGCATCGATTCAAGCGAAGGCCTATGTGGTGTTGCAATGGATGCTTCTTATCCAACTGCATGAGTAAACGTTAAGGGTCGTGTGATTAATATTATACTAAATAGTCAAAAATATATTCTACTTGATTATAGTTACGGTTTGGAAAGTTTGTAAACAGTGACGTGTGTTTGTCATTGTGGTAGCTTTTACGGTTGCGGTTTGGAAAAAATAGGCTTAAGAAAATCACATTTAGTTGTTGTTGGTTGTGTTCAAATACGTGTTTTGTTAAAAATACGGTTGAAATTATTATTAAATAAAAAGTTATTAAAAGGTGTTTGGTTAAAACTGTTGTTGAAGGTGTTGTTAATAATAAAATGACATTATTCTGCACGAGATTATTAATACGTCATTAACACAACAGTGCGATATTAAGATTTTATTTTTATTGTTTCATTAAACTAGCTCTAATCTCATCATGAACATAATCCATTTGAGAAGGTCTCTGATATCCGTTGCTTTGCTAGCCTGTAACGACATCAGTTAAAAATTCTTCTCTTCTCTAGAGCTAGCATTCGAGTTATTAAAGACTTGAAACTTGGTTGGCTGTGTTAGTGCAAAATAAAAGAAATGAATGTCGTTGATATGCTCAAGGCATTGAAAGTTTGTTAGTTACCGATATTAAGATCCTGTTTGCAGCTTCGTCGACATTAGTAGATTATGGAGCCCTTGTGTTTTGTATCTTATAAGACCATAATTGATGTTGCATATTTTGTGAGATTCTGGGATGATAACATATATGTTAAATATTTAATAGAATTATTATTATGCTAGGAATTTTATGAGATGTTGGGTTTAAATATTAGTTAAATTCATGATTACCTAATGTCGAATTTTTCATTGATACTTGTCGCACGTGTGCGGCGTCATAATGATCGTCCACCTTGTTGGTTTGGGTATTTATCCAGGTAATCGGGAAAATGGGGCAGATAAGTATTCTTTAATTGCCATAAGTAAATACGGGAAGTTTCACAGAGTTCTGATCCCTGCTTCGATGATTCTGCTCGTTGATTTATAATTATGTTGAATGGTAGGATGTTGCTGGGCATTTTCCGCAGTGGCAGCAATAGAAGGAATTATAAAGCTTAAGACAGGTAACTTAATATCATTATCAGAGCAACAGCTTGTGAACCGTGATGTTGGAAATAAAGGCTGTCACGGTGGTCTCATGGACACTGCTTTCCAATATATTATACGAAACGAAGGGCTAACAAGTGAAGATAATTACCCCTACCAAGGAGTAGATGGCACTTGCAGTAGCGAGAAGGCAACATCTATTGCAGCAGAAATTACAGGGGATGAAAACGTGCCAAAGAATAATGAAAACGCTCTCCTGCAAGCTGTGGCCAAACAGCCAGTATCTGTTGGTGTTGACGGTGGTGGGAACGATTTCCAGTTTTATAAAAGTGGTGTCTTCAATGGGGATTGTGGGACACAGCAAAACCACGCGGTTACTGCAATTGGATATGGTACTGACAGTGATGGGACTGATTATTGGTTGGTGAAGAATTCATGGGGAACCAGTTGGGGTGAAAGTGGGTATACGAGGATGCAAAGAGGCATCGGTGCAAGCGAAGGGCTATATGGCGTTGCCATGGATGCTTCTTATCCAACTGCATGAGTAAACGTTAAGGGTCGTGTGATTAATATTATACTAAATAGTCAAAAATATATTCTACTTGATTATAGTTACGGTTTGGAAAGTTTGTAAACAGTGACGTGTGTTTGTCACGGGTATGATTTGAAAAAAATAGGTTTAAGAAAATCATTTTTAGTTGTTGTTGGTTGTGTTCACATACGTGTTTTTGTTAAAAATACGGTTGAAATTATTATTAAATAAAAAGTAATTAAAAGGTGTTTGGTTAAAACTGTTGTTGAAAGTGTTGTTAATAATAAAATGACATTATTCTGCATGGGATTATTAATACGTCATTAACATAACAGTGCGATATTAAGATTTTATTTTTATTGTTTCATTAAACTAGCTCTAATCTCATCATGAACATAATCCATTTGAGAAGGTCTCTGATATCCGTTGCTTTGCTAGCCTGTAACGACATCAGTTAAAAAATCTTCTCTTCTATAAAGCTAACATTCGAGTTATTAGAGACTTGAAACTTGGTTGGCTGTGTTAGTGCAAAATAAAAGAAATGAACGTCGTTGATATGCTCAAGGCATTGAAAGTTTGTTAGTTACCGATATTAAGATCCTGTTTGCAGCTTCGTTGACATTAGTAGATTATGGAGCCCTTGTGTTTTGTATCTTATAAGAACATAAATATTGATGTTGCGTATTTTGTGAGGTTTTGGGATGATAACATATATGTTAAATATTTAATATAATTATTATTATGCTAGGAATTTTATGAGATGTTGGGTTTAAATATTAGTTAAATCCATTATTACCTAATGTAGAATTTTTCGTTGATACTTGTCGCACGTGTGCGGCGTCGCGATGATCGTCCACTTTGTTGGTTTGGGTATTTATCCAGGTAATCGGGAAAATGGGGCAGATAAGAAATTCTTGTTTTTTATCCGTGGAAAGCGCGAATGGGAGCCGCCACCTAGTATTTTGGTCACTAGAAACCCTAACTGGTCTTAGGGATTGGGCACGGGGACTAGTTGTGTAAATGGAAGGTATTAGCACCGCAAATACGTCTTACCTAAGGTAAGCTGCATTGTTCAATTGTCTTATAAAAGTTAAGGTATTGTTGTGTTTTCTAATTGTTGGTCTGTCCAAAGTTAAAGAAAAGTCTTTCCCGGTAAGGAGATCTTTATCTTATCGGATAAATCCTGATCATTCTAAAGTCTATATATAAAAGAACTACCCTTGAATATCAAGAATACGTTTTACGTATAAATTCATAATTCTAGATACTAAAAGAAAACAAAATATTTTTTGGGTATTTTTTGAAATATTTTTTGGGTATTTTTTGGGTTCCTAGTGACCAAAATACTAGGTGACGACTCCCATTCTATTTTTTCCACTGATAAGAGATAAGAATTCCTTGTCTCCCCATATCTGTCAAGATAGACATATATACCACACTTGATGAGGGTGGTAGGGTGATCGCCGCGACACTGCACACGTGCGACAATTATCAAATTGTTCGGGGCGCAAGTAGATTGTTTTCCATTTTAAAAGCATAGTGAAACAACTAAAATATTCAAGGAAGCAAATTTTTGGAGTTGGTGTATAAGGGCATTTTCATCTTTTCACACTAGTATTTTGGTGATGGTTATGTTGGATAAGGGGCAATTTGGTATTTTAATAAATGTAAAATATAATTAAAAAAAAGTAACCGACACATGCAAGGCACTCATCAACGCTTGGGAGGTGTGTGTGCGCGCATCCTGGAGGAAAAAACAATGCTCTTTTATCGTGTCGTTAAAATCCTCGCAGCTTCCTCTTCCTATTAGAGCAGTGCCCGTAGTCATTAGTGAGGTGGTTTTTTGTTAGCGACACTTTCTTTCTTTTTCCCTCTTTTCTCTTATCTCCTCCCCTCAAAATTCATGCTAGCCATGCAAAATTTTGGAGTGGTCCTTTTTTTTTATTTATTAAGATTTCAAATTTAAACATTTTGTAAAATTTTGATTTGTTTCAATTTCATCTTTCAATCCAAATTTATGATATTTTTTTTTCAATTTAATCCTTATTCTTTTGATTTGATTTTGCTCCTTTTGTTAAATTAATTTTTCTTTTAAATTTCACCCTTCAATAAAAAAAACTAGTTTCCCTCTAATTTATTTATTTTTATTTCAATGTTGAACTTAATTCTTTTAATTGCAATTTTTTTGTCTTAGATCCTTTTGTATAATTGATTTTTTTCATAATTTCATCCCTCAACTCTTGATTGGTTGGGAGTTGAAACTCATGGTTTTTCTAGGTGGAGTGTTTCCGGTCTAATAACCTGCATCGCGGGTTTGGAAAGTTAATGCGCATTGACATTAATTTTTTTATAACTAATTTTTCTTTCTCTTTTTTGTTATCATTGTCTCATGACCCGGGCTGCGAGTTTAGCAGGTTAACCTGGGTTGACTCGGTCTTTTTTATATAGCTATTATTTTAAAGAAATTTTAACTTTTTTTCAGTCCTGTCCTTCAAAATCCAGTTTTGTCCTTCTGTATTTAATTGGTTGAGAATTGAGCTACATTGTTTTTTCTTTTTTGAAAAAGATTTTTTGTTGCCAGATTATCACAATTACTTTTTTTGGTCTATTTGATCTTCATCTTTTGTTCTTTCCTCTTTTAATCGAAATACACAGTTTCACTTAATGTGAAACAATGTTGTTTTCTGCCCTCAATCAAAATTAGGTTTTTCCTAATATGAATCAAGCCAAACCTCATATTAGTCCTCCGCCATCTGGGTCTTTCACTCCATGGTCCTTGGACTATCAATTTTCATCTTTTTGTCTCTTAATTTCTTTCAATTCAACCCCTGACCGAATTAGAATATATCCTCTAAATTCTCTACTTTATTCATTTCAGTCATTGGTCATTTAATTCTTTATTTTTAAGCCAAAATAACTTCAACTTCAATTTTCTTCTTCAATTAATCTCTTAATTGATTTTCTAACTTGGTTCTTTATTTCAAAATCATCTTTGAACTTAGAATTTCTTTCAATTTCATCCATATTAAATCAAATTAATCTCTTTTATCAATTTCTTCTTCAATTATGCCCTCAATTATGGCCTTAAAATTCCGAAACTCAATTTTTGCATGTGAAACTCAATTATTGGTCCAAGTTTCAACCCAAGATGTGTATTTTTAATTGTTTTTGTATTTGTTTTAATTTTTTATAAAATTTTCAAGATTTGTATGACACACAAAAATTAAATAAAAATAAATAAATGATTAAAATTATTGAAAATATATATTTTCTTAATTTTTCAAACATGTACACAAATTGGGTTACAACAAGGTATGTGTATTATCAAGCTCGACCTGATATTTATACATTTAGTGTTTTATTTATACTAACCCTTGGTTTTAGGGTTATGAAAAGTTGTTTGAAAAATAATTATTCTGATAAAACAAATGTCGCAAAAAAGGGTTTGCATTAATTAATAAAATACAAGGGGTGTTAATTAAAGAGATGCCGTTTTATCCTTATTTAATTCCTTTAAAAGTTTTTTTTTAAATCATTAATTTCCTACATATCTCAAAATGCTATATTAAAAAAACAATGATAAGAAAAGGAGGAATTATACTAGAAAGTTATTTTGTTTTTAAATTAGTGCATGCTCTTCTTTTGAAAGAAAAAAAATATTTTGACATATAATTAGATAAAAAAATTTGTCAGAATTCCCTACAACAACATGAGATTAAATATCTTAATCTATATTTATCTCTTAACTTTTTAACTTAGTCTTAGATTAAAATTAACAGATTTTTAGTATTTATTGACATATAATTCTCGATCAATTTTGTTAAATATATGCACCAAGTTTTATATAAAAACTTTTGATATGACCTATGGTGAAATGCAGGTAAACTGACAAGTAGAAACTAAAATTAATAGAACTTAATTAACAAAAACTACAACTCTTTGGAAAAAAAAAACATTGTTCACCTAGATTCAAGGGCCATGTTCGTTGGAACAATGTAATAACGATTTTGCTCTTTTCATAAAAAATAATTGAACTAGCTATTGGCGGTTGTGAGGTCTTTGCATAAGGTCCATTAGTTATTATCAAATTGTTCGGGGCGCAAGTAGATCGTTTTCCATTTTAAAAGCACAGTGAAACAACTAAAATATTCAAGGAAGCAAAACTTTTGGAGGTGGCGTCTAAGGGCATTTTCATCTTTTCACACTAGTATTTTGGTGATGGTTATGTTGGATAAGGGGCAATTTGGTATTTTAATACATGTAAAATATAATTAAAAAAAAAACGTAACCGGCGCATGCAAGGCACTCATCAACGAGTCCTGGAGGCAAAAAAAAATGCTCTTTTATCGTGTCGTTAAAATCCTCGCAGCTTCCTCTTCCTATTAGAGCAGTGCTCGTAGTCGTTGGTGAGGTGGTTTTTTGTTGGCGACACTTTCTTTCTTTTTCCCTCTTTTCTCTTATCTACTCCCCTCAAAATTCATGCTAGCCATGCAAAATTTTGGAGTGGTCCTTTTTTTATTAAGATTTTAAATTTGACCATTTTGTAAAATTTTGATTTGTTTCAATTTCATCTTTCAATCCAAATTTATGATATATTTTTTTTCAATTTAATTCTCATTCTTTTGATTTGATTTTGCTCCTTTTGTTAAATTAATTTTTCTTTTAAATTTCACCCTTCAATAAAAAAAAACTAGTTTCCCTCTAATTTATTTATTTTTATTTCAATGTTGAACTTAATTCTTTTAATTGCAATTTTTTGTTTTATATCCTTTTGTATAATTGATTTTTTTCATAATTCCATCCCTCAATATTCGATTGGTTGGGCGTTGAAACTCATGGTTTTTCTAGGTGGAGTGTTTCCGGTCTAATAACCTGCATTGCGGCTTTGGAAAGTTAATGCGCATTGACATTAATTTTTTTATAACTAATTTTCTTTTTTTTTTGGGTTATCATTGTCTCATGACCTGGGCTGCGAGTTTAGCAGGTTAACCCGGGTTGACTCGGTTTTTTTTATATAGCCATTATTTTAAAGAAATTTTAATTTTTTTTCAGTCATGTCTTTCAAAATCCGGTTTTCTCCTTTTGTATTTAATTAGTTGGGAATTGAAGTACATTGTGTTTTCCTTTTTGAAAAAGGTTTTTTGTTGCCCGATTATCACAATTACCTTTTTTTGGTCTATTTAATATCATTGCTTTTTTTTAAAAAAAAAATTTAATTAAAATAAAATCAACTTATTTGATTCAGTTGATTCTACGAGCTCAACATTATTTATTTTTTATACGAGAAGAAATGGCCCTGCGGTGTAAAGTGGGTTGTTGAGCTAGTGTTTTAGCTAAAGCATCAATTTAAGCAACCTTGAAGTTTCGCAATAAAGTTTTCTTCCTTGGAATGATTGTGAAATCAATGGAAATTAAGTTATGATCCAATCAATATCACAAATAAAAATTATTGCATGCATATTTCAATTATTTGGATGAAGCTGTGCCGAGGCTGTTGTAAATGGAATCTTAATTTCATCGACAAAAATAAAGGAATCCAAACTTATTGATTAGTACAGTGCTTGAAACGAAATCAAAAGCCTTTGCCGTGATTTGCTCTACCAGTGTTGTCTTCGGCATTGGTCGTTAAAAAAATCATCCCACGTATCGGTTGGTTCGTCTCGGTTTTAATTAAAAAATTAAATAAATTAAGGAGATGGAATCTTCCCCCATTCCATTAATTATTGACAGTCATGGTTCGATCGTTGATCACACGTCCACGGTACACTGGCAAGAAGAAGAAGATGATGGAAGTTCTAACCAATGGGATGTGTTGGTCTGTTCCTTTATCAAAATCTAAGCCCCAAATTTCCACTGAGCTTCTTGACTCCTGTGGTTGGACCCCTAGGACCCTTCCTTGGTTGCCGTGATTTGCTCTCTTCTAGTACTTTTTTTTTTAAGATCTCATCTAAATCTTGATTCATTTGTTCCTTGTCCACACAAGACGGTGATTATGCAAGTTTGATGCTTGATTTTGTAACGAGCATGCGTGATTAATGTTTTTGACACGTTAATATACATGCAGTCATGCTTTTTTATTTATTAACAATTCTACTGAAATTTTAGAAAAATTTCCTTTATATGTAGACGTACAAAGTTATTAACTACTCCTTCCATATCACAAGTTATTATCACAAACATGATCTAGTTGGTCTAATTTCTATTACCCGAGTCGCGGGTTTGGAAAGTTAATGCTCATTGGCATTGTTTTTTTTTATATAACTAATTTTCCTTTTTGATACCATCATTTGACATTTTTTTTTATATATATAAAAAACAGGCTTTGTAATTCTCTTTGTTTTCTTTTCTTTTGGGTTATCATTATTCATTAACTGAGCTGCAGGTTTGACAGGTTAACTCGGGTTGACTCGGTCATGCCATAAAAATTTAATATTAAATAAAAGCTAAAAGAGTAATAAATCAAATTTCATACACTTAAATCTTGAATTATATATATAATTTTTCTTCTAAACATGTATGAAAGTTAGAGCACCCATCCTTTTTATCCAACTCTATATAAAATTTCATGAACAATAGTTATAAATTTCAGAATAATAACACATCAAGATATTCGTACTCGACGTGAGGAAGGTCTTACTCTCAATTTCAACTTAATTAGTGTATTTGGATTTACATAGTTATGAAATATTTGATAACAATTTGTTATTGACCTTTAATTTATCAAAAACAACTTAATAATGATAGTTGATCACACGTATGTACACGGGCAAGAAGAAGAAGATGATGAAATCTTCCCCCAACCTATTTCACCTGTGATTTTCCGTCAGCAAGTTTTTTTAACATGTTATTTTATAAAACAAATATGAAAAGATAAAGAAAAGAACAAAAAAAAATTGACATAAATAGAATAAGTATAGGGTGATAAATATTTGTAAGTGTAAAAAATAAAAAAAAATTTCAAAAGAAGTATAAAGAAAAAAAAGTTAGCCAGCAAAGATAATTTGTTTTTTTATTTATTTATTTTATTTTAAAAAATGCCGTTTGGTTTGGTTTAGGTTTCTCAAATCAAAAACAGAAAAATGAGCCAAACAGATTTTCTTTAATTTTTCTATTAAGAAAAATATTGAGATCATGGAAGTTTGAACTCCGAATCTTGATGCTACACTTATATTTTAAATTAATTGGCGCACATATTACTCCAAATTTGACTTCAAAGCTCCAAACGTCTTCTATGCCCCAAACGTAGAATTAAGGCTAGTCACATAGAAAGAAGCTGGTTACAAAACTGGGTCTATAAAACCCCATTGCGCTTGTTTTGAATTTGTTGTGCCAATAAAAAAACACTCACTTACAAGGCTGTAGACGCATATACTCTTATACGTACCATGGCCGCAAAAAAATGCAATACTCGTATTTTTGTGCCATTTCTCCTTATTTTAGCTGCATGGGCAACAAAAATAGCTTGTCGTCCTCTTGATGAGCAGGAATATATGTTGAAGAGGCATGAAGAATGGATGGCTCAACATGGACGTGTCTATGGAGACATGAAAGAGAAGGAGAAACGATACTTGATTTTTAAGGAAAATATTGAACGTATAGAAGCATTTAACAACGGTTCTGACCGCGGATACAAGCTTGGTGTGAACAAATTCGCAGACTTGACCAATGAAGAATTTCGTGCTATGTATCATGGGTACAAGAGACAATCATCCAAATTGATGTCTTCATCATTTAGATATGAAAATCTAAGTGACATACCAACTTCAATGGATTGGAGAAATGATGGTGCAGTCACCCCAGTTAAAGACCAAGGCACTTGTGGTAAGTATACTTAATAATTTATCATAATAAACGGAATGTTGCCTTTTGGGTATATCAATTTTGTTTTTTGCTTTTTGCTTTTTGCTTTTTCTCGAGAGTCCTTGAGGTTTATTTGTTTTTCATTTAGGTACCCCAAATATTCTGGTTGTGCACCTAAACTAAAAACTATTTTGTAAGAATTTAAACTAATATATAAAAAATTCCAAACTTAAAGTTCTTATGTTAAATTGATGGATTTTTTACAGAATCTTTTGATTGAACAATAAAAATAAAAAAAGACATATAATTAGAAAGAGGTATATTTTAGAGAATAATAAATAATAAATAGCTAACAGGTGCCTTAAAATTTGTTTGGTATTGCTGTGACGTGGGGGTAAAAAACAGTGTTTGGTAACTAGTTGTTTTATTATATTTAGAAATGTTAAAAATAGATAAATATGTTTCGTTAATTAATTTTGTCGAGCTTTTGAGATATAGAATAATGAATAAGTATTATAATATTTTGAAAATACTTTTTAACAAATATTAAGTGATTTATGATTATTTAATTAAGCGTGAATATATTTTTTATAATAGTGATTTTTAAGTGTAAAAAGCTAAAAAAATAAAAGTTGATTAGAATGATAATATATATATATAGAAATAAAGTCACATAACAACACTAACGTCTTTGGTTGTGTAGTTAAAAAATAACAATGGAGAAATTTTTTATCTTAAATAAAAAAAATGGACCCCATAAAGTGTAACAATATCAGATCCTTTTAAGTAATTAAGACTTGAGAAAAACTAGAGTCCGATTTGATATAATTCATAAATAACAACCTTCATAAACTTGTTTGTATATAAAGTGGGGATATATAATTACTCCTAGTATTCTTTAATTGCCATAAGTAAATACGGGAAGTTTCACACATCAGTTCTGATCCCTGCTTCGATGATTCTGCTCGTTGATTTATAATTATGTTGAATGGTAGGGTGTTGCTGGGCATTTTCCACAGTGGCAGCAATAGAGGGAATTATAAAGCTTCAGACAGGTAACTTAATATCATTATCAGAGCAACAACTTGTGGACTGTACTGCTGGAAATAAAGGTTGTCAAGGTGGTCACATGGACACTGCTTTCCAATATATTATACGAAACGGAGGGCTAACAAGTGAAGATAATTACCCCTACCAAGGAGTAGATGGCACTTGCAGTAGCGAGAAGGCAGCATCTACTGAAGCACAAATAACTGGGTATGAAGACGTGCCACAGAATAATGAAAACGCTCTCCTGCAGGCTGTGGCCAAACAACCAGTATCCGTCGCTGTTGAGGGTGGTGGGCACGATTTCCAGTTTTATAAAAGTGGTGTCTTCGAAGGGGATTGTGGGACAAACCTAAACCACGCGGTTACTGCAATTGGATATGGTACTGACAGTGATGGGACTGATTATTGGTTGGTAAAGAATTCGTGGGGAACCAGTTGGGGTGAAAATGGGTATATGAGGATGCGAAGAGGCATCGGTTCAAGCGAAGGCCTATGTGGTGTTGCAAAGGATGCTTCTTATCCAACTGCATGAGTAAACGTTAAGGGTCGTGTGATTAATATTATACTAAATAGTCAAAAATATATTCTACTTGATTATAGTTATGGTTTGGAAAGTTTGTAAACAGTGACGTGTGTTTGTCATTGTGGTAGCTTTTACGGTTGCGGTTTGGAAAAAATAGGCTTAAGAAAATCACATTTAGTTGTTGTTGGTTGTGTTCAAATACGTGTTTTGTTAAAAATACGGTTGAAATTATTATTAAATAAAAAGTTATTAAAAGGTGTTTGGTTAAAACTGTTGTTGAAAGTGTTGTTAATAATAAAATGACATTATTCTGCATGGGATTATTAATACGTAATTAACACAACAGTGCGACATTAAGATTTTATTTTTATTGTTTCATTAAACTAGCTCTAATCTCATCATGGACATAATCCATTTAAGAAGGTCTCTGATATCCGTTGCTTTGCTAGCCTGTAACGACATCAGTTAAAAAATCTTCTCTTTTCTAGAGCTAACATTCGAGTTATTAGAGACTTGAAACTTGGTTGGCTGTGTTAGTGCAAAATAAAAGAAATGAATGTGGTTGATATGCTCAAGGTATTGAAAGTTTGTTAGTTACCTATATTAAGATCCTGTTTGCAGCTTCGTCGACATTAGCAGATTATGGAGCCCTTGTGTTTTGTATCTTATAAGAACATAATTGATGTTGCATATTTTGTGAGATTCTGGGATAATAACATATATGTTAAATATTTAATATAATTATTATTATGCTAGGAATTTTATGAGATTTTGGGTTTAAATATTAGTTAAATCCATGATTACCTAATGTAGAATTTTTTGTTGATACTTGTCGCACCTGTACGGTGTCATGATGATCGTCCACCTTGTTGGTTTGGGTATTTATCCAAGTAATCGGGAAAATGGGGCAGATAAGTATTCTTTAATTGCCATAAGTAAATACGGGAAGTTTCACACATGAGTTCTGATCCCTGCTTCGATGATTCTGCTTGTTGATTTATAATTATGTTGAATGGTAGGGTGTTGCTGGGCATTTTCCACAGTGGCAGCAATAGAGGGAATTATAAAGCTTCAGACAGGTAACTTAATATCATTATCAGAGCAACAGCTTGTGGACTGTACTGCTGGAAATAAAGGCTGTCAAGGTGGTCTCATGGACACTGCTTTCCAATATATTATACGAAACGGAGGGCTAACAAGTGAAGATAATTACCCCTACCAAGGAGTAGATGGCACTTGCAGTAGCGAGAAGGCAACATCTACTGAAGCACAAATAACTGGGTATGAAGACGTGCCACAGAATAATGAAAACGCTCTCCTGCAGGCTGTGGCCAAACAGCCAGTATCTGTCGCTGTTGACGGTGGTGGGAACGATTTCCGGTTTTATAAAAGTGGTGTCTTCGAAGGGGATTGTGGGACAAACCTAAACCACGCGGTTACTGCAATTGGATATGGTACTGACAGTGATGGGACTGATTATTGGTTGGTGAAGAATTCGTAGGGAACCAGTTGGGGTGAAAGTGGGTATACGAGGATGCAAAGAGGCATCGGTGCAAGCGAAGGCCTATGTGGCGTTGCCATGGATGCTTCTTATCCGACTGCGTGAGTAAACGTTAAGGGTCGTGTGATTAATATTATACTAAATATATAGTACTTGGTTATAGATACCGTTTGGAAAGTTTGTAAACACACTTAATGTGTGTTTGGTATTGTGATAATTTTTACAAGTATAGTTTAAAGTTTTTTTTTTAAGAAAATCACTTTTTAGTTAAAAAATACTATTGAAATTATTGTTAAATAAAAAGTAATTAAAAGATGTTTGGTTAAAACTGTTGTTAAAATATGTTGTCATATTCCGATTATTTTTGTGGATGAATCTTAATTTAATTCATGTAGTAGTTAAATGTGTTATATAAAATATGACTGATGTAATGAGATGAATTGTAATATGATGAGTTCAAGAAGATTGGATAATGAATGGAATATGAATTGACTGTTTACTGAAATATAAAATGTCAAGTCAATAATTTGAATTCTAGGGGAGGTTTTGCTCAAATTTTGATTATTCTTAAATCATAAAAAAAAATTTACATTGTTTTGGACGTATTACATGGAAATTGTAGCTAAATAATTGGTGATGTTAAAGATGTGTTAAAGATTGACAACTCTTGAAACCAAAACTAAACTAGTGACATTAAAGCATCAAGAGTAAACAAGAGTAAACTAGAAATGATCTAGGAGCATTTCTATGTTGTATAAATAATTTATGTTAAAATTAATTGTCTTAAAATCTTAATAAATAAAGAAAGAGGACAACTAGAGGGGGTTTAGAGGGGAACTCCCCCCTTTCATTTAGATGCTTGACTATGCGGTTCTACTATGGTTTATGTAAAATTTAATTTTTTTCATTTCAAATTAATATTTTCAATCGTTTTAATATCCATATTAAAAATAAATTTTTTAAAATAAAAAAAAATATTATTTTAATATATTTAAAAAAAAAAACATTGAAAAAAAAATCACAATATCAAGTATTATCTAAATGTGAATTCACCACTTGTATGAATTGTGAAGTCTCGCCCATCTCACGGATCAAAGCACAATATTCAACAAACAAACTTGATCCAAAAGCGAAATTCTGCAAGATTGAATTCAACCATTAAGAAGAAACCAAAGCCCCCATGGCCATATTCATAAAAAACAACAATAAGAGGAACCTTCATTTTTTTCTTTTTTTCTTTTTTACAATCAAACTGGAAAGAAGATTAACAATCCCATCAAACCCATGAATACAGCCCAAAGAATTTATCCCAGATTAACAAAGCCATGGCCCAAACTTATTAACATTTATGAAAGAAGATTTAAACCCGACACGACGTAGATTGAAACCCACAAACCATCACATGCAGCCCAAGCCTCACTAAAAATCAAACCCGTGTGTTTGAGCCATCCTTTTTCCCAAACCCCTAGCCTCCCACCACTTCTCCACGAAATACAGTAGTCTTTTATGAACATAATCACGCAAGTTATAAATTTATTTTTCATGACAAGTTGACTTTCCATACAAGATTCAACGAATTAATCTCTTTTGATGGCATTTGTCAGAAGAACAAAGACCATTTCATCGAGTTCAATCACATTGGGGTCTTATCTAAGCAACAATCACGAAAACAAAATATGATAAGGATTATAAGTACAAATAAAAAATTCTTTTGGGACGTACTGGCAAGATATTAATATATAATTCTTGATCAATTTTGTTAAATATGTGCAACAAGTTTTCTTTTAGTACAAAAATGTGTTGATAATGCCGATATTATTTTATATATATAAAAAACTTTTGATACCACCCTGTGGTGTTGTGGTGTAGCGTGCGTTGTCGAGCTAGCGTTTTAGCCAAAGCATCAAATTAAGCAACCTTGAAGTTTCGTAATAAAGTTTTCTTCCTTGGAATGATTGTGAAATCAATGCAAATTAAGTTATGATCCAATCAATATCACAGATAAAAATTATTGCATGCATATTTCAATTATTTGGATGCACTGTGCCCAGTCTGTTCTAAATGGAATCTTAATTTCATCCACAAAAAACAAAAGGAATCCAAACTTATTGATGGTATCTAAATGACCAATAATTTCAATTATTTGGATGCACTGTGCTTTCAACTGTCAACTTCTAAACGAAAAGTTAAAAACTTCTTTCCAAGTATCGGTTGGTTCGTCTCGGTTTTAAATAAAAAAATAAATTAAACTTGCAAGTTTTTCTAACATGTTTTTTACAAAAACAACAATAATCATAATAAAAAATTAAAAAAATCTATGCATGCATGTAATTAAAAAAATTAAGATCTATTTATATAAATAAATACCAAAAAAATAAAAATATCAACGCATATAGTACACTCACTTCACTGCAAGTCGAATATCTTTTTTTCTAAAGCAAAAGAATAAATGTGTAAGTGTTTTTTCTGACATCGAGTAAAAAATATAACTGTGAATTAAAAAGTTAATATTTACGTACAATAAAAGAAAATGAAGATCATATGCGTTACTAAAGAAATATAAGATCTCAAGTTAATTTTTATGTAATAAAAAAAATAAAATATTGTTGCAATTACTACAGTGAAACACTATTTTCTTAATCTTTGTATAATAATTTTTCATAAAAAAAGTGTATAGAGAGAAAAAGAAAAAATTACAAAATAGTGAAGATAAGAACAAAAAGATTGACATAAAATGGTCAAGTGTAGAGTGATAAATATTCCAAGTGTAAAGAATAAAAAATTATAATTTTTCTTCCAAAACAAAAGTGTAAAGAAAAAAAAGAAGGAAAAAATAAAAAAAATATTATAAAAAAATGAAGATAAGAACAAAAAAAATGTGATAAATAGTCAAAGTATAAAGTGAAAAATATGCCAAGTATAAAGAACAATTAGGGAAAAAAATCTAATAAATTATTTTTAAAAAAACAAATTACAGATTTTTCATCACTTCAATAACAAAATTGGAAAAATTCACAGTTATGCCATTTCTATAGTGAAAGATTTTAAGGAGGTAGAAAAATAAACAATGTTGCAATTGCCATGGTAAAACACTATTTTCTTAGTCTTTGTATAATAATTCATCAAAAAAAGTGTAAAGAAAAAAATTAAAAAAACAAATTACAAAAAAATAAAGATAAGAACAAAAAGAATGACATAAATAGATCAAGTGTAAAGTGATAAATATTTCAAGTGTATAAAAAATAATGTTTTCTCCAAAACAAAATGTAAAGAAAAAAAAGGAAAAATTAAAACAAAACATTTCAAAAAAATGAAGATAAGAGAAAAAAATGATGATAAATAGAAAAAGTGTGAAAAAGGGAAACATATAAGCAAATCTTTTTTCTAAAAGGAATAAAAACTACAGATTTGTCATCCCTATAGTAACAAAATTGAAAACAATTATAATCATGTAATTTCTGCAGTGAAAGATTTTAATGTAGTAGAAAAATAAAAGAATGTTGTAATTGCTATAATGAAATACCATTTTCTTAATCTTTATATAATGTTTTTTCAAAAGAAAAAGTATAAAGAAAAAATATAAAATAATACAAGAAAATACAGATAAGAAGAAAAGGAATGATAAATAGATCAAGTGTAGAATGATAAATATCTCAAGTGTAAAGAATAAAAAAATAATATTTTTTCTTCCAAAAACGTGTAAAGAAAAAAAGAAGATAACTAAAAAATATATATATTACAAAGGAATAAAGATAAGAATAAAAAAAAAATGATAATAAATAGGCATAGTTTAAAGCGAAAAACATGCTGAGTATAAAGAAAAAAGATGAAAAAATACATCCAAGTAAAATTTTGTTCTTGGCCTTTCGGTAAAATTTTGATTTGTTTCAATTTCATCATTCAATCCAAATTTATAATATGTTATTTTTTTTCAATTTAGTCCTTATTCTTTTGATTTAATTTTGGTCCTTATGTTAAATTAATTTTTCTTTTCAATTTCACCCTTTAATAATAATAATAAAAAAAACTAGTTTCCTTCTATTTTTCTTATTTCAATATTGATCCTTATTCTTTTAATTGTAAGTTTTTATTTTAGATCCTTATGTATAAATTGATTTTTTTTCTCATTTTTTTATTCAACATTTGATTGGTTGGGCGTTGGATCTCATGGTTTTTCCAGGTGGAGTGCTTCTGGTCTAATAACTTGAGTCGTGGGTTTAAAAAGTTAATGCATGTTAATATATATATATTTTTTTACAAATTTTCCTTTTTAATACCATCATTTGACATTGTTTCTTCTTTTATTAAAAAAGATAGACTTTGTAATTCTCTTTGTTTTCTTTTCTTTTTGGTTATCATTATCTTGTGACTTGGGCTGCGGGTTTGATATGTTAACTTAGATTAACTCGATCTTTTTGATAGACCTTTTTTTTAAAAGAAATTTTAAACTTTCTTAGTTATGTCCTTCAAATTTTTGTTTAGTCCTTATATTTTTAATTAATTAGGAATTGAGCTACATCTGAAAAAAACTTTTTTGTTGCCAGATTATCATAATTATTTTTTTTGTTCCAATAACATTGGTTTTTTAAAATTTAATTAAGTCTATGATCAGAATCACAATTTAAAAAAAAAAAAAAAACTTGCACCGCCTAAACATTTTTTTTATATATATATACAGGAATAAACGGCCCTGCAGTGTAGCGTGCGTTGTTGAGCTAGCGTTCTAGCTAAAGCATCAAATTAAGCAACCTTGAAGTTTCGTAATAAAGTTTTCTTCCTTGGAATGATTGTGAAATCAATGCAAATTAAGTTATGATCCAATCAATATCACAGATAAAAATTATTGCTGTTCTAAATGGAATCTTAATTTCATCGACAAAAACAAAGGAATCCAAACTTATTGATGGTATCTAAATGACCAATAATTTAGAGTTTATAGTATCGTACTTGAATACTCAATTAATAAAGGTTCACTTGTTTAGTACAGTGCTTGAAACGAAATCGAAAGCCTATGAAGGTTCATGTGCTTTCAGCTGTCAACATCTAAACGAAAACTATACCAGTGTTGTCTTCGGCATTGGTCGTTAAAAAAAATCTTCCCAGGTATCGGTTTGGTTCGTCTCGGTTTTAATTAAAAAATTAAATTAAATCGAATTATTTGTTAAAAAAATGAATTCAAATGTAATGATTCTCTCTAGTTTTTTAGTAGCTATTATTATATGTTCGTATTCCGCAGCGGGTCAATATCAATTTTTTTAAAATGTAAAGAATATATTAAGAATATAGAGAATGTTTTAAGAGTCTTGAGTCTGACAGTCATGCCAGACCCATGAGATTTGGATCTAGCAGCCACACTAAATTCAAGCGTCTTAGGTTTGACAGCCTAGCAAGACCCAAGTGCCTTGGATCTTGCAGCCATGCAAGACCCAAGCGCCTTGGGTCTACTTGGGTCTGATAGCCATGTCAGACCCAATCGCCTTGTGTAGTTTTGTTTAGGTGTGTCTAGGCTCGGGTTCAGGTCTATTTAATTTTTTTATATATATAAATTTCATGTGGATTAGGTGTAGTGCTTACCAGAATCTGAGCAGATGATGATTAAAATGTTGAGACTTATAATTTTTGTATTTTTTATATATAAAAAAAACAATCAATTATCCTTTAAGTATCATAAACCGAATTCCAAGCTAAAATATTATTTATAAACAACAAATCATCATAAAAATCTAATTTATTAGATCTAAAAATTCAAATCATATCTTCCTATTGAAATTGTTCATTTTTTATGTTCATGAATTTGTTATTGCTTCAACAGAAATTATTTCTCTTTTTTTTATGAATTTTTTTATATTTTTTTAATCAAACTCAATGCAAAAAAAATGTTTATTTAATGGGTGGTCGTTTGTGATTTTTCACTAACCACAATATTATTTTATATTTTTTAACACCACTGGACTATATGTATTTAGTTTCATTATACAATTTATTTAGTTTTTTAAGTGATTCTTCTGCCTACTTTATGACATCTATTGCTATATTAAAGAGTCCATCATTTCATCGCACGATGTTAGAAAGAAAAGATATGGAGCCCTCTTGAATGGAAGACTTAACAAATCTAGAAGAAAAGATATGGTTGTCATATCTAGATGCGGGTCTGGCATACCTAGGCACGAATCTAGCATGGTTGTCAAGCCCGGACGCGTACGTCCAGACCCAAGCGACTTGAATCTAGCAACCATGCTAGATCTGAGCGCCTTGGATCTTGCAAACTATGCCAGACCCAATGTGTGTGAGTCTAGCAGTCACACCAGACCTAAGATACTTAAGTATGGTAAGCATGTCTGATTTGACAAATAATAAACAAAGATGACAATTGTGCATTATAGTTGTCAGGAGAGAGAAAAGAAAGAAAAAACGCAAACAATCGATCACCAAAGGCAATCTAACCATTATCTGTCTACATGTGCCACACCATGTGGAAGAGAGCTTGAATTTGCATCTAATGAGACAGCGGATGGCTAGATTTGGCCACCGAGAAGCATCACACGCACCTCTTTAATGGCGTGGGTGCCACCCACTCGCTGGGGAAGAAAAAGAAAGCCAAAGATATGTCTTGTGTGAAAAGATGAGAAATTAAAAGTGAAACTACTATTACAATTCACGGTTAAATGTCTCTTGATCTATAGTGATTTTCCCACACAATTTAGCTTTTGTTATAATATCACGGGACAAATAATTTATCTTATAGCAAAAAAAAAAAAAAACATGCAAGCTTTTCTAACATGTTTTTTTATACAAAAAAAATAATCATAATTATAAATAAAAAAAGCCTACGCATGCATTTAATTAAATAAATCGAGAATTATTTATGCTAATAAATGCAAAAAAAATGTTAAGGTATCTATTAGACTCACTTTACTGCAAGTCGAATATTTTTTTATAACACAAAAGAATAAATGTGTAAGTGTATTTTCTGACATCGAGTAAAAATTATAACTTTGAATTAAAAAGTTGATGCCTACGTATAAAAAATAAAGTGAAGATCATATGCGTTGCTAAAGACGTGTAACATCTCAAGCAAGTTTTTACTTAGTAAAAAAATGAGATAATGCTGCAATTTGTATGGTGAAATATCATTTTCTTAGTATTTGTATAATAAGTTTTTTTTAAAAAAAAGTGTAAAGGGAGAAAAAGAAAAAAATACAAAAGAATGAAGATAAGAATAAAAAGAATTACATAAATATATCAAGTGTAGAGTGATAAATATTTCAAGTGTAAAGAATACAAAAAATATTTTTTCTTCCAAAAAAAGAAGGAAAAACTAAAAAATAAATATTATAAAAGAATGAAGATAAGAACAAAAAAATGGTGATAAATAGGCAAAGTGTAAAGTGAAAAATATGTCAAATATAAAAAAGAAAAAAGAAAAAGGGGAAAAATCTAGAAATTATTTTTTCTAAAATAACAGATTATAGATTTGTCATTGCTTTAGTAACAACATTGAAAAAAAATTATAGTTATGTCATTTCTACAGTAAAAGATTTTAACGAGGTAGAAAAATTAGCCTAACAGATTTAGTTTGGTTGGGTTTAGTTTAGTTTAGTTTTTGTTTTTTTTTTTGGTTTCTCAAATCTAAAACAGAAAAATGAGCCAAACAGATTTTCTTTAAATTTTCTATGAAGTATTTTCAATTTAATATCTCATATAGGTTTTTTCAATTAATTTTATATCATATTTTCGACCATATCGATTATTTTGTCCACTCCCTCTCAACAAAGGTCGAAGTTCCGTGCTGCACAACCCTAGCCATTCCCATCTCTTCATACGGTCACTTCAATATTAGAGTACAAGAAAAATGAGATCATGGAAGCTTGAACTCAAGATACCTTTCCCACAGTACCAATCAATTACTCCAAAAACAACTCCAAACGTCTTCTAAGCCACGTAGAATTAAGGCTAGTCACATCCTCCAGCATCACCTAGAAAGAAGCTGGTTACAGAACTGTGCCTATAAAACCCCATTGCGCTGTTTTGAATTTGTAGAGCCAATAAAAGAACACTCACTTACAAGGCTGTAGACGCATATACTCTTATACGTACCATGGCCGCAAAAAAATGCAGTATTCATATATTTCTGCCATTTCTCCTTATTTTAGCCACAAAAATAGTCTGTCGTCCTCTTGATGAGCAGGAATATATGTTGAAGAGGCATGAAGAATGGATGGCTCAACATGGACGTGTCTATGGAGACATGAAAGAGAAGGAGAAACGATACTTGATTTTTAAGGAAAATATTGAACGTATAGAAGCATTTAACAACGGTTCTGACCGCGGATACAAGCTTGGTGTGAACAAATTCGCAGACTTGACCAATGAAGAATTTCGTGCTATGCATCATGGATACAAGAGACAATCCTCCAAATTGATGTCTTCATCATTTAGACATGAAAATCTAAGTGCCATACCAACTTCAATGGATTGGAGAAAAGCCGGTGCAGTCACCCCAGTTAAAGACCAAGGCACTTGTGGTAAGTATACTTAATAATTTATCATAATAAACGGGAGGTTTTTTTGTTTTTCATTTTGGTATCCCAGATATTATGGTTGTGCAAATTTCGTATTTTTGTAAGAATTTAAACTAATAAAAAATTAATTCCAAACTTAAAGTTATTTTGTTAAGCAGATAAATTGATGGATTTTTTTACAGAATCTTTTGATTGAACAATATTTTAAAAAGTTGATGGACCAACTCACTCGACAATGGACCTGATACTTGAGTGACAAATCCCATGTTACTCCCTTCGTTCTAACAAAATTGTTTATATTCATTTTGTCACAAAATTAATAATTGTAGTCAAAATATTAATTCTTGTATTTTATTCCAAAATTTCTAATCAAAGCTACTTTGTAAAATATAATTGGAAAGAGGTATATTTTAGAAAATAATAAATAAAAAAAGTTAACAGGTGTCTTTAAAATTTGTTTGGTATTGCTGTGATGTGGGGGTAAGAAACAGTGTTTGGTAAGTAGTTGTTTTATTATATTTCTAAATGTTAAAAATAGATAAATAATGTTTCGTTAATTTTTTTTGTTGTGTTTTTGAGATATAGAATAATCAATAAGTATTATAATATATTAAAAATATTTTTAAGGAAATATTAAGTGATTTATGACTATTTAAGCGTGAATATATTTTTTATAATAGTGATTTTTAAGTTTAAAAAGCTAAAAAAAATAGAAGTTGATTAGAATGATAATATATATTAATATATATATATATATATATATATAATATTTTTTTGAAATAAAGTCACATAACAACACTAACATCTTTAGTTGTGTAATTAAAAAATAATAATGGAGAAATTCTTTATTTTGAATAAAAAAATGGATCCCATAAAAAACAGTGGGTTAAAAATCAAGGGGTAACATGTTTTGTTTAAAAAATTAAAACAGTTTTCAAAACTTTTAAAATGACAACTGCTTTGTTCTTAAAGTAAAACAATTATTGACCAAATTTTTTTTATATAAAAAAAAAAGCAAATGTATTTTAAAAACACAATAATACCAAACAGTCACCTGTATCCTTAATTAATAATTAATTGAGTGCATTTATTAAATTCCATTTATTGGTAATTTGCTGTGTCAAGAAAGAATAAAAATAAAATATATAAATTAAAATTTATTAAAAAGATTAAATAAGGTGGTATTTTTTAGTGTTTACAACGAATTTTAAATAAAAACATATTATGATTAATTATAAGTATTGAATGATTCTTACCACGTACTCTAAAAAGACCATTAGCTATACCCAATAATAACAAGAAAATTGACGTGTCAATATCAATTAATGATATTTTTAATCTGTATGGAAAGTCATACATAAAGTGTAACAATATCAGACCCTTTTGAGTAACTAAGACTTGAGAAAGACTTTTTTTTTTTTTTTTTGGAAGAAATCAATATATTGTAAGGACTAACTAGAAAGTAGCTATAAACAAGATACATGGAAGAAAAAAAAAATGAGAATTACAAAAACAAAAAGCAAACAAAAAAAATTAAATACATACATAACTGGAAAAAATCATCAGAATTAAAAGAGCTGATACGCCACACTTAAAACTTGTGAAAAATTAGACTCTGAATTCATATAATTTTTAAATATTGACCTCTATAAACTTGTTTGTATATAAAGTGGGATATATAATTACTCCTAGTATTCTTTAATTGACATAATTAAATACGGGAAGTTTCACAATTGATTTGATTCTGCTTGTTGATTTATTATGTTGAAATAATGGTAGGGTGTTGCTGGGCATTTTCCGCTGTGGCAGCAATAGAAGGAATTATAAAGCTTAAGACAGGTAAGTTAATATCATTATCAGAGCAACAGCTTGTGGACTGTGATGTTAAAGGTGTGGATCAAGGCTGTGGAGGTGGTCTCATGGACAATGCTTTCCAATTTATTTTACGAAACGGAGGCCTAACAAGTGAAGCTACTTACCCCTACCAAGGAGTAGATGGCACATGCAAAAGCAAGAAGACAGCATCTATTGAAGCAAAAATAACTGGGTATGAAGACGTGCCGGTGAACAATGAAAACGCTCTCCTGCAAGCTGTGGCCAAACAGCCAGTATCTGTTGCTGTTGAAGGTGGTGGGTACGATTTCCAGTTTTATAAAAGTGGTGTCTTCAAGGGGGATTGCGGGACATACCTAGACCACGCGGTTACTGCAATTGGATATGGCACTAATAGCGATGGGACTAATTATTGGTTGGTGAAGAATTCATGGGGAACCAGTTGGGGTGAAAGTGGGTATATGAGGATGCAGAGAGGCATCGGTGCAAGGGAAGGCCTCTGTGGTGTTGCCATGGATGCTTCTTATCCAACTGCATGAGTAAACGTTAAGGGTCGTGTGATTAAACGTTAAGGGTCGTGTGATTACTTTTAAACTAAATTGTCAATAATATATAGTGCTTGATTATAGGAAATGTGTGGAAACTTTGTAAAAATTCTGATTAAGGGTCATGTGATTATTATTTAAATGTGTGTTTATATCCCTTAAACGTTAAGGGTCATGAATTGATGTAAATGTATATATATATATATATATATATATATATATATGAAGTACGTATTTGATTTGCTAATACACACACACACTTCGTATTTAACTTGGTTTAAGGACTATGAAACTAGATATCTTGGATAAAGGTTTATTACTAGGATTCGGGTTACAGAGTAAATCTTTTGGATTATAAAACTAATAAGAAGAGGAATTAAGTTATTTATTAACTTAATTTTTAATGGAAGTATATACATTAGTTACTTAGTAAATTCATTAAATTGTATGTATAAAAAAAATATTATGTTATATTAATTAAGTAATTGTGGTATAAAATGATTTCAAGGTCGTCGCAGTTTCATAAAGATTAATAGATTATGGAGCCCTTGTGTTTTGTATATTATAAGAATATACCTGATGTTGTATATTTTGTGAAATTTTAGGATGATAAAATGTACGTTAAATATTTAATATAATTATTATTATACTAGGAAATTTTTTGAGATGTTGGACTTAAATATTAGTTAAATCCATGTTACCTAATGTAGAATTTTTCCTTGATAATGTTTGTATTAACTCTGAACATAGTAGTTAAATGATACTTAGTTTAAATTATATATAGTCATATTCCAATTATTTTTGTGAACAAATCTTAGTTTAATTCATGTAGTTGTTAAATATGTTATACAAAATATGACTAATGTGATGGGATAAATTGTGATGTGATGAGTCTAAGAAGATTGTTTAGTGAATGGAACGTGAATTGATTGTTTATTGAAGTACAACAGGTTTAGTTGATAACTTGGGATCTTCCAGTATAGGGAAGAGACTTTGCTAAAATTTTGGACTTTTTACATGGAAATTGTACCTAAATAATTGGTGATGTTACAATGTGTGTGCACAATCCTTTTTGCTATAGCCTTTGCTAAAATTTTGGACTTTTTACATGGAAATTGTAACTAAATAATTGGTGATGTTACAATGTGTGTGCACAATCCTTTCTGCTATAGTGTCGCATGTGGACATTAGGACAAGTTGACGTGTAAAGGGGCCTCATCGTTTTCAAAATTGTGGGGCCTATACATGCTAAGGTATGTAAAATAAAAAAAAAATCACCACCTAATTTTATGGTAACTAGAAACCTTAACTGGTCTTCAGAGTTTCTGGGTAAGGGGTTGATTATGTAATAGGAGATAAACATCACCCTATACATGCTAAGGTATGTATGTTATTCAATGTATTGTCATCATCCACAAAACAAAGTTCAAAAGACAAGGCTCGATGCTGGACCTTACCATCCTGGGTTATTCAATTAACTATATTAATTGGCCCTATTATCTATTGAAAGAACAAGGTCTACTATGAGACCATTTCATCCTAGGCTTTTTAATAGATGAAAGAATAATTTAATATAAGGTTGGGATATTCATATCATGTTCAACTAACTAAATAACATCCAAATGACATGGTTTAATTTTAGATCATTCCATTCTCGGCTATTTAGAAATGATGGGCTCACTATATATATATATATATAGACTTATTATGGTTTCTTAGTATCCATTAAGTAGCATTCAAAAATCAAGGCCTATTATCGAACCATTTCATCCTAGGCTACTTAATAAATGACAGAGATATTGAATTGAATTGTAAAATAAAATGATTATGTGGTGACCAAAATAATTAATATCCTGGAGATCATATATTAATTGATACTATTATTCACTTATCGATATCAGAAGAACAAGATCCAATATTAGACCATATCATCCTAAGTCGATTAATAATTAATAGAAACAATTAATTTATCGATCATTTATTAATTGTTCATATTACTCAATAATTAACATCCAAAAGATAGGGCCTAAAATAAGACCATTTCATCTTGGGTCAGTTAATGATTAATAGAAAAGGTTAGCACAATGACAATTTTTTTCTTTATTAATCAACATTCGAAAGACATGGCCTAAGATTAAACCATACCGTCTTGGGTTAATTAATTATTTTTGCATATTTGTTTTTATATATATGCATATTTCTTCTTCATCATCATTTTTTTTTCTTTCAATAATATATCCATAATGTACTTACTACATCATTTTCTTAAAATCACATAACTCATATTACAACTTTCCAAAAATCTATTTCATTCACCCAACTAACAAACCAATTCAAAATTAATCACTCCGTATTCAATTACATTACAAACAAAATCACATCAAATTTTCAACAAATTCAACAAGCCCCTACCAAAATAATTTATATTATTCAAAATAAATTCTCATAATATTCATATCAAATTCAAAATTCATGAAAATCATCTCAAACCATAAACACACATCAATTCAAGTCAATAATGTCCAAACAACCCAAAACTTACATATTGTAGTGAGCATTTTTCCTACATTTCACAACATTTTAGCAATTTGTAAAAAAAAAATATTTGAGTTTATGGATCGACCTTATGAGGTGTTTCGCATGTCTAAGATCTACTACAATCAAGGCCGAAGAACTACTGGAATGGTGGTGGTGCATGTACCCACACACCGTCACCATTATTGAAATATGGTTTCACGTGCCGCCGCTACTAGAGGAGTGTTAGATGATGGGTTCGAATCTCCTATGTCTCTTTTTTTATCCTACACTGGTAGTGACGCCCACCGCTGCTCGAGAGAGGAGATTTGGCTTATCAAAGCTTCAATACTCTTCTCTTATATTTTTCTTCTCTCTCTCTATTGGTTTTCACCGTCACCAATCACTGTTGTGGAGGAAGGGGGCAAGCTTTGGTGGTATGGAGACTAGTTGACGTCGGGTCGATGTGATGAGGTCATTTGCAAGGTTGGGTGGAGAGGTACTGTTTAAAGTTCAGTTCTTCTTCTTTCTCTCACATCTTTTTAGATCTTTCTACTTCTTCTTTTTAATGTCTGTTGCAACTATTACTGGTGGAGGAAAGGGTAACTATACAATATGGAGGAGCTTGGATTTAAAGGGAGAGAGGACATCTTTGAAGGATCTTCATATGCTTGGTGTGAAGGAAAATTGTTATGAGAGGAGAGGTGTTGAACATGGCAGAAGGTTCTACTGTAGCTATCGTCGTCGACAGTCAAGCAAATGGTGGCCTCTGTTGTCACTTATGAAGAGGTCATGGGTTTTCACCTTTCCTTTCTTTTCTTTTTTGTTTTTTTGTTGAGAGAGTGTTTTTGGTGTGTGCGGGTACAGTTGATAGAGTGTTTTATTTTTGTGCGGGGCCTCTTCTCTTGAATTGTTCTTGTGTCCGGATGTAGGTGTGTATGTTTATTTATACTATGATGAATCTTCTTAACCTTTCCATCATTTTTTCTAATTTTTCTAGAGATCAGTTCTTCCATCCTTCAAATTTTCAAAATTCCCTCTCATAAGACAACTTTGTTTTTCCTTCTTCTTTTTTTTTTCCTTTGCACTTTACTATTTTTTAAACTAAACTAGTCCTTATTAATTTTTTCAATTACATTTTACTCGCTAAATTTTTTTATTTCTATTTGATTGATTTTTCTTTCTCTTCCTTTTTTTTAATAAACTTTTTCAATATAAAAACAATAAGAAAAATGGTTGAAAATTACAAAATGACTAGAATTTTGCCAATTGTGTCAAAAATGTATTTTTTTGAGAATTTTGAGAAATTTTGTATTTTTATGATTTTTGAAAATATGTTGAAAACAGGGTAAAAAATTTGTTATGGCAATTGCCTGCTCTTTAGAATATTTACGATACAAAAACAAAGAAAAATCATTTTTCTTTGAATTTGTATAGTAAGTGTCGCACGTGTGCGGCGTCGCGGCGATAGCGTCCACTCTCTCGTGTAGTATCTAGCAAATATGGGGAGACAATGAATTCTTGTCTTTTATCCGTGGAAAAATAGAATGGGAGTCGCCACCTAGTATTTTGGTCACTATAAACCCTAAATGGTCTCATAGATCGGGTACGGGGACTGGTTGCGTAAAGAAAAGGTATTAGCACCTCAAATACGTCCTACCAAAGGTAAGCTGCATTGTTTTATTGTCTGATAAAATCTAAGGTCTTGTCGTGTTTTCTAGTTGTTGGTCCGTCTATGGTTTAAGAAAAGTCCTCATCAGTAAGGAGGTCCTTATCTTATTTGGTAAAAACCTAATCATTCTAAAGTTAAAAAAAAAAACTATCTTTTTAATATGGAGACTACACCTTACGTATAAGTGCATAATCCTTAATGTTAAAAGAAAATAAAATAATTTTTTTGGAGTTTTTTTGAAATTTTGGCCTAGTTCTCGTGGCTTTAATAAACTGGTTATTAAAGTTAAAATGCATGTTCACACATATTTTTTGAGTTTTGGTTGTATGAAAATATGATATGATTTTTTCTTAAGATGCTTGGTCGTATGCATGAAAACAAAAAAATATTTTTTTTTTTAATTTTCGAATGTTTTGACAAAAACCAGGTATTTTAATACCAAATTTCTATCTTTATGGTATAAAAAGACAATCCAGTATTGAGCAAAATTGCTAGATAAATACACGGGAAAATCACAAATTTTTTTGAATTTTTTTTTGGAATTTTTGATTTTTTTTTGGGCTGGATCCAACTCGACCCATGTGGCTGGGCTGGACCCAGCAGGCCTAGCCGGGTCACTAGCCCAAGCCAGTGACCCGACTGGCTTTTAACCGCAAGCGTGCAAAGTGTGCATGAACAATTCACGCACTTTTACTACAGCCACAATGTAATTAAATTTCACATGCACAATGTTTGTGCAATTATAAATGGAAGGAGAAGGAGTGAAAAGCTTACCTGGTTCACAACCGTTGCTGGGTGAAGTCCTTCCTGAGCTTGTTGCTGAGATTCTGGGAAGAAGCTATGATGTTACTCCCTGCGTCTGGCTTCCCTTCCGTTCTGTCTTCTCCTCGTGTCCGTCTCTTACCTCCTCTCTCTGCGTCTGTCTCTCTCTTTCTCTTCTTCCCTGTTCCCTAGTGCAGCTGGAGGCGAAGCTGGGGGACGAAGACGATGGTGAAGCTGACAGGTCGATGCTACTCTCCTCTTCAGTTCTTCCTCTATTCTTCCCTCTCTCTGTTTTTTTTTTGCTTTCTATGTATTTTTCGCGTTTTCTGTGTTCCGGTGTTATGTCCTCTCTGCGTTTACTCCCCTGTTCTCCTTCGTGTCCGTCTGTTCAGGGAGTGGTGCAACCGGAGACGGGGCTAGCTGATGCTCATGCGTTGGCTGGCAATGCTTCTCTCTGTTTTTTTTTCTTCCTCTTCCCTTCCCCCCTCTGTTTTTCTTTTCTTATCCTCTGCTTCTTTACGCTCTCCCTCTCTCTGTTTGTCTTCCTCCTTTCTTCTTCTCCCAGCAGAGGAGGTTTATATAGCCTAAACAACAGCTCTATTTAGGAAACAAAATACACTAATCTAGGATGTGAATCTCGGCTGATTTCTAATTGAATAACGCAAATGAGGAAACTAAAATATTATAATTCCTATTCTATGATTCCAACAATTATTTTCCAGTGATCAAAGGGTGGTATAACTCCTTTCTTTCCTTCCTTAGCTGGCACTGTGAGGCACCAACTGTTTCCTTTGGACCGAGGCAGAAAAAACGTGGTCTGCAGCTCTAAAAAATCAAGCGAGAGAATCCTGGAAACCAGCAGGAAGTTGCAGAGAAAAGGAAAGAAATCAGATGGGGAGGGGTGCATGCTGCAAAGTCTTATTTCCTTATCCGATGTGGTAGAATTCCTGTTATTTTCTTATGATCCAGTCCCCCTCTTCAACTTCTTAAAAACCAGCCCATTTCCTTCTAATTTCATCTTCGATTAAATCCCTCATTTTAAAACTTTTCAATTTAGTCCTTGGTCCAAAGAAAGTCATTCAAATTGGCCCATAATCCCTCGAATCAGACCTGCAAACTCGTGCCTAAACCCTTCTCGCGGCAGGATTCTCTGCTTTCACATTAGATATTCAAAGAGGAATATCTTGAGCTTTTGATATCAAAATCAAGCGATTCAAAACCCCAAATTCATCTAAACGTACAGGACTACAACTTTCATGAGGGTTTGAAGTGAGATAAATTCGTTTTGAAGAACAGAATCTGGTCGCAATCTGGTTGGTCACAAAGGTCTCCTGATCTGATTCGGAAACTGACAATGCCGAGTGTCCCAATCTGACTGAGAGTCTGACATAAGAACAGTGAGCCCTAGAACCCAATAAAGGTGTAGGTCAATTCTTTAACATGTCATGAATGACGGAATATAGCTGGGATGGTCAGATATTGCACGAAACCAAGTCAGAATCAAAAGCTAAATTGGAATAAAAATTGGTATTACAACAGAATTGCGATAGCATCAGAATCAATTTTTTTAGTGCGAATTCTAAGGGATTTATCCAACCTTAAAGACCAGATAAAGAAGGAACAAATTTAGCATTATGAAGACTCCTAATTAGCCTAAGAAACCTGATGATTTTGGCAGCAAAAGGTGGAGGATAAAGAGAGTAGAAAACAGTTGAAACAGGGTTCGAAAAACACTTCTTTCTTCTCGGCTTTTGTCAATTCCTCAACAATCATGAACTAAACTCCTGTATTTGATTCGAAAGGGGTACACATCATCTCCAACAAGTAGGGCTCAAAAATGAGTAACAACGGTAAGTTTTGTGAAGAAAAAAAAAGATCACACATAATATTTTAAAAAATGAATGTATTCAACTTGGGATTAATATAGATAATAAAAAGATCATCTTAGGATCCATGCAAATGAGATCAACTTGGGATCTTAAGTAAAAGGAATCAACTTAGGATCCATGTGAGATATGATCAACTTGGAATCCATATAACTGCAAGGATTAATTCAGAATTCATATAAATGAAAGGATCAACTATGGATCAATGTAAAAAAAAGATCAATTTAGGATCCATGAAAGGATCATATTGGGATTGAGATCATCTTAGGATCTATAAAATGAAATGATCAGCTTAGGATCTAGATCAACTGAGATCAACTTGGGATCTATATAAATGATTAACTTGGGGTCTATAAAAGGATCAATATAAGGTCTATAAAAGGATCATTTTAGGATCTAGATCAACTTGGGATCTATAAAAGGATTATCTTAGGATCCAAATCATCGTGGGGTCTATAAAAACAAAGGATTATTTTGGGATCCAAATGCAGGGAAGAGATCAACTTGGGATTATTCAATGTAATGGTCTTATTCTGCGATCAACATGAACTTCATTCCCCCCAACACTATCTCTATCTTTTTCATTGACATTATTTTTTTTTCTTTTGACCTTTGATCGTGCAACTGATTGTGATACCATGCTCACTTGTTTACTTTAACTTAGTTTTGAAAATAGAAATGTCGATTCCGAACCTTCCTTATAATCGAATTGTCATCCAAATTCAACTATCTTTAAGGCCAATTGCCCTTTGTTGATCATAACCTTGTCATGTGCTACAAACTTGTTGCCCCCAGTGATCCATATTTATCAAATGTTCTCGTATTCATATTTTGCTCTCCATTTTTATTATTGCTCATGTCAACAACCTTCTTTTACCAAGTTTTCTCAAAATCCATGTTGTTATGGAAACCCAATTGTTTATTTAAATTTTAGAGTAAGGCTTTATCACCTAGTTCTTTTATTTATTTTTTGCTTTATTAACAAATTTATGCTCATAATATAGCCAATGGATTATATAGTAGACCAAAAAAATCATTATAATTATAAATGATATGTTTGCAAATTTATTGGTCAATGGAAAGATGATATTTTAAGAAAAATGTAAAAACAAATATTTTGAATAACATTTTGCCATAATCGTAACAATTTTTTTACTTTGGACAAGGAAAAACGGAACGATTTCAGGCATATTATTTTTTTCACAACATCAGGATTTATAAGCCTTGGCAGGTCTCTTATGTCCATATCCGGTAAAAGATAAAAGAACCTCCTAAAAGTGTTTTATTGACTACATATGGGCTTTCATAATTAGGTACACACTTGCTTCGATCTTCTCCGGGAATTCATAAAAAAAAATTCAATACTAAATCTCCTTCTTGAAATTCTCGAGGTTGTGACTTTTTTATCATGAACCGTAGCTATCCTTTTCTAATACAATTGTTAGTGACAGATTGCATCCAATTTTTTTTCATTGATTAAATTCAATTGCTCATATAAGATCTTTTCCCATTCTAATTCATTTAACTTTGCTTCTTTCAATACCCATAAAGAAGGTATTTAAACTTCCAATGGCATCACCGTTTTCATCCCATAAACTAGAGAATATAAGGTTACACATGTTAATGTATTGACAACTGTTCTGTATCCATGCAATGCATATGGAAACATTTCATGTCAATCTCTATAAATAATGACTATTTTCTGAACAATTTTCTTTATACTTTTGTTTGTTGCAGTTCTACTGCTTCGTTCATCTTTGGTCGATAAGATAATGATTTGATATGCTTAGTTTTCCACCGTTGACACATATCTTGAATCATCTTGGCATTAAAAATATGGGCATTGTAGTTACAATTACTTCTAGTAAACTATACTAGCAAACAATGTTTTTCTCAATAATCTTACAGACTACCATAAGTGTAACATGAGCATAAAAAGTTGTCTCAGTCCACTTTGTAAAACAATCCATTGCTGCCAAGATAAACCGATGCTCATTACTTGTTTTTGGGTTGATCGGACTGATCACATTTATTCCCCACATTGCAAATAGTCATAGCGCGATCATATTGTGTCAGTGGTGCATTGATTTTATATGCAAAGACTTGACATTTATGACACTTCCACATATATCCAATGCATTTGATATGGTTGGATGTATTTATTTTTAATAACTATAATAAAAATAATCTAAAATTTTAGTAAAAGGAAAAAATGTATATCTTTGATTTTCTTGAAAATGAACTTAAGAATTTTGTTGAACTTAAATTAAAGGAAGAAATCGTTACTGTTCAAAACTTTATTCAAGATCAACATGTAACATCAATTTTATTCAAACCCGAAACCTAATGTATATTACAAATTATTTTCCTTTTTTTTTAATATTTGTGCAAACACCATAAGCAACCACCTCTTAAAATGGCAAAAGTCAGCCCTTCACAAAATTAAAAAAGAAGAAGAAGAAGGAAAAAGAAACAATTTTTTTAAATTAATAAATTATTTTTAATTTTAAAATTAGATGTTATATTTTTTTTAGGATTTTTTTTTTGGATTCGAGGAAACCTCACCCCCGGAAAGCGCACTTTATGAACCCAGATGAGCGAGTAAAACCCCGACTGTCACAGGCTCTTACAAGAGGTGCACGCCCTGACTCGAACTCGAGATCTGCTGTGCAGATCTCAAGCTCTTTGTCATCACGCTACGCCTCTTGGGGACTATTTTTTTTAAAAATGGATACATCATACATGGAAATCATTTATCGGGTCAAATTCATAGACTTACGATCAGTATTCAAGATGGAGGGATCATATTATAAATTAACATTGTATTAACATATACAGATTCAAACAAGCAATAAAGAACAAAAGAGATGAATTACGTATAAAACCCATTAAAAATTAAAAACTATGACATTAGGGGGGGGGGGGGGGGGGGCGCAAAAGGTTAGATCTTTAGTAAACTTATAATGATGGTGTTGGCCATTTAATTTTTCCACTCCTAATTATAAGGTCTTCCACTCTTAATTTGATTGGAAATTAATCAAATTTTGTATTTTATATGAATACATGTATATCGTGAAGTAACTCTTGCAGCAAATTCCTCCACTATCACTACACTAAAATATATACACCAATCAAGCAAGAGGTGATTGGAGCTCAACAAGGAATATAGTAGGTGATATATCATAATATATGAACAAATACATAGCTCATTGTTTTAGCCTCACATTGGCTGAATCTAGACAAGCACCATATTATAAAATACCTTTTTGCTTTTTTTATTTTATTTTATTTTGCATTTGATAAAGTGTCATTATAGAAAAGTGATGGCTGTACCAAGGAAGTAGATGAGGATGATGAAGACAAGGCAAGGCCTCGTAGCCTCGTAAAAGAAGTCTTCCAATAAAACAATCGAACACTTGTGGAGGCCAAATTTTTACTCATCTTTTTTTTTCCTCACTTGTTGTATAATTAATATTTGGAATCTTATGTCAAACGGAGAAGTCAGATCACCCCATCGGGCAGTAGCCGTCATAAAGCGATGGGGCGGCTCTTCTTCCCCTCCAACTATATATATAAATATATTTTCTAATTCTTTTGGCTTCACTTCAGAAGGCAACAAGTAATTCAAACATATATAAAATGCCGACAGAGCACCAAATGAAACTCCTCAGCTCAAAATCAATTTTTCTTTTCCTTTTTTTTTTTTTTGAGGAAGTCAAAATCAACTCTTGTTAATAGGGAAACGTCAGTTAACAACATGTACGTGGTTCCAGGGAATAATAAATTGGTATATTTTTTTATATAAATAAATGGCTTCTATTAAATAAAAACAAAGGTGCAATTTCATATTTTAAAAAATAAGGAAAATAGGAAATGAGTCTATTAACAAGTGTTGGATATATTTTTCTTCTTCAAATATACAAATTTCAATGAACTAAAAATAAGGAAGACTGCTACATGAAAAACAACTAAAAGGTTAGGGAATTTTCATGTGGCCAGAGACATAATCTACTGTTCACTATAATAGTGAAGTGGCGTCAATGATCTTCCCCCAAAAAAAAAAAGAAAAACTTGCCTTGAAATTAGAGGTGTTTTTATATTTTTACATGGCATATTAGTCATTATAGATTTGTCTTGATGTATTTTAGTCTATTTAATATTTTTATGAATAATAAAACAACAAAAATACCTTCTAAGGATAAAAAAATCAACACGGTTAGGGAAGGGGTATTTCAATATTTTTATTTTTTATAAGTAATAAAATTACAAATATGTCTTTGAATCCAAGAATTTTAAGTAATTAGGGTCAGGGGTATTAGGATCTTTTAGCCTCAGTTTTTTTTTTTTATTATTATTAATTATAGGTTTGATTGAGGTTAATAACATAATTTAGCACCAAAATAATATTTTTTAAATTTCAAAAAGCTTTTGGCGCATGCGCAGCATGCGCTAACATATAGAAGCCTTTGTAAACTCTAGTCGGCGCATGTGGCAACTTCTAGTGGTAAAAAATAGGCTTCAGCTATATAATTTTATTCCTCATTATATTCTCTTTTATTATGGGTTGCACGTATTATCCAAATATAACTTATTTATTGCCAGTGACCTTCTATTTTTTTACCTTTCATTTCTCTCTCTTACCCCCAAAAATGCACTATGGTCTTCATTGTTTTTGGTATTTTAGATTCAGTCCTTTTAGTTTTGATTTTTGTATTTTATTTATTTTTTCTTTTGTTAAAGTTTTATTTATTTTCGGTTTAACCCTTAATTTCTAATTTGTATATATAATATTTTTTATTTGGTTCTTCTACTTTTAATTTTTTTTTCCTTTGCTCTTTTGTTAAAGTTTTTATGACTTTCAATTTTATCCAACAAATCAAGTAATTTAGCCCCTCTTCATTTGTTTTTTTTATTGTTTTCCTCGGCTTGTCAAAGTTTTTATAGTTTTCAATCTTATCCTTCAAATCAAGTTCACGGTTTTTATTTTTTTTCAATGATGATGATGTTAATAAAAATAAAAATAATAGTAATATAAGTAGTGGTGGTGGTGGTGGTGGTGGTGGTGGTGGTGGTGGTGGTGGTAATAATAATGACAGTAGTAGTTTATTATGATTGTGATAACAATAATAACAATAACAACAACAACAATGGTCAAAGATATAAAACTCAACCTGACCCGACAAGTTGACCTGGGACTCGGGCGATCCAGTGCCTTGGCCAAGTTTCAAATGGTCAAAACACAGGCTAGCAATTAGCCCAGTCAAACCTAAATGACCCACCAGGTCAACCTGAAACCCAGGTGACCCGACAACATGAAACCCAGGTGACCCGACATAACTCGAGTGAGACTTAACCTCTTTTATTATATTTTTTTATTAAACCCAAAAATATAAAATTAATTTAATAATAGTAATAATAGTAATAGCAGTCCTATTAGTATTATTACTATTTTCACAACTCAGCCATTTCGCTTACCGATTCAGTCGTGTTTGCCTACAACTAGTTTGTCACACAAACCCAAGAGGTTACCCACACTCTTTCAACGTTGTAAACAAACATAACACACAAATGAATATGAACAAAAGCAAGCACACTTATTGCAGGAACAAATCTCAACTTTTATTAGTCTTATCAATAAAGGATATAAACAGTAACTGCCGAAAAACTACCGATAACTGCCCCCAACTGTTGCTCCTTCCTTGGCTTGCCACCCAATAAGCCAGTTGTCCCTCCTGCCAACTCTCATGCAGTCAGAATAGGTGTTTTCATGCCTTGGACTATTCATTGTCAAAGTTCCCAATCTCATCAGCCTATTGCGCCAATAAGTCAATGTTGCCGAATTGCTAAACATACACTGTTGCTGAATCTACCAACGCTCATGCACGGGGTAAGGGTTCAAAACCAAATTTTCGCTATTTCAAATGCGATGGAAATCATTGTGCTAAAGAATGCCTGAAGAGGGAAAAACTCAATGTTAACATTATAGGAGATGGCGATGAGGACACTACATATGTAAATCTCGTACGTGTGTTTGGTGGCTAAGATGGAATTCAGTCACGTTGGAACCAGCCTGGCGGAGGTGGGAATGGCTGGGCGAGACTACCTTGGATGAGGCAGACTTGGGGTCTGTTTTATGCACCTTGTCGATGAAAGATCAAGGTGACAAAAGCAAAATAACTATGCTAGAATTATGGCCAACTGACAGGCTATACAACGAGGAACCAGGCTAGACAGACTTAGTTTGGTGTGTTGTCTTAGAGGGGAGGCAGCACAGTGAAACCATTAGGAATTCAAGGACCTTGATGACAATGACTGATTAAGGTGAAGAATTCGACAACCAAGTCATGGAAAGATTTGGTTAAGGAACCAGACTAGACGAATTTAGTTTGATGTGTTACCTTGAAGGGGAGGCAGTACAATGGAGGCATGGCCTTAGGAGTCTGCACTTTGACGATGGACAGTCTGGGTGATAGATTCGGCAGTCGATTCAATGGGTTCAGCTAAGAAGCCAAAATCATCAACGAGAAAGATTTGGTGTACTGTCTTGGAGGAGAGGCAATATCGACGGTTGTCCTATGCATTGTGACGATGCATGGTTCACAGTGATGGAAGCCAAATGGTATTGGCCTTTGTTGGGTTATCATGTCAAGACTTTTCGGTGGCCGAAACATGTGACAAAGGTTGGACACAGGGTTGTTGTGTCAACGAGATTTTTGGTTGATGTCGAAAGTGTCTTAGGTACAATAATAGCGTATGGAAGACCAAGTCAGATGGATTTGACGCTGGGATGTTATATGTGTATGCTTGGGCAGGAATGAGACTTAATGAAAGAACTTCGACATAAGTCATTATTTATCACCGGAACTGGGTTGCTCATTTCTATACTTGCAGGTTACATGTCTTCGTTGGAAGAGTTGGTGAATTTATAGGGTTTATTCAATTCTTCAAGATGGGTTTTATGTGGTGTTATTCATAGAGAAGACATAATCTCTAGGATGTTGTGGGAAGCATTTAAACTTCATGAAGATAGCTTGTAGGTGAACGAACTTGGCATGTAGGATTGTTAAGGTAATGAGAACAGCTTGTGTGTGGCTTGGAGAAGTCTCATATGAATTCTGAAAGACATGGCAGTTATGTAATTGCAGAGAGGTACAACTTTGTCTTTGGTCAGACGAGATTGATGGGATTGATCTCAATGCTTTGGGTTGGACTCAAAGTTTATTTGACTATGTTGGGAAATAAGCAGGACCTTAAAGAAAATGTTAATCACAGCTTGGTTTGAAAATGAGTTGACGACGGGAAGGTCAGCTTGACATCACAGAATCAATGGACAGTATTCTGGATGTGATTATGGGCAAAACTGAGAGGTTGTATGTGGGCAACCTTGAATTGTGACAGTGGATAGACTTAATGCCTTAATGCAGAGGTGCTTCATGTTTGGTTTGACGAGGACGTCGACTTCTTCTGGTGGAGGAGGTTTGTAATGGGGTTAAATTCATCATGGGTATGCTGACAAAAACAATGTTGGGATGACACAACGGGACAATGTCGATGAAATCAACAGCGTCGATAGAATCGACAGGAGGGGCTGATGATGGATTGTCTAAGACTTGACGAAATAGTGTTGGAATGACACAATGGGACAATGTCTAAATCGGCAGCACTGATAAGATCGACAACATTGATGACATTAGCAGCATTGATAAAATTGACAACAGAGGCTGACAATAAGTCTGGACAAAGGATAGTCCAAGACTTGATGTAAACACTTATGGCATGAATGGCAGCATGCATCAGTAGTGGCAGCGTGCATAGGCATTGGCGGATTTGACAACAGTGTATGTCTAGCAATTCAACAACATTGGCGTATTGGTGCAATAAGCTGATGAGATTGTGGACTTGGACGATGAACAGTCTAAGGTATGCGGACACCTATTCTGGCAATATGGGAGTTGGCAGAAGGGACAACTTGTGATGCGAACCTCGTGATCACATGGTCACGCAACCCACACGTAAAGACACAAATTCCTAGAAAGCCAAGTAAATCAGGTTTGATAGGAGTGTGACACAAAGATAACTTGTACCTAAGCACCAGCACTATTGGAAACGGAAACTCCCACCCAATGAATATTGATTCGCGAACGAGAAGTATAAGGATGATGCCACGAAGATAGTTGTTCTTCGATAAGTTGTTTTTCAGTTCATTAGAGAACCATGAAAGGGAGATTATCTTACCAACACACACACACACACAAAGTGCGACAAACAAGAAGTTTTATTAATCTGAATTGTCTAACCTTACATGTCTGGTTATGCCCTTATTTATAGTGACTCCAAACTAAAATAAACCCTAATGGATCCCTTATGTGGACTTATATGATACCCACTTACAATTAAACCCAAATAATATAAATAAACCCTAAACTAAGAAGAAAATAATAATAACAATAATAAATCTGAATTTAATATCCTAAATATAATAGGATCAGATTTGTTGCCCTTTAAAAGTCTCAAATAGACTAGGAAATCTTATCTGAATGTAGAATTTATTCTGAAGTCTTCTTTCTTTTTTTGTAGCTAGAATGAATAAGGAATCCTTGTAATAAAAGGATTCTGAAATAATTATGAATCCTTGCCACACTTGGAAACTATATTGCAGCCCATTAAAGATCTTTGTAGAATTAGTAGATTTCCAAAAATAAGCTGCCACATCTTTTTAGGAAAAGAATTCTAGCCAAATAGGAAGTCCACAAGTCAAATGAAAGTAAATAACAAAATTCATACAGCCTTTGTTGACCCGTATTGAGATGACTTTCCAATCTCTGATTGACCTGAAATTTTAGTCTAAGGTAGGAAAACATGTCAGGAGACTCCATGTAAACTTTCAGCTCGATCCAACGATCGGATTGAGAATTATGACTGTTGCCGTAAAACTGGATAGATGCACTTTTTACGTCAAAATCCGAATTTGACCTTGCCTGGATCGTATCATTCCTGTTGGGTGGCGGGATAGCTGACCAAGGAAGAAGCAACAATTAGGGGCAATTTTTCGGCAGTTATCAGCAGGAAAAACTAGCCAAATGTGGTTCGTGTCTTGGGGGACAGTTTCGTTGTAATCTTCCATGTTATTTCCCTTGTAATAGGTTGTATATAAGGTTTGTAGCATGCAATGTTCTGGGAGTAGAACACTTGTGCATAGCACACACACAGACAAACTTGTGTATATCCTTTGTTGACGAGACTAATAAAGGTTGAGATTGGTTCTTGTAATAAGTGTGCTTGCTTTTGTTCATATTCATTTGTGTATTCAGCTTGTTTACAACGTTGAAAGAGTGTGGGTAACCTCTTGAGTTTGTGGGACAAACTAGTTGTAGGCAAACACGAGTAAATCGGTGAGCGAAAGGGTTGAGTCTAATGGGACTAGGCTGCCGCATGGAGTTGGAAATTTCGACGAAACTACTACTATTACTACTATTATTAATGATAATGCTAGCAATAATTGTGATGATAGTAGTAGTAGTAATATTTTAATAATAATAGTAATAATTAATAATAATGATGATGATGATAATTCTGATCCTTATTCTTTTAATTTTTATTTTGTAAAATCCACTTGTATAATTAAAAAAATTTATTCGATTTTATTCTTTGATATTTAACTAATTGAGAATTGAACTTCATAATTTTTTCTAGATTTGGTGATTCAAGTTTAATGACTCGGGTCATAGATTTAAAAAGTTAACATATTTTTTTAGAAAAAAAGTCTTTATAATTTTTTTTATCGGGTTATTCTAGTCACATGATCTGGGCCGTAAATTTGACAAGATATCTTGTGTTTGCTTAACCCTAATTAGTGTTGTTACAAATTTATCATGATCGTTTTTTTATATTTTTTTATTCCATTTTAGTATTTAGGCATCGTATTTTACAAAAAAAAAAAAAAATTGGGCTCGTGATGAAGCGTAGGTATCAAAACTAGTTTAGATCTAAAGCCAACTAATATATAAGAGTATTATTTCAAATAAAGAATGAACCAAATTTATATAGCACATTAAGAGAACTAAAAAAATATATAGAATGAGATTTTACTTATTTGATCTATAATTTTGATATAAAATATAAAAACTATTTTATAAATGTACAGATAGCTGACATACTTTTTTTTTATAATTCACTAATAATTTTTTTTATTTTGATCTTCCATTTGATACTCTTTTTTTTTTCTTACAAAAGTTCTGAAAACTAATTTATTAACCATTTGTATAAAACTTTCATTGCAGCACAAAGACCCACAAAAAGACAGAATGCTATAAAAGAAAAACAAAATCGAACAACCACCTTAAACAATGAAAAATAGCCAATAAATTAGATAAACACCTTAAAAATCAGATCCAGCAGTAAAATTAATATATTTGGGATTATTGTCGAGAAAATGGAAAATTTTCAGAAACTTACAAATAAAATTGACCATTTACCAAATCCCATGGTGATTGGATGGAATTGCGGCTGTAAAAGAACATGTTGGAGCAAAGTGGTTGAAGTTAGATGCCAGGGAAATACAAATGCATATAATAATTAAATACTATCATATTGAAATTTTCATGAATAATTCACTATCAGCGGTTGAAGCTATATATTTTTTTAAAAATATCTTATCCTAAAAAATGTAGAGTTCACTTAATAATGTGTGCGGTAGTTTTTGTTTTTTATTTTTTAATTTTTAAAAAGTTTATTTGTTTAGAAAAAATAATAAATTTAGTGTTTCTTAATGATTTTGATTGGTTGATATAAAAAAAATATTCTAATATATTTTTAAGTATAAAATATTTTTAAAAAATACCCTACACTATAAAATATCAAACACATGCTCAGTTGATTTTTGGTGGTGTTTCACGTTATAGTTTAACCATACTTTTGAGGATTTTTAATTTTTATAACTTTAAAATATTATTTTATATTTTGAATTATTTTGATGTGATAATATTAAAAATAAATTTTTAAAAAAATATATTATTTTAATATATTTTAAACAAAAAAATACTTTAAAAGTCAACTTTTATAGCATTAATAAACTGAATGACACTAATAAAATTGTGAAATAAAGATTAGAAGTTTGAAGATTTCATAGTTTAAAAGGAGGGCTGATTTGTATTGACTCTTCTAATCAAACAATGGACAAAATATCAAAAAAGACACATACGATGCGGTGTCCTTTACACCGGATACCCCTTCCAGAGCTTCCAAAACACAAGTTTTCAAATCGTTTATTTATCCAATAATTTGGACTCTTGCTTAGCGTTTAGATCAGCAGATGCTCCAAAACTGTGTTTGGTTTAGCCCTTTTGACCTCTCAACTTCCGAGCAATATTTTACGAGTTGAAAAAAATGAAGCCTGCATAGCCAGGGCAGTCCCCATTTATACTGCTTCCAAGACTGCACAACTCCAAGTCTCAACTCTGGAGTTGCGTCCATTTGTTTCACCTCTCTCTCCATTCCAAGAAAAACCATCCCTGTGAACTCCATTTCCTTTGAGGATCTTTGTCCCTTTCTCTCCCTGTATTTTCATCGAAATCCCAGAAAAATTTGAAGGCTCACTCTTTCAAGATTGTCTCTCTCTCTCTCTCTCTTTCTCAGACAAATTAAGCTCCAGTTTCCAAAGAAAGTAACACGTATAGCAAATAAATAATGCTCTTCAAGAGTATCAAGAAGAAAATGTGGATTTTTTTTTGTTAACATATTTCGATGTCCTTTCAAACCCAAAAGTGTCCCTTTTCCGTTATGGAATTCATGATCATAGCTAAAACAACATCAAGACTCACCAACAAAGCTGTTAAACAACAAAACTTTCCTCTCCAAATGCTTTCTTTCTGGTTTGCTCCAACAACTCGACCTCCAGGCCTACTCTTCTGCACTTTTGGCTCGTAGACTAAACATATTGTACAACATAAGCATATTTTTCAAAATTCAAGAACTTGCTTCTTTTTACAATGTTTGACTTCTGTTTTAACTCTAACTCTTCATCTGGGTCCGGTTATATGAACACGTTTGATCCGTTTCCGCGTAGTTTAGAGGGTTTTAGTGATGTTTTGCAAGGTAGGCCAATGGTTTCTCAAACTTTGGTGTTGGATGCTGAGATGGGAGAGCTAGTAAAGGCACCTGCAAGAGTTGGGAATAAGGGGATATCTGAGGCCAAGGCTTTGGCAGCTTTGAAGAGCCATAGCGAGGCCGAGAGGAGGAGGAGGGAGAGGATCAATGCCCATCTTGATACTCTTCGCGGTCTTGTGCCCTGCACTGAAAAGGTTAGCATATGTGTTTCCTTCCTTAATTTGTTAGTTTTTGTCACAAAAAAATTTGTTGGTCAAGATCAATTGTCTTAATATGATTACACAGTGCTGCTTAATTCTAAATCATTCCCTTGATTGTTGTAGCAAGTTTATTAACTTTTACCAGAATTGATTCTGAAAACTGGTTAATAGGAGGTAACATGAAGACTACTTGATTAGTTTAATTAGAGGGATTTTGGCTGGTGTTCCTGACTTTGTATCATTGATGGATTGAAAGATATAATTCCTGATTGGTCAAGATATAATTCCTGGTTGCTGACAGAAGTTAGGACATGATGAAATCTAAGGATTAAATAGAGTAATTTTTAAGGCATGATAATTGATCGGGGAGGAAGCAATCTTATGGCATCGGAAATTAAAGAAATAAAATACCAGTAGAAAGAAACACCTCAGGACCTCAATCTTATAGTAACGTTAAACAACCAAATTAGTTTGGCCTATTTAATGAAAATTCTGACTTGTCCAGAAACCAGGAAAATGTAAAAAATTGGACTCAAAACTTCCCTTTAAGTTTCCCTCTATTTGCAGAGCAACTAAACCAAGGCTCATGCCAGATTGTAGAAAAACTTTGACACTGTTTTAGAAAACAGCTAAAAGAAAAGGACAATTCAATATCATGGATGATAAACTCTAAATTTAAGCAATATATAAGCATGAAGTACTGAAACAGCAGTTATAATCTTGACAAGTTTCATTGCTCCTGATAAAGCTTAAATTAGAGAGACATATTATGTTCTAATAAACCAGAAGGATCCGTACTTGTGTTGTTTGCTCGCTGTTTCATCTTCCCTTATGAAGCTCAAGGGATTTCATCAATGTTTTATAGACTTTTATATGGTGTTATCATACCTTTTACTTTCATATTAGAAAGAGTAGCTAACTTCGGTTTATGGCACATCATCTAGATTTTATTTCTCATTGAGTAGTCAACTGCATATTTTTTGTGAACAAAGTCAACTAGGGATCTTTAATCTGTCATCAAAAAGAAAAAATATGGAGGTTGAGATTAAATACTTAGATAATGCATTAGAAGGGGTATGGTTAATTAGTACTGGTTGCAACCCTTGCTTCTCATCCTTGGATACTTTTTAATAAAATAGAATTTATAACATTTTCTTTAATCCCATTCATCAAAAGAATAAGAACATTTTCTCTAATCTCAACATGGTGACCTACAAGTTACTAGAAGGATGAATAACATGTATTTCCTAAATGCATCATTACATTATAATGTCCATAGTTCTAGTTGAATCTGCTAGTTGTGTGTTGTTCTTCAATAAGCCAGGCTTGAGATTGTGAAGCCAACTTATGAGCTCTGGCTACGGGATATTAAAGGAGATAAATTCTAGTTTACTGATGGCTTGGAACCTCCCCCTGGTCCTAATTTATCGTTCGTTTATTTGATGATCTTCTAGTATTTTAACAAGAAGAAACAAACCACATATTGATTCTAGAAAATAAGATTAATATATAGCAGAGTCAAACCTACTGTCGGCAGGATACGCCCTCAGACACACACACACACACACACACACACACACACACAAATATATGAACTAGTAGTTGATAAATGATAATATTAATCGGATGGTGGGACAATATGCCAGGTCCTGAATCATGGTCCCACCATGATGTTTTTTTGAGTATTCATATGTGTGATGGTTTAAGTTTTTTTTCTTTATTAGCTGCTGAGTATGATAATTTATCTCGATCATATAATACATATGATTTAATATCAAGGTCGGAAATGCCAACATGAAATAGACGTCTGGGACAAGAAAGACGCTATATTTAAAATTCTCAAGCTTCGAAATTGACAACATTAAGTATTATAGGATTTCTTTCGGTCATTGTCCTTCTCATTGTGTATTTTCTGTCATTTTCTTATGTGAAGTTGCAATTGTTGACTAAGTCAAAATAATCATTTATTTACCTCATCTTTATTGGCCTTTTTCGAACTGTTTTCTACTGAAAGTTCTGGAGGGAGTTAGCTTAGCCTATAAACTTTGATTAAAATCAAAGTAGTAGCTGAATGAATCATTGATTTTTCTTAATTAACCAAATTACTTTTGCAGGTAACATTGAAATATGAAGGCATATCTTGCTGGTATGTCACTGCTAGCATAAGCATGCTGTTGGCTGCGATCGTAGTTTCGCTTTTATTTCGTCTTAAGCCCATGTAACTTAATTAATGATCGTGGCAATTCCCATTATCGGTTCTGACTTGTATCTTTGTGTTTAAATGATAATTGTAGATGGACAAAGCCACGTTGCTTGCCGCAGTCATTAGCCAAGTCAATGAACTCAAAAGGAATGCCTTGGAATCCTGTAAAGGCCTTCTTATTCCAACAGCTGATGACGAAGTAAAAGTTGAGACATATTTTGATGGAACTAAAGAAGGAACGTTGTACTTCAAGGCATCTATCTGTTGTGACTATCGACCTGAGCTTCTATCCGATATAAGACAAGCTGTTGATGCACTTCCTTTGAAAATGGTGAACGCAGAAATATCAACCTTGGGAAACCGGTTAAAGAATGAGTTTGTATTCACCAGCAACAGAAATAAGAATGCTGTAGATGATGCAGAGGCAATGCAGCATCTTACAAAATCTATTCACCATGCCCTAACATCTGTCTTGGAGAAAGGTTCTGCCTCACTAGAATACTCACCAAGGACAACACTTCCAAACAAGAAAAGGAGGGTGACTTTCTTTGATTCCTCGAGCTCGTCTTCTTAAGAACCAAAAATCTTGTTGTTGGTGGTGGTGTTGATGTTCATGCCCGTATCTCTTCTGGGAAGTGTTATCTGTTTGTGTGTGAGAGGTGTGCAAAATGTGGAAGACTTTCTGATAGCAATACATATTTTACACGATTGATGCCTAGGATGCTTCTGCCAAGAGTATTATGAGAGTTGGTATCATCTCTTTTTTCTTTCTTTTTTGTTGATATTTACAATTAATAGCTCCCATTGGCCACCGCAACCAGGCTTCCCTTACCTGGGACTAGCGCCGTGCTAGGTTTACACTAGCCTTTGCGTTGACGAGGTGGTATAATCTTAGTATTTGTAAGCATGGATGTTCTTTTGTAAGACTTAAAACTCTAATCATAACTGTCTTGTGTAATGTAACATGAATCAGGTCTGGGTTTGAATAATACCTCTTTTTTGTTTGCTGGCATCTGAAATTGCATAACTGTGAATTGCAATTAGGTGCAACGTAGCTTTGTGAGATTATTGCATGGTTGCATAACTCATTCATTAATTGTAGAGGACATTGCAAGCCAAATCTTTCAAATGGAAAGGATGCATCCAGCACAGATAAAGCTACATGATCAGTACTAATTTTCAGATATATCATTTATTTATTTGATGAAAAGAATGGAGTAGCTAAATACTCAAACATATGAAATACAAATAATGAAAGATATAAAAATTGATTATTATCCTAATAAATATATAAAAAAAAAATTAGTACTTCTTTATAATAGAGATATGTACCCTCCTCCACCTTCAGTTTTATGGAGAACTCTTGAGCTCCATATCCATCTATATTAGGGGTGATCATTTTCGGTTCGGTTCGGTTTTTTCCTATAAAAACCAACCAAACCGAAATTTTTTTTAAAAAAAAAAGCAACCGAAACCGAGTCAAACCGACCGGTTTCGGTTCGGTTTTTAATGTAAAAAAACCGAGAAAACCTATAATATATTTTGGGCTGTTTGTAATGGGTTTTTAATGGGCTTTTTGATGGGTTTTTAATTAAATTTCTGATGGGCTTGTAATTAATGATAATATTGTCTACTTTTCTTATAAGATTCTTAACCAAATCAATTTTTTTTTGGGTTGTTTTTTGCAACTGAATATTCATTTGTTGCCTTCCTAATAATTTTTCATTTGTTTTGTTTGGGTGAGCAGGACTCCTGCTGCAGATAAGTTTAAATAACACATACCAATAAGTTCAAATACAAATTACAAAGCATTGCCTTCAAAGGGCTTAACAAAAACAACAAATAACATTATCATAAAACACTCCAATAGTCCAATTGTTGCCATCAAAACCTGAAATTAAAAATATAAAATTATAACTTGATAAATTAAATTAGAAGATATAAAAATAAAAGTATTCCACATCAGATTTGGGCAATTTTCAAGAGAAATTCTAAGCAATAGAATGAAAATAGGAAGTTGAACAGGGAAACAAAAATCCAAATAGAAGCAGAAACAATTTTTCATATAAAGAATAAAATCAATATGATTTTCCAGCAACAAGTACACTGTAGATCAAAATACAGATAAGGAATCTCTTATTTCCTTAATTATCAACGAAAATAAAGCACAAACATGGGTTTTCAATTCTGTCGACTTGGTTTGGAAAACAGTTTTACATATTCTGCACTTCATCCTATTGTTGTTGTCAATCTGTCTAATTTGAAGAAACAGAAAATAATTGCAATTCTGACTAAATAATTTGCAATGCCGCAAGCACTAGATCAAGATATATACATTCCTTTCAGTGCTCAAACATGGGTTTTCAATTATCAATTAAAATAAAGCACAAACATGGGTTTTCAATTCTGCATACTTAGTTTGGAAAACAGTTTTACATATTCTTCACTTCCTCATATTGTTGTTGTCAATCTGACTAATTTGAAGAAACAGAAAATAATTAATTTGCAATTCTGACTAAGTAATTTGCAATGCCGCAAGCACTAGATCAAGATATATACATTCCTTTCATTGCTCAAGAATAAAAACCCAATTAAAGCAATCACAAGCATTTACGCAAGCAATACAGTAAAATAAAAACCCAATAAAAAACTACAAATGGTTACCTTAGATATGGATTTTTGAGCATTCAAAACAACAACTGTGTCTCTGATCTCTGAATTGAAAAGCAAATACAATAAATATAATAGAGGATAGACTAATTAATTAATTAAAAAGGAAAAAACATAATTAAAACTTACTGCTATAAAATCGAACTTTCTTCTTGAATCTACAGTAGTACAGTGTGTTTTAGTCTTTTAGACCCAACATCTTGTCTGCAACCATAAAATAAAAATAAAATTGCCAGAAGAAATTCAGCAAGGTCATTAATCAATTATGATCTTGTTGTAGAAGGGGCTGAAAAAAATGACAATGAGAGAATGTTGACAGGATGCATATGTGAAATGTTATAGAGATTCAGAGAAGTACCATGTGTCTGTGATCTTGTATAGATGAAGAGGAAAGGCCAACTAGATAGGTTCTGCCGTTCTGGAACACGTTGATCTATTGTTGAGACTTGAGAGGCTTGATTGGTTTCAACTTTCAAATTTTTGCTGATGCTTGGCGTTTCTCTGGTTGTTTGTGTTTGAGAGTCTAAGACTCTAAGGAGGGGGCGGCCGCCGGTGCTAGTGTTAGGATTTCAGCTGATGCTTGGCGTGTCTCTGGTGTTTGAGAGTCTAGGAAGAGGCGGCGATCGCGGGTGCTAGGGTTAGGATTTCAGCTGTGCGTGTCTCTGGTGTTTGAGAGAAAGAGAGGGGGCGGCCGCACTGCTAGGGTTAGGTTACTGGGCATGAGGCAAAGAATTTTTTCTATTTATAGTATTTTTTTTAATTAGAACCGGTTCGGTTCGGTTCGGGTTGGCCGGTTCAGGCACACCAAAACCGGAAACCGAACCGGACCGGACATTTTTCTAAATATTTTAACCGGTTCAATCGGTTTTTTGTACCGGTTCGGTTTTTTGGGTTAATTTTTTTTCGGTTTTCTCGGTTAAATCGGTTTTTCGGTTTTTTTGCTCACCCCTAATCTATATAATATTTACAATGGAGATCGATTTCGATACTCCATACCCGCCTTTATTGAAGGTGGACTTGCAATAGAGATCCACGTAAAATTTCTTCATATCCAGTTTTTATTAAATAAAATACATAGATTATGAAAACAAATTGTATATTTATCAAACAAAATTTATAGAAGTAGTTTTTTTAAATGAAAAAAAACAATATAACTTATTTTAGATATATATTAAAAATTAAAAATATAAATTATATATTAATTTGAATATGACACTCTATTGTGTTGGAGTATACCCTCTCTGCCTTTGCATCCAAAAACTGAGTATTTTAGCTCGTCTCCCTTTCTATATCTCCACCTCTATAAAGACAAAAATTTCACTATACATAATAACGAGAAGTTTAGTTTAACTAGTTAGAATTTAGATTTATTCTCTAAAAATCACCAGTTCGAGTTCTATAAACTTTAAGACTACTAGAGACTTATATGATCGTTAACTTTAAAACCTATAAAATTAATCAAGATACACGCAAGTTGGTCCGAATACTCATATTAATTAAAAAAAAAACACAAATTCCTCTATTCACACGACCATTTGAATCAATGGAGATGGATATCCAGCTGGTATAATTATATTAAAAAATAATCTAAAAAAGTAGGGAAAATACTATAGCTCCCCACGTAAAGCACTTTAAATTGTTTTTTTTTTTTCAAATTATGTGTTTTCTATGATGATTTTATTGATTTTTTTATGAATAATTATATATTAGCCAGACATATAGAATTTTTAAAATAATTTGTTCATTAATATTGAATAAGAATATAATATAATTTTTTTAATTATAATTTTGATCTAATTTTTTGTTCTCATTTTTTAAGATAATTTTGGAGAGATGATTGATAATGGAAGATTGCTTTCATGATTACAATGAGTTTTTGTTTAAAAAACAATTTTTTAAAAAAAAAACAATTGTCAGAAGTTAAAAAGAATGTGTAAACAATTTTTTTAAGTTTTTTATTCAAAATATATTTTTTTCCTTTTTATTTCAAATCATTATAGGTTTTTGGAATTTGTTTTTGATAATTGTTCTATTTTATTCAATGAACTCTTTTGGTAATAAAAAATAAATTTTATTTTCAAAACAAAACAAAAAATTTACATGAATAGGAAAAGACAAGTTTGATGAAAAAAAATATTTTTTTTTTGTTAATTTTATTTTTAGTATTTTCTAAAAATTTCTAGTTTTATAATTATTTAATTAAATAAAAAATAGATTCTAGAAAAACAAAGTAGTGAAACCCTAGCAGGAGCATGACTTAGATCATGGGTTGTGGGAATTAAGCAAGTTTGACCCGAGTCAATTCAAAACATCATTTAATTTTTCTTCTATTTCTTACAAAAAATCATTGAATAAACATTGTTTTTTGTTTCTTGAAAAAAGTCTAACTGGGTTTAGCTAGGTCAATCAAGTTGTACATGCACTCACCAAGTTGGATGGGCCACATTGTATCAATTTCTATCTAATTTATTAAGAAACTCAATCTAATCTAGAAATCATAGTTATTAAACCTGGATTGACCCGGCGGGTTGACTCGGGACCAAGTGGCTGGACCGATCGGGGTAAAATAAAAGACCGGCAAGAGCAAAAAAATGATCAAACCCGATTGACCTGCCGGGTCTACTCGTGACCCTAGCGACCTAGCAAAACCCGGTAGAGTCTAGGTTTTTTTTCCTAATCAGAGACGTTTCTTTTTTCATATTTTTTAGTTGGTTACCTTTTCAAAGTTTATTATATAAATACTAGAAGAATGTTTTTATTTTTTTAATATGGAATTTGAAACCTTTTAGTATAAATATTCTGTGTTCACAAGAAAAAAATTATTTTTTCAATGTGGGATTTGAAGCCCTTTAGTATATATACTTTATGTTCACAAGAAAAAAATTATGATTTTTTAATCTGGGATAAAAAACTTTTTTGATTTAAATACTTCAACTTAAAATAATCACATAGTATTTTTTCAATATGAGATAAAAAAAACTTTTGAAATAATATTTTAAACTTTATTATTTATAATATGTATAGATTATATTCATATGAATTGTTTTTTAATTTTTTTATATAAAATATTAAAATTTTAAATATTTTTTTAAATTAATTCAAGTTGATTTAGATTAATTCATGTAATCAATAATCTAGCATTTTAGCTGGGGGGATAGAGTTTAATAACTATATTAAAAAACTCTGTTGACCCACAAAACTAGTTAAGTGTAAAGGCATTATCAAAAAAAAAAAAAAAAAAATTCCCGGCAGTGGCGCACACGCAACTGAATAGTCATCCCCTAATTCTTGTTGCATTGTTATCGTTGGTTTGGATCACCTATTTTTGCCGAATGGGATGTGGTATACACATTTGCTTGAATAAATAACTATAATAAATATAAATGAAAATAAAAAAGCAAACAACGAGAATGTTTTGTTAAAAGCAAAGAATTCTTTTTTAAAAAAAAAAAAAAACAGGATGGGTCGGACCTAGTTTGCAGGTCTGGAATTTGTAGTGAACAGCAAATCACAACTTATTTGTTTGTTTTTAGGTTTGATTATATTTAAAAAAAAATTAAAAATAATAATTATTATTATTTTTGAATTATTTGAATTTATTGATATAAAAAATAAATCTTTAAAATAAAAAAAATATTATTTTAATATATTTTAAAATAAAAAACATTTAAAAAAAACCTTACCCAGTTACCCGCATTCTCGATTTCATAATATGTTATCAGACCCGACGTGGAACAGTAAATACTAAAAAGAAGAGTAAATATTTATTTAGCCCTTCTATTTTTATTGAAATAATTATTTAATCCCTGTAGTTTTATATTCATGGTTAAATAAGTCTTATGTAATTAGTTATCATTTAAAATTTAATTATGCACCCAAAAACAACTTACAATCTAATTGTACCCTTAATTCTTAGCCAAAATCTCCAACCTTACCAGAAAAAAGCAGGTTTAAGAAGTGATTTAGTTTGGACATTTTGAAAAAGAGTTAACAGTGACCTCCGCATAAGGGACTAACTTGTGATGTGTTCAGACAAACAAGGACTAGATAAAGAACAGGAAGAACTAAATAATTATTGAGAAAATATTAATGAAGTGAAAGTCTAAAAACAGAAGGGAAAAGGATTTCTCTCGTCGCGGAAGATCCAGTTTCAATTCCAAACACGAACTGAAACAAAGTCCTTCTTCTTCTTCTTCGTTATTCGCTTGTTGTCTTGTCTCCATGATGTTTTTTAATTACTTTAATTAAAAACCAAAAGCGAAAACACTCTCAAAGTCAGGAAGGCTGCTTTTCTCTTTGCGTCAAAGAGTTCAACAAACAAGTTGAAGAATATATAAACATAAAGAGTTTGCTTACAATCAATCAATCTGTCAAATCTTAATCAGAATTGAAAGGTATAAGAGTGCGTTATGGCTCAAGAGGAAAAGAGTAGGAGTGGATGTGGATCTTCATCTTCTACTATCCTCCAATTCGTACCCTTTAATAGCTTAGCTGACGAAGGTTTCTGGCATAGATTGTCTTCTTTGAAGCTCAACAAATATGGCATCGATGATTCTCCTATACCCATCACCGGTAATATCTTTTTTTAATTCTTTTGGGTTTTCTTTAAGCATTCAAATTGTTAATGATGAGAACTCCGAAATTGATTGATGTGTAATCATATATTGAAACTATATTAATCAAGCTTTTTGAAAAAAAGAAAAGGAGTTAACAGTTAAGAGGCTGGATTTTGAATAGGAGGCAGGTGTGGATTTTGTGACTAGTCATATGTTGATACAGACGATCTTTATTCATGTAAACTAGGATTTGGACTGGTCTTGTTTCAGGGTTTTATGCGCCTTGCTCACATTCTCAAGTATCCAATCACCTGAGACTTCTCGCTGAATCTTTGCCGACTGATGAAAATGACCAGTCTTCAATGCCAGCAATTAGTCGCGGTAACAGGAACAGATGCCCTGTACCCGGGACTCTTTACAATACAAATACATTGGAGGCCTTCCATGCCCTGGATAAAAAGAGCTTGCTAAAGGAGGAAGCAAACAAGGTATTTCATTCAGATTGATCTTGGATGAGCAATTTTAGCATTGCAGTGATGAATTGACTTTATTGTAAGTTGAGAGAAAATGTGATTTAACTGCTTGTTTGTTCAAGTGAAGAGGGTATTTGGTTCAAATTGGTCTAATTCTTGAACTGTAAACATGGCCATCTCCCATCAGTGATTTCCATTTTGTGAAAGAATATGTGATGATTTCTTGAGATAAAGATGTCACATGAAAATTCTGTTTTGTGAATAACTAGATTTGGGAAGACATTCATAATGGGAGAGCAGTGGAGGACAGTGCGGTGCTTTCAAGGTTCCTTCTTATATCCTTCGCAGACCTAAAAAAATGGAGCTTTCATTACTGGTTTGCTTTCCCTGCCTTGGTGCTTGATCCTCCTGCGACATTGGTTGAATCAAAGCGTGCTTCAGAATGGTTCACCTCAGAAGAGGTGCATATAATATGATAACTGTTGGGAATTCAGTAGTGATCCATTATAATAGCTGTCATTTATCTGTTTAGCAATACTAAAATGATATGTGTAATGTGTAGGTAAAATCCGTATCTGTGGCTTGTAATGACTGGCGTAACTCAAGCTTAACCGCAGGTAAAATCATCTCTTTTCTTTCAGTTCACATGTCATTTGGTCAATGAGATAACCTTAACTCCTTGATCATGCAAATCTGCTGCAGATGTTCCATTCTTTTTTATCAGTATTGCTTCCAATTCCCATGCTACTATCAGGCATTTAAAGGATTGGGAAGCCTGCCAGGCTGATAATCAAAAGGTCCATCTCCAAACTCTTCCAGTTCCTTGGAAAAATGAATATCATGTATCTATAAATAGGGCAATTCTTGTATATTTATCTGTTTATATGCTCCTGGGGTAAAGTAATGAGATGTGATTGTAAATGCCTCTCTCTTAAAGCTAATTTGCCTTCTATCATCAGGTGCTATTTGGTTTTTATGACCCATGTCATGAAAAAGATCCTGGTTGGCCTCTTCGCAACTTCCTAGCACTGATTTCTTCAAGATGGAATCTGAAGAGTGTCCACTTTTTATGCTTCAGAGAGAGTCGTGGTTTTATGGATATGGAGTCTTCCCTTGTCATTGAAGCCTTAATAACAGCTCCACAAGGTAGACCAGCTGAAATTGGCTAACACAGCTCTAGTCCAATTGCTGTTTTGACTTCCTACAGCATGCATATATGGTGAATCTCTAACTTGCAAGAAATATCTGTTTTCAGGATTGAATGATCGTCAACTTGTACCTAATGCAGTTGGATGGGAAAAAAACAAAAATAAATACGTATACAGATGTATTAACCTTGCTACATCCATGGACCCAACTAGGTATTTGTCCCCATTTCTCCTCCTTGTCCATGGTAGTATCACCCCATTTATCTTATCATTTCAAATGTTCTTTACAGGTTGGCCGTATCTGCTGCAGATTTGAATTTAAAACTAATGAGATGGCGTGCCTTGCCATCCCTTAACTTAGATGAGTTATCTTCTGTGAAGTGTCTTCTCATAGGAGCAGGCACGCTTGGATGCCAGGTTGCTCGCATGCTTATGGTGAGTGTGATATGAAGATTCGATTTATTGTTGACAGTCTATATGTTGGTTCTCAAAGATTATGTATGTTGCAGGCTTGGGGTGTCCGAAAAATTACACTACTTGACAATGGAAGAGTGGCTATGTCTAATCCATTGAGGCAGTCCCTGTACACATTGGATGACTGCCTCGATGGAGGTGATTTTAAAGCCTTGGCAGCCGCTAAAAGCTTGAAGCGTATTTTTCCAGCTGTGGTAATTAATTTTACTTTTAATAGCTATGTACACAAGGCTTAGCTCAAAATGAATGTTGATCCTTTTCTTTTCTTTTCTTTCTTTTTCATTTTTTCTCATCATGAACATTAATCCTTGCTAATAGTTCATCTCTTGTTTTCCTTTTTTTTTCCTCAGGAAGCAAAGGGTGAAGTGATGGCTATACCAATGCCTGGTCATCCAGTGACTAACCAAGAAGAGAAGAGTGTGGTTGATGATTGTAGCCGTCTGTATGATCTGGTTGATTCCCATGATGCAGTTTTCTTGTTGACTGATACAAGAGAGAGCCGATGGCTCCCAACCCTTCTATGTGCAAGTGCTAACAAGGTGTCTTCTTAATCTGATCTGTGTACCTAATACAGTTCTTGTGATGTTTTCAGTCTTTTCTTTCACCAGGCTTATGTTGAATTGATCTGGAGGATCAATTAACTTGATTTCAACTCATTGGTTTGGCCATCAATTATTAATTCATATGGATGTTTGCTTTTATTTATTTATTAAATTATCCTTCTGCAGATTACTATAACTGCAGCTCTTGGGTTTGATAGCTTCTTGGTAATGCGGCATGGCCCTGGTCCTTTTAGCTCTGTTCATGCTAACACTTCATCTGTTGATATGGAAAACCTTGCTCAAACTGACAAAGGAGGGAAGAGACTGGGCTGTTACTTCTGCAATGATGTGGTTGCACCTACAGATGTAATTTACTAGAATGCAATTGATCTGATGTATTAATTGTTTTTTAATCAAGTTCAGAATTAATTCATGTTCTCTTTGTGCAGTCAACTGCCAATCGAACTTTAGACCAACAGTGCACTGTTACACGTCCAGGGCTTGCTCCTATTGCTTCATCTCTTGCTGTAGAGCTTTTTGTCAGCATCTTGCATCATCCTGATGGGTAAGTCTGGAAAACTATGTCAATGAAGCTCGTAGTCTACAAATATTTATGTCTATGGCATCCTCATATTAAGAATTTATTAAGAAATTCCATTTCTTTTGCTTTCATTTGTGAACAGGATGTTTGCTGAAGGTGATATCACAAACTCCACTAGTAGCAGTGGTGGCAGTGAGCCACCTCTTGGTATATTGCCCCACCAGATTCGGGGTTCTCTCTTTCATTTTTCGCAAATGACCCTTGTAGGCCACTCCTCTAATAGTTGCACTGCTTGTTGCAGCACTGTAAGTTTTTGCTGATACAAGAAGATTTTTCAATTAATTTCACGTGCCTGCTTCATCATCTCTTACAATCTTACTTCTAGTGTTCATACAAGTGGCAGTTTAGTGGGTAAATAAGATGATAATGCTCTTGTTGCTTAGGCAGTCCAAACAATTAGGGAATTTAAGAATAGGGTTTCACCAGATGCCTTTCTGACCCCCCGCCCCCCCCTGAAATTCCCTTTTGTTAACTTATCTTCTCTTCATATAGGGTTTTCTCAGCCTGAACCCCTTAATTTTAAGTGTTTGTTTGCAGCTCATGTGGCCTCCCTTGGTCCTTTTAGAGGCACTTTGTTATTGAGACTGATCATTGACAGAGTTTCTTTTAGGAGCTGCAGAAAAGATAGCATTCATACGCATATACCTTCTATCAAATTTGGGATGACAGTTGCAATATATATATATCCTTTCTTTTGCAGTCGACATGTTCTTCATTTGTTGTTCTTTGTTCTCTAGTTCTTTCATTACATTATAACTGCAATTTAACTTATGATCAAACAATATGCTCAGGTTGTATCAGAATATCGGAAAAAAGGAATCGAATTCCTGCTTCAAGCAATTAATCATCCTACTTATTTGGAGGATCTCACCGGACTCACAGAATTGAAGGAGTCGGCTAACTCATTTAAATTGGACTGGGATGATGAGACAGATGACTTCGATGATGATGATGATTGTGTTGAAATATAATTATCTTTCCACATTTTCTAATTGTTCTCATATCAATTGTACAAATGAAAGCAAATCAGTGACATTCTTTTCTTCTCCATTATGTTTGATCTACCTCAGAGATCAAGATCACCAGCATGAAATACTGCTTGTTAATTAACGACATAAATGCTGATGCCCACGAGCAACCAAAAAAAAAAAAAAAACAACCTACTGGTTTGAGTTGAAGAAGGAGCTGGTTGTGTTCTAAGAGTGTGTTTGGTATTGCGGTAGCTGTTGTGGTTGTGGTTTGAAAAAAATTGTTTTATAAAAAGTATTTTTAGTTAAGGTTGGTTTGAAAAAAATAGGTGTTTGGTTAAAACCATGGTTGAAATTGAGGTTGAAGAAAAAATAGTTTAATGTGTTTGGTTAAAAATGTTTTTGAAATTGAGGTTATAAAATAATTTTAAAAAATATATATTAATATTGATGGTTTTAAATTTAAATATTGTAGAATTAATTACTCCTATTACTTCATGAAATAAAAAATACTTTATAAAAAATACTTTTTATTATTTCATTAAACTATTTATAATTTCATTACGTATAAAATTCATCCGATAAGAATTACAGTTTTCATAATTTTTTTAGCGTAGATAAATATTATCAGGTATAAAATTGATATTACAATGTGAGTGAATTTAATTAATTCATTTTATACTAGTGTTTTTTTTAAAAAACAAATGTTAAAAAAATTAACACACTGAAAAAAAAAAAAAAAAAAAAGAATTTCACGTGAACAGTGCAATTCGCACTGTTCACATGCTCCACTGTTCAGTGAACAGTGGAGGCATGATACACTGTTCAATGAACAGTGTATCATGCTACACTGTTTGAACAGTGTATCATGCTACACTGTTTGAACAGTGTAGCATGGTTGTTCTCAAAGAGCCGTGCAAAAAAGCAGTATCTTTCTGTTTTTAAATTGCCTGCGTTTCGCACGCAATTCATTGTGGGACCCATATATAGTGAATAACTTTTTTTTCTTAACCAAACACTGAGCCAGTGCGTTTTTGAAAAAACACAACCTCTACCTCGTTGCCAAACGGGCTCTAAGGCTTAAATGAATCTGGTACATGTGACTTTGAAGTTTGAACTCAATTATATATATATATACACACACAGAGTAAAGCTAGAAAGAGAAATTGAGATAAGTATGGCTTTTCTTTGTTAGAAAGGCAGGATTTTTTTTCCAGTTATGTAGATGATGTGAGAAGGCAAGAACCAGGCTCATTTTAATTGTCCTTCGGAGTTGTGTCAAGATTTGGAGTGTTGTGTTTTTTTTAAAGTGTTTGAACTCAGCACGTTGAAGAGTCCGTTTCTAGAAACGTGGTTGATATCTCGTCCTTTCAAATTTTAAATTGCTTTTGTTTTTGTTAATTTTTTTTATGTTTCTAGATTGATTTAATTTGTTAATTTTAAAAATAATTTTTAAAAAATAAAAAAAATATATTCTTTTAATATATTTTTAAATAAAAAATATTTATTATTGATTAAACTGGATTGAACTTGAGAGTGTTGGATAAATAATTGTTTGTTATATGTGTGGTGTATTTTAGATTGGATTGAATAATTTATCTTATTATAAATTTAGTTGATATTAGATGAGATTTGACCGATGTGAGATCTAAACACTAACTGAATTTTACTAGACAAATCGAGTCCAGATAAATCTCGTGTAGTTATAAAATCCAATGCTCCTCTTTATGAACAAAAAAAAAAAAAAAATAGGAGAATTATTTGAAATTGTTAATTTTTTAACTAAATTTCCAATCTATCTTTATAAGTTTAATTGTTTTCAATTTCTTCATGAATATAAGGTCATTCTCCAATATGTATTTTTATCATATTTTTTCACGTAAATGGATAGAAATACCTTTATGTAAGAAACTAAAATTTCATATAAATTATTAAAATGCTAATAAACATGAAAACAAAAGGAATTTTAATATCACGTTATAATTTATTATTTTTAAATATTTTATGATAAATTAGGCTGTGTTTAAGTTTTTCGTGGGAGGATGTTTTCATAGTTTGAATGACAACATGTGCAGAAGGATAAATTGTAGAGTGATCTAAACTAATTTGGAGACAAATTAGAAGGAATTACATTTATAATTTATAGAAACATATTAGAGATTAAACCTAAATTATAAGGATAATTTAAGCTATTTTTTTATATATAAAAAAAAACTATACTACCCCAATTGCTTAATGGACTAAGGTCTCGTTTGTTTGCTGGAAAGTAGTTTCCATTTGGAAAGTGGTTTATTTAGAAAGTAGATTCCTGAAAAGTGAATTATTTTTCGATATTTAATAGTGTCATGAAAAATAAGTTGGAAAACACTTTCTAGTGTTTGGTTATGTCATGGAAAATAAGCTGGAAAATAACTTATTAATATATATTTTTTAAATTTATTAAAATAATGAGGAACAAATCTTACAAATTAAAAAGTTGAATTTCAATAAAATTGAAAAAAAATCTAATTTCATAAATTATATCAAATAAAATAAATAAAAATCAAAATAATGGAGATCAAATCTAATAGATAAAAAAATTAAAAGATGATGAAATTAAAATAATAATAATTATAATTTTATAAATTATTTCAAATAAAATAAGTAACAACCAAAAGATTGAGGACCAAATTTGATAGATAAAAAATTTCAATTACAAAAATAATAAGAGAAAAGTAAATAACAATCATAAAAATAAGGACCAAAGTTAATATAAAAATTAAATTAAATCAAATTTTAAGGGGTGAAATTGAAAAAAAATATTCACAACAAAATATATAGCAATCAAAAGTTTGAGAACCAAATTTGTTATACTCAGCAAATAATATGATATTTCTAAATTTTTCACAACTTCTGGAAAGTGTTTTCAACTCAAAATAAAAATATTTTTCTAGAAATCAAGTCAAATTTTTCTTTATTGAAAAGTATTTTCTGCTAATCAATTTTTCTAACCTGTGTATATGTCTAAGCTCAAAGAAAAAAAAAACGTTCATTACTAAATACGAGGTGACTAAGGAGCTTAGTAAAGCTTCTATTATTATGAATAATGTTATTATTCTACAAAATATTTGTCATCGATGAGTTTTCAAATAACATTAATGATGGATGGGGTCTTTATCCTTCTATTATATGCAGTGGCGGATACAAAATCCAATTTTAGTAGGGCAAAATAATATAAGTAAATAATTAAATTAATTAAGATCCAAAAGTCTAAAAATTATAAGTTTCTAATATAAAGTTTAAAAATTTACATATATTATAAAAAAGATGCTCAACAAAATTCTATTTTTTTCTTATAATTCATAATCATTCAACCAATCATTCCGGATTTGATTGTATAACTGATTTTTAATTAATTTCATCATTTAAAGTATTCTCTCTGTTGATGCAATCGCCACCGGTAAGATTAATGATAATTTTATAAATAAAAATACTAAAAGATATACAACAACCGTCTTTATCTCCACCAATTTTTTCCCACTAATGCAGTTGCCACTGGTAAAATTAATGCTAATTTTACAAGTACAAAAGACTAAAGGATATACCACAACCTTATTTTATTAGTTTCTCACGGTCTTTTTTTAAATTACATTGAAAATTCAACTACAACTAAACAACATAATTAAATCCATTTTAATCTTCATCAACACAACAACATACAATAAATACCATAACTACAAACATTTACTATGGTTCAAAAAGTTCTCATTCCCCTCGTTAAATGGCCGACACTACTTTTACAATAAATACCCAATTTTTCTTATTTAATTATGCTTTATTAATAGTCATTTACATCATATTTCATCACAAGAACATCACATTTTCACAATTTCATAATTAAATCAATTTCAATCTTCATCAACACAACAACACGCAATAAATAAACATAACTACCAACATTTACTATGGTTCAAAAAGTTCTCATTCCCCTCCTTAAATGGCCGACCCTACTTTCACCATAAACACCTAATTTTTCTTATTATGCTTTATTAAGATTCATTTACATTATATTTCATCCCAAGAACATCACATTTTCACAATTCACTTTTCTCTAATTTAACATTTAAGAATCCTAATTCAAAATTTTGTATAAACTTTGTTAATCTTTACTTAAACTTGTACAATCGAGTTTATGACATCTTACCCGGTAATGATATGAACTTTGAATGTTAACCAACAAAAGTCTTCTACTCTTGTACAATCGAGTTTATGACATCTTACCCGGTAATGATATGGACTTTGAATGTTAACCAACAAAAGTCTTCTACTCCTCCTCTTTTTCTCTTTTAATATTGTGAGTTTCCTCTCTCACTGGATTTTCCCCTTAATTCTTGAGTTAGATCTGTTCAACATTCACTCCCTCATCTATCTTGTCTTAAATCTTGGTTTCTCTCTAGGTTTTAGTGAGGAAGCTCTCAAATTTATTTATTTTATCTTTTTTTTTTGGCACTGGTCGATAGTTTAAATGGGAAGAAGAAGCTGAATTTCCAGTTTTTTCCAGTTTATTTATGAAAATGTCATTAAGGAGCCTACGTGTTATTTTTGGTCCGACTGTTGATATTCTTGCCTTTCCAAACTTCAAGGACTATTTTTAACCCAAGATAAAGCAATGCGTCGTAAAATTATAGTCCAATCCAACAGTCGAATTGAAAGTTATGTTTGATAGCGTAAAACCGATTAATAAGTGATTTTACATCAAAATCCAAAATTTTTTTATTCAATCATTGCTAGAACTAGTCAGCTATTTTACGAAGTCCTTAGTTTATTTTTCCTTTTCATTATTTGTTTTATTTACATACTTACTACAATTTTATAATAACATTACCAATTTTTAACCAGGATTTACACTAACTATTTTTTCATGTAGTTTTTTTCTTAACTCTTATATCTCATTTCCATTATAATTCCTCCTAATTATTTTCTCATTCTCAAAACATGTCTATTTTAATTCTCCTAATTCTTATATCAGTCGAAACCCATTACCGGTTCAAGCATGATATATACTTTATTTGATTTTTTTTTGCTAGTGTGGGCAAGTGCCCACATGTTGGATTGATCTATAATTATATTATGGCGACGAGGTTAATGATTTTTCTTATGTGTGATGTTCATGTTAAATTGAGTTATAAGTCTTGTACATAGATCCTAGAAGATAAGGAAGGATCCAGGATCCAAGACATGTGAAATGTTGTTGGGAGGATTTTTCACTTGTTGAAAAAATAGATCCGAATGTATAATTTTTTTTAAAAATAAAATTGTTTGATTTTTAGTTTTTAAAACAGTGTTTTAGGGATTGCAATGCGTATTCACATATCAAATTTCTTGATATTTATATCATATCCATTACCTCATTGAGTAAAAAATTTAGATATCTATAAACTATCAATTGAGTTTTGGGTATTCATACGAGTATCCATTATCTGACTATTATTGATTATTCAATAAAAAATAAAATAGTTTATATATATTTGAAGTGTGTGTATTGATAAATTATACATATATATGTGTTTTATATCAATATTGAGATATACAAAATTATATGTATTTAATAATTATAGTAAATCTCTAAGATAAATAAAAAAACATATCTAATGAAAAGGGTAGATGAGATAAAATATTTGTATTTATATCCGTATTTTATTTTTATTGAAAAAATAATGCTGACAAAAACAACACAAATAAGATAGCAAATATAAGCAAATAAAATTTTGTTGAATAAGGTCAATACATATAAATTATAATTTAAAATTTTATTACTGAATATTTTCGCTTCAAATAATCTTGTCTTTCTAAGAGGCTTACGACTCTTTAAATAAACTCCAAAACTGACCTAAAAAAATTAAAAAAACCCAAAAACAAAGAAAAAAAAAGTCCTCAGCAAACTAGAAAAATTGAAAACTAAAAAGGAAAAGTAACAAAACTAGTCGGAACAACACACTTTGAGCCTAATTTAGACATCTTCCGGACCTTAATTGGTTATGGTCAGTCGAGCCTCCTATAGAATTAGACCTTTGGAACCTTCTAACAAAATTTAAGTATGATCCAAAGTTCAAAAGTTATGAGTCTTTTTGTACCGATGTTTCTTTTTTTTTAGTTTAACGTGGGTGTCCGGGCCAGCTTGCGCGCACCTCGACTAATCCCACGGGCCCTGAAGTTAACGACCATGTAAGCCTCCAGTGGCCATCATATGAGCAACCACAGGGCTCGAACCTGAGACCACAGAGGGAGCAAACCTCTTGATCCCAAGTTCTTACCACTGGACCACCACCTAGATAGTTTTGTACCGATGTTTCTTCTTTGTCTTAGTTCTATCCCATCAGTCTATAAAAATCTTTGTAAAGCAAACTATATAGCTTAGTTGTGACACATCCACGATTAACTGACTAGAACATCTTACATCAAAAAATTAACTTCCTACTTTAATCTTTAATTAACATAAATATTTTTATTTATTTATTAATACATCTTTACATTTTTTATTACACATAGAAATCAACTTTCCATTAATAATTTAACAAATTTCTTGAAATGAAAAACATATTCTAAACTTTTTTTCTTAACATTTAAAATTAATTTACAATTCCACTGCAATATAATAGAGTTATGTTGGCTAGTTTGAACTCAAAGATATTTAGAATGCAAACACGGAGCTCTGAAGGAGGAGATCCATTAATATATATATATATTTAGAGAGAGAGAGATATCTCTATCTCTCTTTCTCTCACATATATATATAATCAAACAAGTGGAGCTTGTGATATAAAATTATATAGTCCTTTAATCTGCAAAATGTATCAAACAGGCACCAGTGGTCTAGTGGTAGAATAGTACCCTGCCACGGTACAGACCCGGGTTCGATTCCCGGCTGGTGCATTTGGTTTTTATATATGTTTTCAATGTGATTTCAACTTTTTCCAAGTCGTTGATCATGACTCTTGATTATCGCCCTCAACTGGGCCAATAGTTTTCCCTATCATCCATGTCCACATCACCTTTCTCTTCTTATCTCTACCTTCAGAATTTGAATCTCCAATTCAGTGCTGCCCTAAAAAGACTCGACTCAAGAATACAATTCCATGCCCTATGAATTATGTGCTGCACACCACGGTCAAATATCTTGGTGTAATATTCTAAAGCAACATAATCAGTCAATGAAGAAGATAACAGCCCTTAGAGGTACAGCAGTTTGGCAACTTTCAACTAATTAAAAATGAAACTATGTTTATGTTATTGTCTTTTGCAACTTGTGACTTTGGAATTTGGAAATCAAACACTATTTTTTCTTCTTTTCTATCCTTCTATATTCTTTAGGACCCTCAAGAAAGGTCGCCTGAATCCTTAGGGCCACAGGGAAAATTGTTGATATATACTCATTTATTAGGTGATCCCAAGTGTCATCAATAAAGAAATTGGACCAGACACTATTCAACTATTATTAGGCATAGGTTGGCAAGGCAGCCTAAATATCATTTGTTAGCGAACATGTCCTGCAGCCAATCAGTTGAGTACATCTAATATTGATTTTATTCATGTAGAATGTATTTATTATTAATAAAGGTTTTTTATTTTTAATATTCATTTATATTTGATTAATGAATGTAGAGTAAAGATAAAGTCTATAGTATAAAAATGCTTTGCGGAAGAAATTATAAAGTTTTTATAATTATGAGATTCTTATTACATCAAAGCATTGTTCTTAAATGTTCATGGTCAATGTTCTATTAAGATTGTACATTAATTAGAGTTGTTGAACTGATGCATATTATGTTTTTTTCTTTATGAAATGAAGCAACTATTCTCATAAACTAAGGTATGAGGGATACTTGAAAGTAATATGCATGTACTTGTCAAATGATATGTATACTAAACTGACTCACAAGAGAATCTCAAATGGAGAGATCACCTATATCTATAGAAAGACTCTTGTGATAGTTGTGTAAATGATATTTAGACTTGAGATCACTAAGTTTTCTTATACAATGAGTGTTATGTTTTGATTTTGACCATATATTGTTCTAATCAAGGGTAACAAACGGGCAAATATTAGATATAACATAAAATATATGAAGATATTTGAATAATCAAGAGAGGATTTGTCACCCTCGGTGAAAAAAATGTTTAATCTGTTCTCAATTAGTATTGGTTCTGAAATACTTAGCTAAGGTTGAATGAATTTTGAAAAGAGTTTCAAAATCTTATTCTAATAATGAATGACTATAATATTAAGAATTAACATGATTTAACAAAGTAGACATACCTCATGCTATACTGTCTAAATCGGAACATTCATGATGAAAGAATAATAATTATTTTTATTAATTATTCATTAAAAGGTTAAGTCAAACCACTTATGACTTTTCTAATATTTGAGGGATCATGACAAGTTATTAGACGTTGCACTTGATCTCCAAATATAAATCAATCATTTATTGAATTGATAATAAATTAAATTATTCAATTTATTCAATCTTATTTTATGATTTATATTTAAGCCAACTTATTAGGGAACTTAATGAGTCACACATACAAGAACCATTGGTTAGAAATTAAAATGAGAAGATTAATCAAGTGTGACTTGATTGTAAATAAATTTTAGAAATTGAGAATTATAATGTAATTAATACATGGATTACAATTCTAGACCTAAAAAATCAAGTAGGCACTTGATTAAATAAATTTATAAAATTATCCTAAAATAATATGTGTGATATTATTTAAGGGGGCAAGTTGATATTTTGCTATTTATAGAGTTTTTAGGTTTCCATATAAATAAAATATTACATCTCTTATTTTCATGAAAGAAGAGAAGGTGAGAAAAGTACATTATGTAAACACCTATAACACAAAAGACTAGAGTTAGTACTCTAAGGTATAACAATCTCTCTCTCCTAATAGGTTTTAAGAGATTTTTTACTGATGGTACGTGTAGATTACTTTTAGATACCAAACACTTGGACGACTTGTGGTTTGTGACAACCCAGTCTTGAAATAAATATTCAAAGCTGAACAAAATATTTAATCTTCAAGTAATCTTCGTATAAACTATAAACAACTCTAAATCTGTCTAACAAGATCTTTGAGACTCCCCTAAAAATTTTAAATTTACTGTTTCTATTGTGTGTGTGTATATATATATATATATATATGTTTCGGGAAACCCAACACCATAAACCACAAAATCTCTACAATTCTTTTCCAGTGACTTCGAAAACCGAGCAGTTGAAGCAATCACAAATTTAGCTTCATTTTAGCTCAAACACTAGAAAGTTTGGCCTAACGTAACTATACATACATCAGAACATGATACGAAACTTCAGGTTTGAGCAACACGAAGCAGAGAACCAAAAAATAGCCATCCCCTAAAAAGGAAGCAGATTTTATTTTTCTTGAATTCTCCAAGTCTGCCACCTCAAGAGAGAAGCCTTGCAAAAAGGTCTATCCCTATATAGCCAGTGGGCTTTTATGCACTTTTTGCCTCATAAAGACTAAAAAATAAAGGATGATGCAATATCCTATACATGAATTTTCTCCATCCAATGAATTTTCTCCATCATTCTGGCAATATTGCACTTGTTGGTTGTGGACACTATCAACCCTTAACTCATCTCATGAGATCTGACCACTTCGAGTTCAATATGTTGGTGTACAAAATTAGTGGAATGCCCATTCTGAGTTTCATTTTGCATCTCCAGGAAAAGATCCGGGGGATCTTCACATGCTGAATTCTAACATTATTTCCAACGAAAAGATCTAATAAGGAATTGGAGATCATATCGAGCATATGGCAAAAAACGTGTAGCAGTCCACATCAATGAGGTATAGCAACATGTCTTTAAAAAATGTTTATCTGTAATTCTTTATAATAAAGAACTTCGTTAATTATACGTTTTGTAGGCCATATATATCGTGAACTCGAAGCTCCAGAAGGTATGATTCCTTACACACTGTATATTTATGAGACCTAATAATCGTCACGAGAAAACGTTAAGCTGAAAAACTTGAGATTTCTTTCATATGAGACCTCAAGTTAGAGAAATAAGAATTAAAATATAGGAAATTTTACCTGATTTGAAAGTGAATTTAAAAATTGCTACTGTACAAAGAAATATCGGGAAATTCTGGTAGGTACACATGCACTGAAATTCATTTTGAAGTATTTTCTAGGACAAGGAATCCCTAGTATATATAAATTTTGCACATATAGGATATGCATTTAGATGTTTGAAATTACTGTGTAAAATAATTTTTAATAATATTTTTTATTTAAAAATACATCAAAATATTTTTTTTTTGACATCACCACATCAAAATTATTAAAACACACTAAAAAAAATCAATTTTTTCAAACTAAATAAGCTTTTGAAATATACCTAAACACAGTACCAAAAACAAAAACAAACTGCTTTATCTTAGTCAAACTATAGATTATACGTCTCTACTCCATCTGATTTTGACCAACAATCTTTCTGCTTGCCTAATTTCATAAAATTGATCAACTGAAGTTATATAGAAGAAATCAAACAAGATAACGCATTTTTGAGTAATTTTCCTGTTTTTGTTCAAATAAGAGATTCAAAGACGCAACTGAACAGAACCGGCTCTTTCTTTCAAGTTTCAAGAGCATAAATAAACTATACGTAACATGTTCTATATTTTCCAATGTGTAATTAGCTAACTAGTTTATGCACCCATTTGTTTGCATTTTTGAGGTCTACACTCCCAATTCCGTCAACCACAAACCATGCTAGCCGTGGTGCCTGTTCCACATGTGGGAAAAACAATTTCCCTGCCTGCTGCTCAACAAATGGGTATAGTTTGTAGTGGAATCCGAGTTGGAATTGCCACGCACCATTGAAGCTCCATCACTAATGCAATGCGAAGTCCACCAAGATTTTAAGAGAAACAAGAAAGAAAGACAGGTCAATTTTGGTGATTAGCGGTGCACTAATAGACGTTTGTGCTGAGTAGATTGTTGACTAATTAACATGGAAGGCATGGCTACACTTTTTAAGTTAGTACTAATTTATATAGCATTATTTGTGTTTTAAAACTAACCCTTGTCTGCATCTACATATTGTTTGTGTTCTTAGTGTTAACTCTTGTCTACAATTTAAGAATTTATGTTAGATAATTAATATTCTTTGGCTAATTAACACGTGTGAACCAGCTGACTTTTTTCTTTTATTAAAAAAACTCTTTAATTATAATTTAGAAAGAACACACTCATTTTTTTTTCTTATTACCACCTCCACAACTTTTAAAATTATTGACAGAATTTTCTATTGGTTTTTATACTCATAGTCCATGACATGAATTTTTCAAATGGGCTCATGGACAACAATAAACCATCAGAAAAACTCTTATCGATGATTTGTAATTTATCGGTGAGTCCGTCAATAATGATTTTACCGATGGATTTACTAACAACAAAAACGCGTAAAAAAATTTACTCGTCCCGCAGTATAGTGCAACCCATTTATCTAGTTAACTTCTAAAATTAAAAGGTTCTAAATCCATATATATACACCCTGTTTTACAAATTTTAGGAAAATCAACTCAATTAAAGTAAATCCAATTTAACTATTTATATAACTATATAAATAGAAGATCTATTGAGAAGCAAAGAGGTATGCCCAAATCATAATCTATCTAAACAAGAATGAGTTCACTTTTTTTTTTTTTTATCATAGAATGTGCATCCTTGATCATGAAAGAGGTGAGATTAGTATAATTGCTAACTAAATTTGCATCGCTTTTACAAATTTACGTGATTAAAAATTTGCCTGGATACGATAAGTTGTAATTTGACCCTGTTGGATAAAATTTTAGTTTACATTTTCACTAAAGAAAAGGAACAATTAGTTTTAATTATTCTTATATTTTAATCAATTTTTCAATTGTAAGTTTAATTGCTTTTAATTTATCCATGAATTTATTTTCCAAGATGTTATTTTATCATATATATTATTTAAATTGATAAAAATGCCCTGATATGGAAAAATCAAACCTAATCTAGTTTTTTTTTTTTTGTAAAAAAAATCTCACTTTGCTATAAGTGTCAAACTTGATCCATTTGATGATTGACTCGATTAATCATGTAATATTTAGTGCTCATTTAATATTAAGCTTGAACCTGTTTTTATTAAAAAAAAAAATTAAATATATTTTTTTAGTGTTGTATTTTTTTATGTGCTGATATCAAAAATAAATTTTTAAAAATATAAAGAATATTATTTTAATGCATTTTCAAATAAAAAATACTTTGAAAAATAACATTTCCAAGTGAATAGATGTGGTTAAATCCGGTCTAGTAAAAAGTAAAAAAAAAAATCTTTTTTATTATTTTATTAAAAGAAAAAAAAATCTTATCTAGGGGTGAAACTAGAGATTGAGATTTACTCCATTATTCAAACTATTGGTTAAATTAGACGAGTTAGAATCCGAAACAGATCTAATAATTATATATTTATGTGCGCTTTATATAGCTTAATTAAATTACAATAAGTTAATTACTAATGAATAAAAAAAAAGGCATTAGTTACTCTCAAATATATTATAATTAGTTCTATCGATTTGGAAATTTATAAGACACAGTTGAAACTTCAAAGTTTGTTTTCTTTGATAATAGAAAAGTTCACAGATTGATTGGTCGTGTGATCTTTAATTTTGTTGTTGTGATAGAAAAAACCTATAATTGCACCAAAAAAGCTAGTAAATAAGATGATAATTAATTTGTATTAATTCAGTAATCCACATAATACACCATAGAACATTCAATATATATAGGATGAAGATGTGGTGGTTATCTATCAAAATTAGATATAACTATTAGAAAATTAAAAAATACCGACGAAATATTCCATCAACATTAAAAAAAAAAACTTCCATCAACACTTACTATACCGACACAATCACTGACAAAAACATGTTGTCCGCAGTATACTCACCAGGAATTTGTGTTGAATTCCAGCTCTTCTATCCGCATTGGATGAACTTTGATAAATAACTTTTATTGGAGATATCTCTTCAGGTGTCTCTGCATGATCGGTAACTAAATTATCGGCATGTTCACAATCACTAATACTAATGCTTGATGAAGTAGCAAAGACGTCTTGTTGAACATGGGACTTTTTATCTTTTAAAAAATGATAGCTAAAAGGAAACAATTAACACAGTATTCCATAAAGTACTGCCCTAAAATTGACACCTAAACTCAACTAAAATTGAAAATAGTATGCACAGGAAAGCTGCCATGAGTACTACATGAATCACAAGAAAACATAAATCAACTAAAAGCATTCAAAACAGAGATAACACCCACATGCAAAGCAACACAGAATATCTACCAACAACACTTCACAATCATGTTGTTAGCTATTTTTGAATTCTTAGCTTTTAATGTATTGGTTATCCATTGTATGGTGTTGTTCCACTTGCTCCTCTAAGAGAAATCATATGGCCCCAAATAGCATCAATCAACAAATCATGCCAATCTTTTAGATTATTAGGTATAATTGTTTTCGGTAAATTTCAAACTCATCTACAAATTTCTTCCTTTGACACGTTATGATAACTACCAGAAAATTGAAAAATACAAACGGAAATACTTACGGAATGTTTCTGTCGATAAATTACAATGAATTTTACCGACGGAAATATTCCCTCGGTATACACCAAGGAAATTACAGTTGAAAAAAAAAAAGAATTAAAACAAATCCTAAAAGTACGATGACGTGTCATTTATACCAACGGAATTACCAAGGATATTAATACCATTGGTAAAATCCGTCTGTAAACTTGTTGGTAAATTGTTCACTTCTCCCTGGCACTGTTCATCGTTGGTAAAATCTCATCGGTATTTTCCGGAGAACTCTGGAACTATTCACTTCTTAATTGCATTGTTAATTACTGTTATTTACAGACAAAATCACCGACAGATTGAAAAGTCATCGATGTTATTTGGCAGGTTTTTTAAAATTTTCTATTAAATTGAATATTTAAATTAAATATTACAAACAAAATCACCAACAGATTGAAAAGTCTTCGGTGATATTTTCAGTTTCTGAAGATTTTCAATTAAATTAAAATTTTAAATTAAATATTATAGACGGAATCACCGACGAAATAGTTAAAAATATTAATATTTAATTATCTGTTGGTAAAATCAGCGGTAAAATACCCAAATAAAAAGACTAGAATATCTCATTTCACAACAGACATGCCTCTTCTTCTTCATCTTCTTCTTCCTCTTCCTCTTATGTAAAAAACATCAACATCTCTTTTTTTCTTTCTCTTCTCTTCTCTTCTCAACTCTTTCTTTTCTCCTCCACATTCAGGTATGTCTTACATCAACATCCCTTTCTTTCTTTCTTTCTTTCTTTTCTCTTCTCTCCTCAACTCCTTCTTTTCTCCTTCACGCTCATGTATGTCTTCTCCTCTTTTTTTCTTTTCTTTTCTCGTTTTTTTAATTAACATACTTTATTGATTTTTTTTCTCTTTTTAGGTTCACTCGCAACTACATTAAGGTAAGATTTTTCTTTTTTCTTCTTTTTTTATGTTCTTTTTTCATTATATTTGTTATTTTATTTTATTTTTAAATTTTTCTATTCTTAATATTTGTGTGAATGTTGTTGTAAGATTTTTTTTTCATATGAGATCAATTTTTAGTTGATTTATTTATAGGATTTAAATAGATTTTAATTATTTAATTATTTTCTAGTTCTGTTAAATAGATTGTTTTTAAATATTTTTAAATAATTACCAACAGAATTGCATACTGTATTTTTGTCGGTTATATGACAAACTTCTCGAGGGATCTACTGACGAAATGAAGCGGGTTAATTTTTTTAGCATGCTTTTCCCGTCAGTAAATCCATCAGTAATAATATTTTTTTATTACCTACAGACTTACCAACATAAAAAAATAACCAGCAAGAGAATCACCGACTGGGCATTTTCCTATGTGATCCTGTCAGTAAATTAATTATCAATAAAATAATAGTACAAATACTAATGAAAAATTTCATCGATAAACATAAGAATTCTGGTAGTGGATTGATTTTACCATCACCAATGAAATTTCCATCAGATATTGTGTTGGTATATTTGACATGTATCAATGCTGATAAAATTTTTAGTATTTTTTATTATGTTGATTCCATCGGAAATAAGAAATTTAATTTCTGATGGATTATTTGTCACCTATTCTGTTAGAAATACTAAAATATTTTGTAACTTTTCGACGAAAATGAGTGTTTATTCTGACGGACTTGTCCATCACATATTCCATCAGAAACGTCACTATTTTTTTAATAGCGGGGGAAGGAGAGAACTATCGAGCTATATTTCATTTAAGTTTTCTGTTATGATGTCCGTCAACAATTCCATCAGACAATACTGATGTGTCATATTTCCGACACCATTGCCAAAAAAAATTTCTTTATTCCATCATAAAAATTACTAACATAACAAATTTCATTATAATTTATGAAAATTTTCTGTCGGAAAATACCAACATAATATTCTATGTTTTTGTTGGCGTTTTTGTTGCAATACGCGAATTTTCTAGCAATGTATTGAGTTTGAAATTAAATCAGCAGAGTTGTAGATTTTGGATGCCTATGAGTAATTAAGCTAGAGGTCGCACTGTTTCAGCACCAAAATTAAAAAGAAAAAAAAATGTCTCCGTTTTCGACTAATTAATGCTAGACCGAGTACTCATCATCGCAACATGGTAATGGAGAAAGTGGAAGACCTAATTGGTTTGACGCCTGAATATTTAAGGTACGTATGTTTTTGTTAATTATTACTGTTCTTTTTTTCTTTCAAACTTAATCTTCGTTTCATTTACGCTTCTTCAAATCAATGCTTTTCAACGCTACAGTCAGTATTATGATTCTCTATTCCAATTTTGAAATTTCCAACCTTATGAAACGAAAGAAGTTTTTTCTTCTCATATTTCAACTTTCAATTGAAATGATTTAGAAGTCTGTTTTTTTTTTTTAATTATTAACATGGGTGTTTGGGTTAGCTTGTGCCTATCTCGACTAATCCTACGGGTCCTGAAATTAATAACCATGTAAATTTTTAGTGGCCCTAAAAGGACTTGAACTCATGATTATTAAGAAGCAAACTCAAAGCCTGGCCAGTTAAGCTGGTTGATTTAGAAGTTTCTTTGATTTGATAGGAAATTAAGTACAGGTAAGGCAAGGGAAAAGAAAAACCTTTCTACCGAATAAATTAAGAAGAAGAAAAATCTCAGCTCATAAATTGCTGGCCATGGAATCATACCATGTGAATAGTTGGGCAACAGATCAAGCTCAGTAATGGAGCTAGCACTTTGAGACTTAACAATAAAATGAGTTAACTGAAAGTCTATTGCAAATCCTAACACTTCTGTTGCCTCAATGTTTTAGAAAGAGAGGATATACAGGCAGGAAAACCCTCCATGGTGGTCGGTTTTCCTTTGTTCCAGTCGCAAATCTCCAGGACGCATGATATCTAGTTATCAAATTAATCAAGAAATAGGATCATATAGAACAAATATATTCACTACGAAGTATTTTATTTCTGTTGGATCATTTGCAATGGAATTTCACAAATGTTTATCCACCCAATTTCCTAGAGAAATTTATCCAGCCATCTATCCATGTAAAAAGATATCAGAGAATGGATGCAGATCTTTTCGTTTCTGAGAAAGGAGATTTTCTCCTAAGAATTTAATAGACTAGCAACCCCATTTCAATGCATGGATGACAAGTGTTGGAGAGAAAATCAACAGCTAGATGGATTGATAACAGCCCCATTGTTAGGGAGCAGAGCACCAAGGCTGATGCCACCTGAAAGCTGAAACCCACATGCCATTAATTTAGCTCACATAGATTCGAAGATTTATTTAATAGTTAGCTAAAGTTCTTATCTTCTTTTGATTAACACATGTCGATCATAGCCAAGCCAACACTTTGCAAAGTTCAATATAAGGAGTCAGCAAAAAGTCTTGGCAGTCTAATAATTTCATTTGCGACCCAAGGAAGCTTCTCCAAGATGGGTTAGGTGACAAAATCACAATAAATCCCACTAGCAGCCCATTTCTTCTGTATCCTTAATTAATTAGGCTAATATTGTTACTAATTAATCCCTTGTCGGATGGTTTATTGTATAATTAGTAATTAAACCTCAAGTTCATTTATGGGTTTGCAAGTGATCTTATTAATGTGCCTTGAATATCTCTTACAGTTTGTGAGTTTAAAGAGAGCACTGTTCCCTCTGCATGTGCTCTCTGCTCTTCCTGTAATTTTCCCTCACATATTCTCTCGCACCTTCCCTCTCGTCGTACAGCTCTTGTCCATATATATATCCTCTCTCTTTCACTCTCTCAAAAGTCTAGTTTCATACATACAAAAAGAAAGGTTACAAACAAGCTGTTGATTTTCTTTCATGTCTCCAGCACAAAGACCAAACATGCCTGAACCACCTCCTTCCCCTTCTTCCTCTTCTATCTTTGCACTTTCTTACTTGAAACTTCAATTCTTCGCTCGTGTCAGGCGGTTCTTGCAAACTAAAAGGGCACAAAAGAGCAATAAAACAAGAACCAAAGCTATGGTCAACAAAGAAGAACAAGCAACAATTACTACTGTGGATAGACAAAGTAGTGATATTGATGATGATTCTGTGGTGTTACAAAGATCAGTAAAGAGACTTCACTTTGGAAGCTGGGAAGAGAAGGAGATGGCAGCTCTTGAGATTAAAAAATTAGCTAGGGAAGATGCTAAGATGAGAAATTTGATGGCTGAGCTTGGTGTTATTCCTGCCTTGGTGGGGATGGTGGCTTCAGAAGTAGCTGGCCGCCAGAGAGTGGCTGTTAATGCTTTGATTGAGCTTGCTAATGGAACTTACAAGTAAGTTTCTTCTTTTCTAATTTTGATATCATTATTTTTAATTAATTTGTTTTTCATTTTTATTACAAAAAAAATACAAATTATGAAATTCAATTGTAGTCCAGAATCATTCCTCATAAGACATTTAATTGAGCTGTTTAGAATATTTTCATATCTGTTTAGGAGATCAACTAGAATCGTTTTATAAAACTCTATAACTTGTTATGAAAAAAAAAAATTAAATGCAAAAAACAACGTCTTTGGTAGGCATTGTATAGAACTTGCCTAAAACCTAACATAATCTTGGGTGCTGATTACACCACACTGTAGAATTTGCATCGATAGGTCAAAGCTCCACTAACACTTCAGATAACAAGAGAATGACGTTAGCTCCTCTTACTTTAATTAGTCAAATATTTCATTCTAATTATAAACAAATGAAGAAAAAAAAATATCATAGTACAATAAGCACCCCAGTTGTGTGGCTGACCATCCATGTGAATTTGAAGAAGAAAACAAAGATTAATTACATCAAACAGCTTATGTAATTGGATGTTTTTTCAACAGTTTGAAAAACGGAGTTTGGTTTTTGGCACCATCTGGATTTTTTGGGGTATGAATTATTTCATTATTTGAGCTTAGGTGAGGTGAGAAATACCCATATATGGTTGATTTATATCCTAAAGAATTGAAATTTGGCCAGTGGGGAAGGAATAAAGGGGACCTGATATGGGTTTGGATTTTGGAGTTTGCCTCTGATAATACTCTCAATTTTCATGTAATGGAGTAATCTGAGGGAGGGACCCTCGTCGTTAAAGAAAGCAATCTACGTCGAGGCTGTGTAGGCGTTGCACTTGAGGACTTGTGGTTTTCAGCGCCGCCCTTCATAAAATAGATAGGATCAAAGCTTTTAGGTTCTGTTTCTTGATTTACCCTTTAATGGTAATGTATAATTGCTCTTGGTGCCACATCAAGCTTTCAATTCTTGATGAGAAAAAAAGAAAAAGAAAGAGGATTTGTCTTTGATTTACCCTTGGCTGAGGCAGCATCCAATTTTGGGGATTTCATGATGGTTCTTGACCTGATTTTTTAGGCGTGGTCCCTTCCCTTTTTTTGTCCAGGTTAATTATTGTTAATATTTCTTCATAATAATTTAGATGATAATTATGATAAAGAAAATATCAATTCAATTTGAATGAATTTAAAATATTATTATTGTACGGATTGTGATTAACAATTCTATTATTCTCATTCATTAAATAATGTTGTAGTATTTTTAAAATTTGTTTTAATTTTAAATTGTCAAGTTTCAAATATTTAATTACCTAGATTTGATTATGAATTCTTTCTTTTTGTATAAACTCATTTCTCAGTCTTGCATGTTATACCCTTTAACAAATTTCAAAATCAAAATATTTATTAATTGATTGGTTTAAGAAGACACCCATTTGAATGTTAATGATCATGTTCCTCAAATCAACATCATAAGAAAATAATTAATTTTTTTTTAGCAGATATGAAAATAATTAATTTGGATGAAGTAGGAGGCCACAAGCACAAAGGGCGCTTATTACACGCTCTAGTAGGAAGCATAGACAGAGCAATGATGTTATTGAATCGACAATGTTGTCTTTGAATAGAAATAAGTTAAAGGACATAAGAATTGGCGCAAATGATCAGATTCCCTATGATCTATGAGCAATAAACAAATTCATCTGTTGACTTCCATCTTCCATCTCAGATCTAAATCCAAGAATCTCTTTGACTTTCTTAGAAAAAGACAGTAACTTGTTTAATACTTGTTGGTTGGTTAGTTTGGCGTGCATGATGCTCATTATTTGCTGGGGAGACATTCAAAAATGGCCACCGTGTTACTATCCCTGATTTATACTCTTTGGTTCAGTAGCTGCAACTAGATTAGTGAGCTGTTCTTGTTTTAATTAATGTATTTTTATTTTCTTTCTTCAGGAACAAGGCTCTCATGGTAGAAGCAGGGATCTTTTCGAAACTACCAAAGAGCATGGATGTTTTAGAAGAACCAACAAGACAAGAATTTGCCGAATTAATCCTGTCATTATCTTCGCTGGCGAATCATACCCAATTCCCTCTCGCTTCATCAGAAGTTTTGCCATTTCTAATTGGAATTCTTGAGTCATGCTCAAGTTACGAAACCAAGGAGTCATGTTTGGGTACTCTATACAACCTGTCTGCTGTGTTGGACAATGCAGGGCCTTTGCTCTCTAATGGGGCAGTTCAAACTCTCTTGAGGGTAATATCAGAAAAAGAATTCTCAGAGAAAGCTCTAGCGACACTAGGACATTTAGTGGTGACCTTAATGGGGAAGAAAGCAATGGAAAATAGTTCACTTGTGCCAGAGAGCTTGATAGAGATAATGACATGGGAGGATAAGCCAAAATGTCAAGAATTATCGGCTTATATTTTGATGATTCTAGCTCATCAAAGCTCAGCTCTGCGTGATAAAATGCTTAAATCTGGCATTGTCCCTGTACTCCTTGAAGTGGCATTATTGGGGAGTCCTCTAGCTCAGAAGAGAGCACTAAAACTACTGCAATGGTTCAAAGATGAGAGGCAAACAAGGATGGGGCCACATTCTGGGCCTCAAACAGCAAGGATAGCAATAGGGTCACCAGTAAATAACAGGGAACCTCAAGAGGGAAAGAAACTGATGAAGGATTTGGTGAAGCAAAGTTTACACAAGAACATGGAGTTGATAACCCAGCGAGCCAATGCTACTTCAGGGGACTCTTCTAAGTTCAAGTCCTTGGTTATCAGTACAAGTTCTAAAAGCTTGCCTTGCTAAAGATTTTACAGGCCCTTTAGCAATCTTTGGGCATCTTTCGTGCCGGGAGCAGCAGAGAAATTCCTCGATGCCTGCTCATCAAGTTAGGAATCCAATTCTTTAGCCTAGGCCATGTGATGTTTGCTGATTAAAAATAGAAATGCTCTTGTGTGCAGTATAATAGCTTATGTTAATTGTACATGGTGACCTTAAAAAGAAAAGAAAATAGAAATTGAAGTCTCCAGATGGGGTCTCACTCCCATTTTTTCCCACAAGATCAATTTCAATTCCTGCACGGACCATTTTTCCGTTTCTTGAGGTACCAATCATATTTAAAGTAACATTGAGAAAAATTTAATTGGTTAGATTTTGAATTTACATTTTAATATTTATGAGTTTGAATTCTCTCATAATTACTAAATATTTATATAGTTATTAATTTTAAAACTTGTAGAATTAGTCTAGTGGACAAGCTGCCCGGACATTTAATAAAAAAATAAAAATGAGTAAATTTAAAGCAGCTGAAGTCTTCAACAGGTCGGGAATCAACCCTAGCGAAGCAAAACTGATTCAAATGAGAGCATGCCAAAATAGCTAAGCTCAAGCCTCTCACATCAGCCCAGCCCAATTAGAACTCATTCAGGATCACCAAGCCCAAATTTAAGTCAAAACATCATGGCGGTGAAAGTGAAACCCGACCCAACAAATATAAATACCCAAACACTGGTCCAGCAAATTCAGTTAGCCTCAAAAACAAGACCGGTTTCCTTCTCTATCCTGCGTAACTCCCTCATCTCTAGGGTTTATTCCACGCTAACCAGCAATCCACCACCACCACTTCCGCCACCATGGAGTTCATTAAAAAACGCAAAGCCGAAGAAAACGGCATCTCAATCCCCACTGGCACCTCTCCACCATCTCCAATAACTCCTCTAACCCCCGAAGAAATCCGTAAAATCCTCGAACCTTTCACAAAAGACCAACTATTAGACATCCTCCAATCGGCCACACTCCACCACTCTGACATCCTTAATTCTGTCCGTTCCGTAGCGGATGGCGACATCTCCCTCCGGAAGCTCTTCATTCGCGGCCTCTCTTCCGAAACAACCTCGGATACCCTCCGAATTCTATTTTCTTCCTTCGGAGAACTCGAAGAAGCTATTGTTATCCATGACAAGAACACAGGTAAGTCGAAAGGTTTCGGGTTTATTACTTTCAAACATGTGGACTCTGCTATGCTTTCTATTAGAGAACCTAGTAAAAAAATTGATGGAAGGATTACTGTTACTCAATTAGCATCGAATAATTCGAGTACCGGTGATGTTTCGCTAAGGAAAGTTTATGTTGGGAACGTGCCTTTTGAGATTACCTCGGAGAGGTTGTTAGGGTTTTTCTCAATGTATGGTGAGATTGAAGAAGGCCCGCTTGGGTTTGATAAATCTACTGGGAAATCAAAGGGTTTTGCCTTTCTTATATATAAGTCTGAGGATGGGGCAAAGGCTGCGATTGCTGATCCTATGAAAAATATTGATGGGCATCAAGTTGTTTGTAAGTTAGCTGTTGATAACAAGAGGGTTAATAAGACTAGTCAGGGCGGTGCAAATGCACAAAATTCACAGCCATTAGCGCATCCATCGTTCCCACAACCACAACCGCAAAATTCGATTGGCGGGGTAACAGGAAGCTTACAAAATTATGGGTCTGCGAGTAATAGCTATCAGTTGAATACTTCATTGACGAGTTCTGGATATAATGGTGCTTATAGGGTTCCGCCGTATGTAGGGGCGGTTCCAAATGATGGTGGATTGAACAATGCAGGGGCTTCAATGTATAGAATGCCACAGAGCACTGTTGGTACCGGTTCTGGGGTGTATCCAGATGCTGGGTCTTACGCTTTGTCTCAGCAACAGCAGCATCAGCAGCCATCCTCAATGCCACTGCCTCCTAGATTCCCACATGGAGCTGGAGGGATGTATCAGGGTATGCCACCACCATATTATTGAAGGTAATTATTGCTGACTTTTTTCTTCAAATGATTTTGCCCCGTGTGAAGTTTTTATTTTATTTTGTTGTAACAATCCCTTTTTTCTTTTTCTTTTTGTGGAAAAGGTGTTTTTTTTTCAATTCGTTTGCATTTGTTAATTTTTAGACTAATTGCTGTTTCTCTATAATTGTTGAGAAGCCGTGTCACACCATTGTGGATTTGATTGTGTTGTTATAGCATTTTCTTGTGGGTCATAGAGAAACAATTATAACTACACACCTGAAAGATAAAGAGTTTTCTGATCTTTAAAAGATACAGTAGACTAGTTGTAGTTTTATTTCATGGCTTTCTACAACTTTTTGGTTTGTTATTTTGTGCTTTAGCTAGCCTGAGCTTTATTTTATATGTTTGACATTGATGGGTCTTTGATTCAGGTGTATGAGAGCTTCTTGGGAACACATGCTTTAAATGGTTGTCGTGATTTCCTGAATGCAAGCAATGAAATCTTTAATTTAATTATGTGGACTGCTGTGCTTTTGTTGCTGCTTCACTTCATCTGCTTCCTTAAGATGTGGTTGGATTTGTGATGGATGCTACTTAAACTTTGCAAAATTAGTTTCTATCTGTAGAACGGGGCTTTTACAGAAGGATTGTAGAACTTTTCTGCTATGCCGGAATTAATGTTTATCTAGATTATAAATATCCCTGTTTTTCTGGTTTTGCTACTTTTGCTCCTCAAGAAGATTTTTGGTATTTGAGGTTTCGTTGTTGGCTTTACCTTTCTGATTGTGTGGATTTTATATTTCAATTGGTAAAAGGAATTTTTTATTTCATTTGTCAAGGGTTCACAACATTATTTCTGCATATATCTCTCTGTGAGAGAAAAACTTCTTCCTCTTTTACATATTTACATGTTGATGTGATGTCTTTTTTTTGTTAATTGGTTTGAATCCTTCTTTTCCCCTGGCTCATTTGTTTAAAATGCATTTCAGTCCCCGAGGTTCTTTTCCCCCCCTAAATTGTTTGTTTTTATAAATTGTCATCTTAGACATTGTGTTGTGGTGGAGGCTTCAAGAATGTACATGGCATTACAATGCTTCTGGTACCTCAGTTAGCCCAAGCTGTATTAATAATTGTGGTGTTTCTTGTATCCCTAAACTTCTCCTGTTCTGCCATGTATTATATTTGGCAGCATTTTTCTGGTTTCTGGGTTGTTGGGTTACAGAAACAGTGAATGAGTTTTTAAAACAATGGACAGTGATTATATGAACATGTAGAACAATCAGGTGGAAACACAATTGCAAATGGAATTAATTTTCTTTGCAACATGCAGATTTGACAATATGGTACAGGTCTAATAAATAAATGTAATGCACTAGTGTAATTTCTCTCGAGATAAAATTACTAAATACTCTGTTGATTTTATCCTATGTAATATTTTGAAATTAGTGGAAATGTGATTTTGGGTTATGTAGTGACTGGAATTTGGGATTTTGTGTGTTGGCTTTTGGAATTTCTTGGTTGATGTTTTTGTAAGAGGTGTCTTTATGATGTTCACTGTTAGTTATTATGAGATTGTGACCTCGAGATCAAATTCCCCTTGTGTAATAGTGTAAATCCCTTCATTGGTATTTATACCCTGATGTCAGAGATTAGATATATGGCAGAATTGTTTTAGAAGTCTATGCCTGAATCTGACTAACCTGTGTTAGATGATTTAAATTATTGCTCATGCTACCTGTATCATATGGTGCTGGAATTGATGACTTTGGTGTTCTTTTCTGGTTTGTTCCCAATATTTTTTGTGGTGGGAGCATGTGAAGTTGGGGTTCCAATTTGCTCTCCCTCTGGAAGCAAGCAATGGCCAACATCCATTCAACCAACCACCCGTTTCTTAGGACATCTAAAGATTGTATCTTGTCTCCTAATTCTAATTTTTGTTAATTAAAAGATATTTTGCACTCCATAAAACATTAATAAGTTTTATGAACTTATTTTATAGGCTAAAAATCATTGTGAGAATACAATATTTGGCTTTAACTCCAGCTAGTAGCCAGTCTTGTTCTAGAGTTCTGGTATCATTAGTTATCTTGCAATTATTAATGGTTTATTTGTTTACATGGGTTTTCCTATTTGACAACGACTTAACTTGAATGATAAATATTAAAAGCTTAATATAATTGAAAATAATTATGATTCTTTTTCTTCTATTAAATACAATAATGAAGGAAATTTAGAGCAATATCAATATGCAATGCGATAAGAGAGCTATATTACCTTGAATTTTAATTGCAGATCCATACAATAAGTCTTCCATGCTGGTATTTTAGCAAATCTTAGGGTTTTAGTCCTCAGTACTTCAAGTGCAGTGAGAGCTAGGTCTTTAAATTTAAACTTCGATTGGTTTTTGTTTGTGATATGAGTCATTTGACTTTAGGTTCCTTCACATTACAGCTTCAGTGCTTGTATAGATATGCATAGCATTGATGCGTATTTATATAAGCAGTAAATTTGTAATGTGTTGACACTATAGCAGGATGGCAATCTTAGGGTTTTCAGGTTGCACCATGTTATCAATCATGGGAAATGCTCTAACAGCACAACTAATTGCTAAACTATCATTATACTCTTACAAGGGTGTATAAATCTTGACTTCATTTGCTCCTGAAGGTCATTAAATGCTTTAGGCCCCAACTGACGGTTTTAGTGCTTGTATAAATATGCTTGCAAATTGTCTATTTAAGTATTGAAGTTGTACTCCAAAGTTGTTGCTTGCTGGTGGGCTTCATGAATGTTAATATGCTTGCAAATTGTCTATTTAAGTATTGAAGTTGTACTCCAAAGTTGTTGCTTGCTGGTGGGCTTCATGAATGTTAATATGCTTGCAAAGTGTCTATTTAAGTATTGAAGTTGTATTTAAAGTTGTTGCCTGCTGCTGGTGGGTTTTATGAATGTATCTAGCATTACAATGCCTCTGGTATTCTTAGTGCGAATTGTAGCTATAGTTCTGCTTCTTGCACCTTTATATTTCTCTTGCTTCGTTCACGCCTTGTCTGGTACCATTGATCAGTTTTTGGGCTGTTGGGGTTTACAAAAACAGTGAAATATTTTTTTTAATAGCAATTGATGTAGAAACCCCGCTACAGTGTGCAAATTTGTCAATGAGATGCAGACCTGATAAAAAATTGACAGTCTTAAACATGAAATAAATACAAAACTTGCCTGGGATAAAATTCGTATCATAATTTTATGTAATCTAATGAGATGTGGTGTGGGGTATATGTTGATCCTCATTTTGTATTTGGTGCACACTGGCATTTGGAAGCTTGGTTGATGCTGTGGTGAAGAGGGGGTCTCTATGATGTTAGGTTTTCACGATTTTGCTAGTTGATTTTTGTCCGGTTCCTGGGCAAATCCCTTTTTTGTTTTTTTTTTTTTTTGTGGCTTCTAAGCTCCATGTGAAATTAACTCCTTACCTGATCTATTCTGGGAATTCTATGATTGCATTCTCTCATTAAGCTTGCGCATGCAACCTGTCATTTGGAGATGGAAACTAATGACTTTTCCGGGTATTTATTTTTTCCTGTCGTTGTTAATGTTTTTCTATGGTGTGTCACCACTAACCACGTGGACCGTGGAGAGGGCATGAGCAACATCTATCTCGAGCATTTGCAGTGATTAATGCTAGTGGAGGTTGTTTCCGAGGAGCTTTAACCATTGCAGGAGGACACTGGTCCACGTCCCAAAGTATATTACAAAGCTTCATATAATTGAGAACCATTCTGACTCGTTCGACATATAAGAATAAAATAACATCTCGATAAACATGTATTTCTCGAGTTGCTGTGAGACCTCGGTACAGTTTCCGTGCTTGTTAATTTATATGCACTGCAAAAATATTTATTTAGGCATTAATCTTCTAGTGTGGTGGGAATGTTGCCCTCTTTTATGGACTCAAAGTTGGACCCTAAGGTCATAAATATTAAAATAAGGGTGGCTACGATACACGCGTCTTAGAATTTTAAGTAGCTATTTGACTCTAGTGAGTCGGATAAATCTGTTCTTGAGTAGATAAAATTGCATGCTTTTCAATGCATTTTGACATAAAAAATAACTACATGAATTAAGAGCTATCCATGTCAATAAGAAAAAATCATTAATGATAACTAAATATAAAATAATAATTATGAGATAGTTTTATTGCTTCATGATTAAGATATTTGCAATGTGATTATTTATGGTTGTTTAATGATGTGTTTTACTAAAATTAGTTTTTTATTACTTAGTCTAAGGATAATAGAAATATGGAGTATTTTTTACCCAATTTCAAAACTGCCATCAATTTTCTTCATCCTTTTCACCATGTTTTTTTTTATCTTGCTTTTCCTCAACAAATTAGAAGAAATTGGCCTTCAATTAAGTCTAATAGAATAAAATCTTCAAAAAGGAAGTTTGATGGTTAAAATATTAAAAAAAAAAAATTAACACAGTTCAAGGTGAAATATGAGAGGGGTTATGGTGATTATACTACATGGTTTAGTTTTTTGTTATTTTAAAAGGCACTTCTTTTTTAGAATAAATATTTTTTTATTTTAAAAATAAAATTTATTTATGTAAATCATAAGAAATTTATGAATTAGAGTAGAATAATCTTTTCGAAACATTAAATACATATAAAATAATTTTAAAAAAATAAATGCTATTAAAAAATATTAAATAAACAATTTAAATGATCATAAGAAAGGAGTATTAATTTAAATATAAATTAAAAAGTTGTTTGAAAAAATACATATTAAAAAAGGATATCAATTAAAAAAATAGAAAAAAATAAAAAAAAAACAAAAAAAAAATTAAAAGCCTAAACACTACTAGGCGTAGTAAGCCAATCTCGTGCGTTTAATCGTTAATCCATTTTGAAAGGGCATGTGAGCAGGCTTTCACACGTTGGCTTATATTTGTTTTAATTTGGCTTATATTTTTTTTTTAATTTAGTAATGTGACAAATAACATGATAACATTTGTGTTAAAATATTTTAGTTTAACATTGATCTAATTTTATATTTAAAATATTTTACTTTTATAATATTTTGATATTTTGTTTAAGTTGAATTACTTTAAGTTAAAGATCTATTTAATCTTGACTATTTAGAAATATTTTAAATTTTAAAATTATATTTGTTTGACATTGTGTTTGTATTGAATAATTTATAATTGATTTATCTTGAATTTAAATTATGTTTGTTGAATTTTATATATATATGAACAATACAATTCTAAAACAGCACGACTCTAAAACAGCACGACGAAATATTTTGAAATTGAAACATTCTATTCCAATTGAAAAAATAAAATACCTACCGAAATGAAATTGATAACCTTATTTAAACCAAAAGGTTTTTTTTTTCAAGGGTTATTCGGTAGTTATATTGTAAAAAAAAATGAAATTACTAATTAACACATTTTTTAATGTAATTACTAATAAACTTAGTGAAAAAAACTTTTATACTCCTAAAACCAAGTTTGTCTATGATTAAGTTTTTATTGTAGATTTACACAGTGAAAGCCTGATTTATTATAATTATAATTATAATTATATTTTGACAAACTTATCACGTACCAAGATCATGTAAACCTCTTTATTAGCGGTACCAATTGCATTCACAAGTTGGTTCAGATTTAGTGGATTATACGTTCTCTACTCCCAGAAAAACAAATAAATTTCAAAAACTTCTCAATAAATACATCGAATTAAACAAAATGTAGATAACTTACGGTGCAATTTGGGATCAAATCTATCTAATCCAAAATGCGTTCACAAGAGAATTTTAATGGCAACTCGTGATTTTATTAACTGGTACTGTACCATGTCATCACAGCTCTAAAAAATAAATTATTACCTCTCTTTTCTTTCCTCAACTCCCAATCTCTAAAATTTTTCATTCAGAGGAACGCTAAATCACGAGGTTAATAACTTTTTTCCCTTAATATTATGGCTCTCAATCTACAAACAGGTCAATGCCTTCTCTCTCTCTCTCTCTCTCTCTCTCTAAATCTCTTATAAATTAAGCAATAACACTTTGTTATTACTTAGATTTAAGCCCAAGTAACCATCAATACTCTTTCCTTTTGTTAAATTTGATGTGTTTACTGAGCAAGCATTGATTTTAGATAGATTTTATAGCGTAAGAGTGTACTCCCTGGTCTCGTTAATACGCCATGTCAAGGTCCCATGTCACAAAATCCACAGAAAAAGAAACCTCTCTTCTCACCATCTCTGCAACTCCAGAGCCCATGCATGTGGCTTTTCACAAATCCACGCCATAAGGTAATGTATAAACCCTTGTGAATTCCTTACAGAGAGTTGCTTCCATGTTCTCTTAGAAAGTTTCATCAATTGAAAAAGACAAGTTATGAATTACAAGAGAGCTACTGATATGATTATGGTATGAAGGGATACTGAAAGCAGAACTACAAGGCAGCAACATGGTACCATGTCTTTGTGCTCTTACTGGAATGTCAGTGCTGGAACCACCCATCTTGCCTTTACTCTTCTTGGATTTGCTGACATAAATGACTACATGTTATATTAGTTAATGAAATAGATAATAACTAATATGATTCTACTAATTATTTTACAATTATTTTACAAATTTTCAGGATGTAATTTTTGACAAATTCTCTCATTTTGGATCTTTGGAGTGCTTTGCTTGCATCTAACCCATTCTACATGTTCATGTGATCAACGACAACAGTTCTTTCTTTTTATATCACTATCTACACCAACTGTTGCAAGTAATTAAAATTTGAAACCATCTAGGTGGTGACCCAGTGGTAAAAGTTTGGAACTAAGAGGTTTGCTCCCTCTGTGGTCTCAGGTTCGAGCCCTGTAGTTGGCTCATATGATAGCTACTGGAGGCTTACATGGTCGTTAACTTCAGAGCCCGTAGGATTAGTCGAGGTGCGCGCAAGCTGGCCCAGACACCCACGTTAAATTAAAAAAAAAATAATTAAAATTTGAATTTTGAAATCAAGATTTAAGGATATCTTTAAATCTAAGTAATTTGAGGAATATTTTATATTTGTCTTTTAAAACAGCTTCCGTTATACAAAATTCGCATTGTAAAATAGAACAAACAATAAAAAAAAGAACTATAATAAAAAGAAAAATAAAAGAAAAGAAACAAGTTATTGTGCGTTTGAAAATATGGTTCTTTTTAAAATAATTTTTTTATTTAAAATTAATTTTTTTTTAAATCGTAATTTTTTTAAAATAAAAAAAAATTATTTTATATATTTTTAAATAAAAAATATTTCAAAAAAAAAATACTACTTAAAAACTCTTTCAAATAAAATATTGTTAGTGTTAGCATAATTTTTTTTTAATGGGTTATACCTGGTTTTTCTCGACAGATCAACCCGTTTACTTTTCTTTTATTTCCCCCTCTTAATTAATAAATAAAGGTACTTGTTATCAACAAAACAGAACTCCCTAAATAAAATTAAATAAAATAAATAGCCTACTCTCTCGCTCTCGTTCTCTGTAGTCTGTACTGTAGGAGGGAGGAGGAGAGGGAGCAGGCGGCTTTCACTCTAAAAAGCTACTTTAATAAGTGCGTGTTTAATAGACTCTTTTTCCTTTTTGTCATCATCAATAACAACACTCTGTTTTTGTTTTTCTTTCTATTCTATTTTAATTACAAAACAAATATACTTTTGTTTTCTCTTTGTTTAGTACAGTAAAGAAACTTTTTTTTTTTTTGAAGGTATTCAAGACCTTTTCTTTTTCTTTGGCATCTGGCAATCACCTTGTAAGTGACCCAACTTCATGATTAGTGTGTGTATCAGTGTATGTGTGTGTATATATATTGGTTTGAGTGGCTTGTTGTAGTTAGATTAGTGTGACTCTGCAGTCATTCATTTTGCATGCTGATCATCTGAACTTTTTCTGTCTCTTTCTTTTTTATGGGTTGAATTTATATTTGCTACACGATTTTTTCTTTTGGGAGGAGGAGGGAGTTGTTATAATCTTTCTTCGTGCTTGTTTCTCCGTCCCTGGACTGCTTTTATTCGTGAGTTATCACTGATCTTCCCAAAGTTGCCCAGCTTATGGATTCTCGTTAATTTTGGCTCACGGGCTTTAATTATTTTTGTTCCCTTCCTTTTCTTTTGACTCTCTCGCTGATAGTTACCTAAGAAACTGAGAAAAAAGCTGAAAAAAATATATATTCCATTCTCAACTATTTTTGTTTCTGATTTGGTGTTTTTTAGCCCTGATATTGTAGTATTTTGTTTTTATATAAATTGTAGACTTCCCAGTTATCTGACTACAGATGTTTATAACAGTCTGAGTTAGAGGTGCCATATCTAAAAGCAAATTAATGCCAAGTTGTTTTTGTTGATAAGGTTAACAAAAATTAAAGGTATGGCCTGGATGCAGAATATGTACAAGAAATTCGAAGCTATGTGTTTGGAGTTGGATGATATCTTGGAGCAGGTATTCTTGTCATTTACACAATCAATCTCCTTGAAATGCACCCATGATTGTTTTTATTATTTGCGTTCTACTGATTTTTTTCTTTTTGTGTTTGACTGAATATTTACTGATTGTATTTCCGATTAAATCATGTTTCTAAAGCATAAATATTTTTATTTCATCAAAAGAAAAGGTACAGTTTTAGTATTTGTAAATGGTTAATGCAATCTACCCACCATTAAGAGGCTGCAACATGCCCAAAGCACCCATGCCTGCATAATGCAGTTGACGTTATTGTGAAGAAACCCTTCCTGCATCTTTCTAATGGAAAAGCCTCACCTTTGGGCAGATGACTGTTTCTTTTCTCTGATGAATGGCCGCTTTAAAGCTTACATCATTCATTACAGATTTCCTTGAAAACTCTAGATCCTGGTACAGTAAGATAGGATTCCGTAATTTCCTCGAGCATACAAATTTTTGGTTAATACTGCAACTCCAAACTGTTCGTTAATTATAAAATTGAGAACAAAAGTATTAACTTTGTACCGGTTTTCATTTTAATTTGTTACAATTGATTTTCTGATGTGATTGTCCTGATCTCTCTCTTAAATCCTTCATGTTGCTTGCTTGCTGCCCGATTCCTGCTTTAGCTGCAGTCAGTTCTGCCAAAACATATCTCATGAAATTGAATACATTCTTGGACAGGAAGGGTTGAAATATGCCGACCACTTGCAGAAAGTAGGTGCCAATGTCAAGCAATTTTGCTCAGATATTGTGCGAGATGTGCAGCCTCAGCCGTCTGAGGATACTGTGGATGGCGTAGCTAGCGTCTCTTGTCTAGTGAAAAACACCGAGTCAGATAAAATGTCAAAGGAAGGCATTGTCCAAAACCATTTTGATATGGAACCTTGCAACGTGAGTCGTTTGCTCTACTCATGTTCTGTTGAACTTATCAAGGCCACAAAGAATGATCTGTCTTTGGAGGAAATGGTTGTTGCTGAGATATATGAAAAATCAGTGTCAAGTCTTAAGGAAAATCGTTCCGAGGAGAAGCAAGTTCAGCTTGAGACATTGGATACCCCAGAAGAGAAAGATCTAAGCAATTCAGTATTATCCTCAACATCTTATGATCTACTAGAAAGTAACTCTTTAACAGAGGTAATTCCAATAGATGGGCTATCTTCAAAATCTGTTAATTTGGTTGACTCGTATGAAAGCAAGGTTCCAGAGTTGGGATTTACTTCTAGCGAGGCCTCAGCTGAATCAATCAGTAAGTATTTCCTTCTGCTATCTCTTAACTACTCCCTCAATTTTCCTTTCCCTCCATTGATATCTGCGTTGGTAGGCCTAGAAACTCATGTAGCCCCCTAACCACATCTGGGACAGAGCCTTCTTTCCACGATATTGAGCCATACAATGATTTTTCCAAACCAGATCCCATTGTCTCGTCTTGAAACTGGTATTCAAATGTTCATTTCATTACGATGAGCGTGGCCCCACCTTTCTGCAGTTTGAGATTTTGGTTTATTTTACTTATCCTACTTGTATAGTTTTTAGGAAACAATTAATAATCCATGGCCAAGGTTTTGACTTTATATAAGAACTAGTTTTGCTATGGGGAAACTTCACTAGCTCATTTAGCATTCAAGGCTTTACTTTATAACCTGTGAACTTTCTAGCTCAACTCTATCCTGCACTCTCTCTTTTATCTAGTGGGGGAGAGATAGAGAGAGAGATTCCCATCTGAGAAGATAGAGAATATTGTGGATGAAAGTTAGAAATGAAAGTTCTTATTATCTTTTGCATTTCACAAACTATTTGTTGTATGTCTTGATTTAGCTGACCTTGCAATCAAAGAAAGGAGCAATTACGATGTTATTTACCTTTCTTATCTTCTTACAGGACAGATAGACAACTCCACTGAAGATGCTACCAATCCGGGATCATCTTCTTCAGTGAAGCTTGATGGGAGTTGCTTTGTTACAGATTGCAATGAGCTTTCTTCTGTTTCATATGAAGCAGGACAACTAGGGTCTTCCAAGGTATGACTTCCTCTCAAGTTTGTAAGCTGGGTTAGTCTTGGTCATATATGGAGCAAACTCATGAAATTTTAAATATACAATCCTTTGAAATTTGAACTTTTGGGCATTGATGTACTAACACTAGAGTTTGAAATGAGCTATTGCACTGTCAAAAGTTGAAACTTTTGATAACCAATGTTTCTCTGTTCTCTTGTTTTCCTGCAGGAAACCTTGGATAATGTTTCGTTCAAAAAAAGGAAGGCAGCGAATCAGGTTTTCAATCAGGAACCAGCTTTTGATCCAAACCCCAGTCAACAGAAAGAAAGTTTTGCATCAACTGTTAATACCAGACCAGATCACGATCCCTGCGATTCCGACTGGGTGATTGTCTAGACAAATTAGAACATGATAAATTCGGCGATTCAAGTGATTTTGTTGCCTCATTCATGCAAATAAAGGATGTAAACTCGTTTCAGATGCTTTGAATTAATGCGGCTAGTACATCCCTGATGATTTTATAGAGGTCGAGAGAAAATCAGGTGAACTTTCAAGGCATGAGGAAGTTCATCATTGTCTAAGAAATGGAACCAATTATGAAGGGAATTATGATCAGCTAAACGTTCAATACATTATCAGGTTGCAGCGTAATAAAAGTCTAATCATTACAAGAACTTGTGTTCAGTTTCTAAATGAAAGAAACCCATGTGATATCCGAAACAGCCCCTCCTCCCCTTAACAAGTTAAAGAAAAATCCAAAATAATGTTTCAATATTTCTTAAGTGACTGAAGGGAACAAAATCTAAAAAAAAAAAAAAAAACCAAAGAAAGAGGCTATGTGTAATAGTGTTAAACGTGCACGAGGTGCACACTTCGGCAGGCTGTCCAAAACAGTGCCTAAGGGTGCTGGCAGCCATGCCAACAGTGGGAGAAATCGGCAGCGCAAATTTATGCGGCTGTAGGTTCGTCAAAGGAAAATCGGCAGCGCAGATTGTTGACGAACATGAGCTTGACGATGGAATGTCCAAGCCAAGCAGGAAAACTCGTCAGGGGCATAGGTTGACGAGAACATGGGCTGTCGAGGAATTCGGCAGCGCAGGAATTGGCAGCCTGCACGCATATGCGAATTCAGCAGCGCGCAACAGCTTGTGCAAGTCAGGGGCTCGACTTGGCATGATCTAAAACTTGGACGAAGGACTGTCCAAGGCATACGAGTGACTCAACAGCTGACGAAGCAAGAGCTGGCAGAGGGGGGCTGCCAGGTGGGCATGCAGAACGTGGGTTAGTGGCAATCATGGTCTTCCTAGATCATGGGATCATAGGGCAGAACGTGGGAAAATAACTGGAGTGCTCTCCAAGCTGCTGAGATCATGGAGATCATGGAGGAGAAAGTGTCCCACTATGTCCTGAAAAATAGGAGATCATGGGTGTGCCTTGCAGCTCACATACTTGGCTATAAATAGTTGTTGATGCTTTTAGATGATGCAATAGAGAGCATACGAGATAGGGAATGCATAGAGAAGAAATAACGTGTGTAAGCTTGATTGTGTAGCATGCGATTTCTGTGCATAGCACACATTGTGTAATCCTTTGTTGACGAGATAAATAAAGGTTGAGAATTCTTCTTGTATTCTCGGTGTGCTTTGTGTTGTGCAATTCTATTTGTGTATTCCGTTTGTCTTTTAACTTGGGAAAGTGGGGAAACCTCTCGGGTGAGGGAAACACTTAGTTACTAAACAAACACGAGTAACATTGTCGAGGGAAGGCTGAGTCTAGCGAGGGACTAGGCTGCCGCACGGGTTTATTCGCGGAGCGAAAAATTACCCCGTGATACTATGCATCTGGCCAAAGAGATTGAGCTTGCGCGTCTAGCACAAAACAATCAAACCCAAAGCAATGTCAAACTACATCCCACTGTATAGGAGGACCAGACTGAATTCTCCAGCTCCTTCTCAATGGCGTCTGCTGAAAATAAATGCACCAGAATGGGGAAGTGCATTGATTATTGGATGCTTAGCAGCAATAAGTTATGGATCTGTTCACCCTATTATTGCTTACTGTGTGGAATCACTCATATCAAACTACTTTCTCAGTAAATCCAACACTTTATATATATATACTAGTTACATGACCCGCGCGATGCCGCGGGTCATTTTTTTTCATTAAAAATATATAAAAAAAAACTAAGATTTAAAAGTTTTGAGTTTTTCTGCAAAGCTATACCCAAAAGTCTTGGGTTTGGCTGCAACGCCTAACCTAAAAGTAATATTTATAATATTAATAATAACATTAAACTTGCATGATCCAAGTTTAAGTGAGTCTGACTGCAACACCGGACCCAATAATATTGGATGTGGGTCTGGTTATAAGGTCGTGTCATAAAAGTGTGATAATTAAATAGATTAATTAAAAAGAAAAAATAAAGAAAAAAAACCAACAGGAAGAAAAAAACTAATGAAGAAAAAGAAAAAAAAATCAGAATTAATTGGGTTAACCCTTCAAATCAGGTTAACCCGTAAAACCTGAGATTCGCGTCGTGAAAGTTTGATAACTAAATAAAAAAAAAAAATTGACGGGTTTACCCAGATTTAACTGGGTTAACCAATCAAACCAAGTTAACCCGTCAAGCCCAGGATACGTGTCATGAAAGTCTGATAATTAAATAGAAAGAAATTTAACATCAACAAACTAAACTAAATGAAAAAAATTAATTAAAAAGAAAAAAAAATCCGGGTTAACTCGTCAAACCAAGTTAACCCATCAAACCCGGGATCCGTATCATGAAAATCTGATAACTAAATAAAAAAAATTTAACATTAACAAACTAAATCAAACAAAAAAAATTAAAAACGAAAAAAAAAAAGACAGTTCTATAATATAATATAATATAATAATAATATAATAATTATAATAATATAACATATTAATAAGTGAAAGAATAGTATTAATAATTATAATATAATATAATAATTATAATAATATAATATATTAATAAGTGAAAGGCGTGGGGAAGCTACAGTGCTTTCCCCACGCCTTTTAGAGTATTACTTAATATATATATATATATATATATATATATATATATATATATATATATATATAACTTGCATACATGAAATTAACTTCAAAAATCTTCAACTATGAATCAAGACGGTAGAAAATTAATTCAAAAATTTAATCTCAATATATATAGCAATTGATCCTAACTAGCTAAATATTCTATAATATTCCATAACCTCGATATGAAATTTTTCTTTCACAATATCACTCCACTGTACTTTCCGGTATACACCATTGAATATATATATATAGCTGACCAATTCAAACAACACATTGTCTCTTGTTTTCTTAGGCATTGCTACTCTTAGATTTCATAACCAGTCTCCTCCAACACTACAGTTTTGCAGTTATGGAATAAAAGTTGACAAGGAGAGTACGTGAGGAACTGCTAGCAAAACTTACGAGTTTTGAAATATGGTGGTTTGATGATGACGAGAACACTAGTGCTATAATTTGTCATTGCTGGTTCAAACATTCTTCAGGTCTCTCTTTGCTTATACACTAGGGCTTATTCTCACATGGAGGCTTAGCCCTTGTGATGATTGCAGTATAGCCTTAGGCTGTAAAAAGGATTAAACATCGGGAGCAATTCACCAAGTCAATTGAAAATGAGGAAACGAGAGCCTGCGAGTGTCAAGCATAGCAACAAAAGTCGGAATCGCTCTTTCCAATGCAAACTATATCTGTGCTAATTCAATGTCCTGATTTCCCTCATGAATTACAATCCTCTAACAATTTTAGGGTTAGAATATTTTATTCTTTTCAATAAAAAAAATTAGGTTGTTTTACTGTCTCAATAATTCATGAACCACACCTTTTGTGTGTGTGTACATACATATGTGTGTATTTATATATATATATTTGTGTCTGTTTATCTTTCTATCTGTTTGTATATATGATCTCATTTATGCATAATAGTAGCTTAGTTAATATCGTAGAACAGAAAAAACAAAAATAGTTATGATATAAAGAACATGTTCTTCTGCCCTACTTATTTTAAAGGGATAAAAATTTACTCCAAAATATTTCAAAGATAGTTATATTTCTATGTCTTTATCTGAGATAGATTTATTTCTATGTCTATGTTTTTTCAATCAAATATGTTTTTATATTTTTTAGTATTTATCTTTTTTATTTTATATACCAATAAAATACAATCTGCATGATTTACATAAAATACAAGCATTACCTTTAACACATCAATAAGGAAAAATAAAACAAATCCGGAAACATATCATGGTAGATAGGGAAAGATATACACAGTAATAACAATTTAATTCTTTCCACTATTAAGGTCAATATTTTTCCTATTCAGACTATATTAAATAAATAAAGAATTGATTTTTTTCTTACAATTGAAAGGCATATTAGAAATAGGCAGAATCCAAGATTTTTTTCTCACAAAAATTTAAATTTGTTACGCTATTTATATAAGATATGGATCATGACACACACACATATATATAGGGTCTCTAATGGAGATTTTCCAAAATTTTATATATCTATAAAGCCACAATAACAGCACCATGCTGTGAAGAAAACAAGTACACTTGTTTGATCATGGACTATTTTCCATCCACTAGCTCATTCATAATCTTATTGAGCTTCCCAATTCTTTTTCTTGTCTTAGCGATCACCTTATTTTCCTTTATCCAGTCCTCCAAGAATGTCAAGCAATACTCACTGCCTCCTGGTCCAAGACCATGGCCTCTTGTTGGATCCCTCCCGACAATGCTCCGAAACAAGCCAGTGTACCAATGGATACACAATCTCATGAAAGAAATGAACACTGAAATAGCTTGTATCCGTCTAGGAAACATCCATGTGATTCCTGTCACCTGTCCTAATATTGCTTGTGAATTCTTGAAAGAACAAGATGATGTATTTTCATCTAGACCCGAAACCATATCCTCTTATCTCGCATCAAATGGGTACCTAGCGACAGTTGTATCACCATTTGGAGATCAGTGGAAGAAAATGAAGTCAGTCATGGCAACACAAGTGCTTTCTCCTACAAGGCATCAATGGCTTCACAAAAAAAGAGTTGAAGAAGGTGATAACCTTGTTCGTCTTGTTTATAAACAATGTCAGGAATCTGATCAAGATGGCATAGTGAATTTGCGATTCACATCACAGCATTATTGTGCAAATGTTATTAGGAAGCTGATGTTCAACAAAAGATATTTTGGAGTGGGAATGGAGAATGGTGGACCTGGTTTTGAAGAGGAGCAGCATGTGGATGCACTCTTCACTATCCTCAGTCATTTATTTTCATTTTGTGTCTCAGATTTTTTGTCATTCTTGACATGGCTTGACCTAGATGGTCATGAGAAGGTGATGAAGGAGAAAGATAAGATCATCAAAAAGTATCATGATCCCATAATTGACGACAGGATTCAACAATGGAAGGATGGAAAAAAGAAAGACATTGAGGACTTGCTTGATGTTTTAATAACCTTAAAGGATGACAATGGCAATCCTTTATTGTCAAAGGATGAGATAAAAGCTCAAGTGGAAGTGAGTTTTACACTTATTTAATGCTAAATTACTTATAGCTAACTTAACTTCTATTTGTTTTTTTGTTTTTTTTTTCTTGTTTGAACACCATAACTATTTTTTAATATAAAAAATAAGCTCTTTTGTCCAGGTTGATGTTCTTTGTTAATTTGTTTTTTAAATCATGTGTTTTTACTTGTTTCTAAACTTTTATATGTAGTCAAAACTAATGAAATGACCTATTTTTTAAAAAATAATTCAAGATAATCAACTAAAAAAAATTAATGTTCAGGATTAAATTTATTTTAAATCAAAGTTCAAGATAGGTTTGGGTTATTTAACTATTTATCTAATTGATGCTATAAAATCACTTTAAGTTTTCATCTAATTATCTTGACTACTATAATTATTATTTTTTTATCTAAGTTAAAATTTAATTAATTTGAGTTGTTGAGATAGTTATTTGAAAAATTCAAACATAATTTTTCTATTAATCTCAAATAATTATATATTACTAGATCTATATTTAATAATGATTTTAAACTATACATATTATTATTCTCAGGACATAATCTTAGCAGCAGTGGACAATCCATCAAATGCTTGTGAATGGGCATTTGCAGAGATGTTAAACAACCCTGAGATACTCGAAACAGCTGTTGAAGAATTGGATAGAGTGGTTGGGAAGCAACGACTGGTCCAAGAATCAGATTTTGCACAACTCAATTACGTCAAGGCCTGCGCTAGAGAAGCCTTTCGGCTGCATCCTGTTGCACCATTTAACGTTCCTCACGTATCCATGGCTGATACAGTAGTTGCCAAGCACTTCATCCCAAAAGGTAGTTATGTTATTCTTAGCAGATTAGGGCTCGGTCGAAACCCTAAAGTTTGGGACGAGCCACTAGAATTCAAACCAGAGCGTCATCTCAAAGGAACAGGGAATGTTGTGTTGGCTGAGAATGGATTAAGATTCATTTCATTCAGCACAGGAAAGCGTGGGTGCATGGCTGTGACCCTTGGGAGTTCGATGACGAACATGCTATTTGCTAGGCTTCTTCATGGTTTTAGTTGGAGTTTGCCATCAAATGAGTCCAGCATTGACCTTTCCACCGCAAAAGATAGCATGGCTCTCGCTAAACCACTGCTTGCTGTTGCGAAACCACGCTTGCCTGCACATTTGTACCCTAAATAAATGATGAAAACAAGTTCAAGAAGACGTTCAGACAAACGTGCATTCCTATTATCAATTCCCTTCCCATGAAATGTCTTTTATTTATTATTATTGTTATTAATAAAATAAAGAGTTTGTCTACACAAGTTTAACGTAATATGTAGTTGTGTACCTGTCTGTAACTTCCTTTCTTGAATCAAGATCCTAATCCTAACGATTGCAATTTATAATAAAAGGGGACTATATACCCTCTATTGTATAGTCCAAAGTCCATGTAGTAATTAGAAATATGCAATTTAATGGAGGCTAGGTTATTGGAAGCGGGTTAATTTATTAGGGAAGTTCAATATCAAGATTGGTTACCAAACAAAAGAGATACCCACCCGTGAATTAGTCCCTTACTTGAACTATTTTGAGGAGAAATTACAAAACCCCATGATACCAAGATTTAGCTTAGAGGAAAGAAGGTAAAGAGAGAGAAGAGGAAGAGAAAAAGTAGCAGTGAAGCAGTCCTGAGCGAGTAGTGGAGTTGGTGGCCACATTCATTGAAAAATTGCTCCTCGTTCTTGAACCAGTGAAAAGAGAGAGTGAAGCTGATGGGTTGCCATTGCTTCTTGTTTACATGAGAAGTTTTAAGGCCTGGTTCGGAGCCCAATGCCTTTTCTGTCATTTAAAAATACCATTTAAATAAAATAGTCCATTCCTTTTAAACTCTTTTCTTGTTCAAATAAAGCCCACAACTGTAGGCCATTAATAGTCCACCAAATATTAGTGGGTTGTGTTCCTCCTCCTCCTTTTTTTTTTTTTTTTTCTATAACTCCAATGTTTTCTAAAGTTTTTTTCTTCAATAAATATATTCAAATAATATTTTATTATTATTTAAAAATTATTTTAAATAAAAAAATCTAATTTATTCTACTTGTATTTAGATTATAATCTCAAACAAGGACTTCTACATCGTCTTCCCCTTAAAACTTTCTTGACTTATTTATAACTAAAAAAACAAGAAATTTGATGCGGTGATAAGCCATCATTTAAAAATGCAAGTCGTTGACCTACTACGAGGCATTGGTCTATGGTAGGTTCAGGGATGAGGAAAGTTCGAGTTTTTGAAATATAACAAAAAAAGAAAAGAGAAGCTAGTTAGGGTTAATTCATGTTCAAATCCTCACTATATATTAGCCCTTTTTTTCTAGGGGTATGGCGTATACCATTGACTACATGTCCGCTACTGGAAACTTGATTCATGCACTTCAAAAATTTCATGCACGCCTGCCTTATATGAGAATCGAAAACAGTAAATTAAATTTTTATTTATTTTTTAATGACTTTAATACGTTGATATCTAAAATAAAAAAAATTATTATTTTTAAATAAAAATCACTTTTAAAAAATACTCCACGTTACATTATCAAACAGACGATTAAACCAGAACAAAAGGAATTTCCCCATTAACCAATAACCATGCCATGGACAAAGGGCTCACAAATTCTGTAAAAATAGTTTCTTAAGAGAAAAGGAACAAATTTAATGCATCTTGATGAGATAACAACTTTGAAGTCTTTAACCACTCAATCACTTATTATGATTAATGTTGTATTTGTGTGTACAAGAAGAAGTCATTTTTAATACTTAAGAGTTCAAACTGCTCGATTCTAGATGTAAGAAATTCAATTTTCCAACAACCCTAAAATAATTGTTGATTTTTGTTTAGGTTTGTCGGCCCTTAATTACCACTTGAGTCGAATCATAGCTCAAAATAAATATTTGAAAATAAATTAAAGACATGGGTGACGTCCCAAGCTTCTCTAAGATGTGGATTTGTTTCGAGCTACGAAGAATAAATTCTTAGGTCGATAAGTCAAATAAATAGAGCCAAATCATATTCAAACACGAGGCTGTTATCATGATTAGAGAAAGGAGAAGCAAATAACCCTACCTCAAAACATGAACGTCGAAAGAGGCAGGAAGAATGTGATGTCTTGCTTATGCAATTACCAACTTGTAAATGGAGCCAAGAAACTGATTCCTTTCTAGCTGTAGCCCATCTCGATATGCCTTTCAACAGATTAGGTTTAAGGTCATGAATAATATCTTAGATATTTAAAAACATTTAATTTTTTTTATTTTTTTTATATGTTCTTAACAGATAAAAGCTTGGACAATCTATATAGACCATTTATTATTAAATGGAGAAAATCTTCATTTCATAAAAATAAATCATGATATCACTGTTGGCCCACGGCTAACAAGTATATGGTGAGTGGTGCCTGAGATGTGTGGGTGCGTAGCAGTCCTGCTGGAGTGCAAATTCTGTTTTCCATTAACGAAACCAACCTTTTTTTTTGTAGTAGATAAGGTTTTGAAATGTTGCGAAAGTGGGCTTTTGAACTACTATAAGATGTGGCTGAGATGCTAATTTTTTAAAAAGTGTACTCTGTTTATTGGGCATAGTCTTTGTTAAATGATTCACGGGGAGAAAACAAGGGGGTTTGGTTTATTTTAAAAGTATACTCTGTTTATTGGCCATACTTAAATCTATCATTTAAGAGAAATGTCTTCAAAAATCACAACCGAGTCGACTAATTTTATGAATTAATTCATGATTTGCGTGACCTTAGAGGTGTAGTGCTTCCAAATTTGTGATGGGCATTGACATCTAGAAGTAGATACATGAAGAAGATACACTCTTGTTTAAGTACTTGGTAACAATTGATTTTTAAAATATTTTTTATTTAGAAATGCATTGAGATAATAATTTTTTATTTTATAAAATTTATTTTTGATATCAATACATCAAAATGATTTAAAAAGTATTAATACACCATGGGGTCCTGGCGGAGCGGTTAGACGCGCTCTCGTCGCTTACGAGGTCTGGGGTTCGACCCCTCTCTTCGTCTGCAGCAGGACCTTTGGGGAGCACTTGCCACCCGGTGCGCAAAGGGATTAGTCTGGGCCAGCGCTCAGGATACCCTTGATTCTACCAAAAAAAATACATCAAAATAATTTTAAAAAATTAAATAAAAAATTCAAATTTTTACAAACTCTATTTTGACCACCTACCTTTATCGGTTGTGATTATTGTAACAATTTTTTCATATTTAAAGAAAATATTTGCAAGTGGACCTTAATTGAGGTATGTATGCTGTTTAATTATTTATAATATTGTTTCACGATCAGTTAATTAATGCTACATGTGCACGTTACATCTAAGAGTGCCGTCTTAACACCCTCTTTGGATTATTGGATAAGAAATGTATTAATCATAACAATTAAAGTACCATACAATATGCAACTGCTTTATCGAAGATGGATGACATTAAAATCTCTGAAAACAATAGTTATTGTCAGTCAGTTTTAAGAAATCATCAAGTATTTCGTTAATAATAATTTTTTATTATTATTTATTTGATGATAAAACATATTTTGGAGTAATTTATACGTCAACCAATAAAAATTAAATTATATTTATGGTTATCGGTTCGAGTCTTACAAACCTCAGGACCACTGGAAATTTACATGATCGTTAACTTCAGGGCCCATAGGATTAGTCGAGGTACGCGCAAGCTGACCCGGACACCCACGTTAATAAAAAAAATATTTATAAATAATCTTGGACGCACCCGGCCTCTAACATTAGTTTAATGTATTTTTTAAAAAATAAATTATATAATTATATTGATTAATCTACAATTAAAATTCAAAAACCCAAATTAAAAAATGTACTTTCTTGAACCTGTAATATTAGTTCATTACTGGAGTAACAAAGAAAATCATTTTCCTTTAATGATTTAATGATTTGACGGCGGCGAAGAATATTAACTCAACAAAGATAAGTTTAATTTAAATTCATAAATAAAAAGTTATCCGATTTAAATTTAAACACAATTAAAAAAAAATAAAAAGAGTTGAACTAATTGGTAAATATATTATTTGACTAATAAAAAATTAAAACAATATTTAAAAAAAAAAACAATATTGATTTCTTCATGTTAAACATGATTAGCCTTTTAAATTCATGATTCAGGTTATGAGATCATGATAATCTCAAATAAAGCAAATCAAAATAGATTATAAAACTCAATTATTAATAAATTTATTATTGAATGGTAAAATTGAGAAAAATTCAATAAAAAAAACATAATAAAATGACCTTTCTAAATGAAAATATAAATTTAAATAAAATACCATTGCGAATCTCACAAAGCTTTTCAAAACTTGCTCTACGAGTTTAACCTAAGATATAATAATATTTAAAGAGATTCTTAGTAAAATCTCATCCAACAATCAAATTAAAAAATATAATTGATATCATAAAACTAGATAATATTAAAAAAAAATACTATTTAGCTTGAACGGAATAGCCGAAACATCCATTTTTACTATAATTTGAACAGAATTTATAGAACGGACTAAGATTATAAGTGAGATAAAATTTAGTTTGTTTTAGTTTTTTTAAACTGTAATGAGATATATTCATCATTACAGATAGAATGGAATGGAATTCACATCTTGGTTTTGAGTTATTTAAGCTGGTGTCTGGTGGTATTGAATTTAGAATAGAAAGCAAGTTTTGCTTGGAAGTTGGTATCATTTTGGCCGCCATAAGAGACCATTCCGACAATAAAGTACTGTTTTGTGGTGTCTTAACGAAGCAACGTTGAGACATTGGAGAGTAGAAAACTGCTGTTCCTCGTGTCATTTTGAATTATTCTTTTCGAGAAACCCACTTTGCCTCTTCCGAAGGTTGGTTGTCAGAACTTTTAACTCAGTAGTGAAAGTCTCTGTTCCCACTTAAAATTTAGGAAGATGAGGCTTAAAATGCATGTTATTTTTACTTTTTAGAAAGTTGATGTTGCATCAAGGTACTGCCATGTCAATGATTGTTACTTTGACTCGTGATGTAAACAACTAGAATTCCAAAAAACAAAAAAAAACATAAATAGTTAAAATTATACTTTGCTGAGAGAGAAAATTCTCATATTATATTATTATTATTCAAAGTTTATATTTATAATGAAATTATGATGTAAAATCTTAAAATTTGACTGGGTTAAATTAAGAGCACGTGATTGAAGTTTTTTTAAAAAATATTTTTTACTTGAAAATATATTAAAATAATTTTTTTTATTTTTAATATCAACGCATCAAAAAATATAAAAACACCTAAAAAATTAATTTAAAATAAAAAAATTAAAACTTTTTAAAAGCATGGTTCGACCGTACTCTCAAACACACCCTAAATTTTATTATTTTAAAATTTTATTGTTTCAATAAATTTGAAGGTATTTTTTGGGTTTGATTGTAAAGTTATATATTTTTAATTAAATTTATATATTAATCTAAACTAAATCGCTTCTTAAACCATTTAAGAATACATGTTGTCTGTATTCAAGAATTCTTTCTGTTATCATAACAAATTAATAGTGCAGGGGTTCCGGTAAAAAAAAAAATCAATTTGTTAATTACTAGAGAGACTTCAAGATCTTGTGTGGTTATACGCAGGAAAAGACGAGGATTTTTCTAATATTCTATCAAGAGAGAGGTAATTGTTCCTCTGATGTAAGAAGATTCCATGGATATTGAAGGATTGAAAATTAAAAAGCATGATTATTGCTAGCAAGAAAAGAGAAACAAACGCATCCTCATCATCAATGGAACAAGCTATAGACGGCACGGCACGGCACGGCACACAAGGACCAGACAATGGCCCTAGTAGACGCGGTTCACCAACTTCATGGATGGGTCCCATGTTGGTGGACCCATTGGGTCTTGCTGCTCCTATAGGCACTGTCGTTAGGCCCACTTTCAGAACTCAACCACATAGGTGCGCTCATAGTGGACCTGGTGGACTTCCTCATATTTTTGTAAGCTTTCTGGCTGCAGGCAGAAAAAGTCGATAGTGTTGTGTGTGTACAGTATAATTCCTGTTATTTAAAAATATATTAAAATAATATATTTTTATTTTAAAAAAATTATTTTTAATATCAAAATAATCTAAAAAAACATAAATAAAATTAATTTAAAATAAAATAAAATTAAAAAAATCAATTTTTTAAAAAAACACAAAAACAAACGGGTCGGAATCTTTATCTACTATTGCGTTTTAATTACTCTACTAGTTTATTGCATGAAAAGCTTGGGTTGTTATAAAATCACCTAATGCGGCATGATAGATATTTGATTAGTTAAGAGATAGATTGGAATGATGATGTATGCATGATGGTGGGATTTGATAGATCACCATAGCTTCTTCTTGATCGAATATTGGAAGTGAGGAATTGTAAGAACAAAGGGATAGTTTGGTGTTCAATTATAGAAAACTTTTTACTCACGTTTAACCCTTGTCCGTCCGTCCCTTGCTAGCTCTATAATGACCTTCCAACTAAACTTTAATTTTGTGTTAATTAAGCTACACTTGAGCCAGAAAAAAACATGGACATTATTATCACTTGTCAATTCATGTTAAATTGATCATATTAATTTACATTTTATTTATTTTATTTACATTATGTTTCTTTTTTTTGTCATGATCTCATGTTGCTATCTCATTGATGGCAGTTTATGCGGTTGTTATGTTTATTTACTTTTAAATCCCTACCCTTTCTTGCTAATTATGTACCGTGGATCATTGATTTGACTGACCAGAAATCTTTTAAATTAACGGACAATAGACTTAAATTGAAAATTAAATTAAAAGCACGTTTGTCTTAGTTCTGATGTGATTCTGTTCTGTTTTATCTATTTTTCTTTTAAAAATTCTCAACGAAATTTTTTTTGTTTTTTTTATTATGGCTATTGCCCAAGTAGTTATATTTTTAATAAAATTGATGATTATATATATAAAAAAGATAGTGTGACTATGCTTTTTTTTAAATAATTTTTTAAGTTTAAATTAATATTTTTGAATTGTATTAATGTTAAAAATATTGTTTTTTTAAAAAAATATTATTTCCAGCGGAGATGTTGAAATTGTCAACACAGATATTTGAAATTTAGCTGTTTAATCACCAATAATTTAACGTGCATGTGCAATTTCATGTCAGTACATGATTAACATGCCCGTGACATGCAAGGCCAATGGCCCAATTATAGAATGTTAAGAGAACCTTTCAAGAAAAAAGAATTTAAACCCCATTACTTACGCATTGCGCTAGCTATACGCTATATATCAATGTATCCTTCCAAGATTTCCCAACTCATGTCCTCTATCTATATATATATATAAAAAGAAAGTCAGTGCCACCCTCCTTCACTAACATGTGAACCCACCCTAGCTAGCGGCGGCACCCCACTCCCTCACTACCTCCCTCCCTCAGGGACTCGCTTCTCGCTTGTATATAAGCTCAATTCACAAGAAAATTGGTATATCCTGAAACACTGCCAGGAACTCAAAATCCAAGATGGGTTTTAAGTGCCGAGTTTTGTTTTCCATTTTTTGTCAATGTATGCTTTTGCTTTTGCAAGAAGCCATAGCTGGACAGCACTACTACAATGTTAGCAGGTTGAAGGGGAGAAAGCAAGTGAGTGGTTGTGATTTGTTTCAAGGGAGATGGGTGGTTGACAGTTCTTATCCTCTCTATGATTCCTCTGGCTGTCCATTCATTGATGCTGAGTTTGATTGCCAAGGGTATGGCAGACCTGATACTCAGTATCTCAAATACTCCTGGCAACCCGATTCTTGCAATATACCAAGGTACGTACTAGCTAGAATTACTCCCTTCATTCATTCCTTTCATTTAACGGAAGACCAAGAACATATACAAGCACTATGCTTATGCTATTTTTTTATTATTATTGTTTCTTGTGTAGGTTTAGCGGTGCAGATTTTTTGGCTAGGTGGAGAGGGAAGAAGATAATGTTCGTGGGGGACTCGCTGAGTCTGAATATGTGGGAATCATTAGCATGCATGATTCATGCTGCCGTGCCCACTGCCAAGACAACTTTTTCAAAGCGGAACTCCGTGACCTTCGTTGTGAGTTTACTTTCCTACTTTACCAGTTCTTCCCCTTTCCATTTCAAAAATCAAAATCAACCTCAACCGACTGATTTTGTCTGCACATCTCCTTATCACTATTGCATGTTTGTCATTTTCCATCTTATTTTTATATGTTATTGATTATTCCATTGTTCTGCTTTTGAGAAAAGGTCTGCTTCCAAACTGTAGTTTGGCCTTTTTCCTTGAACTATATACAGTAGTACTATTAACTATAATGAGTACTGAGCTTTTTTTTTATGTGTGGCTGTTGTTTATGCAGCCCAGAGAAAACTACAGATTTATTTAGTTTAATTAAGGCAAATTAGACTTCGTTACTCCACCATTCAAAATGGGGTCTCGTGTTGCCACTTAGTTAGTGAGCATGAAAGGCACATAGATTGTTTGTATCTGCTGCATGGAGACATTAAGGCACGAATTACACAAATATGCCCATAATTCTCTCTGGTAATTAAATGTAGAGGGTCACAGAAATTTCCTCTTTTCTAGTCTTCTGTGGTAGCATATCTTAAAAATAGTAAAGGATCTAAATTCTCAGATAGTGTTTCGTTAAACAGTGAGTGAGGGTCCCAAGAATGATCGCAAGGATTTCCCTTCTAGTCCTTAAAAATAAAAAATAAAAAATAAAAAACCCCTTTCCTCTGATACAAATTTTTGAGAGCTACATTTTCAGAACTCATTATTCTGCTTGACCATCAGAAGAGACAATACAGACACATCTGTAGCTTTCTAAATTCCGTGACTCTTTTTTTTTTTTTTTATTAACGTGGAGAGAGAGGGAAAAAGTTTATGGCCCATAAAAAAATAAAAATAAAATATGATAAAGAAATTAATTAGGACATCATTAGTTGCCATCTTGGACCAAATTAGAGGAAATTGAGAGGCCCCATCACTTTCCCTTGACAGCTGTTTTGAAGAAGCTGCCAACCTGTGGTTCAATTGTTATATAGATAGACGGCTGGCCGTGAATAATTATTTGACTTATTTCATAATGTTTATGTATATTATTATTTAATCACATTATTATTGGATATAGGTATTAGCATACACAAATTTAGTAGCCATCCCAATCATAATTGATAGGCTCTCCTTCAGAGTTTAACTCGGTTAAGGACCGGGTCTGTGGATTGCTAGGCAACTCATAGATTATGGAACTAACCCGGGTTAGTTCTAAAACCTCTTTTTTTCAGTGATTTAAAAAAAAAAAACTAAAATGATAATTGATATCTTTTAAATAAAAATTTTAAAAATAAAAAAGTTCATTTTAAAGCATTTTTAAAGTCATTGAAAGTATCTCATCGAGTTAATTGAATTGTAAATTAATTTTCCCAAGGCACAAAACTTAATCTAATCAATATCTAAAATAATTTTAAAAAAAAATCAGAACGACAGAGTTAACCTTCCAGGTCACTGATTTTACTTGACGTGCGAGTTGAATAAGGTGGGCAGCTCTATAACAGTACTGTGGTGTTTCCGTGAATTCAATTACCACCAATTAGTGCTAATTAACTGCTAATCTAATATTTATGAAAACTAGATTTTGTAAGACCTTTTAAGCTTCACGTGAATGCTTGTCTAGCGGCCAGTTCTTCATCAGAAGAACCATGGATGGCTACTGTGACGCTTGTGAGTGATTGACTGCCCAGACAGATATATATATATTATATGTTCTTGAGAATAAGAATCTTGCATTTATTATTCTGCTTTATTATTACATTTATTATTCTGTCTCCTCAAAATGAGTGGGTACGAGAATTTGAGGAGATTCTATCTTACGCTACTGAAAAGCATCACTGGAACCATTTTTTTTCTTCTTTTTTGTGCTAATTGATATGTAAAAGGTTTTTAAAATCATAGCGATGTGGATCATAGCATTTTATGGCCATTGTTGAGTTACATATATAGATCATCACATTAATTATGAAGTAGTAGAAAGGGGTTAGTTTCTCTGAAATAGATCTTGAAGGAAGAGGGCATCTCCTGTAGTATAATCCAACAACAAAATAAAAGTAAGCAAAAAAGTCGTGCAATATTATCTTGACTCTTCGTCATATACTCCATCTCTAAAGTGACAGTAACAAGAACCATGGATTCAAGAAAGTTGTTTGCCTACATCCATAGATGAAAAGACATTTAAACACGAAGTATTTACAGTATCTATTTCAAGTGGCTAACAAAATAGTGTTGCAGGACTACGGTTTAACGTTGTACATGTATCGTACACCATACTTGGTAGATATTGTTCGAGAAAATGTTGGCGATGTGTTAAACCTAAACTCCATAGAGGCTGGCAATGCATGGAAAGGGATGGACATGCTCGTCTTCAATTCCTGGCACTGGTGGCTTCACACTGGAAAGTCCCAAGGGTATTTTCCTCCCTCCATTCTCGCGCCCTGCCAGCGCTATGTAGTGTAGTAATTTCTTGTTTTTATATGCATGTACATGGCTGTCTCCACTTTTATATGGAACTCTAGTTTAATTAATAGCTGCCATTATTGGCTGTGCAAATGCAGATGGGACTACATCCGGGATGGACCAGCATTGTACAAAAACATGGACCGCTTAGAAGCGTTCAATAAAGGATTAACCACATGGGCCAGATGGGTTGACCAAAATGTTGATCCTTCTAAAACTAAAGTCTTCTTTCAGGGGATTTCGCCCACACATTATCAGTAAGTGGGGGAGAAAACATGCATTAAATGATATATAAAAAGTTGTTTGAGCATCAAGTGCTATGCAGCATGTAATACAAGAAACACAACTCATTTTATTCCAACTATTTTTATAAAACTAGGGGCAAGGACTGGAATCAGCCACAAAAGAGTTGTTCTGGAGAAGCAGTGCCCCTATCGGGGTCTACATATCCGGCAGGTGCACCTCCGGCGGTTGGTGTTGTAAGCAAAGTGTTGAGCTCAATTACGAAACCAGTTTATCTACTTGACATAACAACACTATCACAATTAAGAAAAGATGCTCATCCCTCAACTTATAGTGATGGATCTGGCACAGATTGCAGTCATTGGTGCCTGCCTGGATTGCCTGATACTTGGAACCAACTCTTATATGCGGCCCTCATCATGTGAAGGTCAACATCAAAATCTCACTTTAGTTTTCTCTTTTTCTTTCCTTTCGTATAGAATTGTATATTTATGGGGGGGGGGGGGGCAAGAAATTCTCATTTACTCCCGAGGAGGCAAAAATCAAATGTAAAGTGATTGATTTTCTTAATCACAATAATTACCCTAAGATGATACAAAGATAGGTGACAGATGCAAATGGCATCTGATGATTGTGTGAAGGAAGTAGAAGTCCATTGGGAATTAAGCTTAAGTTTGTCCATGTATTGTCAGGCTTGTTTGCTGTTGTTTAATTAGACTTTACAGATAGTGATTTTATGAGTAGCCCATATTGAATGTTGAAACGCTTTCACATTCTTCTTTCATTTGCAACGACTAACAAAGTAAGATGTTCCTAACCTAAAAAGTACGAGCTCTATGGCTCTGAGAAATGATCTAAATAACACGAGGTTAAGGGAAGTAGAGACAAAAGAAATCTGCCAAAAGCATTACACGGCTGTTTGCTACAGAAATGTGGAGAAGCATCCCTCTCAAGGGTCCTGCATCATTTACAGCATTGAGCAAGATTGGTTTTCAGACACGTACAGTGTAAACCCTATTTCCATGCCATCGCACATGCAGGACACATCATATTCATGGAACGGACTTGCCCATACAGTGTTTACACAGTAACATAAATGATAAATGGCATATAGAGCAACTTTACATAAAAAAAACGAGGCACACCCAATTAAACCCCGTCCCTAGCACTTCGTAAAAATAGCCACTGAGCTAAAAGACTCTTTGGTGAGTATTTTTTCACAAATATTGACCAAGCCCATTAATACTCAAGATGTATCAAATCAAGAACAGCGAAACAAAAAGTAGCACCGAATGGTGGCATATAAGAAAATGCAGAATCAAGGAAAAAATTTATGGCATGGCCATTTGTTATACTTGAAACCTCGGATAAATTAGATCCAAGACAGAAGCCCAACCATGTAAAATTTTCAGTGTATGTGAGTGCAGAGAGGTAATTTACCACTAATGGATAATAAGAAGTGAAAACTAGCCTTAGAAAGCATTTCAGAGGTAATAAAAGCTAGTAGCCAACATATAGTGCAGCATTCACTATGTAACAGTCACCACTCTTGTCTCCCATTTCTTCAATATACACAGCACTTGAGCATACCAGTCCACCATCGACAACTCCACAATTTTTCCGCTCCAATGTTCCATAAAAACATGTGTTTAAGAAAGTAGTGATTGGTATATTTCATAGGTTGGTAGTTAGAATGTTATGTTGCGAACCACAAAGTTTGAGGGAATAACAACTGCAGATTTCTTGAAGGCCATAAGAGTAAAGATATCATCTACGAATTGAAATCACAAACAATGTAAAAGTTTCTGTGTTTACTAGACAACATCACAATGATCGAATGCTTAAAATTCAGGTATATTCTACAAGTTTTAATCCATCGTCACTCTTAAATTATGTATTACGAGTCATTAATATAGAAAGGTGATCATGAAATATAAAGATGTTGCTGACATCAGATAGCTAGCACCAGAAGGAGATATAAAGCAGGTCTCTTACTGACCGGTAAATACTGAACTTGTGATGAAAAGAACTGATTCATTTGAAGGTAAAAAAGGTCTTTCTTCATCTCAAATGCTGATTATTTGGATTGATAAGCATGTCATCCGATATAATTTGTTCAGACTTAACAGAAAATTCCTTGATGTGAATCTATGATTGATGAACTTTTTATGCATTGTTGTTCGGAATGTTTTGATCTGCAGCCACTTTTGTGGTATTTTAATCCCTCTTGAAGAATTTTTAAAATTGCCTCTAATACAGGGGTGATCCTATTCAAAGATTATCATTAAAAAAAAAAAATTCATGACTCAAATATGGATAATAATAGATAATTTAATAAGTATAAAGGGATTATCAAAGATTGCATTTCTTTATTTGAACTCCAGGCTTGTCTACGCTAATAAATATCAGCTTCATTTTAGAGTAAATATCAGCTTCATTTTAAAGAACATGTTGGTTAATCTTAAAAAAGATGTGGTAAGACAAGTGGGACTACAACCCAAATGTGAACCATTCTTGTCATTAAATCATCAATTTTATTTTGGAAACAATTTTAAGCAAGATTTCTCTTTATAGGGTTCACATTGAAGTGAAGTGGATTTTGATAAGGATAAGTGTGAAGCTTTGCCTGCTATAGAAATTGACTTTTTCTTTTTTAGTTTTAAAGAAGGTAGGGATTGCCCCTACCATTTACATTATTCATTTTAGAATTCGATCAAATTTTAGGAATTTTTCCACTTTACTTATCCAATTATGGATGCAAATAAAATGTCAATATACTTTCAAAATAATATTTTAGAATTTCAAAGCAACAACAACACAAAAGATACTTTATTAAAAGTACAATGAAGTTCTCAAAACAAGAAAAATAAAATGTAGAAAACAAGGTCTCAAAGATATTATTCATAAAATTCAAAATGCAAAGCAATGTTGCAGTATATGTCTCATCTTCATATAATGTTTCTCATCAACATTCGTGTCTTGTCAATATTTACCGACCACTCATTATACTGCAAATGGTCTGGTGACAATGTGGTAAGTATCATTATCCTTCACAAATTTAACTTGTCCCTTGCTCACTCTGAACTTAATACTTAAAATTCTTGCAATTTTCAACCAAGTGACCTAGGATCCCATCATGATATTCACATTTCTCATTTGAATTATACCACTTAGGAAATGGTGGTTGTATGAGATTTGATGGAGTTAGAGCAATATGTCTTGTGTTTAGAAGGTGCTAGTAAACATCTTTGAGTGGTTGAGGTATGTCAATCTTTGATAATGACACTAGGGTAGCTAGTGACGCAATGAGATTCGATCGGGTATGATTAAGATTTCTAATTTGAAATCCACTTTCCACTTCATCTTTTTTCATGACTCTAGAGCTCACGGTTGGACCTTTGATTAATTTTTCCTACTTTGATGTCATGCTCAATACTCTCAACTACAATCACCATGTCAATAAAGTGTTAGGCCATGGTTCCCACAAGGTGCTTGAAATAAAGAGTTTTAAAGGTGTTCGAGAATATATTAATCATTTATTTTTCTTAACAATGGTGGGCTTACTTGTGCGGCCTTCTCACTCCATCTTTGAGCATATTCACGAACAAATTTATTGTCTTCCTTCTCCATGACCAGCAAGTTAGATCTATCTGGGGCGATGTCCATAATTTCATAAAAGCCTCTACTAACTCTTTCCACCTTCTAATATTGATATTATATATCCCCATGTACCAAGCTAGGCAGCGTCACTCAAACTGTCTTGAAAGAAATGGATCAACAACTTTTCATCTTTTACTACTTCCGTCATTTTATTACAATATACCTTCAGGTGAGTTATTGGGCATTGGCTACTGGTGTATTTTATGAATTTCAGTACTCTAAATTCTTTTGGCACCTTTACCTTAGGAAATAAATACATCTCAACAACTTTTACAGGGTTGTACAACTCAACTCCTTCAATTGCTCTCATCCTTTCCTCTAGCAGCAAGCTTATCATAATTATCCTTCTTCACTACCTTTTCTCTATAGGCTTCCTCAACAGTTAGGTCTACCATGGGTGGCACCCTCATAGGAAGTACTAGAAAATAGGTGGCAAATTGGGGTTTTGGTGCACCCATATTTTGAGGAGCTGCGAACTGTGCAGCAATTATGGATAGAGCTACAGGTCCCTCTTATGACCTGAACCTTAGAGCTTACTCAAGTAGGCTAGTGAGTCTAGTAATGTTGCATTTCATGCTTTCTATCTCTCTTTGATCTTCTAACCGAACCCTTTCCTTATTTTCCATCATTCTCTTCAGAAGGTGAGTATTGTAGGTTTGATGTTACGATGGACCTATAGTTCAACTTGATGCCTTTTTGTTTTATTATCACTATCATAACCTAATTTTTGAGAACACAAATTCACCAAAAAAAAGAGAAAAATGAAAATGAATGAAGAATAATTTGAAGTTTGGGTTAAGATAACACAAACCAGAAGTTTTGAGGGCTAATTAGGGTGGATTTATAATTTTGGGATTCAATTTTGGTAGAAATTAAAAGAATTAATAAGTTTGGGGACTTAATTAAACTTTGAATTAGTTTAATAAATAAAATCATAAGCTTAATTGAAGAAATATTAAGATTTAGGGTTGATTTGGGTTCAAATTGCAAGAAATCAAAGTTCAAGGACCAAAGTGAAAAGGTGGGGGTACTATAGGGAGGTTAATTGATTTTTCTAGGGGTAATTTTGAAAAAATTGAAAGTTGAAGATCCAATTAAGGACTGAATTGAAATTAGAAACCAATGACTATTTTGTAAAGGGCGCTGAAATGTGGGGGTCTAATTACAATTTACCCAGGGGGCTTGATTAAAAAATATCGAAACCTCAATGACCAAATTGAAAATGGCCGCCTCAGCTCAAGACGGCACCGTTTCGCGTTCCCTGTTTCTTCATCTTCTTCCTCTGGAAACAGAGGAAACCACCTGCAAAAAAAGAAATGCTGACGGTATCAGCTCAACCCAGGCAAATGATAGACCGTTTAGTCTACCACGAATCCAATCTTCAGTCCAATCTCCCTCACGCCCCGACGTGCCTTTAAACGCCAAGGAAACCCACCACCGACAGTCCAATAATGGCAGGACTGTCGGTGTTTTTGTCCAACCAAAACACCAAGTCCCCAAGATAAGGAACGACTGCTGGGCATAAGTAGGAGTCCACTTCCTATAAAAGGAGAGCCGAAGAGCAACACAGGGGACGGGAAAAAAAAAAGGGAGGGAGAACACAGAACAGAGGAGAGAACAAGAGAGAGAACCAAAAAAACCCAAGAGACGAAGAGAGAATTAACGGGTGAAACAGAGACAGAGAGAACGAAAGGAAGCGTCTCCCAGCAACAAGCACCGGTGGATTCTCGTCCAAAACGTCTGTAAACCAGGTAAGTCTTCGTTCCCTCCTTTCCTGCAATTTAATTACCTATGCACTGTAGCAGGCGTGCGTGAACTGTTCACGCATACCTGCAGATAAAAAAAAAAAAAAACAAGGGGGCCGGTTACTGGCATGGGTCAGTAATCAGTCTGGGCGCTGGGTCTTGCCTAGCCCGTTCAAGATTATGAACGTATTTGTAAAAACATATTTTGTATCTTTTAATATATAAAATTATAAATTTATACATAAAATATATTTTTGATATTGAATAAAAAAAAACTTTCTTCTTTTTAAATATTTTCTTACCAAAAATAACTTTTCTTAAATCTTAAATAGACCAACAGTTTGAAAACACAAAAATACCGTAGTTTATATTAGACAAAAATCTCCCTATCCAAACTCTTAGACCAGTTAGGGTTCCTAATAACTAAAATATTAGGTGGCAACTACATCTTCTTTTTACTGATAAAGAATAATAATTCTTTTTTCTTTTCACCCACATCACCACAAAGATCCCAATTTAAAAGGATGATTGTCGTGATGCTATACACGTACAACGGTAGGCTTTATATGAACAAAAATGAATGAATCAAACAATTCAAAATATGATATTTTTTTTTAATCTTGAAGTCTAGTTCCTTGTTAGATTATAATGTTATAAATTTGTTTAAAAAAGATGTTATTTAGGTATAAACACATAATGAATCAGACTTTAGATTATGATCTATCACTCTTGTTCGTAAAAATATCCTTATAGAATAAGAGTTTTTAAAGTTTTATCCCATGATAAATAATTTTTTATTTGTTTGGAAGGGTTTAAACAAGACTATGTTTCCGTTGTCCTTGCATCATGCGTTAATGAGTAAACACAAGTATATGCAATGAGGAAAATAAGAATTGAAAATAAAAAATTATTGTAGAATCATAATATCAATAATAAAATCATGATTTTACCTGATTTCGGTACGATTTTATCATTTTTATATTTTTATACGATTTTACATAATAAGTATATATTGACTCGTATAATTTTTATTATCATAAAATCAATAATAAAATTATATGATTTTACAAGTCAACTGGTAATTTTAACAACATTGGTAAGGGTGGCATTTGAGATTTTCTTCATATTTTAGATATACAACAGGATATCCAGTGAAAGTTGCATGGTCAAGTTTAAGTACACTACTTAGGACACTGATAAAATAAAAGAATGAACGAAAGAATCATTATAAAATACTGATTCCAAGATCGCCACGGTCATAGTATAGATGACAAACATGGTGTTTTATCTTTACAACAAAAGGCAGCAATTCTGAAGCTGAGTTTGCTACAGATTAGCAAGGTGTAGACCCGCATACAAGTTTCTGTTGCTGCTGGTTTTGACATTGTACATGACATGATCTGGCTTTATCTCTCAATTCTCGGAATGCCCTCATTGTTTCCGCATCGAAACCTCCAGCAAACTGCCACAAAAAATGAAAGCATTAGAGCCTCACTGCAACAAAGTATAATTATTCTAATCGTTAAAGGTAAATGCAAGCAAATGGATCTTCACCTGATGTACCCGGAATGCATATCGAACGCCTTGGACTATCAGCTCCTCTTCTTCGGGCCCCCCGCCAACAGTCTCAAGTTCTGAAGATACCCTCTTCAAGAACTTCATCGCTAATTTCACAGATGCCAACTGAATCTGCAACAATGAAGTTCAGAAAATAAATAAATCAGAAATATTAATGAAGCTTCAAAGCAAAAACCCAAAAGAAATTAACGACTTGAATGCCTACTTAACAACTGAATCAACTGCTATTTAACGAGACAGTCAACAATCTGCATTGTATCTACTGAAGAGTAAGTACAAGATCTATGAAGTAAATATCATGCTAGCTTCATCATATAAATAAGTTCAGAAGTTTAGTCCTATCAGAAAGGGACAAAACAAATTCTTTAAATTTCTGTTGGGTTTTTACAACTTTAAAATCCTTCAAGCTATATTACAAAAAGGAAAAAAATGTGCTAGTTTTTATGGGGCAACTTAGAGATTCTATATCAATGAATCCAAATTCTAAAGCAAACAAGAAAATAAATTTCAGAAATCTGGAAATTCACATGCACGCTAGCAGGCAGGCAGGCAGGCGTGGGCAGAGAAAATAAGGCAAAAATCTAAACTTTTCTTTTGTCATCTTGTTACCCCTGGTAATTTTTTAATAATGCCTAGTAAAATAGGAGTATTTTTTTGGATTACAGCATAGTAAAAAAAAAAATGATAAAATAACAGTAAAGTATATTTTAAAAAATAGCATAGTTTAAAGAGTTATAGATGAAATTTATCTGCGACACTCTCAAATTACAAAATTATTGGACACAAGATTAATAAAAAAAAAGAATAATAATAAAAAAATCTTAAAGACATATTGAAATTTTATGACGACACCACCGAAACCATTGAAAAGATCTCGATGAAACAAATCCAACAATACCAAGAAAAATCACCCGCAATTATTAGAGTGGCCCACATGAGTGACTCAAAGACAAGTCAGTCCCGAAATCTTTGGACACCTCGTGTAGCCCACTCCGTTTATGTTTGTAACATTTTTTAGTGTCGTTGAATTCATTTTATTAAGATCTTTTAAACGGTACCAGTAGTGTCGCCTTCAGAGCTTCAATATGTCTCCATGATCTTTTTTTATTTATTTTCTCTCTTCTCCTTATCATCTGTGAAGAGATAGGAAAGAGAAAAAAAATAAAAAAACATCACAAGCACAACAAAGCTTCGATGACATCACCAGTACCGTAAAAAAAATCTCGACAAGACAAATCAAACGATACAAAATAAATCACAAATGGTGAATGGAGTAGGTCACACGAGCCGTTTAAAGGTGTTAGAGCTCACTTTTTTTTGGGCCGCACTTGTGGGGTCTATTTTGATCACCATTGGTGACCTTTCTTGATATCATTGAATTCATCTCGTCAAGATCTTTACAATGATACTGGTCATCTCGTCAAGATCTTTACAATGATACTGGTGATGTTGTCATCGGAGTAATTATGATATGTTTATATGATCTTTTTTTTATCTTTCTCTCTTTTCTCCTCCCTCTTAATGAAATCTTGCATTTAACTTTTTTGTGATCCAAGGAGTCCACACTTGAACCACACTTGAATCGCAAATATTATTTAGAAATCTATATTATTTTTCTAAATATTTTTTATACTGTTATTTTATTAATATTTATTTACTAATAATCCCAAAAAAATAAAATCCCCAAGACAGTGAATAATAAAGTTATGTTCTCTCTCCGGTGACTAATTAAATAGAACTATGTGAAATCCATCAAAAAGTGGGATTTGTGGGGTCTGCGTGTTACTGTTATTTTTCCATTAAACACCAATTATTGTCCAAAGCCGTAAGAAAAGGTTAAATTACCTGACTAACTATTCCTGTTTCAAGCATCCAATCCGTTGGAATTTGAAATCCTCTGTATCTCATGGTTGCTGATTCTCTCATTCTTGATAGATTGTAAACACCATGCTCCAATCTGGACCGATAACACAACTTATGGAATTCGATAAGAAAGCTCCATTCTTTGCAATATCAAAAACAAATAAATGCAGATTCAGATGGGTGAAAAGGAGATGAATATTAAGGACGTACTTTTCAAGCAACGCCTGCATTTTCTTGAGAGCAGGACCGCATGGCTGCCGGGGATTGTCTCGAAACAGCGAGGCTTCCGATTCTAGCTTCTTGAGATCATAGTAGCCAAAGGCAGCCTCGCGTAATGCATCTGCCTTCTGCTCCGGCCAATCAAAGTGTTTAAGCACTGCTCTTTCATCAACCTAAATACCAAGCAAGGAAACAAATTCCTTATGATCTCTCCCAGGTCTTTAAATTAATCTGAACTAAATCAAAGGGGTTTCTTGGAAAATTAAAAGTTTACCAGATAAGATAGCTCATCGTCGAGCCATTTAACAAAAGGGACCACGTCTTCGATGTCTGTAAATGCAGCAATCTCAACCTCTTTTATCAAGAACTTGATAAAGTCTCCTTGTATTTCCACATCTGTTTTTATCTGTCAAACCATACACAGAGAGGCCTTATATTTGGCTAACTAATAAATCCTTCTAATCGCAGGAACAAGGGAAAACATAACCCATAATCATGTGACCAAATAACACACAAACATTGCAATTTAACTGTAATTCTAAATTTAAAGATTTCTTAACTTTAAATTAATTTGTTTTTCTTTTTATTTTTTATGAGTTAGTAATAAAAATAAAAAATATTATTTTAATATATTTAAAAAAAAATCCACTTTAAAAAAATACCATATTTCATATAGTTGCAAACAGAGTTCATGTCTACACTCTCTAGATCAGATTTAAATTGCCCAATTTGCCATCAAATTCATAAAAAAAATTACAACTTTTTTTTCCTCTACAAAAAGATTCAGACAGTCAACTACAGATACACAAAAAGACACCAAAACCCAGAGTGGCAAATCTAGTAAATATCTCAAAAGATTAAAAATAGGGAGAAACCGGTACTTACCGCTAACAAATGAGTCGACCTATTCTCTATCTCCCCAATCATATCACGGGCATTAGCCGTTACCGGTAAGGCCTCCGCTACTCCACCGCCGGAATCCCGCCGCGAGTCCCTCCGCATTAACGAGTGATAAAACTCCGCCACCTCCGGAACTCTCCTCACTTTCTCCGTCCCTGCTCTCTTCCCCTTTGGTGGCGGTGGCGGTGGCGGCGGAGGTGGACCAACCTTCTTAGCCACCGGAGGTGGAGGAGGTGGTGGCGGATGAGGAGCAGGTGGACATGAAACTGAGTGATCAGAGCCGCTGGATGAAACTGACGATGATGATGTCGCCAGCGATGACAATGATCGTTTTGGTGGTGGTTTAGGGACCCTAGGAACTCGAGATGACAGAGTTGACTCAGTGAGTTCCTCCGAGTTACACCTCGAATGCCTCAGCTTCTCGGTTTCGACATTCTCTTCCAATCTCTTAGAATGATGATCTACATTTTGATTCTGGCTCGATGAACTCATAATGTCGGTACATTTGACTCCTTTCTTCAAGCTTTTAATCAAAGTAGACTTGGTTGTGGCCTCCATTAACCCTTGAAACCTCTGTGAAGAAGAGAGCTCTATTTCATTCTCACGATCTGACACCGCTTTCTTCAGCTCTACAACTTCCGCTTCTAATTCCTTAACTTTCTTTGCACCCTCTTTTCTCTCCTCTCCGAATCTCAATCTCACTTCACTCAATTCGGCTTTTAAGCTCTCGTTTTCACGCTCTAGTGATTCTACCTCCTTCACTGCCTTCTCAATCTCCATATTTTTATTAGAAATCACAGTTTCCAAAACTGGAACAATAGCCACACTCTCTTTTAACAGTTTAAATTCAAGAAGTTCAGTCTTTAAGAGAGACTCACGCTCACGAAGCTCTTCAACGAGTTTTAAAAGCTCGGTTACGTCAGGCGGACGAGGTTGGACTTGAGCGGAGGAGCGAGGGAAGTAAACACCGAAAGAGCGTGAAAAAACCGCCTTTTGAGAGGATACTTTGCCGGAGCTAGGAGAAGGAATCGGTGGTTTTGGTGGTGGTGTATTATTATGAGTTTCAGTTTTGTTTGCAGGTGATTTTTGCAAACCCATTGCCAGCCTTACCTTACCAGCTACCATAATTCCAAACTTTTAAGAGAGATATCAATGTTGTCTCTCCAATGTCTCTATCGATTTGTGGGGTTAGATTTAGGGTTAGTTTTCTTGTTCTTCTCTTTTTGCTTCCTTTTTATTTGGTTTCGATTTTATGGTCCACTGGTTTTTATGATGTGGGTAGAAACGAAGACGTCGTTGTCTCTCCGTGGTGTCTGAAATAAGAGAGAGAGGGAGAGAGAGAGAGAGAGAGAGAGAGAGAGAGACAGACAGACAGACAGACAGTCTTGGAGTTTGTGTGTGAGAGAGAGATCTTGGCGAGGTTCGTTTAAGAGAGGGAGGGAAGTGAATTAAAAGAGACAGAGAGAAAGTTAGGGAACAAGTGTCGAGGAACGGTCTTCTTTTCTCGGATCCATGTTTTGAAATATAAGATAAAAATTGGATAATTAACAAACAAAATTAAAAAGAAAAAATGAATCAATATAGTAGTCAATTTTTTTTGCTGAAATAATACATGTATAGAAGTCACGATTATGAAATGTTATATTTAGTTAAATATTTTGTTATTGAATCTTGATATCAATTAAATACTTTAGTTAGGAGATATAATTTTAATTGATGTTGATATCTATTAAATTTAAAATCACTCAGTGTTTGGTCTATAATGATCAATTAAATTAACCGATTGATTTATAAGAAAAAATCATAAAATTGTTAAAATCAAGGCTTAAAGGTGAGATTTTTTAAATCTAAAGATTTGACAGTCGATGCAGTGATTTAATTGCTAATCTTAGAAAAACAACCTCTTGAAACTCATGTAAAACTTTGAGCGTAATTTAACGATTGGATTAAAAATTATGGTTTTTTTAGCCATTATTTTGATATGGCACGACCAGACCTCCTCTTGAGCCTAAATCTGTCACATTAATCCATAAATACATCTATTAGGCTATCCTCATTTAGTTATGGCAGAACCACACTTGACTGCTTAGAATCATTCATTATCGCTAGCCTGACTACATTATTAACACTAAAAAACAAAGGAGAACTACTATATGAACAATAAGTTTTTGATATTTTAATTGAAGTTTGTTTTTTAGTCTACAAGTTGGATAAAGATGTATATTTTAACTCACAAAACATAGTTGAATGAATCTTTTTTAAAATAATATTATTTATGTGGAATGATCGACCATTTCATGCAACTGGATCCAACCGAGCAACTGGTTAAGATAGATAATTAGTAGTGACATGTTTAAATATTATTATTTTGAAGCCCGACAATTATCTTATGATGTTTATGTTTAGGAATAACAACATTTATTTTAGAAATATAAAGTATGCTATTTTATTAAAAAATATTAAATTGTGTTATTCGACAAGACTTTTAATTTATTTTCGTCATTTTTTATAAAAATTCCTAAATATTTTACCAATTACTGTAGTTACTTGCACGGGCTTTTATAAAAAAATTATATGCACGCGTCTCTTCATTGAAGAAAACATACTTCTTAATCTCAATTTTAAAAACAATTTTTTTTAATAAAAAGTCTGGGTCACTTTTTTTTTGTTTTTTAAATTTTTTCTATATTAATTTGGTTGAGTTTTATATTAATTTTAACTTAATTAATTGAATTATTAAAAACTTAATTAAGTTAAACATGTTTTATCAAGTAAATATCTTTTCAATTTAATTTAAAATATAACATGAATGAAGTTTTAAATCATGAGTTTTCTGAATCATGTCATAAGATTAATAATTATTGGAGGAAGGTTCATAACTCTTTATTTTGAGTATGAGACCAAATTTAGAAAACCAAACCTGCAAAATTATCTGAACAATTAAAATATTTATCTTTTATAATCTGGATTTTTAATACCACATACAAAATAAAAAAATTATTGTTTACCCTGTATTAAGTGTTGTATCAATTAATAAAATTTTTACTCTTTATTTTATATTTATAAATAATATATATCATCACAAGCTATTTTACTTATTTTTAATAAAACAACATATTTTTATCAATAGAAAAAGCTCAACAACACATTTAATCAAACACTTGTCTAACCTAATATTTTTTTTTCGTATGCTTTTCTTTAATCCTCTTTTTTCACAACACACTACAAAATCCAACAGCAAAGTCAAATAAACACTAAGGATCTCTTTAAGAATATGATTATGGTTGATTTTTATATCGAAATACATCAAAATCATATTTTTTTTATTTTTAAAAATTATTTTTAAGATCAGCGCATCAAAACAATCCAAAACATAAAAAAAAAATTAACAAAAAAAAATTTGAATTTTTTAAAAGCACGGGTTGACCCGCGTTTTCTCTAAGTCAAAATTATCATAATTAATTTTTTAGTTTTTTTTAAAACGAAAGGGGGGTAGCCCAAAGATTAACATAATTAGTTAGAAATAAAGTATAACATATATTTTATTTTCAAAATCTAATGATGATTTTCCATATTATAAGACCTAATTGTTCGTGTTTCATGATTGTAAGAATAGTTGATTAAAAAACCTGTTTGGTGCTGTAATAATAATTATTTTTTAAATTATTTTTTATTTTAAAATATATTAAAATGATTTTTTTATTTTTAAAACAGTTTTCCACCGCAAAGTGAACGTGGGCTTTGTGTGGTGAACTAAATTTGGGCGATTGTTATGGGCGATCGTTTAAGTGCGCAATGGAATGGATCTGGAAATAGTGGGAAATTGAGAAACTAGATAGTTACTTTCAACGGTCTGATGGAGTAAACTTGTTTTCTTCTTATCCATCCGTTTTCTCGCGAGATAATGGTTTTGGTTTTCGTCAACACAAGTCAAACAACTGCTATGACTTCTTTTTGTTTTCTTCCTATTGTCCTCTTCTCAATTTTCATAAATCAAAGGCGTCAATTCCAAAGCAAACGGGAACAATAATGTCAGGAGGATTCACACACATTAAAAAAAAAAAAAAATCTGGACACTCATTTTAAACTAAAAAAAAAAAATCATCACCAAATTTTTCTATGCATGCATATAATATACAATCTTTCACAAAGCGATGTCAAGTGATATATTTTTTAATTTATTTTAGTGATAACACTTTATTTTCTCATTCATCATCTCTTTTTGTGGTTAAATTTATTGTCATTTGCTTTCAAATTATTAATAAAGAGAAGGATTAAAAGTAAAGGGATAAAAGTAAAACAGGCAAAAAGCTAGTTGGCTTTTTAAAAAAATTAGCGTGAAAAGCTAACTTCTTCCTCTTACTTTTTAACTGATATATTTTTAGTCCCTATAGTTTTTTAAAATTAAATTTTGATCCAACACTTTATTTTTTATATTTTCAATCCCTGGTTTGAGAGGAGAGAGAGTTATTAGATTTCGATGGTAAAGAAAGAATCCCAATTAACATTAATTCTGACTATCAAAATTATCGATCTTGGTATTAATGAATTCTATTCAATGAGATGAGTTCTACTGAGGTATTCTTTCACCTTAAAATTGCATGAGAGAGTAGATTTGACTTTAGAAAGTGATGCAATCCATTTTATATCAGGTTAATTGTTGCATATTTTGTGTGTTTTTGAAAGGTTTCTCAAATTTTGATTCCTTGTGGAACTACTCTAATGAGAGAGTAGATTTGACTTTGGGAAGTGATGCAATCCACTATATATCAGGTTAATTGTCACACTTTTTATGTGTTTTTGAAAGGTTTCTCAAACTTTGGTTCCTCATGAAACTACTCTAACTCATCAAAACATTAACCAGGCTTCATGACATCTCCCTTATACTTCTCATCTGCGTCTCAATTGCAACATTGAGCAATGGTTGGTCATTTATAGTCTTGATATTTAAGTACAGGTCATTGTTATGTCAAACTCAATCACAAGCCTGAATTTAGTTTTTTTTTAAAAATTATTGTGGTTGTGAGTTTCTGGACCTTTATATCTGCGAAATTCACATTAATTGGTATTAGAAAAATACTCTAAAATCATGTTATATCATTTTATTTTTTATTTTTTGTGTTATTTCATTGTTGTTGTCATCTAAACCTAGTTGCGGTAAAAGTTAAAAAAAAAAAGAGTACAAAAAAACAAGTGTCATTGATTTGAGTTACTATCAAAAGTAGGAAAAAAAAAAGAACAAGAAATCACAAGTTACGAATAGTTTGGTGAGTGAGTTTGATTTTTTTTATATTCATGCGGGGCCTTAAAATAGTTAGCAACATCTACTATCTTTGTTCTAGGCTCAGTTTTGAGCCCAAGGTTTTCCTCCTCAATTTTGACAGCTTTTTTCTTAATTGTTGGGCTCAAGTTTTAGCCCAAGTCTCCTCCCTAAGATGCTCGGTTTTGGCAGAGTCTTATTCCTTATTATTGGGCTTGGTTTTGAGCTGAAGATTTTCCTCTTCTGGGTGCTTGTTTTTTTTTTTTTTTTGTTATGCTTGGTTTTGAGCCCAAGGTTTTCCTTTTTGTTTTGCTCAGTTTTGACAGAACCTTTCTTTTATGTTGTTGGACTCGATTTTAAGCCCAACTTCCTTTATTTGAGTTTGGTTTTAAGCTCAAGTTTTTCTTTCTCAAGGTTTGGTTTTGGTAATGTTGTTAATAACAATGCACTCTAAGAGTAGAAAATAAATCCTGATTCGCCAACCAATATGTACGAGAAAAATATAAATCATATATTTGATCCTTCCCTAATAGCTTAAGAGGTGGGACCCTAATATATGATTTATATTATTCTTTTACATATCCTCTAAATTAAAAGCTCTTTGCGTTAGAAATATGCACATACTCATACTATCTTATGCTTGATTTTTATCAAATAGAATGAAGGCGGTGAGATTCGAACTCATGACCATTTAGTCAACAAGGCTTTGATACCATGCCAAAAAATCATCTTAACCCAATAGCTTAAGCTATTAGGTGAGGTCCCAAGAATAGTTTTATATTACTCTCTAACAAAACCCCTCAAGTGAAAGCCCTATGGACTTGAGACTTGCATATGCCAACATTACCCTGTGCTTAAGTTTTTGAGTGAAATGTTTCTTTGATATGATATTAGAGTTTTGATGACCAAATAATCACGAGTTCAAACCTTACCACTCTCATTTTCTCTTCTAATTAAAATCTATTTTATAGCACATAGATTGAGTATGAGGCCTCACTTAATAGCCTAAGCAAAGTAAATTCAGGAATAACAAGCATAATCGTACATGATACAATAACCAAAGCACTTATAAAGCCTTAACAACAAAGATAGAGCATCATAGTTTCAAAACGAACCCATATCACAAGTGTAAAGGATGAAACACTTTGATAGCCAACAAGCCAAACCAAATTAGAAAAAAATAGTAAAAACCAACATCAAGGCAATATGAACAAAATATCTTTTGCAAACAAAATAATGAAAAAAACCATCCCAATAAAACATAATGACCTCAAGGCTTTGTTCAGCAACCCATAAAAATTAATCAAGAAAGTGGTCGAATGCAAATCCAAGAAGCGATTTGTTGAATGCCAAAGCAAAGCAACCGAAAATAACCTGAAAGTAGAAATCATAAGTAAAATAAGCTATTTTAGAATACATTATAAGGTTAAAATAAAGTAGTAATCATAAATAAAAGAAACATTATTTATTGAATGCCAAAGCAAAGCAACCAAAAATAACCTGAAAGTAGTAATCATAAATAAAATAAGCTAGAGTCTCGATTACTATATATAAAAAAATAGCTAGAGTGATTGAATCAAAACCACTCTAAAATCTATTTAGAATACATTATAAGGTTAAGCTATTCTAGAAATGAAGCTGAAATTTCAAAGTTAGCAATGCAATTAGCTAAGGTTAACAACACATGTATGAGTGCAATATTCAAAAACGTTATAGATTATAAAAAAATCAAACTCACTCACCAAACATAAAAATCATTGATTTCAAACCACCCAAAAGAGCAATTTTGCAGTACAATAATGCTCATTAATTAATAGGTATAAAATTGAAGTTGAATTTTTACAAAGAGCGATGCAGCTGTCATATGAGGTTTAGAAAATATAATTTGTCCTCCACCATTATATGAGCATATGAAAAGGGGAAAAAAAAGAAGCTTAGTCTATTCTTTGTATTTTGGCTAAATTTAAAGGCTTTTCACATGAAATGGAAAATAAAGACCTCCCATGTCAGAAATTCCTCTAGCAAAGAAAACCTAGTTACCTTAGGATCATATATAGAAATGGCAAACTATTTTTTTGGTGACAGATTTTGACCTTTCAAATACCAATATAATTTTTAAAAAGAGGTACAAACAACTAAGCACAAGCATATTAAACACAACATTTGGATACACAAACTAACTCATATAGCATCAAGCAATAACTAAAATGGCTAGATATTACTACTTGTAGCAAGCCAAAAGTGCTAGCTATATGATGCTATGAGAGCAGATCATAATCACAAAGGGACATACTAGGAAAGCAAAGCAAAACGTGTCAATCAATGAAAAACATAACATTTAAAGCCTAAGTGGAGGAAGAAAAGGGACATACTAGGAAGCAGCAAGAAGACTCATAATCAGCGAAACAATACAAACCCAACACAGCGACCATGAAAACTTCAATTGTTAATATCAGAGGAGAGCTTTCACAACACGTGCATGACTCCTAATATCACAACCTTATCAAACACATTCACGAAACACAATAATCAAGGAAAGAAATGGTTCTCCAGAAAACAAACACAGAGACCAATATGCTACCACATCACAATTGATCAGCCGCTTCCCTAGTATGTATAGCATGCTCTTCTAATCAATTTTACATAATTAACAGCATGAATCTTAGAAACACAATAAGATATTTTATGTATAACTTCTACAGATTTTAACCTATAATCTACTTCATTAATTAATGTTTTGGAACCACCACCTTGATTCTTCAGGTATCAACATCTTCTTCATGATCCACCAACTTCCAAGAACCATCTGCTTGCTGCACCATACCCTTGTTTTCTTGAATCCGCCATGATGCTGGTACAAGATATTCATCCTTTAAACCATCAGTAGTTTTGTTAATAAGAGCAATATCGCGATTGACCACTAATTCAAACCCTCCTTTGGACCCTTGTGTTCCAGCCACTCCATGCAGGTAAGCCTCCAAGTTATGCCAACTTGATACATTTCCAGGGCTCTTCAGGTACTTAGATTTGGTGGTGTCAATTATCAATTCTTCTCCCACATCCGCATAGCCTATAAATGGATACTTAGGAACAACATCTAGAACGTTATGGACGCGTAATGCTTTAAGATCCATGTATCTGGAGAAAACCTTCTTAAAGTTTGAGTCCCCAACACGAGGACTGGCAAAGAGCATGGCTGTAACAGGACAACCTTTGTTTTCATGGGACTTGTTAAATCCATTAGCAACTATATCCACTGCATTCAATGTAGCAAGTGCAGCTCCTAAGCTGTGGCCGGTTATGGTTATGCTGATTTCTTCATTTTTGAATTGATCCACAAGTCTCCCTACCTCATTAAGAACCTAACAAATAAAAACAATCAGAATTACCAAACATTAATAATATTGCTATATATAATTTGTTCAACACATATATTCATATGGAGAGTTTATATATATATATATTACCAGTAAATAATCAAAATCTTTTCTTTGCAGAAATTTATTTCATAAATACATAAAACTAGAATGTTCTTTACCTGGGAGTTACATACATAAAATCTCTGGTAAAGAGAAGCACTGTAAAATAGGCACATCACCATAATTTCCGACCAATAAAAATTAGATACATGAATTTTCTTTACTTACGGGTACGCGCATTAATTAAATTTCTTGTTAGAGAATTACTGTATTTTATTAATAAATTCAGGACATTGTCACAAGATGTTTTTTAGATCATCAATTTCCTTCATGCATGCCTTACTACAGAAAATTCTTAGATTGAGAGCACAAAATACTTTGAATACTATATTACCTGGTCTCTAGCACTATTCTTGTTGTATGGTGAGCGCGAATCATCAGAAGTGTAGATTGAGTACCAACCCTGGTGCACCTTAGGGTTACCGGACTCGCCAAGTATTTTAGAAGCAGAGACTAAATTAAATTCAAAATCGTTAACCCACTCTAAGATCTGTATCGTTCCTCTCCAAGCAATGACAATATCTCTCCGCCCTAAAGCGACCTTCCCTTCATCGGTAGACACCGCAACGAATCCTATCCAGTTGGATTCTTTGCTCCATGCTTCCCTGGATAATGACTTTATGATGAATGCTTCAGAGATATGCATCTGTGAGGTTGCATACAAGAATTTGGTCACACGGTACTTGAATGGATTGCCTTTCTCTAAATGAACCCTGTTAAAAAATTCATCCTTCGCATACAGGCTGCTTCCTGCATACTTAGATACCTTCTGTGTGTTGAAACTGTCATATGTAGCCTGAGCCATTTCCCCGTAATGAATGATGTAGTGCCGGAGATCGTTATCAAGAGGGTCCAGGAGGTCCTTCCAATTATTTTCTCCACTTAGATGTTTCCATCCTTTTGCTATGCTACCCACCATTTTCTTCTTGCAAAACAACCTTCAAAGGATAGGTAGTTTCTGCATTCCTTAATTAAGTACAGATGTGAAAACCTTAACTCCTTCTAGTATATAAATAATAGCAACTTCTGCCTCGTGTCCTTAATCATGAAACTTATTCTCTCGATTAACTATTTTAAATGGATCATAAAATAATACTACAAGACTTTGATCGACCAAGTGACGAATCGTGAATTTCAGAAAATCTTACCACAAGAATTATTGCCTTGACCTGACTGCACTACTTTGAAAACATTAATATATATATGGAAAAATATTGTTTGATCTATTCCAATCAAAGAGTTTTCAGGTTTGCTGAATTGTCCAAACGAGTCGGTAAAATTGTTCCAACCATTTGAAATATGGAGTGTGACAGAAGAAAAACATTTAAAGGGGTAACCCAAAATTAAGTTCGGGGATGAGCCTTGTATTTTGACATTAATTTACTAATATATAATCATGGCACATTATTTTTTTGGTGGACGGACTTAATCTAATAGATGATTACTCCTTCATCTTAGTGATCAGGCACTAACTCTAACGGGTGGCTTGTCAACATCTACAATCTCATTTTTAGCCAATAGAACATGTTAAATTCTCAAAATTAATGATCATTTTTACTAATATTTTAATAAGTATTCATTTTAATTTTAATTTTGACGATTGTTGTTATTTTAACATTTTAATATAAAATGACTATTACATTCACTAATATTATTAGAATCTTGAGCTCTTGTCCAAAACATCCCAGCTTCGAATGACATATATTGAAAGCAAAATGTATGGCATTTCAAGTCGATGATTATTATATTCTCTAATATTTCTTGACTTGGAAAGTTATTGCCCCTTCTGGAACAAGTAATGTTGGAGACTCAAAGAGTGTCACATACTTCAATTAGAACAAGTAATAACATTAATGGTTAGAATTCTACATTGCCTGAACATAGCAATACCAAGCTACTCATACATCCTTGAGAATTCTCATCTCTTAAGATGCATTTTGAGATGAGTTAGATCTTCTAAGTTTGACTCTTCACCCCATCTTCTCTCTGGGCTCTTGTTTCTAATCCTTCCACGCTACTCTTTGGCTTCTCAACAAAATCTAACATTAATTAAGAGCCAATTTCCTATGAAAATCATATTTACCGAAATTTTTGGTTAATTAAACACCAAAAAACAATTTAATTTCTTTTTTTCCCCATTTCAAGCAATAAAATGCTTTCGCTAGCTTATACCAAAAATGCTCAGAATAGCATACCCTTGAAAATATATCATAATCGTGCATGACTGTGATTATAGTTGTTGTAACAAATACTCTTACTTCTTATTGCTACGTCTTTACTTCATTTACTTTGAAATTGGACTCTAAAATCACCAGTCAAGAAGATAAATGTTTGCCTACAGACTTGTATTGCTTGTGTGCCGCTAACACATCAAATTAAACAAGCCTTTGCCTCCAAGTTACCTATAAAAAGAACACATGCTTAAATAAATCGTCGAAGTTGCGTTTCGTTTTAAGAAAGCAAATATTGCCAATTAGTTTGATACTTTCCCAATGCTTTCAACTTGGGTGAATTATATTTGGAAACCAGCATACTTAATTTGTCAGTGATTTTAATGTTAAGCTCTTTTCTTTCGTGTAAGTACTTTAATTCTATGTGCTTTATTCCTTAGCTCTTATTGAATTGTTCTTAGCTATTTATAGGAAAAAAAAGAGCCAAAGCTTACTTTATAGGGGAAGCTGTTTCTTCGCTCAATGATACAATCAAGGTACTATAAATCGCAGAGTCCAACCGAGAATGACTTGAAGTTTGAGTAATGATAGCCCTCGTTTCTTTTATTAGTAGAAAAAATATAGCTTTCGAGAAACTATGAAAATGGAAATCAGTATCAACAATCAATGAGCCCGCGCAGCCCATGTAGATTTCGGTCGGTTCAAGCATGGGGTCTCTAGGGCTAGCATAATTAGGGGGTGTTAAAAAAAAAAAAAAACTCGACCAACGAAAGAGAATCCAAAAATTAAAAATTAATCAAATAAAATAAACAAAGAAAAAAAATAAAAATAAATCATTTTCAAAACAAGAAAAAACATTCATAAAATAAAAAAAAATATAATATATATTAGTTTCAATTAATGCTGAATCTTAATAGAGTATTAATTATAAACATTTAAAATAATACTGAATAATACAATCTTATAATTATAATAAATTTATAATGTTATTTGTAAAATATTTTTTGATAATTTTATTTTTATTCTAAACTCATTAATTATTAGGCATTACTTAGAGCGAAGGGGGTATTTCAAAACCCTATTTCAAACACCCCACAGGAAGAGCAACTCGAAACGTTATAGCAAGCGTGGTTTCCATTCTTGGCGGACATCTTTTCTTTTGAAGAGAAAAACTAATAAAGAATTTTGCTGTCATGGCATAAGAGTAAAGGGGAAATGATGGCGTGTCAAAATGAAAGAGGACCTGGAAAATGCAATCCCTTTAATATATTTATATAAATTTATAGTTAAGAAAGAAGCGGTGCAATAAGAAAAATTCAAACTTTTATATATAGTTATGAATATGTTAGATTTTAATTTAATTATTTTTTTTATAAAACTTTTACTGTTAAATATATAGTTATGAAATAACTTCTGTCTATCTGTTCCCATAAGAATTGACTTCAAGGCTCCAAATTCCACTGCCTTACTAATGATACGCGAGAGTTTCTTCGTTCCCAAAGCAAATATACAGGGGCCGGGAGAGGGGTCGAATGCCATTAATTTGTACCTCAGAACTAGCCATGCATACATCCATTGAGGAGGGTAGGGTAAGAAAGAGAGGAGATACACTATAGTTTGAGTGGCCAGCAAGCACGAATGTCTTCAAATCAAAAGGGAGGAAGTTCTTCGAAAAAACAGATTATGATGTATTTTTAAACAATTTAGTACAGAAAATCAGAAGTCAAGGTTTAAGAAACTTCAAAGACCTACGTGAAAAAAGCTTTAGATTCACCCGCTTGTTTAAACTTCCATGAGGCCAAGCTTGCCTCGAGTGAAGTTGGCCCAATGCAAGTGGCGGTAAAGCCTAATGAAAAGAAAAGTGAGGAAAGTTCTCATTCAAAAAGGAAGAGGAAAAATAAATAATCATTTTTTTTTAAAAAAAATTTTCTTACAGAACTATCAAGTTAGCTACAATTTTGCAGAAACAAGTGGAAGTAAGGAAGAAAAGAGACAGTTATTGTGGCTACAGTACTGTTGTAAAAAAAACAAAAACAAAAAATGAATAATAATTATAGTATTGTTGTATGTCCTCATTTGTTTTTTAATAAATCCCCAATTGGATAAGAGGAAAGAGTTTTAATATGACAGTGAATTGAGACTGAATTTCAAATTTCAAATCCCAAATTCTTCTTAAGAGATAAGAATTAAAAAAAATGAATAAAATATTAAAATACATATCAACTATCCAAATATCAGTTTTACAAGTTTTCCAAATGTCAACTGCATAGAATTATATTTACTATTATATTACTATTATATTGCTATTAGATTAGTCAAAAGTCTATCGTGTCGTGCTGGTATTTGGATGTTATAAAAACTAAAATAAAATAAAATAATAAAATAAATGCATAATATTTAATTGGATTATATCATTTCAACACAATTCTTGTATTATATTTGAAAATAATATTTTATTGATGATATTTGTGAAACATTGATATCACATTAAAAATTAATATTTGGCTGTGAAACATTGATATTACAGGTTATACTCCTCTCCCTATTAATGCACTAAAATTAATTTAGCCATGTAAACACTATTAAGATACAAAACAAAGTGAGAGAGGTTACAGGAGCAAACTAATTATTATTGTTATTAATAGGGGTGAGAAAAAAACTAAAAACCCGATTAAACCGAGAAAACCGGAAAAAAAAATAACCGAAAAAACCGAAAAAAAAAACCGATTAAAATTTTGAAAAAACCGGCCGGTTCGGTTTCGGTTTTGTAAGCAAAAAACCGAACCGAACCGAAACAAAAAAAACCCGGAAAAAAACCGAGCCAAACCGGTTTGAACCGGTTTTTGCTCTAAAAAAACCGAACCAAACCGAAACCGGTCGGTTTGACCCGGTTTCGGTTCGGTTTCGGTTTTTTTTTTTTTAAATTTCGATTCGGTTACTTTTTTTGATAAAAACCGAACCGAATAAAAAATGATCACCCCTAGTTATTAATTTCACCCGGATTATCAAGAAATCTTCTTATTATTCTTGGACTAATTAAGTAATTATTGTTTCTCCCGTTACATATTTTTTCTTATGACTACACGGTTATAGAGATTTTTGTTTTCTCTATTTTTTCTATAACATTAACGAATACAAAGAACTAAATATTTTATCTAACTAAATTCATCAATATAAAAAAGAGATTAATTGTAGAATCAATGAAATGTCATATATTAAAATAAAAAAGAAAGAAAGATAAAGCTAGCTAGCACAGGAGGATATGGGACAAAAATAAGTAAAAAACAAAATGATATCATTCCTTTTACCTTATGAAACTTGTGTCGTGATCTTTTTATCAAAGCATCAAATATAAAAAAAATCACAAAGATCAATTCTTAATATACTTAATATTAAAAAATATTGAAAGTTGAAATAAAAAAAATCAATAACACAAATGAATAAAAAAAAAGATATTAGAAAGCAAAAACAAGACGTGAACCTTCTAGATCAACCTATTAAATCCATGAATCAGATCATAAAATCGAGATAACTCTATAAAAAAAAATCACGAAACCTATTTTTTTAAAAAACCAACTTCGAGTAATGAGATCGAAAAAGAAAAAGAAAGTCTAAAAAATTACAAACTCATGCCAGCTTATAAAACCCGATTGCCGCCAAATTACCGAGAACCACAATACAAGTGTCAGTCCAATGAAAATGCCACTACTCATCAGATTTGGTGACACGACAATCTAGTGTTTTTGGCCATCAGAGAACGTTCCACGCGCCACTTGAATGCGGAGGCTTCTCCCCACGCGCGCGCTAGCGCTTTCTTCCAAGACACCCAACAATTTCTTTTATAAATTTTATACCTTTGAAAAGACCAAACTAACTCTCATTCACATTGTATATAACATAAAAACCAAGAGAGAAACTCCAAAAATACCTTTAGATGGTAGCCTATAAAATGTTGTTCAAAAAGTGCATGGAGGTAATTAAACTATATATTAAAAATAAATTTACAGGAAAACTCTTCCATGGTAATCTAAAAAGCTTTCTAAAAAACTTTGGCTATAAAAGTTTGGTAGTAATTATACCGTGCAATTAAAAACAGAATAATCAAAAAACTTTTTAATATAAGCTATTTTTTTTCCTTTTTTAAAGGGTATTATAGTATTTGCATTGTTATTTTTTGTTTGAAAAGTCTAATTTGACCAACAAAAGACAATAATGACCACTGAATTTCTATAAAAGATGATTAAACATCTTAAACAATTTTTTAGGAGTAGATGGATAAAATAGTCATTTAATCATAGCAATACATGATAACCCATAGTTAGAGCCCGTTTGGCTAAGCGTCTGTGGCTGCGTTTATTATGTAACAGTGGCAACATAGTGTTTGGTTATGAAATCAGCCGTGATTTTTATGCGTGGGCCCTACCATTATCTGTGTTGAAAACGTTGTTTTGTTGAAGCAGAAATTACATGCTTCTCTCGTCGAGTTCCTGCCTCTCTGTTGCTTCTTGCGCACATCATGCTAATTAATTAGCATGAACAGTGTAGCTGGCTACACTGTTCACTGAACAGTGTAGCCAGCTCCACTGTTCCGGCCGGACCGGTTCTGGTCCAAAACTTAAAATGTATTGAAACGAGTCTGATCCAGTAAAATAAAAAATAAAAATTATTTTTTATTTTTTTAATTGTGTTTTATTCGAAAAACTAGTGTTTAACATTATTTAATGACACTACATAAATTAGACAAAGATCGCTTGATGATGTAGCATTTGCAGAATTTGATCGCAATCCCAATTTTGTTCCTGATTATATTTTACCTGATGTTGTTGCGTGCTTAAGAAACCAAAAAAACTGTAGTCCTTGTCGGATGTATTTCATACGTGATGGAATTGTAGATAGTTTAATGAAACAATAAAAAATATTTTATATAAAGTATTATTTAAATTAAAAACCATCAATATTAATATATATTTTTTAAAATTATTTTATAACCTCAATTTCAAAAGCATGTACTTGACCAAACACATTAAACTACTTTTTGTTCAACCTCAATTTTAACCACAGTTTTAACCAAACATACATAAATATCAAATCAATCTCAACCAAAAATACTTTTTATAAAACAACTTTTTTCAAATAACTACCACAACAACTACCACAATACCAAACACACTAAATTCATCACAGTGAAATGGATATGCCTTTTAGAGTTATTTTAATTGTTAGAAACTCACGAGAAACTCGTTAGATCTATTCTTATCGATCACTTCTTTATAAAAAAAGGGCTTAGGTGTAACAGTAATTGTCGCATGTGTGTGGCGTCGCGGCGAATATTCCACTTCAATGTAAAATGTGATTTATCTATCTGGCAAATATGGGGAGACAAGAAATTCTTGTCTTTTATCAGTGAAAAATAGAATGAGAGTCGCCACCTAGTATTTTGTTCACTAGGAACCCTAACTGGTCTCAGAGATTGGGTACGGGGACTGATTGCGTAAAGAAAAGGTATTAGCATCCCAAATACGCCTTACCTAAGGTAAGCTGCATTGTTTGATTGTTTGATAAAAAAGCTAAGGTGTTATTGTATTTCTAGTTGTTGGTCCGTCTATGGTTCAAGAAAAGTCCTCCTCAATAAGAAGGTCCTTATCTTATCGGGTAAAAACCTAACCGTTCTAACGTCTACATGAAAAAAAAATATTTTTTATATCAGGAATACGTTTTACGTATAAATTCGTAATCCAAATACTAAAAGAAGACAAAAAGATTTTTTGAGATTTTTTGAAATATTGGCCTAGTTCTCATGGCTCTAACAAACTTGTTATTACAGCCAAAGTGCATACTAATACATATATTTTTTGAAATTTTCTTTGTTGTATGAAAATATGATGTGATGATTTTTTTTCTTTATTTTTGAGAGACTAAGCCGTATGCATGAAAACAAACAAATTTTTTTTTATTATACTTTTTGATGTCTTGATGAAAACCGGGCATTTTAATACTGGATTTGTATCTTTACGATATAAAAATAAAAACCAATATTAGACAATTTTGATAAAAATATGCAGGAAAATCAACAAATGTTTTAAGGATTTTTCAGAATTTATATATATATATATATATATATATATATATATCTATATATATATATATAAATAAAACAAAAACAGTATAATATATATAATATTAGGTGGGCTGGGCCGGCCCGACCCAAATAACTGGGCCGGACTCAGCCCCAAAAGGGTTGGCCGATCTCGGCCCAACAAAATCTCCTATCTTCTTCTGGGCCAGACCCGGCCCAGACAGTAAGGATGGGCCAGAATCAGTCTGGCCCATAAACACATGGCTGGGCCAGAACCAGCCTGGCCCAGAGAAGGAAAAAACCAACAATGCTGGGCCAGAATCAGCCTGGCCCAGCAACATAACTGACGGGGGGAGGGGGAATTATTTTCCCTCCCTTCTTCCTGCATGCAGAACGCTATTCATTCTGCATGCAGGAGAGAAAAAACACAGCAAAACGCCAACAATGAAGGGGAAGAAGAGTTACCTGGCGTAGAGGAGGCGGTGCGTCGCTGGTCTGGCTGCTTCGCTGGCGGTGCTGCGACGGAGGCCGGTGGTGGTGTCGTGGCTCACGGACGGCGGCTCCAAACAGTAATCTTGCTGTTTCCAGCGGCGGAGAGAGAGATTCTTCCTCTTCCCCTCTCCTCTATTTTTTTTCGTTCTTTCTTTCTCTGTTTCGTTTACCAGTGGTTGTCTCTTTGTCCTCTCGGTTTTGTTTTTTAAAAAATTTCCCTTCCCGATTTCAAGCTTCCCCTTAATCTTTCCTTTCTCTCTCTATTACGTTACTCTCTTTTCGGTCACTTTCCTCTTCGTCCTCCTGGTTTGTTTTTAATTTTCCTACCCCGTTTCAAGCTTTTCCTTCCTTCCCTATATTTCGGTTCCTCTCCCTTTCGGTTTGTCCTGTCCTCTTTTCGGTTCGTTCTGCTTTCTCCTGTGTTTTTGTTTTTTCTCTGCGTTTTTCTTTTGTCCTCCCCCCTCTGTTGAGTGCGGTATTTATAGGGCAAAGGGGAGCGGGGGCGTCCTTACTGCCGCCCTATCGCTGTGCGTGGGGAGCGACGCCAACCTGCCCTGCCACGACGTCGAGCTAGGCAGCCAACGGGCGTGGGTTTGCAGAGCACGTCCTTGCTGATTTTTCATCATGAGGGGGTGTGCGTGGGGCTTTGGGTTTTAGGCAGAAGCATGTGGGGAGAGAGAGGCAGGAAGAATTAAAGAGAAAAAAACAAAAGTTTCATTCTTCCCTTGCTGCACGTCCAGGGGAAGAAGAAAGAGGAACAGTGTCGCTCAAAACGACACTGTTTTGCTCTTTTTTTTTTCTGAAAAGCATGAAACGGCATCGTTTTGGACAAAACGCGCCGTTTCATTTAAATATGGCGCCAACATGTCAACTTCCAAATCAATCTTTAATTTATCTTTTGTTCATTTCAATTGCATCCCTGTCAACTTCAATCGCCGCCCTTATAGTTGGTCACCTTTTTCACTTCGGTCCTTGGTCTCGGATTTCCTCAATTAAGTCCCTAATTGGCCATTAAACTTCAATATTTATGCAATTAAGCCCCTGATTTGACCAAATCAACTCTTAAAAATTATAATTTGCCCCCAGAACTTTAATTGCTTCTAATTAAAGCTCAAATTGACTTAAAATCAATTTTTCTTGCAATCGAACCCTCTATAAATTCAATTAAACCTTCAATAAAATCCAATTAAGTCCATAAACATCCAATTTTGGGCTTTTCTCCTCAAATTTAAATTTTCTTTTCCAACAGGGCTCTCATCATTCAAGAATATACTGTCAAAATTTCAATCTTTATATTTTTAACCTCCTTAATCAATTTTTCTGATAATTTTCTGAGCGTCCCCGCCTCCTATTATATATATTTTTTTTCTAATTTCTTCCGGCTATATATTTATCTATTATTATTATTATTTATTTTTATTTTATTATTTATTTTATTTTTATTTTTGTGTAGGGACCCCAAAATAGGTTACAACAGTAATAATAACAAAAATCATGAGCATATTATTAGAAAATTATGACAGATTGTTTTGAAGGAAAACTCCAAGTCTTTAATTCAGAAGGACAATTACGGAAATTCCAACTCGTGTTTACTGTTGCAGTAATGATTAATTTGTATTTTTATTTAAAAATATATTAAAATAATTTTTTTTATTTTTAATATTAACTTATAAAACGATTTAAAAATATAAAATAAATTAATTTTAAATAAAAAAATTAAAATTTTAACAAATAATATTTTTACGGCAATATCAAACATGCTATCACACCTTCAATTAATTTTGTAATAGAGGCAGAGGCAAAAAGATTACGGGGTACAACCAACGTTTAGGTAAACATAGCTGATGTGCTTGGTGCCATCACTGAAGAAGGTGACGATGTGTTCCATGGAAAGGATTCAACATAAATAATTTTGTTATGTGAAGCTCTTCTTGTATTTCATGACCTGACCTGAATTGCAGATTCAAAGTCCACTAGAAAGCATGAAATATTACTAATATTCTCTTTTATTCAAGGCACAATTGTACCAAAAACATGGTTCATTAAATCCCGAATAACCTAGAACATTAACAAAAACAAATCCAAGAACGTGAAAACCATATACATATTGTCTGTTCAATAAACAGGAAAAATAAATTAATTAATAAAGACCTTGACGAACTAGTTATTTTTTGAAAGAAGAAAGAAAAGCAGATATAAACAATTGGATAAACGAGCAGCCCACTTATCCTAGTCAACGCTAGTTTATAACTTAGCTAGTACACAAACAACTTATAAATTTTAAGTTGATGATTATGAAAAGTTAGAAGAGATAATTGAATTGTAATATTATAGGTTGCAAGATATATTATATTTATTCAAATTCTATAGGTATAATACCTATAGAGAAATTAAAGTTGACCATCACTGTAGTTTGATCAAAATTAGTAAAAAATGCAGACTTCACAATATCAATGATGTTTTTATTTTTACCAACCAGTGCCAATAAGTGTATTATACATACACTATTTCTTTTTAAAAGGATCATAATAGAATTATTTGGTTATTCATTGTCGAAACAAAATCTACGAGTCGTGTCTAAGTAGTTGAAGATGGTAACGATGAAATAATTAAGAGAGATTCATTTCAAATAGATGAGTTAGTTTATCCATATTGAGTATACTCGGCCATCTATAGAGTTAGAAAATCTAAACTTCCATGTCACTAAGAATACTTTTTATGGATGTTGATGTTGAAAAGTTAAATGTAATATTAAGTATCAATGGACATATAAAAGTAGATGAATATGATGAGATTGACCTTGAATTCAATGAAGAAGATGATGTTGGACATAACAATGATTAAAATGAAGAGGGTGATTCTAATGAAAAGGTGTTGAATTTATTTAGATGAGATATTTCATTGTGTAATAAAATCAGAAATGTGTAATACATTTGTTGGTGCTTTATAATGCATTATATTTATATTTATTAGATAATTTTGTTGTATATTTTTTGGATATGTGTTCGTTATTTAAATCATTGCACAAGTGTTTTTTTTTTTTTTGGTGTGGTTATTGGTTTAATATAAGCAAATGTTGGCTTGCGTATTTAGATGATAATTGTTGGCTTGAGGATTATAACAACAAACATAAAAAAAATAGTGAAAACACCGATTGAATCATCGATAGAGAGGCATTTTTTCAGCAATTTCATTGGAATCTTTGCATCCATTCTGGAAATTTTGACAAAACTTATAAAATATTTAGGACTTTCTAACAGAATTAACGATGAAAAATTCTATCAGCAATTTAGTTGCCGATGGAGTTTCCAATGAAAAATTAGTGGTAAAATTTGATTTTTTGGTGTGAATATTTCATTGTCTATACCGTCATCATTTGCAATTGTTGATAGAAAGAAAATTGACAACAAATAAACTAACTCATCTATTTGAACCAAACATCATACCTGTCAGCATAAGAGAATGCAAGGGGTTCAGAAGAGGGAGAATGCAGTACCCGGGGGAGGTAGTAATAGCGGAAGCAACCGGATTTGCTGTCTTCGGCTGTCGCGGTTGAAGGATCATAGGATGCCTGCTGATCAAGGGCAGCGACGCTGAGGTCTCATGGTGGTTCAGAAAAAAGAGTGCCCACTTGTTGGAACAATCTACCTATTTTATGCATTGGGAGGGTTGCTCTTTGCTATGTTGGATTTGATAGTTCTTGTGTCTGTTCTAAATTAGAGTTTTGGCTAGGTCAGGTTGGTTTTTAACTAGATTACTAAATGGATCCATTGTTGTTTGGTTTGAAATCTTTCTTGGAAATCTTAATGCTATAGTTTTGTTATTTTTAATTTCAGTTTGGTAGTTCTCTAGTTGCCACGTCTTCTCGGGTTAGTTGGGGTGGACTTTTAATCACTTAGGACTGGATATATTTTAGTGTCTAGGAGACGTGCGCCTTAGCCTATATGATATTTGATTTTCTTTTTTTCATAACCTGTTTTCTCTTCTGGGCTGCAGTTTTTCATGGTGCTTGGGGAGCTATTGCTCTCGTTGATTTGCTATGTCCTTCTGGGTGTTTGTTATCCATTACTAGCTTATTGCATTTGTTGTTTTGCGTGCCTTGTATTGTTTACAATAACAATTCTTGGTTTTCCATAAAATCTAAGGCTAAAATTAACAAGTGGAGCAGCTTGATTTGAGGCATAATAATTTACTCTGATTATTGTTGTGCATGTGCAAATCAGCAAATCAAAAGGAATTTCCATTGATTCAACCTAATTTAGCCCACTTTATGACAGAACAATTGCGTGGAACAGATAACAAAGCATGAAGTATAAGAGATAAAGATTTGAAATCTTCGCTTGTGAATTTACTTTGGCATGTATTGAATACATACAAGAGAAACATATACAGGAAAGCAAAATATAAAAAACAGAACGATTCTAGCCTATATACAAGGAATTGATTTTTCTGGGTTTTCATGTTTTGCTATCCTTTTTAGAATGCTTGTTGTTGCGTTGGTTATTGAGCTGCCATTGTTTGTTGCCTACAGTTTCAAATGCCTGCTAACCAGTTTTCCCCTCCCCCACACCCATTAATTCTTTTTGCTTGAGCATGGAATATCAATTGTTTGATGCTTATGGTTTGTTTCTTAGTAAATTGTTTGCCTCGGATAATTTTTCTTTGATATTCTGTGTTTTGGGTGGTTTATAATTGTCTCAGTGTGCGTTTTTCCTGCTCTGCTTCATTGCTTCAGTTCTAATAACTAAATGGTGATGCCAAATGGAAATTTGGTCCAGATTTTCCTCGTAGATATTTTGTTAGGCATGCTTCTCATGGTTTCAGTGTAAAACATTGTGTAGGCCCCTGTGTGCTGGTTGTTAATGCTCAACATTTGCAATGTAATTTGGGTTTACCAATCAATTATATGTTGGCCATTGTTTGAAGAGTGATTTACTTAACCCTATGAAGTTATGTGCATGCTTTTCTTCGGTGACCATCAACACTTATTCAGAGAAAACTATATGGGGAGATAGTTTAAAGATTGAAAGGGGAGATAGTTTAATGAGTTAAAGATCATTCTTAGAGCTAAAAGAAAGCAAATTTAGATTCGGAGCACAGATTGGCGTGAGCATGGTGGAGAATGACTTTCCTCTGCTTTATTCTTTCGTTCAAACTTATTTGTTATTGTTGTCCGTCCCTTAGTTTAGTCAGTCCTGGGTTGCGAATGCTGCAACATACATTTTTAATCCCTTGATTTGATGAGTTGAATCCTTTTCTTTCATAGGGATTTTTCGGCACGTAATCTCAGCCCTGGTGAAAAGCATTATAGCTGCTGCATAGCACACCGTTCCCTCTATGAAACAGGTAATGAAAAATAAAGGGTATGAGAAGAGGAAGAGGAAGACATCAAAGAGAAGGATATACATTTAAAATTGGGAAATCTGCAGTACCTTTTTTCTGCCTTTGAATCGACTTTCCTGCCATTTTTCTGGAAAATATTTTGGTCTGGTTGCCTTCTCATCCGTGACTCAATCTGTCTTCAAATTACAAGTAAAATGTGACAAGTTCTGTGTTCTTCTGCTTTCAACAATTTATGGTAGCATAACAAGATATACAAGTACTAATTACTCCAATCTACTACACAATCTCTATTTCTTAACAAATCCATACTAGAATAAACAAAACTAGGATTATAAGAACGAATCCAAGATACAGCATTGTGAAATAAAAAGCAAAAAAACTTATTCTGAATCTCGTGTAATTGCATCAAATATGAGTTTGTTCCTAGTATGCCAGATAATCCATACTATTATATAGAAAAATCCTTGCCAAACCTTTCACTGGAACTTTTCTTTAATCATTCCTTGTCATTGATGAAACAAATCATCCAAGAAAAGAGGCATGCACCATGAAAATCCCCACCAGCTAACTATTCTGTTCCAGAATTTCCAAGATATCAGACAACGAAAAAGGATATGAGCTGTAGTTTCTAACTTAGAAAAACCAAAAGGACATATATCTTCTTGCATCATGATAATTTTCCTCGTAACCAAAAAAAGAGCGAGTGTATAACCTATTATGCATAGCTAACCAAGGAAGAAATTCAGTTTTTGAAGGAGAAACACCCTTCCAAGTGACGACATTGTATATCTTCAAACCCGGGTAAATGAGTCTATCAAGGATAGTATAGCACAACTTAACAGTGTAGTGGCCTTTACCATTTATACTCCAAAAATTTCTATTTTCTCTATAATTGTGAAGGTCAATGAGATTAATGGCATTCATCATACTCTGGAGGTGATCATTTTCATTATTTCTAAAACATCAATTTCATATTAGATTCCAATACCAACAATCATTATCCCAAAACCCTATAGTAGTATTAAATTGTTGAGATGACATTTGATACAATCGTTGATAGAATTAAAAAAGAGGCTTATCACTAACCCAAATATCATTTCAAAACTGAATTCTATTAATTACATATCCTTATTATAAATCTAAAGTTATTTTTCAAAGCAAAATTGTTGATCATCAGAGTGAATAGTGGAGAAAATACCTGATGAACTAGAAGATAGATGCCTAGTAAGGCATACTATTTTGAACAGTTGGATTGTACTTGTTGTTGATCAAGTCTTCCCAACCATCTTGGTTTCTTGACGACAGTCTCTAAAGCCATTTAAATGAAAGGGCTTTATTTTTATGCAGTAACCCATCCTATTCCTAACCCTCCTCTACTTTTTATTTTGTTGGGACCCAATTTATAATCCCAAGATAGTTTATTGTCTTTTATATATAAACAACTAAAATTAACATAAATAATGACAATTATTTTTTCTATCCTTTTCTATTGTTAGTTACAGCGTGAGAGTAAGCAACGAGTTGGGTGCTGGACATCCCAGACCAACATCATTTTCTGTTATAATAGTAAATTTATGCTCGCTACTCATCTCTGTGATCTTGGCTGTTATTGTGCTCTTACTGCGGCATGCCATAAGCTATGCCTTCACTAGCGGTACAGTAGTTTCCGATGCTGTTTCAGAGCTATCTCCTTTCCTCGCAGCCTCCATCGTGCTAGGTGTAGTCCAACCTGTTTTATCTGTTAAGGCTCCATGATTTATGTGAGATAGTATTGTGGATGTTCCTGCAGTTCTCTTGCGGTCCCCTCTCTGCTGTCTTTTACTGCCTGTCGTTTTAAGGGCATGCCGCCAAATTTAAGCCACCCCGTCACATCTATGTGAACTCAACAAACTTTCTTTGTAGATCATAGAGACCAACAGTTAGAAAACATTTCATTGACTGACTGATTTCTCTAAATTTTCCTTTTGAAGGTGTGGCTGTTGGGTGCGGATGGCAAGCATTTGTTGCTTATGTCAATCTTGCATGTTACTACATCATTGGCATCCCGTTTGGTTGCGTTCTTGACTTTGCATGCGACATGGGAGTTTACCATCCATATTGACTTGATGAATCATATTCTTACTCCTTATGCTTGCTGATAAATGAAAGAATCTGGTATAACGTTCACCCAGCTTCATCCATGATAATCGAGATTTTTGTCTCCATAAAACTCAACATTCCTGTTAACTTGCCATCTTTTTGCAACCAACTTACTCAATGTTGCTTTATCATCTTCTGTAAGTCCCCTGAATTCTCCTCTGTTTTCTATCTGTTGAACAGAAGTCTCCAGCTACGATAGAGTCTTAATTTGGTTTCCATAAGATTCCTTGTTCCAAACTTTCATCTTTTCTTTAAAGTCATTGATCTTCTTAATAACCTTATATCTACCAGGAAACATATCACTCACCTCAATCCAAAAATCATTTAATATGGAAATGAATCTTGGATCAGAGAACCAACAGTCTAATCCCTTAAATGGCTTCCATCCCCAAGACATCAAACCCTCACCAAGAACAATTGGAAAATGATCAGATAGCCCACGATGAAGACGGATAAGTCTCAAAGAATTGAATTGTATCAGACATTCAGAATGAGCAAAAGCCCTATCAATCCTGCTCATAGAACCTCTCCGAAACCATGTATACCGATGATGTTGTATGGGATACTCAACCAAATCAGAACCCTAAATAAACTCTTGGAAAGCTCTAGCCCCCTGTCATGTTTAAGTAGCCATTACTTTTTAAAATTCTTGTTTAATTAGATAGTTAGATTCCTAGTTATATTATGATAGGTAGATGTGTAATCTCCCTATAAATATATATAACGGTCAATGTATTGAGATAAATGTGTTCGTGAGAGGGTAAATTGATCAATAAAAATTGGGTGGTTCATCCAAATATTTATATGTTTTTATTTCCAATAATTAGTATCAAAACTTATGTTAATTAGGAGATAAAAACACCACAGCCTTTTCTCCATTTGACCATCGAAAACACAACAGAGTTTTCGAAACAGTAAACAAGAACTGCAGCAGCTTCAATCTCGGACAAACCATCAGCACCTTTTCTTCATAGCAGCGCTAGCAGATGATTGTAGCAGCAGCAATTACAGTTCTTCATTGCAGCAGCAAATTACAAGCAGCAGCAGCGAACTCCCAAGTCAGCAGCTGTCCAGTAGCACGTAACTCAAGTTTTAGCACGTCCTCCCAGCAGCGAAAAGGTTCCAGTAGCTTCCTAACAGCTCCAGCAGCAGCCTGCAGTAGCTTCCACGCCAACAGCAACAACTGGTAGCAGTCCAGTAACTTCCTCGTCCAGCAGCAGCTTGTAGAGACCACTCCATCAAGTACAGCAGCAACTTGACAACTTGGCACGCAATAATTGAAGAAAATTACTAGCAGCACCTCCTTCATAGTAACGTTTCAGCAGCAGCTCTCATATTTTCTCAGCTTGACAATCAGTTTTTCTTAGAAGCGGATAACTGCAGCAGCATAGTACAGACCCTTCCTCTCGTAGCATTTAGCAGAAGCATAGAATAATTATTTGTCCGATCACAGCTTGAAGATTTCAGCAGCAGTTTTTTTTACAAAAACAAATCATGGCTTCTGATAATTTTGTTCAACTTGTCATTCCTCACTTTAATGGACATCATGATCATTGAAGCATACTAATGGATAATTTTTTAAAGTCCAAAGAGTATTGGCAAATTATTTCTTAAGGAATAATTCAACCACCATCTAGATCAATAATATCAAATGTGCAAATAATGAAAATAAAAGAGCAATAATTAAAAGATTTCAAGACAGAATTATTTTTTTCTAATCTATTGACCAATCGATCTTGGAAACCATTCTTTGCAAGGAAACTTCCAAAAATATTTGGGATTCGATGAGAAAGAAATATTAAAGAACAACTAGAGTAAAGAATCGATATAACTTCAAACACTTCAATCAAAATTCGAATTGTTTAGAATGAATACGGGAGAGTCATTCAGAGACTATTTTTTTTGGAAATAATGATCATTCAAATGCTTATATAAAATTATTATTAGTCAAGATGTTATTTTTTATGAAACTAAATTTTGGACATAGAGTATATTTAATGAATATGTTAAACAAAATATTCCAATAATTTGAATAGTGAAAATGATGAAGTAAAGGAAAAACCCAGGAAGGAAACACCACAACTATAATAGTCAAAGATCAAAAAATATGTATATAGATAAATGATTATAAGATAACTGAAATCAATTTAATAATCTTTTTACTTGTTTTGCAGTATTTTTATATTGTGATCCTATCTATAACTTTCAAAAATATTGTTAAAGATAGAGAGGTTCATACAAAATTTATATGTTTTTATTTCCCACAAAATATATATTTATTAATGTATATAATTCTTATTTAATTTAATTAAATATATGCATCAATTTTTATTCACCATTAAAGTTATTTCTTGAAGTTGAAAAACGTGTTAGCTACGCATGCTTCCACATTTAAGAAGCGGGGCCAATTGACTAGTTTTAACTCAAAGAATACAACAAATTCCAATATTCAACTAGATGATTTTAATCCTAACATAATATAATAATTGATAATTAAATAATTTAATATGTTTAACCCCAATATATAATATGTCACAGCTCAATAAAGAAGCTCCCTGTGAAATCACCTCCACTTTCATAAGTTAAGCTATGGAGTAAAATTCTTACCAAACATTTACTTATACTTTTAATTGCTAACTCTGCACAAAAATTTCACATCATGTAGAGGCCAAGATCTTTCCTTTGCAATTGCTTCTGCATATTTCTGTATTATACAAGGAGTGAGTCGTCCAATACCGATTATATCATATATGCTACGTTGTGGTAGGGTCTGTTGATTAATGTCAAAGATATATAGAACACAACTTAACAATAACATTCTATAACAATGCAGGAGAAGGAACTCCCTTAGTGTAAGTCCCACCCTATCACATTTCTCTCTACCTCTGTTGCTGCTGCAACTGCTGCCCAAGGCAGCTCTCTTTTTTTTCTGGCTCTACTTATGCCCTCGCAAGTTCCCTCTATTTATAGCTAAAACTGGAAGAACAACCATCCCCATTTTCAATCAACATTACTGCCAATTTGCAGGCATCCTTGACTTTCAGACATGCGGCCATTCCAGATATTTCAGCTTTCATGTCTCACTACTTTCCAGCCTCCATCTTTAACACGCATCCTCTCTTCACAGCACACTCCAGATGAGCCTTTTGTCTCCATTCCTAACACATTGCCATCAATTCAATTGCTCCCGTTAGGCTTTTCATAGTTGGAGCAGTCCATCGGAAATGGAATCTATACGGGACAGGCATCTATAAACCAGTTCATTTATGGGACCATCGACCACGGATGGACCACCATATATAAAAGCCACAAGGTTCATCCATGTATACAACATGTTTTACAATCAAGTCAAAAAGCAATAAATTAACTTCTTTTTTAAATTTTCCCGTGTACCGTGTTGTTATAATTCAATTTTTGACTTTCTATTTTTTTATATATTAGAAAAAATAAAAAAATTCATTAAATTTAGATAATTTTAATTATTTCATTATTTTTAATTAATTTTTGAGTTAAAAAATAAATCATAAAAAAATACAAAAACAAATCTAGAAGACAAGAAAATAAAAAATAAAAAAAATACATAGTTAAGGTGGAAATTGGACCAATAATTGAGTATAATATGCAAAGATGAAGTTGAAGAATTTTTGGGTCATAATTGAGGAATGAGTTGAAGAGATATTGAAGAAAAATGGCTTAATTTGATTTAATTTAGCCGAGAATGAAAGAAATTAGAAGTTCAAAGATTATTTTGAAATTAATAGCGAATTTAGAAAATCAATTAGGCGCTTAATTGAAAACAATGATTGAAATTGGGTTTCAATTTGGCTTAAAGATGAGAAATTAAAGGAACAAGAACCGAGATGAGAGCAATATAAAAATTAGAGGGCATGTTGTAATTTGGTCAGGGGTAAAATTGAAAAACATTAATGACAATAGGTGAAAATTGACCAAAATAAGAAAATTAGAAGTTCAGGGACCAAATAGTTTGGCATTGAAAAGGAAGGATTGATCTGAAATTGATGTGATAAAATTAGGTTAACCTAATTCTAATTGAGAAGAAAAAAAGACGGTCTTTCATTTTAACTAAAACGGTGCGTTTTGCTTAAATTGGGGAAGAATATGCTTTGAAGCTTCAAAGCGAACGAAGTTGTTGTCATCTTTTTTTGCAGCTTTTTTGGCATCAAAAGGAAAGCACAGACAATTACCTCTCATGCAGCATTAGCGTTTAATATTGATTCTAATTGAAACTTTTAGTGGCAAAAAAACAAGAGAAATGTGTCGTCTAATATGTCGGCTATAATCATGGCACAAGAAATCAGGGTTTAACTTCCAGGATTCATTACAGATTCTGAGTCGAACACACCCCCTCAGTCAGCTTTTCATCAAGAACCACAACCTATCCTTTCCATTCTTATGCAAGATCGACTTTTCAAAACTTAATCCTCTCTCCACAAATCAAGCAAAGAGTACACCTAAGTTGATTTCCAAGACTATCTTTACGGTTTTGATTCTCATTAGTGCGGTACATTCACCTATAAAAGGCCATTCAATAGAAAAAAAGAAAGGGAGAAATAAATTTTTTTAAAAAGGACCGTGAATGACTTCCAAATATGGTGGGAGAAAAAAAAGAAGATAAATTAGGTAATTAGCACAGTAAACTAAAACAATTGGTGAATTGATATAGGTTTAAAAAGATTTGGTGAAATGGCACAGTGTAACCATGTTGTTCTTCAGAAACGCGACATTTACTAAATATCGTTATTTCTAAACGCGACAAGATAGTTATTGTGTTTCAGAATAACAACATTTAGTAAATGTCGCGCTTTTAAAGCACGACATGGTTAAACTGTGCCATTTCTGGCTCAACCGATTTACCGATTCATAATGGTTAGTGAAACCAGTTGATTGGTTCCAAAAATAACAAGGAAAATCTCAAAATTGCCAAAACCATTGGACCTTATCGAGATTTTTTAAATCTAAAGATCCGATGGTCCGCATAGCAACATAATAGCTACTAAAAGGAAAATGGCCTCCAAAAATTCCTATAAAAATTTGAGTGTAATTCAATGGTCGAATAAAAAGTTATAGTCATTTTGAGCTGTTATTTTGATATGACACTATTAGACCTCCTTTTAGATCTAGACCTATCTCACTAGTTTATGAATGCATCTGCTAGGCCATCCACATAATCTATTGGGATAAATCCTCATTTAGTTAAGACAAACTCACACCTGACTGCTCATAATCACCCACTACTATGTGAACAATTACTTTTTGAGATTTTAGTTAGAGTCTATTTTTTAGTCAACAAGTTGGACAAAGATGTATATTTTGACTCATAAAACATATTTGAAAGAAAAACTTCATAAAATTATGGTTTTTATGTGAAACGATCAACCGATTAATACAACTGGATTCAACTTGTCGACCAGTTGAGATAGAAGATTAGAGTTTAACTATGTCGTGCTTCAGAACTGTGACATTTACTAAATGTTCTTATTTTCCGTGATGTTCTAATTAGTGTTTATTTGTGAGACTTTGAACAATCTATTTCATTTGTAAGAAAAACAGCGTAGGTGAGAACTGATTTGAATGAAGTTATATGAGGAAACTCATATAAGAAAATGGGATAAGGGAAAAAGGAGAAAACATATGTTGATACAAGAGCGAAAGTGTTCTTTGTAAGTTCTTTTTATAGTTATCATTAGTTTAAGATTATTTTTTTGCATAAAAAACATGAAACCTAATTTAGGAATTTAACCTGTTCTTTTTTTTATAGGAGACACTAAACATCAATATGGTTGCGAAATTTGACGAAGACACTTTCACCCATCCTCCTCATAATCCTCGTGTGTGGTTGGAGGTTGCTACCAATAATGGACCCGATAGAAATCAAGTTTATGGTATGCTTATGGGATAAACCCTAGAATTGACAGTGGGTTACACTATTTCAACTATAGACACACATTCCAACCCAAGCTATACATCACAAAAGTTTGATGAAATTATCTATAAATGGTTTTAGGAACAAATATCTATTGAGATATAGAATATGAGAGCAAAACTCCAACAAGAAAATAGGATGTATTGGGCTTAATTAAGTGCAGTTATTTTCCTCCTTCTCTTGGACCTTCTAGTTGATGATCTTTTTCTCCCCCTCTACCTCTACCTTCTTAGAAATTTTATTTTTTTGTTCATAATTATATATATATTTGTTTAAAAAATGTTCGTGCATGGGATTTTGTTTATCTTATTATTGTGATGAACTATTTAAATGAATTGCAAAATTTGTATTAGTAAATTTAGTTTTGGAGATGTATTTTTGTTGTGGTTGTAATTTATTATGAATTATCTAATTGTTGTGGTTGAGGGTCATAAGATACAAAAACAAAATTCAATCTTCTATAAAATCGCTAATGGAACAAAAACTTTCATCGATATTTCATCTAGAAATTAAGCAACTTATTATAGACTCGCCAATGGAATTTTTTGTCAAAAGACTAAATGACGATGAAATTTTTGATGGAATACGCCAATGACATATTTTGTTAGCAATTACATTGGCATTTTTCAATGCCAACAAAATAGAAATCCCAATGAGATACTTTTCGATGATGGTTTTTCATCGGTGATTCTGTCCATATTTTTCAATGCCAATAGAATCTTCACGATGCACCAATGAAATATTTCTTTGGCATTTTCTAATTTTTTTAATAGTGCATTTCATAAAATAAAAAAGAAAGGGCTAAATCTACCTTTAAAAAAGGCTTTGAGTTATTTGATTATAGAATCTTGAATAGAAATGCTTAAGGTTATATGTCCTTTATACCAAAACTACAATGTAAAAACATCCCTTTCCAATTCCACTGTCATATTTAAAGTTGATGAAAGTATAGATACCAAAAAAAAAAAAAAAGCAAGCATGAAAGACTAGCTTTTTAAAGTCAAATTATTAGTCTGGAATGACCAAGCTTCTTTTTAGGCATAGCTTTATTCCAATATTTCATAAATAAGTCTACTAGTCTTTTTGCATGATCTATTGATGAAAGGTCCACACCTGACAGATAAAACTATCAAATTCTGTGAACCCGCCTATATTACTCTCTTCAGGTTGAAAAAGACTCACTCTCGAGTTTTAGCCGTCAAGCTGCCATTATTATTGACAAGTTAAAACAATGTTGGTTCCTTTTTGCTACAATCACCTTTAATGTGCATTTGACTAAAATAAGGTAAGGTTAGCCACAAATCACTTCCCAAAACACGCTTAATCTTGATAGAACCATTACAAGTTATCAATTACTTATTCTATACTATACCCTTACTCACATTATTCGAACTCTCTATCTTCTTTTTTTCCTTCTCATTCTTTTTTTCCCTTAAACTTGGATTTTTACCTTTTCTTTCAACAACCACCTCCTCTCTTCTAAGTGTCAATACTATATACTTCCCTTTTATACTGCGGGTATATCTATTGTATTGTCTGTCATGTAAAACATTCCTATCATATTGCAATGGTATGCCTAAAAGTAGATGACATGCATCCATAGACACCACATTACACCAAACACTATCAAAAATATCTTTTTCCTAAACAAAACAAAATGAGAAAGTGTTTGTCCAAGATTTCCTTATTGTCTTGATTTAGCCATTTTAGTTTGTAGGGATTGGGTGTTTTTTATTTTATTTTAAGCTGTAATTTCTTTATTACCTCAGCTGACACCTTATTCTCAAAGCTACCTCTATCAATGATCAAATCCCAAACCTTATTTTTAATGATACAAGTTGGTTAAAATATGTTGGAGCGTAGTCAGTCCACTTCCAAGCCACATATGGGAGATAGTATAACATTTTTGATGATTAGAGTAACACCATTATATCAGTGAAGAATATCTCCACTACTACCAGAATCATTATAGATAGGATCAACCACCTCCTCAAGCTCTTCTTTCAACAAATTATTGCCTTGACAAAACTCTAGCTTGCATTACTCATTAGCTCGATGCCCTGTTTTTCACATATATAAAAATTAATTCTAAAAGTAGAACTAGAACCCTGACCTATCATTTGTTGAGTTTTCTATGAGTTTGTTTTGGATTGAGGAGTGGTCACTCTCGAACTATTGTTTTGTTCTCTTTTGATATATTAATCAATATATAAACTTTTACTAGTTGCTTAAATAGCCTGCTGCTTCTCTACCATCAGGGCCCTTTAATTGGCTTCCGATATTATTCACAAAGATTACTAGCATAAATATATACCACATAGGTATATGGCCACTAGAGGTTTTTTTTTCGTAACAAGTCATTTCTCGCTATTGGATAATAAAATTTATCAAAGTAATCATTAACAAACTTACCCCATTGCCTCAATGTGTGGATTTGCTGGTATAAAGTTTTTGCATATCCAAAAGGAAGTGTTCCTTCATCTTTCTCTTTATCTTCTTATAGTTAATAATACTTGGTTTACCCTACTATTCTCATGAACTATTTAACTGTTTCCACCAAGTAGAAACTCATTCCTTCAATATGATGGCGACTATTTTCACCCTCATCTCCTCTAGGACATATTTGTACTAAAAAAATCCTTTCTACTTCATTCATCCAATTGATAAACTGTTTTCCCTACAAAGTTCTTGCAAAATCAGAAAGTTTTACCAAAAATCATAAATCTCCTGTCTACTATTTTTTATCGAAAGACTTTCTATTCTACTCAAGCTTTTGGAATGGGTTTTCATTATTGGCCAAGGGCCCAGAACAACTCTTATTTTCTTTTTGTTGGGTCATCTCTACTAAATGTTTGGTCAAATTTGTAACATACCTCTACATGTCCTATATAAACAACTCCTAAATGTTTCTCTCTCGAGGGGGAACCTCTTCATCTCTTTCTGTTTAAACACATTACACTTTACAACCTTTTCAGCCATGATTATTTAGCAATATACAACAAGTAAATAACAAGGGATTGTTTGGCTTTGATATCAACTAACATAGATAGAAGCATAAATAAAAAAAGACAGCAAACAAGAAAGATAAAGTTTTGTTCAAATTAGGTTGCACACAAAGAATAAAAGCATAATATATTATGTCTCTCTAAGAGGTTTTAAAATCCTTAAATAGGTTTGAAACTGGTCTTTACAAGGTAGAAAATCAAAATCCTAAAATAAAAGTTTTTTTGAAATCAACAAAAAATAAATAAAAAAAAGGAAAAATGACATAGTTGGCCCAAACTGCATATTCGAGACCTAATTTAGGGGTCTCTCAAAGCTTAACTACCTACAGCGATCTGATCCTCCTATAAAATAAGGCCTATAAAATCTCCTGGAAAAATTTAAGTTTGATCTAATGGTTGAATCGAACGTTATGGTCTTTTAATGTCATGCAACTAGTTTGGCATGATCAGACCTCTTCTTGGACTTAACTATATCCCATTAGTTCATAAACAAGACTGCTAAGCTTTCTACATGGTCCACTAGTGAAAGATTCACACTCGATTAATCAAAACTATCAAATCCTACAAACTTGCCTACATCAATATTTTTGAAATATTGATTGTGGAGTGAATAAGGAATTTTTACTTGAGATGTATAAACTGGTTCATTGCCAATAATTTGATTTTTTTTTACATTTTTTTATCTAATCTTTAATTGGAATATGGACAAACATACATTAACAAAATACTAAAAGAGATGGTGCTTTTACTACGTACCACCTCATAAAACACTACTCATTTCAAGAGTATTTTTTCTTTTAAATCTATTTTTTTCCAGTTTTAATTTTATCTTTCAACATTTAATTTGTTAGGGATTGACTTCATGATTTATTTTGATTTGCTTTCTATAGGGTTATCTTAGTATGATGATCTTAGTTGCGAGTTTAATGAATTAACCTAGTTGACTTAGTTTTTTTTTTCCTTTTTTATATAGCTCTTTTTCTGTTTTTTTATTTCATCCTTTAACATTTTATCAATTGAAAATTAGACTTCATGATTTATTTTGGTTTGGTTTCTTCGAGATTATCTTAGTCTCATGACCCAAGTCATAAGTTTGTCAAGTTAACCTGAGTTGATTTTGGTCATTTTTCTTAGTTCTTTTTGTTAATTAATTTTTTTTTCAATTTCATTGGATTGATTAAGAATTATGCTTTATAATTTATTTCAATTCATTTTCTATAAGGTTATTTTAACATCATGAATCGAGTAGTGGGAATCGTAGGTTAACTTAGGGTTGACTCATGTCGTTTTTTTTATTTTCTTTCCATGAGGTATCATAGTCTCATGACTCGGGTCACAAGTTTGGTGAATTAACTCAATTTGACTTGGGGTCATTTTTTAGTCCTTTTTATTTGATTTTTTCTTTCAATTTCATCCTTCAATATTTGGTTGATTGAAAATTGAGTTTCATAATTTATTTTGATTTGTTTTCTATGGTATTATCTCAGTTCTTGACTCGGGTTGCGTGTTATCTTGGTCATTTTTTTGTCCATTTTGTTTTTAATTTCATGATTCAACATTAAGTTAATTGGGAATTAGACTTCATAATTTGTTTTAATTTACTTTTTGTTAGCATTATCATAGTCTCATGATTTGGGTTGTGGATTTAGTAAGTTAACTCGATTTTACTCGGGTCAATCTAATATGTTTACATCTCAATATGTTTTTTTTAAAAAGATATCAATCTACTCATGAATTAATTAATTTATTTTTCCTACAGAAAACATTAACAAAATATATATATAAAAAAAATTATATTAAAAAAAATGATTTAATCAGCAGTGTGCAAGGCCAAGCAAACTATTCCAATTTTGGTACCACGAATGAAGACGTATGACCGAATTAAAAGACAAGAGCTTTTGCTGTCTTTAAAATTTCACGGAATATTAATTTCGCAGTTCCATATTATATTTTATATGTTTAAATAAGAAGTCATCTTTAGCTTTCAAGAGAATTTAAGAACTCAAAAGATGGAGGATTCAGATATATAATTGTTCGAAAATCGAGTCAGGAAAACAAAATAAAACGGATCAATGCCAATGTGTTGCACGTGGTATTATAATTAGATTCAATATTGAGTTCTATATAAACTACAAAGCATAGGAAGTTTTGAGACCATCCCTAAACCAATTCAGTATTTGATCAAGAAAAAGTTATGAGTGGCATAGGGCTACAAGTGACGGCTAGCATTGCTGATAGATGGAGAGAACTGAGTGGTGAGAAGAGCTGGAATGGCTTGTTGAATCCTCTAGACATTGATCTCCGCCGCTCTATTATTAACTATGGCGATAGGGCAACAGCTATTGGGAATGCCTTTAACAAAACGAGTCTAAGATCAGCAAACTGTTGTGGATTTAGCCGCTATGCACCAAGAGATTTCTTCTCCAAAACGGGCATACAAACTCGCAATCCATACAAGTATCAAGTGACAGACTTCATTTATGGAGAAGTGGATGCCAAAATACTACTTTTGGATGACAGCGAATCCACCTGGAGTGCCTATGTAGCTGTGGCAACAAATGAAGGAAAGGCTCTTTTGGGAAGGAGAGATATCGTGGTTTCTTGGAGAGGAACTTCGTTGTCGGTTGAATGGTTGAAAGACTTTGATGCTGAGCTAATATCTGTGCCAGAGATATTCGGAAACGATGTAGCTAAGATGCACAAGGGCTTTCACTCCCTCTACACGGCCAAAGATGACAAGTCTACTTACAGCAAGACTAGTGCTAGAGACCAGGTGACTCTTGATATACCTTGAAAGTAAAATTATACTATGTGAAAGAATTTGGAAAAAATTAAGTATGCTCTAGGCTATACATGTTTCTTTTCTTTAGACTTGAAATTAAGGCTAAAATATTTTTCCGAAGACTTATGATAGAGCTTAGGAAAAAATTCTGGAATTTTCACCAATGATCCGGACGTATCCTTGCGTTTTACTAGAATGAGAAAAAAAATAGATTATGCCTTTTCTTGGAAGATTTGAATTCAATATTTCCTGTGTGGGGCCTTTTGGAAAAAAATCTGGATAGCCAATGCATGATTTGGGTGTGAAGTTAGCAATTATCAATTAACAGATTCAATAATATATAAATATGAAATTATCAAAACGATATGGATTATATAACAAGTGCTAATATATTCCAGGCTCTGGCTGCTGTGAGCAAACTCGTTGACCAATACAAGGATGAAGAAATAAGCATAACAGTAACAGGCCATAGCTTGGGAGCAGCAATTGCAACGTTGAACGCATTAGACATAGTCGTTAAAGGCTATAACAAGACCACAGGTGAGCAAAACAAGGCATTTCCTGTCACAGCCATTGTATTTGCTAGCCCCCGCGTTGGAGATGCAAATTTCAAAAAGTTATGCGAAGGACTTGAAGATCTGCATGTCTTGCGGGTTACAAATGAAAAGGACATCGTTCCTAACCTTCCTCTCGACATACCACCTTCTTTTAGCTTTAAACATGTGGGAGAAGAATTGCGAATCGACACTCGAAAGTCACCTTATGTAAAGAGTATGGATGATTTGGGTGATTTTCATAACTTGGAACTTTACATCCATGGAGTAGCAGGAACTCAAGGGAGTGAAGGGGGATTTAATTTGGAAGTTGATCGTGATATTGCCCTTGTGAATAAAGATCTGGATGGACTGAAGGATGAATACAATATACCAGCTGGATGGTGGGGCATTGAGGACAATAAGGGCATGGTCCTCGGCGATGATGGAAGATGGAAGTTACTATCTTCTGCGTGAGATACTGTCTATGCATGATAATTATGGTAATGAAATAAATTATTGTGATGTCGAGGCTACATCTTTTAGGTAATGCATTCTTCTAGAGTCCATCTGGTTGTGATGTTGCTTCTGTGTATGGCCATATTAGCATCATTTATCCACTCCAATAAACCCTTCAGATGTCTGATTATATACCCATCAATAGTTTTGATTACGTAACATATACAAGGATGGGATCTAAACAAGTCTGGATAAAATAAACTGTTAATTTTATTGATCTTAAAAAAATTACCGGAGCAGCTTCTTCTTCTTTTTTTAATGATTTCTAGAATACCAGGTGTGTGATAGAGTAAAATTTAGAAAGGATTATAATGTATATTGATTTTCGTGATTTAAACAAGACAAGTCCCAAGAATAACTAATTAGTCCCTTTCGACTTGAGAAACAAATTGATTAGGCAACAAATTAATTGCCCTCCATGGTTATGGAATTAATAAAAAAAAAACCTTGGGGAAAAAAGTAAAACGCCCCTAGATGAAATATTTAATATGCAGGATTTTCTAATATTTAATACGAAATATTTTTTTCTAACAAAAATTATTTAATACGCAGGCTTTTTCGATGTGTATTTTTACATAAAAAAATACTAAATTTAAATTGAAAAGCTTATGCACACATCTTATTCAATAAATCAAGAATCATTTATGCAAATAATTAGAAAAAAATTATTAACAATAACTAAAAATAAAACTAGAAAAATTAAGAGACACATGCAGAACAAGATATTTGATCTTGTAAAACAAGTTATTTATCTGATTGTGTTTAATGAATTTTTTTATTAAAATTATTTTTTTAGTAAATCAAAGGATAATAGAAACAAACACACATGCATATAAAATTGATTGAATAAAATAAAAGAAAAAACTAAAAGTAGGAAAAAAAAAATAATGCAAATCAAACACTAAATGATGAAATCAGAAAAAAAATTCAATTATACAAAATGATCTAAAATAAAAAATAAATTAGAGGAAAACTATAATTTTTTATTAGAGGGTTAAATTGAAAAGAAAAATAACTTCAACAAAAAGAAAAAAATAAAAAGAATGAGGACCAAACTGAAAAGAATAATGCACTAAAAAATTGAATTGAAAAATTAAATTGAAAACCAATAAAACTTTTATAAAATGACTAAGGATAAAAAATAAAAATTAAAAGAATAAGGATTAAATTGAAAAAAATATAAAAATTGAAGTTGAAGGACTATAAATTAAAAACAAATTTACAAAATAACCAAAAAAAATCAAAATAATAAGAACTAAAGTTGAAAATGTCTCTTTATTATATATATATTTTTTTAAAAAAAATTAAATATCCTTGGTTATCAATATTTATTTAATTTCTACTTTGAGACTAAAAACATAAAGTCACATATACCCCAATCAAATATTTAATTACTAATAAGCGTTGTAAAAAAACCTTATCACCCTCATTTATACCCAATTTATAAGCCTTTTGTTTTAAACAAAAAAATAATTATATTATAGCAATAAATAGTAAAATGTGTTATTTCTATTATTTGGATAAAATAAATAGCAATGACTAATAAAATATGTCACGGTGTTTTTTAGAGTTTTTTTATTGTTATTAATATGAGTGTTTGAGTTAGTTTGTGCGTACCTTAATTAGTCTTATAGACTCTAAAGTTAATAATTATATAAGTTTTTAATAATCGTTTATAAAATTTAAACTAATAATTTTAAAAAAATAAATATAAAATCTCTCAATATTGTAATTTTTAGAGTTCTGAAAAGGTTATATTGAAATGACGAAATCTAAACGGTTTGTTAAAATTGACAGTTGATTGGAAAAGGTCACATTGATTCCTCTCGTACATGTCAGTGGCGAATTTTGGACGTATGCGTCCTCACGTGGAATTCCGCATACTACCGAAACTTGGAATCACAGTGGTCCATTGCCATTAAATGAATTGGCATATTTCTAAACTGTACCAGGATTGCATTGTTTGGTCCATTTCCATTATTCAATTTTCTTTGTCTAACGTTTAAATTACTAGTTGGAGTATATGTAAAGATAAAACGATCATGGGTACATGGATCCAAAACCATGCTGATTTATCATTCAATGCCACACACCTGTGTGTGTTTTATGATTTTATAAAAATACAAATTGTTTGTTTTTGTAACATGTTTTAAAAATAATAATAATAAAAATATTTGGATTGTTTCCGACCCAAACAATCTTGGTTGCCCAGGTCAAGCTTGAGTGACCAATCACCTTAGTTGCCCGGGCCTAGCCTGAGCAACTAGGATTGTTTACGCAGCCGAGCTTAATACAATTTAAATATTTATTTTTTATTTTTATTTTATATTTTACACATAAGTTGTCATGTGCAATAAACTTATGGTTTTTTTTTTAAAAAAAGAGAACTTATGATTTTGTCTAAAACCATGTAGTGAAGAGGATGTAGTTAAATGTTTGTTTTTGTGTTAAAAAGTGTCGTGAGTTGTTACCATAATTAATGACAGTTTGGAAAACCTAACAACACAGGTTTAAGTATGTGGGATCCATATAATAATTGTGTTGCAACCACAGCTTCACCCAAAGTATGTTATACTTGCTTCTGAAGCTCTGGATTCGCTGGTATAAAGTTTTTGCATATCCAAAAGGAATTGTTCCTTCATCTTTCTCTTTATCTTCTTATAGTTAATAATACTTGGTTTACCCTACTATTCTCATGAACTATTTAACTGTTTCCACCAAGTAGAAACTCATTCCTTCAATATGATGGCGAGTATTTTCACCCTCATCTGCTCTAGGACATATTTGTACTAAAAAAATCCTTTCTACTTCATTCATCCAATTGATAAACTGTTTTCCCTACAAAGTTCTTGCAAAATCAGAAAGTTTTACCAAAAATCATAAATCTCCTGTCTACTATTTTTTATCGAAAGACTTTCTATTCTACTCAAGCTTTTGGAATGGGTTTTCATTATTGGCAGAAGGGCCCATAACAACTCTTATTTTCTTTTTGTTGGGTCATCTCTACTAATTATTGGCAGAAGGTATCTTTTGAAGAAAAAGGAGTCCAAACCAAGATTGATTAGGTGGATCTTGCTTTTACAAGAATTTGATCTTGAGATCAAAGACAAAAAAGGTGTCGAAAACCATATGGCTAATCATTTAAGCTGACTAAGGATCGAGGATATACAAACCAAAACAATAAGAGAGACATTCCCCAATGAGCAGTTATATGTGTTGCATTCCTCTACTAGACCATGGTATATTGATTTGATGAACTATTTAGTCACCAAAGAATTCCCTCCAGGTTTGTCAACATCCCAAAAAGACAAGTTACAAGTTAATACTAAATATTATTTTTGGGACACTCCTTATCTGTAAAAATTTTGTTTGGATCAAGTAGTTAGGAGATGTGTACCACAAGATGAATTTCATTCCATTCTTATTTTTTGTCATTCTTATTCTTGTTGTGGGCATTTTGGAGCAAAAAGAATGGCCCATAAGATGCTTGAAAGTGGTCTTTATTGGCCTTCTATTTTTAAGGATGCATAACACTTTTGCAAATCATGTGAAAAATGCCAATAAACAGGTAATATCAATCATAAGAATCAAATGCCTTTAACGAATATTCTTGTAAGTGAAATATTTTATGTTTATGGTATTGATTTTATAGGTCCATTTCCTTCTTTTGGTAATCTTTATATCCTTCTTGCTGTTGATTATGTGTCTAAATGAATTAAGGTGAAAGCAATACGAACTAATGATGCTAAGGTTGTTTTAGATGTTATCAGGACTCACATATTTGACAGGTTTGGAATCCCCAAAGCTATCATTAGCAATCGTGACACTCATTTTTGCAATCGTTCAATGGAAGCATTATTACGCAAATATCATGTGTCTCATCAGACTTCCACAACCTACCATTCTCAAATGAATGGCCAAGCTAAAATTTCAAATCGAGAAATCAAGTCCATTTTAGAGAAAATAGTGCAACCTAACCGGCGAGATTGAAGTCTACGACATGGTGATGCACTTTGGGCTTATCGGACTGCTTACAAATCACCTATAGGAATGTCACCTTATAAGATGATTTATGGAAAAACATGTCATCTACCGGTGGAGCTTGAACACAATGCTTTTGGGGCCATTAAACAATGTAACATGAATTATGATGCTGCTGGAATTGCAAGAAAGTTGCAATTACAAGAGTTGTAAGAGATATGGAATGATGCCTATGAGAATGCAAGGATTTACAAAGAAAAGACCAAGAGTCGTCATGACCGAATGATTACAAGAAAGGACTTTCATGTTGGATACAAAGTCCTTCTTTATCATTCACGTTTGAAACTTTTTCCTGGAAAGTTGCGCTCTCTTTGGATTGGACCCTTTGTTGTTTCTAATGTTTTTCCTTATAGTGCAGTTGAAATTACAAGTTTAGAAACAAACAAAGTGCTCAAGGTCAACGAACATCATTTGAAAACTTTTTATAAAGATTGGACGATAGAACTCACCACTTTTGTGGAGTTAGTTGAACCAATCTATGAAGAATGAGCATGCCACATGCCGAGCCAATGATATAAAACAAAAGCGCTTACTGGGAGGCAACCCAGCACAAAAAGAAAAAAATTCAGATTTGCTTTCTTTTTTCCTTATCTTTTATTTTTCATATTTTACTATATTTTTGTCATTCTCTTATATTCCTTTTCTTTTATTTCAACATTGAAGACAATGTTGTGTTTAAAGTGTGGGGATATTGAGAGAATTTTGGTTTTCTTTGTTGCGTTAAAAAAAACAATTCTATATTTGATCTTTTTGAACTCCCATTGGTTTATGAGAATATAAGTATTATGTATGAGAATTAGTTGAGATAAATAAAGATATAAATCGAATGAATGAGTGTGCATGCTAGTTTTAACGTTTAATTGGTTTAGGGATTGACTTTGAAAATATACCATGTTGACTTTATAGTGTTATACCAATGCAAGCTTTTGAGCCTTCAATATTATATTCTTTGATTGTGCATTCTTTCAATGATATGTATTTCTAAAACTTGCTTCATATCTTGTTGAGATTACATTCACATTACATGTGTACATGAAGATGATAGAGGCATTAGGAATTTTAACCACTTGATTCAAAAAGTCAATCTAAAGCATATTATCTTTAGTGAGCTCTTTTTGAGCTTGTTTATCTTTTATTTGCTTTACCCATGTGTAAGCCTTAACTTTTTATATGTTTTCATTTTTCCCTAGCCAAGGATTAGTAGAGCATATACTTGTTGATATCTCATGGATTATGGTTGGAAATTATGTGAAAAGAAAAAAAAAGTGATGCTTGATGAAAAGATGGGTGAAGTTGCCAAAGGTGAAAGAAAAAAAATATAAAAAAAGAAGAAAAAGAATAGAAAAGAATAGAAAAGAAAAGTGCTCCTTTGTGTTCTTAAGATTTTATGTTGATGGAGTTTGAAATCAAATGAAGTTAAGTATTGGTGCTTAAAGATGGAAAACTTGTGTGCTTTGATGGGATATCGTTTTTCAAAAATTGTTTTTTTTTATGCTCTACTTCCTTTGGTTGTAGCCTTTTCTTTTCCTTTCTTTTACCTCACCTTAACCTTAGCCCCATTACAACCGAAAAGTAAGACCTTTTGATTCATGCATTGCTTGTAATATTTTAGTAATGGAGATGAGATTGAAGAAAAAGCTTATGGTAGAACATATTCATTGATTGAATTTGAGATATTTAAATACATAAGCCCTAAGCACGTGAGTGTTGGAGTGTATATCAATGAGAGGACCTATCACTTTGGCATAGCATAGATTTCATTTAAATCTCAACGATCAATTGAGTTTTGAAGTCTACATGTAAATAAATTCATGAAAATTTGTACTCGTTATCCTTCTTGATTGTGTTCTTGTTTATAATGCATATATTATTGGACATTGATGGGAGATTAAGAGATTAGTCATAGTGATTTAATTTAATTTATTTTCAATTTGATTTTATCTATCCTTTCTCAAGGACGAGCAAAAGCTAAGTATGGGGGTATTTGATGCAACCATATTATTCGATAGTTTCACCCACATTTAACATGCCTATGTTTTGCCTATGTTTTATATATAAAATGCCTTGATATTCTTTGTTTTATGTTTTGAAGGCATAATTGGATGAAAATGCAAAAATGAATAAATTGAAGGTAATTAGCAGATTTGACCTTCGGTCGATGTTTTGTGCAGAGCGTGAGCTCTAGAGGTCGAAATAAAATGATTCAAGTGGAATTAGAAATCTAACATCCATACCTTTCTAGAAATGTAAGGCAAGAAAAAAAAATAAGAGCATGGAAATCACAGCCTTCAAAGTCAAATTTCGCTATCTGCTAGTGTTGACCTTCGACCATTCTAACTTGAATATCTTGAGCTACAAATGTCCATTTAATGCAAACTCAATTGTTTTGGATTCCTGACTCAAAGAGCTATCAACCTACCACATTTCAGCCAAAATAAATCTCATATGAGGGAGATATGAGTTTTCTAAGATAACAAATGAATTCTGCCAACAAACAGGTTTTGTGAAGAAACAAGTCCAAATTACATCCCGAAGCATCCAAACCGACATCCAAGTTTTTATTTCAGCAATTTAGCTCCTCTAAGTCAAAGCTTGAAGATTTCATGCAAGGTTGTTTCTCTTTTTTTAAGAAAATAGTTATTGAAGTACTTAAATGTAAACTGTCTACTTAAGGGAGAACTATTTTGTAAAATAAAGACTAGGGTTTTCTAGGGTATAAAAAGAAAGAGAGAAGGAAAAGAGGAGAAAATAGGGGGGTGGCCTGAAGATAGGAACACAAACCCTTTTTCTCCCACAAACCCGAATTCATGCATTCTTCTTTCTTTTTGGTTAGTTGTTCAATAGACATGCAAGGCTAAACTCTTTTTCTTGGTTGCACGGACACAGAAACCTTTGGATTTCAAGAACTATGAGATTTATTTTACCTTTTCTTTTTAGTTTATATGATGAATATGTTTGTTCTCATATGCTTATTTTCCTATGATTGTTTATTTTAATTGCTAGAGCGGACTCTAAGTTAGTATTGTAGACAATCTATAGCTAAGTTTGATATCAAAACTGGAGTTGTGGTATATGAACTTACGAAGCAACTGAGTTTAATAATTGTTGTGGATCTACGTTATTAATCTTAGGAAGAACATTCGAACAAATCAAGCATAGACTGCGGACAATCATGTTGTCAAGATTAATCAATTTATCTAGTTCTTAAGGTCGTCTTTCAATTAAATTACTAGTGCGGACACTCTAGTTATTTGATGGTTATGGTTAGTTATACGGTGGATCTGTTAATTAACTAATGTTAAGAAATGATAAATATTCAGAATATAAAATTGATGTATTATTTCAGTGATCAGTTCTGATTTCCGTAGGTCGATGTTTACTTGAAACCAAGGTTTGTTCTCTTAATAATTTTCTGATTTGATTTACTTTTGCTTGATAGTTTTCTGTTTTTTTTTGCTTTAGCCTAGATAACTTCCAAACCCCCCCCAAATTGCATATCATATAGCATAAAAATCTGACTTGAACCTTCCTCGTGGGATTAACCCCTTGCTTGCTCTGTACTATCTTATGTGTTGTGTTTTAAGCTAGGGTAATTAATTTGTGCGACCGCGACATTGCAATAGGTCCCAATCAGATAATTTATCATTAATGACTCATTTTAAGTTATTAACATGATCATATTAATTATTTTTAATTATGTTATTTGAGTAATGCCAACAATTGTAAGTGTTGTCAAGTATTCATGATGCTAACTTATGTCAACAACAAATCAAGATCTTTTCATAGCATAGGTGTTGATTCTCCATGCAGTAAGTTATAAAAGATTCATCATGAAAGTAACCATTGATTGGTGTGATATCAAATGTTGACTCTATTCTCAATCTTGCTTTAGAATCCTTTTTAGAAAAAAAGATATTTTAATATTGCATGATCACTAAAAACAATAACAAGTGAGCCAACAAGATAAGATCTAAATTTTTCACATGCAAATACTACTGTAAGTAATTCATTTTCAATGGTTGAATAATTTATTTGAGCATTATTTTAAAGTTTTACTTGTATAGTAAATAACTTAAGGTTTCTTATCTTTTCTTTCTCCTAAAACAACACCCACAACATAATCAAACAATTAGTTGAGGGATTGATGATTCATTTTTTTTTTAATTATTAATTTGCAAATCAATAACCAAAAGGAGCGGTCACAAATCCATGTATCTATTTCTAGATATAAGCTTATTTACAAAGATAAACTAAATTAAATCAAGATATATATTAGATTACAAGCATCATATATGAAAAATTACAAAACTCAATCTCTAACAAATGAAACATTGAAAGATGAAATTGAAGAAAAAAAACAATAACACAAAAGGATCAAAATGAGAAATTTAAAAAGTGAGGATAAAAATCAAAATAAAAAATAAATTAGAGGGCATTTATAAATTTTCGATTGAATGGTGAATTTGGAAAGAAAGAAAAAACTAGAATAAAATGACAAAAAAATCAAAAGAAAGATAACCAAATTAAAATAAAAACTAATATACCATAAATTTGGATTGAGGGGTGAAATTGAAAACCAATAAAAAAATGCACAAAAAGGATAAGGAACAAAAATAAAAAATTAAAATAATGAGGACCAAAGTGAAAAAACAACATATGAGAAATTGAAATTGAAGGATAAAATTAAAAAAATCAAAATTTTACAAAAGGTCCAAGGACAAATAAAAATAAGAATCAAAATAACATGGACCAAAACCAAAGATAAAAAAATTGAGTGGCTGCTCTGAAAATTTATGGCAGGTGCAGAAACCTAAAAGATAAAAGAAAGGAAAAAAAAGGGTTATCGGTGTCAAGTCGGATGTCCATTAATGACAGTTGTTGTCCAATGATGGAGGAGATACCAAAATGAATTGTTTGCCGCCCTAGAATTCACCGTTTAGTCATTGGGTGATACCGCACGTATTACCTAGAGACAACAACCAACAATCACATGATGACATGTGCAATACATGCTTCAATAATTTTTTTAATATTTATTATAATGTAAAAAATAAACCTGCTTCTTAGCCCATTTAATTTTAACAAAAAAAAATTAAAGGTGAAAAACAAAATACCATTGAATCAAATACTAGAGTTTCTTTAACTTTAAGAGCTTGTGAGTAATTTAACTGTGCGTGAAAAAATGAAAACCGCAAGAGTATTTTTTATCCCTTTATTGTTCATTAAAAAATAAAAAGACTCTCCTGCCGCCACCAACCAGCCTATATTATTTTCTGTGTAAAAAAAGAAATTTTTAGCCAGGGAACTGACAGCGCAATGGAAAAGAAATGAATGTGTACGGTGCATCTACATTAAAAAAAAACGCTATGAGAAATCTTTTGGCACAGCACAACTGCGCACCTACTTCAAAAAAAACAGAAAGAAAAAGAAAAAAAGAACAGCTGACCACGATTATACATATATAATTTATGTGTTTAGTTTAGTTTAGTTTCGTTATGTGTCGGTTGGATTTGTCTTAATACCAGTTATTTTTCTTTGTCGTGCAATCCAAGTTAGTTGATTAGGGATTTTTAGAGAGAGATGTAAGAATATAAATACAACTAGAGAGTTAGTTGATGAGGGTAACGATGTCGTTCAAAGTTTACTATGTGTAATTGATTTCTAAGGACAAGTCACTTTATATTAAAACAAATCAAGGAACCAAGCATAATTCCTTAAAACGAGGCCGTATGTGCACCAAGCAAGACCTGGTGCGAAAATAATCATCTCCGGCAGGTTGGTGTGCACATGCTATTAATTAGCTGGATGAGTCTGTACCAAACCATGGTGATTGGTGTCCCTCTTAGACTTGACAAATTCCTTTCTTGTATTTATGTGTATTTCCTAATTTAATTCGACGAATATGTTTCTGCATGTATACTCACACGTTCACACTTGCGACTATCAACATTAGCTCTAGTTTGTTACTGGTTTATTGACCGCGTTCTGGCGGCTCCATGGATAAAAAATTATTCAATAAAATAAATAATATCTAGATTATCAAAAAATTGTGTTAAATGTTTCAGTATTATTATGAAATTGTGTTAAATGATTGAAACTCAAAAAATCATGACTTAACTATTTTTTAGCCCGGATTTTAAATAAAATCATGTTGGATTTTAAATTCAATGATGCTGAAAATTACTTTGATATAATTAACCTTTTTTACTAGGTAAATAAAAAAAATCAATTTAATATTGAACGATAAAATTATAAAAAAAAACTTTATATTAAAGAATGAAATTGAAATAAAACAAACAAAAGATTAAAGAAAAAGATCAAAAAACAGAAAGAAATTAAAAACCTATGTTAAAAGATGAAGTTGAAGGAAAAACAAAAAATTAAATTATAAAACCAAATATTAAAAAATAAAACTAAAAAAAACTAAAAAAAGAGTATAAAACCCAAATGGCCATGTTAAAAAAAGAACATATCATCCATTCTTTTTTTAAGAAAAATACATGAATGATAAATTATTTATCGCATAAAGGAATTTAATTGTCTCGAGGAGGATTTGAACCTACAACCTTGGCTTGGGTCCCACATGGTTCAACCAATGATGTACAACAAAAATTTGTTAAACAAATGCTTAAAATAATATATCAAGATAATTCCCTATTTAAATAAACGGACTTGACTTTTTTAATTTTATTGATAATGTAAATTATAAGGAACCCATATTAAACACTTTATAAAAAAAAAAATAAGCTAGGCCAAAAAAGTCAGTCAGAATCTAACATACGTACAAGATACTTGGAAAAATTCGTAAACACCTCATTCCATATATAACAAGAGTCACAATTTTATTTGTTGGGACATCTTATTTAATTTTTATCATTATCATTACAACCTCGTTTGTTGAGTCTTTATTATGAGTATCCTCCAACTTACCTCATTTTGAAAGGCTAAGTTATATATAATAATCAACTCTCTTGATGATGTGAATCGTTAATAAATTAATTTTAACATCTCTTGTCTAAGAATATGAGTATCTAGTAGAAGATTAAAATAACCAAACTACTACAAGATTCCCAAGATTAAATATATATGTCAATTATTCTTCCATTTGTAAATTTTAAATCCGAATTTTTTATCTTTAGTTTTTAAATAAAAACTCCATTGTATATTTTTTTCATCCCACGTTTCATTCTCTATGTTTTGAGAATCCTCTTATATATTTGTTTTAGATCAATATGTAATTTTTTTATTTTTAATTCAATGAAATCTCTATTTTTTGAACAAACAAAAAAGTAATATTTTTAACTTTAAGTATGCTTTTATTAAAGAAATGATATTTCTTGAGAAGGGATAATCAAAGAGAGGTTTAAATTTCCTCCAAGCCCTAATTTTGGGGATGTATAATCGTTAGCTTCCATAAGTAGATTTTAACATTTAGAATGTGTTTATTTTTTAGTTTCAACTTACTTTTCAAAGAGTTCAAAAAAAAAATTCAATTGATGTTTTTTAGATTTTTTAATTTGGATAGATTTGATATGATGATGTAAGAAATAAAATAAAATATTAAAAATGTATTTTTTTTAATGTACTTTCAATTGAAAATCACTTTTAAAAATCAATATGACTTTTGTTGAACAATATATAAATTGAAATTGAGTTGTTGAATTTTAATGTTGGTCCAAGAAATAGACATCATTTTTAATCTAAATGTCCCTTCATAAGATATCAACGGAAACGGAAGATTATTCAAAACACTACTTTACATTTAAAAGTGTCATTTTTATTCCAAGAATTTTAATGTAGGTCCAAGAAATAGACATCATTTTTTAAACATTATTTTCAAGGTCAAAGGTCAAAGTTCACCTCCTGAAACATTTAGTCATTTGTTAGGTTAGCATATCGTATAGAAACTGCACTTGATTATTGTCATAACTTATTTATTGATTATTTTTTAAATTTATTTTTTTCTCTTAAAATAAAAATTAAAAAAAGATAATGATAGCAAGAGGGCTGATATTTTGACAAAAGTAAGCAGAGAGGATTTCACATGTAAAAAAATCAATTGCAATTTTGGATGGAATCGGGAATCTAATTGTATCTTATTTACCAAAACTAAAGAAACAATGCAGATTCAAAATCAAATTAAATTATTATTGGACGAATCTGTATAAAAATTAAACCTAAGGACATAATTAGATTTTTAATAGGTCAATTTGATTTAATCATGAGCCAATTTAAAGTTTATTATTTTTAAAAATTAATTTGGGTCCAATTGAAGGATTTAATGAGATGCACTGACTTAATTATACCTTAAATATGTCAAATTAATTTTATTAAAGGTTTAATTGGAGAAAAATTAAGTTTGGGAGCCCAATTTAGGCTTAATTGAAAATATTGAAATTTTAGAAGATCAAATTTAATTTTTACCAAGTCAATTGGTTGAAATCATGGGTAAAATTGCAAGAAAATTAAAGTTTTGGGATCAATTAAGGGCTAAATTGAAGAAATTCACAACCAAGAATCATTTTGCAAAAGGCGCCAAATTATGGGAACTCAATCAGCTGAAATTAGAGGTGAAATTGAAGAAATTTAAAAGTTTAATGGTTAATTAGAGGCTAAATTAAAAAAATCCGAGACCAAGGACAAAAAAAAAAGGCACTAAAATCTGGGACTAAAATTTAAGTTCGCCAATGGTACAATTGCACAAAATTAAAAGTTTGAAACCAATCAGGGGTGTAATTAGGAATAAATCACAAATCAAAGGACTAAAGCAAAATTGGCCAAAACAGCACCATTTTGTTGTAACTGTTCATCTTCTTTTTTAGGTTTTCAGCCTAAAAGGCTGCTTAAGGTGCCACCTTCTTAATGCATTTAACGCTTTGTTTCTCGACCAAAATGGAACAAAACTTACACCCAAATGATCACCTATACCTGACTACAAGCCATAGTGATTCGTTCTGGTTGATAGAGACCATAGTGGTTGTGGCACCACCTCAAAGTGGACAACCAGACCAACCATTTCCTGCAACAAATTTGGCAGTGCATGACGACTACTTTGAGCCAATGTTTTGGATCCTTCTGGATGGAACCAAAGGCCAAGATTTGACACCAGTGGAGACTAAACGTCCCTCTTTCAACTTCTATAAATAGATGAGGATTTTATGTCTTGAGGGAGGAAAAAATCAGGTCCAAAGTCGATAAAAATCAGCCTACCCCACATTTCTACTATCAGCCGAACGTTTCTCTCCTCTCTCTCTCTCTCTCTCTCTCCACCTCCGCCTCCAGCCACCAGCACTTTCACCATCGGCTTGACCATCATCATATCAACTACAAGAAGCAGCCCGACCACCTCACGTGGTGAGTGCACCACCTCTCTCTCTCTCTCTCTCTCCTTTATAAACTTTATCTTTTTCCTCCCTAGCAATTGATGTTGGTTGTCGTTCTCTCCACCAGACTCATGTCGACCTTCTAGCCAAGCCATCAGCTACACCGCCCCCATGCCAGGTAATCTTCCCTTCCCTCTATTCTCTTCATCCACCACTTGCGGTGGAGTCGCTGCATGCAGAATGATAATTCATTCTGCATGTAGCGTGAATTATAATTCACGCGGTCGCTGGGCTGGGCCAACCACCACGTGAGCATCGGGCTGGACTTGTTTCGGCCCAACTTAAAAAAGAAAAGAAAAAAAGAAGCCCAGATCTGTTGGGCTGATGGTGGCCTAACCTGTTGGGTCTCCAGTTGGCCCAACTCGACTGGGTCCGACCCATTTTGTCGAGCTGGCCGAGCCAAGCTCAATAATTATAATAATATATAATATATAATATATAATATTAAAAAAAAAACAAAAAAGTTCAAAAAAAAATTAAAAGTCCTTTTAAAAAAACTTTTGTGATTTTCTTGCATGTTTTTCTATAGATTTTGCATGATATTGGGTTGTATTTTTTACATTGTAAAATACAGATCCAGTATTAAAATACCCTATTTTCTTCGAAACATTTCTTAAAAAAAATAAAATAGATTAAAATAAATCTCAAAATTTTTAAGTTAATTTGCCTTTTTCAAAAATAAAAAAATATTTTGTTTTCACGTGTACGGTCAGATCCTAATAAGTTTTCCAAGCATATTTTTAAAAACAAAAAAAATTACTTCTTTCTCATGTTTTAAAAAAGCTAAAAATAAATATTTTAATCAGTTTATGATTATTCGTTAGGATTTGATCAAAATATCAAAAACCATTTACAAATCATTTTGTTCATTTTTATATTTGAGTTCAGATGTATACTTTAATATTTGGGGGTGTAAAACTACACAATAGAGTACACCCTCAAGTGTTAAAGATACAAAGTACAAAATAAATGCGATTCTAAAATTTAGATTTTAGAACGGTTAGGACTAGAGGATAGAGAAATAGAGGAAGAGAGTGTCGGCATAGTAGGTATATATTGACTTTTACCGATGGAGTCACCGACAGACACGTTCCATTGGTATACCCGTCGGTGACTCTGCAGGTGACTGTGCCACGTCACTATACGAAGATCCTGGTTTGAATCCATCTGTCATTCCATCGGTAAAATCACCTAAAAATCCACGTCATCACACCGTTGCAACTTTTCAAAAAAACTATATATTTCGTCGCGATACGGTCGGTATATACCAACGGAAACCGATAGACGTATTCCGTCAGTATATACCGATCGTATCGCCGACGGGTATTTTCTGTCGATATATACCGACCAAAGTAGTGATGGAATTATTTCTGTTAGTAATTTTTACCAATGAAAAAATTCCGTCAGTAATTTCGTTGGTTTTCGCTGATTTTCTAGTAGTGGTGGCATGTCATGGATCTGTTTAATTCTCTTGATCAGCAGATGCAGGAAGGAAGAAAAGAAAAAAGAAAACGCAATCACCTTCTAAGCTATAATCTTCTGGCCCTTGATCAGTCGGCAGCAATTCAGGAGATGAAATGCTCGAACGCGGCTAGCATTTTCCATGGCAAGATTTTTAGCAGAAACACACGATTTTTAGGTCTAGGATATTAGATACATATATCAATCGTCAAATGGAAGAAAAGGGATATCAATTATTTTATTAGATACATATCTCAATCGTCAAATCTTAAGTCCCTAACACCAACTCTTGAATAGGATATGTTTATTTTTGTGGTTTAACTGTAATTTTTTTAAAAAATTAAAATTTTTTTATTGTTTTGAATTGGTTCGATGGAGTGATACCAAAAATAAATATTTTAAAAATAAAAAATTATTTTAAAATATTTTTTTAAAAAACAGCCTTTATCATTATATCAAACACGTTTTTAGAAAATGTTTGATATTATAGTAGCGGTTGTTTTTCAATTTATTTTTCACTTTAAAATATATTAAAATAATATTTTTTTTAATTTTTAAAATATAGTTTTACCATCACATATTAAAATAATTTAAAATTATAAAAAAAAAATTCCAAATTTGTTTACAAGTATGGACACGCCGAAAAGAGAAACGGACTTTTAGACTACTGAGAGTCTGAAACCACTGGGATCAATGACTCAAGTGCCGGGGGTCCATATAGCGTTGATATTCTACGTTTTCCAGTCTATTCTCCATGAGACCAAAGGGATTTGATTTCTTCATTGTGGCCGATACAACGCCTACGTTTTGGACATATGTATTATGTGCAACTCTTCTGCCCATAAATTGGATCTGCTTTTGTGTTGAAATATAATGGTCCACGTGGAAAATGATATTGTGCTCGTGTCCAAAACATATATATATATATTCTAGACTCACCCCTTTTATATATAAATAATTCTTTCTTTTTCTATGTTTTGAAAATTTTCTTTTGAATGGTATTTTTATTCCAAAAATTCTAAAAGGCATTGGAAGACTACCTCAATGTATAAGGAAATCTCTCTGATATTTCAAGTATAAATGCCAGTATTTTTCTCAGTTATACCTACATAAAGCTTAAAGAAATTAAATTTAGAACTTTTATCTAGCCTTATTAAGGGAAAAGTTAAATCTTTAGAATAATTAGAGGCAAATGTATCTCACAAAATTAAAAGATTACCGAATTATAAATTAAAAGATAGCTACGAAAAGTTCTGTTTTGTTATAATTTGTCAAGGTTGTCCTTTTTCTTCCTTCACAATTATTGTTGTTTTTGTAATTTTAATTTTTATTTAAAAATTTATTTTCTTAACATTTCAGTCATTAAACTTAAAAAAAAAATCATTTGAAAATATATATTTAAAAAAAATCGTTAGTTTGGCCATATTTTAATGACAAAATAGATTAATCTTGCCGTTCACGGGTTCTATTTAATTGATGTGTTTTTTTAATCTTTGTTTTACTTGAAAAAGATAAATCAAAATTGAAAAAGAAAAAAAAATTCTGGTTTATTCTTTTTTGACTATTTTTAGATTAATAATTTGTTTTTTATGTTATAATGGTGTTTATTATGTGTTTTTAAAAGAAAATTAAATTAATTTGCTGATATTTTCATTTTTAGACAAAAGAAAAAAGCCTGTCTAATTTTTCAGTCGTTATAATAGAAGTCGTATATCAGGAAACTATCTAAAAATAAATAATTACGAGCTGATGACATGCTCATTTGCCTTAGATAAGAAGAAAAAAAAAACAAGAAAAGCCCAGACACATTAGTTTTTTTTTTATTGTTTTTTTTATTGGGCTAGGGACTCCAAGGCATTTAGTTCAAAGTAACTGACACCTTTTTAACTTTTTTTTTAATTTAAATTAAGATCAATTAAATAGATTAATTACACAAAGGTGTGGGATGCCCTACTTGGCGGGTTTTGAGTTTTCATTGAAATTAAGTTAAAAAAATTATGATATTTTTTAATAGAATAACATTTAATTTTTTACTTGATTTTCAACTAAGATTACAATATTTTTTTTCTAATAATAATGTATTCTTTTATGCAACCCTACATAATTTTATTTTATTTTAATTTTATTCATTAACTTTTCTCCGTGTATTTATTTTTATTATCGTTTAATTAAATAAAAAATTCATTTCAAAAACAAAATTATTTAATCCAATTGGATCCATAACTCTTGTTTGAAAATCAAATATCTTAATTTGTATATATTTTTAAACTTTCAGTTTAGTTTTTAGATAGTATTAACAACTCTTTTTTTTTTAACACTTATTAATTAGCACACTTGCTTCTTGGCTTATTTAATTAAATACATGAATAAATTTTTCAATTCACAATAAAGATTTTTCATTAATATCAAACATGTGTTAGAAAAACCTATATATTTATTTTTCAGTGTTATTTTTATCCTACCCATGGTAAATCACGAGTTAACTAACTAGATTTTAAAATTAATTGTTAAAATTTTATTTGAAAATAGAAAAACTATTAGTAATACATTTTTATTTTTATTTTACGCTCAAAATTATTTTTTTTTCGACCCGAACCGAAGCACAGCTAGAAACCTAGTATATAGTTATTGAGGGAAAGATCAAATGTTTACAAAGTAGGGAATGAAAAAGGATGAAATTAAGACAAATACAAGTAATTATGAGCATTCTGTTTTTCTCTTCTCCGTTTCTCGCTCATTCTTTCATGATGTCATGGATGATATGGATTATAGTACAAGTAATTATGAGCATGAAAATATTATAATTTCGATCTTTGAAAAACTTGAATAGGCGTGTGTGTGTGTGTGTGTGTGTGTGTGTGTGTGTGTGTGTGTGTGTGTGTGTGAGAGAGAGAGAGAGAGAGAGAGAGAGAGGGTTTTTTAGACTAAGTTAACGACTAGGTGGCAAATAGATTAGATACAAAGAACTAATATTATGATTTGTAGAAGTAACAATTAACTAATCAAGTACTTAAATGTGCAAGTAATAAGAGGTGTGGAAGGGAGTGAATGATCGAAGTCTAGAAAGATGAAGGTTTAAGAATTGTGTGTCATTAGAAGTTACATAATAATATAAATTATATTTTAGACTTATTTGATTAATAATTTAAAGTATTGAATTAAAATAATTATTTAATATAGTATTAGAGTTTTGATGATTAAACGATTACGAATTTAAATCTTATTTTTTTTATTTTTTTTTCTAATTAAAAATATAATTAATAACATAAAATATTGTGAGTATGTTTAATTTTTAAGTCTAAATAATTTTTATTTAAAAGAATATGTTAGAAAATAATATAAATTATATTTTTTATTGAGATAATTTTTTTCAGACTTCATTTATTAATTTAAAAATGAATTTAAACTATAGATGAGATATACTTTATATTATTTTTTTCCTCTATGAACGATGGAGAGTTGTGAGAGAAGGTTTTATCTAGTAAACAATTAAAATTACACAAATGATTTATAAAATTGGTCTCTCTCGCAATGAAGTAAGCCGGTGTTTATAATAAAAGGAGAATGGCCTTCCATTACGTACTAAGCTCACGTCATGACAGATGGTCAGATTTGAATTGAAAAATTGTGTTTTTGAACTAATTAAATTATCTCAACTCAATGATAAAGGTGAAAAGTATTAACAATTGAGCCTTCCTTCGGGACGTTAATCCAAACCTATCAAGTCATTTTCGATTGATAAAATGACACTATTCATGTCATAAAAGAATGGTAACAATAGCCATCTGCAACGCATGCGGTGTCCTGTATGGAAGCCGACTTCATTTTATTCTCACCAAGAGCTGGCTATTACTATTATAAACCACTCATGTCCATATCTCCTTGTAGTGACTATAAAATTTAAGAGGTAAGATAAATATACTTCGTCAACGGGTCATTTAGGCTAATTAAAATTACATGAAAACTTACTAATTTAAGTCTCACAAATCTCAAGGTCACTAAAAGCTTATATAATTATTAATTTCATGGCCCATAAAATTAGTCACTATATTTGCCCATAAAATACATGAAATCTCCATTGATCTGGCTAACAATATATTTGCCTTCAGCTTTTCTTGCATTTTCCATTCGGTTTCTGCACACGGAATCCTTAGGGGTTACGTAAGCTTTTCTTGCAAAATGTTCCTTTTGACGAACCCCAAGTCTGTTTTAATTGGGAAGCTTCTCCTCCTCCTAGTTTTCCTTTCTTTTTAGACAAATAAATAGCTTCATTTCACAGAAATTTACTTGATAGACTAGTTTACAAGCTTTACCTTAAGGAGTTGAAGCCCCATGTATAATAGTTTACTTGATATAACTGGCATGTTGGGCTGTTGGTCGAATTCCAGTTAACTTGGCTTTTACGTAAGGAATTATCTATAATAATTTTATAATCTCCTGGAATCTCGTCACATTTATCTTCTCTCTAAACACTATAAATAGCCAATTTTGCCTTGCCATTTAAGACCACAACTACCCTATCTTCTCATAAATATCTCCAGATTTCTCTGTTCTTACAAATCGCTTCTTTGTTGTGACCAAAAAGCACACGGTTTCTTTTTTTTCTTGTCAGGAGAGATAAAGAAACATGCAATCTCCTGTGAGGTTTTCAAGCTGCCGAGGAGTATCCTTCGAAATCAAACCTCGTGAAAATCCATTTGCCATTTCTGCACCATCCAATGATGAGGCGGGAGGCAGCACACGAATTTGGCTTCCTTGGACTCTAGGAAGCTCCTCCAAGGTGTTCCCTTCTATCTACAGTTCTTCAAGTAGACCCAGTAGCCATTTCTGTGATCTTGATCTTGATGGTGAGGATGATCAAGATGACATTTCTTTGGCAGTGTTAGAAGAAGGTAAAGTGGAGGAAAATGAGCAGAAACTAGCTCCGTTTCCATCTGCAACTAAGCTAGAGCAGCCATCAAAACCTGCTCGAAAGCAAGAATCAAGACTGTCGGTGATATTGCTGGACCAAGGCTTGTTCACCGTATACAAGCGACTCTTTGTCGTTTGCTTGACCCTGAACATCACTGGTTTGGTACTTGCAGCAACTGGGAAATTCCCATATGCAAGAAATAGAGCTGCCCTGTTCTCCATAGCCAACATTCTTGCTTTGACTCTCTGCAGGAGTGAGGCGTTTTTGCGAGTTGTTTTCTGGATCGCAGTCAAGGTCATTGGGAGGTCTTGGATACCTCTCCCAATCAAAACCGCCACCACATCTCTACTTCAAAGTCTTGGTGGCATACACAGCAGTTGTGGAATTTCTTCAGTTGCTTGGCTCATATATGCCTTAGTCCTTACTCTTAAGAACAGAGAAAACACTTCGCCAGAGATTGTAGGAGTGGCCTCTATTATTCTTTCTCTCCTCTGTCTCTCTTGTTTGGCTGCATTCCCTCTCGTCCGCCATCTTCATCATAATGTCTTTGAAAGGTTTCACAGGTTTGCTGGATGGACAGCTCTAGCTCTCCTCTGGGCCTTCATCATTCTCACTATCTCGTATGACCCCAAAACCAAATCCTATAGTAATGAACTAGGCTCCAGGATGATCAAACAACAAGAGTTTTGGTTCACAGTAGCAATTACAGTTCTAATTATCATCCCATGGATAACAGTGAGACGAGTTCCTGTCAAAGTATCTGCTGCTTCTGGTCATGCCTCAATCATAAAATTTGAGGGAGGTGTAAAAGCTGGTATATTGGGAAGGATTAGCCCATCCCCATTATCCGAATGGCATGCTTTCGGTATCATTTCTGATGGGAAAACAGAGCATATGATGCTTGCTGGTGCTGTTGGTGACTTCACCAAGTCCTTGGTCTCAAACCCACCGAGCCATTTGTGGGTTAGGCAAGTGCACTTTGCTGGTTTGCCTTACCTGGTGAATTTGTATGACAGGGTTCTTTTAGTGGCGACAGGTTCTGGCATCTGTGTTTTCTTGTCATTCCTTTTGCAGCCATGTCGAGCCAGCGTATGTGTACTTTGGGTGGCCAAAGGGATTGAACAAAACTTTGGCAAAGAAATTCAAGAGATGATGAGCGGACATCCTAAAGACAAAGTGATTGTGCATGATACAGCTGTGCTCGGTCGGCCCAATGTGTCCGAAATGAGTGTTGATGCTGCTAAAAATTGGAGAGCAGAAGTAGTCATTGTTACTAGCAATCCAGAAGGAAGCAGAGATGTCGTTAATTCTTGCAAAGCAGCAGGGATTGCAGCCTTCGGTCCTATTTGGGACTCTTAGTTCAATCACTATTGAACATCGTATCTCATTTCTTTTTTTTTTTAGTTTAACGTGGGTGTCCGGGCCAGCTTGCGCGCACCTCGACTAATCCCACGGGCCCTGAAGTTAACGACCATGTAAGCCTCCAGTGGCCATCATATGAGCAACCACAGGGCTCGAACCTGAAACCACAGAGGGAGCAAACCTCTTGGTCCCAAGCTTTTACCACTGGCCAATGTATGTATTTGGTGCCCTAATGTGTGTCTGTACTGGAATGCAATTGTTCCTCATCTTTTTACATTATCAAAGAACGATTCTGGATAAAATTATCGTTCCACTCACTGAACAACAGGACTGATTTCCATAAGTTATTTAATATAGGAATGTGATGATACACCTAAAAAACACAAATATTATCAGTGCCCCATTTTAGTGCCCCACTTTGTGGAGGACTGAAGTGCGAGCAATATTGTGGAAGTGCTCCACTCATACGGTGGAGCACTTATACAAGACCCTTCACACAGCTTATAAAAGGCTGTGTGCAGGGAAACTAAGAGGCTTCTTTTGGGGGGAAGAAGGGACGGAATTCTTTAACTGGAATGGGAGCAATTGTTCACAAGAGATTTTATGGGATGAGGCACACGGGAAAAATAAAAGCTGCCCTCTCTCCCCCCTCTTTCTCTCCTATATCTTCATACTTAGTTTACCTACAATTGATATTATTTCAGCTTATCTTGAATAAGAACAACATATCAAATATCTACATACAACCATATACATATTATGCCCTATTTTTCATCTTTTATTTGTTTATAATTTTCTCTTAATTATTTCAGCTTATCTTTCATTTCACTAGAAATTTATTTTTGCAGGGAGAGCTCAGCCATAAAAGGTCTATTTTTTTCTGTAACCTCATCAGAAAAAGAAAAAAAAAACGTAATAAAAAAACTCTGTCAGCATGAAGCGAACAACTCCTTGTGACCGTGAAGTTAATCCTGGTACTTGGTGACCAAAAAAGAAATGGTTAATCCCCGTACTTGGCTAAATTTAGCTTTTATCGACCGTGTTGCATTATATGAGATATTACACCTGATATTTCTCAAGGAGAATGTATATTTATAAGTTGGGCTATTCCAAATTGGTTCATCTTTTACAAATTTAATGAATTGATGATGGGGAGCTATATAAGAGACTTAAAACAAGGGATTGGATCAGGATTGGAATTCTCCATACACATTGGAAAGTAAATAGCCATGTTGGTAGATTAGCTAGCTTGGTGTTCATATAGAACTTTAAGTAGTTTTTTATATGGAGCCTCTTGATGTTTTGTTGGGGTATAGCAGCTTAGAGTAAAACAATTTTATGGTTTTCAGATAATAATAAATGATATTTTATAAATTAATGGATCTATTTTTATGAAAGAGATAAACATTTGAAATTAATAAAGAAAAAATCAAATTCATAACCTATAAAAAATAATAAGAATAATTTTACCTAGATATTTTCTCTCCAAATAATAGGATATTATTAGTTACTATATGAACACTATATATGAAATTACTTTCTTAGAGTTTGAAAATAGTTGCTTATTTTTATTTTTTTGACCAACAAAAAGAAAAACTTGTATTTAATTGGAGGTTGAACCAAACATGGCTAGAGGGGCCCATGACACCCTCAAAAGTTCTGATTAAATTCATTTTGGCTCTAAATATTTTAAGATTTTTTAAAAAAACGTACTCTTGAATTCAAGGTTTATTTTATATAAAAATTGCTTCTTCTTCTTTTTCAGTTTTTATATCTTGAAATATTTCAATTTCATTGAATCAAATATAAATATAAATACTTTGTTATTTTCTAAAACTCACTCCCTATGGAAATTATAATTTAATTAAAAAACATATTAAACAAAAAAAAATTGAAGTATGATCTTTCAAGTTATTATTAGTTTATTTGGATGTCAAATTAAACTTTCTTATCTATCCTTTTTAGGAGATTTAAAAAGTAGATTGTTGTTGCGTCTCACACATAAAGAAAGCATTAAGTCAGTATCAATCAATGGAGGAACATGTTATAATACATGGTTCCATTCATTAATTAAAGAATCTTATTTCTCCATGATTGTCAAAGAGTATTAATCATTTCAAATCGTTAAGTGTAATTATCAAATATTTATGCAAAGAAGATAAAACCTAGCGCAACTCCTGAGCTCATGGAAACTTTCGAAAAAAAGTTAGATTAATTCTCAATTTCGACAAAAGAAGTGCTTATGTCGCCATGTGATTTGTTTTTACCAGCCATTGCCATTGAACATGTTATAATACATGGTTCCATTCATTAATTAAAGAATCCTATTTCTCCATGATTTTCAAAGAGTATTAATCATTTCAAATCGTTGAGTGTAATTACCAAATATTTATGCAAAGAAGATAAAACCTAGTGCGACTCCTGAAAGATCGATGTGAAGCTCATTAAAAACAGATATTTAGGTACTGGGACAATGGAAACTTTCCAAAATAAGTTAGATTAATTCCCAATTTCGATAAAAGAAGTGCTCATGTCGTCATGTGATATGATTTGACCAGCCATTGCCATTGAATATGTCTGGTCCGGTGCATGCGCTGACATTTCAAGTTACATATATTCATTTCTTGATTGGGTTGAATATTTAAATTTGATGATTTAAGCAGTTAGTTTTGGTTGGGCAGTTAAGAATGTGAAAATAACCTTTAGGTTTCTATATATATATATTTCAAATCGAGCAACGCAGTTGAAGTCAAAAGTAAAATTTCTCTTCAATCTTGATTTTGAACTTGTAAACGGTACGTTAATATTCTAACCTTTAGAGGAATAATGGTGTGTCATCAAGCAGTAGAAATCTGGAAAGTTTCGAATGATGATGTCATGGTTAATTACATTTCTAAACTGAGGATTTTTGGTTGTCTTCGTAGATGATTGCAGTAAATACAGTTTGTTACCAGAAAAGTAAGGTGGTCGGAATCTATTCTCGGTATCATAAACTTGCAACAAGGCAATTTGTCAAGACTTCAAATTAAAGCTATGGGGAGGATATCTTACAGTTAATTCTTACCTGAAACAGTTTAGTATTGCATATACATTGGCATGTAGGAAGCCTAGCTAGGCATATTGTGGACGTTGGATTACCTTTGCATGTGTATGGTAAACTTCCTTTGTCGAGGTGTTTGGATCCGAAGATTAATGTCCATTAATTAAATCTTACAATATCCATAGATTTTATTTTAGAAGTGTACCTTATGTTTTTCTAGGTTTTTCAGGAGAGCATCAACGTTATTACCACTTTGATCCTGACTCCAGGTGAATATAGTTGTGATGGCATATCAGGTATGATGAACACTCTCTTCTTTATCAGAAGAAGGATCAGAATCTATACTTGGCACTTGTCGACTCTCACAGGACCTTGGTTAACTATAAGCAATGCAATCCTAGCTCTATCAATACATCCTCAAGAAGCAACTCTCAAATACCTGATGCATCTACTACCTCTCTTATAAGCAATGGATCAACTAAATCTGATCTATTAGTATGAACAAAATACCATTATGATCCTGAAGATGTTCATCTCCATACACAACTATCTATTCCTCCTACAAGTCACACTTGTGTTCTTAAGGGCCAGCACTAATGTCTTGTCCAATTAGCATATAATGGAATTAAGGTCATTCATAGTGAAGAAGAGAATTACTACTACAGAGCTAGAAAAAACTTCAAATGACAGAGGGTGTGTGTGCTTGAGCTGTATCCTTTTACGCAAAAGCAATGAGGCACAAATATTAACAAGAGGCCCTAGCTAGAGGTTGAAATTTGTGCGTTGATTATTCATGGTACGACTCTAATACCCAGACTACCTAATGCTAATGTCGTAAACAACAATTTGTTGTTTAAAGTCAACCAAGATTTAGATGGAACTGTAAATAGATGCCAAACGAGATTAGTAACCTGAGACTACGCACATTAGGAAGGCATTGATTATTCAACCACTTTCAATCCAATTATGAATACAATTACCATTCTAACTATTCTTTATTTCTCTGTTTGCGAAGAATGAAACATGAAAGTACTAGGACATTTTGAATGCCTTTCTTAATACTTAAAGGATGATAACTTGCTATAACCACAAGGTTCGTGAATTAGAGATGTCCTGATTGTGTGTGGAAACTTTATAAGTCTTGTATGACTTGAATCAAGTATCGAAAGCATGGCCTCACAGGTTTTTTTTTTTTTAAGATAATCATCAAGAATATATTAAAAAGGTTATTAAATTAATAGTCAAAGTAAAATACAGGAAAAAAAAAGAACAAATTTAAAAAAATAAAAACAAAATTGATCTCCTACAAAAAAAAAAAAAAAGTATGGCCTCAAAGGTTTATTTCTTTACTAACAGATAATGACTTCAAATAGTCAAATAATGGCTCATCTTGGAGATGAAGCTATCTACCTACTTGTTTATGTAGATAACAGGGTTTGTAGTTCTTCTTTACTTGATTCAATTGTGAAGAGATTATCAGTAGAGTTAGTCTAAGCTACATGATTAGAGATAGGTTCATTACTTTGAAAATCGAAGTGACTAAACAAGGTAATGTGTTCTTCTTTAATAGCCAGAACACTCATGGAAGAGACAAAACCAATCAAAACCCCTATGTCATCCAATACAAGACTTAGTCTTCATAAAGGTGAACTTATGAAGAATCGATAACCTTACAATCACATGGTTGGCTCTTTCCAATTTACATTGCCGCACAAGACAAGATGTCGCTTTCTCAGTAAATAAACTATGCCAATTCAAGTTAGCTCCAACTTGGTTGGTAGGCTTGCAAGAGGGTTATAAGGTAGATTAAAAAGATTGTGGTTAAAGGCTGATTATTCATTGTCTCACCTGTAAATCAACTATAAGCTGTATTGATGTGGATTTAGCTGTTATTTTATATTGTTAGAGAATAATATAAATTATATATTGGAATCTTATTTAACAGTTTAAGTTTTTGAATTAAATTGATTTTTTAACATGGTATCAGAACATTGATGATTAAGCAGTCATGAGTTTGAATCTCATCATCCTTATTTATTTAATAAAAATTAAACACAAAATAGTGTAAGACTGTGCAAGTTTTAAGTTCAAAGAGTTTTTACTTAAAAAGATGTGTTAGAGAATAATATAAATCATATCTTGAAACTTCACCTAACAATTTAAATTTTTAGATTGAATTTGTTAGAGAATAATATAAATTATATCTTGGGACCTCACCTAACAGTTTAAACTATTTGGTTGAGATGGTTCCTTGATATGGTATCACAGCCTTGATGACCAAACGGTCATGAGTTTGAATCTCACCATCCTTATTTATTTGATAAAAATTAAGCACAATGTAATGTGGACCTATGCAAGTTTCAATTAAACTCAAATGGCTTTCACTTGAGAGGGTGTGTTAAAGAATAATATAAATCATATCTTGGAACCTCACCAAACAATTTAAATTATTAAGTTGAGATGATTCTTTGATAGAATTGGTTCTTTAACAAAGATAATATAAGGTCTAGTGGAGGAAATCCGATTTCATCTCATGGTCCGCTAAGAGCCAACCCATTATTGCTAGAAGTTCTTCATCTTGCTTCGTTTTCCATACAGTACTGAAGTCTCTCTTTGTCAAAGAACCATCTCAACCCAATAGCTTAAGCTGTTAGGTGAGGTCCCAGGATATGATTTATATTATTCTCTAACACACCCCCTCAAGTGAAAGCCTTTTGGGCTTGAAACTTGCACAGACCCACATTACCTTGTGCTTAATTTTTATCAAATAAATGGGGATGGTGAGATTCGAACTCGAGACCACTTTGTCATTAAAGCTCTGATACCATGTCAAAGAACCATCTCAACCCAATAGTTTAAGCTGTTAGGTGAGATCTCAAGATATGATTTATATTATTCTCTAACACTCTCTAAGTTTTTGTTTCAATAAATCTGGTCGATCTTAAAATCATTGGAAAGAAATGAACCATAGGTCTCTTGTAATCATTATTATTAGACCTTATTGTATGGAAACTAAACATCTCAGCTTCTTTTATCCGTTCCTTTGTAAGTAAATTTATTTAGCTAATAGATTTAAGTTTAATTGATATCAGTATCTTTTCTATCCTAAAAAGTTTTGAATCCAAATTTCTCTTTTATATAAAAAAATATTTTCCTGATCAAAACAAAAAAAAAAAACATTTCAAGTACCAATTCCAATTGTTTGTAGATACTATAATAAAGAACATACATAACTAAACGATGAAAAATATAAAAACAAAATATCGAGTCCGCGTAAAGAATCGAATATCCCAGATAATTGATAAATGCATCTGTTAATGGCAAGACTTTGAACAGCAAGTCAATATGCATGATCGAGAATCCTTCAAACGTTGCAGGATGAAGTTAGGCAGTCGGTGTTTGCTAACGGATGACTAGAGGTGTGGACTTGCCGCATGGTGTGCTGAAGATGCTCTGCAAGGGAATAGAGGAAGACTTTGAGCAGGAAGTCAATATCATAAAGCTGGAAATGGCAGTTGACGAACATGCACTTCAGAGGTTGAGCCCCTCTGATAGTGAATCCCACTTTCTTAAATGCTACAGAAGTCTAACGTTTACATTGATACCACCCACTACTGAGTTATGGCCATAAATCAAAAATGAATGGTTTGAATTCAAATGAATTCTTCATGATAACGTATTTTTTGTGGATCTACTTTTTGGAAGAAAATGACCTATTTAAAATCTAATTATAAATAAATTCTTCTAGTGAGGAGCACATCGCCCAAGAACATCCAACATTTAATAACAAACGAAAAACATTGATTCTTTTTGTCATTTCAAGCAGAGAGATGCACTTTTTTTTCCCTTTCAAATACACTAATCTTGAGGTCACGGGTTGCATTAGTCTAAATGAGTTTCATCATGGCAATATTCACCGTCTTTTGAATGTGCTTACGAACGTGGATTTGGTAATTAAGCATATTGGCTTCTGTATACCGTCATCAACTTGAGTTTTTTAAGCTCCAATCAAAATGAAATTCCATCATTGGTAAGTTGCAGGGTTCTCCATATCATTTCTCATTAAGCGTCTGACCATAAATCATTGACCAGTAATGTGGTTGTTGATGTTTCGATGAGTGTTGACATGGTAATAATAACACAACACGATTCGCTGTAGTTTGCTTCTGGGTTTCTTCCCTTGCCTTACCATTTCTTTTCAACATAATTGTCTTGCCTTGCTCCTTCGGCAAGCCACTCTCATCATGGCTTTGCTTCATCATCTTATTTGAAAGAATAATCGATTATTATAAAATAAAATACAACACGGTTTTAAAGACTTCGCATTAGGTTGGGCTAGCTGCCTAAATATTCTGGATAGGTTGCTAGAGTATTGGGTAAGGTTTTTTTTTGTTTTTTGTTTTTTTAATCTCAAAAATGGATGCTTTGGAATTTGGATTGTGTTTATGCAATTAAAATTTACACACATAAAACCATAAAGAACTTATAAAACTAAGAAGTAAGAGTTATCCGAATATATAATAAGAAAACATCAATTTTAGCAAAAAGAAACTAGCAAAAGGTCAGTTCTTGATTGCACCAAGAAACCTAAGTTATTGCTTTTTAATAAAAAGAAAAAAAATAGACAAATCCATAAATAGCAAAAACTAATTCATATTTACTCCTCCTTGAATATGTTTGAATAAAAAAATTTAGAAGAAAGAAAGTGGGATGAATCCAATTAAATGTTTTTTATTTATTTGGGGGTGTAAAAATGGAATAGAATGAAAATGAGGCCAAGCTTTCTCTTTTAACTTGAGAAAGCCGGCCAATTTCTATATATAATTTTAAGAAACGATGCACAAAGAGTTTAATTTAAATAATTAAATTCTTACTCTTACTTTTAATTCTATATTTAAAAATCTTAAAGAGCAACACAGAGTGATTCTCTTAAAAATATTTTCCTTTCCTTTCATTTCTAAGCAGTGTGAAAAGGATTACTCATTTTCATCTCATTTTCCTCATTTCCAATTGAATATGAACACAGACAATTACACTCCCACATCCCATTTCTTTCCCTCTATTGATTTTTCTTTCATTTCCTTCTACTCATCCACACATATTTTCAGAATTCTAAAGAGTGTTTGAACCACCGGTATCCGTAGGTTTATCTAGCCAAACCCAAGAGATTTGAATGAATCTATGATTCAACTTTTGTTGATTCAGACCTGCCGAAGAGCTTTGCAATTGCCACCTTGTTCTTTTCTTTTGTATGGGATTCAAGTAATTTATGGAGGCCTGGTTTCTTTGTGGCCTTGGTATGTTCTACTAGAGGTGTGAGTTAAAGTTGTTAGAGCCTGTAAATTTTTATGTTGTAAAAATATTTTTTTAAAGAATTAGTTTTTTATTTTAAATTAAATTTTTTAGTGTTCTTAAATCGTTTTAATATATTGATATTAAAAATAATTTTTTTTAAAATATGTTATTTTAATATATCTTTTAATACAAAATATTTTAAAAAACCATCGTTTAAATATATTTTTAAACCCTCCTAAATCTACTTGTTGCCGTTAATTGGTCGTGTGGGCTGGATCACTTTAAACATGTAGTTTGCCAAGTTTTTTTTATCTGTTCTCAACACAGGCCTCATTGTGCAGCAAAAACCTCCCGCAGGCTGAAAATGGGTTTTAAGCAAAAGCAAGGAAGTTTTATCATATCCTCGAAAGACCAATGAGTTGCCTTTCTAATTTTCTGGCAAAAACTTCGTATATTTCATTGGATTTCCTATTTTATTCTACTTATATACTCAAGGAAGTTATCATTCAAGTGAATTCTCTTTCATTTTTCTTTCTTTAATTCTTTTCTCAATGAATCTCTTACGAAGTTTTTTACTACTTTTTTATTTTTATTTTCTAACCCTAATGATAACAAGTCATATCATTTTGTGATTTGGACCTAGGGCCAAGTTTTATAACCGAAAAAAAATATATTTATTATTGTATAATTTTATTCCAGTTAGTTATAATTTTGAGAAAAGAATGATAATAAAACTCTGTATTAAAAAAAAAGAGATTTATATATATATGAAGAATTAAATCTTCTACTTTTAATACAATTAATATATTAAAATACACAGATAAAAAAAACTTAAATACACGTGACTTTACATCACCGGATATTAAAATATTGTATAAATATAGCAATCATTGATTGATATTATCATCGAAAGTTTGGGCGAAAAAATTAAATATAAGCTGTCCGTATACAATCTACTAAAGCATATGGTTCCGTTTTATGTATATATCTTATACCAATTATTTAAAAAATTTAATCTATTTTTCGTCTAAAAAGTGAATAATTAAAATTAAACATTTGTACAAAAAAATCTTTGATGAGCTTCTAATATATATCAAAATAGATATCATTATCTCATTACCATCATTGTTATTAACATTCTAAAAAGTAAATTTCTTTTATATAAAAAAATATTAATTAAAAAATATATATATATTTCAATCTAATCCAGAGCGTCACAAAGAAAATAAAAAAATCCAAGGGGAAGAAACGACCTAAGCAAGCCTACGTATGCTTGTCGGCATGCAATCCATGCATTAGACCATGATAATTTTTAAAGAAACCTGAAAAAAAAATATAGAATACAAATAAAAAATATCAATATCACTCGAGTCAACCTTTCGCACTTATTATCTCGATCATAAGTCTGATGCAACCTACTGGTGATAACCACGACTCTCAATTCACAATTAACTCGATATTAGATGATAAAATAAAATAAAAATTTGATAAAAATCCCTAAAAATATAGTAATATAAAATAATAAGGACCAAATGTTAAACAAAAAATCAGGGTGAAAAAAAATTTGATTGATCCATGGGTGAAATTTAAAGAAAAAAACATTTTATAAAAGAAATCAAGTTAAAAATCTAAAATCAAAAGAAAGAAGATCAAATTTAAAACCAAAACAAAATAAGAGGAAAAATAATATTTCAATGTTAGAGAATGAAAAAAAAAATCAATTTGATAAAAGCCCCCCTAAAAAAAAGTAATAGAAAAGAATAAAAACTAAATGCTAAACAAAAAAAATAAGGGGGTAAATAACATTCACTAATTTTAAGGGTGAAATTAAAAAAAAAATCAAACATTTCACAAAAAAGCTCTGAACAAAAACCTAAAATCAAAAGAAAGATAAGAAAATTTAAAATCAAAACAAAATAAGAGGAAAATTAACATTTCAATGTTAGGGGATTGAATTAGAAAAAAAAAATAAAAAAAATGATAAAAGGCCTCAAAACAGTAGTAATATAAAAGAATGAAGACCAAATTCTAAACAAAAAAAAATAAGGGGAGAATTAACATTAATTGATTCAAGGGTAAAATTGAAAAAAACCAAATATTTGACCAAAAATATCAAAACAAAAACCCGAAAAAAAAAAAAAAACAAGATCAAACATGAAGCCAAAACAAAATAAAAGGAAGAATAACATTTTAATCAAGGGTAAAATAAAAAAGAAATTTAAAGTTCACAAAAGAAATTAAGACAAAAATCATACAATTATAAGCAAGAGGACAGAATCAAATATCAAGATAACATAAAAGGACAACATAGATTTTCTGATTGAACAACACATTTTCCAAGGTAGAGAGAGAGGAAAAGAGAAAACGTTGTCGGAGCCAAACATCCCACTAGACCATCACACGCACCACCTCATTTGGTAGAGAATGTCGTGATCTTTCTAATGTCGTTGCGGATGGGCAATTTTCACCACCTCAATCCTCTACATGCGCCGTTTGAAACGTGCAGAGTGGCTTAACATGTTAGCGCGTGAACAGAACACGCCAACAAACTTTCTTTTTAAAATATTATTTAAAAAAAGTATTAAATTATCCCTATCTTGACTATATATATAATTACAAAAATATTGAAATATGAATAAGCTCTTAGACCCTGGTTTAAGACTTTTTTTTATTGAAAGGGTAACCAAGTAAATTTATTATTTATTTTCTAAGCAAAAGACTAACTTGACCATGTCTTGACCCGATAATTGCAAAAAGATCAAAAGAAAAAATTAATAAGCCCTTAGATCCCAGTTAAAATATGTTTGTTTCAAGGGGCAATAAAGTAAATTTAATGGGTTCTTTTATTATGAAATCAAAAGGAAGGAAAATAAAATAAATAAGTTGCCCGACAACTTTAGGTTACTGGCTTGCGACCACTTATTGCAAGTGGATGGGGATAATTAATACTTGTTTAGATTTAGATGGGGAAATATGAGCTGCATGCATCTTTAGGTTTTTTTTATGGACAGGATGCTCCTTCTTTTCTTGTGTCTGCTCTCTGATTTTCCAGATTTGAATTTTCATATGTTTCACATGAATTTACGGAAAAACCTTCGTTGAATTTATCAGACATACACAGGATGAGAACACAATTACAATATATATATATATATATATATATTGTTGGATTAAAAATCCTTTCCTTCGAAAGATACCAGTACAGATGAGAAAGCAGCAAGGTTCGACAAACCGAAACAACAGGCTTCACTCGACAAGGTAGACATCCATGATTTCAGTATCGAAAAGGGTTTATTTAAGAGAGATTCACAGGGGTGGTGTAGTGAAAGAGCCGCTGACCAAACCCATGGCAATGTACCTGTAAGCAGCTTCTGTCAAGTGAATTCCATCCCAATTTGCGTGGCTGGAAGGATTGCTACATGTTCTTGAGCCTATGTGCCCGCACCTTGCCGAGTTATTGAAATTGTATGGTCCACCCCCTCCACAACAAGCCGTCAGAGTTCCACCTGTAAATCCTGCATGTTATAATAAACTTTCTTAATTTGTGATGTTGGAGATACGAAAATGTAGGTAGGTAATGTATTAATTGTTCTTTTTCCAGAGGCGATTATTATCGGAGGAGATAGAATCAAGGGTCGAAATAAAATATATATATATATAGCATCAGATTATTGAAACATTATCAATTTTACACCAAAACTATTCTTTCACATTAGTTTTATTGTTAAGTTATTTTGATTTCTTAATTAAGGACTTTTATTGGAATACTTAACGTTACGTTTTCTATAAAATAAAGTTGTTTTTATAAAAAAAACTTATTTAATAGTAACATTCAAACTACCTATATAATTGGGTGGTCCAATAAATACATCTGGTGGTACAGGTACGTGGGCTCTTCTTTCTTGTGATACATGATGTAATCTAATAAATATTCTGACATGAAAGCTGGTCTTTTAAAAGCATGTTGAGAAATATAATAGAAATTATTTTTAAAATTTTAAAATATATTAAATTAATATTTTTTTATTTTTTAAAATTTATTTTTATATTAACATATTAAAACAATTCAAAAGCAAAAAAAAAAATTAATTTTAAACAAAAAAAACTTAAATTTTTTTTTTAAAATACTTGGATGTTACTCCCAACCGTACTCTAAATATCTTTATCTTGAAAATCTAGAAAGTTTTAGTTACTGGTTTGTATATTTAGAATTTAATTTTTTAATTATTATAGATAATATTAAATTTTTAACAAATCAATATAGGACTTATTGATACTATTTTTGATTTATTTTGTCAGTTTTTTTATATATCTCAGTATAAGTTTTTTTATTTTTTTTTATTATTATCTAAATAACTATTTTTTTAATAATAAAAAAAAAACATAGGGTGTAATGGTCTTTTGCTTGCTAGTACTCACAAATAGTTCAAAAGACTTACCATGATGTTGTGGCGCGTGGTAGAAACGCTTGGCTGCACCATAGTAGTCAGCATATATTATCCTAGCATGTGGGTATTTTTGTCTCAGCATCTGCAGGGCTGTTTTGAGTTGATTGTTATGGTACTTGGAGAAGGCATTGTAAGCTTTCAAACACCCATTCCGATCATAGTCTGTTCTGTTAGGACTTCCGAACAGGGTCAGATACACTGCCGAGCATCCAATCGGCAAATTCCCCGGCACCAACAATTCCACAGCCCCTTCTTCTATCAAAAACTAACACAATATCCCACATATATAAAAATATAAGAGAGAAATTTACTTTTAGAAGTAACCAAAAAAAAATATAGCGATTATGTTTTTTTCCTTCTTTTTTTTTGTAGGTGTTTTTCTTTATCAGTCTTGATGTAATTAATGCGATGTAACTTACACTGGTAGCCTTAGCAAGTGCTTCAACAACAAGAGGCACAGAAGCTCTCAATTGTTTAATGCTTCCACCAGCAAAGTAGGCATAATTATAGTCGTTTCCTCCAATCTCTCCCACAAGAAATAACGATTTTTTGAAGTAATTATCACATTCTGGTGAAAAGAAAGTGGCAAAAAGAGAAGCATGTGGTAAGGTAAACACAAATATGAGTGTGTGTTATGAATTTTTGTCACTCTCACCTTGTTTGCTGGTACAAAGAGAGGACTTCAACTGTTTGAACCATCCAAGCTGAACACTCAATGAATCGTTTGTCCACATAATTTTTCCAATACGTTGGTCGTAAAAGAATTTAGCATCAAGAGCAGTAGCTCCAGCAACAGCGAAATTTACTCCATGAAAGGAATGCAGCTGATCTTTGCCGAGTGCTAGATAGGGTGGCAAGTGTGGCAACCCAGATGCCTCAGCTACATTTCAACGATCACACAACAACAACAGCAAAAAAAGGTTCTGTAAACGTGTTGATCATTCAGTTAATTTAAGTACTCAAAGTAATAAAACGGAAGAGATGGCATTTAAATATATGTACAGATGAAGTCAACAACTAGACGTCCATCGGAGCACCGGCCGGTTGCGTGTCGAAAGAAGGTTTCACCATAAGGGAGCTTTGCAATCACAGGAAATGCCATAGCACCGGAAAGAAGGAAATTTCCAGTGTCACTAAGAGAGTCACCAAAGTTGAAAATTGAGTCATACTGCAATGGAGTTGTCGAAACTATATCGACATTGAAACCAAAAATGAGGCAAAAGGAAAGAATTAGGGTGATCAACATCTTCATGATCAGTGAAAAATGATGGGATTAATTAGGTTGCAAGAGGTTTTACAAATTAAACGTCCTAGTACTCTTAAGTTCTTGTTATGATTTATATATAGGAAAGCTATCTTCTGGCCTTCGGTTTCCACACAAGTGTCTTTATTATTGGCAACTTCCACCAGATTTTGCATCTCATTTATTATTATGGTTTGCCTGGATCCTTCCCGACCCAGTGATCTCACTCAATATTCTTTTATATTTTATGCCGTTACCCAATACAAGTCACTTTTGAGAAATTTATTACTCAGCATCCTAGTTAATAAGAACTATAAAAAGATGTGAATTCAACATTCACCTCCTCATGGTTTGATAAAACAGCTTTTTGGTTTCTATTCTCTTGTTTTTGACTTTTTTTTTTTTTCATTTCATCTATTAGTATTAGTATTAGTATTGATAATTTATTTTTATTTACTTTTTTTTTATTGAGCTTTATAATTTATAACTTTTCTTTTTTCAATGAAGTCCTTAATTGAGATTTTGATTTTAAGAATCAATTCAATTGCATCCCTATCAAACTCAAATACTAGCCCTAAAGTTAGCCGACTTTTTTATTTTGATCCTTGATTTTGAATTTGTGCATTTTGCCCTTCAATAATCAACAAACTTTCAATTTTTTCAATTTGACCCCTGATTCGGTCATTTCCAGCCCCTATATTCTCGTGCATTTTCTAGTTTGGTCCTTGGTTTTGGATTTCTTTGAGCAAGTGCCTAATTGATCATCAAACTTCAATATTTATGCAATTAAGCCCCTAATTTGACCAACTTAACTCTTACAAATTGTAATTCGAATCCTAAACTTTAATTTTTTTTCCAATTAAAGTCTAAATTGACTTTAAAAAATCAATTTTCTTGCAATTAAACCCTTCATAAATTTTGTCATAACCCATTTTTGGGTTATTCCCCAAATTCACGTTTTCTCTTCTAAAAATAAAAAAAAAAATCGGACTAAAAACAAAAAAATCCAAAAAAATAATAACAGTGAGAAGAGGATGTCGAAGTGCCTAGAAAATGGCTAGAAGTTGGTTGAGGAGGCTAAAAAATTCAAAGATTAAAATTTGACAGTATATTATTATAGATGGAGAGCCTTGTTGACAAGAAAAATTCAAATTGAAGAAGAAATGTCCAAAACAAATATTTATAGACTCAATTAAATTTTATTGGAGGTTTAATTGAATTTATAGAGGGTTTGATTGCAAGAAAATTGGAAGAAATTAAAGTTTTGGGGTCAAATTAGAATTTTTGAGAGTTGATTTGGTCAAATCATGGGCTTAATTGCATAAATATTGAAGTTTGATGGTCAATTAAGGACTTAATTGAATAAATTCAGAACCAGGGACCAAAGGGAAAAGGACGCTGAAATATGGGGTTTGAGTTGAAGTTCGTCAGGTGTGAAATTGAACAAAATTGAAAGTTTGAGGCCAATCAGGGTGTAATTAGAGATAAATCACAAATTAAAGGACTAAAACGTAATTGGCATAAAAATTACCATTCATCTTCTTCTTCAGCGAGGCTGGTTGAGTGGTTACCTTTCCAAGGCATTTGACACCTCGTTTCTTCACCAAATTGGATAAAACGTACACGTAACTGATCCCGTGACACCTGACTACACCCTTGTGCAAGCCATTTGGGCTAACCGAGGCCTAAGAAGTGGTGGCACCGCCCCAAAGTGGCCAACCCGACCAACGATTTTTCCTACACAAAACTGACAGTTCATCATTGCTACTTTGAACCAATGGTTGAGATGTTTTCGGGTCAAACCAAAGGCCGAGATTTGGCACCAGAAGAGAAAAGGTGTCCTTCTTCCATCGCCTATAAATAGATTTGATTTTCATGGTCCATAGGTGGAGAGAATTGGGTCCAAACGACAAAAAACCAGCCTCCCCCCTCATTTCTGCTACCAGCCGAACTTCTCTCCTCTCTCTCTCTTTCTCCACCGCGGCCTTCAGCCGCCAAAACCTTCACCACTTTCTGCCACCACAGCAACACCACCGAGAACCGCCACCAGCATCACCGTGATCCGCCAGCATCGCCATTGCTAGAGAACCAAAGGAGAAGAACATAAAAACAAAGGAGCCGAGAAAACCGAAAGCAGCAGGGAAGAAGGAAAAAAACAGAAACCAGCAGTAACCACTGTCTGCCACCACAGCCACACCACCGAGAACAGCCACCAGCATCACCAAGAGCCACTAGCGCCACTAGGTCAGCTTCCTTCTTCTTCTTCTTCTTCTTCTTCTTCTTCTTCTTCTTCTTCTTCTTCTCTAGCCGCGTCCTCCACTGTTTTGCATGAACAGTGGAGAGTGAATTAATTCACTCTCCACTGCACACTGCTGGCCCAGACCAAAATTTGTTGGGCCAGGTCCGGCCGAGGCCAAAAATTCCAAGAAATTTCCTTTTGAAAAATTTTGTGATTTTCCTGCATATATTTTTATCAATTTTGCTTAATATTGGTTTGTATTTTTATACCGTAAAGATACAAATCTGGTACTAAAATACCCTGTTTTCATCAAAACATTGCAAAAAATTATAAAACAAAAAAATTTTTTTGTTCTCATGCATATGTCCAAGTCTCTCAAAGATTAAAAAAAAATAGTTTCTTTTATATAAACATTAGAACGGATAGGCTTTTACCCGATAAAATAACGATCTTCTTACGGAGAAGGACTTTTCTTAAACCTTAAATACACCAACAATTAGAAAACATGACAAGACCTTAGTTTTTTATCAGACAATTAAACAATGCAGCTTACCTTAGGTAGGGTGTATTTGGGGTGCTCATACCTTCCCTTTACGCAACCAGTCCCCATACTCGATCTCTGAAACCAATTAGGATTCGTAGTAATCAAAATACTAGGTGACAACTTCCTTTTCCGCTTTCCACTGATAAAAGACAAGAATTCCTTGTCTCCCCATATTTCATGTATTTTCTAGATAGATACACATGATGAAACGGAATTTCACCGCGACGCTGCACACGTGCGACAAATTCAATTAAACTTTCAACAAAATTCGATTCGGTCCTTAAACATTCAATTTTGAATTTCTCTTCCTTGTATTGAATTTTCTTTGTCAACAGAGCTTTTATCAGTCGAAAATATATTATTAACTTTCAATGTTTGTATTTTTTAACCTTTTCAACCAATTTTTAATAATTTTTTGGGAGCTCTGGTATCCTCTTTTCACTGATATTTTGTTTCTTCTGACAATTTTTAATTGCTCATCAAACTTCAATATTTATACAAATAAGCCCATGATTTGACCAAATTAACCCTTACAAATTGTAATTCGACCCCTAAACTTTAATTTCTTCCAATTAAAGCTCAAATTGACTTAAAAAAATCAATTTTCTTGCAATTAAACCCTTCATAAATTCAATTAAACTTTCAACAAAATCTGATTGGGTCCGTAAACATCCAATTTTGAATTTCTCTTTCTTATATTGAATTTTCTTTGCCAACAAGACTTTCATCAGTCAAAAATATATTATCAACTTTCAATCTTTGTATTTTTGAACATCCTCAACCAATCTTTAACTATTTTTTAGGCCCTCTGGTATCCTTCTCACTTATATATTTTTTTGTTTTCCTAACATTTTTTTTATTTTTTCTCTTTTTTTTGGTATTTTCTCTTTTGCTCTCTCTTTTGTGTGGGGATCCAAGTAACAACATCATAGATAATTAAACAAATTTTATTTTTATAACCCTTCTATGTTGTGTCATTGGAAATTATTAGTGAGATTGACAGGTTTGTTGAAAACCCCCATTCGGCTACATTGCATTAAAATCTCAAAAGATCTAATATTTAGATTTGACATAATATAAATGGAGAAGAGCTTCCGAGCAATAATTTTTTCTTTCTTGTCAATTTTGGGTTTTAAACGTCCAAACAAAGCAAATATGAAGAATTAATCCCCTTTTAATTCCAAATCCACATCAAAAACTTGACTTGAGATCAAAACACCAATAAGACTAGAAAATAATAGGCAAATAATGATCTATAATAAATGAACCTAGATTAGAAACATAGAAGGGTAACCTTGCTTGGAATGGGAAGTTTTTATTTTACATTTATCTCCTTAAATATAACCACTAACAAGAAAACAAATAAGATCATGAATGAAAAAGATCATACTTTATTAATTGTTGATATTAATTTACATTTCATTGTGATTTAAATTACAGAAAGCTTTGAAAGATGGATAGGAATTTGAGCCCTCTATTATAGATTCAAAAATTAATTTATAAGTTGCTTCCGTATAGTGTATACCATCCCAGTTCACAAATGAGGTAGGATCATCACAAACACTCACAAGTGGGTTGCCACATTTAACTAATGAATTGTAGTTGTACATTCCTCCCCAGCCACAACATGATTTGAGAACGCCTCCCGTAAATCCTAAAATTAAAAAAATATATATAATCAAGACATTATAACATAACTATATGGTCCTAAATATAGCAATTAACATATAGAAAACAAAAAATTGAACATACCGAATCGATTTGGTGAGTGATAAAAAGGCATTGCTGCATTATAATAATCTGCATAAATGATTTTGGCATGAGGATGAAGCTTTTGGATACGCTTTAGTTCTTTAATTAGTTGTTCATTGTGTTCTTGAGCGAATTTGTTGAGCCAGTTGAGACATCCAGTAAGATGATCATAGTCTTTTTTATCTGAACCCTCGAATAATGTTAGATAAGATGGGGAGCAACCGATCGGGAGATTTCCAGGAACCAATATTGTTATTGCCCCTAGTTGAATTAGCTCCTGCATTGCATGGGTTAGAAATCACATGTTCAATGAAAAGATAAAGACTCTTGTACTATGTAGGTGTGCAATTTGATATCATCTTAACTATATTTATTTCTCTAATTAACGAATATAAATGATGCATCAAAGAATATAATAAAATTCTTTTGTAAAGTAATTTAAAAAAAATAACAATATCATATATGACGACTAGGCTATATAATTTACTATTAAACGAAGTTCTTACCTTGATGGCTAGACCTATGGTGTTAATAACATAAGGTACAAGATCTTGAATAGTCTCAAAGTTAATTCCTTCGAAGAATGGATGGTTGTAATCATTTCCTCCGATCTCTCCTAAAAGAATGAGGGACTCGCCAAGTAGCTTCTTGCAGTCTACAAATCATACAAAGTTTTTGTTTTTTCAATTTAGACTTTGGTTATCACAAAAATGCTTATTTTTAACAATATTGTAAATTAAATTACATATATAGTTCAATTATTAAAATATTGTGAATGAATCATCTAGTACAATTGAATGAAATTAAATTCAATTATAAAATTAATTAGTATTAAAGAAATGCCGCCAATATATTTTAAATGAAATTTTAACTGAGAAATTCAAACTGTAACTAGTGATATAACTAGTGATATACTATAAGTTAAGCTTGACTCATTAATTAATACGCCAAAAATTAAACCTACATTGATGGTTGGCATTGCTTATCTAGACATAAAAAAAAGTTAAGGCAGCATAAGTGTTTCCAAATAAGTACAAAAAAAAAAACTGAGACTCAAGTTATTCATTCAACTAGGTTTCATATGGATCATTTCAATAATATATATATAAAAAAAACAACTCTAATTTAATAATATGAAAATTCATTCAAACCTGAGCAAATTTTATAAGCATGTGCTAATTTTTTAAATTCAAAATCCGTGAAATTTTATACTCGAATTCAATAAAGAAACTCAACTCCCAACTAATTTAACATTAAAAAATAAAATCAGAAATAAAATTCTAGACTCGGGTCATTAAGTCAACTAGTTTAATAAGCTCAATTATTTTAATGTTATGAAAAAAAAAGGCAACTATAATTTATTAATATGAAAAACTAAGCAAATTTGACCAAATCTTCTATATATATAGTTTAATTTTTTAAATTCACAATACGTGAAATTGTATATTAGATTCAATAAAGAAGCATAATTTCTAATAAATTTAATGTTGAAAGATGAAATTGAAATATATATTCAAAAAATTTACAAAAAAAAAACAATCAAAAGAATAAAGATAAAACTTAATAAAAAGAAGAAGGATGCAGGATGAAATTGCAACAAAAAAACCAATTTGAAAAATCACTTAAAAAAAAAAAAAAAAGAATAGGAATTAAATCTGAGATGTAAAAAAATTAGAGAATGAAATTGAAAATAATTTCCTATTTGAAATAATAAATTGAAATAAAAATTTTTTAATTAAAATAAGAGGGACAAAATCTCAAGAACAAAATAAATTGAAGACTTGTTGTGATATTTTCAGGGCATTGCGTTAATTGAGGTGGAGAGAGGAGCAAAAGGAAAAAAAAAAAAAAAAGATTTCAATTGGCGCCAAACTACCCATACAGATAGCGACTGCCAAGACAAATAAGAAAACAATCTAAAAAGTTTTTTTTTTTTTTATCATCATCACCATCATCATCATCATCTATCAATTTTCTCCTCACATTACATTTACATGAAAATTATGAAAACACTAAGATGAAAGTACCAATAAGACAAAAAAATCGAAGAGTTATACAGTAATTATGCTTAAAAAAGTAAAAGTCCAACGAGCTCTTAGACTAAGTAAACAAACCTTTTTTTTTTAAGAACATTTAAGTAATTTCAATGTGCTAAAAAGTAAGAAACGACCAAGCCACACCCAATTAAAACAATACTATATGGAAAAGACTTAATTACCTCTTGTCACTCCACTATTTTAATAAATAGTGATTTCTCTTTGGTCCTACATGATGTAGTTTCTCTTAATTAATTAATAAGTCATAAGAATTTAATGATTTTTTATTGGAGGTTTCTCTCGATGAAGGCAGGTATAAAGAATTGAAAACTGTTCTATTATAAATTTATAATAAAGGTGAACATAGAGGTTAAGTTGGACCCCCAAAAATGAAAATATTAATGGATATGATAATAAGGATTCAGATCAAAAGAATAGAAAACATCAGGGACTAAAGTGATAAAACATTTTCATTGTGATGAAATCGAGATATCTAGTTTGACAATACTGAGCATCTGAAGGGTAGCTTTTACCCATTAGTTAAATCTCCTCTAATTACTCATTGAATGGGTTTAATGTCATAAGAGTAACGAATAAAACTGGTAGTATAATATATCTACCTGTAATTTGAAATGGCAGGCCTACCTGAAGGCGTGGAGCAGAGAGACGGCAATAATTCTTTGAACAAACCCAGCTGAACAACCAAAGAAATATTGGTCACAAGCTTCGCGAGTCCCTTTTCTTGAAGAAAGGCAGCATCAAGCGCCGTAGCACCCGCCACGGCAAAATTGACACCGGCCTCTTTGAAACTTTCCATGCTTCCTCCAAAATATGGTGGCACAAATGGAAGACCAAGATATTCAGCTACGTGAAGAAACACAACAACTACAAAAGTCAATTGTTTTTTTTTAAAAAATAAAAAGTATACATCCATGTAATTAGCTCTGTGTGTGTACCAATGAAATCTATGACGAGACGACCATCGGAGCAACGTCCGGTAGGGTGGTGAAAAAAGGTTTCTCCATAAGGAAGAAAGGAATAGTGGGGAAGATTATCCGGCGGTGACAAGTTCCTTGAGTTTCCAGTATCGGCAAGTGAATCGCCAAAGCTAAAGATTGATGTGTAGCATCCAGTTGTACATGAGACGGTGGATAAGATAAGAACGTTGAACAAAAACATATTCCATAGGAAGTGAGAAGAATATGGAGCCATAGAGAACTGAATCAATATGTTTGAGAAAGAAAGCTTCACAAGATGTTTATTTTTATCGTTTGGTGACACTGTCTCATTTTCTTGAGGAAGGATTAGGACATCAATAAATTAGGTGAGAATTTGATTGATTAAAGTACTAACATCATTTTTCACGCGACAAAGACCGACTTCTCGCTGTTCCCTATCCATTATGACGTAGCTCTCTATTTTTTTTTAATTTTTTGGCATAATTATTTATGTTATAATATTTATTTAATTGATAAGCTTTACACGTATTTGTTTGGATTTGTTTAGTATAAGGATTACTTAAACATATTTTTAATAAAAAAATCATAATAATTTTAATTCTAAAATTAATATACATAGAGATAGAGATATTGCTTATATTTTATGTCTTCTCTTTATTTATCTAATCTCCGCACTTGGGAACCTTAGCTTTTCGAATTAGAATACGTTGGTTTGTTGATGAATGAAGATGTAGCAAATTAAAAAAAAAAAAAACTAAAAGAGAAGGAGAAAACATAGTTCTTTTGGACACAATTTACTGTGGATAAAAATGGTATTTTCTTCTTCTTGGCCTTAAAAAAAACTCTTTGGCAAATATTTAAGGGTAAAATAGTTTTTGTATCAGAATAATTTTGGTGTTCTAAAATTGAGTGGGGACATGACTGGTATTTTGTGTTTTAAGTGTACTGTAAATCTACATCACTACCCTTAAAAAATATAATCTTTTTAGCTTCTATTAAGGGTTGTTTTTGTATTTTCATAGAAAGAAATGTATGGTAAAATAACTTATCTACCCTTAGAATAAATAAAAAACTAACTGATAATGAGGGTCTTTTTGTAATTTTAATTTTTGTTGCACAGTAAAAACACCTTGGCGCTCTTGAAGTCAAATAATTTAACCCTTAGGTTAAAGGGTACTTGTTTTATTTTTTTCTGTTTTTTTGTGATTAATGACTTGGGGTGGGTTCATTTAAGTATTTTAATAAATAAAAAATTTTAAAAATATCCTGACGCGCGTGGCTAATTTAGAAGGCTAAAATTATCATTATGGGGTTGCTTTTAATGTGTCTCAATGAGTTCTCCATGAAAAAGCAGCGTGTACATAGATAAGTTTGTCACTAGTGGTTTTTTTTTTCTTGTCCTTTCTTCCCTCTCTCTTCTTCGGTCTTTACACCTGCCCTATAATTTTTTAAATCGGCCATTAAACTTATCTTTTTTTTTTAAGTCCATGTTCTTTTGGTTATTGTTTATTTTATTTTAAATAATTTATGAGATTGAAATTTTATTTATGATATTCTTTTAATTTCTATTATAATTAAAATATGAGATAATTTTCTTATTTGATTTATTTTTATTTCACCATCCACTATTTTCTTTCTATTAGATTTCATCTTTATTTTTTTTATTATTGTTTTTTTTATTTTCAAAGTTTTTTGATTGTTTTTGTTTACTCAATTTCAACTTTTAAATTGTTTGGATTTTAGCTTCTTGATTAAGCATGTGTCGAGGATTTCACGGGTTACAAGTTTTGAAAATTAACCCAGCTTTAAGGGGTTTGTTCGGGATTTAGTTATTTTATTTTATATTTTTTAAAGCTAATATTTTTTTAGTTTTATCATTTGATATTTATTTAATTAGAGATTGAACTCTATTTTTTTTCAACTTTCAGTATCCTTTGTTTTATCCTTTATTTTTTTATTTGATTGGATTCTCTCAAGTCTTTTTGTTTATTTTTTATTAAGTTTATTTTTATATATAAATTTTATTTTTAAGTTAAATAGAATTGATTGGTTGAATATAGACGGATAAAGTACTATAAAAGTTCAGAATTATTTTGTAATTATCCAAAAATAAATCATATCATGTTGTGCAATATATATTCCAGAACTTTTTTTTTAATTATATATTATATATATGAAATTAACTCACTCATTCAATCATATTCATAAGAAAAAAACTTGTTCAATCACTCAATATACATAATACTAATGCAATTCCAATCTGTTCATCCATCGTGTTGGGAAAACTTGGATGCTCTCATCAATTCACGTACTGAGATAGTGAGATGGCAATTTTAGAGAATATAGAGTAATTAGTAGTGTCTATGGTATTGAATGAATGAATTGGCTGGCATCCAAACTTACTTTTCTGTTTAAAATTATTTAAAATACCGAGATGAAATCCTTCAAGTTACAAAGGAAATTATATAAACTTAAATGGAAACGCAAATTAAAAAATAAATAGAAGAAAATGGGTCTGACAGAAGAATATGTGTTATAGTGGTAAAGATTATTTTTTAAAATAGTTTTTTGAAAATATATTAAAATAATTTTTTTTATTTTTTAAAATTTATTTTTTATATTAGCATGTTAAATGATCTAAAAATATAAAAAAATTAATTTAAAATAAAAAAAATAAAAAATTTCAAAAATACAATTGAATTACAATGTTAAACACCATTTTAAATCATTTTAGTAGACCAATGATATGATGTATCAACCATAACTCACCTATCAAGTTGAGAGAGGATTCACTCGTCTACAAAGAGCGTGTTTAATATTATATTATTTGTTATTTTTTAAAGTGTTTTTAATTTGAAAATCTATCTAAATAATTTTTTTATTTTTTTATATCAGTATATTAAAAAGGTTTAAAAATATAAAAAAATTAATTTTTTTTAAAAATGCAAATTTTAAAAATACAACGCTAATCACGTTACAAACAAGTTCTAAAAAGATTTAAAAAACTTCACATTAGCTCAAAGGCTCAATACAAACTGAAAATGTTAATAATTTGGTTCCTTAAGACAAAAGAAAAAAAACAAATCACGTCTAAATTAATAATTAAAGTCGACAACAATTGATTTTTTCTTGTTTCTTAGTTCAAACGTGACAAGCACTAAATTTAAATTGTCAGCTTTATTGACCAAAGTGATCACTTTATGTTTTTTTTTAAATGCCATCATTTTCGATCGATGACCACTAACCAGCCTTTTATAAGGCACAAATATGATTCTTCACATGCAGCCATTCTTACTTGGGTCCCTCTAATTGAAACGATGTGGCATATAAAGACAATAAAGCATTTCGATTTTTTTGTAAATTAAAAAAAATATATAACTCCATAAAAAAAAAGTTCAAAAACTAAATGAGGGCCAAGTTAGATTACCTCTCACTTGCACCTATATTATACTAGTCAAACCATATTAAATTTGTTCTTTTATCTCTATCAAATCTGGTAATAATTAAATTCAATTAACTCTTGAGGATTCTTGATATTGTAATGGAATATGTTTTTTAAAATAATTTTTTTGTTAAAAAATAAATTAAAATAATTTTTTATTTTTTACATCGTCTATCAAAACTATTATAAAATTAAAAAAATTAATTAAATATTTTTTCAAATTAAAAGAACTTTTAAAATACACTTAAAAACAAAATAAATAACAATATTAAACACCCCTTAGATAATACTTGATATGTGATGACTTTGGTAAAATTGTTATCATTATAGATGACACTGCTTATTCAAAAAAAAAAATTATTAATAATTATTAAATCTTAGATTAAATCAGCTATTATTATCTCTTATACTATTGAAGGCATTACAAATTTTGTTTGCTCCACCATTATATTGTTAACTTATTTCAGGGTCTAAAAAATAAGTTGAGGTATAATCCAGATATCATGTTAATGAATATCTTTTTATGTGATGAGTTTGGTAAAATTATTATTCAGAAACAAAACTATTAATAATTGTTAAATCTTATATTAAATTAATAAATTATTATTAAGGGTCATTGGAATCGTTTGCCATGGCCCCAATAGAGTATATACACGACCTGGACAATAGCTTAAAATCTCTATTTAATAAAAATATACTTAAAAATTAACAAGATATATTTATAAATTATATTTTATAAAATAAAAATTACTCTCACTTAATAAAAAATTATAAATACAAAATAAACATTGTTTAATACCTCAATGGTCAGAAGCATAGGATGGAAAGATAACCTCCACGAATCACAAATGTTTGAACAGCTAGATTATAGCAAGGACGATGCCAATACTTACCAAGCTACAGACACCTTTATTGGATTTCTTTATAATTTAGGTTTGTCTTGCAATTATATTAGCTGATATGCTGGGAAAACAGTGACTATACTGTTCCAAAATATGATTCCAAAATCTTGCATAACTTGTCCAATTAATTTTGGTTGGCAAACTCAACTCCCTTCTCTATAGAAGCTTTAAGCTCCGGCTTGAGGCTTTCAAGACCCTGTTGTTCATAGTCTGAAAGAGGACCCAATCCAAAGACTTCCTCCACGCCATTCTTTCCTAGCCTTACCTGCAGCATTGCGGAAGAAATCAGCTTAGAGATTTATCCATATCAAGCCCAGCTTGTGATGTGAAGCTGGTGCCTAGCTTCTGATCATTGACTCACCTTAGAGGCAAAGAAAGGCAAATCAGTGATGCTTGATTGCACAAAGGAGCATTCAACAATATCTGGAACTCCATTGAGCCCCTTTAAGCAAGCATCAGCAAAGACAGCTCCAGCGTAGCTACAACAGGAATCAAAGTTGTTTATCAGAATAGCCATTTAGTAAATGGTAGCAAATTTTTCTGTTTTTTTATCTGACAAGATTGATAGAGAGGTATCAGGACATTACGCCATGGAAAGTGTTGCTGATCCCTTTCCAGCCTTCGCTTCCACAACCTCAGTTCCTCCATCCTGTGTTCGCTTTGTGAGAGCCTTTATGTCATCATCTGATAAATTACTGGATTTGGGAGCGGCCTGTTGGCATAATTCAACACCCCAAAGATTCAAGCTAGTAACATTAGTAGTATCTCAGAGATTTTATTTTTATAAATCACTTGAAATGGAAGCAGAAGAAGGATGCGGGATAGACCTGAGAGAAAAGAGGGAGGATGGTTATGCCAGCATGCCCACCAACTACTGGCACATTAACCTCTGCAACAGGAAGACGCAATAGAAAACTCAGGCATACATTTCCTTAAAAGGTGTACAGAAGCATGAAAGCAACCTAAAGCAAGAAAATAGATTACCAGCCACGGGAACTTTAACCTTCCCAGCATAGAAAGTTTTAGCTCTGACTACATCAAGCGTTGTCACACCAAACAGCTTCCTCTCGTCAAATGTCCCTGCCTTCTTGAAAACTTCAGCAGCTATCGGGACAGTAGAATTCACTGGATTGCTTATCATATTAACCAGAGCCTAATCCCATCAATGAAATCAAAATTATCAACAATCAACATATCCAGCAAGACAGAGGAAATAAGAGAACGAATTCTCATTTCTTGAACATTTATATCCCAGAAAAAGAGCTCACATTAGGGCAGTATTTTGCGATGGCTGTGCATAAAGATTTGACAATTCCTGCATTGATTTTGAAGAGATCATCACGAGTCATTCCGGGTTTTCTTGGAACACCTGCTGGAATAATCACGATATCTGATCCGTCTAATGCTTCCCCTAGTTGTTCTTCCCCAGCATACCCCGCAACCTGACAAGACAACAACAAACCACCCCGCAAGCCAAAAGCAAAAATGAAAGGAAGGCAAAAGAAAATAAACCATTGAGGAATGTAACTGAGTTGATTCACTTCACAGATGTTCTCTATGTTGCTCGGACTCGGGATACATATCCGACATAGGTGCGTGTCCGACATGCATACTTATGTTGGACGCAGCTATTCTTTTAAGAACCTCTTTCATTTTTTCATGTATTTTGATTGTTTTCCATACCTATGTCCAAGTGTCTAGTGTAGGACACGGCTACTGTAAAGGCAAAATGAATGGTCGAAGCAACATGGGATTTTTTAATTTCCAAAGAAACAAAAGAATTGACAAATAAAAATGGGAGGAAACCTTGAATCTAATACTTTGCATTTGTTTTCCCTGGTTGTGCAACATGAAGACTTGAAACAGACCCATTAGTTGAATTTGGCCAATAAACTCGATGATATATAAGCATATAGCTAGCAAGAGTTATGGACCTGAGCACGAGAATTGATGTGGCTAACATCAGCAGCAACTCCAGGAGTGTTGGCTATGTCATAGAGGGAGAGGGATGAGATTAGTGGGTTTAACTTCATAAGCAAAGCCAACGGCTGCCCTATGCCACCTGCTGCACCAAGTATTGCCACTTTGCTTTCTGGGCTAGACTCTGTTGATGAGTATGATCGGCCAACAAGGTGCCTGCATGTGCATGGCCTTAATGCTGCCCGAGAAGATCTTAACACTGCAGCCTTCATTTTGCAAAAAGAGAAGGAATGGAACAGAAAGAGAGTGGTAGAAGAGAAGACTAGTTCACAGTGAGGAATCTCTAAAAGCAAAAGTTTTTAAATTTGTGGTTTCGGTTGGAGAGGTCGCTGCCACTCTGTATGCTATAGAGCATGAGCTTGAGCACGTCAGCTAATGCAAACATTTTCCCTCATGCCCGCGAATAAAGTTCGTGTCAGCTTTTGATATTGTCTCCACGGGTGCAACCAATTTTCCAAATTTTGTTTAAATAAAAACAAGTTACCAAATCTTTGGAGTCTGCTTCCGGATGGGTAATAAGAAAATGGCCAAGAAACTAAGAAAGAATAGCGGAATAGGGCGGCGAACTCAATTCAAATACCAAGCATCATGGTCCAAGGTCTTAACAAGCTGCACACGAATTGTCTGAAAGTCCATTAAATCCAAAGTGAAAAATACAATCACTACAGGTTGGAGCACCATCGTGGGATGAATTGGCACTACAATAACCTCCTCCCCATAAACGGCAACACTGTTTCATTACCAAATATTATAATCTTCTTTGTAAAATGCAGTTGTATCCACCTCATTCATTTGTATTTCCTCCCAATGGCTCTAGAACAATCAAAACCTTTCTATATAGAACCAAACTAATAATGTTCTTAGCATTACGAGGCACAAAGAAAGCAGAAAAGGGGTGGAGGAGAGAGATCCTATGCCGAAGGATGCACGCTTCTGTCTCATCTCTTATTTTCTTGCTACAAGGCATGCATGTTCTTATTTCTAACAATGAAGTTATGATAAGCAATTGAGCTGGCCGAATTTTTATGTCAACGTACCTATAAAGTGTAACTTGGAGCTCTCAAAACATCAGGGAGCTGAGTGCATCAGCATATAATCCTTGTGTATCTATCTCCAGTGTTGAGGGGGGTTGTATCGGTACTTATGGTCTTGAGAAAGATGAGTTAGTATTTAATTGATGGAACAGAATCTGGAGAGGTTCTATGAGCTCTGTAAATAGACCAGAACATAAAAACTGAATTGCAGAAGCTAATCATAAAACTGATATCAACTCTATATTGCACTTTGCCATACATATATAAACAACCTCATCGACAAGACAACTAAATTAATTCACATCACATATCCAACTCCTTTCTAAAATTGACAGAGTGCTATAGAGTTTAAACTTCATTACGGATGGGTTAGAATTGGAAGCTGAAAGCAGTGACAGGACTAGTAACAATTTCATACAAAGAAAGGAATCCCATCTTTCCTCTTATTTCTAGTTATAATATAGAAAGTGATGTCTAGGCTCGTGTTTCTGTGGCTTCAATTCCTCCTATTTACGAATCGCAGAAATGTTATAGCATTAGCTCAATTACTGGGGGTTTGGAGGTCTGCTGTTTGCGGCTGAAACTCGAGATCCCCACTCCAGCAGCTCTTTGCTAGTGTCATCCTTGTGCACGAAAATCTCAATGAAACAGAGAGAATCCTTTTGTTCTCCTGTTGCTGTCGCTATTGCTGCTGTCAATTCATCCTCCGTGCGCACCTGTATTTCACAGCATAATCCATCAGCTTATCTTGAAGAAATCAATCTCAGTCATTACTTGCGAATTAGCTTCATAAATTTGTCTTTTAGTTTGTTGAATGTATTTATTGCCACCCTGTTCTATGAGGTTTGCAATTCAAAGAAGTTTATGGTATAGGATCACTTGTTCTTTCTTGTGGTTAGAGAGCTACAACTCAAGGAGTCGATAGAAATTACTCAATGCTGCAGTTGAGAAACGATGGGACTATGGGAACAGCCGAAGGGAAAATTTTGCTAAAAGCACATTAAAAATAAGTGAAGGGGAACAGTCTGAATTTGGAGCAGAAGTAAAAACGATTTGAGGGGAAAAACGAATATCTCAAATCTATTTATGCTAACCTTTGCTGTCCAGCATTTGCCTTCGCCATTGTGGATGGCATTAACAAGGCCAGTGTAGTCCCAGTTCTTGATTACATTGTAAGGACCATCATGAATCTCTACTTCAATCGTATAACCTCCATTGTTGATGAGGAATATGATAGTCCTTTGCCCACATCGGATCATAGTTGAAATATCCTGAGCTGTTACCTGAGCAAGGAGAAAACTGTTAACCATATGGTACAACTTCCAAATTTTGCATACATCAAAATGAACCAGTAAATTAGCATAGAGAAGTTATAATCATGACTAGACCACGATCAGGATTTGAAACATTTTCTTTAGGTTATAGCAATAAATAACAAACTGCAACCTATTTCAATTTCCCTTACGCTATCTTTATAACCAGTGACAATTTTTTATATACCCATGATTGAATACTGGTTTACAAGTGACAGAAGTTTTGGCACTCAAACAGAGTAGATTTTCTTTTTCCTTTTCTTCCCTTTTGTATGTATTTCCTTAACGCCACATGATGGTGAAGAGTTTCCAATCATTGCAGATGAGATACTGAAGTGTATGTATTTCAAATGGTATCACTCACCTGGAAACTCCCATCACCTATACAGGCAATCACGCGCTTATCTCTAGCTGCCTGAGCATAACCAAGAGTTGCACCAACTGACCAGCCAATTGATCCATACTGCATCTGAAATTCATACCTGCATAAAATTGTTAATGAACAGCTACCAACCTGTTTAAACTTAAATCATAGAGGAGCTTAAATTCCTCTTATTAAAGACTCCAACTTACCCACAGTTCTCAGGGAGGCAGAGTTTCTGACAGTTAAACCATGAGTCTCCGGTTTCAGAAATTACAGCAGAATCTCCCCCTAACATGTTCTGTTGAATGTTCAATTTTGTTACAACAATTGGAAGTAAACAATAATTAAGTAGGAATAAACAAGAATGCCGATCCTAAGTATTTACTGTTCAGAATCTTCAATCAAAACTCATTTAAGAGACCTAGCAATCCATGTTATCATGGTGGCTAACCCCATGCGATTACATGGATGGCGAAATGACAGTGGATGCGCAAACGACCTTTACAAGCATTTTTTTCCCCTTCTTAAATGAAAAGGGACATAAAGGAAAGAAGCCAGGACAAACATGCAAGATATACATTTAGACTTTTAATATTCATAAGAAGCATATCTGTTAATAAACAAAGGAATTGTTTAGGCCTCTGACATAATCCAGTTAGAAATATTGCATCACGTCATTCTTTTTTAGCCTTACCTGAATGTGCTTGAAGAGTACATTGACCCTAAGAGGCTCATCTTTCTCACGCATCAAAGGCGTGCCAGGAGGGACAAAGATGCGTCTGTAATTTTCCAAAGCTGTGCTGTTTTTCTTCAGTTTTTTGGCCAAAGCACTTAAGAAGTCAGCCATAAAAACCCATCCAAGCGAAAGGCCATTGCCAATAGTCACTCGATTAGGCTGCACTATGATTGATTTCTCCTTCTTGATCAGCAAAGAATATCCAACAGAGCTATAATCATTGAAGATGGGACCAACAAAAACATAGGCATCAGCAGACTCTACTATCTCCGCACAGAAGCTGGTGCTCACAGCACCCCAATATGTCCCTATGAAGTGAGGGTGGTGCTCTGGCACTAGCCCTTTCCCAGAAGGCATGACAGCTATGGGATATCCACTGGCATCTGCTAATTCTATAAAGGCCTTCTGGGCCTTTGCTACTCTAAGCTTGGGTCCGCCAATAATGACAGGCTTCACAGCTTTATTCAGAAATTCGGCAGTTGCTTCAACAGCTGCTTCTAATCCTAAATAGTTGCTAACCCTGCATGAAAAGCAAAGTATAGCTGCTTCAATATCTCTATAACTAGTATTTCATACAAGTAATGATTTTTAAACAAGTCAAAACACAATCTCTTGAGCTATAATTTGTCCTTGTCTATCAATAAAACTGGCCACCAAGCCTAATTAGTAATTACTACAACATACAAAATCTAATAATGTGTCAGTTCTTTCTTTCTTTTTTCCCTTTTCCTATTTTTCCACTTTGAGAGAAACGAACTTCAACGATCATATTTAACGCTATAATTAACTACTAACCAAAAACTTCTCCTCTAAAACACAGACATTGTATCTGCTTAACTCTGCTTCAATTTTACCCCTAAACAAAATCCATTTGTTAACTTCGTTTCACTTTCGTATGTCAGCATATTATAGCAGCGCAGGGTCTTGCTCATGTTCTTGTACAACCTTATTCCTTTCCTTTTTCTTCTAAGAGGAAAAAAAAAACTCTGTTTACTTTTTTCTGCAAGCATTTTATGGACAATTTCTTCTATCTGCTCATGATCGTCAGAGCTATCTATATATTAGTTCATTCCAATCACCATTATTCACATTGCTTCTAATCTACCATTATCTTACTTACAAATTGACAAAGTATCAAAAAGTCATAAATATTAAACCTATGATTGAGCTCCCCTTTCAATTAAACTAATCAAATTGCATCAAGTTCATGATTCATGAAAAACAAACAAACTATATACTCCCTATTCTAAACAAGGAGACTAGAAAAATGAGAGAAAAGACTTACTTGGGTGCCAGAAAGAATGGCACAGGTTCCCTAGAGAAAGTTGGATGAGGGATTCCAGACAAATTACAGCTTATACTAATATAAGCTGGTTTACTTTCCTTCAGAGCAGTAGAGATTGCCGTGTCAATCTGCTCATGTGCATCGTCCAAGTTGGTCACCACTGCCTGTCACACATTACCACCACCATTACCCCATTATGAGATATAACACACAACATATACTGAAGTTCCTTGTGCACCAAAATCATTACGTAAAACATAAAAAGGATCCATGATTTTCCTCAAATACATTTTTCTAACACAGATCAATGAGTATTATTATGGACGAACAGAATTGCTTCACGTGATAATAACTTTGCATATATAGCATTGATTTATTATTAACTTACTTGAACGCAAGTGACCGTCTGAAAGCACCTGAGCTCCTGTGTAAAATCAGGCAACCCAGTAGTGTGATGCAGAATCCTGTTCGTTCCATAATCATTGGAATTGGGCCCACCAACAATACAGATAATAGGCAAATTCTCACTATAAGCACCAGCGATCGCATTAAGCACACTAAGCCCACCTACAGTAAAAGTCACCACACATGCCCCGACACCTTTGGCACGTGCATAACCATCAGCAGCATAGCCAGCGTTCAGCTCGTTACAGCAGCCGATCAAGTTCAGCTCTGGTTCATCTATCAAATGGTCTAAAAGTGTCAAGTTGAAGTCTCCGGGAACAGAGAACACATCACTCACGCCGATCTCTACTAGCCGCCGAGCTAAATGATGCCCCAAAGTTCCACTGAAGGTATGGCCAGGAACAGGAGCTGGAGCTAGAGCTGAGCTGGGGTGTGCCATTGAGCCAAGTTGGTTTGCAGATTAATTCCACGATAAAACAAAAGTAATGCAAAAATATGAAGTGAGGGTTTGAAGCTTTAAGAGGGCAACGAAAGAGTTGATAGTGTTTGGTTGGTTTTGGAGGGTTGTGTGTGTGATTATATAGGTTTTGACAGGTGGGGTTTTAGTGTAAAATGAAGTGCTGGTTCTTCTGGTATTGGTTTTGAAAGCTATGGGCAAATGGCAAGGCCAAGATGAGAAGGAGGAAGCTTGAGAGAATAGTGAGACATCCACTAGCAACAAGATCTGGGGAACATGAAAAACTAGGGTCTATTATTACATGGCGGGTTTTGGTTTCTTAATTCTTGTTTTTGCTGCTAGTTTTACTACAAAAAGGACAATAATTGAAAATAAAAAGAAAGAAAAATCAGAGATGGTGATTGTTGACTGCTGTCTCGTTTTTAACTCTTACGTTTTGGATTTCCACTTGGATTGGATTGGATGTCACCAGCTTTAAAGACGTGTGGATGGGCGTAGATTTACAGCGGTAAAAATTATTTTTTAAAATATATTAAAATTATTTTTTTATTTTTTAAAATTCACTTTTAATATTAACATATTAAAATAATTTAAAAAAATCAAAAATTAATTAATTTAAAATTAAAAAATTATTTAAAAAAAAAAAAAAATTTTCTCACCTTTAAAAACATTTAGGCACGTAAAAGATGGAGGCTGCGTTGTGTTAGAATATTATGCTCCTTGAATGTGCTCTCTAATTCTTTTCTTTTCTTTCTTCTTTTTTAAAAAAGGAAAAACAAATTAGTGCTCTTTACTACAATCCCACGTATTGTAAACTTTTAGGCACGAATTTTATGGATGTTTTCCAGCGTGGTTAAAATATTATTTGTTTAAAATTTGAAATATTTTTAGGTTTAAAATTAATTATTTTTTATATTTTTAAATCATTTTAATTTGCTGATATAAAAATAAATTTTAAAAAAATATTATTTTAATATATTTCTAAATAAAAAATATTTTAAGATATAATATTTATTACTTTTTTTAAAAAAAAATTATGTATTTATTAATTACACTCGTAATTAATTCGCAATTAGCAGTGTTATTGTAGGGCATGCTTTCATTTTGTTTTTCTAGACTTGAACTCAAAAGAATCTTATTTGATATTAGAAAATATTATAAATACTGAGACTTCACTTAACAATTTAAATTTTTAGATTGAGATTGTTTTTTAATATCGGAGACAAGTAACCGCTAGCTTAATTCTTTTTTTTTTTTTTTTCAAGGACTAGAGACTTTAATTTATTTTGTTCTGCCAGAGCCCCATAAAATGAAATTGAATATACACATTCATATAAAAACATAAAAATATTTTTTCATCGCATAAACAAAAATGACCTTAATCGTCAAACGATCACCATTTTATTGACATTTCTTTTAAACAAGCTGGTTTTTCTTGTTCATCTGGATGCGTAATTATTTTGAAGCAGCAAAAGTTGAAAATTGAGTGCAAATGTCTTGATAGGAGGGGGGGGATTCTTGCAGGAGTCAGAATTGTCTCCGTACAATAATATCTAACAATCACTCAATAGCCTGTCGGTGGCTTATTTGTTGTGACTTGACATTTAGAGAATACTTGTTAATTCAATCAACGATATTAGTATTGTTCGATTTTCCTGTATCTATTATAGCAACATACTTTTTATTAGTATTTTTAGATATTACACAAGTTTTATTAATATATCTTCATAAAAAATTATTATATAACTCCAAAAAAATTAGTTATTTACATCCAACCTCACACTCATAGATTAAAACAAATCATCTTTTTTAGTAGTCATAATCAACAAACAAAAAAATTCAGAATGCAAAAAAAACGAAAAACAAAATACCGAAACTGAACAAATATTGCAGAAACTAAAAACATATCTATCAAATTTGCAGAAACAGAACACAAATATCAAATTGCAAAAACTGAAGAGAAAACAAAATACCAAATTACTGAAACTGAAGGGAAGATGAAATACTAGATTTGCAGAAACTGAACAAATATCACTCTAAAAAATTAGATTTGTGAAAACTGTGTTTGAGATTAAGCCTTGTTCCATAAAACCATGCTTTAATACTATGTTAAACAATCCAAATTAAACAAAAAATAATACGAATATAAAAGAAGAAGAGGCTAGGGTTTTATTGATCACTTTATTCTGAAGTTAAACTAAAAATGTTATTATACCCTTAATAAATAAAACAGAATAAATATATTTCTTAACATCTCCCTTCAAATTCATGATGCGGCAGCTATAAGCATCGAGAGTTTGCCAACTAGAAAGTGAAAACATGAAATGAAATGCGACTTGGTAAAGAAATCTGCAATCTGCAAAGAAGAAGAAACAAAAAGCAAAATAATGATGTCATACTTGAGATGATGACGAGTAAGATAACAATTGATCTCAATGTGCTTAGTTCGTTCATAAAAGACTAAGTTGTGAGCAGTTTGAATAGAACTCTAGTTGGCACAATACATAGGAGTAAGATGAGAAAGAAAGACTCTCATATCCACAAATAACCAACATAACCAAACAATTTCTTTGGTAATAGATGTCATAACATAATATTCTGCTTCGGTTGAAGATTGAGAAACAATAGATTGTTTCTTACTCTTCCAAAATATAAGAAAATCACCTAAAAAGATACATAAACTAGTAACAGACTTATGATCTGTGAGATTATTGTCATGATTAGCATCTAAGTATGCACGCAGCTCTAGGGAAGAGCTAAATGGAAGTAAAAAACTCTGAAAGACTGTACCCTAAAGATATCATAAAATACGAAGAACTATTACCCTATGAACGGTAATAGGAGAAGCAACAAACTAACTAACAACATGAATAACATATGCAATATCTGAATGAGTAATAGTGAAATATATAAAGCTCCTAACAATATTACAGTATAAAGTAGGATCTGACAAATGTAAACCATCAGAAGAAGAATATCTTATGTTAACCTCAATGAGAATATCTACAGTTTTATTATCAGTAAGTCTAGTCCGCTTAAGAACATGTACAACATATTTCGACTAAGAAAGAAGGTAATCTTTGGATGAGTAAGCTACATCAATACCTAGAAAATATCAAAGATAACCCAAGTCCTTTATTTCAAACTATCTAGCTTTGCTTTGCTTCCCATGCATCTATCAAAGCAGCATACCCTTCATTAATATCCTAGGTATCATATAAGTTCCACTAATATATTACCATATCTTTTTACCCTTAAAAAAATTTCTCATTACATAACTCCAATACGAATAGTTCTTGCCATCCAACCTCACACTCACAGACTAACGCGAATCATCTTTTTCAGTAGCCATAATCAACAAACATAGAAAACCAGAACGCAAAAAAAACGAAAAATAAAATACCAAATTGTAGAAACTAAACAAATATCGTAGAAACTGAACAAATATCTATCAAATTTGCAGAAATAGAACATAAATACCAAATTGCAGAAACTGAAAGAAAGACGAAACACCAAATTGTTGAAACTGAAGAGAAGATGAAATACCAGATTTATAGAAATTGAACAAATATCACTCTGAAGAATTAGATCTGTGAAAGTTGTGTTTAATATTAAGTCTCATTCTATAAAACCATGCTTTGATACTATGTTAAACAATCCAAATTAAATAAAAAATAATACCAATATAAAAGAAGAGGAGACTAAGATTTCATAGATCACTTTATTTTTTTTTATTGTTTTGCGATGACTATCACTCATCTCACACTCACATGGACAAAAGTATATACAAAATTATATTTTGAACCAAAATGTAAGGGTTTCAAACTAAAACATAAAAAAATAAGAAAAAAAAATATAAAGGCAAATTTCTTTTAACAGTACCGGCAAAGAAAAGACCTTATTTGCTTGCCTCTTTATGAATTTTAATCCTCAACTTTGTAATGAATTTTTTTTCGTATTTAATAAAATCAAGTTTTTTTAATATAAAATGAAACATCAACCCCATGATGAGATTTTTCTGGCATTCTCATAATCTCATAAAAAAACTAAATTAAAGCAAAATGGAAAAAATCAATAAAAAGAAATTTAATGATCAAAGAAAAAAATAAAAAACCATAAAAAAGAAGAAAAAAATAATATTCCAATCCAAGTAAACTGTCTTGGTGCACACTCATTTTTCCATAGCTTTTAAGTTTTCGTTAATAAATCCACTTAACTATAATCTTAACTGATGTAATTTCGGCTGCCATCCCAAATTTTACCTGTTGCAACTTGATCTAAATTCTGATTATTCAAGATAAAAAAAATATTTCAATTTGTGCAAATTATAAAGAAACTTTGGATGATAATAATTCTATCTGTTGCAAACGCCATCATCATGCACAATAACAGTCCGATGGTTTGAAGATTGACCCATTATGCCTATCAGTCTAATCATGCCCAATCAAGATTGGGCCAGATAGGCTTTCCATTTCGCTGTTGGCATGCACCTGCCTACTAGTGAACCCATTCAGCAAGGGAACGATCAAATTCCAGTGAGTTTGGATTTTTTAAAAGACATTTTTGGAGAGGAGATTTTCTGGATTTGAAAAGAAATATTATCATACACAGAGAGACTGCAGTTTTTTTTTCCTTGAGAAAGAAAGATCATATAGTTTTTTCTTATGATATTCATGAATTTTAAGCCTATCATCAATCACATTAGATGGATAGATAGGCAATAATCCACAAGCTCTCGGACTGGCTCAACTTAATATTAAGCACTAGGCATTATGTTTTCAATTTAATAAATGAAATAAATTAAAAAAAAAAAAACAATTCATGTCTTTTATGGTTTGAACCAAAATTTTACTTGCACTTGTTGAAAGCTTTTCAAAATCTTGAGGCTTCAACTACACTCATGAAGTTGGAAAACGCCTAACCCAAATTTGATCATCTCATTGAGCCCATGGGCAAGTTGAAAAACCATACTTAAAGCAATCAAATTACTACACACTATAGAAAAGCCCATAACACGTCCCATTTCAAGAGTGTTTTGATTATCTTCCATTAATGGTGATTGGGGACGTTGATAGACAAGTTCTCGAAGACTATTGATGGCCTTTTCTATCAGATTTCCATAAACAACGCCAATGATGTTGTCCCAAAAAATCCAAGTAGCTTGAGGACAAGGTTTACGTCTTGGATAATCAGTTAATTTCTTGATTATGACAATTTGATCCATTCTCCTATCCAAGGTGGTCGGTGTCTGATACTTATAAAAAGTTCTTTTTAATGAATTTGAGGACTCTTTGATGCTTAAGTATCCATTTAAAAGAAAACATAATAATATTTTAGAGAGAGACTGAAAATAAATATGTAGTAGAGAATGGAAATTGAGAACCCATTTTCTAAGGATAAAATCTTTATAGTCCATTATCTCCTTTTCTTTATCGCATTTCCCACTCCATTTTATTAAAGAGAAAACATATCTCTGACTTGATCAAAGGGAAAGTATCTCTACATGCTTGGGCTCAGTGCTTAGCTGAGCCTAGGAGAGCTAAGTCTGGCAGATTGGCAGACCCATACATGATTGGGCTTAGAACTTAGCTGAATCTAGGAGATGTTGAGTCTGGTTGTCAGATCCATTCATGCCTAGGTTTGACATTTGACTGAACCCAAGAAAGCTGGGTCTGACAAATCACCAAACTCATACATGATTAGGTTCAACGTTTAGCGTAGGCCTAAAAAAAATTGGGTTTGACAGATCACTAGACCCATTCATGTTTGGGCTTACGCGCTTGTTTGAGTCAGAAGAGCTTGGTCTGGCCAACCAAACTCATACATAATTGAGCTTAGCGTTTGGCTAAACTTAGGAGATGTTGAGTTTGGTAGATCACCATACCTGCTCAAGTTTGGGCTCAATGCTTGGTTAAGCCTAGGAAAACTAAGTCTGGCAGATGACTAGACTTATACACAATTAGGCTCAGTGTTTGGTTGAATCTAGAAGATGTTGTGTTTAACATATCACAAAACCCATTCATGTTGGGTTAAGAGCTTGGCTGACCCAGATAACTGGGTTTGGCAGTTCACCGTAGCCATATATAACTAGACTAGATGCTTGATTAAGGCCAAAAATATAAAATTATAACTTGGTCTTGGAACCCAAAATAAAAACAAAAAATGCTGATCCATGATCCTAACTAACAAGAAAAGGTTTGTTTATGATTAAATGACTATTAACTAAAGGCTAGTAATTAAGCAACAATTTATTATATTTTATTTTCAAGACAATCAATTTATTAAACCACAAAAAAACAATGAATATAGTTAGAACGTATGTTTTTTTTTTCCTCCGTTCCCCTGATTCACCAGATGAGAACCACAACTGAGAGCAAACTCACATCAATGTCAAAGGAGACTAATTGTGGCTTATTCTTCATCTCCCTTATGGACACCAAGGACTTTGACTGGGTAAATATATAGATTAAACCAGTAATCCATTCTGGAAATCTCCCATCTCAACTTTCTGTGCAAAAAGGAAATGGCACCTATAAGAATAATGACCAACCTTGCTCAACTGAAAATCATGCATTGGCAAGGAAACGGGACTTCCAAATACCAGGATATAAGACTTTCCTTTTGTCTATTGAGAGTTGAGCAGGACACATAATCCTTGAGAACGTAATTGAATCAGGCAGCTGTAGATCACACTCGATAACTTGAAGGGAGTTCCTTGGGTACTTTCTTGAACTTCTCAGGAGTAAACCCCAATTCTTGACTTCTATGGTTATAGGACTTCTCAAAAATTCATCAGTGTCTGTACCTCAATTCAAAGCTCCGAAGTTGTAATAGTAAAATCAATTTCATGATTGAGAATGTAATTTAGTCTAGTGTATCTTGCAAGCTTCAATGGCAGCATTACGAGCAAAGTGCAACAAAATTGGATATATTTTTCAAAAATGACCTTAGATAAATGACTCGTGTGAACAATGATGTAGAAATAAATTCAAACAGAGCCCTTCTCATTTAATATGCTTGTTCACATCTTTTGCGCAACTCGAAACCTTATAAATCAACTTCAGTCCCAACCCAACTGCAAGCAGTATCTTTTGATATCCCTCTTAACTTCATCATCTCCCTAAGCTCACTCACACTATCCCATCTCTCAGCAGCGGCCAAGGTATTCGATAACGCAACATACGCACCAGGTCGACCTATAGCATTTATCTTAAAAAGTTTATTGGCAGCTACACGTGCCATTTCTACATTGCCATGCATATTACAAGAACTAAGCAGAGCTGCCCAAACATCAGAATTTGGCTTCTCAGGCATTCCTTTAACAAGCTCCCATGCCTGCTGTAAATTTCCAGCACGGCCTAACAAATCAACCATGCAAGCATAATGCTCCATCCTTGGTTTCGTGGAATAATCTCTCTCCATACTATCAAAGATCTCACGGCCTTTAGTGACCAAGCCAGCGTGTCCACAGGCTGACAGAGCACCAAGGAAAGTAACGTAATTGGGCTCAATATTGCACTGTTGCATCCTATGAAATAGCTCAAGCGCTTCCCAGGGTTCTCCATTCTTCCCATATCCATCAATCATTGAAGTCCAGGAAAACACATTTCTCACTGGCATGTAGTTGAAAACTCTTCTTGCATCCTCAATTCTACCACATTTTGAATACATGTCTATAAGAGCACTTCCCATTTTTACACCGTTGAAAAACCCACTTTTCATAAGCTGGCACTGAACTTGCTGACCAATCTCAAATCCTGCCAACACAGAGCAAGCCCCAGAGACACTTGCAAAAGTGGACCCGTTAGGCCTCAAGCCAAACCGTTGCATATCAACATATACCTCAAGAGCTTTCATAGCTGTTTCAACAGATTTGCTATAACCTTCAATCATTGCATTAAAAACCACGATGTCTTTTTCAACTGTCTTCCAAAAAATCTCTTCAGCATCTTCCACAAAGCCTTGATTCATGTACCCAGAAATCATCGATGTCGAACAAATCACATTCTTTTCCAACATCAGATCAAAAACTTTCCTTGCATAGCCAACCTTCCCACTCTTCACATACGAATCAACAAGCGCTGTATAAAGAACATCATCGGCCTTAACATCTAGTTTCAATATCTGGGCATGCACTAAACCCCCTGTATTACGGGGCAACATAACATTAGCACCACTAGTAGAAGCCTTTAAAATCATCGAAAAGGTAAACCCATCAGGCCTTTCACCATCAAGATCCAACCTACGAACCATACTAATCGACTCTTCAAATAACCCTTGTCTCAAGTACCCACCAATCATATAATTATAAGCTGAAAGAGTTCGTTGAGGCAATTCATCAAACAGCTGGTGTGCATACTTCAGACACCGACATTTTAAATGGAGGATCAGAAGTTTGATAGAGATATTAATATTGGGTCGAAACCCAGTTTTTAAAATATGGGTATGGATCTTTTGGCCATGAAAAGGGGTATCTGAGTTGATGTAGTGTTGAAGAGCTGAGGACAGAGTGGTGGGAGTTTGGTGGGTAATGTAGTCTTCTTGATTTGGCGGGAATACATTTGATGGGCGAAGAGATGTGTAGTTACAGGTTGATGAGAAAATGTACGGTCTGATTGTGGCTAGTTTGACCTTTTTCATGTTGCCATTTGATTTGTTCACTTGCCTGTGATGAAGAATCGTTTTATTTGATAGAGCTGAAAGAACCTTGGGAGAAATGTGGTCGTTTTGAGGAAAATGCAATGGCATAGGCATTGGTTAGGGCTTGGGGATAGAACAAGAACTTCTTTGAATCATAGCATTATTCAAAAAATAATAATAATAATAAATAATTCATGTGGCAAGTAATGAATTTATTATTTTTGCTATCAAGATTCTTATGTATAACTCTTCTCGTACTCCTCGACAAAAAAAAAAAAAAAAAGAAGATATAATGTTACATATTCCAAATAGTTGGGAAAAAATTCCGAGGACATACAATGAAAAACTGCCCTTGGTTTGTAATTTTTACAAAACACGCATTTGAGACTGTTTGGGCATCTTAATCAGTGAATTTTTTTTTTTTTGAATTTAGCGTGAATTTTTTTTTAATTTAGCGTTGTTCTTATTGATGGAAATCAGTGCTTTCACTCCGGATTATCAATGACTTCATTATAACACAAAGTTATTTGCTTTATGTTTCAATTACATGTTTAAACATCATGTCAATTTTAATGAGATGTTTGTAATATGTGAATGAAAGTTAAGAACATTATTACAGAAGAAACCTATAGAAAAGCTTTTTTACAAAAAAATACTCGAATAATCATATTCTAATCATCAAAACATCGACATTTGAGTTAACAGGTCATTTTCTTGAGATGAGCTCAATAAAAATAGTTTTTACCTATAACTATATTGCAAAAATTAAATTGGGATTCATTTAGTATTTTATTTATTTATTTATTTAATTTTTATATTTTAGAGGGATTAAAAAATATTTTGAAATTTGGAAAGGATATGTCGAGATTCTTATAGTATTTTTGAGATGCAAAAACTATTTAAAAAATAAGTGTTTAAACTTAAACTCTAATTTTTTATTACCATAAAATAGTTCAACATGTAACAAGATGATGTTTGTCGTAGGAGGCAACCTATCACCTATTTAGAAAACAATTGGACTACATTCATGCAAAAAAGATAAATATAAAAAAATAGTCAATCACTCAAACTTAGGCTTCCAAGCCGAGGCTCATGGAGACTCTTTGATTGTTGGCTACCTAACAACGTATAATCTTTTTTTTTTTTTTTCCATTGATTCTTTCATTTTAAATATTGCTTAATTTCCTCTCTTTTATTTTTTTTAAAAAACTTTTCTTAAATGATGGTTGATCTTTTGAGATATTTTTTTAATTTCATAATGTTTTGAAAAGATAACTATAGTTTTTTTATAGTTTTTTTCTCTGATATTTTATTTAAATGAGTTATATTTTCATGAAAAACTTATATAATTTTTTTATTATTATTAGCAAAGAGAATTAACTTTTAACATAAAACAAATGAGAATGTTTAAAATAAAATGGATAGATTATGTGAAATATTTATATTCCCATCTATCTTTTATCTTTACTATAAAGATTAACTTTTTATTTTATTCTCTCTCTCGCTATTTATTTTTTATTCATTTGGCCACATGGCTACAATTTGAAATTGTAAGAAGCATGCAAATATTTAAGCAAAAAGAAGTAAACGTTAAGAGAGATGGTGGAAGCACAAATGTCTCTTGCTAGACGTTCATCCTCGTTATGAACATGGGTGAATTAAAGAGTTATTGAATTTTGCAAACCTAAAAAAATATATCGTAATTATAATTATATAGACAGTATCAATTGCAAATAAGTTTTATATTAATTTTATTCTAAAACTTCTTGGAATTTTTATTAGAAGATTTCATACATTTTAAGGTTTTTCATTAATATTTTCAACTAAATGTATCATTGTTTTATATAAAAAACAATAGATACCTTAACATTTTTCATTAAGTGAGAAATAAAAATAATTTAAAGTTAAAATTAATGGGATAAATAGTTTGGATATCAAAATTGATACTAGGTTAGCCCTTAATTTTTTTTATTACCAATGATCATAATTGTTTTAATATTTTTAAGAGATGATTTTCAAAACAAAAACTTCCCACACATTTTATTAGTTGTCTAGTAGTTTACATGCCTGTGCTACACCACGCGTCGGATCAAAAACAATTTTGAATGTAAGAAAAAATATATAGATCATAAAAAATTATTCGATATTTTTATTAAATTCAGTTTAGCAGGTTAACCTTGAAACCTTTTAATAGATTCTTTGTCTAATTCAAGTTTAAAATTAAATCATATAAGAATTGACATGACATGACTCAGTCTACTTGGCTGATCCAAAGGCAGCCTGATCGACTAATAAAAAATTATGAGGATGAAATTGAAAAAAATAATGATGAAATTGATAGAAAACTAAATAACCTCCCGACCCGTCTTCTTGCCAAGTTCGAGTTTAAAATTAAACATTGTGAGAGTTGATCTAGTCGACTTGGCCAGTCCAACAACAACTTTGTTAACTAATAAAAAAAATCAAAGAATAAAATTAAAAAAGAAGAAGAAGAAATTGATATAGAAAAACATCTTGATCCAACTTCTTGTCTAACTTAGATTTAAAACTAAACTTTGTGGAAGTTTCTATAATGTGATTCAGTTGACTTGATTGTCTCATAAGCTACTCGGATGATTTAAAAAAAAAAAGTCTGAAGATGAACTTGAGAAAAAAAAATAATAAAAAAGGAAAATTAAAAAAAAAAGAATGAGCTTCATAATTCATAGGTCCATAATGTTTCCAAATTTTTTAGTTGTATTAGGTAATAAGTAATAATGTAGATACATCTATACTGCATTGGTCCTTAATAAAAGTCTCGATTAGAAATAAAATGCAACCATTTGCTTACTAGGCCAAACCAAATTGGAAGTTCAGAAACCAGCCTTTTGATCCTATAATAGGTGAGAGCAAGGTTGTTAAAATCGTGATTCAACCCGTAAAATTGTATGATTTTACGAGTCAATATGGGCTAAACATGCTAAATCGTTCATAAAACTCGAAAATGGGTAAAATCTGGTTAAAATCGGGTGAAATCGCGCAAAAACGCGATTTCACACCCGATTTTACGCGTTCGGCACAAAACAACAATTGTGCGCCACTATTCCCTCCAGCTCCAGGTGTCAATCGCGTATTGGCCTATTGGCTATTACATAGTACACACTACACACAGTCACACACAGAACAAAAGCAAACAATTAACACGTTCTTTCTTCATCGACTTTCACACAACACAGTAGAGGAAAAAATCAAAATCCCTAAGTCAACAACAACTTTCTTCATCCTTATTCTCCTTCTCTCAGCCGTCCAAGTTCCAATAATCAACCACCGGTCCACCACCAACAACCCTCTTTCTCACCAGCCACCGTGAGATCCAGATTTCAGACAACAACAACGGCGGCTCTCCAGTGATCCAATCTCCACCAGCCATTGTAAGTTATTCTATTTATCTTTTTTCACCTTCTGCAAATAGTATCATGATTTAGAGTCTAGAGTAATTTATTTGTAAAATTGCAGACATGTCCATGTCCCCTGTGTCATGGGTCTCTCATCGAATCCCAGTCACGATGAATTTGCAGAGAACTGTGAATTTTACAATTTACACAACTGTTTGAATTTTTATTTTTTGATGGGCTAGGTTTCGATAACAAAAAACAAGTCTTTGAATTTGATGGGTTAGGTTTTGAAAACAAGTCTGTGAATTTTTTTATAACAGTGTTTGCTAACTGTTTGTGAATGTTTGAGTTGAGTACGTTTGACTGTTGTTTAGCAGTGTTTTGTTTTGTTAAATTTTTCTTTGAATTTGTTTTGATAACAGTGTCTCGATAACAAAGTCTGTTAAACAAGTTCGTGCATTTGTTTTGATAACAGTGTTTCGAACTTTCGATAACAAAAAAATATTTTGATTTTGAATGTTATGTAGATGGCAGAAACAAGTTTGTGCACTTGTTTGTAGTGTTTTGGTTCACAGTAGATAACTAGAGAGGAAAACACTTTGACAGAATGGTTTGACAGAAAACTGGGTTCTAATTTTGAAAATGATTTACTTGTTTATTTTTCAGAGCTTACGGGACAGAGAGGAAAACACTACAAACAACAAATAAATCATTTGGAGAAAAATGTAAGTCATGAGTTATAATGTTATATTCTGTCATTCTGTGTTTTGGATTTAGTGTTTTGGTTACTGATTTTAATTAGTTTTTGAATTCAGTATTATGGTAATTCTTTTTTGATAGCTGGATGTTTAATATCTAAAATGTTTCTGAATTCAGTATTAGTTTTTTTGATAGCTGGATGTTTAATATCAAAATTAATTACAATCATAAAATGTTTGGATTGATTACAAGGTTGATTTGAGTTGATCATTGAATTCTTAAACTTATGGCATCTAGAAAAAATGCTTCTGGTAATAGGCTTGATGTGGGATGGCAACATGGTATAGATGTTGATAAGAATTCTAGAAAAGTTCTGTGCAAGTATTGTAAAAAAATTATTAGTGGAGGTATTTTTCGTTTTAAACAACATTTGGCTTGCACTCGTAAGGATGTTGAGCCATGTTAGCAAGTACCAGAAAATGTTAAGCAGATGATTTTGGGTGTTTTAATGAAAAATCTAGAAGCAATTGAAAAGAAAAAAAGGCCAATCAATATAGTGGAAATGATGATGATGATGATGATGATGAAATAAAAGAAATTAGCTCCAAGAACAAAGGAAAGAGAGTAGCTAGTGGGAGTGGAAGTACACAAACAACTCTAAATCAATTGCTAAAAAAAGATATTAGAGAAGAAGCATGTCGACAAATTGCTAGGTTTTTCTACACTAGTGCAATTCCATTTAATTGTGTAAAAAACCCTGAGTTTATTATGGCACTTGAAATGGTTGCAAAGCACGGGCCAGGTTTCAAGCCTCCATCCTACCATGATATTAGAGAGAAGTATTTGAAGCAAGAAGTGGATCAAACAATGAAATTGCTTGAGGAGTACAAGCTAGAATGGAAAAAAAAAATAGGTTGTTCAATAATGTCTGATGGATGGACAGATAAAAAAAGACGTTGTATTTGTAACTTTCTGGTTAATAGTCCTAAAGGGACAGTTTTTTTGTCATCAGTGGATACTTCTAATATGTCCAAGACTGCTGATAAGGTATTTGAGATGTTAGATGCCATTGTGGAGAGGATTAGGGAGGAAAATGTTGTCCAAGTAGTCACCGATAATGCTGCAAATTATAAGGTAGCGGGACAATTATTGATGAAAAAAAGAAAGAGTTTGTTTTGGACACCATGTGCTGCCCATTGTATTGACTTGACATTAGAAGATTTTGAGAAGAAGTTAGAGGTTCATCAAGTAACTATTGCTAAGGGGAGGAGAATCACCTCATATGTTTATTCAAGAACCATTCTTATTTCCATGCTAAGACACTTTACGAAAGGAAGAGATTTGATTAGGCCTGCTGCCACTCGGTTTGCTACTGCATATTTGACTCTAGGATGTTTGAATGATCATAAAATGCAGCTGATGACTATGTTTACTTCCAAACAGTGGAGTTCATGTAAGTTTGCAAGAATAGAAGAAGGGAAACGAATTCAAAATTGTGTTTTGGACATCAGGTTTTGGCATGATGTCACTATATGTATTAAGGCATCGTATCCTCTAATTAAAGTTCTTCGATTAGTTGATTCATATGAGAAACCAACTATGAGTTTTATATATAAAGCAATGGACGAAACAAAAGAGAAGATACAAGTGAATTTTGGTTCTATGAAAAAAAGGTATATATCTTGCTAATTTTTATTTCAAATGTTGTCATCTATTAATATGAATGTTTTCTAATTGTTATATTCCTAGATTGTAATGATATTTTTATTGTTTTTTTTTATATAGTTATATACCTATATGGAATATTGTTGATGCAAGATGGGAACTTCAACTCCATAGACCCTTACATACAGCAGCTTATTATTTGAATCCTCATTATCATTATAATCCCAATTTTAAGGTTAATGCCAACATTAAAATTGGATTATATCAATGCTTAGAAAGGATGGTGCCTAATGCAAGTGAAAGGTGCAAAATTGACTTATAACTTGAATCATTCAAGGATGCAAAAGGGTTGTTTGGCATTGACGCTGCCAAGACAGCAAGAGATAAAAAAAACTCCAGCTCAATGGTGGGATTCTTATGGGGATAAATGTCCAGAATTACAAAGGTTTGCAATCCGAGTTCTAAGTTTGACTTGTACTTCATCTGGATGTGAGCGTAATTGGAGTGCATTTGAAATGGTGAGTTTTTTTTTGTTTTTTTATTTTAAATGTTGAAATATTTGATAAAAATCTTATAAATTTGAATTGTTTATTTAGGTTCATACAAAACGAAGAAATCGTTTGCACCAGAAAAAAATGAATGACTTGGTATTTGTAATGTGCAATCTAAAATTGAATGATAACCAAGTCAAAAAGCAAGCTGATGATTTTGGTGTAGAAGATGATCTTTCATCTGATGATGATTGGATAACCGAGGGAGAAAAACATTCAAACTTTGATTTGCTTGGTGCTATTGACAGTGCAACACGAAGACAAAATGGTAATGAAGATGAAAGTGATGAAGAAGGAATTCCTAATGATGCTGAAATGGAGAGTCATGGTACTGAAGATGATTTGGAGATTCAAATTGATGATATTGGTGTTGGTACTAGTAGTAGCACTAATGTTCATAATATTGGTGTTGGTACTAGTAGTGACACTAATAATCCTCTTGATGAATGCCTGAGGAATAATGAGGAAGATGAAGGCAATGAAGTTGGTTTTAGTTTACATGACACACCAGCAGATTGTTTGTTTTAAGTTTGTTAATTATTAGCTAATGAAAAGTTATTTAAATTATGTATGAATTTTTATTTGAACCATGTATTTTAAGATGCTTGAACTATGTATGAATTTTTATTTGAAGCATGAATTTTTTTTAATGTATTTTAAAATTCCTTACGATTTTACAATTTTACGATCCGAGTTTGTTTTGTATTTTTCATGCTGTGTTAAAATCGCGATTTTAATAACTTTGGGTGAGAGAGCCAAAAGCAAGAAAACAAGTTAAAGGAAGTAATGAAGAGAAGGCAAAACATTTATATTGGGTGGTTGAGTTAGTAAATAAAGTTATTGTTTGTTTTTTTTGTTTTAAAAACATTTTAAAAAAATTTAAAAGTTTTTTATTTTTTTTCTTTAAATTAATATTGTTTTAGTGTTTTTAGATCATTTTGATACGCTAATATCAAAAATAATTTTTAAAAACTAAAAAAAAAATATTATTTTGATATATTTTTAAATAAAAAATATTTTAAAAAATAATAATAATTATATTTTTAAATAAACTAAAAGAATGCCAAGAGGGAAATTTTTTTATATAATATCCAGTTGGATTCCTTTTATTTATTAATATTAATGGTCACGATTCACAAGGTGTAGATTTTGTTATACTAAGTCTTGTTTGGAGTTTAACAACCTAGTTAGGTGCGTATAAGCTATTCAAGATACCATCTATATAGTAAAAGAAGGCAAAACGAAAGTTCAGAATTTTGTTTCTTGATTGCTTGTTCAAGTAGTGTTTTTGAGGCATAACCAAACATCACTTTGAAGAAACAGTGTATCCTGCATCTATATACAGATTTGTTAAAGATCGATGAGACCAAAGATTTATCTTTTTGGCGACTCTATCACTGAAGTTTCCTTTGGTGATGGTGGTTGGGCTGCCTCTCTCAGCAACCATTTCTCTCGCACGGTAGTAACTCCCTTCTCTCTTTCATACTTTGCCAAATTTTCTTATTACAAGCTGCTAATTAAGGAGCTCTGAAAACATTTCTTGTCTTTATGTTTCTTAATTGTGTATTTGGTTCTTGAGTTTAATTTTCAGGTTGATGTTGTGCTGAAAGGGCATAGTGGGTACAATACCAGGTGGGCTCTTAAGGTGGCAGAGAGGATATTTCCGCCGGTGGGAAGTGGTGGTGCACCGACTTTGGCTGTTACTGTGTTTTTTGGTGCAAACGATGCTTGCCTTTCCGATAGATACGCTGCCTTTCAACACGTGCCTCTCCATGAATACAAGCAGAACCTTCACTCTCTCATCTCATTTTTCAAGGTATATACATTATTCTCAATTTTTTTTTTATGTTATCTATATGTAAATTATTATAGTAATTGATCGTTTTTATTGGGTCATGGTCTGGATACTGCTAGTTGAAAGGTTAATTTAATAGAATTAAAAAATTATATATTTTTTCTAGATTAGTTTTAAAAACGCAATGCTCATCCTTTCATTTTCCATGTGGACATATGTAGTCCACTCATGCCCTTGTAATGCAGAAATTAAATTAATGCTTTATTTCTCCAAACTTACTGTCACCTATTATTATTATTATTATTATCACGTTCGATATTAAAATATTGTAATAATAGTTGTTTCTTAAACTATTATTTATTTAAAAATATATTAAAATAAGTTTTTTATATTTTTTAAAATTAATACATACTTTCTAAAATATATAAAAAAATAATTTAAAATAAAAAAATTAAATTTTTTCAAGATATATTTATATAGAACAAAAAAAAACAGTAGTGTGTGGCCAAGAAGTCTTCTCCTGAGACTTTCTAAGTTTGAATTTTAAGGATATTTTTTAGTGCCTCGGACAGGATACATTTTTACTATCATTTATATAAGAGATTTAAGTTGTGTTTGGAATGTGGTTTTTTTTATATATTTTTTTTATGTTTTTAGATTATTTTAATGTGTTAATTTTAAAAATAATTTTTTAAAAATAAAAAAATATCATTTTAATATATTTCTAATCAAAAATTATTTTCACCTACTACGATCTTAACCAAGCTACACTAAAAAAAAAAAATTAAAAATAATACACTTTATCTCATTCACACACAAAACCATGACTTTCTCTGTCTTTTCTAGATTAAAAATCTGTACGTAGCCACATATCAGCCATGAAAATTAGATGGTGTTAGGTAGGTTTTGCATATAATTCTCTTACATCTTAATTAGGAAATTGATAGGTCACACACACACACACACACAAAACAATGACTTTCTCTGTTAGGTAGCTTGATGTCATATTAAGGACCGTACATGAAGTTGATGAAACTTATTAATTCAACGATGAAATATTAGGGTTGAAGTTGGGCAATAGAGTATTTATTAAATGTTATTTAGCTATTTGGAAGTGTAATAAAAATGATTTTTTTATTTAAAATAATATTTCTCTTAAATAAAAAAATTTAATAGAAAGATGATGATAAAACTTGCTGTGGTGTGGTGGGTGAGCCCAGGGTGTCGCTGTTATTGTTGGCCATTGTGCTATTATGACTACCTATAATATATATTATGCGAAAAATAATAATGGCTCAGCGTAACATGCAAAAGTGTGCTTGGAGTGGGTACGCGTGTAGCCAATGCCTGCCTTTCTTAACTCTTTTATTTATTTATTTAACATCTAGTTGATAAGCTGTTGGTTTATTTTATTTTATTTTTTGCTCGTCATGATTCTTAATGAGTATATGGTCATTGATTGGATTCTAGTGGATTTCGTCATCACAAGTTTTATTGGGCTTTTCGTTGTCTTCTTCTCTTGTTTGTATAGTATAGTATTTTTTAAAATTATTTTTATTTAAGAATATATTAAAATTATTTTTTTTAATTTTTTTAATTTAAATATTAATATATTAAAATTATAAAAAAACATTATAAAAATATTCATTTAATATTTTTTTAAAATATTAATTAATTATAAAAAAAACATTATAAAAATATTTTTTTAATATTTTTTTAAAATATTAATTAATTATAAAAAAAACATTATAAAAATATTAATTAATTCAAGACAAAAAGAATTTAAAAATTTTTAAAAACATTTTTTAAATGCATGAGGAATCACGTAAACAAGTTTTTCACCAAATAGCAAATAACATGTATTTTAGGCTTCTATTCTTGGAAGATTTCTTTTTACCTTGAAAGTATCTATCTAGACCACTTGTATATATGGAGACTGGTGAAGGCATTTTACAAAGGTTAAAATGATTAAGAATTTAAGATGCTCCACTTTAATAGAGAGATGATCCTCTCGAATTAGAGGTTAATGGACACAAAATCACTTGTGATTTGGACCACCCCAACCATTTTTCTCGTTCGGAAGTGTTGTTAGATCCCAATTTGCATATAGATTATAAACAAAAGATCATGCTAATGATAGATCCCAATCAATATATATATATATATATATATATATATATATATATATATATATATATATATATTAGTAAGCTACTGCATCACACTCGGTTAATTTTTTGAAAGAACCTGCTATATGATCGACGAATGCTTAATTTGTTATAGAATAAATGTTTTTATATCAAGTAGTTTGGATTCGTACCCATCAAACCTCTACCAATACATTTTAAATGATTTGAAGTTAAAGCTAACATCTTTATGTTTATGTTTAATATCAGAAGCGTTGGGCAGAGACTGTTATTCTCCTCGTCACTCCTCCTCCAATTGACGAAGATGCACGCCTCCGGTAGGAATACGGATGCCCTTCACAGCTTTATGCATGTCTTATGTATAATTATTATGCTTATGTCATTGCTATTAGCTAGAATAGATGTCAAAGCATATTCTTACAGCCTTACAGGGTTTATGCTCAGACATGCATTAAAATTTTGCAGACATCCATACATGGAGAACCCATCAGGTCTACCTGAGAGGACAAATGAAGCTGCTGGTGCTTATGCTCAGACATGCATTTCTGTTGCCAAAGAATGTGGATGCCCAGTGGTAGATCTCTGGACCAAAATACAAGAGTTTCCTGACTGGAAGGAAGCTTGTCTATGGTATTTTAGATTTTATCTTTCTTGTCTATATACAATACATAGTTTGCTGCAGGGGGTGAACATGATGGATGTTTCAATATCATGTATTTTCTAAATAACTGATAACTGATCCTCTATTGCTAATAAATTCATTTAACGAATTCTTTGAATTTCTTCCAAAATAACACAGTACAAAAAGTAGCACAGCTTAGAGAATTTACGACTCTTTTAAATTCTAAAACTGGCTGACATATTTTACCGTAAAAAACGGAGAAGAGAGTAGAGATTAAAGAAGAAGGAAAAAAAGAAAAGAGGCTATGAAGACATTATCATTACTGTTGGAAAGATATTAACGGTACAAATCCATCAATATGAAAAAAAGTCACAAACTGTGATCGGAGTAGATCATATGAGCCATCCAAATATGTTGAGGTTTATTTGCTTTCAGACAGCTCGTGTAGCATATTCCGTTCATGATTGATGACTTTTTTTGATGTTGTTAGATTTATTTCGATGAGATTTTTTCAACAATACCGGTAATGTCGTCACCAGAGTCTTAGTGTATTTCCAAGATTTTATGATTTTTTTTATTTTTTTTTCCTCTTTTCACAAACTATAAGGAGAAAAGAGAAAAGAAAAAAAAAAAAAAACCAGAGGCATACTATGTACCTCTTTCAATGAAGAATACTCTGTACGTCTTGAAACACTGAAATATGCGCTTGTTTGCTCGTCATGTTTTTTTCTATATCAATGTTACCCTAAAGTGTTCAGAGACATGTATAATTCTTTGTAAATCCTATCATCTATTATTGCAAAGATGTTAATGAACTATTTGGGAATCTGAGTAATCGCTTTCTTGGTTCAAATATGTAAAATATCTGGTTCTTGTATGAGGTTTTTTCTGGTATTTAAGATTGGCATCCATTTCTGTGATTTTCCACTACCGTGGATTGAATAAATTAAACTAAATTTTGCTCTATCAATGTCTGACCTGTGAAGATCATTTTCCTGAAAAAAGCAAGAATTTTTGGTTGTCCTAAAATGCAGGTTAGGTAACTCTGATCAATACTTGTTTGAATTGCAGTGATGGCTTGCATCTTACTCAGACTGGCAACAGGATTGTGTTCGAGGAAGTGGTCAAGATACTGGAGGAGCAGGGCTTAAGTCCAGGAAAATTGCCAGCTGAGGCCCCACTTTTCGCCGACATTGACCCTAAGGATCCACTCAAAGCATTTGAGGGTTATTAATGTATTGTTTATAAGTTGTACTATTCAAAGGTTGGTATCATTTTGAGAAAAGCACAATTTCAAACATTCAGAATGGTGACTGACTCTCTGAATTCCAGTGAATGTAGCTCGTTATGTCATAATATTCATGTTTGTTGTTATGTTCTTCTAGATCATGAAAGCCAAGGATCATATCGCATCTCTATCTCACTCTATTATTGAATAATTTATAGTGCTCCTTATTTTGTTAAACTTTGAAATATCTTTGGAAAATCCTCTTTGATATAGAGAATGATTCTTGAGATTGTAGCCATTACACCCAAAATATTTTTCTTTCTGAGGAGTAACACTCTTATGATTATAGGTTGAATAATACTAAGAGTCAGTTTACAGTCGAGGGAGTAAAGTGAGGTTCTCTTTAGTGTTTTTGAATTTCTTTCCTCTAACATGGCTCCCTTTTTCTTTTTCTTTCATCTTTTCTGTCATATTTTTTTGGGTCATTTGGCCATATGTCTACAATTTGAGCTTCTGTAGACAGCTTTGATTAGATCATTAGTTGAATGAGGCTTGGCTGAAGTGGTCCAACTAAGAACTTTAGAAAGCAGTGCAGGATTTGAAACATTAGGAGCACTATTTGATCATGTCATTTGTCCTGTATTCTGATCTTCAGACACTTGAGCACTTGGATAGTTTGAAGAGGATTAACAATGATATGTATGCACGGTGTATTACTTTTTACAGAAATTCTCGTTCAGTTCACAGCACAAATCTAGTTTGCGAAATAGAATGGTTGATGCTTTGAGTAGTCATACAGATTTTCTAGTTACCTGGAGTATATTGAAATTGTAGGGTTCAATGTCCTGAAAGAATTATATGCTCTTGATGAAGATTTTCAGGAGACTTGGGACAAGTTCTGATTAAAGCAGCGAACAGGGGACTGCCACATTCATGATGGTTACTCAAGAAAAAGTAACCTACGCTATGTTCCATGATCATCCCTTAGAGAGAAATTGATTCGTGACCTATATGGTGGCAGACTAGCTCGGAGTATAAGCAGAGATAAGAATATTTTAACTGTTGCAGACATATCTATTGGCTACAGCTAAAGCAGGACGCTATAAAATTTGCACAGTTCTATTCTGTCAAGACAGTTAAGGAAAAGTCCCAAAATACTGCTCTATAAATGCCGTCGTCCACTCCTGTCCCAATTTACTGGTCTATACATGCCGTTTTCTATTCCTGAGCACATTTATAAGGATTTGTCTATGTTTTTTGTGTTCGACATTTCTCCAACTCAACGAGTAATGAGTTTAATTTGTTTCTGTTGTGGTTTACAAGAGTTGAGAATAATTAGTAAGCTTGACTTATTGGTTAATCAATTATATATATATGTGTGTGTGTGTGTGTGTGTGTTGGGGGGAGGGGGGGGCAACATATAATAGTAATGATGGAGATTATAAGATAAGAGTATGCCTATAATATTTTCTATATAGGTACATTCTATAATATGCCCCCTCAAGCTAAGGATGGAAGGTCAACCCGAAGCTTGAAACGAAAAGTAGTAAACGGAGCAGTAGGAAGTGGCTTAATAAAGACATCTGCAAGTTGATCATGAGAGGAAATAAAACGAATATGAATCTCCTTCTTTGCAACACTATCTCGGAAAAAATGATAGTGAACCTCAACATGTTTTGCGCGAGCAAGAAAAACAGGATTTACAGACAAATAAGTGGCACCAAGGTTATCACACTAAATGATAGGAGCAGAAACAAATGGAATCTGAAGATCTGTTAAAAAATACTAAAGCCAGATAACCTCAGCAGTGTCATCGGCTAATGCTTTGTACTCAGTTTCAGTAGAAGAGCGAGCAACTATACGTTGCTTACTTGATTTCCACGAAATCAGCGTCTGACCAAAAAACACAAGATAACCACCCGTAGATTTTCTATCATCAACACTACCTGCCTAATTTGCATCGTGTAAAGCCATGTAAGGAAAAGGAAGAACTACGAGTAATATAGAGGCCATGTGTTGTCGTACCTTTAAGATAACACTAGATGCGTTTAACGGCAGCCCAATGAGAATATGTAGGAGCATACATAAACTAACAGACTCTGTTGACAGCAAAACAAACATCTGGTCTCGTAAAAGTGAGATATTGAAGAGCACCCATAATTTGACGAAAGCGTGTAGCATCAGAAAATAAAGGATCTTGTAGTATGGTAGCTTTGAATGTCGAGATAGGAGTATCAATAGGTTTGCAAGATAACATACCAGCCCGAGTGAGGATGTCAAGTGTATATTTATGCTATCGGAGCATAAGACCCATACTAGTAGGCATATTCTTAATACCTAAAAAATAATGAACAGTACCCAAGTCGCGAAGCTTAAATTCTAAGTTCAGTAGCTGTATGAGGTGTTGAAGCAGAAGAGAGTTGCTACCCGTAAGCAGAATATCATCAACATAGACTAGAAGATAACAAATATCAGCACCAACAGAGAAAATAAATAATGAGGTATCCACCGTAGAGGCACGAAAATCAATAGATAGCATAAAGTGATTCAGATGAGTGTACTAAGTCCGCGAAGCCTGTTTTAAACCATATAGAGACTTATGCAATCAACACACATGAGAGGGGAGAGCAGAGTCAACAAAACCTGGACGTTGTTTCATGCAGACCTCCTCATCAAGAACACCATTGAGAAAGGCATTATGAATATCAAGTTGATGAATTTTCCAATCACACGAAACGACAATGGTAAAGACTAATCTGACGGTCGCCTGTTTGATAACAGGACTAAAGGTTTTAGAGTAATCAATACCTTCCTGCTGAGTGAAACCTCTAGCAATTAGACGCGCCTTATACCTCTCAATGCTGCCATTAAATCGGCGTTTAATCATGGACACCCACTGATTACCAATAACATTCATCGAAGGGTAAAATGACACTAAGGTCGAAGTTATGTTGGCACGTAAGGCCTAAATTTTCTCACGCATAGCACTATGCCACGCCTCATACCTGTTAGCATCATTAAAAAGAAGTGGCTCATGAGTAGAAAGAGAAACTACCCGATTGAAGGAGGTAGCAGAGGCGGTGGGAATTGTCGTGGACAATGTTGTCTTGGGCTGTTTAGGACGGAGAACTATGGGATGTTGGTGAGCAGCTGGCATGGAGAAGAAGAACTTGTACCAAGCAGACACCCAAAAGTACGTAGAAAATTAAAATCAGGAGTACGACGAAACAAACACTCAAACAAAGATTTATTTTAGAGAACAAGAGTAGGCATGCGATTAATAAGATATACCGATAATTCAAAAATCATAGTCCAAAATCGCAATGGTGCACTATATTGGCCTAAAAGGGTTAGGCCAGTTTCGACAATATGTCGATGACAATGCTCAACGGTGCCATTTTGTTCATGATTATGAGGACAGATTAACCGATGATGAATACCAATGGTCTGAAAGAATTTATTTAACTTACAATATCCACCTCCCCAATCCATTTTGGAAAAGCAGAGAGAAGGTCGGCTACAAGGGGGAGAGGGAGAGAAGAGTTCTGACATTTAAAGGCTCTGATACCAAGTTGAGAATAATTAGGAGGCTTGACCTATTGGTTAGCCAATATTTTCTATATATATGTGTAATGCAATATACAATAGTAATGGTGGAGATTACAACATAAGAATATACCTATAATATTTCCTATATAGGTACATTCTATAATAACAAGTATTCTGAACATTTAAAAGGACACACTTCCTAACTTATAAGAAAATGCAGATGCATAAAGAATAGCCAAACTATTTTTTAAAGAGGTTGTGAGGTTAACCGGTGATTATCTCATTTCTGGTCCCGATATGTTAAAAAATAATCTGTTAATACTTTGCAAACACTGATCGCTAACCAAATAAATATAACTGCAGAAAATTTAAACGAACAAGTTATTTGGTTACAAAAGAAAAAACTTTTGAAGAACTTTTTAAAAGATAAAAAATAATGTGGAAGCCAAACCTAGAATAGACAACTTTCATTAGTTTAGGATATTATAAGAGTATTTTTTACTATAAATCATTTGTATTTATACTACCTTACTTGTCAAAACAAATACTTTGTTTTGTCTTCTACTGCAATAGCTTGTTAGAACACCTAATAATCTTCAAAATGTTGTCATCCTAATTGGAACTTTCAATTGTTAACACTTAAAACAACCTACTAAGTTAACAAGTTTCCTTTCTATAGTACATAATTGATTTAATACTATGTCAATTTTATATTTTAGATCTTGACTCTTATTAGAAAATTTATTTCATAGATTGAAACAATTCATTTTTGCATGTCATACAATTTCACATTGCTGATAAGTAGGAAAAAACTTACTTTTCAACTTACTTTTTTAGACTTTGTTTGACTCGTCTTTAGGTATAATAGTCTCTTCTAGTTTACATTTTACATAGTAATTCTTTTGAAAGAGGAGGCTACCAACATGTTGTTGATTGAATTTCCATGCTTATGTATTTTAAATCTGGATGATCAATGTTGACTCTTTGAGTTTCCAATAGTCCATCAAGTTTCTATGTTGCTGATTGTTTCTTTGTCTGTTTGCACACTATAAACTCTTTCTCAAGTGCTTTAAGCACAATGGAAGATCTAGATATCTCTATTTCTGACAGTTTTAGAGCCTCAACCAGATTGTTCTTCTCGTTCTTAATAGTTTTCAGCTTGTTGAACAACTACTTGTTCAATTTCTTGACTTTCATAACTTCTTCACACAAGTCATTATAAGCTTTATGCGAGTTTGATTCATGATCGACAATAATAGAAGTAATATCTAAATAACTAGAATAACTAATAGTTTGATTTATATCAGATATTTGTTAAAAAATTTGTATTTTTCAGAATCACTAAATGTATTGACAGTTTTGTACATGTCAGTAAGTCCATCAACAAGACAAAAAAGAGCTACAAAAGCAAATTCATTATCAGATAATGAATTAGAATTTTTCAAAATCAGATTCATTGCTTAATGTAACATTAAGGGCTTTTCCTTTATTTCTTTTGAAATTGAGACATTCATATCTGAAGTGACCATATCCTGAGCATTTAAAACACTTAACTCTTTCCTTAGATTCAATTTGACATCTACTTCTATTTCTTGACTCATTTCTTTCGGCAAAATCTTTATTTACTTTTTTTTATCTTTACCATTGTTCTTTTTCTTAAACATGAATTTTCTGAATTTCCTAGCAATAAGAGCAATAACTTCACTTTAAAATCATCATAAAAAAATAACCATGTTTTTTCTTAACAGATTTAAGTGTAATGAAGTTACCTTTCTTTTGATTAGGGGATGTAGGTTCATAAATTTATAAGGAACTTATCAATTCTTCAACACGTATAGTGTTCAAATCCTAACTTTCTTTTATGGTTGTTACCTTTAGCCGAAATATTTCAAGCAGGAATCTTAGATTTTTTTTTCTTACAATTCATGAATCTATTTTTTCTCTTAGACTGAACCTAGAATCTATAATATTGTTAATTTTTGTATAAACTCATTAAAATATTCATCTTCCAACATTTTTATCTCCTCAAATCTTGAGGTTAAGATTTGTAATTTTAGATTTTTCATCATCCAGGTTCCATTATGAGTAATTTCAAGAATATCCTAAACTTCCTTGGCTATTTTGCATATAGAGATTTTTATAAATTCATCAAGAAACACTATATTCATGCCTTTATAAAATAATTATTATATTATATTTTTAATTAAAAAAATATTTTTATAAAAATAAAATTCTTTTGTACCTAAAAACTAAAATTAACCTTAGATAAAAAAAAACATATAGAATATAAAGAACAACCATATTAATGTATCTATATAGGAAATATTATAGGCATACTATATAAGAAATATTGTAGTCATACTCTTGTGTTGTAACCTCCACCATTACTATTGTATATTGCCCCACACATATATATATATAGAAAAGAATGGCTAACCAATAGGTTAAGCCTCCCAATTATTCTCAACTTGGTATCAGAGCTTTCTACCGTCAGAACTCTTTTCTCCCTCTCCCACCTGCAGCCGACCTCCTCTCTCCCTCTCCTAAATGGACTCAGATGCTGCTGCTGCCTTCTCCCCCCACCAAACCAGCGGTGCAGCCCAATCGACCAGCCATTCAGAAGCTGCTGCCACTGGTTCCTTCTCCCACTAGCAACAACCCCAACCTGCAGAGCAGAACCATGGTTCCTTCTCCCATGTTTATGTCGTCCCTCTTCACATCATAAGGACAACAACTCCTTCTATTGTTGTGTTGTCCAACACTCATTAAGTGGTCTCATTGAAGCTTACGACCACCAACTATCTCTATTGGCGAATGCAAATGAAGCCATATCTTCTTGGTCAAGGTGTTTTCCACTTTGTCAATGGCTAAGTGTCGTGTCCTCCGTCTCATGTTTCTGACTGTTCTGATGGTTCTTCTTCGGCAATCAACCCCTATTTTCTCCATTGGAAGCAACAGGATCAGCTTATTTTAAGCGCATTACTCTCTTCTATCTCCATGGACGTCCTGCATCTTATGGTAGATTGTTAGACATCTTCTTGTGTTTGGCGCACTATTGAGAAATCGCTCACTTCTCCGTTGAATTCTCACATTATGTAACTCCATGGGTCTTTTCAAGATCTTCGACAAGGAGATGCTTCGGTTACTACATACATGCAGCATGCCAAGTCATTATTTAATGAATTGGCTGCTGCTGGCCGACCCCTCTCTCTTGAAGGCTTCAACCTCTATATATTTTGTGGTCTTCGTGGTGAGTTTAAAGACTTGGTAACTAGTCTCATGACCAAGGCAGAACCATTGTCATATGTGGATCTTCACAACCATCTTTTTACTCATGAGTTTCTGCATAAGACTTCTCTTCCCTTCTTGGCTGCAAATCCACCTTTGCTGCCCACACCATCTCTGCTGCCCTTTGCTAATCTTGCCCAGTAGTAGCACAACTCTAATTTTGGCCGTAACAGAGGCCGTTCCCGTGGAAACTAACGCTCTAACAACAACAGGTATAACAACCATGACAGGTCTGCTTTTCGTGGCTCTCATTCCTCTGCTCCTATGAACTGGAAGCATGGTCATTGGCAGCAGCCCAGATGGCCTGCTGCTGGTGGGCAGTGGTCTCCTCACCAGTCCTTTGAGCAGAATGTCAAGTGTCAGCTATGCTTCTCCTTCGGCCAAACAGCCTCACAATGTACTCAGTTTCGCAGCAGTGGTTACCAGCCCTCTACCCATCTTGTTGTTAGTCTGATTTTTGCCCCTACTTGGTTCCCGGACACCTGTGCGAACCAACACGTTACGCTTGATCTTGCGAATCTGGCCAGTTCTGCACTTTATCTTGGTAATGATCACTTGCATGTTGGTGACGATAAGGGTCTATCAATATCCCATATTGGACATACCATGTTACATTCCCCTAAACGCACCTTCACATTATCTAATGTTCTCCATATTCCTCACATTACCAAACCATTGCTAGTTGTTAAAAAATTTTGTCGTGATAATAATGTTTATTTTGATTTTAACGCCTCTGTGTTTTATGTAAAGGATCTCACCACTAAAGCAGTGCTCCTTTCCGGTCAGAGCAATGATGGTCTCTATGTCCTCTTTGAGTCTTTTGCCACCACCATTCCTTAAGCTTATTGGTCTCCTTGCGTCTCTGCCACTGCTAATCTGTGGCATCGTCGATTGGGTCATTCTACTTCCTGTATTTTCAATTTGTTAGTTTCCAAAAATAAAATAATGTGTACTTCTAGACGCTCTCTTGTTCAATGTCAAGCTTGTCCGCTTGGCAAGTCTTCGCGTCTGTCATTGTGGCCTACGAGTCACAAAACTACTGCTCCACTTGATTTAATATTTAGTGATGTTTGGGCCCTGCTCCTATGTTTTCTTCTGATGATTTTCGTTACTTTGTTATTTTTATCGATGCGCATATGAAACACATATGGTATTTTCCGCTTGTTGCAAAATCTAATGTGTTTTCTATATTCCAACGTTTTCAAGTGCTTGTTGAGCGTCAGTTTTCCTACAAAATTAAATCTGTTCAAACTAAGTTAAACAGTTTCTTTCAAACTATTGGTATTCATCACAGGTTAATTTGTCCTCATACGCATGAGCAAAATGGCAATTTTGAGCGTCGCCATCGTCATATTGTCGAAACTGGTTTTACACTCTTAGGCCAATGTAGTGCTCCATTACGATTTTGGAATTAAGCGTTTGAATCTTCCGTATACCTCATCAATCGCATGGCTACTCTTGTCCTTCAAAATCAGTCTCGCTTTGAATGTCTGTTTAATTGTACTCATGATTATGATTTTCTACATACTTTTGGGTGTCTTTGTTTTTCATTTCTGCGTCCGTATCATGCATATGTTTTTACTAAGTCGTTTCCTACTGCTCCGTTTACTGCTTTTCGGTTCAAGCTTCAGGTTGATCCTCCACCCTCAGCTTGAGGGGGCATATTAATGTATCTATATAGAAAATATTGTAGGCATACTATATAAGAAATATTGTAGTCATACTCTTGTGTTGTAACCTCCACCATTACTATTGTACATTGCCTTACACATATATATAGTAAAGATAGGTTAACCAATAGGTGAAGCCTTCCAATTATTCTCAACTAACAAAAGTAAAAAATTTACATGTGTATCTATCTTTTATTTCTAATAACAAAAGAAAGATGAGCTTATCATTTTAAAATGTAACTATGTTGACAAATCATTTTTGATTTCTCAATTCATATATTTCTCAATTCATTTTAAAAATTAAATTTTTTTTTCCAAATAAAAAAATTATAATACTAGAAAACACATTTATAACACCAACACTTTCTTCTATTGTACTAGAAATTAACTTGAAATTCTACTTCTAATATAGAGTTTTTGCATTGACTAATGTGTATCTAAATTATTTTATGATTCAACCAAAAGAAAGTCATTAGAATCCATGCTTGTTTCAAATTTTTAACTTTATTTTTATTTACTTTTCTTCTTTTTATGTCTTTTTTTTTTATATATATATAAAGAGGCCTATTAAGCCTTGGACTATACAATGAGGATAATCCTTTTTATTATTAAAAATACTAAAAAGTTAGATATTTTACCATAGCAAATTTACTAGAGCACTAGATTCATTGACGGTTTGGATTGAAACAATAAAATTATAATTTTACTCTTATCAACAAACACAAATGGCCTTGGTAGTAGGGTTTAGTGGTCTTTTTGTTGTTTTTCACACAGTAAAATAACTATTATACTTTCTGATACAAAAAATAATACACTGGCAGACATTGACATTTTTTACTTTTTTATTTTAAAAGCACAGTAAAATGACCACAATGTTTTTGACTTCAAAATATCTTCAATTTGGGTCAAGGAGGTTTTGTGTTTTTTTCTTATGGTTTTTTTGTTGTTAATGTCTAGTCTGATTAGGAGCAATTTAATTTTTTAGTATTTATAGAATATTACTTAAAGTTAAAAGGAGGGTTTTGCGTGCATATCACACGGACACGAGTGGGAATGTTCGTGATCTTTGAACAACGTGTATGGTGTCATTTGGTGATCAAATATCAGCTTTCACGATGGTTTTTTAATCCTCACAGTGTCACCTCCATTACTGGGCGGCACGTGTGGCCAAAAGATATTAGGTTTTGTGCTAGTGATCAATTTTTTCTTCCTTTCTTTCTCTTTCCTTTATTTCAACACCTACCTTTGCATATTTTCAAAGCAGTCATGTGATTTCTTTTTCTTTTAAATTTGGTCATTGTTCTTTTATTACTAATTTTTTATTTTAAATAATCTATAGAATTGGAATTTTATCTCAATTTAATCCTTCTTTGATTTTTTTTTCCAGAATTGGTCCTTACTTTTTTTATTGTGATTTTTTTAATTAAATTATATTTTTAATTTCATCCCTCAATATTTTATATCATTCTCTTAATTTAATTATTTTTTTCAATTGCATCCCTTACCTTAATAAGTTTTTTTTTTATTTTATATCAAATTTATTTCTTATTCTTTTAATTGCTATTTGTTTTTTAATCTTTTTTTATTGAACCTTTCTTTTTTGATTTAACCCCTTAACACCTTATTAATCAAGTTTTTGTTAATATAGAATTTGACTTCTTGATTTTTTTCAAGTTTTCCTTCTAAGAAAAGATTTCAGACTCATGACTCAAGTTACAGATTTGAAAGATTTTCTTGAGTCGACTTAAGATTTTTTTAGGTCTTTTTTTACAATATTGATTTTTTTTTAATTTCATCCTTTTATGGGGTTAACCTGATCTAATGTGCCAAGTCACAGGTTTCGCAGGTTAACACGAGGTGACCCGATCAAATTTTTTTAAAATAAATTCTCTAGGAATCTTGCTTTCCTAATTTGCCCTAGTTATGAGCAAGGGTTCCTTTTATTCCGTAATTTGTTAGAGAATACTGAGTTTTTTCATCAATAAAATTATTGGAGTTCAATTGCAGCTTAATTTAATTTGTTTATCCATTATGCTTGTGACGTGATCAAACTCTCGAGTAACTACTAACTGCTGCCTTAATTGAACATAACTAATTAATTTCAAGGAAAGAAGATCTAAATGACCCTCCCAGTTCCATCCATAGATAAAACAACAAGGAAAAAAAGAAAAGTTCAGCGATAATTTAAGATGTTCAAGCGCATTTTCCATAAATTAAATTCAGAGCCAGGGTGGTTTCTACAATGCCTTTGAAGTTTTTATTCCTTTTCTTGTGACTATATGGACATAAAGATATTACATGACATCAAAACAAAATCCCACACCAAAAATTGTACGTTACGGAATTTTATTTGGATGTTTTAAGAGTTTTCGTCCAAGGCATTAATGTATTTTAAAATGCCTGAAAAGACATCGTAGAAGGTACCAAATTTAAAGAAATGGGTGGTTTTATCCATCTTGTGCTGGGCTATTTGTGCTTCTTCCTCTAAGGCATTTCTGACATTGGTTGGGACAGGTGATGTTCAGAATCTGGCCCTCCAGGTGAAAGTCTTGAAGGTGATGCATCGGTCACATTCCTTTTTGACATATCATAGCCTACTAGCAATCCTTTTAGGCATAGAATCGAGCCCACGATAACTTGTTGCTTCCAAATTAATCATATTTGCGGATAAAATGACCAGGATCAGCATTGAAATTCGCAAGACAGTTGAATTAGCCATGTATTATTCCCTAAGAAAATGTTTGAGAGTGACCACTGAAGCATGCAAACTTAAAGAGTGATTGATTGGTAGCTTAAGGTACTAGGATTAGTGAAGTAGTGTAGAAATCAATAGGAGCATGCATGGATTTATAATGCAAATGCGTAAGAAATACCCAAGATTTTGTAGATTAAACAATAACAAATATGACTTCTATCCCCTGTGTATTGCTGCCTTTTTTCTTCAATGGAGGTCTGCACATGTAACCCGCCGTCACCTTAAATTACTCGAATCCTTTGTCTATAGTCCCCACTAAAAATCACCCATGAATAATAATCAGGTGCTGCTAATATCTTAGATTGGCCAACTAGAACTTGTTGGTCTACTCATCATCTGTTCTTTTATATCTGAAAATTTGGACAGTTCTTGAAGAAACTATCAAGAAATGCTAGGAGTACGGAAGCCTTTGAACAATAAAACAAAGGAGTGCACATTTTTTTAATTTATTCAATAACATTTCAATCGCCACATACAAAAGCGTTCCAACTTTTGATGTTGGCTAATGTCTTTCCACCTGGTCATTGCAAATATAAAATTGCCTCCTTTGATGCCTCATTTGGTTAGCAGTTAATGCTGTTTGCTTTAACTAATTATTTTGGCTCATGCACAGTCCTATTAGAAATCTTTTAAGTTTCTAAAGCAATACAGGACACGACAAGAAAAGACAACCTGAGAGAGGGAGAATGTTTTTCTGTTTTGTTTTTTGGATAAAGATCGCAAACTTTTGAAGCTGAAGATAGTCAAGGATTGAATACTTTCAACTTGGCATTGCCCAATATTGAAAAAAACGAATGATTATGTCATTATCCATTCAAAAAGTTATAGCTAGTAGATATACAGATCCCACTTAAATCATATATTGATCATGAACATGGGTCGCTCATGATATGCACTCAAATGCAACTTTTGCTACAGAGGCAGAGAAGGTTTTCCACCTACTGATAGTCTCTTGGTGTGTGAATTAGAAACTCGGGAAAGCAGAGCACATCAAGTAAATGCACGGAGGTGCTCAAAACATAGTAGACTTTCAGGACTTGGAAAATGTTATTTGATCAGCAAGAAGGATTGCAATTTTAGGTTTCTCATTGAAACTCATGACTTGACTACGTAGATGACAAAGAAATTTGGCACTAAAATTAACATATTACTTTAACATTTATCCAATATTTTTGTTGTTGTTGCTGCTTCTAATTAGTTAGCTAGGGATCAGCTATAATTGAGCTACATGGATAACTTTGAAGAGATGTTTTGTGTAGGGTAATTTGCCTATAACAAAACTTTTCTAGAAAATTCTAAAATTTCAGTTATATAAAAACAAAATTTGACTGATTGAGGTTCAAAAGACCTTTGAATTAGGCATAAAAAGTGTTGTTCATGTTAATTTTGTTATTTTTCATTTTTATTTTTAGATTTTATAGTTTGTTTAGGATTTTAATTACTTTTTTCTTTATTTTTAGATTTTATAGTTTGTTTAAGATAAAATATTTAGTAATAAAATGTTGAATTATAATTTTTGTATGGTAATTTTATTTGGCAAAATTCTATATTACTTGTTTCTATTATCGATTTTAGCAACTTGACCAAAGAAAAACAAACATTATATTATGAGATTCTCGTATAAGCAAAGTTAGTAAAAATGAACAAGTTAGATCATGTGTACTTTTTACTAGGAGCTAAGATAAATTAACAGTACATGATGGAGATATGTAATGACAAATCAAATGGATTAATCACATAGAGTAAAGAAAACTAATTAACCGAATCGTAGAACTGCATCCAAAAGTCCAATTTAAATGGCTAAGCTTCAAAGAAATGCTGATGGACACGGATAATTTATTACAAGGATGATGAAGATCACAATTTTAGTTACACTAAAAATGAAGTGTTGCATATCTTAATTAGGTATGAAATTGGAATCCATGTTATTGTCTAGTCTTCAGCAGCTTGTGAGGGCAAGAAGTTTGCTTTAATTGCAAGTAGGGATTTCATTTGGTCGTTGCCATTCTCCAGTCCTGTATAAATTCAGGATTCCTCGTCTTATCTGATCTGAAGTCTATTAAAAAATACAGCAAAGACTAATGAATATATGATATCTTACCACTGAGGTTAAATAATGTGCTAGCTAGTGCAACGCTGCAATTTAATCTCAAACCCAAGTTTTACAGTTCCTTTCATGTTATTCCTAGTTAATCTTAATACAGTAGGATGTAAGGTTGTCTCTACGTCTGATCAAGACATAACAGGCAATTTGATTATTTTCTCTTTTCTGTCACCTACATCATCTCAAGAAACTCTTTTATAAGTCGGTTTTGAATCAGTTATGGATTGTGATAATTCTATCAATCTATTATCTAGGAATTTCTATTGAAAATAAACTAGATTTCTAGTTTTTTTGAAAAACAGAGAAACCGGTCTACCAGTTGACCGGTTAAGTTGACATTATTACTTTAGATTCTTCTTTGTTTAGTTTAATTTCTTATTTATCTAGAACTTGAGGCCTATAAATAAGTTTGTAATCAGAAGCATAATGTAAGTGTGAAAAAGTGTATAGAAAAGAAAACTTAGAGAAAAAAACTTTTTAAAAAATATACATTCCTTCATCTCGTACATAATGTAAGTGCTTATTTTCATGCTCGTACAAAATATGTTGAAGTTGATTATTACTTTGTTCGTGATCGAGTGGCTAAAAAAAATCATGTTTTTTCTTGTATAGATTTATCTTGTGTAGTAGGTTACACCATAACACATGTATAATGCTCTAATCGTATAAATAGCGGAGAAACCTGCCTAATTTGGTTGCTCACTGAATTATCACAAACTCTGATTTAACTTGAGATTACATTACAAACAAAGAAGTAGAAGTCAAGTATGTAAAGATTCAAGATCAAGTTGCAGATATTTTCACTAAGCAACATGATGTATTTGTCAATATATGAGATATGTTAGGAGTTATCATAAATCAAGTTTAAGGAGAGATGTTGAAAATAAACTAGAATTCTGGTTTTTCTAAAATAATAAAGAATCGGTCTATCAATTAAGAAGCAGTCAATTGGTTGAAATAGAGGAATTAGTCTATCGGATGAAAACTGATCGACCAGTTAAGTTGATAGAATTACTTTTTCTAATTAGATTAGATTCTTTTTTATTTAGTTTAATTCTTTATTTATCTAGAAATGTAGGCATATATATATAGATACGCTTGTAATTAGAAGGTGTGTATAGAAAAGAAAACTCAGAGAAAAACAATTAAAAAATATATCTTCTTCTTAAGTTTTATCTTGTTTTTTAGCTCTGCGATTAACCATTACTATCCATAATAAGCCACTACACTAATTTTCTTCCAACAAATCCCCGTTATCCAAAGAGAAAACGAACAAGAACCAAGATCCACACATTGATAAATAACAGTAACATGATATAATCATTCTCATAAAAACAAATACTACAACGATTGAGATTACATGAATATATAACTCTCATGAATGCAGTATCCTTTCTTGATTGATTTTAAACAAGTTAGTGAGTTAGTGATTGACGGGGCAGTGGGGTGAAAATTTGGGGAGGTAAACAAGGTGGGCAAGTGTGTAGGCTAGAAGGAGGTGGCTGACTGGTGTGCTATCTGTTCAGATTTTGCAAAAGGAAACACATCTTCATGAAAAAAAACGTAACGGGAGACATAAATACGTTGAGATGCTAAATCAAGACAACGATAATCAAAATGAGAGGAACTATATCCTAAGCAAAAACATGGAGATGAATGGAAATCCAACTTATAAGCATGGTATGGATGCAAAAAAGAAAAATAAAGACACCCGAAAGTACGTAGAAAATCATAATCAGGAGTACGATTAAACAAACACTCAAATGGAGATTGATTTTGGAGGACAAGAGTAGGCATGCAATTAATGAGATATACTGATGATTCAAACGCATAATTCCAAAATCATAACGGAGCACTACATTGGCCTAGAGGGTAAGGCCAGTTTCGACAATATGTTCATAGCGATGCTCAACGATGCTATTTTGCTCATGTGTACGAGGAAAAGTTAACCAGTGATGAATACCATTAGTTTGGAAGAAATTGTGTAACTTACAATATTCACCACCCCAATCAGTTTGAATAAATTTAATTCTGTGTGAAAACTGACGCTCAACAAGCATTTAAAAACGATGGAATGTAGAAAACACATCTCATTTTACAACAAGAGGATAATATTATATATGTTTTGTATGCGCATCGATAAAGATAACAAAGTAATGAAAACTATCACAGAAAAACATAGGAGCAGGGCCCCAAACATCACTAAATATTAAATCAAATGGGGTAGTAGGTTTGTGACCTGTAGGTCTCAACGACAGACACAACGACTTGCCTAGAGAACAAGTTTGAGATTGAACAAGAGAGCATCTAGAAGTACAAGCTATTTTATTTTTAGAAACTAACAAATTAAAAATATAGGAAGTAGGATGACTCAATCGACGATGTCACAGATTAGTAGTCGCAGAGATGCAAGGAGACCAATAAGCTTAAGGGATAGACGTGGAAGAAGACTCAGATAGAACATAGAGACCATAATATATGTAAGATTAGCAAGGAGATGGCATGGGCAGTAGAGGTTGATTTGCAGCCACGGATTAAAGGGAGATCTTATGTAGAAACTCATAGGTAAGAAGATGGCTATGAATGCCAGCATATGACAGTGATTCTGCCTTGGTTACGAGACTAGTTACCAAGTCTTTAAACTCGCCATGAAGGCCAAGAAATACATAGAGGTTAAAGTCTTCAAGAGAGATAGGCCGACCAGCAGCAGCCAATTCATCAAATAATGACTTTGCTTGCTGCATGTACATAGCAACTGAAGCATCTCCTTGTTAAAGATCTTGAAAGACTCATGGAGTTGTAAAATGTGAGAATTTGATAGAGAGGTGAGCGCTTTCTCAAGAGTACGCCAAACACAATAAGAGGTCTGACAATCTACCACAAGATACAATACATCCTTGGAAAGAGAGGAGAGTAACGCGTTTAAAATAAGTTGATCTTATTGCTTCTAATGGAGAAAAGAGGGGTTGATTGCCGAAGAAGAACCATCAGAACTATCAGAAATATAAGAGGGGGGACATGACACTAAGCCATCAACAAAGTGGAAGACACCTTGACCAAGAAGATATGGCTTCATCTACATTCGTCAATAGAGATAATTGGTGTTTGTAAGCTTTAATGAAACAACTTGGTTGAGTGTTGGACAAAGCAACTATAGTTAGAGTTGATATCCCCATGATGTAAAGAAGGACGGTAGAAACATGGGACGAAGAACCATGGTTTTGCTCTGCAGGTGAGGGATGCTGCTAGTGTGGGAAAGCACCACCGGCAGCAACTTGTGAGTCGTCGGCAACAACGACAGAGTCCATTAGAGAGAGGGAGAGAAGAGTTCTGATTGCAGAAGGCTCTGATATCAAATTGAGAATAATTAGGAGGCTTAACCTATTAGTTAACCAACATTTTCTATTTATATGTGTAGGGCAATATATAATAGTAAAGGTAGAGATTACAACACTATAGTAGGCCTATAATATTTTCTAAATAGGTACATTCTATAATAAGCAAAAAAAAAAGGAGAATACGGTATATGAAGAGAATTTATAACTTAAGTGTGTTATAATTGAAGAGATGATGGATTATTTAATGGGTAATAATTATATTTTGTCAATTTTATTGTCAAATTTGAAATTTGAGGAAATTTAGGGAAATTGATTTTTTATGGAATTGATAATAATTAAAAAGTATTAATTTAAGTTGCATAAGTTTAAATTGAACAAACGATGAATAATTAGTTGGGCATAGATTATTTGTTGTTAATTTTATTTTTTAGTTCATATTTTGATGCAAAATTAAATTTGTATAGAAATAATAATTAGTTATTGGATTGTGAATTTATTTAGAATAAAAGGTTGAATTTTTAATTAATAGTTAAATTATTAACAAATGTTGTCATCAATATTCTATATTAACAAAAATCATAAGTACTAGATGGTCATTCTTGGATGTATTGAGATTTTTTTGAAGGGTTTATAAGCAAGATTATCATAAAGAGGTTAAGGGTTTTATTAATTTTATGCTTTCTAATCCGAAGAATATTAGCGGAGTTGAAATTACATGTCCATGTGCAAAGTGTAAGAATAAGAGCTTCTACCATAAAGATGTTGTGATGATGCATCTATTTAAAAAAATATTCATCGAGAAATATTTATGTTGATTTGAACACAGAAAACCCTATGTTTTTTTATGAAACCATGTTATGAATGATGGTTAGCATAACTTTTAGTTCCAACAACATACATGATGAACCATTATGGGATGGATTGTAACAACTAACCAATAAATCTAATATCAGTTTTTTTTTAACAGTGTAAAATGTAACACTAGCAACAACAAAGTCAACATCATATCTACAAGTGGTTAAAAGTTTGTCATTAAAATGCAGAACCACCCTTGAGTCAAATTTCAGTTAGATATAAGGAAAAGATGTATTATATATTCATGGAAAGTTTAAAGTAGATAAACATCATGCATTTATTAAGAATTTTAACAACGCAAATAGTAAGGCAAAAGTGTTGTTCGCATCAACTTGAGATTTTTCTAAAGGGATAGATATTTATCAATGTTCCACCTATTGACATAGCATTGTGGAAGAATTATAGATTGAACACATCACGGAGGATAATTGGGATAAGTTTTAATAATTTTTGGTATTAGATGGATTTATAAGGCGCTCATGATCCGGTTCTCGAAACAAAAATAAAAAAAACTTATGGTTTAGTAAGCAAGCACACTAAGACAGTGCTTCCCTTTGTGAACCATGTAAAGTGCCCGGTAAGAGCTTGTTGTTACATATTTATTTATTTTTCAATTTTTAATTTAACCTTTATTTATGAGACTTTTTTACATGCTATTTATTTTGCAGGAAAAACAACTTTGACACAAACCAAATCCAATGGAGTTATATGACAAAACTTATATGATAAAGGTGATAGAGAGAAAGGGGTGAAAAACTTTGTTGATTGAAGAGCAGAAGCATTCGTTGCAAGTCTTTTTGTAATTATTTTAAATAAAATTCATATTTATTCTCAACTTTAATATAAATTTAGGATTTTGACTTTTTTTTCTTGTTGGAGACATATAACTCTGGCATGGTTGCTAAACATGACTAAGATGCTTCCACTTATCCTCCTTGTGATCTTCAATTGTGGTTGAATGTTAGAGCAATTGATGGACTTGATAGGAATTTAGTTTATGGCATTGACTTGAGATATAAGGGCATATCATTATATTTCAGCACACAACATTCTGACCTAAGCCTAACATCATTGGTCATTGATGAGATGGTCCGAGATAGGGTTCGGGAATAAATGACTGAAATGAAAGCACAACTAAAAAAGAAATAAGAGTAGAAGTCAAACAAGAAAGTAATAGAAAATAGAAGAAAATACATGCATATTTGGCTTTATATTTTTCTCCCACTCCAAAGGCTTTTAGATATTTTAATTTGTTTGGATTTTTTTGTATTGAATTCATTTTAATATAATTTTTTTTATAGAATATAATTTTTGTTCATAGAATTCATTTTAATATAATTATTGTCACATAAGATTTTTATTGTTTTTGTTATTGATATGAGTTTCTAGAATTATAATCCCAAATGCATCATGGGATTATAACAACCAAACAACACAAAAAAAGGTGTGACACTCCAATAAAAATATCGACAGAATTAACTATTTCATCGGCAATGTTGTTAGAGAATAATATAAATCATATCCTGGGACCTCATCTAACAGCTTAAGGCTCTGATACCATGTCAAAAAATCATCTCAACCCAATAGCTTAAGCTGTTAGGTGAGGTCCTAGGATATGATTTATATTATTCTCTAACACACCCCCTCAAGTGAAAGCCCTTTGGACTTGAAATTTGCACAGACCCACATTACCTTGTGCTTAATTTTTATCAAATAAATGGAGATAGTGAGATTCGAACTCGTGACCGCTTGGTCATCAAGGCTCTGATACCATGTCAAGGAACCATCTCAACCCAATAGCTTAAGCTGTTATGTAAGGTTCCAGGATATGATTTATATTATTCTCTAACAAATGTTACGTCACATTATGTCGAAATGTTACATAAGGTTTTGAAATTTCTGACAGAAGATTCCATTAGAAATGGTCGCTCACATTCTGATAGAATAGGTGATAGAATATTTTTGATGGAATAGGAAATGAAATATTTTATCGGCAATTAATGTGCATTTCTGACAGATTATATGATGGAATATTTTTTTGATTAATAAGGTTGCCGATAGAGTTATTGATGGAAAATAAGAGGCAAAATCTAATTTTTTGGGTGAATAATTCAGTAGTGACTCCGTCAAAAAATAAAGTTGTCGACAAAATCAATAATGCAAATCCTCGACAAGCATATTATGGACGACATGCTTGCATTAGCAATTCCATCAATATAGTAATTGCCTAAATAAGTTTTTCCTTAACATCGACGGAATATTCCATCAACTTTTTCTAATTTTCAGGTGGTGTATTAACCCAAAATATGAATATACCTCGTATTATTTTGGACTCAAATATACTCATTAACCATAATTTTTTAAATTCAAATTCTAACACATAATTCTTGAAATAATTTTAGTAGAAGTAAACAACAATCTATGTTTTAACTTTTTCTACTTTTCCTGCTTGTCATATTATAGTTGTGGTTATAGTAACATTTTTTAAAACTTTTGTTTTCTTCTGGTATGATGCATTAACAAAACGACTGACGAATCTATGATCAAGTATGAGGAGTCCATTACGCCTATTAATTATAGCACCAAGTTAAAAATCGGAGAGATCATTTCCAATTCCTCGTATAATCCAATCTGGAGTTGAACTTTTTAGCCATAGATGCGTCTGAAGGGTGATAATCTAGTCAGGTCGAACACCTGTGTTAAAGGGCTATGAGCAGATATCGCAATTTGGCAGTTAAAAAGCTCACTCCTTAAAAGGCATTCCTCCTTTTGCGTAGGGCATGAAAGCGACATGCGCATTTAAGCTTCCTTGGCAAATCTCCCTAGCCACTTGCCTTTGTCCCAAGCTGATGCTCAAAACAAAATTTTAGATTCGTAAGCTTAGATTTGTCATAATAGATTCCAAACAAATTCGATCTTTTTTGTTTGTCTTGCGTTCTAATTGATATGAATCCATGCAATCTCCATTGACTAGACTTTCAGGCATGAATCATGAATGTTCAGATGCTTTAGCCAAACCAATGACAATTCTCAAACCATGTCAGAATTCACTTGTTAACTCCCCGTGCTCTTGCAGCGTTAATGACAATTCTCAAACCATGTCAGAATTCACTTGTTAACTTCCCATGCTCTTGCAGCGTCACTTTTTCTCAATAGCGAATATGATATATTGAGAACTGCTATGATCCTTATTTGTGGAATTCTTTGTTGACTCCACGTAGTGATAACAATTCATTTCATACTTTTGAGGCCTGGGGCTAGTGATTAAAACTTTCTCTAGCTTTTCTTGATGAAATTAAGTTAATTTAAAAAATAAGCGCGTTGAGATAAAGAATTGAGGCTAATATACAAGGCTCACTTCTAATTTTCACGAAGTGTCGAGGTTCTTGATGTGGGAGGCTTTGGAGAATATGGACAGTCAAAAACAAATCAATTATATTAAACCGTGTAAAAAGCCTAGTAAATATATTTATAGATAAAATGGACAGTTCCAAGCGCAAAAAGAGGTATGGTCATGCAAATGACATATCTACAAAAACATAAATAAATTTTTATCTAATTATTGGATCGTATTTAAATTTTATCAAAAGGTTCTATAGACCATCCAAAGTTGAGAAGACTTTTAAATTAAGCCTAGAAAATGCTTTTTTTCCAATTTTAGTTTTTTTCCTTTTTAATTTTGCTTGTATGATTAGGATTTCATCTTCCTTTTTATTTAAGGTTAGTTATAAAACTATTTAAATTATTGTAAGCCTTTTTTAAGGCAGAGATTGGCATAATAATTTTATTAACAAATAACAATGCAGCTAATGTTTTTATTTTGATCTTTTTTGTAAATTGTCTTCTAGTCTAGTTAGTTCAAGTTGTGTTAGTTAGTATAAGAACTCAACATTCTTGGTGGGTTTTTCTATTAAGCTATTGAATAACCATGGCTAGAGGTTGCATAGCAGGATGTGATCATATTGTAAAGGAACATTTCCAACTAAAGAGGTTTTACCCAGAAAAATGAAAGGTTAACAAACTAGTGATTGGGGATTTGTGAAAACATGTTATAGAGTTGGCCTGTCATTTGATGGATCGGGATCTAGAGGATTATGAGAGTGGTGATCACGACTAATGACGGTAAAGAAAAATCTTGATCAAAATGGTCACCAAAGAGACTTAAGTTTTTTTAATGAAACTCTTCGAGTTTACATAAACCCTACAAGCTAAGGGATTCATTAATTGGTTGAATGAAGGATCTTTGAGAACTAAAAGGTCTCCAAATATATGAAGGTGAAACTAATCACCATCGAGTTAAAGGGGTGATTTTTTATGTGATGGAAGCAGTTTAAACAAATATGTGAGAGGCAAGACAAACCTAAAAGATTATATAAGAAGGTGAAATGTCACTTCCTCCTTTTCGGTTACACACAAACCTTGTAACTCGTTAGGGTTTTCATCTTTTATCGCCCATTTTTTGTCAACAATTCTATCAAAATTGGAAATTTCCAACGGAAATAAAAAATTTAAAAAGGTTGAATTTCCCATAAAAATGTTGATGGAATTTCCTTTTCATCACAGTTTTATTTTTATTTTTTTTTGTTTAGGGTTATTATGATCTCCTTAATCCAACAAATTCTCACAAAAATCACAACCACAACAAAAAATCACAGCAATTACCATTAGATTATCATTAGATTTTGTAGAACTATGAGTTTTCATAGTTGGAAGATTAATTTAAGTAGCATATTCATATAAATGGTGTAAAAAATAAGATAGACAAAATTTCATACATAAACATTAAAAAAAAGTTGAAATGAACAATAAAAGGTACCTAGTCGGAAACCATTAAAATTCCAATTGAAATACAATCAAATCAACAAAGTAAAGTTTGCTCGGTACAGTACATCATAGGTGATGATGGTGGAGGTGGAGGGGAGGAAAAGATGCTAAAGTGGAAGTGTTGCGATGTCGCGGTCGCACAAATTAATTACCCTAGCTTCAAACACAACACACAAGATAGTATAGAGCAAGCAAGGGGTCGATCCCACGAGGAAGGTTTAGTTCAGATTTTTATGCTATACGTTATGTAATTGGGGGGGTTTGATTTGCAATGATCTTAAACTATGGTAGAAATTAAACTAACAAACAAAATCAATTAAAACTGAAATATATCAAGAAAACAAACCTTGGTTGCAAGCACACATCCACCTACAGAAATCAGAACCGATCCTTGAAACGAAACTTCAGCTTATATTCTGAATTTTTATCTTTTCTTAATATTGGTTAATTAACGGATCCGCCGTATAACTAGCCCTAACCAACAAACAATCACAGTGTCCGCACTAATGATTTAATCCAATGGCAGCCTTAAGATCTAGATAAATTCATTAATCTTAACAACCAAGTTGTCAGCTTTTGTTGCTTTGATCGAATGTTCTCCCTAAGTTTAATAACGTAGTTCCGCTACAATTACCAAGCTTAGTTGCTTCATAAGTTTATATATCACAACTCCGGTTTTGATATCAAACTTAGCAATAGATTGTTCACAATAATAACTTAGAGTCCGCTCTAGCAATTAAGATAAACAATCATAGAAAATATGCATAGGAAAACAAACATACTCATTCATAATACAAACCAAAAATAAATGGAAGAATAAATCTCACAGTTCTTGAAATCTGAAGGTGTTTGCATCCTTGCAACCAAGAAAACGAGCTTAGCCTTGCATATCTATTGAACAACTACTCCTAAAGATGAAAGAATACATGATTTTTGATTTGTAGAGGGGAGAGTTTGTGTTTCTTCTCTTATGGCTGCCACCCTTCTTTCTTTGATTCTACTGCACTCCCTCTCCCTCTCTCTTGGCTCTCCTAATATCATGAACTTAGCTGCCTATTTATACACAAATTGTAAGTAAGAAAAATCAAACTTCAAGTGTGAACATCAAGAGATGGTGGTAATGTGAAGGCGGCTGGCAGCTGGTGGCTGGTGGCTGGCAGCTAGATTGTGGTTGGTGGTTTGAGGTTGGTGGCTTGAGGTTGGTGGCTGCCTTCCTTGACCTTCTGGATTGATTTACTTGAGGAGCTAAATTGTTGAAATTAAAACTTGGATGGCGGTTTTGATGCTTCGGGATGTAATTTGGATTCGTTTCTTCACGAAACCTGATTGCTGGCAGAATTCAGTTGTCATCTTTGAAAACTCATATCTCCCTCATATGACATCGTTTTGGGCTGAAATTTGGAGCGTTTATAGACCTTTGAGTCAGGAATCCAAAACAATTGAGTTTGCATCAATTGTATATCTACAGATCCAGATATTGAATTTTGAATGGACAAAGGTCAACACTGGCAGAATGCGAGCTTTGAATTTGAAGGATGTGATTTCCATGCTATTTGTATTTTTATTTTTCTTGACTTATATTTCCAGAAAGGTATGGATGTTATCTTTCTAATGCCACTGGAATCACTTTATTTCGACTTCTAGAACTCACGCTCTGCACAAAACATCGACTGAGGGTCAAATCTGCCAATTACCTCCAATTTACTCCTTTTTTGCATCTTTCATCTAAAGGTGCCTTCAAAACATAAAACAAAGAATATCAAGGCATTTTATACATAAAACATAGGCAAAACACTAGTTAAATGTGGGTGAAACTATCGAATAATATGGTTACATCAAATACCCCCACACTTAGTTCTTGCTCGTCCTCGAGAAAGGATAGATAAAATCAAATTGAAAATAACTATGATCAATCTCTTAATCTCCCATCAATGTCCAAGAATATATGCATTATAAACAAGAATACAATCAAGAAGGATACAGAGTATAAATTTTCATGAATTCATTTACATGCAAACTTCAAAACTCAATTAATCGTCAGGATTTAAATGAAATCTATGACATGCCAAAGTGATAGGTCCTCTCATTGATATACACTCCAACACTCACGTGTTTAGGGCTTATGTGTTTAAATCTCTTAAATTCAATCAATGAATATGATCTACCATAAGCTTGCTCTTCAATCTTATGTCCATTACTAACATATTACAAGCAATGCATGAATCAAAAGGTCTTATTTTCTGGTTGTAATGGGGCTAGGGGTAAGGTGAGGAAAAAGAAAGTAAAAGGAAAGGTTCAAACCAAAGAAAGTAGAGCATTCTGAAAAATGATATTTCAAACAAGATATTCCATCAAAACACATAAATTTTCCATCTTTAAGCACCAATGCTTAACTTCTTTTGATTTCAAGCTCTTTCAACATAAAACCTTAAGAACATAAAGGAATACTTTTTTTTTCTTTCTTTTCATTTTTTCTTGTTTTTGTTGTTTTTTCACCTTTGGCAACTTTACCCATCTTTTTATCAAGCATCATTTTTTCTTTCTTTTCACATAATTTCCAACTATAATTCCATGAGATATCACAAGTATATGCTCTACTAATCCTTGGCCAGGGGAAAAGGAAAACATATAAAAAGTTAAGGCTTATACATGGATAAAGCAAAGAAAAGATAAACAAGCTCAAAAGGGGTTTACTAAGGACAATTTGCTTTAGGTTGGCTTTTTGGTTCAAGTGGTTAAAATTCCTAATGCCTTTATCATTTTCATGTATATATGTAATGCGAATGTAATCTCAACAAGATATGAAGCAAGTTCTAGAGATACATATCATTGAAAGAATGCACAATCAAAGAATATAATGTTGAAGGCTCAAAAAGCTTGCATTGGTATAACACTATAAAGTCAACATGGCATATTCTCAAAGTCAATCCTTAAAGCAATTAAATGTTTAAAATTTTCATGCACACTCATTCATTTGATTTATATCTTCATCTATCTCAACTAATTCTCATACATAATACTCATATTCTCAAAAACCAATGGGAGTTCTAAAGATCAAACATAATTTTTTTTTTTTAAATAACAAAGAAAACCAAAGTTCTCTTAATACCCCCACACTTAAAACACAACATTGTCCTCAATGTTGAAATAAAAGAAAAGGAATATAAGAGAATGACAAAGATAAAGTAAAATGCGAAAAATAAAAGATAAGGAAAAAGAAAGCAAATCTGATTTTTTTTTGTGCTGGGTTGCCTCCCAGTAAGCGCTTTTGTTTTATGTCATTGGCTCGACATGCTGCATGCTCATTCTTCATAGATTGGTTCAGCTAACTCCACAGAAGTAGTGAGTTCTACCGTCCAACCTTCATAGAAAGGTTTCAAGCGATGCCCATTGACCTTGAGTACTTTATTGGTTTCTAAACTTGTAATTTCAACTGCACCATAAGGAAAAACATTAGAAACAACAAATGGTCCAATCCAACGAGAGCGTAACTTTCCAGGAAAAAGTTTCAAACGCGAATGATAAAGAAAGACTTTGTCTCCAACATGAAACTCCTTTCTTGTAAGCATTCGGTCATGAAGACTCTTAGTCTTTTCTTTGTAAATCCTTGCATTCTTATAAGCATCATTTCGAATCTCTTCTAACATGGTTCCAGTCTTTTTAGGTACCAAAAGGATAGACGCCACCCATTAACTGTCCGTGATGAGGGGAATGACTCCTGCATCATGGAGGATAGTTTGCAAAGCTTGCAAAACCAATGCTGATTGGTACACGCTTTGGGGAACACATATATGCCTCTCCATCTGTTTTATCTTCGTAAAATCATAGCCATAGCTCAAAGCTACGCTTAATCCATCCTTACTATCAAAATCATAAAATTGTTGTACACACTTATCAACTTGGTCATAGCATGTGATAGAATAAACATTGCTATAAGGATATGTCATTGCATCATGAAAATTCAATTCAATTTTTTCATCTCCTACCTCCATAAACAAAGTATCCTTACCACAATCAATCTTTGTATTGGCAGTTTTCAAGAATGGTCTCCCAAACAATATAGGAGTGTTGTTTGATGAATCACAAGAATCATGTTCCATATCAAGAATATAAAAGTCGCATGGAATAACCAAACTATCAATCTTGACTAGGACATCTTCTATCACACCAAGTGGGTAAACAAAACTACGATCCGCAAGTTGTATTACAATGCTAGTTTTATTCAAAGGTTCAAGACTAAGAAAATCATAAACATGTTTAGGCATAACACTAATGGATGCACCTAAATCGCACAAGGCCCTTTTGAAACTAGCATTACCAATAACACATGGGATAGTAAACGCACCTGGGTCCTTTTGCTTCAAAGGCATATTCTTTTGAACAATAGCAGATACAACTTCACCCATACTTACCGTTTCGTGACCTTTCAATTTGAAAGCTCTCTTGGTAGTACACAACTCCTTCAAGAATTTGGCATACTTCGGAATTTGCTTGATAGCATCAAGCAAAGGAATGTTGAGTTCCACTTTCTTGAAAACCTCTAAAATCTCTTTTTCTTTGTCCTCTTTCTTTGACCTAGAAGAATTCACAGGAAAGGGTGGAATTGTTTTAAAATTGGAATTCATTGATTGAGGAATTACCTTTGGAGTGTTGGTCGTTATTTCAGTTTGGGAAGGAGAAGGATGTTTCTTCTTTGTACTCAATTCGGTTTCTATCTCTTCTTCTTCCTCCATCTCAATTTGTTTTGACCTTTGTCTTTCAAGTTCTTTCCCACTTCGCAGCATTATTGCACTAACATTCTCTTTTGGATTCAAAGCTTGGGAGGGCAATTTTCCATTCATTTGTGCCTCCAATTTCCCTACACTTGAAGCTACTTGCCCCATTTGCTTTTCCAAGTTGTGAATACTTGACCTTGTTTCCTATTGAAAATACATGACATTTTGTTGTAAGGTCACAGTGTTAGAAGCCAAAGTTTTCATCATCTCATGAAGATCATCATTGGATGACGACCCCATAACATTGGAGTTTGTGAATGGAGGAGGGGGTTGTCTTGCTTGATAATTCTGTTGGGATTGAAATCCATGGGGATGGAATTGTCGGCCTTGATTGCTTTGTTGAGACATTCCCATAGCGTAAGTTGGGATGATCTCTCCATCCAGGATTGTACGTGTTGGAAAAGGGATCATATTTACGTTGGGGTTGTCCATTGAATGCTCCATCAACTGTATTAGCATGTTCAATGTAATCTTCTTGCATTATTGGGCACATATCTGAGGCATGTCCTTGTAAGGAACATATGCTACAAACTTTTACCTGCTGTACATTTCCACAAGCCAAAGAACGCACAAGAGAAGTAAGATCATTAACTTTATTTTCAAGGTTAGAAATACTTACCTCATTTACTCGTTTGTTTGAGAAATCCTCACGAGTGCCAAACTGTTTCGAGTTGGCTGCCATGTTTGAGATCAATTGGCGTGCAGCCTCGGGTGTCTTATCTACCAATGCCCCTCCACTTGCAGCATCAATGATACTACGGTCAGTAGGCATCAATCCTTCATAGAAATATTGAATGAGCAATTGATCAGGTATTTGATGATGAGGACATTGAATGCAGAGTTGCTCAAATCTTTCCCAATATTCGGAGAGTGTCTCTCCATGAGATTGCCGAATCTCACATATTTCTTTCCTTATGTTGGCAACTCGAGATGCTGGGAAATACTTCTCAAGGAAAATCTTCTTCATGGCATTCCAAGTTTCAATTGAACCTGGGAGAATAGAGAAAAGCCATGTCTTTGCTGCCCCTTTTAAAGAGAAAGGGAAAGCTTTCAACTTAACCTGTTCTTCGTCAACTCCATTCGGTTTCATGCCAATGCAAACCATATGGAACTCCTTGAGATGAGTATGAGGATCTTCTCCTGCAAGACCATTGAATGTTGGTAGCAAATGTATAAAACCAGATTTGAGCTCAAAGTTTACATTATTGTCGACGTTTATGCACAGTGGCTGATTTTCCATGTTAGGAGCAGCAAGCTCCTTGAGTGTTTGTTGTCGTGCAACAGCCATGGTGTTGAGGCGAGCTTCCTTTCGTAACCTGCGTAAAGTGTTTTCTATTTCGAGATCCAACTGCACTTGAATTTGATTAGTAGAACAGGGTTACAGGCATAAATCGTCAAGAAAACTCAAAAGAAACCAATCACACAAGAGATTGAAAACAATGCAAATTGTACGAAAATCCTACGGTAGAAAACTAAAACTGCCTAAAAACCCTAGAAAACAGTGGAATTTGGCCTCGATAAGGTGAGGCTAGTGGTTTAGCACTAGTCTTGTTCAGAACGTCGTTTCCCTTCAGGAAACAAAAGGCCGATACCTAATTCCACCAACAAATCTGTTTTGAACAGTACCGCTGTCGTAAGTGAACAGTACCTTCAAAACATAATTTTACTGAGGGTCAAATCTGCCAATTACCTCCAATTTACTCCTTTTTTGCATCTTTCATCTAAAGGTGCCTTCAAAACATAAAACAAAGAATATCAAGGCATTTTATACATAAAACATAGGCAAAACACTAGTTAAATGTGGGTGAAACTATCGAATAATATGGTTACATCAGGAAGATCTAGTAAGAGAGGGAGGAAAAGGTACACCTATAGTTGTACTTAGTTGAGCCTAATACATCGTATTTTGTTCTAGAAGTTGTGCACTCATTTTATCTAACTCAATAACCACTTGTTCCCAAATCTTTTTATGTATAATCTCATCAAATTCCTGTAAAAAAAATAGTTTGGGTTAACATGTAATGTACCTAAAGTTGAAACAGTGTGACCCTCCTTTAGTTCTCCGGTTGATGCCATAGGCAAACCATAAACTCAATTCATATCAGGTCCATCACTTACAGTAGCCTTCAACTACACTTGAGGATCGTGAGGAGGAGGAGTGAGAGTGTTTTCTCCAAGTTTCTCAAGCAATTTGGTGTTATATCTCTATTATAAAACAAAACAAAAAATCAAGTTTGAAAACTCAATTATATTTCATATTATTGACACAAATAAACAATCTTAAACCAATAATAATTATTTAAACACTTACAATGAACGGTTTCTCTGAAACAATGGTTTTTGCAAATGATCACTTCATCATAAATATGATGAAACGAGTAGCTTCAACATTGCTAAACCTAAAAATTAATTTAATGAAGTCATTTTCATATAATTGTAAATTAAACTTAAACTCAATAAAAATAAATAATATAATGAGACAAAACAATTACTTAATTTGAGAGATCGCCCTTTCATTATGATATCCATTTTCTTGAAATGGACTCTATCAATGAAGGGTTACCCAATCTATTATCCTAAATGGTTAAGTCTTGGTCGATAACTTCTACATTAAATGCCTCTTGATAATCATCCCTTAAAATTCACAGCACAGTTACCAACATAACTACTTAAGTAAGAGCGCTCTTTTTAAACTTGGACTTGGACTTTTAAAAAACAAATATGGTACCTAAAAGGAAACGATGAACATAAATTAGAAAAACGTACAACAAAACTATCCAACAAATATAAATATAATACATTATAAAGCATCAATAAATATCTTACTCATACTAAAATGATAATAAAACATATCAATAACAAATTCAACTATTTATTAAAAATGAATCACAATTAACCTACATAAATCAACTAATAATTTAAATTAACAACTCAATAACTCATCATTTTTTTAGTTCCAAATTAACTCAATTCCTCCAATTTAGAAAAATATAATTTATAATTCAATAACTATCAAACATTCATAAATTAAAACATATTTAACCTTAATTGTTATCAATTCCACACAAATTTAATTTTCTCTAAATTTTCAACTAAACCATAAAATTGATTAAAAATAATAATTGCAGCCCAACTAACTACCCATTATTTATTCAATTAAAGAATAAATAATATCAATTAATATCCTAATTATTATCAATTATAAATGAATTTAATTTTATCTAAATTATAAAAAGAAATTGTAAATTGACTAAAATTAATTGAGATCCAACTAAGTATCCATTATTTCTTCAATTTAAACTTGTTTAACCTAAAATAACCTTTAATTATTATCAATTCTACACAAAATCAAAACCCTAGATTGAAAAAAAAAATGGTACCCATTGAATTACCCATCATTTCTTCAATTCTAACACACCTAAATTACAAAATCACACTTAACTTTAACAAGTGACAAAATAAATTCATTTACTCAAATCTCAAACAAACTCTAAAATAAAAGTTCTATATTAATACAACAAAATTATCATTATAAAACAAGTAAAAAACTTAAATATACAAGTAAATTATAAATACTGCAAATAAATTTCAATAAGTTAACTTAAGACATACCTTGGTTAAAGTAGAAATGGATGGGTTCTTGGAGTGAACCTTGACAAAAAAAAAATTAACTAATGGAGGGAAGCTTAGGCCTTGGGATAGTTGTTGCATCGGCTCCAGCAGGTTGTCATGGCTGGATTAGTGGAGGTGGCTGTCAAGTTTAGGAAGAGAAAGAGAAAGGGTTTTGGGTTTTTGTTTTGATAGATAAAGAGGAAAATATGTTGTAAAGAGCCTATAGTCGAGTTTTAAAATCTCTTAAAATTACAGATAGATTTTTTATTGGTATTTTTATCGGTGATTTGACATGTCAAAAATGCCAAATGAATTTTTTTTCTATTCCATTTCTATTTCTATCTGAAATTACTATAGAAATTTTTTTGTCGCATTTTCCATTGGTAAACCGTGATATAATATTCTCATCAACGTTTTCATTTCTTTTTTCCAATTTTTTGGTAGTGAATCCACTCCTTTGCAAACCTTAAGTCAAGTTTTTTGGCATGTGATTTGATGTTACATGGGGAGCATGGGCATTATGTCAATGAGTGTTATAAGTTGATAAGTCGTTCGAGCAAGAATATATTAATAGAAGATAAGACTAAAAAGGAAAATGAAGCCTCTAGAGAGCTTATATATGATGGTGAGGGTAAGAGAGATTTTATATATTGATTGTAGTGCAACCTTAGTCATCCAAAAGAGTTTTCTCACTCTCAAGGATTATTTGGGTAAAGATTGGTTGCGCGCTATCTTTTATATGAGATGCATGATTATAAAAAAGGTGTGTAACATGATCATCTAAAATGGCAATTATGAGAATCTGGTATTGATAGAGGCAATTAAGAAATTGAAGCTTAAAAAAGATAATTTTCCCGAGCCCTATAATCTAACTTGGTTAAAGCAAGAAAGCAAGGTAATCATATATAAATAATGTTTAGTTTATTTTTCATTGGCAAAACATATGACGATAATGTTTGGTGTGATGTAGCATCTGTATATGTGTGCCATATATTGTTAAGGAGGTCTTGGTAGTATGATAGGAGTGTAGTTCATGACAAGCGATACAACATATACACCTTTGATATTAAAGCAAAATATATGGCTTGATGCCAAGCAGATAGGGGTAGTTTTATGGTTGAGCCATATAAGAGAAAGAGTTTGTTGTTTATGTCTTGGTTTTTGGAGGAGTTAAAGAATAAAAGGGTGGCTTTTACTTTAATATTGTAGAGTAGTTTGTTTAATATGGCTAGCAATAGTCCCATAAAGGTTCAAGGGGTATTGATTGAATTTGTAGACCTAATTCTAAAAGAGTTGCTCTGGGGCTACCTCTCATATAAGACATTTGTCAACTAGATTGATCTCATTCTGAGATCTAACCTATTGAAAATACAACACATGGAACCATCCATAATTTTAATTTCTTGATTGCATCTATTATATAGTTCATTAAAGAACATACTTTCTAATAGATAGAAAAAACAAAAGCCAACTTTCGGTTAGGTGAATTATAATGCCTTGGATTTGGAGATTGGAGGTGTCTTAACTAAGAAGGTTGTCTTGTGGTGTTTTCAATAAGAAACATATGAGTTCCAAGAAGAACTACTTCATATATGATTGAAGTTTTATGCCTTGTTCAATCATTGATGCATTAGCGACACTACCTAGTATATGAGTTCATACTCATTAGTAATCATAAGGATTTAAAGTACATCAATGTTCGATGGAAGTTGAGTCACTAACATGCCATGCCAAATAGGTGTCTTATCTTCAAGATTTTACCTTTTTCTTAAGGCACCAATCTAGTTCTCCAAACAAAGTATTGGATGCACTAAGAAGGTGGGTCATTCTCATCGACACCAAATGCATTAAGGGTATGGGGTTTGATAATTTTTAGGAGATATACCCCGGAAATCCATCCTTTAGACATTTATTTTGAGTTAGTTGCTGGTGGTAAGTTAGGTGATTGTGTGCTTGTTAATGGTTACATGTTTTATGGTGTGAAATTGTATGTTCTTAATTATTCCCTCAGGAGTTTATTATTTATGAGTTACAACAATATGATGGCCACTTCAAGCATGACAAGCTATTGACCTTGGTATCATCTTATTATTATTGGTCTAACCTATCAAGTCAAGTGTTAGGATTTGTGAAGAGGTGGATGTCAATGTTTTACTATGATATTTATCCTGGTGATGGTGGGTAGGTTTTCTAAGATAACATATTTTTTTTCTTATAAAAAGACCATGGATGCTTCTTAAATTACCTATATTTACTTTAAGAAGGTGGTTCATTTACATGGATTTCCTAAGTCCATGATCTCTGATCAAGATACCAGATTTATGAGCAACTTCTAGAAGAGTGTGTGTGATAAGTTGAGAACTAAATTGAATTTTAATAGTGCTTACCATCCTTAAATGAATGATAGATAAAAATGATGAATCAAAATTTAGAGAATCTTTTACGAAGTGGAAAACAAACCAAAATATTAGGACCTTGTCTTGTCACAATAGAGCCCTTTTAAGATTGTGTATGGGAAAAATACACATGGTGTACTTGAGTTGGTGCCTTTTCCTCATTTTGATTCTCTAAGTGTCCAAGCTAAAGACATGGTAGATTATCTTTATAGGGTGCATGATCAAGTCAAGTAAAGGATTTCTAAAAGTAATTCTAGATACAAGACCCGAGCTGAGAATCATCATAAAAATATCACTTCTATGGTTAGTGACTTAGTATGGGTAGTACTTACTTGTTATCGGTTCTTGTTGAAAGTATAACAAGCTTTAAAAAAGAGGAAGATTGATCCATATTAGGTATCATAGAAGATCAATAACAATGCATATAGCCTTCTACTAGTCTTCTGAAGATCTCTAATGTTTTCAATGTGAAGCATTTGTCCAAATGTTTAATGGATGATTGAAACTCGAGGACGAGTTCTTTCCAACCCAAAGAGACTGATGCAGTAGGTTCAGGAGGACCTATAAAGTGAAAAATGGATATGTTACAATTAGACCACTTGCAAAGCCTACCAAACACATTTATGTACTATATAGACAGGTCCAAGCTTAAAAAGACATTTGATCAGGTCGAACGACCTATTTGATGAAGACGTACATATCTTTTGATACAACAATTAGATCCTACTCAAGTTTTACCATAAGTTTCTATAAATGTTGGCTCGTTGTAACCAGCTAAGATCGGGAAGGCCTTCAAATTAGTTCTACGAAGATGCTTTTTTTAAGTTTTAGTATTTTTCTCATTAATTTTGGATTTCGGCTATTAATTTTCCAATCTAATTATGATTTATTTTTATTTTTTTTATTAAGGTTGGTGATAAACATATTTAAATTATTGTTAGCCTTTTTCTAAGGCAGATATTGACAGAATAATTTTATTAAAAAAGAACATTGTGGCTAGGATTTTTGTTTTGGGTTTTTTCATTAATTTAATCTTTTTAATTCCTTTGACTTTATCTAGTTAATTGGGGATGCATTAGTTCTAGATAGTGACTTCTGCTGGTTGTATATCTTATATATGCAGAATACATAAAAGAGAGCAAAACAATCCAAGAGAATAAGACAAGGAAATCCATATACATAATCCTCAATGCTTTGGAAGCGTTACACACCACAAGGTCCCGAAGACGGAGTGCTCTGGTATTGTTTATTCTGCTCACTTTTAAAAAAAAAAGTGCAACAGAGAATTTGACTGCATTTTAGTATAAAGAAAATCATTCTGAAAAGTGACTTTAGCAACATTGGCAGTGTGCTCTACGGCTTCAAGAATATGTGTTGAGGGTGCTTGAAGCATAAGCATTATGAATTGTTTTTGTGTTGTCAGTGGATGAAAGTGTGGCAAACTTGTTGCCTGTGGGGTAAAGAATAGAATGCTGTGAATTACATCCATCTTTATTTACAATGGACACAGGTGTTTGGTTCTTTTAACCTTTTCTTCTTATTTGATCTGTTCTCTTCTTCAGTAAAAATAAATCATCCCTTGATGAAGTCTATCCAATAAACCGAAATATAGATTCTAAGCACACAAATGGCGGCCACATTTCAGAAAATGGAAAGAAAAACAGCAAAAGATGCTTCTGGGGCTGAGCAGATGCAAGAGTCCTTGCTTTCACGTAATCCTATACTCGCAAATTCATGCGTAAAAGGGACAATAAAGGTTGCAAACTTTTATACTTATGCGATGTGTTATGGAGTAGAAGTGATCCAGCTTGTCGTTGTTGAAACATGAAATGTTATCCAGCTTATCTAAGAGATAGTTTCTAACATGGTGAGTGCCTTGTAGAGACTAGAGAGTGATCACAATATTTTCTTCGGCCAGAATGAATGAACTGTTATGCATTGCAACAAAATATGGATTTAAGCCAAGTGGAGCAGACCCACTTAAAGCGGTGTTTGGGACATGGTATATTTTATTTAAAAGTGATTTTCAAAATGTATTTGAATTGTAAAAGCATAAATTTGATTTTTTTAATATTTTCGAATGATTTTTTTACGTTGTTGCTGATAAGAAGATGATAATAATAATAATAATAATAATACATTAAAAAAAACACTCTGAAAAAGCATTAATCTGAATACATTTTCTCAAAAGCATGTGCACCATATCAGAAGAAAAGCAGGGTCACTTTATTTCTATAACATACTTATTAATCTTATCCATAGTAGCCATTTTATGAGCCAGCCAATTCCCCTAACTTTCATAGAACGACTGCTGGCTTTTTAGTGGTGTTTAGCATCAGGCCCGCCTGGACTCACTCGTTTACTGGCACATTGATCACCGACAGCTTCACTCTCGCCCAGGGCTCGAATTGTCCTGATCAGGTTCCTTCGTACAACAGATGGATCAAGGGGGCGGGCCTCGGATTGTGCAAATGACAGCAATATTAGCAGTACGCACAGATAACATCTCAAGCTAGCCATTTTTCTTATTCTCTCAGAAAATTTATTGAGCTTGTTTTGCAGAGAAACAAATGAGGAGGGTGTAATATATAGAGATCAGCAGCGATATCCCTTTTCATATAATAATCAAAGTGGGTGGAAGTCATCACATTCTATTGTGTTTTTAGTGGTTATATATATATGGTTGTGATCCCTTTAAATTTTTCTGATTGCTAAAAGAATTACCGACCAGTTCGGTTCTAACAATGTGCCGGTGCCAGTCAGAACTACCAATCTATTTGTTCTAACATTGCACCTACTAACTTGAGCATCATGTGGTATGAAAGAAAATGAAGGAGGTCATGACTTGGTAATTTTTTAGTATGTATATTCTGTTCAATATACTCTATCAAGAATTAAGAATGAACCCACTCATGGCCGGCCGGCACCGCCACCATGCCTATCTTATGAATGCCTAATTTCCTTTCTGCCCACAGAAATTAAAGCTGATCAACTGCTTTACATTTGGACTCTGATGAAATCGATTGTCACCAAATGTTTCCTTGTAACATAAAGCAAATTAACTAGTACCCTGCTATGACACTAGCTTTAGTTTGATGTGTATGAATCTCTGTAGCTATTAACGTGCTTACTTACCAGTGAATTCTGCGCAAAGCTTGCTAACTATTTAGATCATTCCCAGGTAAGCTGAACTATGATTCCAACCTAGATTATGAATAGCCTATGCTTTTGTTCCGAGTTAGCTGACACGCTCATGCATTTTCTTATATGAACCAGGCAAAAAACATTCAACAGGAAAAAAGAAATAGCTCAATTAATGTCTTCAAATATGTTCATAACCAGTATATGATTTCACGTAAAAGTCAGAAGCAGCCAGATAAATTGATTGGAGTTGGTCATTTGCATAATTAAAAAACCCGATTTAGAGGTTAACCCATCCCAAGACTCATCAAGATCTACCGGGTTAATCTAGTCAATCATAACTTTTTTTATTAAGAAAACCCTCTAAAATGATATCATTTCAAAGTTTTTTAAGAAAATCTAAAATCCAGCCCAAACTAAACCCCAATTTCACATGTCGATGGATCTACCTGCCAGACAGATTTCACAACTATGGTCATTTGTTATAACTTTAGCCTCCCTTTCATCGGCATCCAGTTCTAAGATTGTGGCAGCCGAAGCTGGCAAGAACCTCTATTCCAAAGGCAATTAGAATAAAAGTGGAAGAGAAAACAAGAATTCTCAGGTCATCTTGGGTATTGACACATAAATGAGAAAGACATGAGAACTTTCTTTTTTGGAATTAACGGGATTGTTTAGATATTAGATTTCCTATAGTAAAGAAGATTTGAAGGTGAATCCTGTTAGGCATTGAAATCCAAATCCTCCTCTTATTGTATTCTCAATACCAAGCGAATCAAACACGGCTCCAAAATAACGAAAGGTTTGATAAATCCAATGCAACAAATTGGGGAGCTTCCATTGATTGACATCAAATTTGTATATATATTTTTGCTTTTGGAATTGGGGTTCACCCATCTAATTCTTTACCACAAAAAGAAGAAACGAAAGCAAGATTCAATGGACCATCAATCAAGCAGAATGACTGTCTAGACAGTGGAATTAATAGAGCTATCTAAAATTTTTGCTCGGATGCAGCAACTGGGTCTTCTTGCAGGACGGGTCAGCACCATCTTCAGCTCTCCTCTTTCCACATTTCAGTCTGGAAGCTGAAGGAAGTGAATGTAAAATACGGATCCTATCATCAAGAACTGACCTCAGAAGGATTTCTTGATTCAAGAGGTTGGTAATGTCCTCAAGCGGTCTCCTGACTCTTCTTTGATTGCTTGTAGGGAGTGGAGATTTAGATTTAGCAACTAATAAAGCATCTTGCTTTGGAAAGAAAGGGGGGACGTTCTCCTTGTTGTCATACTGGCTCTGAAAGAGGACAGCCATTGCAAGAGATAGCGTGAGAGAGAGAGGGGGGGGAGGAAGAGGTGGTGATGAGATGGGAGGGGCAAGAAGAGGTATATATAATGGTGGCACTTTGGAGGGGAAATGGGAGGTGAAATTTTGAAGTGGGAAAATGATAGCAGTGTTTTGATTTTGGCAAACTGTTTTCATATATATTATTTTGGTTTTCTGCTTTCATGGATGGAGGGAGAGCGGGGGCGGGAGGGACGGGGAGGGGGAGGGGACTCCCTGTGAAAATTTTAAAGTAGTTTTTTTTATTTAGGTTTTCCATAAATGGAGGGAGGGGGCCTTTTGGGGTGGTTTGAATTCTGAGCGTAGCCAATGAATGAAGAGGCGCGCAGTTTTTTAATGTGTAAATTGGGAGGAGAGGGAGGGTTTCAGGGTGGTAACGCCAAAAATTTGGATTCCTCCAAAGTCAAGAGTTCGTTTTCCCTCACTAATTCAGTCAAGCTTTACTCTTTCCTTTCCCACCTACTGACTAACTGCCTTTCTCCTGTTTTTTTTTTCTTTTCTTTTCTTTTCTTTTTAGCTAAGGACTGCGATAATGATTATACGATAAATAAATAAAAATAGAGAGACAACTTTCGACACAACCACACCTTCATTCATCCCCGATCTTGAAGGCAAAATGTCATTCAAAGAACTGTAAGCTGCTGCAACACCTTTTAATATGGGCTATTTATATTTGTATTTTAAAAGTTTTTAAAAAAATTTATTTTATTTCTTACTTTAAATTAATATTTTTTTGATATTTTTAGATCATTTTAATGTGCTGATGTCAAATAATTTTTAAAAAATAATAAAACATTATTTTGTTATATTTTCAAGAGCATTTTGAAAAGCAATCGATATCACACTCTCAAACACCCCCTAAATAGTCTCATCCTTCGAAGTTGTTACACCCTCTGACGTTGGAGGCTTTTCAATTTTGTCATCATCGGAAAATACATCAAAATCTCCGATCTTTTACTATTTGATAAAAATTTTAAAAAAATAATATAATTCATATCCATTATTGAAAATAGCGATTGTTTCAAGAGTCATGTCTCATTCAAATTAATTAACATATACAAAGTTAACCCAAAATTTTATGAAAATCCAATGACCAAAAAATAAGATTCAAGATCCAATGGTCAAGAATAAAAGAAAAGATTAGTTGATATGGCATGAGAGAGGAAGAGAGAAGATAATAAATAAGAAAAAGAAGAAGAAGAAGAAGAAAGAATTGGTCACCGGAGGCACTCTATTTTCGACACGCTTGGTATTGTTATAAAGATCTCAACAATATGATTCTAACCACGTATTGAAAGACCACAAAAAAGGTTAGTGGAGACACTCTATTTTCGACACACTTAGTATCGTTATAAACATTTCAACAAGATACTTCTAACAACACATTGAAAGACCACCAAATAAGGTTGTAATTTGGTAGGAGTTTTGTTTGAGGTTAATTTATGGTTAATTACAACCATGTACGATAGTCTTCTAAGGTGTAGATAGAATCGTTTCGTCGAGATCTTTCTAACAGTACAACATGTGTAAAAAATAGAGCCTTAATGTGTTTCCGGTAACCCCTTTTTTTTTTCCTTTTTCTTCTTCCACATTTATCTCTCTTACCAGAACAATTTATCTCTTCTCTCTTTCTTAGATATTGGATCTTGAATCTCATCTTTTGACCTTTAGATTGTTATAAAACTTTGGGTTGACTTTTGTTTAGGTTAATTAATTTGCAAAAAATATACATTTTGAAACATTCTTCATGGTATGAAAAGTTTTGCTGATAAAAAAATTTGTGTTGGTCACAGTAAAGCGCAGATACATAGCTAGTTATCCTTTCTAATAAAAAAAACTGGGATAAAATCCTAGCAAATTTATTGTTTATATGAACAGTGAAGGAGTTGCTCTTGTTTTTTTTCTTCTTTTTTAAATTTTTTTCTTTTATTTTTTTTCAATTGAATCCTTTTTAGTTTTATTTTTTGTTTCAATTTCATCATGTTTTATTGATTTTGAATTGACTTTCATAATTTATTTGGGTTCGTTTTTTATGAGTTTATCACACGTTCGATCAAATATTCTGATATTTGGTTAGTATTCTACGAGTGTCTACTTTTTTTTATCATTAAATGAAAAATAGTTAAAAGAAATAAACAAGGTTGTTAAGCCCAATGATGTCCATGATTTGGATGATAGGTCTAGTGGGTTTAATTGCGAAGCCCAAGTCGATTCAATATACAAGTGTCTCAATATTTAAAAAAGTTGTCATCTTGAATTTTCTTAAGTCAAGCCACACTTTTTATTAGTCATCTGAGTTTTCTTTGAACCTGTCAAGTTGACAGGGTCACATTGAGGCAACTCCCACTTGGGTCAATTTTAAAATCAGGCTAGACAAGGAGTCGGGTCGAGAGGTTTCAATGTTGACTCATTCGGTTGGTCTTTCTTTTCTTTTTCTTTTTTTAAATTCCATCTTCGATTTTTCTTCTTCTTATTGAATTGTTTTTTACTTTTTTTTCATCCTTCAATATTTGGTTGATTTTGAATTGATTTTCATAATTTATTTTGGTTAACTTTTTATAAAGTTATCGTAGTTTCAAACAAATATCCTAGTATTTGATTGATGTTTAATTTCGCAAGTATCTATTTTAGTTTTTATATCATTAAGTAAGAAATAGTTTTAAAAAAATTGTTAAACCCAATGAAATTCATGATTCGGGTTATGGGTTTAGCAGGTTAAGCCGCGAAAACCAAAACGATCCAATATATCTCCATCTCAATCTTAAAATAAAAAAGAAGTTATCTTGAATTTTTGTAAAAGTCAATCCACACATTTTAATGATCAGTTAGGTTGTTTTTGAACCTATCAAGTCAATTGGATTAAGATAACTTTCACGTGAATTAATTTTAAATACATGCTAAATAAAAAGTCAAATTTAAAAAATTTAAAATTAACATACCTGTTAAGTTAGATTTAATAATAATATCAAATAATTTCATACGAATAAAACATATTTTTTCATGTGAAAAAAAAAATCCTACGTGCAGCTTAGTGTGAGCAGTAAACTAGTTGCTTCTAATAAATAAAAAGAAAACAGTGTGGTCAATGGAAGTGAATGGAAAAAACTTGTTGCTCCTTAAAATACGGGATGGATTATTATATCTGTCACCACCATGGTGGACAATGGTTGCTCAAAGGGTGGGCTGCTCTTAAAATACTGGCCTATAGCCCGAATTATTTTTAATTTAGGGCCGACATATATATTTCATGGATATATAGGCTGATTGGAACCAAAAAAAGAAGTAAAAAACAAATAAATTCTAGCCCTTGAGAAATTAAAATTAATTACAAATGGGGATATAATTAATTTCAAGATTAAGCCACAAGGATACATAATTTTTTTCATAAACCTAGTAGTCTCAGTATCAATGGCATATATTTAATTGGATCTAGAATAAAATGTAGTCCAAATAAATCAGCCTTATATATATATAAAAAGAAAAAAAACATGATTTGCAAATAAAATGTCATTGCTAAATTTTTATATAAACAATCATGTTTCACATGAGAGAAGATAAATATCATGAATAAATATATAATGATTAATTTTTTATTTAAAAAAAGATATATTCTTCAATTAATTTTCACGTCAATTAAAACTAAAACTAAAAGAAACTATAAACTTGAAAAGATTGATTACAGCATCGTTCGATTAGTCACTTATTTTTTTGAAATTAATTAAAATACACGTAAATTAACTCATGATTACCCAATAAAAGATAAAAAAAAAAAAAGTTAGCCACCTACCATCATTATTGACTTTCGATTTCTCAAATACAAATTCAAATAAGTAGTTGTGGCCATGGCACGCTACACGTCGCCCCCTCCTACACAGCAGCATTATTCAACCCGCCACTCTTGTAGATATGCATGTCCTCCTCAAAATCCAAAAGGCCATTAGCGAACAACTACTGATCCATGAATCAAAGCACCAAATAACCCACCTAAGATCTCGACAACAGCAACAACGTTAAATAGTAGAATCCGCCTAGAAACAAAACTACACTATCGACAACAATGGAAGAAATTCACATCAAAGAAACCATTCCCATTCGCCCTTCTACGCCCCCTTTCTCTCAAGACCATACACTCCCTCTCTCCCACCTTGACACCGACCGCAACCTTAATGTGACATTTCGCTACCTTCGTGTCTACGTTAACACCACCACCAGCAATGGTGGCCATCCTTTCAACGTCATCGCTGCTGCGCTTTCCTCTGCTCTTGTTCACTACTACCCTCTTGCAGCCACTCTCCGCCGAGGCCAGGTGGATGACCGTCTGGAGCTGTTTTGCACTCGGGACCATTTAGGTGTGCCTCTTATCAATGCAACTGTAAACTGCACGTTGGAAAAACTGAACTACCTTGATGACTCGGACCCGAATTTTCTGGACGGGTTAGTTCCTGACCCGGATCAAGATTATGGGCTGGCTAACCCGTGTGTTCTCCAAGTCACGGTGTTTGAGTGTGGTGGATGGACATTAGGTGCTGCCATACACCATGGTTTGTGTGATGGGCTTGGGGCAACCCAGTTTTTTAATGTTATGGCAGAGTTGGCACGTGGTGTGGGTCGGATTTCAGCTAATCCAGTTTGGGACCGGGCGCGCTTGTTGGGTCCGAGAGACCCGCCCCGAGCTGAGGGAGTGGTGAGGGAGTTTTTGGGGTTGGAGAAAGGGTCTGAGCCTTACGGTCAGGTGGTTGGTGAGGTTGTGAGGGAGTGCTTTCCTGTGAAGGATGAGTGGTTGGAGAAGTTCAAGAAGGTGTTGTTTGAGAAGAGTGGCTCTAGCTTTACCACGTTTGAAGCCTTGGGTGCATTCATATGGCGGGCAAAGTAAGTCAATTAGGTAGTTTGTGCATCACCTAACATCGCCATTACTTGATGGGTGCATTTCATATTTTTGCCTCATTTGCAAAAATTAAAAACAAAAAATAAAGTAGAAGTCAATTAGCAGGTGGTATATAAGCCAATCTTGCATGTTCTTGGCTCTTACTTGGGAGAGAAAAAAATCATAAGGATACTCAAACTCAAGTCAAGATAAATTATTTTATTGAAACTATAGAAATTGCCAGCAATATTCAATGTGTTATGGCTTGGATCATGTTGTTCCTCTTAATTCTAATTCATTATTGACTTAACAGGGTTAAAGCCTCAGGGGTTCCAGGTGATGAGAATGTGAAGTTCGCCTATTCAATCAATATACGAAAACTAGTAAAGCCACCATTACCTGCTGGCTATTGGGGCAATGGTTGTGTTCCGATGTATGCTCAACTCTGTGCCAGAGAGCTGATAGAGCAACCAGTTTGGAAAACAGCTGAGCTGATTAAAAAGAGCAAAATCAACGCAACCGATGAGTACGTCCGCTCATTCATTGATTTTCAAGAACTACATTATGGAGATGGCATTACAGCAGGAAACAGAGTGAGTGGGTTCACAGATTGGAGGCACCTGGGACATTCAACTGTTGATTTTGGGTGGGGAGGTCCGGTCACTGTCTTGCCACTTTCAAGAAAACTACTCGGAAGTGTTGTGCCGTGCTTTTTCTTGCCTTATTCTTCTGCAAATGCAGGCAAGAAGGATGGGTTCAAGGTGCTGGTAACCTTGCAAGAAACACACATGCCTGCCTTCAAGAAAGAGATGGAGAAATTTAGCAGACAAGATTTTGACTTGTCTTGATTTACATGCTAAATCCCTTCAACCATTTCTTTATCTGTAAGCATGCCACCCTAGAGCTAAATCTGCACTCCACAGGGATTGCTAAAATTGTGATGACTCTTGGTCAGAATAAGAGAATTGGATAATGAACAGCTGTTCGTCTAATATTGTATTGGTTCTTCAAAATTTATATGATTGAAACTATCTGAATCACAGAGATTGCTCAGTAAAATAAATTTGGGCTTGTTGTTTATTGAATTGTTGCTATAAGAAAATTTGTAAGACTATTTTAATTATTAAATCATAACTTAGTCCTTATAATTTATCAAAAATAACTATTCAGTCTCTGTTTTGTCAGACATAATTAAATAGTTCCTTGCATTGATAATCCTCAATTTAGTAGTTTTTTTCTCTTCTAAAACTATCTTCTTTTATAGTCCAATTTCCCCATTTTACCTTCTCTTTATTTATTTATTTATTTTTCTTTGAACAAAAATACTATACTATAAACCATTTTAAAAACATAAAGATTAATTATATAATTTTTAACCTACAAGGATTAATTATTTATTTTTGCTGAACTGTAAGGACTAAATTTATAATCTGCTTCTATTTAGTTGGTTGTTTATCGTTTTTTAATATGGATTATTGAATAAAAATCGTCTTGTACTCGTACAAAAACAATGTCTCACAATACAAGGGTAAAATAGTACCAAGAATTATAAGATCATGATCCAAAGATTAATGTTGAGAAAGTTGGATTCATTTTAATTTTAACCGATCATTCACTCGCTATATACGCCAAGGATTTTATATAGACATAACTGAATATAAAAGATTTTCAGATGTTGCTAACATGTATGTTTTTATTTTTTTTTATCAAATAATCATCTCAATCTAATAATTTAAGTTGTTAAATAAAGTTTTAAGATATAATTTATATTATTCTCTAACACATCTTCTCAAGTGAAAGTTCTTTAGACTTGAAATTTACACAGACTCATATTATATTGTGCTTCATTTTTATTAAATAAATGAGGATGGTGAGATTCAAACTTGTGATTGTTAGGTCATCAAAACTCTGATACCATGTTAAAAAACCAATTCAACCCAATAGCTTAAACTGTTAGGTGAGATAGCAAAATATGATATATATTATTCTCTAATATTTTTTAGTATAAAATAATGTGAGGGTTGATTAATATTACTAATCAATTTGGAGAGTCTAAATGTAATTCAAACAATTAGTAAAAACATAGTTATGATTAAAAAAAATCAAGACAATATTTTTTTTTAATATTAAGATGGTAACATATTGTAATGTTTTAGATCAACCCGAGTTAACTTGTCAAATCCATGACTTGAGTCATGAGATCGAGATAACTCCATGGAGAGCAAATCTAAACAAATTATAAAATTCAATTCTCAGTTAATCAAATGTTAAATGATAAAATTGAAAAAAAAATCAATTAAAAAAATAATTTGAGTCAACTCAAGTTAACTTACCAAACTTGCGATCTAGAACATGAGATTAAGATAACCTCATAGAAAGTAAATTAAAACAAATTATAAAATTTAATTCTCAATGAATCTAATATTGAAAAAAAAACATGGTTAACCCAAATTAACTCATAAAATTTATGATTTGAATTATAAAACTAGGATAATCTTATAAAAAATAAATCAAAATAAATTATGATATTTAATATCAAATAAACTGATGAATTTGTTTTTTAAACAAACAAATCAAGTGCTTTATGATGATGTTAACCATAGATTTTCATTCTCTTTTAATGTTTGTTAATGTTAATAATACAAATCAACAACTTTATTATTATTTATTTTAAAAAATATTAAATGGACTTTAATTTATGATATAAGAATCTTTTTTCTTTCTATATCAATAAAAAAACATATATCTCGGGTATACATAGTATATAAGAGACCATGATGGGTATGCCCTTTCCTTCTCAAATCCTCCCACCCCAATCAAAGAAGAAAATTGTATAATAGCATATTCGTTCAATGTATTTCTTTTTCTAAAAAAATAAAAAGAACAAGATAAAAATGTATGTGAAAAGATTAATTATTAGTAATTAGTTGTAGTTTACTCTAACAACAATTGAGAAATCTTGAATTTCAAATTTTCGATCTAATTCATTGGATCAATCCAATGGCTAGAAATAAAATATTTACTTGAATTTGTAATATAACTAGATGAAAAAAAATTAATTCAAAATTATCAATTATTATAACTTCTAATTTTCAATTAGAAAATTTGATACTACAAGAATATCATAGATAAATGGGTATAAATGAGGAATGAAGAAATAGAAGAAGCAAAGCCAAATATATTAAAATTCTCATGATGAAAATATTTTTTTACAAATTTAGATTATTCTGATTACCTTTTATTTTTTACTTTTTTTATACATTAGCAAATTTCAATTTTCAACTCCTTTTCTTTTATTTAACTATTTTTATTCTCAGAATATATTAAAAAAAAAAAAAAAACTAGTGACAAAGCAGAGGCCTCTAAAGAGCAAAGTAGATGCGCATGAAATCTATCATCTTATCCTAAACCTAACAGACCAGTAGAAAACCAAATGCCAAGCTGCTGCAAATAAAACACAAACAATCATAGTAACACAAACCTCTTCTTCAAATTCAGTTGCAGATGGCAACCATACTTGGAACTTCTTCCTCTGCAATCTTGGCGTCTAAACCTTTCTCCATTCCTTCTCTCTCTTTAACCTCCTCAGGTACATTAAACAAGCTAAACCCCACTCCATTTTTCCTCTTCAAAATTCATACTTTTCCTTGTTTTTCAAGATTTATGTGCATTTGAGATTGACCCACCTCTTTTTTATGCTTTATTTGTGATTAGATTCTACATTTTGTGGATTTTCTTATTTTTTAGTTAAGGTAGCTTGTGGCTTTTTGCAGGGCTAAGTTTTGGGAGGAAGTATTATGGAGGGATTGGTCTTGTGGGTAAGAAAGGGAGGCCTCAGTTTCATGTTGCAGTTGCCAGTGTTGCTACTGACATTGGCTCTGTTCAGGAGGTAAGGTTTCCTTCCCTTCTCTCTTTGCTTTCAATTTAATTGTTGTTGGCATATGCTATTTGGAGATCAAAATTTGATTTCTTTAGTACAGTGTTGTTCATTTTTAAGAGTTATGTGGTGTTTGAATAAGATTTGACAACTTGGTTTAGTTGAGATGTTTATTTTGAAAGCTTAAATTTTGTCAATTAATTAATGTCTATGGCCACTAAACAATGCATCATTTCTAAGACTTTGTGGAAGGGAGAGAATTATACCTCTAGAAAGCATTATGTTAAAGAGAATGTGCTTTGCAAGGTTATATGAATTGCTGTATTTTCGACTTGTATAGGCCCAGAAGGCTGCTGCTAAGGAAAGCCAGAGACCAGTATATCCATTTGCTGCTATAGTAGGGCAAGATGAGATGAAGCTGTGCCTTTTGCTAAATGTGATTGATCCCAAGATTGGAGGTGTCATGATCATGGGTGATAGAGGGACCGGAAAGTCCACCACTGTTAGGTCCATGGTTGATTTACTTCCAGAAATTAAGGTGGTTGCTGGTGACCCCTATAACTCAGATCCGGAAGATCCAGAGTCGATGGGTATTGAAGTCAGGGAGAGTGTTGTGAAAGGGGAGGATCTCACTGTTGTCCTGACTAAAATTAATATGGTTGACTTGCCATTGGGAGCTACAGAGGATAGGGTGTGTGGTACAATTGACATTGAAAAGGCTCTCACCGAGGGTGTAAAGGCATTTGAGCCGGGTCTTCTTGCTAAAGCTAATAGAGGCATTCTTTATGTTGATGAGGTTAATCTTTTGGATGACCACTTGGTGGATGTTCTTTTAGATTCTGCTGCATCAGGGTGGAACACAGTGGAGAGAGAGGGTATTTCAATTTCACATCCTGCACGATTTATTTTGATTGGTTCTGGCAATCCTGAAGAAGGAGAGCTAAGGCCACAGCTTCTTGATAGATTTGGAATGCACGCACAAGTGGGGACTGTTAGGGATGCAGAGCTCAGAGTTAAAATTGTGGAAGAGAGAGCTCAATTTGACAAAAATCCAAAGGAATTTCGCGAGTCTTACAAGTCTGAGCAAGAGAAACTCCAGCAACAAATTTCCTCAGCTAGGAGTTTTCTTTCATCTGTAAAAATAGATCATGATCTTAAGGTTAAAATCTCCAAGGTTTGTTCAGAGCTGAATGTTGATGGATTGAGAGGAGACATTGTGACGAATAGAGCTGCAAAAGCTCTTGCTGCCCTGAAGGGTAGGGATCAAGTAACTGCAGAAGATATTGCTACTGTCATCCCCAATTGTTTAAGACACCGTCTTCGGAAGGATCCCTTGGAGTCAATCGACTCAGGTTTACTTGTCAGTGAGAAATTTTATGAGGTTTTTAGCTGAAGCCAGTATTTTTAGATGTCCACTTCTGTAATTTTTTGTAACAGTCCCTCGAATTACATTTTTTCTGTTTCTATCATGTTTTTATTTTTCACGCAATCTTTGTTAAAAATTCTACAAATATAATCATGGATTGTACCTGTTATTGAGGATTTTGTATTAAACTGAAGAGAAGATGCCATGCCTGCAATATCTGCTATTACTTATTTTATCTTCTCCTTTGTCACCTGGGGCTACATGCTTTTGTACAAGAGTTGCCAAATAACACTCCAGGTTTATTTTACAGATTCTGTTATTTGAATACTTCTTGATATCAATTACAAGAAGGTCAAGCCATGTATTCCATATGTTGAGTATATTATGGTCAAACATTTCCCTTTATTTTTTTTAATAGTGAGCAGAAAATTTAGGAATAGCTAATCAAATGGAGAGGAAAAAGGGCTTCAGATTATATGCTGTTTTGAAACATTTTCCATATATCTTCAAAGAACATGGTTAAATGAATGGGTTGGCACAAATAAAAAAGCCAAGGATCTATAGCTTGGCGAGATCTTTATCAGGAATTCCATTCCACAATGTCGGCCTTCGCTCAAGAAATGCAGGCGGTCTTTGGTAGACAATTGTAGCAACTCTAATCAATATTGCAGCAGTGAAAGCCCATATAATAAAACCTTTTTCCCCTGACTGATAGTCAAAGAAATGACATAGAAACTTGTCTCCCATCCACTCATCCTCGACTTCTCTCCTGTTCTCGTTCTGCATTCACCATCAAAAGAGAGGAAGCCATAAATCTTTTTTAGGCTAATTACTATGTAAATGATAAACAGAACTAGAGTAAGACCTTAAGAAACATTTCTAGGGGAACATCGAATACTGATTCCACTTCACTAGCATCTGGAGTTGGATTGAATGCTTTCTTGTCAAACAGTATACCAATCACAGGAATAACAGTCACATGAAACTGCACACAGAATCAAGAACTAGTTTAAAAACAAAATGTGTGTTTAGTAATGTGGTGCAAGTGTTTTTGCAAGAGTGTCGAATTTGATTTTGATGCCTTTTCATGTGCTTTTTGATGTTTTTCAAGTGCTATTTGATGTTTTTGACATCTACTATCAAAATTATCCAAAAGTATATGAAAAGACACTAACTTGATGCTTTTTTCAGCTCAAACGCACTATGTAAAAGGCTTTCAAACAAAATGCGAATGCGTTACCAAACACAACACGGAATTTACAAACAAAGAGAACAAGCAAAAAATCTACTTGCAGATTCATCTAATGATCTGAAGATACTCATCGAGGATATCAGAGAGGCCTGGAAAATTTCCATTCCAGGTAAGGATGGGTAATGATACAGAATTACTAGATGAGTTATAGATGGCTTGCAAGTTGTTATAGATTATTAACTTCTTCCTGTCTTTCACCGTGCAGCAGACAATCTCCAGATTTAAGGCTACAATCTCCAGATTTAAGGCTTAAGACAGCAAAAAAGTGAAGGAACCTAAATCCAAACCTCAGTTTGATGAGTGAAGACTCAAAACCCACGATTTTATTTTGTCACACTTCATTCTAAACAATGGCTTAGTTTTTTCGGATTTCTATCTTCTTCTCCCTCTCCAGATTAATCAAGCAATCGACCAATTATCTTGAACCACCTCTGATTTCTGATTTGACCAGGGTCATTCAGTATGATAAACAAAATTAGATTTCAAAGCATCCATCTTAAGCTACTTTGGCAAGTGTTACTGAATTGTATGGATCAAATAAATCATCTCTTTCCCACAAAATAGCAAAATAGAAACTGAATTTGAGAAATTCAACACAAACCCTGGTCATATATGGCTCAATAACAGTAACAACATCAACAAGAGAAGGGTCCAAACCAATCTCCTCCTTAGCCTCTCTCAATGCAGTTGCTATATCATCAGCATCACCTTCCTCCCTTTTTCCACCAGGCAAGGCCACTTCACCTGCGTCGAAACACAACCTATTTGGCCCTCAAAAAGAACAAAACATAACATCATTCTATTACAATGAAAAGCATGACTTGAAAGCAAACACATGACAGAAAGGTGATTATTTTCATACCTGAGTGAGAAGAGAGTTGTGAAGAGCGTTGTGTGAGGATTACACGAAGTTCTCCATCATTTCCTTCAAAGATGCAGATGAGAACTGCAGCTCTTTTGGGGTTTGCAGATTTTGGGATCCCATGTTGTCTTCTGGCCGGGTTGTTTAGATGGGGAGGAGGTTCGTAGAGGCTGAGCCGTCGAGATAATGATATGAGCTTCTGGGATTTCTCTCCCCTATTTTCAGAAGCCATTTTTTGGGTTTTGACCGCTACTTTCTGTCCGAAGATGTTGTTTAGCTTGTTTCAGGATCTACGGTGAAATCATGTTCTTGAAAGTCAAGACCGGAAATTATATTATAACGATAACGATAAAACAAACTAAAAAAACTCGGGTTTTGAAAGTTTGAAACTGTGAAGATCACTGTTTCCTAATTTACAAATCCTGTTTATTGTACCGTACATTTCTACGTTGATTTGGGTTGCCGTATAATATGTGTTTCATGATTTTTTTAAAAACAAAATTATTTAAAATTATTTTTTTATATTTTTAAATTATTTTAATTTGTTGATATTAAAAAAATAATTTTAAAAAAATAAAAATATATTATTTTAATATATTTTTAAAAAACAAACTTAAGAAAAAAAAAAAACTAGACTTTCAAAAATACTATCATCAGGTTTTGGACCATGAAAATAATTGTTTTTAATATTAGCGCATGTCAAAACAATTTAAAAATATTAAAAAATATTAATTTAAAAAAAAATAATAATAAAAAACTTTTTAAAACACGAGTTAAATCAGTTAACAAACATAACCTAATAACTGCGTTTTGGAATTGGGAAAATCATTGTTTCCCGTACTCATATCCTCATATGTTCATTTCATTTCTATAATGTTTTTTTCATTTTGATTATTTTATTTTATTTTATTTCACCATCTCAGATTATATTAATATGTTGAACTCTTTCTGAAGTGTCAACAAAAATTTAATTTTAAATTGAAAATCGATGTTATAAAATAAAATTTTAGGTAAGAGTAAAAAATAAAAATTAAAGAATAAGGATAAAATTTTATATATAAAAAAAATCATTTTTCATTTTTAATTGTTAAAAAAACACATTGACCTTTAATTTGGTCCCTAAAGTTTTGGTTATGTATTTTGTCCCTTTTGTTTTAACTTTTTACATTTCAATCCCACTTTATTTTTTTTTCACATTTTAGCCCTTGAATATTGAGAGATGAGAGATAGTATTTGCCCAACAACATTGTGACTTATAAGACTGATCTTGATATTAATAAATTTATTTTAAAGAAAAAGTTCAATGAAGATGATTTTTCTCTTAAAATATGACACAAAATGTTGATTAATACCCTTATATTTTGGTTTGATTTATGATTTCTTAATAGATTGAATGGTGTTTTAAGCTTGGAAATGATTTTAGAGAGGTTTCCTACTACTAAAAGTCATTAGAATTTGAATTAAAAGATGAAGTGTTGTTTGCCCAAGCAGGGACGGATAATGCGTCGTTCATTTTATTAAAAAAATAAAGGCAAATAACTTTTTGTTTACCACTTTTTTTAGTAAAAGAAAGTTAAGCACACAATATTTTTTTTTCATACTCACGCATCTCTGTGCCTTTCTTTCGAGCTAGACGTGCTTGTTGTCCTGTCAGGCCTAGGCACACTTGACTTATTTGTTAAACAACCCCTAACCTTTTATTTTATTTTATTTCTAAGTTTTGGAATTAAATTATCTTTAAATAAGTCTGTTAAAATGATATTTAAACATTATCCAATTATATCATAGTTTTTAAGAAGATTAGAGCTTTTTTACAGTACTATTAGTCATTATTTTATGAATAATTATATATTAACCTAATATGAAAAATTTCTCAAAATCTTAGTCATTAATATTCAATAAGAATAAAATACTTATTTTTTATATAATTTTCTTAGATTTATTATTCTTAAATTTATTCATATAGATATGTGAAAAAGATTAATTCATGGTTTTTTTATTATTAAAACTTGCTTTCACAATCATAGTAATTTTTTATTTAAAAAACAATGCTTCAAATAAAAAAAAACATGTTTTCATAAAAAACAAAAAAAATCATACATAAATAAGGAAATGATTTTTTTATTCTATGCATTTGTTCTTCTTTAATTGGAATAATTTAATTTTAATGAATGTTTTTTTAATTGTCATTAGTTTTTATTCAATAAACTATGCTTTCAATAAAAATACATATTACTATCAAAAGAAAATACATGAATGACTGGAAATAATTTTGAATAAAAAATATTTTTGTTCTTCAAAATTTTAATCATTATCTTTCTTATAAATACCTATTTTGATTTTAATACTAAAAAAGAGAAAAAATCCCAAAAGACCCTTGGGATGCAAAAAAGAGAATATGATATTAACAACCAACAATCTCTTTCGCCTAAAGACACTAACAAGGATTTCTTTCTTATTTACTTTATATAATTCCTCTCTTGTAGGAAATTCAGCTTCTTCATTTTTGGCTATTTATTACCCTGTGGGCTGCAGGGAATTCTGCCCCTTCTATGTTATTTCCTTGTCTTACATCACAATCTTTTTTGTTTTTTCCTTGAAAAGAAATCAATGCGACTGTATATTTAGTACCATGACAACCTTCCAAAGTGTAATAACAAGTTCTGGCTATCACTACAAGAGAGCAAGTCAAGTGAGCAAATGGTTACAAGCTGCAAACAACACAAAACTTCATAGGAAGCTCAAGGTCATAGTCTCTACTCAGTACTCTCCACGACAGATCATCAATGCCAACGAACAGTTGATGATGATTTGCATTTGTGATCAGGTGTTGGCTACTGTGAAAATTCAAATGCCTCTGAAGTGCTTGAGATTGATCATTCGCGTCTCTCGAATTCTGCGTAATCTTCAAACAACATGATCAAAAGTAGAGAGGTTCTAAATTTATTGTATAAAGATAGTGCTCAATACCGACAATTCAAGATCTTCAGGTATCTATAGCTTTATCAGGATTTCCATTCCAGAATGTTGGCTTTCGCTCTAGAAATGCAGGTGGTCTTTGGTAGACAACTGATGCAGCCCTAATCAATATTGAAGCAGTGATAGCCCATATTGTATACATTTTACTCCCTGACTGATGATAATCAAAGAAATGAAGTAGATACTTGTCTCCCATCCATTCTTTCTCCTGCTCCCTCCGGTTCTCATCCTGTATTCACCATCAGAAAAGAAAAGCCTGTGAGAACTGAGAAATGCTTCTGAAATTTAATTTCAAAGTGTAATTGATAAAATTGAACTAGAGTAAAACCTTAAGAAACATTTCTAGGGGAACATCAAATACTGTTTCCACTTCATTCACATTTGGAGCTGGATTGAATGCCTTCTTATCGAACAGGATGCCGACCACAGGAACCACAGTCATAGCATACTGCATATGGAACCAAGATTTTGTCCAAAAACAAACTCAAACACAAACAAAGAGAACAAATAAGCACTCTGCCTGTAACTTCAATCAATAATCTGAAGAAACTTGAAAGGACAACAAAGAGGCTCGAAAATTTATCATTCCAGATTCAAGAAATAGAATCATGAGATTAGTTTAAACATTTCCATAGGTTGTTAAAGATCGCACTTTATTATGTCTTCCTCTCATAGTTGACAACTTAAAACAGCAAATGCCCTAAACATCAGAATCATGAGCAAAGACTCAAACCCATGATATTCTACTCAAACTTTCCTTATGCCAATATATTATCCATTTTGGTTCTTTTATCTCCTCTTTCCACATAATTAAAATCAACTGTATATCTTGCAACTATTTATTCTGTTCCAAGAGTGTTAAGATGATATGAAAGTATCTATAAGTAACAAATAAATAATATAAGTAATCTATATCAAACAAATCATTGACCCTCAAGAATGGTTAAGAATAATGACTAGAAAATGAATTTGCTTAATTGAACACAATCTAACCTTTGTCATGAATGGTTCAAGAACAGTAACAACATCAACAAGAGAAGGGTCCAAGCCAATCTCCTCTGTAGCCTCCCTCAAGGCAGTCTCTACATCATCAGCATCTCCTTCCTCCCTTTTCCCACCAGGCAAGGAAACTTCACCTGCAATAGAACACAACCCATTTCTTCTTTCTTTAAAACATCACATAGCCAGCAATACAAGTGTACAACCCAGTAAAAAAGATGACTTGATAGTTATTAACATAAAGAAAAACTCTCTTTTGTACCAGAATGAGAGGAAAGTCTTGAAGAGCGTTCTGTTAGGATCACACGCAGATCTCCATCATATCCTTCAAATATACATATAAGAACTGCAGCTGTTTTTGGTTTTGCACTTTGTGGGATCCCATTTTGTCTTCTTGTTGGGTTGTCTAAAGAATCAGGAGGTTTATAGAGACGAAGCTGTTGAGCTAATGATAACAGTTTCTGGGATTTTTCACTCATGTTATTGTTTGGCTGGTCTCTGTTGTCTTAGTTATGACTTCTTGTCAGTTTCCTTTTTCTTGAAACTTAAAAAAGTTAATAAATTTCTTTCTTTTGTAGCAATCAATTTTGAGAACTAATTTTCCGACTCTCAAATTGAAATATCAGCATCGCTAGTGCTCCATCATTTAAGATGGTTGGTGGGGGAGCACATGAAAGAGCTGGTTGAGGTGAGAAGTGAGAACTACCTAGGAATTGTTAGGCTCGGGCCACGGTCCATCAACATTTTGTAGATTTTGATAAATTCACCTCCGCTGTATAAGTTTCTGGACCAGAGAAAACAAAGGTAGATGGATAAGCACGAAAGATTTCGAAAGAGAAAAATGTGCCCGTTGGGGGCATGTCCATGCACGAAAAGAAGTTATTGGGTGATTCTCTTATCATATTTTTCATTTTGTCCAAAGATTAGAGAAGAAAACAAGAGCAAACGTGCTATATTCTTTTCCTTTCATCCTTCATCTAATTCTTTCTACAGCTTCTCTGAAGTCTAAACTAAATAAGAAGTAAATGTCTGTTCTCTAAACAACAAATCATGTTTCCAAACCGTGGGAAACAATACTTGTACAATTTGCGGAGAAGCATAACTCTAAGACAAAAGAGCATTTTTACCAAAAGTAGCATCTATGAAAATCAAAGCTTTTATTTGTCGAGGCAAGCAGTTTAAGATTCCACAAGCGGCTTCAACTCTACTGTTATAGAGCCAAGTAAACAAAAGCAGGCGCTAGGTTCACTTCATTAGAATGACGAAGTGCAATGCTGTTTATTAACAGCTGTGTAAGCTTTAGCGGTAGGGTCAGTTCAATCAAGAACTTCGCTACAGTAAAACTCGACGTCATTCAATAGAATTAACTGCAGTTGGAAGAAGACAAATGCAATTCACTCCCAAGGAAGAATTTGTTGAAATTTGATCCAGTTAACTCCTTGCCTCTTAAGTAATCAGTCTCCTCAATTTACAATTTCCTAAAGGATAATATTGCATTCTGCCTATCTACTGACAATGCTATTTAGTGCATACATTTGAATAACTTAACTGGTTCAACACGTGTGGGTTGTGAGGGTTTTTATTGAGGAAGGATGATTATTCCGAGAATCTGAGTACAATCCAACAATATTTTTCCTGAATTATTCAGCGCACCACTGTATCATTGCTTGCACCTTTAGGAAACTTGAACCTTGGATTCTGCTCCACAAAAGCTGGTGGCCGTTGGTAGACCACTGAAGCAGCTTTAATCAAAATCCCAGCAGTTAAACCCCATATCAAGTACTTTTTATTCCCCGTTTCATAGTCAAAGAAATGAATCAGATACTTTTCTCCCATCCACTCTCTCTCCTCTACTCGTCGATTTTCATCCTGAACAAAATATTTCATGAATAGTTATTTATAAGAAAACCTAATGGTTAAGTCAATTAATAAAAGTGAAAGAGGTTAACCTTAATGAACATTTCCAAGGGAGCATCAAATACTGCTTCCACTTCAGCGGGATTTGGGGTGGGCTTGAAAGCCTTCTTATTGGTTAGAATGCCTATAACAGGAATCACTCTCAGAAGATGCTGCAAAGAAAAGCAACCATTGCTAAAACTGAAAAAAATTGACAATATCAGCTTATTTTTTTGTGATATCTAACAGACACTTGTCAGACAATTCAAATGCTAATTAGTTAAATACACTGTCTGTCCAGACCCAAGCAATGCACATATAGAGCACACATCATAGTTATTGACAGCGGTATTATATTGATATTGATTATTAAAACAAAAGAAGACTGTCAAAATCAGAATACTAGTCAGGAAATCCACGACTGAAGTTCTGTGGGTAACAGATTTTGGATCCTGGCCTAGAACTCATCATGGCATATGATGTTTCAGCTAAAAGAAAGCAGAAATGAGAGTGGAGTAGAGAATGCACATGTGATAAAAATGAGCGTTCTTTTCCTACATGATTTCTCATTAATTAATTGTCCTATATAATTAATGCCGATTATCACAGTTTCGTTGCAGAAAAGAGCTAGACAGCTAACAGAAGCATCCTTTTGCACTGTTCTGAAATCTCATGGTTAGGAGGTTGTTCACCTTAAAAGCCCTGACTTTAGAATAAAATTTGTTCATGTCAAAAGAGAAAGCAAAATGTGCGATAGAAAGGAGCCACTAAACTTTCAAACAACCTCATGATACATAAATGATGGATGACCGTACGGATTGTGAACAGTTTACAATTATGTGATGCAACACATCTGTGTTTGCCAGTCTCGTTTAGGAAGCATTCTAGCATTGTCTTCATAACTTCCAGATATGATCAACTTATTAATGGAAGCATTCCTCGACTACCTATTCTTTGAAAGGTATAAAACAATTCATTTCAAATAAACTGGACCAACTACCATGACATACTTATATGGCGAGAAGTAGTATCAAGATCACTTATATGTAGAACCCATCAAATTTTGGCCCCTCACTTCCTTATCGAAGCAAACCACACCGAGCCCCACCCCCCCCCCCCCCCCCAAAAAAAAAAAAAAAAAAAAAAACCCCCTAAAAAGAGTAAAGACAAGAAAGTTTACTATTTACCCCCGATAACAGGGGCTGATCACAAGGTTCATTAAGGTTTGACAATAATTCTCACCTACTTTATGGTAATCTTATGTTAAGACAATACCTAGGTTTCATTCGACAAGGGTCACTATGGGTCTAAACCTCAAGCTGTCAACCAACATTACAAGAACAACTCCCCTGTCCCAAGCAAGTTTTGAGTCAATCATACAGGGTAGTCGGTCAAATGAAATAATATGCAAATCAGCAGAAACCATCATCCATAAAATACAGAAAGTCCATAAATTCCAAGACCATAGAAGAAGCATCCTTTTCATACCTTAGACAAAAATGGTTCAAGAACAGTAACGACATTCACAAGTGAGGGATCTAACCCAATTTCCTCCTTCGCTTCCCTTGTTGCCGTCTCAAAATCATCCTTATCACTCTCATCTGCTTTTCCCCCAGGTAAGGAAACTTCACCTGCAACCAAAAACACCCACTTAGTGGAGTGAACAATCAACAACCGCTCCCTATATCTTAGTCATCGGTGTTGCCATTACATTTTCACTGCTTGGCCACAAAAAGAGAAAAGAACAGCAAATTTCAACCTCAAGTCTTCATTAACAAATGCTAACCAAAAGCTTTGTATTATACAAGACTCAAATTGTCCAACTAATTGAACCTCAGACAACTACCTTAACCACTCAAGCGAATCGTCAAGTCTTTGAAATTTTCTTTCCTTTCTCCAATTCTTTTCAAATTCTCTTAAGTTCAACAACTTTTGCTCTATCTGATCACTTCAACAATGCATGACAAAAAGACAAAATGATTCCAATTTTAAACCTTGCTTGAACATTTATTTAAGCATATAACAATTCAGTTGAGCTGAGTTCAAAAAATTTGACCTTAGGGGTAAAACTCAAAAGAGAGCAATAAGATTCAATTCTTTTTATCTTCTACAGCCTTACTCGTATCTTTATCCAGTCTCATCACTCAAGTTGAGACTTATAATTTAAGAGCAATTACTATTAACTACATTATGCAAAAACTTAAACTTTGGGATAAATTATCTTACTGAATTGCCTTAAACTCTATTTTTCATCATGAATTACTACAGAAATGAAAATTTTGGCACATGCATCACCAACCAAACAAAGAGCATCCAAAAGTCAGCCAGCCGCAATAACCATTCATTCAACTGAATTAACAACAGATTCCCAGAGTTAAGGAAAGAATATCTGCAAACAATCAGCATTCAAAATCTCCAATTCTCATAAGAAGAGAGAGAGAGAGAGAGAGAAGGAAAAAAACCACTAACCTGAATGAGTAGACAATTTGGAGGATCTCTTAGTCAAAATGACACGAAAATCACCAGCATCACCTTCAAAGATGCAGACCAAAACAGCAGCTCTATTGGGTCTCAACCTTTCAGGGTCTTTAACAATTGAGGTTGCAGATTCTTGAAAACCCACTTGGGGAACAACTTTACCTGCACTTTCCTCTATGTTTTGCTCTTCAATTTCATCTGGTGATAGAGAGGGTGGCTTGTAGAAGCGAAGCTGCTGGGCCAAAGCCACAAGTCTTTGTGATCCATAAGAATCCATGACTGTAAAGATTGGTGCTTTATGCGGTGATGAAGACAGTAATAGCTTTGTTCTCAACAATGAAATCATGGGCTGATGATTTTTGGCATAATAGGACTATTTATAAGAGAATCAATAGCTTTGCTTGATCGGTGATTATTGCTATGTATGCATTAAAGGAGGGAGCTTTTTTTTTTTTTTTTTTTTTCCTTTAAAGGGTTTTAACAAATGTAGCAGGCCATTCAATTCAATGCCTGTATCTTATTGAAAGTGGAAACTAACTTTTTAACCCCTGCGGTAAAGGATGCACTACTTTCTACAATGAAAAAGAGGATTATTAATTTGATATAATTAAATAAATAAATTATTATGTATGCTGATTTTTAAAAGTTTCAAACTAAAAAACAAAACAACCCAGTCTTATGAGATTATGGTTGTTTTCAATTGAAGCATCATTAATTATGTTTTTTAGAAGTAATATTATTATTAACAATAATTAGGTTACTCATACGATAACTTTTAAACAATGAGATTACATCTCTTCCTAATCATTTCTTATATCATTTAGATTTTTTTTTCTTATCTTATTTTTGAATTCAAACCATAAACGATTGTGTGGGAGATCATTTTCAATTAACATTCAGTGTATGATGTATCCAAATAACCCCTTCCAAAATTCCAAAATGAACGTAAAAAATTCTCTTAAAAAAAAATCAAAAAAACCCCTTGACTGAGCTTAGTAGCCCGAACCTAATTTACAATAGGGGGTCTAAAAAGAGTGGGCTCGGGCGTGGAAACTCAAGCCCAGCTTCCTAGAAGGCATGGGCTCGAGTAAGAAACATGAGTCTATGCAAGGCGTACACCTAATTTGGTGAAAGCCCAGCACCTCTATGGGCTCGAGAGCGCACCCTAAGCCCAACATGATTGGATCCGGGAAGCACATCTGGATTCATTTCTCACCTCTAATGGGCCCGAGCCTAACACTCGCTAGGAATTTTTTCAGGATCCCACGCAGGTCACTCAGTATTTTATATTAATCCAATACATATTATTTTGAGTAAAATACAACTCAAAACATCACAATGGTAAAATTACACTCCAACCCCTTTTCTCCACAAAAAGATAAGATTTATAGGCTATAAATACACAATGAATCCTTCAAGTCAAAGGTTTACAATCTTTTAATTCTCAATATTTTTAGTATACATATTTTAAAAGTATATCTCTCTAAAATATCATTGCACTTTTTTTCTATAAAGTTACTGACTTTACCATAAGAGAATCCCCACGTTCATCAAAGAAGACATTTGACAGGTACCAGGTACCAGCTACCAGTTACCGGTCATTTGGGTTACCAAGCACCACTTGTTATTACCACAGTTATCGACCACTTGGCTTATAAGGCATCACCTACTATTTACCAACCTTCTAAACTTTCCATATCAAGTCATTAGATATCTTGATTATGAAAAATGAATTAAATTGTTTGAATTTAAAGATTAATCAATTATCTAACATATTAGCTTTATTTCCAAGTATCTTTAATTTTATAACATATTAGCTTTATTTCCAAGTATCTTTAATTTTAGAACTCATTAGTATAGAATTAGAATTTTATGTTTTTATGTCCAACTTATGCAAAAGCAATACTACTATAGAATTATCTTTGAAAAAATAAAACTATAGGATTGTGAAAATGGAATGCTTTTCTCACTCACTCTTCCCCAAAATAGAAACATAACAACTATGACAGTAATTTTGTGTTATCCTGTGATCAACAGTATCATAATTAGCTTAGTTTTGCCGAGATTAAATCCATGCTTTTTATCCCATTAACACACACACACACACACGTGCCAAACACATGAATATTCACAATTAATGACCTCCTCGTGGCTCGCTTCCACGCTCTAGGCAAGGTCTATCAAAATAAGGAATCAAGGATTAACATCATTAAGAACAAATAATGGTTCATAATGATTTGGTTGGCCGGTAAGCCATAGAAGTTTTAAGGACGCATGCACGTGCCAAAAAAGACAGATTGCCTTTTGCTGAGCTGCCTGTCAACAGAGGAGTAATTGAATGGTTCAGTAAGTGGCTTGCTTTAATTGGTGAAAGCTAGAAAGCAAGAAACTGTGGTGGGTAAGGAAGTTGGCCTAAATCCTTTATTAACCAGAAATGGTGGCAAAAAATGCAATCATAAATCTCATGAACCACCGAACCGAGTGAATTTCCTTTCTCACGAACCCGAGTAAATCTCATAAACGAAGATTTTATTGCTTGACGTCAGCGTTCACTTGTTTTATCCACGAATTCATTCTAGCTGGACTTGTTTATTTTATTAAAGAACCATCTTCATTTAAAAATTTAAAATTTTAAGTAAGATATCAAGATATAATTTATATTATTCTCTAATATATCCTCTTAAATAAAAACTTTTTGAACTTGAAACTTGCACAAGCTCACATTACCTTATACTTAATTTTTATTAAATAAATGAGAATGGTGAGATTCGAACCCGTAACCGCTTGGTTATAAAGACTCTGATACTATGTCAAAGAACCATCTCAACCCAATAACTTAAACTTTTAGGTAAGATTTCAAGATATGATTTATATTATTCTCTAACATACTTTACCAAGACATCAGCCCAAGCATTATACTTCTAAAGTTATAACCAAGTAGAGGAACTCTTTATCCTTTAAGTTGAAAAAGGAAACTGCTGATAAAGAAACTTGGCAATTGAGAAAGAATGCACCTTGCAGAACCTCAAGAAAACTTCTCAAATCAAACAAATGAGTTTTGTTGACAGCTTCCACTCTATTTGCAAATGGCCCTCACAATCTTTTCTTAGAGAAACAATGGGGAAAACCATACCATCCAACTTATAGAAATGAAGTGCACTAGTAATGTAGAAAGAATGGATCGAAAGATGGAACAATGTCTTGCAACATAAGGATAAGAATTCCCAAACAGTAACTGACGAGACACTATACTCGAGACACTGTTTACGTGCTCATATAATTATAGATGATAGAGAGTAGTCTAAACCATTGAGAAATTGAGCTTTAGCTTATGTTTTGGTTTAATTTATTTAAACTTTTAGTTGAGATTTATTTATTAAACTTTATTTGTTGGGTTTGATTTAATTATTGTTGGATATTTTATTTAGTGGGTTTTAAGCCCAATTATTTGTTTTAATTAGAGTTTTAGTATTCATATCCTTTTTTTCTAAATGTTAGACAATATTTGATGAATTGAATAAACTTTGCAGAATTGTAAACTTTTTCAACCCTCATTCTTTCTTTTCTTCAACATTTTCTTCTTTTTCTTTGGTTTTTTCTTCTTAGCTTCTTCTTTTCTTTCTTCTTTGGCTTCAAATTTATTTTGTCCCGTATCAACTTTGATATCGTAGCATAATTTTTTAATTGTTCTTATAATTAATTGATCTATTAGGGCTTTGTGTTGAATCATAATCAAATGTTGATCCAACATTGAAAAAAAATTAATCTTTCTGTTTACAGCCCAAATAAAAAAAAAAACTATTGTTCATCTTCAACATAGACCTTCGGCAGCCACAACAAATTTTCATCTTCAGCAACAACAAAGGAACCACTATCCTAGTCTATCAAGAGAGATTAAATGACACAGCCACATCAACACCACATCACAACACACCAGCATGTCAGTGCCATGTCAACGTACACTAACACGTCACCAACACATCAACACATGTGCCATGTCAGCGCCATATAAGTCAGTACTGACGTGTCAACGCCACGTTAGCTAGTCTTCACCATATCAATAGTCTTCGTCATTTTAGCAGTAGTAACTTTCAATATCTTCCCACCAAGCAATCTAGTTAATAAATCACTTTACTTTTTGATACGTTGAATTTTATTGTTCTAGTATTACACTTGGTATTCAACATATCATTAATAGTATTTTTTGTGCCTAAAAAAGATCTCATATTGCATTATACTCCTATATTTTTGTTCACTTTATATCTTTGCCATTCAAATTTAGTCATTAGTACTTTGTATTAACTATGGAGCTTATCGAAAATGGTGGAACATTATGACTTTATTTGATTAATTGTTTATACTTAAAGGTCCAACATTGTGTTCTTAAATTTTCTAGGTGTTTTATGTTCTTGATTAATATCCACATTAAAAAAAAAATGAAATTAGTTTTATTTTTATAGTGTGATTTCACTTGTAAGAATCATATGTGATCTCAATTAAATTTTTTAAGTTAGTGTTGCATGCATTTGTCTCATGATCATTTAGTGTCCAAACTTCAGTCCACATTTACCATGGACCCGACCTATAATAATACTCTTAGGGCCATTTGAGGGGAGCTGCAAACCCAGATGACCATCATGTTTAAAAGAATTAAACCCTATGAGAGTTTTTGAATAAGGCACCCAAAAACTAATAAATATCATAAGAATAATCATTATAGATAAATTCACCATGAGCGCCATCAACATTTAGATTACTATAAACACAATAACCTTAATAAGCAAGTCATGAGCCCTAACAAAATAGAAACCCTTAATTTTGACGGTCGTTATGATCCTTGGATATTTGATATGTGGACTTGTGACATGAATCAATTCTTTGATTAGAACAACTTGTCTAGTAATAAGAGAGTTAGATTTGCTAAGATGATGATCATTAATGAAGCCTGATTTTATTAGGGAGATGTTGAAGATTGTTTAGAAAAAAAGAGGTAAACCTCTCATAACTGATTGAACCAAAATAAAAGAAAAACTACAAGAGAAGTACCGACCTCAGTCTTATAGGATTAAACTCTTATATCAATGGAACAATCTAAGATAATGGAAAAGTTTGTCAATGAGTATATACTCATAATTTAATGATTACATGATAAGATATGCCATAAGGGAAAATAAAGTCATGACTTTGTGTAGATTTTGTAAAGTTTGAATGATGATTTTAGAAAAGATGTGAGGCTTATAGGTGCTTTCACTATTGACTAAGCTTATATTATAAAACAAGATTATGAGTTGTTTATAAAGAGTCAATGGATAAAATGTCAAGACCCTTATAATACCCTTTTTAGATATCAATTTAGGAATGATGGTTTTTTGTTAGGTGCTCTATCATATAGATCTAATTCTAGTAGTGCCCAAATTTATAAAGAAGATAAGGGAAAAAAAATCATTAATAAAATGTGTAGGATAAGTTCAAAGGTTTAGTATGCTAACTATCAAGGTTTCGATCATATTGTTTTCAACTACACCTTTAAATCCTTAGTCATCCAAGAACATAAAGATATAGGTGAAAAAGAAAACTATTATGTGCAAGTATATGAACTCAATCCTGAGGATTTTAGTGACCTAGATGAAGAAGATGTGCAACAAGAAAGAATTAACATTATAAATCCAAATGAGTCTAAAAATAAGGTTAATAATAATAATAAAAAGTTTACTTTGGTGGTAGAGGAAGAAATTTTAGAAAACTCTTTAGTAAAATCGTCTGAAGAGATAAATATGATCTTAGAAGAGTCTCATGATATTAGTCATTTTAAACCACTTGATTCTCCACCCATCATGCTTGACATCCAACACGTTATAGGTTTAAAGCAACATGTTGAGTGTCACATCCGACATCATGGTAACCTTTAATTTTTTTTTTAAAAAAAGAACAGATTTATAACATCTTGTTCTTACAAGAAAAATGTCTTGTTTGAGAAGTCACCACCTAGTATTATGATCACTAGAAACCCTAACCGATCAACATAGATTCTATGGTACAAGATTAGTTACCTTAAAAGGAAGATATTATCACCTCTTAAGTGTTTTATATGAGGTAGGCTGCATTGCTGATTATATTCCCAACTCTAGTATCAATGAATATTCGATGAAAAATACTTTCAACTCAAGTGTTGATAAGTACCACATAAAAAAAGGTTTGGTATTCTTGACTTTAACGTCATTGAATATTAAGGTTCAAAGTTATTTCTAATTCTGGTATAAATAGTCATAACTCCAGCGTTAGTGAATATTAAATGTTGGTAAATATTGAAGGAACTCTCAATTCTAACATTGATGAATCTGAATATTTCTAACTCTAACATCAATGAATATTATAAATGATATTCATAATTTTAACAATGATGAATATCAATTGAAGTTCCCTTAATAAATGTTGGTCCCTAATCTTTTAATTTCTAATTTTAACCCCCTTGAAAAAATTAAATTAAAGCAAATAAGTTCAAATTTAGGTTATGAAAATGAAGAAGATAAAGATAATCATAATTTACTAGGTTGTGTCCAAACTATATTGACTAAGGCTTCAAATAGTTTTTGTTCTACTTAAAACCTCGAATCATATAGTGTTAGTAGTTACGAACCTAGAAAGTTTGTAAATCTTCTTCCTATGTCTATTCACTCTAAAATGTCTGATTCAACTTAATCCTTTGCATGTAGAGTTTATAATTTGCATGTTGAGATCATAAAACAAATTCAAGAAAGTAATGAATAATACAGATTTTAAGTTGATTTATATACGTATCATGATGTCTTTAATGTTGAAGATTATTTTGTGATACAAATTAGCCCTGAACGGTGTCCTTTGAAAATCAATCATAAATTTCAAGTGGGTAATATTAGACCATTCAAAGTGTTGCAAATGATTGAATCAAATAGTTATGTCACTAAACTGACATCAAACTTTGATATTAGCTCTACTTTAAACATGAAAGACTTTGTTCTATATAAAATACAACTTATCTCTAATGCTCATTTTGAAAACCCTGTTTTATTATTATTATCTTTGGCACAAAAAGAACATATTAATGCTATTTTGGATGCACAAGTTGTTTTTACTAGAGATGGTGAACTTTAATGAATTCTAGTATATGAGTTAGACGATCAAATTCATACTATACTTGAATTATCAGAGAAACTTCACAGTAACTTAATCATGATCTTTTTAGGAGCAGTATTGAAGCTGCTTTGAACTATACTCGACGAGATCAAGTTTCTCCAACCCTGGGAGAGTTGGTTGGGACACTGAACCCGAGATACTATTTACACACTCGTATGATCATAGACGATAAATGGTAGCCCTAATAGTTGTGAGATTGAGATTTAACTTATGTTTTGGTTCAATTTATTTGAATTTTTAGTTGAAATTTATTAATTAGACTTTATTTGTTGAGTTTGATTTAATTATTATTGAGTATTTTATTTAATGGGCTATAATCTCGATTATTTGTGTTAATTAGAATTTTAGTATTTATACCCTATTTTTTCAAATATTAAACAATTTTTTATGAATTAAATAAAATTTACAAGTTACATACTTTTCAACCTCATTCTTTCTCTTCTTCTTCAGCCTTTTCTTCTTTTTATTTGGCTTTTTCTTCCTTTTCTTTCTTCTTTTAACTTCAAATATCTTTCGTCATGCATCAGTAACACTAATTAATAGCAAGGATTGATAAGACTTTAAATACATCACAAATCCACCACCAAAAAAATGATGTCTATTTACACCATAAATACACATGAACTTGGAAAAAAGAAAAGGTAAAAATATATCAAGGAGAAAACGCAAAAAGAATGACAATTGTCATTCATAAAACCAGGCCTGATCTATAGTTTCTGTACTATATGCAAAAGCATACCACTATCACACCACTCCACTTACACAAAATCAGTAATGAGCATAAAAACACATCCTTTCTTATCTGAAACAAAAATGACTGAAAGTAGGATCAAGTCTTTGCGATTTATAATTTTGCTTCGTACTAAGATACCGAGTGTTCACGTTTAGTGTTTGCTGCATCAGATTTAATGCTTCTCTCAAGTGTTGCCCGTTTTTCAGCTGGAGGGTAAGATAATCTCCGTGCTGTTGGATTTACTCTCCCATTGGACAATGATGGCTTGGATGAAACTGGTGTTTTTTTGGTTTGCAACTTTGTGTTTTCATCAACCTTTTTAGCCTGCTTGTTCTTCACTTTCTTTGGACTAGCAGACTTCACAGGGACCCGGCTTTCCCATGGACGAGCAGCAATCCAGCGTTCCTTCCAACTCCAGCCCCAATTTGCTTTCCCAAGTTCAAAATTAACAAGCCCGAGGCTATGACCAGAGCTGGCCCTCCACTGTAATTCATGGGATTTTTGTGGTCATTTCCAATTTGTTTTTGCCCCTTCCAGGAAACTACAATGAAAAAAACATTTTTGGGATTTCAAATACCTGATGAGAAAAGGCATATGCCATCGCCCGTTCCCGCTTAACTGCTGCTTCTTCCCTCAGATGTATTCTTGCAAGAGTTTCCTCCATTGTATCAAAGCCACCACACCATTCAACCTGTCATTCATTTCAATCAGTACTCTTACAGAGAGAAGGGATCATATAATAATTGGAGTGGAGAATAATTTGTGGACATCAACAGACTACAGCTAAAAAAATAAATTCCGAGCATTCGATTCCTAATGAAAGAGAATAAATGACCTTCATCATTATTTTGTATTCTCTGCGGGTAGACATATGAACAATCTTAAAACCGCAGAGAGTGACAAGTCTTAAGGAACCAAATTCCATGGATGTGACTGCATATAGTATTTCTACATCAACCTCCCCTTACAGCAAAAACTTACAACATCCATTAAATCTATATCAATACAAAAGAAAATCATTGTTTTAGTTTGATTGATTGTATAAGCATTGAAATTATATCCTAACCTCCAGATCATGAAGCTTTGCCTCAAGTTTTAGTTGATTCTCTAACTTCTTCTGTCTTAACCGGCTTTCTGTAACCATACAGAGTCTACGGGCTCTAATCTGGGCCTGTATTTGGCTCCAAGAATGAATGTAGTTCAAAGTAGTTGCAGCTTGCTTTTTGACAGAATAATTTTTAGTGATGATCTGTAACCTCACAGTACCTTTCAAACGGCGAAGAGTTTTCCTAGCCTGCACCATTAGGAAATGATTTAATGAACCATTGTCCATTCAAATATGCATGTCTTTCCATTTGTATGAATATGCATCCATGTGTTGTACAGGTAGTACAGACAATGGACATACCATATAGGCCCTGAATGCTGTTTGAATCTGAGTGGCAGCCACATCCTCGACTGGCATGTCAATAAATCTGGGATTGGCCCTACTGGAACCATTTGCAAAAATAGCAGATTCTTTTCGTAGCTTGTTCTTCCATTTGAAGCCATTTGATTTTGCAGAAGTTGTAGAGCCCTGTTCAGATTGCAGAAACAGATGTGGTCGCATATAATAAGTTAAAAAAGAAGAACTTTTTTCACCACTATCCTAATAACAACAATTCCAACAATAAACGTAACAACCTTGCAATAGTCTTGAATCAGCAGTAGTTTATAATAAAAGAATTGAATGGCCAGATTACAATAAATCTTATCAAGGTAAAGGATATGGATTCATTATGAAAATACAAAGAAGAACAAAATGCATTGACAGAAAATTTGCTTTGGATGATTCAATACCTTTGGTTGTTTTGAGCTGTCATCCTTTACTTTCTTCATGCTAATCATTGTCTTAAACCAGTCTCCAGAACCCATTGCTGATGCCAGATGTTAGTTTCCAACTTTACATGAACCTGGCAGTAAAATACAGCAGCACCAGCATTATGTACATTTTGCAAAGTTTTTCTTTTTCTTTTCTACAAGCAACATACTGGTAATGTTACAAAGCATTCAAAAACATCCTTTTCTTCCATTATGTGGTCAACCAAACAGACAGTCATGTGTGAAATTGAACTGGGAGACATACATAACCGTAGGCAATCTAGGGGAAAAAATCATAAGCAGTGGAAAAAAACAAAAAAACAAAAAACAAAATTGTACCAAATACTGCAGTATTGAAAATGTTAGTATCTGAGTGTTATACCTCTCAAAGGAATTTTGATTTCATATGGTTACACAATCATTTGATCATGAAACTAACAGCAGAGTTCCAAAATATTCTATCATAGTCCATCTCATTACCTTGCAACTAACATTCATTCCTCTTGTCTCCCAACCAACAAGATAGAATCCCACAAACAATCTCTCTATCCATCAATAAAAACACATTAACTTTCAAAAGAAACTGAACTGCAGCACCCACAACAGGGGGATTTTTTTTTTCTTTTAACATTCAAGAAACCATTTTTTTATACTTGATCACATTAAGCAACAACCAGATTCAAAACAAATCTGATTGAGACAAATTAATTCAACAGCAACAATAACATCCAGATCTCACCCCATCTTTCTTAGTCAACAAATGGGTGTCCTCAAGTCAAACTGGTCAATCTAAAGGTGAAAGCAAAACAAAACTTAAAGCCCAAAAAGTTTTCTTTCACAAAGAAAAAAACAGAACAACAAAATCTTGGCAAGTAGACATACCAGAGAGGTGAGACCTGTAAGGAAATGGGCAGTCAAGTTTTTTGGAGGAGAACAAAGCAGCTGGTGACAATAGTACTTTCAGTGAAGAGGAAGCAAAGCCCTGAAAAAGAACAATAAAGAGCAAGAACAGAAGTGGGTGTGGAAATGTGGATTACTATGGCCCATGGCCAGCATTTTATTTTATTTTTCGCTCCAAAAACATTCACCAACAGATATTTGACAATTTTTGCGAATATAAACAATACCATAAAAATCCCATTGCCCTTCAATCAAGGACTCAACAAATGACAAGGTTGATTGTCATATGCGGGTGTTGGCTGGTGTGTTTTTTTGGGTTTGAATAATTCAGCAGTACAAGGCTAATAATGACAGCAGAGCAAACCATGACAAGGTTTGATTAAGATGGCTGATTGGTTGTTTGCCTCTTCAATTTTTTTTTTACATGTTGTTGTTTTTAGTCCCTAGATTTGTTCAGTTTAATTTATTCCATGTAACTTCTTGAGCAAAATACATACAAGTTCATCAAGTAAGGTTCAAAAGTCTAATCACAAGGGAAAGAATTCACAGCCAGTGAATTGCAACTCAGCTACGTCAATGTCCACCTACAAAATACGAACCCGTGAAGTAACAAAGGACTGCAAATCTAACCACCAGGCTAACCTTTTAGGATTGCTACACAGAGAAAAAAGAGAGCTACTGTTGGTTGTGGAAGAATATAATCAGAAGATAAAGGAATTATTTATGTGATTAATATTTGTTTTGAAGCGTGATGAAGTTGACCGTTTAAGTTTTAATTGGGGGAGGGTCCTGGTGGTTTGTGGGTGTTGATTAGGTGGATTATTATGATTGTGGGCCGTTGATTAGTTAGAAAAAAGAAATGATTAGAAAAGAAAACTCTTGTTGAAACTCAGTTCAGGAATTAAAATAATATATACATAGTGAGCGCCCATCGACACTCGTGCATGATTGGTAGTGTAATAATATATATTTTTTAAGTTTTTTATTTATAAATATATTAAAATAATATATATTTTTTATTTTTAAAAAATTATTTTTGATATTAGCACATCAAAAATAATTTAAAATACTAAAAAATATTAATTTAAAGTAAAAAAAAAAATTATTTTTTTCAAAAGTATTTTTGAAATGAAAAAATAAACAGGTTCTTAATATATCATGTATTTGTACGTTTTAATATGTACTTAGAGACTAATATATAATTGGAATTTGATAAATATACAAATTAAATGTCTATTTTTAACATTATTTAATTTGCAGAAAAATACATAATTGATGTTTACCGGGAAAGTTCTTTGCAGTTTAAATACATATTTAATATTCTGATTGGGAGTTTTTTTAAATATTTTTAATTAAAAATACATTAAAAACATAAATTAATAGTTTTTAAAATAAAAAATACTTTAAAAAATATATTACAAAAACAAACACTCACAAAATCTAGCTAAACAATAATAAGAACTCATCCACTCGTTCATATTTAGTCCACCAATCCTCCTTTCTGTTCGTTGAAAACATTTCTTCTGTAATTCCTTACATAAAAATTCAAAAAAATACTGGATATTTGCAAGATAGAACTCCAAAATAATATTTTTCCTTGACCCAAAATCTTTTTCCTTATCGCTCAAGAGAGACAAGAAAATATCGGGTAGCGTACATTCTCTGTAATTCTTTTTAGATCCAAACTCATAGCGGATGATAGAATTAAAGTATTTTTTTTTTTGTAGATTAAAAAAAACTCAGGAAATGATGATAGATTACGTAAAGAGGAGAAAAGCATGCAACTTGGCCTAAGAAATTTCAAGGTCAACTCAACCAGATGATCATGGCCAGCTCGATCGATAGTTAATTATGTTAACATTGATTTTTTTAAGAGAACAATAACAATTTGAAATCGGTTATCTTTTTATATTATTCATGATCATACATATAATATATAAGTATGATTTCTTCTTATCTAAAACAATTATTTTCCCTCGGAAGTCCATTTATATGGAGTTATGATTTCTTCTAACAATAAATGTTTAATTGTTCAAAATATCAACAATCATAAGCCACTGGATTTTGATTTAAAGATAAATTATGCTGGTTCTACTAGTGAACAAATTTTCTACAAGCAATGGGATCAGTTCTCCTAAGTCCTAAGCACTCTTCACCCTATTGCTATGTGAAAATGACCCTTCTTGTCAATTCTTGCTTTATATGCTAGAAAAATATGTTATGATTGGTAATAAAAAGGCAACGAGGAAAAACAATACTTTACCATATGCAACTGAGTGGGAGAGTGGGAGATTTATTTTGGGATTTAGGTGTGCGGTTGGTTCTTGACCAGTTGATTAAGTTGGCTGGTATATATCTCATATATCTTTTCCCTCTTTTGATTTAGTTAGGATATTGTCAGATAAATTGCTTCTCCTTTTCTGATTTTGTTAGCTTGCAAATTTCTCTTTTTGTTTGTCATTTCCAACTTACTCATGTCAGCCCTTTCTGATTTTGATTAGAATATTGTTTGTGGTGAGAAGGTCTTGCTTACCGTTGTTTAATTTTATCCTTTCTCTTGGAATTGGGTTATCTTGGGTTTCTAAGAGGCCATATAAGCTTTTCTTTCTGGGATGGTTTCTGTTACTAAATAGTTGGCTTGTATATTTTTCTCATTGCTTTCTTTGTTCTTCGTTGTGCAAGCTTTTATGTATCAAAGAATTATCTCAACCCAATAGCTTAAGTTATTAGGTTGAGATGGTTCTTTAATATGGTATCAGAACCTTAATGACCAAGCGGTCACGAGTTCGAATCTCACCATCCCCAGTTATTTGATAAAAATTAAGCACAAGGTAATGTGGGCCTGTGTAAGTTTCAAGTTCAAAAGACTTTCACTTGAGGGGGTGTTTTAGAGAATAATATAAATCATATCCTGGAACCTTACCTAACAGTTTAAGCTATTGGGTTGAGATGGTTTTTTAATATCATGGGATTGCTGCTTTTTCTAGGCATGTAACTCTAAGCTCTTTAACTTATTTTCAAAGGGTTGAGGTTAGATGAGGGTATGAGATTTGCACACGGGGGTCATTTGATTTTTGGGTCCATATTTTGTTTTTAGGTTTTTTATTTTTGCCAGTAACTATTGTTGTTTTGTCTCTGCATTTGATTTTTTTTTTCAAGTTTCAGTATAGTTTATATTGATTTGTTTTGACGACAATGTAACATCTTTCTTTAATGGTAGCTGAAGATTAGGATGACAAGGAGGATGTTCTTGATCCTGAAAACAAGAAACTGGAGGTAACATAATACTATATCTCTAAGATCTTTAACTTATTTTCAACTTCTAGACCCATTTCTCAATGTCTAGGTTCTCTTAATGTCTATATTGGTAACTTGCATGTTAGTGAGGTTTCATGTTTGAACTTTTTAAGTTCTTCAAGTGTTCATTTGAGTATATTAGAAGTCTGTCGTTGCTTTGTGTGGTTTGTGATAGGTGGTGACAAGGAATTTTGGAGGAGGTGTTGGTAATAATCATAGATGATGTTTTTTGTGGTTTATGGAACAATGAATAAACTTGAGCTATTCATGGATGTTTAGAGTTCAGCAAACTTTTTGTACATTTCATGAGCTTCTTTAACAAGATCAACGTAATTAACGCAAATGTTAAACCTTAAAACGAATGGGATTTCATATGAGAATTAATGTAATGGATCAACATGAAGATATCTTTCTTCCCACTCTACAACTATGTCCATGAAATGACCTGTGAAGATATCAAGGAAAAAGGAGTAAATGTTGTTCCTCGAAGAACTTGTGCTTTAATTAGTCTTAACTTTTAAATTTATTATGTCTATGTTTGCAAGACTCGATATCTTTTTATGCTCAAAATCTTGATTTCAGATGCACGGTAAGAAGATTTATGTGGAGTTTATTTAAAGAGGCAAAGTGGATATAAACCAATTATGCAAGGGCATCTTCATAATGCTTAGTTATCCATATCTGGACCTGTAATATAGCTCATAGTTTCTTCTTTCTTACAATCCCATTAACCGAGGAAGCTTCGAAATGCTTTGTTCAATCTTCGGATGTAATTCATCACCCGTCAATGATTTTACAACTTGCAAACGATCTAGGGACATAATTAGTACACAAGCTTTTTTCTTTTATTTGGCTTTTTTTTTCTTCCTGTCTTTTATGCCAACTGACAAAATATTTCTTACACCAGTTTGTTATGAATTCAGGATGAGACAGCTAGAGGTGATTTTCTAAAATCAATTCAATGTGACAAGCACGAAACTGGAGCAAGGGAAGAAGAAGCTAGACATCATGAAATAAGAACTTTGACAGACAAGACATGAAAAAAAACTGAATAAATTCCTATTCACAAACTTTCGTCAAAATTGTTGCGAACCTGGCCAGGGCAACGCAATGCTTTTATCAGGTTGGGGATGTTTAATGATCGCTTGATGTCTTTATTTGTTCAGCCTACTTCTCTCAAGAACAACAAGGCATTTTCACGAGATATTGGCTTTTTCATTGTTAAGACTCTAATAATTTGCTAGAAAGAGTTCTGCATGTGCTTTTTATTATTTTACAGTCTACTGAAGTTTGCAGATATATATGGCAATACATTTCTTGGATCATTTGGGATTTTTCTGCTGTAAACGTTTTTTCTGTTAATATCCTGTTGCTGTTGTAATATTGTAGATGACCACTGTTAATTATCCAGCCAGAGAAATCGGAAAATGGGAAAGCCACCACCATTCTGCAATGACTGAATATATAGCCATGGTGGTGGTGCACGAATCCTTCTTTACCGATGGGTTTGCAACTGAAGCTTGAGTTCTAATTCTTTCTTTCTTTACCTTTATGTCTATCCATGCACCATCGTCTTCCTTAGTTTTCTTTGTTTCTTTCTTTTTTCTCCAAACTGCTAGAGGAATTAACCGCCAAAACAAAGACCGAAATCAAACTTTACTAATTCTTTGACGGTTTAGAGTTTATTTGTATCGGTAGTTTTTATGTTATGGTTTGAAAAAAGTTGTTTTATAAAAAATATTTTTGGTTGAGGTTAGTTTGATATTTATATATATTTCGTTAAAACTGTGATTAAAATTGAGTTTGAAAAAAAAAATTTAATATGTTTGGTTAAGAATACTTTTCAAATTGAGGTTATAAAATAACTAAAAATGATATATATATTAATATTGATGATTTTTAATTTAAATATTATATATTTAACTATTGTTATTACATCATGAAATAAATAATACTTTATATAAAATATTTTTTATTGTTCCATTAAACTATCTACAATTCTATCACGTACGAAATTCATCCGACAAGTACTACAGTTTTCATGGTTTTTTGAGTGTACAATAAAATCAGGTAAAATATCACCAGGAATAAAATTACATTACAATTAAATTCGCAAATGTTATATTATTGTGATTTTCTTTTAGTTTATGTAACATGACTGGATTATATATATATATATTTTAATTCTAGTAGTGGGTATTTGTCAGAATCTTTCCTGGCATTCATTTTAATTACTTTTGCTGAAGTGAAAATATATATATAAAGAAACTATACTGTTTTCTCGTAACTTTTCAAAAGTTTGTCATTTTCTGTAATTTGTTTTTGAATGTGAAACTGTGTTAGTTTTTTTTTTTTAATTAATTCTAGTAGTGGGTATTTGTCAGAATCTTTCCTGGCATTCATTTTAAATTTTTAATTACTTTTGCTGAAGTGACAATCTTTTTTGAAATGGGAGAATTGGCTGGAAGTCAAATCTGAATTTTTTAACTGCTCAGGCACCATTATTGTGATTGATACTGTAACGTAGAATATTTAAAAAAAATTAAAAAAAATTATTTTTTTTATTCTTAACAATCGATATAAGTATGTCAAGAAATATTAAAATTAATTAATTTAATGTTTTTTAAATAAAATATATTTTTTAAATAGAATTCCAAATATAATATAACTAGTCTTATTTTATTATAATATTATTATTTTTTAAAATGTTTTACATTAAAATAAAATTTTTTATTTTTAAAATTTATTTTTAATACATATCAAAACAATTTTAAAAAATTATTAAAAAAAACTTAATTATTTTTAAAAATAGTTTAACACCACCACGAAAACAAACAAGGATTAGACTTCAACATGAAACATTTTTTTAGCTTTAGCTTGAAGAAAAAAAAATTGATATTTGCTTCTTGTTGTTTTTTTTGGCTCGAAAAAAGAAAAGTAGAACATGACATGTTCATCATCGACCATCGTTTTCTCGAACTGATTTATCATATACCCATTATGCAGTTTATTTCTGCGCTACGCCATTTCCTTATTCGATATAATGTCCTTAGTTGACGATCTTAGCCCATGATTAGGCCTTTCTACAGCTAAATCAGTTCAAAGCCTTCGAGAGCTCTCGAAACGTGAGTTGTTTTAATATATTTTAATATAAAAATATTTTAAAAAACAACAATCACTTCTCGTAAACAAACCCATGATAGTGTCGGAATACTCTCTTGTTTTGAAACGTGAAATGCGTTAGTTATGGTGGTTTAAAATGTTTTTATTGAAATGTATGAAAATAATATTTTTTTATTTTTTTAAAATTATTTTTAATATTAAAATATTGAAATGATTTAAAAATAAAAAAAATTAAATTTTAACCATATTCTCAAAATACTTTAAAACAATTAATGAGATAAGACTGTCGTCCCATCATAGCCCCATGTGAATGCATCCTTCCACCGACCAAAACACCACCAGAAATATATAAGATCGAATTTATTAAAATATCTTAAAGCAGATTTTCATATCCATTTGGCTTTTTAATTCTTAGATCGTCTACCTTTATGAGCTGTATTTACAAGAGCTTTCCTTCTTTATATTTTCACATTTTATGTGTTTTATTTCGCATCCTCTAATTAATGCATTATTAGTATGTTCATGATATTTCTATTAAGAACAATCTTAAATATAATTAATTATTCCTAATTAATTCCTTGAAAGAGGAACATAGTATTGCCGCAATAATAATAATAATAATAATAATAATAATAATAATAATAATATATGTAGCAATAAGTCTGTATGAGAATTAAATCTTTCAATTATTAACTTGATATGAGAATTCTTCGAACATGATATTAATTGGAGTTCATGAATAGGTACATGCATGATGTGTTTTGAGGAGCGTTTCGAAATTGATGTTAGTTATTTTTTAAAATATTTTTATTTAAAAATATATTAAATAATATATTTTTTAAAAAAATCAGTTTTAAAATCAGCCAATTAAAATAATTTTAAAATATAAAAAAATATTTTTTTTAAAAAAAAATGAACCATAAAAGCTGCACTGTCGTTGTGGGGGCAAAGGAACCTCTTTTCTCTGTTCGATTGAATGAATTATGTATCTTTGAAAAACAAATACAATAATCGAACCAAAGACTTCAGTATGGCTTCAAGGCTTTGCCTTCAAGCAATGCTCTAATCAAACATTTATGGCCTCCCTTGCAAACATATTTTTTTGGGACCACTTTATCAATTATAGTAAATTTAATTATCAACTATATATTATAGTCGTGAATTACATTTTAGGAAAATCTATCAATGTCCTGAGTCAATGTATGGAAAAGATTTGCCGATATTTTCGGATACCTAACACATGGAAGTTCACATTATAGAAACTGCAATTTAGTTTCAAACCTATATATCAATTCTCAAATATATTCCAAATCTATAAAATTTATTAATTAGGTTCCAAACATTTTCTATATTTCTCGACTATGTCCTTTAATTCGTCAATTGTTTTAATAGTTGAAGTATAATAGACATATTTTGTATATTAAAAAAAATTCAATTTAAAAAAACATGAAAACATTTAATGAACATGACCAATATTTTTGGTATAATACAAGTCTGGATATTGTTTTTTGACAAAAAACAAATAAATATGCAAGCTTTTTAAATGTGGTTTTTTTTAAATCTAATTATAAATAAAAAAAAAGCCTATGCATGCATTTAATTAAATACATCGAGAACCATATGTGTCAATAAATGCAAAAAACAAAGTGTTAATGTGTTTATTCAACTCGCCTCACTGCAGGTAGAATAATTATTTTTCTAACGCATACAAATTAATATGTATGTGTTATCAACGTGTTTTTTGACATCGAGTAACAAATATAACCGTTAATCAAAAAGTTGATGTTATAAATAATAAAATATAGTAAAGATCATATGTTTTGATAAAAACATGTAAGATCTCAATTTAATATTTAATATAGCAGAAGAATGAAACAATATTGTAATTTCTACAGTGAAACACTATTTTTTTAGTTTTTGTTTAATATTTTAAAAAAAAGTGTAAAGAAAACAAATTACAAAAAAAAATATAAAAGAATAAAGATAAGAACAAAAAATAGTAAAAATATACTAAGTGTATAGTGATAAATATTCAAAGTGTAAAAATTATTACAAAAAAAAAACAAAGATAAGAAGAAAATAATGATAAATAGGTCAAGTATAAAATGATAAAAATAACAAGTATAAAAAGCAAAAAACATATAAGGAAAATTTGTTTCCTAAAATAACCTAAAAATTATAATTTTACCACCGTTATATTAAAAAATTAACAAAATCTACAATTTTACCATTTCGACTAAAAAACTAAAAATTAAAATTTTGCCACGCTTCAATATTGCTACAGTAAAGTTTTTTGGCAAAATCTATAATTTTACCATTTCTACATGAAAACACCCGTTTTATTTTAGTATATGTATAGTGTAAATTCTTCTTTTTTAAAAAAAAAAACAAAATCTAAGACCTTAATTTATTTATTTCGGAATCTATATACTTATTGTCAATTGAATCTCAGTCTTGTAAATATTATCTTTTTAATATCTTTTGAAAACACCCTTTTGTTTTAGTATATGTATAATGCAAATTCATGTGCTTATTAGAATTCTTAAAATTTTTGGAATCAAACTGATAATATTTACAAGACTGAGATTCAATTGACAATAAGTATATAGATTCCGAAATAAATAAATTAAGGTCTTAGATTTTGTTTTTTTTAAAAAAGAAGAAGATTCGTTTTGAGCAAGAAAATCGACAAAGGAGAAGATTGTGATAAATGCTTGGTTTTTCTTACTTTGAAAAATCCTCTTCGGGAATATATATTTTGTTTGTCAGACAAACAAAATTTTCTGAGAAAATCACGTTAACTCATGTATATCTTTCTCTTTTCATGTGTACTTCTTGTAGTATTTGTGTGTTATGGTAATAATTATTTTTAAAATGTTTTTTATTGTTAAAATAATATTTTTTTTATTTTTAAAATTTATTTTTGATCTTTTTTTTTGTTAAAAAATCGAAAATATTTTTGTAGAGAAAAACAGACTCACTCTCTTAGTATAAGATTTGGATCTCTCTTTCTCACCGTAGTGAAAGATCTTCTTGGAGCTTAAAACATGGCTGGAGTTTCCTTGGCTTCACTTCTACATTCACGACTAGATAGCCGCTTTTAATTCCACATCCTTTTGGGACGATTTCTTACCATATATCTCGGTTTTTGAATTGATTTCTTTTTACTGGTTTTAGATTTGTGGGTCTTAAAATGTGGGGATTCTTGTTAAACTTTCGCTGGATTCTCTCTAATGGCTTTGCGTAATTAAACCTTTTCCTTCTATATTTCGATTTGTGGTCTTATAATGGGTTGTCACAAAGCAAAGCCAAACGCGAAAAATAAACAATAACCCCAAGCATAGACATGTGTAGCTATAATAGCATTAGTAGTGATGGTGATGGTCATCATGGCAGCAATAGTGGTGGCAATGGTGTTGATAATACATGTTCAAAGAAGGTAAAGAAACAAAAAACCCCAAAGAGAGGGCCAGGAGTGGCAGAGCTAGAGAAGATCTTGAGGGATCAAGAGAAGAATGATACGAGTTTTGACGAAACCAAGAATGTTGAAGGGTTCTCTGTAGTTTCACAACTTTCAAGTTCTTATCGAAGACAATCTCCTGTTCTAACTTCCCACAAATCTCATCCTAAAAATCTCCCATTTGCTCCTGATCCTAATCTTTTTAGTCCGCAGTCAACAACGTTTTTTGGTAATTGCAGTAAGAACACATCATTACAAGTTTGCAGAGGCACTGGCAATGGTGGATCAGACATTGTTTTGCATGAACATGGATTTTTACCCACGATGTGGAATTCTTGCCAACCTAGAGCTGATATTGGAGGTCCTAGATTGGCTTCAGGGAATCCATTTTCTATGCGTTCAACAAATGGACCTGACCAACTATTTCCTTCCTCTTCTATGGCACAAGGAAGCCAATATTCACCCACTCCAATGGTAAGGGAGTTTTTTTTCCCCCCTTCCAATTATATACCGTTTTAATTTGTTTTTTTTAACGTGTGTAACTTGCTGCAGATAAATTTTTTTCCAGAGTCTGTGGCATCATCTTCTTCAACAACTCCATCATCCGTAGTAATGTATCAAGGTATAGAGCCCCCTTCAAACCAAACGTCACACCACCATAACAATTCTCATCTATGGCCAGATGAAGACAAGGCAAGTTTAAAATTTGTTCGTATCATAACTCATTTCAGCCCCTTGTTTGATCCTCCCTCGATTTTTATTTCTTTCTTCTTTTGTTGTTTGCAATTCATCGATCGTAAGATTAATTTTTGTAGGGTTCATGATCCGTTGAAGAAGAGTATTATGTATTAGTCCGGATCTTTTGGTATTTGAGTATCCGAAATATAAAAATAAAAAATAACTATTGCAATCATTTAAGCCTAAATACTTCACTGATTGGCTGTTTTTGGCATCCTCTTATAACAATAAAAGAATTGGAAAATAATAATCTTTTTTTTTTCTCTAATAATTATGATTAGCTCGATGCATTTAGTTTGATTTATTTTTATGTGTTCTTTTCTATTGTTTTTAAACCACCAAATCTCTCATTATTATCAAATTAATGAAATTTAAGACACTATATTTCTGTATAAGTTCATTTTTCATAAATTCCATCTATCTTTCTTGCACTTAATCTCCCTTTTTAACTTATTTGATTGTCAAATTTATTGATGCATAGATGGTTGGCTCAAAGCGATCTTTCCCGTTTTCCATGGAGGCCCCTCCAATTCCTCACCACTACCGAGTTCCTGCATTTTCACTTCAATTCAGCAGACAGGACCTGTCACTCACACGTGCTAGCCACGGCATCACTAATCCTGAGCAAATCGAGGCGGTTTCCAGGTTAATTAATTAGCCAAGCTATTGTAAATTACATGCGAGGGAAGAGGGAACGTGGGTTAAAAACATGTTATTTTAAAACTGCTATCCATCCCCTAGCCATGCATTTTGCTAACATTTCCTTGTGCTTTTTTCCTTTCCAGGGACGAGAATATAGGTCGCAAGCGCCATACAGATTATGGAGTAGCTAAAGGTAATCTCCTCTTATTTGGCTCTCCGGCGATTCCTTCTCCATCAACTCATGTTTCTCAACAAGAACAGTCCAAGTCCAAACATCCTCTACCTTTCCGAGTAAGAAATAAATTTCAGAAACATCAATAGATTTTCTTATCATCTCAAGGGCAATAAAAACATGAAATAGCTAACGCCTAATGTCAATTTCCTCTTATTATGATCTGAAGGAAAGCACTGAGGACTCACAACACAGGCCTTCACAAGGTAGCGGAACAATTTGTAATAAACGTCCTTCGTTTAGCTTCCTACCTCCAGTGGAGCAAAAGAGCAAGGTGGAAACAAACTTTAGCTTAAACAATGATGATAGAATTGAAAAAAGAGGAGATGGTATTGATCTTGACTTGAGGCTCTGAGCGGGAATTAATCCATCAGAGATTGCAGTTCTTGAAAGGGCGTTTCAGTTATCGTTTGAGGATTGTTTGGCATTATATAAAACATAATTTCTTTTTAAAAGTTTGATCTTCTTTAATCTGGGATACTATATATGAAGAATTGAGGGACAAAATACATCCAATTTCCCTTCATTTATCCATGCTACAAGATTATCTCACATCCCTACGTACGCATGAAGAGCGAAGCTATGCTCTTGAAATTTAGTATGTAGATCAAATGAAGTATATCAAGATTATGCATTGGGATTTCTTCTTAACTTTCTCATTCAACAAAATCGAGCAACAACGTGAGTATGGAGATGGTTCGTAAGCCCATAAATGGGTTATGAGAAAAACAATAAAACACTGATAACTTAAACAATGCTTCTTCTTCTTCTTTTGTTTTTTTAAGGTTTATTTGTTTTTTAATTTTATCTTTAAAGGGTTTGCATATCTTAGTTTCAATATATATATATATATATATATATTTGAATCAATTGAAACTTTATTTTGACGAACAAAACTACAAAAATCATCAAAAATAAAAAAAAAAGTAAATTTTTAATGGAATTACCAAGGGAGTAAAAAATAAGAACACCAATAAAAATTATATAGGTAATTCTATCATAAAGTTGACACATGATTATTTACCAACAAATTTGTTGATGAAATTCTTAGGTGGAAAAATATTAATAATTAATAACCGATAGTTCTCCTATTTTCTTCTTCTTCTTCTTCCTCCTTTTCTTGCTAAGAAAATTCCAACAACCAACATATTTCTCATAAACCCAGCCACCCTAACCCGCCAACATCAATCTACATCTATTAGTAGTGCTAGCATCCATCATTGAAATTTTTGTGAAGCTTTGATACATAAAGAAAGCAAACCCACCTATTTGTTTGTAACACATTTATGTTTTAGGTTAATTTATTGAAATGTTTTATAGTATTTGTAGTTTGCTTGTATATTTAAGTGTTTTATATCTTTTTTCTAAAAAAATTTGCTGTATTAATATATGATTTGTGTGTTAGAGTTTGTTTGGGATTTGAAGGAAATTGAATTTTTTTTGTAGTTTAATAAAATTAAGTTTGATTTTGTAACTTAGTTGTGTTATGATTGAATAAATAATGGGTTATTTTAACGGGTACCAATCATTTTTTGTTAATTTTTATTGTTAAGTTGAAAATTTAAGGAAAATTAATTTCTTATGGAATTAATAAAATTAAAATTATTTTATATAGGTTTTATAAGCAATCAATGATAGTTCTTAGATGTATCAAGATTCATTTGAAGGGTTGTATAAACAAGATTATCTTAAGAGGTTGAGGGTTTTATTAATTTCATACCTTTTAATCCAAAGAATATTAATGCAAGCAAAATTAGATGTCTATATATTAAGTGTAAGAATAAAAAGTTCCACCATAAAGATGTTGTGATATGCATTTATTTAAAAAAGGGTTTGTCGAGAAATATTTATGTTGGTTTGCATACCGAGAACCCTATATTCCTCATGTAACCATGTTAGAAAAAATAATTTACTCAACTTTTAGTTCTAGTAACATACATGAGTTTGTGGATGATTATAGTAATCCTTATAGGAGTATAGTAATGGATGCAATAAAAATAAAACATGGTTATTCAAGCAAAAATTCACGTAACATCCCTTTAAATGAAGAACCCAATGTAGATGCAACTAGGTTTTTTGAATTTTTGAAAGATTACGATGAACTATTATGGGATTGGTACACAACTCACAGAAAAGTATCGGTCATTGCACGAGTGATTAGCTTGTTATACTATATGAAAAATAATAAGACTTTTACCTTAATATTGAATCATGGTAAGACTTCTTGTTTTTTTTTATTATTATTACTATCGGAGGTTCTTAGTAGGTCATCATAAATACAGAAACAACAAAAAATATTTCTTGAAAGGTAAAACTAAAAAAAATGTTGCACCATATATCAGTATTATCCGGTAAAGAATTGTATGATGTAGTTTTGTAGTATAAGAGCATTGTATTTGGTCTTCATTTTAGTAAACAAAAGTTTCTTTATTTTAGTTTAACCTACAATTGGTTAAAATTATATCAAAATTAATTTTTATATAATCCCTAGGTTATTGTCTTTGATTCTTTTAGACAAAAAGTTTTTCATGCATTTTTATTATTCCTTTTACAATCTCTATTTAAAAAAGTCTAATATCTATTTAATTTTGTCTTAATTTTTTTTAAGAGATTTCAACCAGAGGATGGATCACAGTTTTTATTTTACATATATATTTTCTCCACCATTAATTGATTGTAATCCAACGATAAGGATATTGTATAGATACTTTCCATTGCTAGTTCACTCTTTCTTAATTATGTTTCCTTAATACTCTCTTAATAATGACATCAAATCTCTCATTTATTCATACCTTTTTCATTGATGCTATTTGATGAAAATCTCGTATCATTCATATAGTTTTTTCTCTCATTTTTTTTTAACAAGTCGCAATATTTTTGCGGGACTAACAAAAATTAGAAAATCGAGAGATCATAAAATAAAAATAAATTATTGGTACTTCGAAAAAACTTTACCTTTACATTGCTGGAGAATATACAATGAAGAAAATAATGTATTTTTAGTCAATTGAATATTTTGAATGGTTGCATTTAACTAGGCAAGAAGTATCAAAACTTGAAAGCCCTGTCCATTTAACCTTTGTGAGAAAAAAAGAGAGACCCGTACAACAATCAGTTTATTAATCATGGTTTAAATAAAAAAAATATTAATTGTCGAAAAATGAGTTTTTTTTTTTTTAATCTTCACTCTATTATATTATAAAATATACTAAAATGGCTAGGTAAATCATTGTAGCAAATATCATAATACCATAGTTTTTTTTATTTTATTCTCCAACTTTTTTTTTCAATTACACCCTTCTATATCAAATTAATGATCAATTTCTTAAACTTTGTTAATGAGAGAAAACAATTCAATAAAAGAGGATCGAAGTGTAAAATAAGGAGAAATCAAATGGTAAATATCCAATTCGCTAGAGAAAGCTCTCTTTAGTCCACCTACTTTCCTTTTTTTGTTTACAGAGTTAATTTTTATAATTTTGATCCAAAAATTTATTTTCTTGACATTTCAATCCCTAAGTTTGAAAGATAAGAGATAAAATTGCATGACAATTGTCGCGGGTGCGACGTCGGTGGCTGGTGAGCGTTTTGATGCCTCCTAAGAGGTATTGTTATTGCGAAGGAAACAATTTTGGGTTTAATTATAAAATTATGATTAAGGTTAAGGAGTCGCCACCTAGTATTATGATTACTAAGAACCTATGGTATGCGAGAGTTTGAGTAAAAGACTGGTTGTGCAAGGGGAAAACGCATCTTTCCCAGTGCACCATATCTAAAGTAAGCTGTATTGTTGTTTGATTGTTTTTCTAGGTCAAGTTTTTATTTGTTGGTCTCGTTTACGGTTCAAGGTAGATCTCTTTTCATGAGAGGGTCTCTACCTTATTGGGTTAAATTCTAACCATTCTAAAATCTGAATTTTAGCATCACATTTATTTTACACTTTATATATCTTTAATATCTAAGAGTGTATTTTATTGTGTAGTTTTACACCTCACGTGTATTAAAGTCTACTTCTAAACCCTAATATGAAATAAAAAAAATGATTGGTAAATGGTTTTTAACATTTTGGCTAAACCCTAATGGATAATCATAAATTGGTTACGGTATTCATTTTTTTGTTTTTTTTAAAACATGAAAAAGATGCAAATTTTTGTTTTTTTTATGAAAATATGCTTGGAAAACTTTTTAGGATTTGATTGTATGCATGAAAAAAATAATTGTTTTTAATTTTTTTTGAAATGGGAAATTAATTTAAAAGTTTTGAGATTTTTTTTGAAATTTTTTTGAAATTTTTTAGAAATATTTTGGAGAAAACTGGATATTTTAATATCGGATTTGTATCTTATAATGTAAAAGTACAACTCAATATGAAACAAAATTGGTAGAAAAACATGCAAGAAAATCATAAAGTTTTTTAATCAATTTTATTTTTTTTAGATTTTTTTATTTTTTTAATATTACAATTAAATATCATTAAATACATGGGTTGGTTTGACCCAACTAACTAGGCCGTGCCCGACTATGTTGGGCCAAATGAGCCCAACAATTTTGACATTTTTTTGGTGGGTTGGGTTGACACATGTCCATCCCATCTTTTACATGGTCATGGCCCAACCATGGATTTTGTTGCAAGGGGAGGAGAAGGCTACCGGAGGTAGGGGTCTCATTCATGATCAGGAAGCTGAACTGATGGCTCAGGAAGCGTTGGTATGAGAAATGGTGGCCAATGTTAGTTGTGGGAAGAGGGATAAGGAATTTACAGAAGTGAGAGAAAGGAAGAAACAATGGCTATTCCAGGCGTGAGGGGTGGTCGACTGGCGACGCGTGGTGGATTTGGTGGCGAATAAGCTGGAATGGTAGGGAGAGAGAAACAACAGAAAAATGATAGAAACCGGGGGGAAAGGCTGATTTTTTTTCAATTTTTGCACCACACCTGATTTTCTTGATGCTCGGACCATGAAATCCACCCCTATTTATAGGGAGTGGAAGAGGGCAATCTTGTATTCATTAGGGAAAACATTCAGCCATTGATTCGGTTCGAAAAGATCCCAATCGTTGGTTCAAAGCAGGCTGCCTGAGTTAAAGGCTGTCAAATTCGATGGCTAAAGGCTGCTTGAGTTGGCCTTTTTAGGCCGACGCCGCGGCCGCTGTCTTGTCAATAAGCCTGAACAAACTATACTGCGCTGTAGAGAAATGTTAGGTGATTGTTTTGGTTCAGGTGTTGTCACATTTGGGGGAGATATAAGGCATTAAATGCACCTGAAAAGTAGCTACTCAGGAAGCTTTTTCAGGCAAAATTGAAGAAGATAATGAACAGGAACCAGACGACGCGTTCTCTAGTTCCCCTTTTTTTTATTTTATTAAAAAACGAGGCCGTTTTGCCTTGAACTAGGGAGTTTTGGCCAAAGTTCAATTTGGTCTTTTGACTTTTGATTTCCTTCAATTTTACTCCGAATTGACTATAAAACTTTTGATTTAATGCAATTTTGCCATTATTGAACTTCAATTTTAACCTTGAATTTCAATGCCTTTTTCACTTTGGTTCTTGGTCTCGGATTTATGCAAATTTACCCCTAATTGACCATCAAACTTTCAAACCTCTTCAATTTCACCCCTAATTTCAGTCAATTGAACCCTTATAGGTCGATACTTTTTGCAAAATGGTGCTTGGTTGCAAAAGTTTTTAATTTAACCTTTAATTTACCTTAAAATGTTAATTTTCTTGCGATCTTGTTCCTGATTTCAATCAATTGAATTGGTAAAAAATAAATTTTTTTTTTCAAAAAATCATGAAATATGGTTTGCATCCCAACTCAAAACAGCCCTAAAACAGCATGCCATGATGCTTCGAAGTCAAAATGTTTTGTTCCAATTGAAAAAATAAAACACCTGTCCGAACAGAATTGATACCGTTGCCTCAAACAGCTCCAAAAACCCAGATGCATGGATGAGAAAAAGAAAATTAAATGTGTGCCTCCGATAAAACCACAAAGGTAAATGAAATAATTTTATATGGACAAGACACATTAGCACAATAAATTTCGATCTATCAAGTTTGTGAAACACTCACTCATAGGAGTGATTGAGTTTCCATGCAGTTTATTGTCCCCTTGCAATCACGCCTTATGAAAAGTATCAGCATAAACAATTGGTGTGAACAAGTTTTAACCCCATCCGAGAGAAATGGTGAGAACGTAAAGAAAGCCCAGAGATATCGGATAAAGAGCATAAGCTACAAGACATGTCCAGAATGGGAATTTGGAGGAGAAGCTGGAGGATAGACCGATTCCACTGCAAATTACTAGAACAACCAGAATTTCAGCTGTGATATCCCATTCCACATCTCGTATATAAACAATAGTCAAGAATGACGTCAAACCCAGAACGTTGTTCATGAATACCCCACAATAGATCTGCACAAAAACTTTCCCCTGTCAATTTAGAAAATAAGCATTCATGCATGCAAGACATCTATAGCATAACACTTGGTTTCTTGGACTCCAAGATCTGCATTAATGACTCTTTGATCAAAAGAGATGTTTCGACGTTTAGAGGAGGTCGCAAGAAAATAATTTTTTCGGTTCACTGAGAATCTAGCCTGAGGACACCACATTGTTATCACCAAAATAATCTAAAGAAACTTGAGTTTGTGAGAAATGAACCTGAGAGAGTGTCAAAGACACGGACTTCTCTTTCTTATCACTGACAGAAGTAATTGATTTATATCCTTGTCTGAAGTTCAAAGCGAAGGGTACCAAAAAATACGACACCAAGAAAGAGGGGACCTTTATAGCTGTCGCAAGTTCTTGGAGTGTTTTGGTTAAGGGTTTTGCCAGAAGAACTGCAATAGCAGTTCCCAGAAGGATGAAGTAAGTGGCCTTACTGTAATTCCATTCATCGGAATTCTTAGAATCCTGTTGTTCAGCCTCCCATATCTGCTGTTTTTCTCCAGTTCCCTAGCAATATTGCAATTGGTTATTACTGTTCCTGAAACTCTTAGCTTTTGGGAAAGGACCTGAGAGTGGATGAGCATATACCGGTAAATTACTATTGAACAATTCTGTCTGGTTTCCGTTGTTTTCAACGCCATTAGCCTCATCAAGCCATTTCGATATCCCTCCAATAAATTCTTCCTTGCTTATACCATGATCTCCAGAGAAGTCAAACTCTGCCATCACTTTTGATACACAATGGTCTCCAATCAAGCCAACCACTCCTGCTTCTATTCCCACTAAAAATGCTCTCACTTCATCTTCTGATATTTGACCATTTTTATTCAGATCAATCTTGTGAAACAACCTGAAAATATATCGAGGAAAGGTTAATCAATGGTAAGTAGTGAACTCTCAAGTGGAAATAATAGCCTATAAAAAAGTGATCAATATATGAGTTAGAAAATTTACTGTCTTATCCTGAATTCAATGGGCCTCCCATAAGGATTGCATAGAGATTGTAGTAGGTTCTTCTTCACATATGACAGAATCAAATACTCGAGTGTTCTATCCTGAATCCATGGCTGGAATACCTGCACGAACATATTTTATTAACTAGTAAAGCTCTTAACAATCTGTATAGCAGGTGCCATTGCTATATCAGAAAGATGGCAATCAATGATTAAAGACCAATATTTCAATTTCTATTAGCTACTTTTTAAAGCATACGCTTCTAGTGATTTATCTTCTTTGCTCTTTTGATATATTCCGAAATGTATTTCATAAGAGTGCGCATCATATGTTTCGAAGTTATGATCATTCTGTTGAATTAAATATGTTACCTGGAAGGTGCAGTAAGTCACCAGTAAAATAACTGTAACAATAAGAGCAATCAGGACTCCTGCTCGTGTTGCTGAAGAAGAATTGAAAACTTTCGACAGTTCAAGTATTAAATATGGGATCATTGACAGAAGTATGATTCTTGCAGTATACTTGGTAACAATGTCAGTTTTAACACCATAACCTGTATACCAGAACACACTTGAATTTCATTTTACTTAATTAGAAAAGATCTTTGCATATTGGCTCAAGAAGACTGAAAAAAAAAAAAGACCATTGGAAAGGCACGGCGTTTTGTTTTCCAAGTTTGAGGAATTAGTCTGTTGAAGATCATAGCTTCCGAAAGCAATAACAGAACCCCAGATTATTGTTAGGCTCATCATCGTTGAGCCTGCAAGAAACCCCATTGACATCGATACTGCTGATCCGACAACATTTTCACTGGCTGAGAGCAAGGTCACTGAAAAAGAACATTCATTTTTATCAAGCAGTTCCTGACCAAACTACAAACAGAACCACAACATTGGTACTATAAAACCTTACTGATTTTTGTTCTTTTCCTACCAGAAAATATTCTATGAATAGTCCTATTTCCAAAGATTAACCTCAGATCTTTTTCGACAAGGAATAGCAAACAGGGAAAAGTTTACACCATGTGCTGAGATAAAAAGGAAGTGTTAGAAAAGAGCTTACCAAGAACCAATACAATTTGTGGGAATTTACCAACCACATAGAACACACTACCACCAAATACACCAGTTCCGAACATTTGAAAGAAAAGGTTGGATCCACTAGAAATGTATTTATCTGCGAGGGACAGCAAGTACTCGTAAACCACCAAGAGGAAGAGGTTGCCCCAAACCTTTGTGGTGCAAGGCATGAAGCCATAAATCGGCTCGCAAGTCACAGTTGTCCCCAGATTGTTTAGTTGTAAGAAGTTGTTTTGACCTTTTTGATCCAAGCCATCAGATATTAGATCGGAGAACTCATTTCTAATGGAGCGGCTGCTCGCAAACTGGATGGTTAGAAGGACTGGCAGAAGTATGAGTGCTGCTATGTTCATTTTTATTCAACTGATCAGCTCCTTTACTGCAGAATGGTTGGAAATCTGAGAGAGAGAAATGAGAAGTCAAGTAATTATATGGCTTAATGATTGATAACTATTGAAACAGTAAAATTATGCAGAGGATCTTGGCGGGAATAGTGTTAGTCCTCAACTAACTTCTAACTGACTCAGCTAATGACTGCTAACCACATGACACATGTAGTAGCTATAAATAACCATTCATTTATCGGCACTAATCCTCTGCGTAGAAGACTACAATGCTAACGATGAAATCCTCTCTTGATTAAAATTGGTTCATTACAACACCCCTGGAGTCAGCAATTCCTTGACCTCAAGGATTATAATTGGGAAAATTTGATTGCAGAAGCTTGTAGTCCTCCCATGTTTGCATCTCCAAAGGGAAAACTCAACTGCTGTAACAGTAGTTGAACAACTGGCTTGTTATGCATTGGTTCCATTCCCCAGTCCAAATTCAACTAGTATACATCTGCCCTTTTGTTGCTGCTGATATTGGCTGCCTCGTGATAAAGGGAACACAAGATGGATTTTGGATCCTGCAGGTGGCTGAAGCTCGTACGCCATTTCTCCTATCCTTTCTATCACAAGGATTTTGCACCGTAACAGCTTTGTGACATACTCAGGAGGAGCATTGGTCTTTTCAGGATCAGGCATCAACGGGACCATCTTCTCACGCCTAGGGATATGGGGTATAGAGCATATGCAATAATGCTTGCCAAAAATGGGAATTGGGAGAAGAAGCTATCAGAGACAATTGCCAAGCAAATAATCCGAACAACCATTAGTCAAAACAAACCTGAGTTTGAGAGAGATGAACCTGAAAGAGTGTCAAACAGACACCCTTTTTCTGTCTTCTTTTTTACTGAATTATAATTGCTCTATATCCCTGCCTGAAGTTCGAGGCCTGGGAACCAGAAATATATTACACTAAGAACAAGGGGATATTTATAGCTATTGCAATATCATGGAGAGTTTGTATTAGGATAATGGAGGTCAACCAAGCCCGTTTAGGAGCCATCAAACTCTGCTGCTCTTCCGTAAATCCCAGTGAAATTGTGCTTGAATTTTTAGCATATGCTTTGCAAGAACCATATACCATTGAATTACTGCGCGAACGTCTCGTCCGATAGTTTTCAGAACAATATTCCTAAATAGATTTTGATATTCTTCAGAATGGGATGATTCCATCTGCTGAAAGGAAATTGGCGAATCAGGCCCATACCAACATTTCCGGGCAACCAAACTCAGGGAAGCCTCCCCTGGATCGTGGACCGCGTCCCTCTTTTATATAGTCAACAGAAAGTCAAAACTGCAGAACTTAATTTTTTTTTTGTTTAGAATCAATAATTAGCCCGTGTTCTTATATGAAATAGAGATATAAATAATAAATGATGAAGTCGCGGAAAACTTCATACTGAGTAGATTTAGAATGGGTGAAATGCGTGCGAAAAGATTGTATATGGAATAGGAGTAACAGAGTCAGGTCAGCTTGAGTATGCTTTTTATTACTTGTGACTTGTGGTATTTATTGAGATATCATGAGGAATATTTGTTTGAATATTTTTTTTCTTTTTATTTTTTACCCTGGTATCATCAGTAACGGTAGCAGCAACAATGATTGGTAGCATTGAAACTCGAAAACTGAGCAAGAAATTAACTTGACACGATCTCAAACTCGTAGTTTTCATGTAAAGCCAAATTAAACCAACCAGCATCTTGCAAATATTAGCCGGTAAAACCTGCAAACAGGGCACTAAATAACTAGGGTTCAGATCTCATTCACACGAGCAAGACGATGGAGACAAATTGAAGGCACCTCAGCTTATTGACAGAATCTCACACGGTTAAGCAACAAGTTCACCAGAACAGTCAACACATGCACTAGGGCAAACTTTTTTTTAAGAAGAAAAATCAAAGCATTAAACAGAACAAATTTCTTTAATGAAATAAGAAAAATGATATAGAATCTATATCGTAGATAACTGTTCAAGAAATTAAATAATCACGACAAAATTGAGTTGTATCCTCTTTACATCCATTAGAGAAACAATTGCGAAGGTGGTTAGTGAACAATGGAATCCGGTGTTCGTTGATGCTGGAAAAAATGTGGAGCAGCCTCTGTTAGCCAAGAAGGATCAACAGTCATGACATTCCTCATGTATTGCCGGTCTGTTGAGACAAGAGAGTGGTATATAACCCATTTTGGATTAACTCTGCAACAAGATAAAAGTTTTCAGATGATCAGACTTCGCACATGTACAAAACACAATATGAGAACTCAACAGCAAAACTTGACCATATTTGTCAAGGCCCAGACACTGAGACGCCATATTATCTAGATTCTATCATAAGATGATACAAAGCCATCATCTAAATCCATTCAAGGATCATTCTAAGCACCAATATTCATAAATACTATCAGTTGATGAAATTCAGTGAACATCAAGTACAACGAATACTAGTTCTTAGAGAAACATTCAATAAAATCATTGATCCTAAATTCAAAATAAGTGGCCTCAAATCATAAATTGAATCCTGAACTTAAATTCTAAACAAGTGAAATACCACTAAGCTGATCAATGGTCAAAGTCTCCAAATTCTTCCTCTCTTTGATGGCTGTTCCTATGTGTTCAAATTTTGAGTCTAGAGATTGAAGAATTTTTCCAATCACCCGTACATACTCCAAGTTCTCCCCTACCTTCTCAATTGATTCACCATAGTCAGGACTCGTAAAAAATAATTTGAAATCAATTCAGAATCTTTTATATGGAGAGATTCAAACTCTCCTCTCAAAGTTTGGAGACAAACTCTTTTCCCCTTATCATCTCCCTATAAGGCAATTTGGAGAATATCCCATGCCTGTTTTGCACCTGCTACAGAAGTGATCTTCTCAAACATGCCTAATCATACATGTATCAAAGTGAGGGCTTTTGGTCCTTCTGGCGAGCTTTTTGCAAAGCTTCCTTCTGCACTTGATTCAAGGTTGTTTCATCTTCAGGCTCTTCGTAACCTCTCTACAACCTCCCATGTATCTTGAGAACCAAGAAGAGCCTTTATAGCATACACCAATTGTCATAATTTTCCTTTGACAATTTTGAAAATTGAAAAGGAAACATTCCACTACTCATCATCTTTTCTCAAAAGCTATGATACCATTCCTTAGAAATATGGTGGTGAAGCAAGAAACTAACACAAGAGAAAGAAGTATTTTGAAACTGAAACTCTGATTAACTTACTTCCACATGCAGAACTCAAAAACTTACATTACTGTTTATAAGACACCTGGTACTTTCACAACCCTTACACTTCCACAAAATAACTCCTTGAACATCAACCATATTAATGTAAACACTAGAATACAATGTAAACGTGTGACCAATGCATGAACTAATTAAATGCATTCATGAATGAGTACTAGATTCCAGAACAAGTTTATCTTGAAAACATCTCCTATTGGTTATTCAACATCTATAAACTGGAAAGTCACAATCATGCCTACCCTTCCACATATATGTGGCAAGGAAGAGAGTAGTAAGCCTAACACTACTTAGTCACTATATCCTCACCCTATCAGATGTAGCTAAAGTTATAACCATCAACACATTTGCAATTGAGAATGTCACTTGAATATGGATTGCTAGCATAATATTCACGAACCAGTTCACAATTGAGCATCAATTGCATCACAAAACAAAGCATGTGATTCTTGTTTCGATGTTTATGCCATATTTGCAGCACTGGATGAAATTCACTAAATATTTAAATATCAAACTCCAGCCTACTAACCTGAACAACACAGACGAAGGATGAATATAAACTTCTTGAGAACCTCTAACAGTCTTGTACATCCCGTTATGACTGAATGCCTTTCAATAAAATATAATCACAACTTTTATCAAGACATTAGGCTAAAAAAGAATACGATTCACTGTTTTAAAGTATTTAACTTCCTACTGGAATGGAGGAAGATGATATCATGTCCATATTCCATACTTCTAGTCTGGCAGGAAACATGGAAAATTAAGTCACTCACTTCTAAACGACTTGCATTTGCAAAAAATCCAGCAGTAACTGCTTTCCGTACGGCCTACAAGATCATTTTGAGAAAGAAGGTGAGCAGTGGAGGACAGTGAAAATCAGATCTATATGTCTGTACACATACAAACAAATAATGTTTTCAAAAGTCATAGCATGTTTAATAGAAGAGGAAAAGCCAAAAGATATGAAGAGTCAACCTCCCTGAGTGTCTGACACATCAAATTATTAAGGTTCATGAAATAGGAAAGACAGTGCACAACTGCATGCCACTCAAAAAGCCACTTATGAAAGTTTATTTGGGTCATGAAGGAGAAACTAAGGCCAAAGTATTTACTGTTTCACATTTTAATTTTATTATGAAATTCCCACCTTTTATTTTAGCACATTCTTAGCAATGGAACAAAAGGTAAGAAAACATATGAACCAGAAAGTTAACTCAGACCACTTGAAGAAATCTGTCAAAAACATGTATTTAAGCAAAATAAGCAATAACATAAGGTTTCCTGAGCTTAATATAGATTCCGATAGGATAAATCCACTTTCACATTCAGCTATAAATAAGTTCTCAATGTGCAGAAAAGAGCAGGGCACTAGTAGGAACAAGCAACAAACAGAAAGCATACAAGACCTACTTCAATGAGGGTAGCAATCTTATAAAAGTTTTTTTTTTTTTTTTAATAAACGGATTTATTTGTTCTCTCCCAAGAACAAAATCAGTAAATTATTGCAAAACCTACCAGCATGTCCCCTTCACAAGATTTTAAGACTATGCCTAATCTCAGCGCTGTTCTTCTGAGCTGTTCCCTAATTTCAATTACCTTCTTCTGCAGAACAAATTGAATTAGTATCAAAACATAATCTATATGAATTGCACCATTTAAAATATCTGGGATGGAAAAACTGAACGACAGCAGATTCATTGAGAAAAGCCAACAAAAAGCAGAAAGAAAATTTAACCATATCTAAAGTTTACAGAGAGTAGTAAGAACAGATGCATACCATAGCTTGGTAATTCATATAATTCTTATGACACCATTGTGATGATTTACCAGATTGAAGAAAACCTTTATAAACATTTAGGAATGTAACATGGTCACCCTGCAATGCATAAAAAAAAAACATTTATGACATTAAAATTTTTGAGATGAGAAAAACAAGATGTTGGTTAACAAATGAAATGAAGAGCAAAAGTAATCAAATGATGCAGTTAATGAGACCGGTGTAGAATAAAATTAGATGAAACTGCAGCATACATGCAAATGTACTAGAAATGAGGTTGTAAAATTAAAGACCAGGTGACCAACATATAAGTTTCATTTTACATAAACTTACTTAAAATCATTGAGGATCAACCCAAATATTAAAAGTAGGAGAATATATCACAACTACTAGTTAAATGCAGCTATGAACAATAAAATAAAATGGAAAAAGAATTATAGCTCCATGCAAGATGAAGCAAGATGTTGTTGGATGAGTAAACTAGTTACGAGAAGATGGCTAGGAAGGATATTTTTTTCAAAATATAGCAGACAAGGCTTGGTATAAGATTCTTCCAGATACAGTTGCTCAATTGGCAGGACTACAAGAGGTACAAACAAGGGTCAAGGATATCTTACTTCCAATTCATACAATCAAGAAATTAACTTCAATGCATAGAACTGTTCACTGCACAAGATAATAGCAAGAATGATAGACAAAATCAAATACCTCAGCAGCTGCAAATCTCAACTTGGCTTCATCTAATTCCTTTTGCACCCCCCTACCAGAAACCCAAATAGACTGCAACAAGACACGAAAAGCATTAACTAACCTACAAGGTAACATTTCCTTCATGCACTCATTATTTGTATAATTCCTGTAAATGGATTCTTCCTTGTAAATTTATTATTATCGCTAACTATTTTATAGGGTACTTTCTTATGGCTTTCTTAGAATTTTCCAATTCCAACTACTAAGCTGAGGAAAAAAAAAAAATACCTTGAATAAAGAACCAAAAAGCCTTACCTGGATGGAGAGAATAGCTGCGATTGTGATGATCTCATCAGAACATCCTAGCTGGTTTGAAGATAGTATCATTTTTGATATCATTGGATCCTGCAAAATTTACATAGATTTGAGTTCATGTCTTATAAATTCTAACCAAGAAAACCTATGCTTGCCATGAATACAACAGAAAATATTTCATGATAACCAGCAATACTCATTTAGAACAACAGATTTAAATTAAAGATGCAAAATAACTGAAAAACAAATCATACAAAAGCATCAGGCTGAGCTGATGAACAATAAGATCTCTTTGAAGTAACAACGCTACTCTTACGACATTTCCTCATTTTGTCATCCAGTGGATATATAAGGTAAAAGATACGTTTAGAACGTGTATTTCACTCCAAAAAGAAATTCATAATTATTCCCCGCAGATGAGAGAATGACGTGCATAAATAAACGATCCAGCAATAAAAGCCAAAAATCTCTACAATAGTCCGGAGGCAACATACTAATGGAATCTCTGCTGCTTGAAACCCAACAGGTGAAGTAAGCTTAGCATCATCATCAAGGACACCTAGTGAATAAAGAACTTCAAGTGCTCGAATCATTGCTTCAGGTGGTGGAGATGCTGGCCAATCAAAGCCTAGTATATTGTCTATTCCCAAGGCTTTTAACTGAGATATCAGAACACAATAACAATTAGAGTCTAAAATACAAACCTTCCAATGCAAAACTTCATGTTTACCTAGAAAAATCAATTCTTGGAATTTGAAGATTATTTGGCCAATAGTATGAAAGCAACAGCAGCAACAACAACAATAACTTTGTAGAAAGGAAGCATGAGTACATCACGGAAACCAAAAAAAAGGGTACCTGAATCACACAGGAAACAAGTTTTGACCTTTGCATCTCCGGGATCCCAACAGAAGACATTTCATTGACAAAGTACTCTTCCGTGTATAACCTGGTTGCAGACACCAGCGTATGTAATTATATGCTGTTATATTTGAAAAAGACAAAGAAAACCACCAGATGATAATCTAAATTAACTAGTAAAGCCATAAAATCTATAATTTACATAAAAAAACATGGGGATTGAGCAAAATGTATCACAAATCAAGTTTATAAAAATAAGGCAGGAGGATTTCTTATCAGGAGTTCAAAGAATTTTACCAAACAAATTCATGACCTAAGATGTTAGGTGGATAAAATAAGAACTAGACATCTGTAGCATATTTGAACAGTTAAAAGAAAGTCATATTGGGACTTAATATGTCCTTAAAGTTTTAAGTCACCAGAGAGCATATTTGCATCACTGCAGAAAGTCCTATGAAACAAATTCTTGGTTCCTACTATCAACAGCCCTCGTATGTTTCGTCCTGCAATAGCTAATTGCTAATTTAAAAATAATGTTAGCAAAGGTATTCCCACACCCTAGGTAAAGGGTAGTAGAAGTTTTATTCAATAATTAGAAGCCTTGGTGAACAAATTATAAACTCAATGTCTCGCCCTCAACTCTCTAAGTAATAAAATACAGTAGAGAATGGAAAACATATAGTTTCTGTTAACTGAAATGACTATTATAAAACATGCTCAAGATCAAATTATAAGATCATGAATAGTAAAAATTGACAAGTTCACCCATCTGTTTAAGAAAAAGAAAAACAGTAATGTATATTAATCATCTGTAGTAAGTTACCTGTAACACTTCCCAGGTCGAACTCTTCCAGCTCTACCAGCTCTTTGTCTAGCAGATGCCTTTGATATGGGGGCCACCACTAGATTTTCAATATCTGAGATCTGCGGCATAGAAAATAAAAGCAACTAACTAAGAGAAACAGATATGCATATAAAGGTAAAATAATGAGGTTATCTCCTTGAAACAATATAATCAGTAATCGTGGAGATACAACATTCTCATAGGTCATGGCACATAGAGAATCTATCTGGCTCCAAAAGTCCTTGACCCCTTACCCATATACTTACTTATTTCTGTACCTAAGCAGGTTTTCATAGCTAATTAGTTAAAAAAAGGCAAAAAAACAAAAAACAACAATGACAACAGGCAAGAGAAAAAGGAAGAAGCTCTCAATAATAATTTACATTTACATTTCTAAATAATTTAATCAATTATTTTCTCAACATTAGTTCATATGGAACAAGAATGAAGCATCCATAAATTAATCAACAACTCCAATAAACTAATACCAATGTACATTCAATTAGGAAAGTTGCACTTTCATAGCTGGGTAACTATTAAAAGCACATTTTAACTCCTGAATACCAATAAGAAATGTCACACACACTTATGAGACAGAATTTTGTGTTCAGAAAAATCATACTTCCCTGCAGCACACCACATCTACCCATTCTTGATTTAAAAAAAAAAAAAACCATGATGAAAATTACCGGATTGTAGAACTGCTGTTTTGAGAATCCACTGTCAACAACATAGACAACGCCCTAAGAGAATCAAAGGAACAAGGGTAGATGGTGATTCTCTGCCTGGTACCACAAAATAATCACATCTTGTATTTTAGAATAAGAACATGTTACCTCCAGTGTCAATGATGTCTCTGCTATATTGGTTGATATCACCACTTTCCTCTTCCCTCTAGGAGTTGGGGAAAACACCAGATCCTATTAAAGGGAACAAAAAAGCATGTTCCATAATTCCAAAACAAGATAACTAGCCACAAGAATATAAAACACAATTTAATACTTCTGGGTAACACACAAAATATCACAAACCTGGTCTGCACGTGGGAGACTGGAGTACAAAGGCAAAACAATCAATCCTGAAAAATATGATGATTTTAATCATATAAAAATGTCTATAAAACCCATTCCTACAAAAGAAACACTGTAAAACAAAAATATCATTCTACCATTCATTTCATTGAACTCAGTGCTTAGCTCTGGGAACATAAAGTCACACTGCAGTAATTCAACGAGCAGTCCTCATCCAAATACAAAATAGTTGTGCTCCTTAATTTAATCTAAATATAGTATTTTATGCCACGTAAAAAGAAGTCCTTATCTGAATACAGAACCACTAACAGAGATATAGTACCACACAGACTTTCACATTTATCAATAATTCTCTATTCACAACCACTCATAGATGACTATATGCAAATAGTTACAAGTCAAAAACTTATGATGTGTTTTGTACCTGAAGAGATCTTTCTGCTGGCATGAGCTTCTTCAGTAAGCAGCCGAATAGCAGTATCAATATCATCTTGACCAGTGAGAAATACAAGAATGTCACCTGCAGGTTCCTAGAAAACAAATATACATTAAAATTGTTAGTGCAGCACAATATTTTCATTATTCATCTAGGCATATCATTTTTTTCTGAAAGCTTGAACTTCCAAAAAAAAATATAAACATGGAGAAGGCTCTTTACATCAACATCATCAATAAATTGAGTTGTCTTGACCATAGCTAAAGGTAGTGACACTGCATAAGTGCTGATGCATGGAAGGATGGAAGATTCAAATATTGATGCAATTTATCAATAATGAGCTTTTATCATAAAACTAAATGCTATGAAAATATTTGAAGCAGTGTGTAGTGTTCGATGATATGTTTATGCCCATGATAGGGCAGCTATAAACAGTGACAGGAAACCTTACACCACTCAAATTCTATTATTTTACCAAGAGTTGTAAAGCTTGTTCACAAGATATTTCTAGTTGCTTTCAAGTACAATGACAATTTATACCTGCTATATACTTTATTAAAAGATTTTTCTGGTTAATTTTGGTTTGAATGTCAGGCTTTGCCAAGCTATAATAAGTTTAGATCCATCATACATCAACCATCATGCAATAGCGACAATCCCTCAAGCCTCAGTTACATCCACTCTTCAAGCTAATTGATCAAGAGTCCTGGTAAGCAAGACTTGAGACTCAGTTAATTACAGATACGTAATCAGTTCCGAGATTCTTTAATTAAAAACTTCTAACACGTGCCACCAGAGCTGATATATGATTGAGGTCTGTTAACCAAAGGAGTGCAAATGCCTCAAGATACAACAAAAAAGTTTTATATCCTAAAGAGGGGAAAATCAACTGAGAAACTCCATTATATTACAAGCCTCAAATCACCTGCTCGTGAATTGACAATACAGTTGAAACAGTAGCCTGAACATAGTCTGAGACAGGCTCCACAACATAATGTATGTGTACATTAAACCCTCTGCCCTGAACGGTTATAGAAAAAATGAGACCATAAGATTATCATATCTAGTCAAACAAAAAATCACCATAAATAGCTTCAAACATGAAAGCGAAGATGGCCTTCAAGGTAAAACAAATTGATGCGCACTCCAAACCATACCTCAACAGATAAAATTGCAGGAACCTTCCTTGGAACAAACTCATGGTCTTCCGGTCCTCGATGCTTTTTGCTAGATTACAGGAAATAAAAGCAAGTGAGTTGACAGTCAACCTCACTTACCTTTTTCTTTGAATAGAAATGCTTATAGCTTTTAAAAATTGCTGCAAGCATGGTTATCAAATAAAATTTGTATGTGGAAAATTGCAAGGTCAACATTCTTAAACCCAAGGTGCGATGCATTACTGTCAGGTTAACAATGCCAATGAAAGTTTTCCAAGTCCCTTCAATTAATCTTCCAAAAGAATGATATCCTGAAATACTAGCATGGCAACAACAGAGAATAGAATCCCACTTTACTCAAGCACTTACAAGCATACCTAGTCTGGAAGAAATCTGACATAGATTTTGCCTCAATTGTAGCAGATGAGATAATCAGGCGTAGTTCAGGTCGACGTCGCTGGATCTGGAATCCCAAGAGTTGTCGAATTAAATGAAAATAAATCCACCAAAGCTGGAAATTTAGTTTCTCAAACAAGTGACACCAAACTTTACCTTTTTCAGGAGACCTAGTAGAATATCAGTTGAAATAGACCTTTCATGAGCCTCATCTACCATGATGACACTGAGATATAACATTTTCGAAAAGGCAAGGAAAAAATGGCACCAATCAGGAAAACAAACAAAAGAAGATTGTGGCATAAAAAAAGGGCTAGAATCTACATATCATAAAATAACTCTAAATCTATTACAAAATAACTTTAAAAAAAAAAAAAACACAGAGACAAGACATTTCATTAGGACCGCTGCTCAGTGCTAAGACTATCAAGCTTCACACCATAAGTGCACATGTTCAAGCAAATCAGCAACAACGCCAGGAAAAATGCAGCAGAGAATTTCTTCCAGATGATTTCCCAAATTCTTCCTTCCGAAAGAATCCACATGAGTAGTTAATGACTATTTACAAATAAGACTCCTTGATAATGGACCACTAGGTACATCTGGAAATGCAGATCAATGGATCTTTTAGCAGTTCTTTAATTAAAAAGTTGGCATTGTGTTGGCAACAATTATCAATAGCCATGAACTACATTGGCTGCTTGATTTCAAAAATGCATAACAAAAGGAAAAGAAATACGGTACACTAAAAACATGGGAAACACAACAAACATTCTAGAATCATAGGCCATAGCTAATACCTATACTTGGTCAAAAGTGGATCGTTCATAATTTCTCTCAATAATACCCCATCTGTTAGAAACTTTATCATAGTTGCAGCCTGCAATGCCAAAAGAATAAAAATTTGAGCACCAACGATGCAACTACAACCACAATAACAAAACTGCATACAAAGTCTAATCTTTATGCACAGGATACCAACAAACAACCAAATACCACTCTATGCAGGACCCATGAACCTCATGATAAAAAGTAAAAGATAACAAAACAAGATAAAGGAAGTAAGCTGCCTCACAGGATTGGTAACATCCTCAAATCGAATTGTGTAACCAACTTCCTCTCCAAGCTTGACATCCATCTCTTCAGCCACCCTTGAAGCAACCGTCTGGTCATTACACCACCATTTAAATGTTTCAACAACCATACAAACTATTCTAAATTTGAAACTAAATCATTTTTCTCAGTGCTTAACATTGAAAGAAGTGATCCAAGCTTAGAATTCGCACCTGGACTGCGAGTCGTCTCGGCTGGGTGCAAGCTATAACACGTCCACCATCAGCCCAGCCAGCCTCTTTAAGATACTGAAATTCAATCAATCAATCAATCAATCAATTAAAAATCCCAATACATTTCCAAAATTTAACACAAAATTGTCAATAAACCTGAGGGATTTGCGTGGTTTTTCCACTACCGGTCTCGCCGACGATAATAGTGGTGGCGTGAGTCTCTACGAGGTACAGAATTGCTGTCCTGTACTTGTAAACAGGCAATCTCTGCCTTTGACTCCCAATACTTGCATATCCAAACCTGGAGGAAGAGGAGGCAGCGGAAGAGAGAGGGGGGCCGAAGAAAACGACACCGCCTTCTTCGTCTTCGAGAATGCGGGGTTTCTCGCTGCCTGGTTTCCAGAATTGTTGTGACATTTTTTTTTTTTTTAATTTTGTTTTTGCTTACCAGTTACTTGCTATGAAGCATGAACTACTTCCTCGAGTCGGGGGTTTTGGGCTTTAAAGTTTGTTATTTTAGGGTCGGGTTACTTATATGGATAGCCCGGATGCAGGTTTAAGACATGGTTGGTACCTCTATTTTTGACATTTTCCTAAACAGTCCCTCATCTTTGTTTTGATGTAGCTCTCTTCATTCTATGCCTCTCTTCTTTAATTTATCAACAATCAAACCAAATCCAGGAATCATTAAGAACCACAAAATCCAATATGACTAACAAGGGAGATGTCTTATTTTTCTTTTTTCTTTTTTGAAGAAAAAATGTCAATACCCTTTTTTTTCCTACTGCGGGACTGTTTGGGAGTGTGGTTGTGATTGCTTTTCAAAGTGATTTTCGTGTCGAAATGCATCAAAATGATGTTTTTTCATTTTAAAAAATTATTTTTAAGATCAACGCTTCAAAACGATCCAAAACAAATAAAAAATTAATTTTTAGTAAAAAACAATTAAATTTTTTAGGAACGCCGTTTACACCGCGTTCCCAAATAGAGTCTTAGCCTAAGTTTGAAATTCCTAATCAACATATGCAAATCAATGGTCACAAACCCTCCATCTTGCATGCTCATATTCATCATTCCAAACCATTTTTCTTATTACTCAATAGATAATAAATCCATCATTAATATAATATATTAATAACATGATGTTATTAACCTCGAGTGATTGCCTTGATGATTAACAATTTTTTTTGTTTATTAATTTTTTAGGCTTTTTTATGCCAAAAATAATTCAATCATGTACCATTTAATAAAAAAAAAAAAATTGTTCACCATTAGTTTTTTTCTTGCAAGATAGTACAAAAGGCTATAATAGATCATCCATCAAAAGATCAAGATTCACATATTTGCAGTCAACGATAAAGTTCTATGTAGAATATTAGTATTTAGATTAACTAATGCATGTTATAGAATGACATAGACATATACAACGGACAGGAAGGATAGGCAAGAACAAGTAGTACAAATTATATTATGATTAAGACTATGTTGATTAAGACTATGTAATCTTTATTTATGTTGTGTAGTTTGTATAATATTAGAATTTTATGTTTATCTATCTCTATAACATTATAAATAAATCATCTAGTAGGTAGAAATGATGGTCAACCATGTATATACAATTTATTTAGAAGCTTTATGTAATTTATAAGCTTTCTTTTATTATTTTCTTGCAATTTATTTTTATTTTTATTTACTTTGTGTTTTTACATAAGTTGTAGTTTTTTACTTATTTTTCTCTCTCTATCTTTTAACTTGTTAAAATTAAGTTAAAAATTACACACTTTATTTTATTTACAAGACTGTTATATTTCTCTGCTTTGAGATTAAATTTATAATTATAATTGATTGAGAAATCAATATTCAATCACCATATTAATTAATTATCTAACAATTCCATGGATTGGTAGACCTTAAAGGGAAAAATTATTATTTTAACAAATTATTTCAGCTAGGTCTAATATGTTAAAAACAATAATATATTAATTAGTTATGATGCTTAACAAGAAAAAAGTGGTTGTAATGATTGATGATTAGTTAATTCACTTAATTGACAAATTAAGGTCATCCTCATGGCCAAGAGAAGTTAAAAAATAATTAATTAATAAACATAAAAAGCCAATGGAAAAGCCTCAATTAGGCGTATCACAAGATAGCTCTTCATAAATATAACCAACGACCGACTCAGCACAATAATATTATAGTAGTCAACATGACCATACAATAATAAAGATATTTTACGATTTTTCAAAGTTTTTAAACTCATCTTAGATACCAATTGCTAGTTTTAATAATGTGCCAATATATATAGCATGTGTTATTTAATAATGCAATGACGTTGATCAAGAAGATAAGTCGCAACACGGCTTATATATTTCCTTTTAAAATAACAACGTTGGATATTGTAAGAGGAGTTTGAGACGTCATAGAAGTATGGATTTAATAGATTTTATAATATAGTTTGAGACGCTATAGAAGTGTTACAAATAGATTTAATAGTTTGATTCTCAAAAGATGTATTTATTGAAAGAGACAGCCACAAACCCTAAATGAAACTAGTCTTATTTTTTAAAAAATATAAATATACCCGGTAAAAAAAATAGTTGAATACACTGCTTTTAGAGTATAATTTTTTTTTCTTTCTTTTTTCTTTTTTTTTTTTTTTGTAAAACAAAGACAAGTTATTGGATCTACTAAAAAAAATCTTCAAAATTCACAAAACTTAGTCTTTTCTATGGCAGTCGTTATTGGCAGTAGCAGCCTCTTCGTTTTTTTCCTTTTTATTCATCATTTTTATATTTTCATTTATATATATATATATATATATATATATATATATATATATATTTTATGTCTATAGATCAAGAACTAGGATCTTAATTTATGTGATCACATGTCGACTATTTACTCCCCTCGATCGCTTGTCAAGGTTTTTCTCTGTTTGAATAAAGATTTGGTCGTTATTTCTAGTTGAATGGAGAAAATTGATACTGAACAATGATTTTGGATCTTCCATCATTGACGCCTAGTAGTTGTTCTTGGAAGATTTATACACCCTGCTACTAGTATTGTCAATTATTTTTTGAAACCATAAATTATCTTTTTTTATGTAGTATATATGAAATGGTGATGTATTTATAATTTATTTAAAAAATGAAATTGCTATTGAAAAGATTTACAATAAAGCTAAGAAATTGTGATATATACACATATTTATTTAAAGTATTTCACATATTTTTTTTTAAGTGACAACAATGTTTTAATTAATTTTTTTTAACTACATACGTGGATCAGGTATATGTGTTAATTTTTTAATAAACAATCAAGTAAATTGTTTTGCCTATTCGACTGAGATTATAAATATACTAAAACAAAAAATATGGATTTATTTACCGTCGTGCCTAAAGCTTAGATAAGTATATCTACATGATTTCATTTTGATAGTGAACAAATTGATGAGCAAGATGGTGGGATTTATCCATTAAAAAAATTAAAAGATTCATGTGAATATATATATATATATATATGGTTTGAGTGAAAAATGTCTCCGTGAGATTTTTCAATTTTTTTTTTAAATGATCAATACAATGAAAAATAAAAATAAACTCTTGATACTATAGATTTTTTTTGTGTGATTTATCAATTTCTAATATATAATTTACCGTACTTTGAATCTACAAATACCGTTTTCCTAATATTTGACCTGCATATTATTCTTTGTGCGGGTATTAAAGTCAAAGTTGAATCCCCTCCCATGCTATCATTGATCTTGATTGCCTCGGTTCGTAGGGCAACTAGTTTGATTGAGTCCAGGCAGAACAGGTCAGCTAGAGATTCTTCAACTCTACCAATTTTTCTTAGCAACTACGGAATATCTATATATAATACAAGAATGTCCATATATTATAACGAATTTGAGCCTTTCATCATAACAATTTATCGACTTTGCACTACGGAATGAAAAGGACTAATATGTTCACCAGAAAAAATTCCCAGGTAACTTCCGGTCTTATTACCGTTAATAAGGTTCAAAAACCTTGCTTTCTTTTACCTGTCCTCATCTCTATCCTTCTCATCTTCTCCAATGGAGTTGAAGCTGAGATCAGGACCAACAAGCTGGTTACTAATATCGGTGCTATCATTGATGTTAATTCCCGTATTGGGAAAGAAGAGAAAACAGCTTTGGAGTTGGCAGTCCAAGACTTCAACGATATCTCAACAAACCACGAGCTCTCTCTTCACTTCAGGCATCCTGGAGAAGACCCTCTTCAAGTCGCTTATGCAGGTAATTAGCAATCGATCTCTAAATGATTTGTGTTTCTAGTTTAACATTAACAAAATTTGAAGCAATAGTTAATGGTTAATCTTTCTTGCAGCTGAAGAGCTCATCAAAGAGAAGAAAGTTAAAGTGATTATTGGCATGGACAATTGGGAGGAAGCAGCCCTGGTTGCTAATATTGGAAACCAGTATCAAATTCCAATTCTTTCATTCGCAACACCGGCCATAACCCCGCCATTAACTACACTTCGTTGGCCTTTTCTAATAAGAATGGCTAGTGATGGGTCAGAACAAATGAGATGCATTGCAGCCCTTGTCCGTTGTCATAATTGGAGAAAGGTAGTAGTGATTTATGAAGATAATGTTTACGGAGGTGAATCTGGCAATTTAGCTCTTTTATCTGAGGCTCTGCAAGAGGTTGGTTCGGAGATTGAGTACCGCTTGGTTCTTCCACCATTTTCATTGTCAACGGATCCAGAAGACGTTGTCCAACACGAGCTTATAAAGCTACAAAAAGATACCGAATCACGGGTTTTTATTGTTCTTCAGTCATCTTTGCCTATGCTCACTTGTCTGTTCAGAGAAGCTAAGAATATGGGACTTGTAGGCAGAGATACAGCCTGGATAGTTTCTAACAGCGTTACTACTTTCTTGGATTCTATGAACAATTCTGTTATTTCCTCTATGGGAGGCACTTTAGGAATCCAGACCTACTATTCTTCCAGCAGTTCTTACCAAAGATTCGAAGCACAGTTCCGGAAGATTTTTCGAGCAGAGTATCTAGATGAAGATAATTTTCTGCCTGGAATTCAAGCTTTAAGAGCCTATGATAGCATTGGTATGGTTACACAGGCCATAGAAAAATTAGGTAGCGATTCTAGTAGTCCAAAAATGTTGCTAAACAGCGTATTGGGAAGTGATTTCACTGGTTTGACTGGAGAAATACATTTCAAGGATGCGATGCTGTCACAAGCTCCTATATTAAGAATTGTAAATGTGGTTGGAAAGAAATACAAGGAATTGGATTTTTGGTTGCCGAATTTCGGTTTCTCGAAGACCCTCCTTCCGGAAGAAGGCAAAGAAAGGTGCAGCAATAGTAACGTTTGTAATAACACAGGATGTTTGGCAGGTCCAGTTATATGGCCTGGGGACCTCAACGGTCGAAACCCGAAAGGATGGGCAATGCCTACTAATGCAAAGCCATTGAGAATAGTAGTCCCCAAAAGAACCTCATTTGACAAGTTTGTGACATTTCGAACTGGCGAGGCACTGCCTGAAGGCTTTTGCATCGACGTCTTTAATGAAGTTGTAGAACGATTGAATTACCCGCTGCCCCATGAATTTTTCGAGCATGACGGGTTGTATGATGATATGATTGAAGGTGTCTACAACAAGGTAACGACTCTTAACTTACATTTTGTTTCAAACTTTAAATTGTGATCTTGATGCTTTCTGTCAAAAGGAAAAAAAAAAAGAAGCTCTTTATTCTGACAATACCTATTTAAATTAACTCGTTCCATTAATGACCTAATCAATGTGCCAGCATGTAAATGTGGAAAAAATCGAGTGCACAGTTTTGTGCAAAAAAACCCCCACTGTTCATCAACCAAAACAAGCTCTTCTCCAAGTCTTAGTATGAATGCATGTGGAAGGTACCCTTTCGGTGTTATCTCATCTATCAACTGAACAAAGTCAAAATTTGCTGCAACTCAAAAACAAGAATAAATCCATATAGCATTGTATCTGATAAGAAACTGAAATTTCTCCACCATACATTTCTATGAAATAGTTGCAGACATTTCTCATGGTTAACTAGTCCAAATTTGACTAGTCCATTGAAGCACGTCTTAGGAGTCGTAGGATTTTGCCTTTCTTTTGCTCCTGCCTCCTTGTATCAGTGGTTTTTTCAGTAGTTTTTTTTTTTGTTTTTTCCTGATAAGTGTTTGTTTTTCTTTTGTGCCACTTGTTAATGCAAGACTTATGATGCTGCCATTGGTGATATAACCATACTAGCCGAAAGAACAAAATACGTAGAGTTTACTCAACCTTATGCAGAGTCAGGATTGTCAATGATAGTTCCACTCGAGAACGAAGATGCAACATGGATTTTCACGAAGCCTTTCAACTTGGAGATGTGGATAGTGAGTGGTGCTATATTCATCTACACAATGCTTATAGTTTGGTTCCTGGAGCACCAAAGTAGTAATCCAGAATTTAGAGGCCCGTGGAAGGTTCAGATTGAGAACGCGCTTTGGTTCTTAAGTTCTTCTCTTTTCTTTATTCACGGTAAGTATTGAGTTTCACAAGTTATATTGGGACCATCCAAGATCATTTTTATGGCACATTCTTTACTGGTACCTTAAACTGAAGCTCATTGTTACATTTTGCAGCGGAGAAACTTTATAGCAACTTTACTCGAATAGTGGTGGTAGCGTGGCTCTGTGTTGTATTTGTCTTAACCGCAAGCTACACTGCTAATTTGACTTCAATGCTCACCGTCCAAAGATTGGAACCAAAATTTTCGGAGTATAAGAATTATCAAATTAACCATTTAACTGTAGGTTGTGATAACGATTCTTTCGTCCAGAATTACCTTGAGAAAGTACTTGGATTTCAAACAGAAAAAATCAAGATCATTGACCACGAAAATGATTATCCTACCGAATTTGAAAGCAACAACATTGCTGCTGCCTTTCTCGAACTCCCATACGAGAAGGTTTTCCTCAATAAGTACTGTGAAAGATACACTAGCACAGAAGGCACATTCAGATTTGGAGGGTTCGGCTTTGTAAGTACTCCATTTGCACTGCACTTCTATATATTTCTTTACGTTCTGATGCCAGGAGTTTTTTAAAGACTTGTAACATGGCGAGGACATTTCTTTGAACATAGTTTAGTACTGAGTATTATGACTTTTTCTGTCGTGCAGGCATTCCAAAAAGGCTCTCCTATTGCTTCTGATTTTTCTAGAGTCATTCTGCGCCTCTCAGAGAAAGGAACACTAACAACACTGGAAGAACGATGGTTTGCCCCCTCACCTGAGTGTTCAACTACTGTGCCTCATAATAACGTCGAAAGCTTGAATCTACGCAGCTTCAAGGGTATCTACATTGTATCTGCTACGATATCTACTATCTGTTTTCTACTAGTTCTCATTCCCTTGGTAAGGAATTCACGAAATCATCAAGAAGCAAATATTGAAGGCAATGTCACTCCAAGTGGTAAGAGTGGTTCAAGCAAGGGAGGTGGAATTTCAAAATACTTATACAATGGAGACAAAACTCGTATTCCTAGAAGAGCTTCAACTTTTGCTCAAGCACTAGATACGGATGTATGGGTCTCATCGAGGTGGGAACGTGTGAGTAATTCTGACAATTTGGAGAATCATCAGGATTCCTCACAAGCTGAGATTGAAATGCCATAAATCCCACAGCAAAAGGATCAAAGATAAAAAGAAAATGAAGAACTTAGCATGAGATCAAGGTTCCTATGAATATTAATTATTTCTCTAACTCCGATTCCAGAAGTGGTTGAAGTTATTGATCAAGCAATATAATTTGTCAATAGCATTAGAATTTAGATGTATTAACAATCGAAGCCTATAGATTTACCTCTTTTTTAAAAAAAACTCATGAATATTATTTATGTACATATCCTGATTAATTAAATAAATCCACGAATTGAAAAGAAAAAAAAAAAGACAAAGCAAAACTCTTGCATCTTTCATTAAAGGCAAATAAATTTTGTAGAAAATATATAATGCTTGTGCCTTTTGGTTTTAGCTAAATGGAGTACTGTACATTGTCGGAGTAAATGTAGTGGCTTGAGAAGGGACCCTATTTTTTTCCAAATTCCAACTTTGACTTTTATTCATCCAAAAAGTGTGGACTTAAGTTAGTTTCTAATAATCAACAATCTTCAAAAGAGACAAGGAGGCAATTCTTGTTTTCAATCTTTCTTCTGGCAACCTTTTCAAGGTTGAGTTTCCTTCAAGTTTCTCAGCAGCTGTCCAAATTCCACCTCCAGTTTCATTGGATATAGACCCTCCAATGATCTAATACTCGTTTATTATACGATGCGACGTCTTATTTGAGAGCTGAGGGAATTTTTATTTAATACCTTAACTTTTAATATTTCAGCTTTAATCCTTTACTAGTAGACCCTTATTTGTTCAATATCGATGATCTAATTTTTGACACTGATCCGAGAGAGATTGACTTCAAGTAATTTCTTTATTTGTAAGAACTCAGTGTCCAACGTCCACCAATATATGATGACATCAATGAGTGGTACATGTATAATTCGTATTAAGTAACATATAGATGTATTGTATGTTAGGATACTGGCATGCAAACCCGACAAGACAAAAGATAAGGGATAAGATAAAATGAGAAATGACACACAAGAATTTATGTGGTTCATCCAAATTAGGCTACGTTCACGGGCAAGTATAGAAGAATTTTACTAAATAATGTGGGAATTACAACATCTATCTACTAATAGAAAAACAATTAAAATCTTTCTATTAATAAGAGAAAACACTTCACTTACTCTCTCACAAATACTTCATAATTTTGTGGAATTACTTTCCCTCTCTCACTCTCTTCTTCTTTTCTTGTGGTGTGCAGAATAACTTTGGATGCATTGTCTATTTATAGACAAGCATCCATAAAAAAAACAAAAAGGCATCAATTAGTGCTCCAAGTATCACTGAATTGGTGCCTACACTTATTGACTAAGGTGGAAAGATGGCTTAACCTTTTTCCATCATTATTGACTTAGGTGGCTGGCTTCACATTGTAGTTGTTATATTCTAAAATAGATTGTAAAATACTCCATAAGCATGGTGATGTAAGGTAAGATTCTGAGGAGTGATCCTGGAAGTTAAGCCACTTTAACTACGCTGTACTAGGAATCGAAATGCGACAGAAGTACCATGAAGTTAAGAACACTAGCCTGACAAGGAGGAGCAATCGATGCTGTTGGTAGGAAAAAGTAAGACCAACAAACTTAAAACGTTTGTTGGGCTGGCTATGTTAAAAAACATCAAGCGGTAACTCATTCCAGCTCCTGCTGTGTAATTTCAAAACAAGCTAGGTTTTGCTTTTCCATGCAACTATGTAATTTCAAAACAAGCTAGGTTTTACTTTTCCATGAAACTATGTCAGACCAGAATGTTGGATCATAGATGTACCTGTCGATAGAATCCTTCTGTCCAGTTTCTAACAATTTGAAGTAGACTTCGGTTCACCTACATACGGAGAGGCTTAGCCTTAATTGCTTGACATCCACGAATTTACGACCTACATTGATTCAATCTATTCCACAAGTTAGACTGAATTAGCTAAAAATCCTTGATAAATTTGGGAAACCAAGGTGCTTCAACGTCACTCATCTAACACGGTTTAGAAACAATTAATTTGTTGTCTATTTTATTGTTTTTTATTGGAATAACGATTGATTGTTATTGTTAAATTTGTAGTATAAATGTTAATTGAATATATATAATTAAATTTTATTGTTTTATCTCAATTTTATTGTATATATTGCTTTAATGTTTGATTTTTTGTTGAATTTTAATTGTTATTGTTAAATTTATATAGATGTTAGTTAAATATATAGGAATAAATTTCTTTTTCCCCCTTCTATTTTATTGTTAAATTTGTATAGCTGTTAACTTATATATAGGATTTTATTTCTTTTTTTATTTTATGATTAGAAACATTATATTATCACGTTGAAAATGAGATGAAATTGAATAATCTGAAATTTCTGGTAGAAATAAAATAAAATCAACTGATTTGAGACATATATCTGTCAATATTTACAGGTTTGAACATTTTGGGTAGTCTCTAGTATAGGGGAAGTACTGCCGATTTTTTTTAAAAAAATTGAATTTGATTATGTAATTATTTATTAAATTTGTGTAGATGCTTATAACAAAATTAACGGCTCGTCGTGGGCACATGATCGCAGCTAGTTCATTGAGCAGCGATGATGATGTGTCATTAGGTGCCGATCAAGAAGAGGCATGTGCGACAACTCACGACGTTGCTTCTTCCAGCGTCGTTCCACAATGTAGAGGCGGTGTCCTGTCACAGCGGGGTCAATTCTCCCCCAAGTATAAGGCACATTCGAAGGATGACCTTTCAATATAAGTTTGTCATGATTTGTGTTTAACAATTTGTGAATAGCTAATTAATATGTCATTAATTTTATCGATTTTCAGGTTCACAAACATTGAGGCCACCTGGGTAATAACATCAGCATTTAAATCGTCGATGGAGATTCTATTGTTTCAATGGAGTCAGGTTTCCAGACATCCTGAATGGAAACCTTATATATATCGATACATGGTTTAGAACATTTGAGGTTAGTCTTATATTGAAATTATTTATTTATTTTTTATGTTATATTGAAATTATTGATTTATTTTTTATAAATTTTTTATACATGGAACAAATTCGAGTGGGATAACGCAAATGACAATGTTGCGAGGAGGGTCTAGGAGAATCACGCTACAATTAGGCAACATAGAAAACAATAAGATTTTTTTAAAAAAAAATTATGTAGTAAAATCTAATTTGTCATTAACTCATATAAAATACATTTGTATCATGTAGGTTGCATGACTTTTGGTATGAAGCGCAAAAAATAGCTAAAAAATATGCCAGAGATAACGTTCTACCATGCTGGAATGATGTGGCAGTTTGGAGGGATTTCAAGCCGCCATACATCCCGGAGGATATATGGGCGCAATATATTTAGCACGTGATGTCCGAACGGTTCACATGACGTTCACAGTCTGGTGGCGAGAAGTAGAATCGATAAATTCACGGTTCGGTTACCACGCATGCCAACGGCTCCGTTCCATTCATTGCACATGCGAAGCAGATGGTAAGATTAATTTTAATGACATCTATCTTTAATTATTTTTTTGTTATTTATAAATATATTTAACTTGCAATATTTTTTTTCTTATAGGCTATGTGTAATGTTTTGAATTAATGAGTAGCAAAATACAATAAAGCCCTTGGAGGCTTAAAAGTTGGAATAAATGAATAAGGGGTATAGTGGTAATTCAACAAACTTGATAAATATAAATAGAAAGAAAAAAAAAAGAGATCTGAATATTTTGAGAGTAAACCGTGAGAGAGAAGGGAGAAGGGAGAAAGAAGAAGAAGAAGAAGAAGAGAAAAGAGGGAAATTAGAAGGGAAATAGAAAGGAGTTGAAGAGAATAAGTTTAAAGGTAAGATTTAGGTTGTTAAATGTATAAATGTATGTTAATTGAACTTAATTTCAATTTTGATGAATGTTAGGGTTTTGAAAATTTGTGTTTTGGGTTTACTTGATGAATTAAATTGAATGTTATAAGGTTGATTGTTATGGGTAATTGATTAATGAGTTGATTATGGAAGATTGTGATGATTTTGAGTTATGAATTGTGTAAATGGTGAGTGTTGAGTTAGAAATTTGGCAAGAACAGTAGGTAATCTGTGAGAATTCTGGGTTTGAGGTTGAAGATGACAAAATTTCGGTTTGGTCCCTCAATTTTGGAAAATTATAGTTTAGTCCCCAAACTTTGGAAAATTACAGATTGGTCCCTGGAGCATATTCCGAGATTCTGAACAGAATAAAAGATGAATTATGGGCAGAATTACTGTATAGATATGAAAATTTAACACTTTCAATTTGGTCCTCCAATTTGACAAAAATTACAATTTGACCCTAAAAATTTTGTAAAATTCCAGAATGGTCCCCGAAGTATAATGAGATGATCTGGACAGAATTGAGGATTAATTATGGTTAGAATTTCAGTATAGTCATGGATTTATGACAATTTTAGTTTGGTCCTTCAATTTGACAAAAGTTACAATTTGACCCTTAAAAATATGATAAATTACAGATTGGTCCCTAGCTGTAATATTAGCTTTTGCAGATTGGTTTGATGAATAATTGAGGGTTATTTAGTGAATTATTATCAATTTTATTATTTGTTTTATTATGGATTAGATTTCGGGAAAACCGTTAGATTTTGGGTTTTTAAAAAAATAACTAGTTTAGTCTAAAAATATATAGGGTTATGGAATATACCCTTAGATAAGTGTATTAAATAGGTTATATGTTCTTTTGAGTCAGTCTTGAATATGTCTCCTTTATATTCAGATAATCCTGATATTCTACCGGCGGGACGTCAGTAGGATTTTCTTCGATATCAGCTTTGAGTTTTGTTGCTTTCGAGTAAGGTGAGTGGATAATTTTTCATATGCATGAGAAATATTATAAATATTTGATTTGTTAATATGAATTGGATCATGCTTCTTGATAATATATATGTTGATTATTATCCTTGTTATGATAAACATGATCAATTGTTGAATCCGAATTATTGATATGAACCAGTATATATATTCTGAATTGACTTCTGAATTGATAGCTCCTCATTTGATTGATGTCATGAGTTGAGCCTTGAGATATGAATATGTCTGTTTGATTATGATTATGAACCTATGGTATGTCAGTCAGAATACCCATGCTAACAGGGTAGTGTTAGTCTTTGTGCACATCGTATCTGAATCCTAGTTGGTCGGGGGAGTCACCAACCTGTGTGGACTGATCATCCCACAGTACAGAGCCTCATGCTCATTGCATTTTGATTTTCTGACGAGTTTTACCATATGATCTTCTTGTTATGGCCTATTTGAGAAACCATTCTATAAGAACCTAAGGCCGTACTTGTATATATATTTCTCATTGTTATATTACCTCGTGTGTGTATATTGAACGTTATCTACTCACTGAGTTGTTGAACTCACCATCTCATTATTTATCCTTTTCAGGCTTATAGCTTGATATCAGGTCATTTTGTTGAACCTTCAGAACCTGCTCTTTGGTTGTACCTTGTACCTTTCCTTTATGTTTAGTTAGTGCTCCAAAACTCTGAACTTATATAAACTCTTATATTAAAACAATTCAATTATATTATGAAGTTGATTTTGTTATTAATGTTGCGTTGAACTCTGATTGAGTTAGGATAAGTTTGTGTGTAAGTTTGGGTTCGCATAGGTATGGAACCTTGGAGGGGAACCTTGCCTATGTGCCGGTCATGGATCCGGGATTCGGGTCGTGACACTATGACTCTTGGACCTGAGCCAAGCCCAATAGAGCTTTTTGTGGAGACGCACGTGTGGAGTGAATACCGCTAGAAGGGGGTGCAGCAGTTCGTCGACAACCGCACTTAACACTTCATGGTATGTTCGTTCAACCATTTTCTTTCGTAAGTTATTATTTTCTTGAATTGAATTTGATGATTTCTTTTTTAATTTTCAGGAGACATATAATAGCCGATTGAGGGAGAGATACGGGGACGATCCTTCGACCCACTCAGATTTCGATCCGGATTTGTGGATAGAGGCAAGATCGTCTGGTGGACCCGATAGAAATCGGGTGTACGGACTCTCCAACACTACGACTGAGAACTTGCGGGCGGCTTGTAGTGTCTCAACTATTGGGAGCTCTCAATCGGTATCAAGCAGCCAGTCTTAGGAGTTCGTGGCCTTGCAACAACATAAGACTCATCTCATCGAAAAATATGAGCAAACTCGACAAATTATGAACAATTCCGCTAAATGGTCATGGACATGAGATCACAGATGAGTGGTACGTGTGTGCCCCTTTTTTGGTTGTATGATCCCGAGAACGCCAGCCTCCTCCTCCTCTAGTGCCGCCATTGTTCTAGTTTAATTTTTATTTATACAAATAAAATTGTAGTGAATATTTGGATTTTATATTATTCAATTTTATTTTTACATATTTCAATTTTATACAATTTTATTTGTTTAATTATTTTCTTTTTTACTATTCTATACAATTTTATATTAATTATTCTATACAATTTTATTTCTAAAAATATTTTTTAATTATCACGGACAAACTTACAGACATAATTATTTTGTCGGTATTTTCCAGAGAGTTAGAAAACATTTACTGCATATGACATAATTACCGACGAAATACTTCCGTCGGTGATCTACCAAAGGGAATACAAACGGAATCAATTTGTCGGTATATTTCAAAGAGTTGGAAAAAAATTACTGCATATGTCACTATCACCGATGGAAATATACCAACGAAATAATTCCGTCAGCATATTTCTAGTGGGGAATTTATTTTTTGGCACGCATTTTTCTTTTGTAAAACCATTGGTTTTTAATTATTTTTTTTACCGAAAAAATTAGCGACAGATGATGAAATTACCAATGAACGTTATACCGATGGATGCATTCCGTCGGTGAATTAGTCGGTAAAATCTTCACTAATGGAATGGTAATCTCATGCCAATGAAAAAAATTTATTAGTAAAACTGTTAAATGTTGTAGTGTGTGTGTGTAAAGTAAAAAAAAAACACTTTTAAGGATTAGGTGTCGTTGTGTTGTGAGACTGCGTTACTCGACCATGTCAGTCTATCAAGATTTTGGATGATATATAGGAATACTGGACTTGACTCCTTTCATATTTCACATAAAGATCAAATTAAGATGAAAAGAAGATGAAGAACGTATCCTCAGATCAAGGATCCTATGAATATTAATTATTTCCGCTTACTCCAATTCCAGCAGTGGTTGATGTTATTGATCAAGCTCTATAATTTTTCAATAGGGTTAGAATTTAGATGTATAAACTATCTCTCATGATTCATGATATGATTTGGTGTCCCTCCTTTCTCTCTTAACTCATGAACATTTGTTTATGTACATATCCTGATTAATTAAATAAATCCACGAATTGAAAAGAAAGAAAAAAGATATTGCATCTTTAATAAGTAAAGGCAAATAAATTCTATAGAAAATATATAATGCTTGTGCCTTTTGTTTTTAGCTAAATGGACTGCTGGATTATATTTATGTCCACGGACCACATTTTTTCCAAATTCCAACTGGCTGATGTATGACGTTTATTCATCCAAAAAGTGTGGACATAAGTTAGTTTCTAATAGTTAACATCAACAATCTTCAAAAGAGACAAGGAGGCAATTCTTGTTTTAAATCTTTCTTCTGGCAACCTTTTCAAGGCTGAGTTTCCTTCAAGTTTCTAAGCATTTATTATATGCTTAGAAATTCCACCTCCAGTTTCATTGGATATAAACCCTCCAATTATATAATACTCATTTATTATATGATGCGACGTATTATTTGAGAGCTGAGGGAAATTTTATTTAAGTACCTTAACTTCTAATATTTCAGCTTTAATCCTTTACTAGTAGACCCTTATTTGTTCAATATCGATGATCTAATTTTTTACAGTGATCCGAGAGAGATTGACTTCTTCTCTTATAAGAAATTTCTTCATTTGTAAGAATTCAGTGTCCAACGTCCACCAATACCTGATGACATCAATCAGTGTTACATGTATAATTCGTATTAAGTAACATGTAGATGTATTATAATTGTTTTATTCTAAAATAGATTGTCAAATACTCCATTAACATGGTGATGAAAGGTAAGCCTCTGAGGATTGATCCTGGAAGTTAAGCCAGTTTAACTACGTACGCTGTACAAGGAATCGAAAGGCGACAGAAGTACCATGAAGTTAACAACACTAGCTGACAAGGAGGACCAATCGATGCTGTTGGTAGGAAAAAGTAAGACCAAAGAATTTAAAACGTTTGTTGGGCTGGCTATGTTAAAAAACATCAAGCGGTTCATTGCTGTTTTAAGCTCGGCAACTCATTCCAGCTCCTGCTGTGTAATTTCAAAACAACCTAGGTTTTGCTTTTCTACGCAACTATGTTGTCATAACCCAATTTTTGAATAAATAATACAATGGATAAAAATATATTTGAGAATGGAGTTAAGATAACACAAAATTTGAAATTTGAATAGTCCAGAAACCCAGGACTGTTATGGCGCTATAACTCAGGAATTCAAATTGAATCTAATCCAAGAGCACAATTAGAAATTAATTATTACTGATTAAGATCCCAATTGTTGAGTTTAAAACGTTCAGGGGTCAAAATGAAAATGTCCATTGCTGCCGAAACGTTGCCGTTGCTGGTGAAACAATCGTGTTCATCTTCTCCATCCCGATTCAACAGGCTGAAAATCTGCAACGGATTCGATCCAATCGTGGATCACGTCTCTCGCCCACGATCTCGTTCGTGGCAAATAACAGTCCTGCAAAGGCAGGACTGGTTAAAGGAGGCAGCTTGGGAATCTCTATAAGAGGGAGAAGAAAACCTGGAAAAGGGACGGGGGACCCAAAAACAGAGCAAATCACAGAAAAGAAACAGAGCATAAACGCAAAAAATATATATACACAGAGAAGGGGAGAAAGGAAGAGGGGAGTCACAGATCAGCCCTGCTATTGTCTTCGTCCCTGCAAGCAAAAAAGAAAACCAGTGAAGAACAACCCAGAACACAAAGAAGAGGAGAGAAAAGCAGAGGAACAACCATTGTCTCCGTTCCTGCAGAAAAAGAACAACCCAGAAATCAAATCCAGCAGACGGTGGGCACAAGAGCAAAAGGGAAAGTAGAAGTAGGTATACAGCAGACGAAAGTCACCACCAGCGTTCCAGCCAGAGCTTCGCCATCGTCTCCATCGCCTCTAACAGAGCAGGTACGCGACTTCTTCCTCTTGCATTCGTTTTAGTTAATTGGCATTTACACTGTGCAAGTGAATTTTAATTCACTTGCACAGTGTAGCAACACGCGTGCGTTAGCGCACGCGTGTTGCTTAGCCCAGCCAGGCCACTGGCTTGGGCTAGTGGCCGGGCTGGGCTGGCTGGGCCCAGCCCAAAAATAAAAATAAAAAATAGAAAAATGAAAAATAAAAAATAAAAAAACAAAGATGTGTGTATGTATAAATAAAAAAATAAATATGAATTTGTTGTTTTTATTCATTGATGCCAGAAGTCAGAATAAAAATACTAATTCAAATTTATTTTATTGTATTTTATTTAATTACATAAAAATAAAAAATATGCATGCAAAAGTAAAATAAAATAAAATAAATTTATTGGTTTATTCACTGATGCCAGAGTCAGGAATAAAGATACTGATGTAAATTTATTTTATTTTATTGTATTTTACTTTTATTTAGTTACATAAAAAATGTGTATGCTTAAAAAATAAATTTATTTGATTTGTTTATTCACTGACGCCAGAGTCGGGAATAAAAAAAAAACTGATTTAAATTTATTTTGTTTTTATAGCTACGTGATATTTACTAACGCCAGAGTTGGAAATATCCGTAGTTAAATATTCACTGACGTCAGAGTCAGGAATATTACACGCAAACCATTATAGCATAAACCAACAAAATGTTAGCAATTTATGACAAACCAGCAATGCAGCCTGCCTCAGGCAGGACGTTTAAGGGGTGATAATATCTTCCCTTTTGCGTAACCAGTCCTGTATCATAGAATCTCTGTTGACCAGTTAGGGTTCCTAGTGACCATAATACTAGGTGGCGACTCCTTGAAACAAGACCATTCACCATTAAAGAACAGGATGCCAGAAATTCATTCTTTTTAAAGATTTAATAATTTTTTAAGGCCGTCGCGATGTCGGATGCGACATATGTAATTTCAAAACAAGCTAGGTTTTGCTTTTCCATGCAACTATGTCATACAAGAATGTTGGATCATAGATGTACCTGTCGATATAATAATCCTTCAGTGCAATTTCTAACAATTTGAAGTAGACTTTTTTCGGTTCACCTACATACGGAGAGGCTTAATTAGCCTTAATTGCTTAACATCCACGCATTTACCACCTGCTTGGACTCAATCTATTCCACAAGTTAGACTGAATTAGCTAAAAATCCTTGATAAATATGGGAAACCAAGGTGCTTCAACGTCACTCATCTAACACGGTTTAGAAACAAGCAGCTGAAAACCACAACAAAATCTGCTACGCTTTCAGTAAGATTCTATATAACATGACAAGTTATATTTGTTGAATTCAAGTCCTTGAATTTAGATGAGCAATTTCATTCTTATTAGAGCACCATGCGCGTTAGGGAAGACAACTTTGAGAAGAGTACAAGAACAGCAAACAGCTGTCAAAATGGCAGCAGCAAGGAAATTGTATGGCTACAAGGTTCTGCTCAAGAAAACCAGAACTCCACAATAATTAAAAACATACAACAGTAAAGAACCTATATAATAAATTAACAACATTGATGTAGTAACCTATTCAGTAGAATTTTGTATTGTTCTTTATAGTTGTTCTATCTTGTGTTGTTTCCATTTGAGCCAATCTGGCTTCTTGTAATAGACAAAACTAATAATATCTACACTTTTCCCACCCAAAAACTCCAATCTCAATAATATCTAAGAAAAAAGATTCCAAAGCTGAGATCAAATCCAAAGGCTGACCTCGTACAAAAGAAAATCTGCAAAACATCAAAACTAAGTAGGGAGTGGATGACTGATAACCATTAACCCACATACATGTCCCAAACTCCTCTCATTTTTCTCTTTTATGATTATATAGATAATACATACCGTTATCAGAACTGTAGGACAGCCTCTTCTTTTTTATCATGAAACACAACAGAGTACTTAATTTCCTCTCATTAGAGCATTGACTTGCTCCAAGCAAACCAGTCTTTGTTCCTCTCAAAATAACGCGTAAATTCCTCGAAATTGCGTGTCTTTCTTCCTCCCAATCACAGACCACGTATACTATCACCATATTTCAAATGCTATAAACCAAAAGCATGTAGCAAAAGTTATTACTTCAACAACAAAACTACCAAGACTAGTATGATGTGCTTCAAAGAAACTGCTCTAATGACTTTCCCTATCTTTACTTTTAACAAACTCCCAAAATTTTGGCTTCTGTTTCTTGTAGTCACCTCCTTTCTAGTCACTACTCTCCCCCATGGAGCTAAAGACATCAATGATAGTAAAGTCACAAACATTGGCGCCATCATTGATGTCAATTCAAGAACCGGGAAAGAAGAGAAAACAGCAATGGAAATAGCAGTTCAAAAGTTCAACAATGGGTCACCAAAGCACAAGCTGTCTCTTTACTTTCAGGATTCCCGGAGTAGCCCACTTCAAGCTGCTCGTGCTGGTAATATTCTTCTTCTTTTTTGGTCTCACTTTATGATATATGGTTCCATGTACTTTTAACGTTTAGCCATGACAAGAGTGACTACACTAATGTTGCTCCATGAATTATTCTTGCAGCTGAAAAGTTGATTGAAGAGAATGAAGTGGAAGTGATTATTGGTATGGAAAGATGGGAGGAGGCAGCTTTAGTTGCTGATATTGGAACCCAATTTAAAGTTCCAGTTATTTCATTTTCTGCACCTGCCATTACACCACCATTAGCATCATCTCGTTGGCCTTTCTTGATAAGAATGGCTCACAGTGATTCTAACCAAATAAGATGCATTGCAGCAGTTATTCAATCTTATAACTGGAGGAGGGTTGTAACTGTTTACGAAGATTATGCATATGGTGGTGATGGCATGCTGGCTCTCCTATCTAAGGCTCTTCAAGATGTTGGTTCAGAGATTGAATATAACTTGGTTCTTCCACCATTTTCCTTCGTATCTGATCCAAAAGATGTTGTTCGAGAAGAACTGACAAAACTACTAAGTGAAAAAATACAATCTCGGGTTTTTATCGTGCTCCAGTCATCGTTGCCCATGATGATTCATCTGTTTAGAGAAGCTAAGAAGATGGGACTTGTAGGAAATGACATGGTATGGATACTTACAGATACTGTTACAAATTTTTTGGACATAGTTAACACTTCTGTTATCCACTCCATGGAAGGTGCTCTTGGAATTAAGAACTACTATTTTGATAATACGAGTTCCTTCCAAACTTTTCTTACCCAATTCCGGCAGAAATTCATATCTGAATATCCAGAGGAATGTTGCTATGAACCAGGATTTTATGCTCTACGAGCACATGACAGCATTTCTATCATCACTCAGGCCATGGACAGACTGTCTAGTAACACTAGGAGTCCAAAATCGTTTCTGGATAACACATTTACAACAAGTTTTGTTGGTTTAAGCGGCGAGATAAATGTCAAAGCAGGTGAGTTGTTGCATAGCCCTATGCTGAGGATTGTGAATGTGGTTGGAAGGAGATACAAGGAGCTAGATTTCTGGATACCTGAGTTTGGATTCTCAAACCAACCTGTGGTGGCAAAAGATGGAGCTGAAAATAGGACAGAAGCTATAAGGTTGAAAGGGCCGGTGATTTGGCCGGGCGACCTACAACGTAATCCAAAAGGCTGGTTGATGCCTAATGATACAAAGCGGATGATTATTGGTGTTCCTGGTAGGACCTCATTTGAGAAGTTTGTGAAAGTATCAACAAACGCTGCTGGTAAGAAGGAATATGATGGTTTCTGCATTGAACTTTTCTATAAGGTGCTAGGAGTTCTGGCTTATGATCTGCCTTACCAATTTATTCCCTACAACGGCACTTATGATGATCTGGTGGATCACGTGTACAACAAGGTAAGAACTTAATCCTCTTCTAAATATTCGAAGTACTTGATGATGATCGTATGACGCAGTACAGATGATAGTTTTATTCTAATCCTTAAATATTTATTTTGTGCTTCCATTTTTTTATGTCTTATTTTTTGTTTGTAATTGATTCCCTTAATCACAATACCTGACAAGACTGACATCTTTATCCAATAACAGGAATGATAATAATATAATTTGCTGCTGCAAACTAATTAAAGCCGGCATTAACATTTTTTTTTGTTTTTCCTGGTCCTCCATTTTGAACAAATAAATGAAGTTATTCATCATGGTTCACTTATAGCTCAAATATATACGAGTCTTTTGAATTGTCAGGCCCATTGTCTCAAGACTCAACTAAATACTGAGTCCAGACATGATAGAGTCTGATGAACTTCCGGACTTATAATCTCTCGGCTTAATTAAGCGCTGAGCCGAAATATTTATGGATCTGGAGAATCGCCAGACCCATCATCTTCAGCCTCAAAAAAGCACTGAGCTCAAACTTGTGTGGGTCCAGCAAACCTCTAGACCCATAGTTAGATATATTTTACTCTAATGATTAGTAAAAAATATTATACTCTGATGCGCTAGAGATAAAGATATTTTATCCTGACGAAACATAGATATTTAACTTATATGTAAATCTATTTTCTTTTTATGAAAAGACAGACCTCATAAGCTATAAAAGAAATCGATAAATCTATTTTCCTTTCGTACGTGAAAAAACAGACCTCATAAGCTATAAAAGAAATCGATGTAACCTCCTATGAGGGTAGATTTAATTTTTCTCTACCTAGAATAACATATATTTATTTCTAAGGCTTTTTATATAACAAAGTTTGCTTATCTGTTGTGCTATTTTTTTTTTAAGACATACGATGCCATTGTCGGCGATGTAACCATACTAGCCAGCAGAGCAGAAAAGGTTGAGTTTACACAACCATATGCAGAATCAGGATTGTCAATGATAGTTCCAGCGAAGTATAAAGAGTCAGCATGGATGTTTATGAAGCCGTTTACAAAGGAAATGTGGTTGGTCACTGGTGCCGTATTGATCTACACAATGTTCATAGTGTGGTTCTTGGAGCATCACACCAATCCTGAATTCAACGGCCCATGGAAGAATCAGATTGGCACAGCTCTCTGGTTTACTTTCTCCTCTCTTTATTTTGCACACAGTAAGTTGCTTTCGAGAAACAGTAAAACTAGAATAGTTTATTGTGCTATCCACACAAGTGTCTTAAGTGTGCACCAGAGAAAATGCATCTCATCCAGCTTTGGCAGCTGCATTTCTTACTGCATGAGACATTATAATCAATCGTTGACATTATATAGCTATGGTAGAGAAAATTCATAAGATTTAAATTTTTATGCAGGGGAGAAGATATACAGTAACCTCACCAGAGTGGTTCTTGTCGTGTGGCTTTTCGTAGTATTGATCTTAAACTCGAGCTACACTGCCAGTCTCGCTTCAATGCTGACTGTCCGACGTCTGCAGCCAAATGTTACTGATATTGAGTGGCTGAAAAGGAACAGCTTAAAAGTTGGTTGTGATGGAGATTCATTTGTAAAGAATTATCTGCGGAATGTGCTTGAATTCAAACCAGAGAACATCAAGAATGTTAGCTCTGAATACAGTTATGAAGGAGAATTTGAAAGTGCCACCATATCTGCTGCCTTTCTAGAACTCCCATATGAGAAAGTTTTCATCGGTCATTACTGCAAGCGATATAGTGCAACCACACCTACTTACAGATTTGGTGGACTAGGCTTTGTAAGTTCATGACAGATTACCATAAAAAAATTGCAATTAAATAGTCAAGCAATTACTAGCACTCTTTCAAAAATGCATTTCCCCGCATAAGTGACTGATCGATTGAATACTGCTCTGATTCTGTTTCCAGGTATTTCAGAAAGGCTCTCCTATCGCCGCAGATGTTTCCAAAGCGATCCTGAATCTATCAGAAGATGGAGAACTAAAAAATTTGGAAGAAAAGTGGTTTGCTCAGTCGCGACAGTGCTTCAGCAATGCAACTGACAATGATAAAACTGAAAGCTTGAGCCTGCAAAGCTTCTGGGGTATCTACATTATAACCGGTGCCACTTCGACCATTTGTTTTCTCCTATTTCTGTTTCACTTGCTGAAAAACTACCATAAACAAGAAGTGGAGGACAGAGGCAATGCAACTCCAAGTGATAAGAGTGTTTGGGAAAAAACAGTTACTCTAGCAAGGTATATCTATCATGGAGAGACTGTTACTCCAGGAGAATCTCCAATTCCTAATCCTTCCCCTGATATCCATGAATGGAACTCTTCCAATTTGGAACTCTCTAATCCTGAAGACACTCAAGAGAATCTTCTCTCCTCATCACCAGCTGAAATTGAAGTTGTAAATATTCCAGATTCTGACACCCAAAAAAGCAGCAATGTGGTCTGACGCTCTCTTTTCGCATAAGTACTGCTAGGTGTAAATGAGCTGATATGAATATTATACTGGTTAGATTTGGATATTTTGGCTACTTGAGGTCTGATTCAAAACACATCTCCAAACTATAGTAAAAATGTGAAAGATGCAAACCTAGAGACACAAGTAATTATCTTTGACTGATTTGTGGCCAAATATATGTAACAAAAATCCTTTGATTGTATTTTCCATTGGGGTAGTCGTAGCTTGTATAAATATCCTCAATACTTTTTGTGAGATACATGAAATATACAATTTTCATTTTGTTTTTACATGATATCAAGAGTATTTCTTCGAGTTCTATTATTTATTTATTTTTTCTTGGTTTCCAACAAGTTTTTCCCTGTGGGTTTGGGTTGCTCCCGTGATACAGAAGCACCCATTTGCCATATCGTGATCATGGTCTCTTCTACTATTTATTTTTTCTTGGTCTCTTCTATCAATCATAAATTATTTTATAAGAATTTATTAGTTGATGAATAATGTGTTTAAATCATTTCGGTGACTGTCTGTTAATTGGGCTAATACACGATCGCTATGGTGATTTCACGAAGTTAAGAGAGCTGAATTCTGCTATTAGTCTCTGATTTTGGGAATCTGTTAACGTAATTGGCGTGAGGCGTGAGGGTATCTATTTATAATTATTGGAACGGGTCAAAGGAAGGAATCATTCTAAGTTCATCGAAGAGACCAGAGGGAGCAAGAAATATTTAGAAACACGCATTTGGGACAGAAAGTCAAGTTCTAGAAAAACACTTCCCATGCATCCACCAACTTTCGAAAGTTTGATTAAATACTCAATTTTGAAAATCAGATAAGTTCGAGCGCCTATATATATATACAATTACATCTTAAGATTGAACATAAGTTTTTACATGTAAAATTTAGGATAAATTGAAATTTTAATGACTATGATATTTTACATATTAATGATGAAGTCATTAAAAATTGAGATTGGATTTTAGTTTTTCTGATTGCATTTTAGGTTGACTTGTCTAGTTTGGGTCATTCCATGTTCTCTAGCAAGAACAGGTATCTTATAAGAATAAAAAACCCTTATACATTTAAGTTAGTAAATTGTAAGATAAAGGAAAAGTATAGCAAAAAAAGTGAAAGGTTAGGAGGAAAAGAAAAATGTGTGGATGTGTTGTTTGCACTGTATAAACTTGTGATTCAACTTGAATGAGTTTGTGTGACTGGAGTGGCATTGGCTTTAAGTGGACTTAAATGACCTTGATGGGCTTGAGTTGCCTTATGTTATATGATATCTTGTCCTGAATTGTTTTTGTGTGGAGTTATATCTTATCTTAAATGAATTTATTTATTTGGTGATTCAAAGTATTTATATATCTCCATTATTTTAGCTTATCTCATGGAAAATGAATTAATGACCAAGAATAATTATTCTTTTTTGTAGGTAACTTGACAAAAACAAGTTGTTGTTTGTTGCGTCTTGTTGGGTCATTGATGAAAAAGATGTGAAAGGTTGATAACCTCTAAAGACATAAGTTGGTAGTAGATAGCCATTTGAGAGAAAGTAGGCACCACACCCTCTGAGGAGATGACTTAAAAGAGATAGTCATTGGTGAAAAAATAAAGCATTGTACTAACAATTTTACAATTTGTTTCCTTATGGTGTGTGATAGTCACTGTACCTACTGGAAATTTATGTTAGGCGGACGGGCATACCTAGGTTGTTATTTGGGATTAGACCAAATGGCAGACCATTCCTGCTATTTAAGCATTTGAGTTGGATAGGCAGATTGTCTCCCAGGTCGCCATTAGAACATAGCCCAAATGGTAGGCCAAGGAATTCCTTGCCTTTTGAGCATGGCCCAAATAGCAAGCTAAAGATTTCTTTGTTGTTTAGGCATGGTCAAAATGACAATAGGATAATCTCCTTTATTTTTTTTAGTATCATCATTTGCTCATTTGTATTTCAAATATTTATATCTAAAAGACTTAGCTAATAGAAGTACAAGGGAAAGAAAACACTTATTGTTTTATACATGTCATATTACCTTCTTATGACTTTTATAAACATGTCGTGTAAGAGATGAGAGTTCAGTTCACTTGTTTGTTCCTTTTAAAGTGTAAGGAACTTTCATTTAAGTAGGAAAATGATTTGTGATTGTGATAAATCATTGTGTATAAAGACGTTTCACAAAGACATAGAGATTTAATTAGAGATATGGAGATTTTGTTGGAGATATGAAGATTTGTGAAGATTTTGTTTAGAGACATGGAGATCTCATTTAGAGACATGTATAAACAATATTTTTTTATTAAAAATTTCAAAAGATTTTCTCATCCAAGAGGAAATACAATTTCTGAAGCTTATCTTATCTCGAAAATACATCTTGGGTTATGTCGATTTCTTTCTTTTTTAATTTATATTGCATTTCCTTCTTTACAAAGCATTGAAGGTGACCTTTATCAATCAATCTTTCTATTTTATTTTTTAGAGCATAATAGTTTTTGATGTCATGCCTATTGTCATGGTCAAAAAAACAAGATTTGTTAAGGTTTTTTATGTTAATAGCACTCTTCATAGAAGGTAGGTATTGTATGGATTCTTTTCCTTGATGGTATTCAATACATGAGTACACATGGTGGTCAAAGTTGTCAGGGGCTAGGGAAAGACAAGCAATCGTGAATGGAACCCTTGGTGTTCATCTTGGATTCTCTAAGGCAACTGGCAGATCAATGATGCTTTGGAGATTATACTCTCTATTGTTAAAAATAAGGGTGTTTTTGTTTGACCATGCTCGTTTCTTCTACTCAAATATGATTTTCCAATTTGTATTTCACTTTGAGGAGAGATTGGTCAAAGAGATTAAGCAAATGTTCCCATAAATAATAATTTTAGACTCCATTAATTAGGGCTTTAATGGCAATGAGTTCGAGTAAACTTTTCACATTAAGCATTTTCTCATAAAACCTTTGGAGATATGCTTTAGTGGCAAAGAGCTTTAATATGCTATTTTTAGCTAGTATGCTTGTAGAGAAATAGAAAATAATTTTGGCATATAGATCGACAAAGTCAAGGATGGAGTCAAGCTCAGGTCTATGATACCACACATGAACAGATCCATGGAATGTTATTGAAAATAAATTTGAACATGGCATCGTTGTCTTAGATTACAAGCTTACATTTTATATATGCTCTTTTATATCATTAAGACTATCGTAGTTACCTTTAGTTACACCTCTTTAAACTTATTTAAAAATAAATAAATATTAAATACTCAATTATAAAAATCAAATAAATGCAAACTCCAATATAATTATAAGATTGAGCATCGATGTCTACATGTAAACTTTTAGATAAATCAAGATTTTAATTACTATAATGTTTTATATATCGATCCAACATTTGTTCATATATGCTGTAACAGCTTGGCCCAACCTGTTGTATATTGTCCGCTTTAGACCCTACCGCCCTCACGGTTTTGTTCCTGGTGACGCGAGCCCACTTCTGAGCTTGACGCCCCAAAACACGTACAACAGGTTAGCGACCAACACTACTCATAAAGCCCTGGTTCTGGACGCTCGCTTCCGATGTGGGATATCACAATCCCCCCACCTTAAGATGAGCCGTTCTCGGCTTTGATACCAAATGTAACAGCCCGACCTAACCTGTTGTATATTGTCTACTTTGGGCTCTACCGCCCTCACGGTTTTGTTCCTAGTGACGCGAGCCCACTTCTGAGTCTGACGCCCCAAAACGCGTACAACAGGTCAGTGACCAACACTACTCATAAAGCCCTGGCTCTGGATGCTCGCTTCTGATGTGGGATATCACATATGCAATAGTAAAACTAAGTCAATAATGTTTCCCCATACATTAAAAAATGTAAAAATAAAAGTCATCAGCCCTTCACTATAGCATGTGAGAGGAATCATTGTGGACTCGCACAATGTTTAATTTTTTTTGTCCTTAGATTTATTTTACTTCAATTATCAGACTTTTTTTTTCTTATTTCCAACCTTTCACATTGCATCAATTGGTGATTGAGCCTGATAACTTGTTTTGTGCTCCTTTCTTTCGAGTTTCCAAGAAAGGACTTGGTTTATTATTTGCGAAGAATTAAAAAAGAGGGAACCAAAATTAAAAGTGAGTTGAAATGACAACCCTTTATTTAATATGAAAATATTTTTCTATTTTGGTTCTTTATTTCTTGTTTTTTATTTCAGTCATAGAGTTTTCTTCTTTAATTTCATCCTTCTACATTATGTAGAACGGTGATTCTACTTGATGATTTGATTAGTGATATTTTCTTTTAGGTTATCATAGTCTTAAAAAATATCTCGACATTAGTTTGGTTCTCGATTTTGCAAAAACAAAGTCAGTTTATTTGTTTGGAGAAAAATAAAAATTAGAGGACCAAAATAAAAATCTCATAGAAAAGGGAGCTTTTTTAAATACAAATTTGGTGTTAATGCCCTTTAGGTATAAGATATTGCCCAAATTTATTTTTTGCCCTTTTTGTTTGAAAATTATATGGTTTAGTCCAATATTTTATTTTATTCACATTTTAATCACTAGGTTTAAATAAGGAGATAGAGTCGTCAAATTACAAAGAATGAAAGAGAAAGATATTAATTGGCCACATTTCAACAACAAAAAGGCAATCCTAGTGTCAATGAGTTCCATTTAATGAAGAGAGTCACATTGAAATCTTTTTAAATCTTCATTTTGCCTGAAAATAGTAGATCAAAGTTGAGAGAGAATTTTATTTCTCCACTTTGATTTGTATTGTTGAACCATTTTTTGGGGTTTTTTAGGTTAACTAATTGGTTTTGGGTTGTTCTAGGGGTGTTTATTAAGTTTTTTTAGGTGAGATTGATTAAAATCATAATTTCTAAGAAAAATAGCACCCCTCTAATTTTTCGATTACTTTTGTGATGTTTCGAAAGTGTATAATTGTTTCCACAAAGAATAGTTATATAATCAAGGCTTTAGTAACAATGGGTTTATATAGACTTTTCACGTTGAGAATTTCCTTTTCAAACCTTTGGAGATATGCTCTGGTGCCCTCATATTTTTATTATGTGATTGTAAATATCTCAATTGTATTTTTTTTAGTTGGTATGCTTGTGCTAAAACGGGAAAAGAGTTTGGGGTAGAGATCACCAAAGTCAATGATGGGTTTAGGCTTAAGGTTGTGATACCATAACCGAGTTGATTTGTGGGATGTTGTTGTAAAGACTTTTCACATAATGTTGTTGTCTTGGGTTATAAGCTCTATAATGATTTGCATGTTTTATATATGCTCTATTGGATATGTAAGAGCATCTTAGTTGTCTTCGATTACACCTAGTTAAACCTATTTGAGAAAAAATAAAAATTAAGTACTCAATTGTGAAAATTAGATTAGTTAATATGCTTATATAATTATAAGAATGAACATTAATGTCTATATGTAAACTTTTGAATAAATGAAGAATTTAATGACTATAATGTTAAATATATCAACCCAATATTTATCCATGTAAATAAAATATCAGCATTTCACTATGGCTTGTGAAAGAAATCGTTGTGGATTAACAAATTGTTACTTTTTTTTTCCTCAAATCTTTTTACTTTAGTTATCGAATGTTGTTTTTCAATTTTATCTTTTATTGTTTTATTTTTTTGAAATACCATTAGGATTTTAGTTTATTTTTAAGTAAAATTATAGTTTTTTTATCAAGGTTTTTTTTTTTTTTTGGCAAAGTCTATCACATTAATTTGTTTTGTTTTTTGGAAAAATAAATATTCTACAACTTTTCTACTATCACCTATCCTTATTATCATGTAATATCTTTGAATAGCTCGTGAATTTTTAAAAAGTTCATTTTATTTTACCTTTTTGATAACTATCAATTTTCACTCAAGTTTCTTCTCCATCACTTACTTTTTTTAACATTTTATCTATTTATCTTCTTCTTTTTTACACACGAGGGTAAAATAAAATTAATCAACTCAGGTAATTGATAGAAAATATTTTTTTTTTAAATGATAAACTCGTATAATTTATACAAGGGGTAAAATGGAATTAACTCAATTTTAATTCTTGTGAGCCACCAAGCATGACTAGCTGATTTGAGAGCTAGCGATGACCACACATAAACAGTGTGATCTACTGATCTTAGGCAGCGATGACCACACAAAAACTTGTCCTTGCTAAACACTTCCAGCACAAGCCAAGTCTAAGACGTGTGAAAATAACGCGTACATCATTCCTTGGAAAATTCGCGTTCCCCTCTCAAACATCACGGTCCACATATACGTTCTTTTTTTCATATGTTGAGGTTATTACTTATTCAATAACGGTATGGCCAAAACTATTATGATATGCTTTGAAGACAAAGCTCTAATGTCTTTCCCTATCATTAATTTTAACCAACTCTCAAGATTGTGGCTTCTGTTTCTTGTAGTCACCTCCTTTTTAGTCACTACTCTCCCCCATGGAGCTAAAGACATCAATGATAGTAAAGTTACAAACATTGGCGCCATCATTGATGTCAATTCAAGAACCGGGAAAGAAGAGAGAACAGCAATGGAAATAGCAGTTCAAAAGTTCAACAATGGGTCACCAAATCACAAGCTGTCTCTTTACTTTCAGGATTCCCGGAGTAGCCCACTTCAAGCTGCTCGTGCTGGTAATATTCTTCTTCTTTTTTGGTCTCACTTTATGATATATGGTTCCATGTACTTTTAACGTTTAGCTAGCCATGACAAGAGTGACTACACTAATGTTGCTCCATGAATTATTCTTGCAGCTGAAAAGTTGATTGAAGAGAATGAAGTGGAAGTGATTATTGGTATGGAAAGATGGGAGGAGGCAGCTTTAGTTGCTGATATTGGAAGCCAATTTAAAGTTCCAGTTATTTCATTTTCTGCACCTGCCATAACACCACCATTAGCATCATCTCGTTGGCCTTTCTTGATAAGAATGGCTCACGGTGATTCTAACCAAATAAGATGCATTGCATCTGTTATTCAGTCTTATAACTGGAGGAGGGTTGTGACTGTTTACGAAGATTATACATATGGTGGTGATGCTGGCATGCTGGCTCTTCTAACTAAGTCTCTTCAAGATGTGGGTTCAGAGATTGAATATAACTTAGTTCTTCCACCATTTTCCTTCGTATCTGATCCAAAAGATGTTGTTCGAGAAGAACTGACAAAACTACTAAGTGAAAAAATACAATCTCGGGTTTTTATTGTGCTCCAGTCATCGTTGCCCATGATGATTCATCTGTTTAGAGAAGCTAAGAAGATGGGATTTGTAGGAAATGACATGGTATGGATACTTACAGATACTGTTACAAATTTCTTGGACATAGTTAACACTTCTGTTATCCAATCCATGGAAGGTGCTCTGGGAATTAAGAACTACTATTATGATAATACGAGTTCCTACCAAACTTTTCTTACCCAATTCCGGCAGAAATTCATATCTGAATATCCAGAGGAAGGTTACTATGAGCCAGGATTCTATGCTCTACGAGCACATGACAGCATTGCTATCATCACTCAGGCCATGAACAGACTGTCTAGTAACACTAGCAGTCCAAAAGTGTTTCTGGATAACATATTAGCAACCAAATTTGTTGGTTTAAGCGGCGAGATAAATGTCAAAGCAGGTGAGTTGTTGAATAGCCCTATGCTGAGGATTGTGAATGTGGTTGGAAGGAGATACAGGGAGCTAGATTTCTGGATACCTCAGTTTGGATTCTCAAACCAACCTGTGGTGGCAAAAGGTGGAGCTGAAAATAGTACAGATGCTATAAGGTTGAAAAGGCCGGTGATTTGGCCGGGCGACCTACAACTTAATCCAAAAGGCTGGTTGATGCCTACTGATACAAAGCGGATGATTATTGGTGTTCCTGGTAGGACCTCATTTGAGAAGTTTGTGAAAGTATCAACAAACTCTGCTGGTAAGAAGGAATATGATGGTTTCTGCATTGAACTTTTCCATAAGGTGCGAGAAGTTCTGAAATATGATTTGCCTTATCAATTTGAACCCTTCAATGGCACCTATGATGATCTGGTGGATCACGTGTACAACAAGGTAAGAACTAAATCCTCTTATGTCTAAACATTCAAATTTCTCGATGGTGATCATATGATGAATAGCACTACAAGATGATTTTGTTGTTTCAGTCTGCCATAAATATTTGTTTTGTTATCTTGTGTATAACCCCTTTATTCATAAAAGAACCTTTTGAAATTTACTTTTGATTCCCTTTTTTTCATAAAAGAATCTTTTTTAGCACTACAAGGTTGCTATTCAGAGATTTGACCAGAAGTTATTGTTTGATAATAATATAACTTGCTGCTGCAAATCAAAGCTTAGACTAAATGATTAATTAATAAGCTGGATAATTTAAACCAGACAAAGCCTCAAAGTCAAAATTGTCCAGCACAACAAAATCAGGAATAATAGAAAATGGAGGGGAAAGATTATTGTAGAGAACATGCAAAACCCCTTTCTATTTTATGCTTTATTAATACTTATTCTCCAAGACTTTTCCAATCATTGTTTGTAGTTTGACTTGGTCCTCTAAAGGAGTAAAGGTACAAGGCCTACGAAATTATTTTATCTAGATTAGATTCTGTGTTTTTGTTCGGTTTTAATATATTTCTAACAGATTGTTGCTTATCATTTGTGCTAAAAAATTTTGAAGACATTCGATGCCATTGTCGGTGATGTAACCATACTAGCCAACAGATCAGATAAAGTTGAATTCACACAACCATATGCAGAATCAGGATTGTCAATGATAGTTTCGGCAAAGTCTGAAGAGTCAGCATGGATGTTTATGAAGCCTTTCACAAAGGAAATGTGGTTGGTCACTGGTGCTATATTGATCTACACAATGTTCATAGTTTGGTTCTTGGAGCATCACACCAATCCTGAGTTTAAAGGCCCGTGGAAGAATCAGATGGGCACAGCTCTGTGGTTTACTTTCTCTTCTCTTTATTTTGCACACAGTAAGTAGAAACTGTAAAACTAGAACAATTTCTTGTGCCATCAACTTAAGATTCTTGAGTATGCACAAGAGAAAATATGTTTCATCTAGCATTGGCAGCTCCAATGCATTATAAACAATGGTTCACATTCATAGCTGTGGATGGAGATATTACTCGATTCTTTATTCAGAGTTAAAATCACTCATAAGACTACTGCTTTTCTATGCAGGGGAGAAAATATACAGTAACCTCACCAGAGTGGTTCTTGTCGTGTGGCTTTTCGTAGTATTGATCTTAAACTCGAGCTACACTGCCAGTCTCACTTCAATGCTGACTGTCCGACGTCTGCAGCCAAATGTTACTGATATTGAGTGGCTGAAAAGGAAAAGCTTAAAAGTTGGCTGTGATGGAGATTCATTTGTACGGAATTATCTGCAAAATGTGCTTGGATTCAAACAAGAGAACATCGAGAATGTTAGCTCTGAATACAGCTATGAAGGAGAATTTGAAAGTGCCTCCATATCTGCTGCCTTTCTTGAACTCCCATATGGGAAAGTTTTCATCGGTCATTACTGCAAGGGATATAGTGCAGCTACACCAACCTATAGATTTGGAGGACTAGGTTTTGTGAGTTCTTGATTGATTTCGATCAAAATTTTCAATCTCGCCATCTTAAATAGTCGAGCAATTACTAGCACTCTTTCGAAGATGCATTTCCCCGCATAAGTGACTGATTGAATACTGCTTTGATTCTCTGTCAGGTATTTCAGAAAGGCTCTCCTATCGCCGCAGACGTTTCCAAAGCGATCCTGAAGCTATCAGAAAACGGAGAGCTGAAAACTTTGGAAGAAAAGTGGTTTGCTCCCTCACGAGAGTGCTCAAGCAGTGCAACTGACAATGATATAACTGAAAGCTTGAGCCTGCAAAACTTCTGGGGTATCTACATTATAACCGGTGCCACTTCGACCATTTGTTTGCTCCTATTTCTATTTCGATTGCTGAAGAATTACCATCATCAACAAGACGAGGACAGAGGCAATGCAACTCCAAGTGATAAGAGTGTTTGGGGAAAAACAGTTACTCTAGCAAGGTATATCTATCATGGAGAGACTGTTATCCCAGGAGGATCTCCAATTTCTGCTCCTTCCCCTGATGTCTATGAATGGAACTCTTCGAGGAGGGAATTCAGTAGTCCTGAAGACACTCCAGAGAATCTTCAGCCCTCACCACCAGCTGAAATTGAAGTTGTAAATATTCCAGATTTTGACACCAAAGAAAACAGCAATTAGGTCTGACACTATCACTTCTCCCATGTTAAGTGTAATTACTTGTGACTCTAGTTTTACATCTCACAGATTTACTGTGGTTTGGAGATGTGCATTGAATCGGACCTGCAGTGCCTTCTTAGGCCAGTGAGAATATATAATATGAATAGCAAGCTACAAAAGTGATCCTGAAGGCCCACGGGTAATCAAAGATGTCTTTCGGATCGGTGAATATAACTTGTAGAGAATTGATTGGTTGTAAGTAATGATTTTATTTATGTAAAATATATTTATTATTAATAAAAAAAAATATTATTTTTAATATTTATATATATTTAATTAATGAATATAATGTTTAATTAACTAATCTATAGTAAAGATAAAGTTTATGAGACAAAAATGATTTGCAAAGAAAATTAAAATTGTTATAATTATGAAATTCTTATTGTATCAAAATATTGTTTCTAAATGTTCTCGGTCAATGTTTTATTAAGAGTGGACATTAATTAGAGCTATTGAGACCAGTGTATATTATGTTCTTTCTTTTATGAAAAAAAACAGTCCCTCTTATAAACTAATGCATAAAGAATATTTTGAACTAATATGTAGGTTCTTGTCAAATGACATGTACATTGAATTGATCAGCAAAAGAATTCGATATGGATAGATCACTTATGTCTATGAAATGACTCACGTGATAGTTGTTTAAATGATCCTTATACTCTTGATCACTAAGTTATTTTATATAGAGAATGTTATGCTTTGATTTTGACCACACGTTGTCTTAATCAAGGCTAACAAACAGGCAGATATAGATTATAACATAAACTATATGAAGATATTTAAGTAATCAAGAGAGGATTCATCATCCTATATGTATTAGAAAAAAAAATTCATCTATTATCAAATAGTATTGATTGTGAGATCCTTGGCTAAGATGGAATGAGTTTTGAAAAAAAAATTAAAATCTTATTAAAATGATCAATAACTATATTGTTGACAACTAACATATTTGACAAAGCTAACATATTACATATTATAATGTCTAAATCGAAATATTCTTGATGAATGAATAATAATTATACTAAGAAACTAAGTATTGAAAAGTTAAGTCAAACTACTTATGACTTTTCTAATATTTGGGAGATGATGACAGATTGCTAGATATTGTACTTGATCTTCAATTATAAGTCAATCAATTGTTGAATTGATAATAAATTAAGTTATTTAATTTATTTAATCTTGTTTTTTTTTAGGATTATGATTTATATTTGGATCAACTTATTAGGAAACCTAATGAGTCACACACATAAGAACCATTGGTCAAAAATTAAAATGAAATGATTTATCAAGTGTGACTTTATTGTAAATAAATTTTAGAAATTAAGGATTAGAATATAATTAATACAAGGGATTACAATTCTAGACCTAGAAAAAAAATCAAGTAGGGACTTGATTGAATAAATTTATAAAATTATCCTAAAATAATATTTGTGATATTATTTAAGGGGTAAATTGATAATTTGTCATTTATAGGGTTTTTAGATTTTCCTATAAATAAAATGTTATGCTTTTTATTTTCTAAAAAATTAAAAGGTGAGGAAAGCACAGTATAAAAACATCTAAAACATTAAAAAAAAAAAAAAGATTGCACTCTAAAGTATAGCAATCTCTCACTCCTAAAAGGGTTTAGGAGATTTTTCATTGGTAGTTCGTGTGGATTGTCATTAGAGGTTGGACACTTGGACGGTTTGTGGTTTGTGACAATCTAACCTTGAAGCAAATATTCAAAGCCGAAAAGAACATCTAATCTTTAAATAATCTTCGCATAAACCCTAAACAACTCTAAATCTGTCTAACAGAATCCTTGGAACTCCTAAGAATTTTTTAATTTATCATTTTTGTTGCGTGTATGTGTTTCGAAAAACCCAACATTTTAACCCTCCTCATGGTGTTTAATCCTAAAGGATGCACGCAGTACAAATTTAATGATGCAGAATTCACTTAATTCATCTTATTAGTTCGGCTCGCCTGAAATAAATGTCTTTAAAATTAGAGAATTCAATGAACTATAAATAATCTTTTAACCATAAATAATCGCTTAACAATCCCATCAAATAAGTAGAAGATTCATTAAGTTGTGAAACTTTACCCTTCCATAATGTTATATGCTTCCAATACCAATAAAAAAGTAAAACATGCAATGGTTTTTAACATTTAGAAAACCACCAAATAAAATGTGTCCCAAGCCGAAATATCATAAGTATTGCCTCGTCCAGGACCATCGCAAGGAAAACTATAACAAAATCCTTTTTATCTGACATTAACTTAGAACCACGAGCATCTAAAGCACATTATACTAAGATCAATGTTATTGTATGTAAACCTAGAGCAATAGCATGATAGATTGGCTAAACTAAGGAGGGGAAATTAACATTGAAATTTATTTTTATTGACCAATTCAAATTAGCTCCTTCCTTAACACGGCATACAACTCTCCGAGTGTGCTTGTTCCCCCTTTCTTCCTTACTATGACAAGTCTTTTTGAAATAACTCCAACCTATAATTGACAAATTCATAGATTCAATTTCTATTGGTTGCATACCAATGAGACCTTCCAATAAATCTATTGGAATTAGCTCTATATTAATGGAATCTCATCATCCATACATAACAAATTGGTGTGGTATATTCATATCATAACATATGAACAATAAGAACGATCATTCTTATTGAGACTAGAACTCTTTATCTGCGAGATTTAACAACTCTATATATAACACCCCGCTTTTATTTTCTTTTTTTTCAAGTCTTGTTTCAAAAGTCCAGAAGGAGCGATGAATCCCTAATTATATTGTCTTTTTTATTCATAAATTGCCAAGGTGGAGTACGGTAAGGATAGAAGGAATTTCATATGGAGCGGTGAAATGCGTAGAGATTGAAAAGAACACCAACGGTGAAAGCACTCTACTAGGCTAACATTAAGAGACAAAAACTAGAGGAACGAATGGGATTAGATACCCCAGTAGTCATAACCATTAACGATAGTTACTGAGTGTTGTGCGTATCAACCCGTGTAGTGTTGTAGCTAACACGTTTTGCCTAGGGAGTACGTTCGCAAGAATGAAACTTATAGGAATTGACAAGGGGCGCACAAGTGGTGGAGCATGTGGTTCAATTCGATGCAAAGTAAAGAACCTTATTAGGGCTTAACATGCGGTGAATCCTTTTGAAATAGAAGGGTGCCTTCAGGAACGTGGATACTGGTGGTGCATGGACGTCGTTAGCTCGTGATATAAGGTGTTAGGTTAAGTCCCGCAATGAGTGCAACCCTCGTGTTTAGTTTCCATCGTTGAGTTTAGAACCATGAGTAGATTGTTGGTTATAAGTCGAAGGAAGGTGAGGATGACATCAAGTCATCATGCCTTTTATGCCTTGGGCGCACATATGCTACAATGATCAAGACAAAGAGTCGTGATCCCACAAAGTTAAGCTAACTCTAAAATCTTGTTCTCAATTCAAATTACAGGCTGCAACTCGCTTGCATGAAACCAGAATCTCTAGTAATTTCCGATCAATCATACGGTAGTGAATTCATTCCTGAGCCACACATTGGTCGTCACACTAAGGAAAGTTGGCTTATAGCAATTATATTACATATACCTAGTTTGATCCCACTTTTCTAATGAAACCATTTTCTCTTGAATCTTATTTTTTTTGTAAACCCTTGTCTTTATTTAATTTAATTTGTAATTTAGCATTATCCCACATGGATACAATCAATCTAATTACACGAAGTTTTTAGTCTAAATCATTGCATAGAAAAATAAGTCTTTGGTTGATCTAAGTTATGTAATTTATTCTTTATTAATATTTTCTTTTGGTTAATCTTTGAATTGAATAAAATGGGAATCATTCTATAAAACTCTTTTTTTTCTTTTTACAACTCCTAATTTTTTTTTACTGTTCTTTTAGATCTGGTCTAAGATGAATTATTGTAGGACATTTATTGAAACTATTGAATTCAAAATATGGTAAAGTAGCTTTGGGGTGGGGAACTACTCCTTTGATGGGTGTCACAATGGCTCTCTTTGCGGTATTCATATTTATTATTTTAAAGATTTATTATTCTTCTGTTTTACTGGATGGAATTTCAATGAATTAGATTTACAAGAATCACTAAATTCTAGCTTTTTAATACAAGTCATATCTTTCTTCACAAATATCATTGTGTTCAAATAATACGTAAATGCAATTAAATCTAGTTTTTTTTTTCAAGAAACATGGAAACATAGATCTAAAGTGTTTGAATTCAAAAAAAGATAGACGTGTTTTTCATTATATCTTTATCTTCAGGCTGGTTTAGGGTAAAAAAAAGAAACAATTAATTCATCTTGACCTCTTTGGCTATGTACCTAGAAAACAAATTGAGTACATGTTTCCCTCCTTTTCCTGCTAGGATTGGAAATCTTGTGTTTTCATATTCATACAATTGAGTCCTTGGATTTCTAAAAAGAAATGTTTTGAATTATTGCTATTTGACTCGGATCTGCTTTAAAAAAATCAAGGCATTTCGAATTGTTTGTTGACACGAATAAAATTAAAAAAAACCTCTGAAATAATTCTATATAACTCCGATAAGAGCCGGTTTATCAAAATAAAGAATTTAAAAGGAATTTAGTTGGAATAACTTTCATTTCATTTATATTCTTTTTACTTTGAAAATATAAAAACTGGAATCATTAAAATATTTATTTGGTTACTATTAAAAGGATATTATTTAGAAATTATTTACAGAATAAATTACTACACTCAAAATCAAATAAAAATTAGAAATTGAATTCAATTTCAATATAAATAGTTCAACACAAGCATTGCGTCTCTGCCTTCTGCCTGAATGGGGAAAAGCACTAGTCCCAGTCCTTTGCAAATCGATAAGTTCGACTGATACCAAGAAGCAGTAAAGGTAAAGCTATTAATTAGACTTGAGCTGGCCGAAAAATAAAAGCCTGAAAACCAGAAATATTTCACGTCCAAAGTGGCCCTAGTAAGTCCTCGTTCAATTTTAGGAGTGCTCTATCAAGACATGGATTTTCCCCTAACTGCTGGTCCTTTCAGAGAGCAGAGTTATGGCGAAGAGTCCACGCGATCACAACTTAACAAGCTCTTATTTCACATTTAACTAGTTTATATGAAGAAATTACTTGGGACTCTAGTGATCTTACGTGGATAGTGCGTTATGACGTGTGCATCCTGGTTCACGGAAGGAAAGGACATCGCTGACCAAGTTCCGGTTGGAGAGCGATGAAACCCACGCATCATTATAAGAAGAGCTATGCTCCAGAAAGATATGTAGCAACTATTAACTACTTTCTTACATAAACCACGAAGAAATACAAAGGGATTCTGAATAAACAAGCCTCTAAGTCTGCTGCTGAGTGACAATTACCAACACAAAATACAAGCAAAGCATGCCCCGACTAGCATACAAGGAATCAGAAGTCCTGCAATGCAACTTTGAATGCTAAATTAGTCAGGATTTGGGAGGGAACTCAGAGCCCTAAATGGTTTCCAAAATCCGATCTACGGGGAGAAGCTCACAGGAAATTGGGGATATGATGGTGTTAGTCCACAACAAATCAGAAAAAGTCAGTTCCCTCTTATGTATATATCAATCTCATTTGACCGGAGAATCTTAGTGCGTCACTGACTCCTGCTGGATATGCTTCTAGTACAGCTCAATCACAGCCAAATTCCGGTTCATCTTTTTTCCGGTGGAAATGCGTCCAATTTACCAAAAGCCTCTTCCTCTTCCCCTTCCACGTCCACCCCACCCCCTGCCCCTGCCTCTGCCCCTTGGACCGCCTCTTCCACCATAGGATATACCTTCCAATGCCCTGTTAACAAGTTGATTTGGCAGGCTGCCAGCCCCACGACCCTTTTTTGCCATGTTCCCAGAACCATTAGCAGCAGCAGCAGGTCGTTTCGCTCTGCACACAAAAATACATAGCCTAAGAACAGATCTGCTATTTCAGAGAGAGAGAGAGAGATCTGTACAGAAGAACAGGCTCGTTCAACTAACATAACATTTGTAGGCATTGCTATGCAGAAACTTTATGGGAGTGACTTTCACTTAACTTATTTAATTTTTATGGGCAAATACCACTTCCTATAGTTGCCTAAGACACAAAGGACATTGTCTAATCCCTCACTCCAAAGACAAGAGCCCTGTCACTTTGAGTGACATTGTTATCACTCATTACAAAAAGTACTAACCTCATATTTTCACAAGCTTAGTCCACTAACAAAAATCCCACGATAAAGTACATTTAGCCCATCATTTTCTTGATGTCCATTTAAATCCTCAACCAAATCTATGACAGAACACTCCATCATAACAACTAGGCAAAAAAAAAATCAAACAATTTCTAAATTTAAGGCTGACAACGGAACATTTGAAAAAATGATAGGGGCACAAATACATTTCACTCCTTTTCCTTTTTAATTAACCAAGATCATTTCAAACTTGCCAAAGTTTTTAATAAAAAAAAAAAATAGAATCAAAGACAAGAATTAGACATCTCTCATACCCAGCCTGGATGGTAGTGGAAGGCACAGAAGGTTTTGTTAATTCTTTCCAAGAGAGGTTGACACTCTTATCTCCAATAAATGATGGTATCTTTGAATGCAATGGCTGAAAATTGTAGAACAATAAATGAGTTATTGATGCTTCGATAATACATAAGCATGGAATTCACTTTCTCAAAATTTCATTCTTTATAAACCTTTGTCATTGCCAAAATGTTATTGCAAGTACGCAATCCAGTTGTCGTGTTCTGTTTTTGTGTTTTCTGCACATTACAATATAAACATGTTTGTAAGATACCGCTATGAAAAGCTACATAGAAGACAATAAAATCTCCATATCCTGAGAAATTAACTTACTATGCTATCCTTTGCTTCATCAGACTTTGCAGCTGCCATTGCTTTGTTGTGTTCAGCCATTCCCTGAGTTAACTTTTTCATGGTAGCCCTGGTTAGATCTTCTACACTACTCAACCTGCATCATCAGACACCAAAAACAATGTGAATGGAGGACCCATATTAGAGCAACAGAATTATTACAAAGTCGTTAGGTTCAAAACCATGAAAATTGTTTAATTGAAAGAAGGGAAAAATAATAAGCCCTTAAGACTACTAATCACAGCTCCCTTGGAGTTTGAGACGGAAGCTATTTATCTTTCTTTTTTTCTCTCCTCAAGTGAATTCATTTCATAAGCTCAAAATCTCTCTTCACTTTAGAGAAATTTCCTCCAGGGCTAACAACATGCATTTAGAAAAGTAGAAAGCACTGTCGTTTTAGACAGGATGATGAAGGCAGACTGGTGAAGAATAAAGAACAATTTCCTATCTGCACCAGTTTAGAAGTAGCAAGGTCACACCAAGAATTACAAAACAAAATAAAAAAAAATGATGGATTGTAATTACAGAAAATACTATTTTGTTCATTTCAAGTTAAAGAACAAGAACCACTCAATTAATTCAAAAAAAAGAAGTCAGAAATCCACTTTTGAATTTAAAAAAAAAAAGCCACCTCTCTGTCAATTCTGTGTAAAACTCAGAGAAGTCCTCCCCAAGTCGATCTGATGGCTGGCCAGTCACAATCTTGTAACCACACAGGCTGTTTGTAGCATTCGGAGCCTTTAAAACAACAAAGATCAAAATACACATCACAGAGCTGATACATGCAAGAGTACGCTGGAAAATGTAAAATCATGAAACTACAACCTTATGAGCTAAATGGTGAAACGCATATAACAAACACTCAACGTAAGTAAAGTTCATCTCTTCTCCACTCTTCCTCCGCGGCATGTATTTCTGAGTCGAAAAAAAAAAAAAAAAAAACATTACTATATGAGACCACAGTCTACATTAACACATAAGTTTTTGTTATATGCAGAATGTTTAGAAAGGTTTTCTCGATGAAATACGATAAAAGATCCTTCTCATGGACATAAAACTGAAAATCTGAGAGAACAAACACACTAGCATTACTGTGTCATTAGAAGTGCATTTGATATAATAATTTCCTTTTTCTTTTGTAATCCGTCTTGGACAAACAACTAAAGTAATCATGAAAAAAGAAAAGGTTACCTTCAGAAGCTGAACGACAGAAGGGAGAATCTGGCGTGAATCCTGTGGCAATGTAAAAGGTGAAATTTCTGCAAGTGCTTTGAGCAAATCAAGCTTTCGTTCATCGGGCAACTAGCATAGAGAAACATTATTAGAATGGACAAGTTCTTGTCCAAAGGCATATGCAAGAACAACCAAAAAAGGTAAAAAGAATAAAGATATCTAAAGATAATGAAGAAGCAGAAGGTAGCAAACTACCTTGTCAAAAACAGGTACGATGTGTTTGTTCAAATAATTGAGGAACCTGCTGCTCGATGCACCCCTCTGTGTTCATAAATTAATGGGGACAAGTTGTAAGGTGAGGAAAAGATGCAAAATACACAAAATCCCAGTAATAAGAAATACAGTCCATACCAGGAAAAATGGAAGTGCCATATACAGGCACGATATCAATCTGTCAATATGGTCTGTATCCGAAACCTGTGTTTTGATACCAATTCAAGTCACTTTAAAGGGATTTTTATAACATCAGGGAGAAAAAGAAATATTCGCAAATACTGTGTATTTTGAAGTAAAATGACAGCATGCATTGCTAAAAACCATGAAGAATCAAATCCATCACTTACAACTGATTTCTGAAAAAACCATTACAGTTTACAACACCCAGCATATGAAAATATAAGTAGATCACATGTTCAAGCATGCACAAATAAACATTGTACACAACTCATTCGCTGATTAATTAATGGTGGAAAGAGGAAAACACCATAAAACAGCAACCACAAAAGAAGTATGACTAAAACATGAATGAAAATGAAGTTGGAACAAAATACAGTTTTGATTTTGAGAGAAACCTCTAAAATCTGAATCTGTTATAAGAAATATAAAAGATCGTCTCTTCAAACAGCCCTGCTAGGCTATTTGCACTAATTAAAAGTCCTAAACTTATCCTTTTAGAAAAAGAAATCACTAATTCAAAAGTCACAAGTTAATCAAATGACAGCTCGAGAATTCAAATATCGGGATTTCTGATTAAAAGAAATTAATAAGGAAAGCAAGAATATTCTTCCAAAGCTCATGTATCACTTATACTCTCAAGCTTTTGGAGATGGTATTCTTTCCAGCATGTTTAAAGTCTTCTGTTAAGCAGTATAGAATTACTTCTGCAAGCAATTAATTATACTATTCTTGAAAATTTTAGATAAGTTACCAATGTAAGGGCTACATCTTCCAGCTTAAAATAGAAAACTATGCGGACCGAACACATCTTAAAATTTCTGGTAGAATTAATCTTATTCAGGGCAATAATAAAGCTTCCAAAGCGTATTTCATCAGATTTCCTAACCCATTTATTCTTTAATTTTGACACAAGGAGCATGACCAGAGGCATGAGTGCATGTTACACCATGCTGTTAGAAGTTACATGGTGCATATAATAGAAGCAAGTTATCTATATATCCACACATACAGGAAACAAGAAAAACAAACAGCCTCCGAATTTGGATTATACCACAAGGCATTATTTACTTGTATCTAATCCCCAATATTCTATGAGTTGGTAGAACGAATCTACTCTGGAAGGAAACACACAAGTTTCTATTGTTGTTTAAGAGCAGATTTTGCAGTTATTACATAGGAAGTTGGTGTTTCATATTTCACAATGAAGTACTTAAATTAAGATCGCAGTTCCAAAAATCACTTACATGAGTCACATCAAATGCTGAATCTAAATCAGCCTGTCCTTCAATTATTTCAACTAGTTCTTTCATGCGTTCTGAAGGCGCTTTGTGTCCAAATATGCCCAAAGTTTTTAAGAAGTCCATAAACATTCTGAACTCTGCTCCGGTTACATCTTCTGAGCTCTAAAAGGAAAAAATCAAACCAGTCATGCATACTGTAATGGAACAGCAGAATTTAAAGTTTCATAGAAATAACTGTAAAGTTATAAATACCTTTTTAATCAAATCAGTTATATGACGCTCCATTTCCTCCTGAGGTCTCAGGAGTTCAGCTTTAAGTGGGAAAACCTGAGAATGGAGTTATTAGTCCTCAATTGCTGGCAAAAGCAAAGCAAAATAACATCATCTCTTACACAGCTTTGGGTAATCTTCTAACCTTATCTCTTACAAAGCTCAGCACTTTCTCACGAATAAGCTCATCCGTGCTTGGTTCTTCAACAGTCCCAATATGCTTGAATAAGGCAGACAGAGATGCTGCATAGCAAGAAGATATACAATTTGAGAAAAAACCAAAAGGGTAAAAGAGAATCCACAAAAAAGATGTCTGTCACATGGATAATTAGGAATAGTCAAGCATGTTTTCATTTTCTTTTCTTTTTTTCTCTCCTAGATGAAGGGCAGAAATCTATTAATTCATCCACCTAGAGTACAAACCGTCGAAACCAAGATAAACTACCAATTAACTTCATTAACTATATTTCATATGAAATATGTGCAAACTAGTAACTGACAAAATTTAAAAACTCATCCTATTAGCAAACATGCTTCCCAGTATTCCACAGTGTTGTCAACCCTAAACACAAACAAAGAAATCCTTTTAAGAATTCAGGTTGATTCTTCTTCCTAAATGTTCTTCTGCTTCACCCATATCTAATTTCATTTTAATATGCACCAAACATAGAATTGCAGCTTGAGATGCACTTATTATTAACAAGATGTAGTTGACCTTTTCTTCAGTTTGTATTTATCAATTCCCCAAAGTTGGGAAGAAGTCCACAATTCTAAATGGATTTGTCTATATGAAAGAAATATTATTCTCTTTGAAACAATTATAATTTTCAAGAATCCATGGTGACATGATACAAACAAGCTCGTTTACAAATGTGCTGTTTAATAGCAATAGCAATACCAATTGCAGCTTTTTGAAAACATGATTCACCATTGACCAGGTCCAATAAGGATAACATTTGCCTAAATCAAAACCATGACATTTCCACCTTCGGGCATCAAAAATAGAAGTCTGAAGCACAATATCTATCAACTGCTAAATTTTACAAATTCTTATAACTTAAAGGTGCTACAGCAAAGCATGCTACGTTTGTTTTGGTTGAAAATCAAAAGCAACCGATGTCACTAAGGGGGAAAAAACAGCAGAATTCTTGTACAAGCATATTCTAATTTTCCCAAACTTCTGACCTTGTAAGTTGGAACTATACAAGATATGTATCCTAGAGTCCAAAAGATAGTTATTGTATACTTATTTGCACATTATATGATATGCATCCAGATTATTTAACCTATCTTAAAGATTTACCTTTCACATCCTGCCTCAACAGGGACATAAGGGCTTTATGCACAGCATCCCGCTCCACAATTTCCTCTAAAACCACCAAGAGAAGTCAACAAAAAATACATACTACAACAAAAGTCCCCTCTCAAAATTTCTTTTTTTAAAAAAAAAAAAAAGTCTGATTACCAGCTGCAAGGAGTTGCACAAGAATATCCACAATTTTGGACAAATACTCAGGTGTATCCTTGCAGAATAACGGCAGTCCCCTAATCGCTTGCACCCGGACCTGCAAATGACCATTTAACACTTGATTCCGTACAAAAGGTGAAACAGTCCATGATTGCTAGCTTAACTTGCTAAACAAATGCCTAATCAAATTTAATTCTTCAAAACACGAAAAAAAAAATAACCTAAACCGTGTTCAAAAGACATAAAAATGAGAATTAATAGAAATAAAAGTTTGTAAATTATATGAGATACACTAACCGCGAGCTCTTCTTGTTCAATCAAATCGATTTGCGTCTCGACAGCTTGACTGGAAAGCTCGGGGAAGAACTTGAAGAACCTAGGGATTAGCTGTGCCGCCAATTGCTTCGCTTTGATGCTCGTTTTAGCTGCATCCATAATCCCCTGGTAATCCTTCACATTCTACAATAATTAAACAAGAAAAAAAAAAAGCAAGTTAAAATCACATAATTATAAAATGATTTAAAAGAAAGGAAATTCAAAAATAAATAAATAAATAAAAATAAAACTCTAGGGTTCACCTGAGACTTGTCTTTGGACTCACTGAGACGCTCGCCAAACTCGTAAAGTTTCTCGATGTGGCTGCCGTCGGCGGCGATGGTGGTGATGGTGGAGTCGGTCATTTGAAGAGAAACTGAGAGAGAGATTCAAAAATTGTTCAGAAGAAAGAAAATGACTAGTTCTAGTATTTCATTGGATTTATTTTTCATATTTAAATAACTGAAGAAAGAAAGAAAGAAAGAAAGAATAATAATTTTAAGTTTTAAGAGATGGAGACGTACAGATAAAAGGAGTTTCAGTTACTAGAAGAGTAGAGTGAGAGTGAAAGAGAGCTTCCAAGGGTGGTTTCGTTTTGATTGATTGATAAGAGAAAGAAAGATAGAAGAAAGACCTTCATCGATCACGCGGAGTCTGCAGGTGTTATCTTCCGAACTTTAACGGCGTCGTTTGCTTGGATCCCCTCTCACGCTTGGTTTTGCTCTCTCTTCTCATCTTGTTTTCTTTTACGTTTCAAAATTCAAAATTATTTTAAAAAAGTTTCGAAATTTTTTTCAAAAAAAATTATTTTTTATATTTTTAAATTATTTTAATATATTAATCTCAAGAATAAATTTTAAAAAGTTAAAAAAATTTATTTTAATATATTTTTAAAATAAAAAATACTTTGAAAAACAACTGTTATTATAAATTTATAATACTAAACAAGCTCTATAGTGTGTTTATTTTGGTATTTCAACTATATCTTTTAAAAAATTTAAAAATTTAAAATTTTTAAATTTTTTAAAAGATATAGTTGAAACACCGAAATAAACACACCATAAGCTTGAATTTTTTAAAAGATATAGTTGAAACACTGAAATAAACACACCAGAGCCTGTTTTTTTTTTTTTTTTTTGCTTTAAATTATTTTTTGATGTGTTTGGATAATTTTGATTTCCTGATGTCAAAAGTAAATTTAAAAAAAATATATTATTTTAATATATTTTCAAGCAAAAAAAAACTTTGAAAAGCAACTGTTACCGCAATGTCAAATACTATTTTAAGAAGTGTTTGGCATAACTTATGCTTCTGCATTTAGGTATTTTTTTAAAAGTGTTTTTGGCTTGAAAAAGATATTAAACTGATATTTTTTTAGTGTTTTTTTATGGTTTTGATGTAGTAATATAAAAAAAATAAAAAAACTAAAAAAAAAATATTTTAATATATTTAAAAAAAAAATTATTTTAAAAAATATCATGCTTCACCATCTCAAACATTCTCTTTGAACATAAAACATATCCATCTTGGTATTTGGAAGTGACAACTCCTAATAAAAGTGTCAATTCTATTTTGTTTTGATTGAAATGATTAGTAAATCTAGTTTTATTTTAAAAAATAAAATAAAATAAATTTTATTTCATTTAGAATCTTAAATCATTCTAGATTTTCCATTTAAATTTTAGCCACGATATTTTGGATTTACTGTCCATTTTAAAAACTTATGTCTATGAGATAGTTGCTGCTTTGATATATTGATCGAAGAATGTTGTTTATAGGTTGCAATTTTTTGTCCTACAAATTTCACTCTATCTTAACCAAATATTTATAGTTTGTTTGTGAATATAATAGCGGTTATAGTTCAAAGTATTTTTCACTTAAAAATATATTAAAATAATATTTTTTATTTTTAAAATTTTATTTTTAAAATCAACATATCAAAATAATCTAAAAATATTAATTTTAAATAAAAAAAATTAAATTTTAAAGAAACACGATTTAAACCATAATTCCCGAACATACCTTTAATAACGTACGCTGTATTTTATGATTTAACATGCTGGCTAGGGGTAATGTTGAGCTAACATGAAGTTTTTGCTCCATGCATCATATATTATATATTAACACATCTGCTCATGCTAAAGAATTTGTGAAGGCTAACACCATTCAGTTGATTTTCCTTTGAGAATGATCGATAATATTAATCAGGAAATAAGGAAGTATAGTCCTTGTTCTTGACGTAATGGTGAAGTCAGGGTATCGATGTAGAATTATAAAGATATTAGCAGTTGTGATTTAAAATGTTTTTTTTTAATATATTAAAATAATATTTTTTATTTTTTAAAAATTATTTTTAACCCCAGCACATCAAAACAATCTAAAAATATAAAAAAAATAATTTTAACAAAATTGTTTTGCTAATTATTTAACAGTAAAAAATATCCGGCTAAAATGTTCTAGAACTAAAATTTATAATTTTAATAAGATAAACAAAATGTCAATGACAACCTTCTCCTCAATTATGTTTATTCTTTGATTATGACTTCATAATTTGAATGTAAATTGTTTAGATTAGTTTTTTAATGTGAATTAGGTTTAGGAACTAATTTAAGGTTTTGTTTTTATCAAGAAATGAAACTGTAGGTGGGCAGTGGGCTATTTCGCACTTTTTAAATTAGAATATTGCATTTAAAGGTCCTCCACTTCATCTATTTCATCATCTAAGCTTGGAGTTTTTTTTTTTTTTTTTCAAAGTCATCTATGAACACATATGAGGATATAGATATATTATATGAAATGTTGATCTAGTGGTTAAAATATTGTTATATTCTTATAAAGGTAAGAATATACATTCGATTATCAGAAAGTACACTTATTGGGAGGAATAGTTACGAACCTCAAACGGGATTAGTCTCATCTTTTAAAAAAAATATAAAAATATTCGAGTAAAAATAAAAATAAAATTATAAAATTACTATGGATAAGATTTGAATTCTCATTCCCATATAATGACGCTCTATAAAGAGTATACTTAACGCAACATTAATTTGTTATTAGCTTAATTTAACTATATGTTTAATCAATTTTATTGGATGGTTATATATTTGAATTTTTTTAGTTTGAAGTTATTTATTTACAGGACATTAGTATGTCATGAACACTTATTATAATGAGAAATAAAAAGGTTTTATATTTATCATTTTTTACTTTTTATTCCGAAGTTAGTCTATAATATTAAAAATAAATGAAGTTTAGGCTTAGCTTATTTATACTTACAATTTAATTTAATTGAGACAGCTTAAGCTTCATTTGTCATAAACACAAGCAGAATTTAAGGTTTAGATTTTTATTTTTTTTTTGGATTCGATTTTATTTGGTATAACTTTTGTAAATTGAATTAAATTATTTTTTAATTTTTTTACTGAAAAAAGTCATAAATATGTTTTTTAGAAATGACTTTTCCCTTTACTCAAAAAATAGTTACAGAATTAATTCAAACTTTTACTTTAATCAAAACTTCATTTGAGGAAGATACATCAAATGACTTGAACCATTACATTTTATTTTTATTTCTTACCAATTTAACTTAGTATTGTTTCGAGGTTGTTTTCTTCTGATTTTTATTAAAAATATCAAATCATTCTTTATTTATAAAGACATGTGAGGAAGTAATCTTTGTTTTTTAATTATTTCAAGTTCTATAGTTTTTTTATTAAATATAAATAAGTCATAACTAGCACCAAACATCTATTTTTAGTATATTTTTGAAAATAATTTTTATTTCATGACATAAAATATATACAAATATAAAAAGTCATTTTATATTTAGTAATGTCATATTTGTAGTTAATATCAAAACTTGGCAAAGGTTAGCTTAGCTATGAAAGTCTAAAATAACATCTAAAAAGGAGTGAACTAGGTCTTAATTGAAAATTTCATACTTTAAAAAAATTAATCTTCAACACTTTAAAAGTTTGGCAACAAATATCAAATACGAAAGGCACAATTTAAATAAGATAGAAATCAAGATAGACACACCAAGTTTATAATGGTTCGAACACTTTTCTACTTCACTGCTTGAATCACTATTCAAGTATTCACTATCAACTCGCGGTCTTCTTAACAAGTAAAAACTTACTGATACACTGATAGTTTTACTGGATCAATATTAGAAAACCTTTCACTTACAATATTTTTCAAAGATCAAGATCTTAACCTTTTAATAAATCACAATCAAATTTTTTCCAAGTGGTTCAAGTATTACATACATGTTCACAATTGATTTTCTCTCACAATGATTTTTCACACCTTACAATAAAAAGAAGATTACAATAGATTAAACTTAAGTTGTTATGGAATATTTCTAGCTCAAGAATACGAAAGAGAGGATTGATGCAAATAGATTTTATAACTTTGAAGAGATTATAAAAATAATAAAAGTTTTTAGATCAGAGAGTTTGCAAGTACCAAGTGTGTGTTTTTTACATAAAGTGAACATATAGTATTTATAGATAAAAAGAGAGCACTTAGTCATTACTCACAAACCAGATATTTGAGTTCAACATTTTGGTTTTTTAAAATATCTTATCCTCTTAGAAATGGCTAAGTGACTCTTTTGATAGATAAAAAGTTATTTATGATAAAAGTTTTGAGTGTAAGACAAGTTAAATATTGAGTCTAAATAAGTTAATTCTTGAGTGTAAAATAAGTTAAATATTGAATTTAAGACAAGTTAACTTTGGAGTTTAAAATAAGTTAGGTAAACTCTTACAAAGTACTAGTTAACCATTTAGTTGGAAATAGATAAGAAACTTTTTGGTGTAATAAAAAAACACAATAAATCATTTGATCAAGTTTATGCTTTCCATTTAAAAAGAATAATAATGCCAAAAAATATATTAGGAGATTTTCTCATGAAAATATTTCTCAATATGTATTAATTGGCAATAAGAAATTATTTTGAATAAGAAATTATTAATGTGACACCAAATTAAATCCTATATGGATTTGAATATATAAAATTAATATTAGACATCAACGAGTCAAGTTTGCATTAATGAGTCCATTTTGATCTAATTTGACATAGTAGAAAAACCCTACAATATCAAATCTTGACATACATATTAAGTTTATTAAATTGTTGCTATCATCAAAATTATTAAATCATAGATGCTAAGGACCTTTGGGCAAACAAGTTCTGGGTTTCTTTGAATAAATTTAAAAATGATAAACATAGGAATAGAAATGAACTAGTCAAGGACCCATGCATTATTGCGGGAAACTTTTTCAAAATGTAATTAAACTCAACCAAGCTGTTGGGTTAATATAGTGACCTGTCAACCTAGCCTATACATCGGGTCGAGCTTTAATGTAATTTGAGTGAAAGTTAACCTAGTATGACCCAACAAACCTAATGAGTGACTTGCAACAAAAACTTGATTTGATTTTTTTACAAAAAGAAATCATAAATGATGTTGATTTAATTTTCTTTATATAAGAAATTAAAATGACGATGTTTGGATTGACCCAAATCAAACTAGGTCAACTCACCCAATACGTGACTTAGATTATGGCCCTGATCGGATTTAATAACCTTATATTTTGGATTTAATTTTTATTTAATTAAAAAATTATAAAAATAGACATTGGCATGACAAATAATGAATAAAACTATCAAGAAAAAAATGTAGCTTTTTCAACTTGAACTCTATTTCCTTCCTAATTCATCTCATGATCTCAAAAGCCAGTTAAAAAAAAAAAACTAATACAATGTCTCAATACCTTGTATGTGATTAAAGGAAAGATTTATAAATGCAATAAAACAATGTAAAAAATCCATCAAAAATTTTTTTTTAAAAAAATTTTATTTTCATTGAATATTCATGAGATATATTCCATTTTTTATTTTTGCATATTAGGTACACTGTAATAAAAACACAATTGTTAACATTCTCATAAAAATCTAGAATATTATTTAAGAAACCATGAAAGAATTGAACAATTATTTAAATACCATGCTAAGCCTTTTTTTATAGTGTGTTTCCTTGAAAATCTAAAAAAAAAAAATCTTTCTATAAAAAAAAAAACATAGAAAGGGGATAGGGGTCTCGACCAAATAGATGGGCCTCATGCTCATTGCCTAACAACAAAAAGGATTGGCGTGTGTGGCCTTGCAAGGTTAGGCATGTGCTCTTGGCCTTTTTCTTTTGCTTCAGGACGGACGACACATCTTTCATCCTTTTTTATTTTTTCTAATAAAGTAAATGAGGTGTTATATGTTTGCCCATATTCCATCCATGAGAGAAGTGGCTAAAAAATCTGTTGGAGATTTTTGAATCCAAAAACTTATTTATAAACTTATTTTCACCTAGTTAACACCTTTAGAAGCTCAATAAACTAATTTATCAACTCAAAACATCCCCAAATCGGTTTAAAAACACAAAATTATATAAAAGAGAAAAAAAGGCTCTAATTTTGCCTCTATCATTTTTTATTCCTATATTTTTATTTTTCATAAGCAATAAAATCTTTTTTTTTTTTGGTAAAACTGAGTACCAACTTAATGTCAGAGTGTTCTTTTGAGGCCACAATAACTCAATAGAAAATAAAATGAAACAAATCATCAAGTCTAATTCCTAAAAAACACAATATTAAATGACAAAATTAAAAAGAAATGTTTGATGCTCGGGTTAAAAAAACATTTTTATAATCTACAATAATTTTCCTCATATGCTATGATACACTCCACAATAAGACATCATTTGGAAACGCGGGCCAACCGGCGTTTCCAAAAAAATTTAATTTGTTTTTGCTAAAAATTAAATTTTTTTGTATGTTTTGGATCGTTTTGATGCGCTGATCTCAAAAATAATTTTTAAAAAATATAAAAACATCTTTTGATGCATTTCGGCATGAAAAACACTTTGAAAAACAATCATAACCACACTTTCAAATAAGTGCCTATATCAACCCACAATAGTTTTACCCACATGCTATGCTATGCTACACTCCACAATAAAAAGGACTTTCTTTTAGGTTTTTGTTAATAATTAATACGAATGAGTAAATTTAGGGATTCTGCCTATTCTTGGAAAGATCTTTTCTTTTTCTTTTTGTAGCTAAAATAAAAAGGAAACAACCTCGTGATTGCAAGAAGTTGCTAAGTTGTCATGGTTGCAGATGTCATCCAAAGATGCATATGTACTTGAGAATTGCAAAAGCTGGATTGAGTGGGAATTGGGAATCAAAGTTGAGAATTTCCCTCTAATTACTAGACCTTTATGTTGAAGCACTTTAATCATTTTATGTTGATTTTGTCTGCGGCCCAAAATTGCATGCCATCTTTTGGTTTCGAATTTTACATCTCAGCATTGAAATGCTTGAAATATGCAGACCTCCGTACAGCCCAATCCGTCTGCTTTTCAACATTTCACCATGTTTGACTTCCCTTTTTTATCTGTTTCCAGCATCTCATTCTTTGTTGGCTAAAAAAGAAGAAAAGAAGGACCGCAAAAAACAGGAAATAGAAATCACCCTGCACAGCAAACAGATTAACAAAGCGTACACAATTTATTGCTCTATACCTTGTTTCACAAAATTTTTGGAACATCCAAAAACCATTCCTCTACCAGGACAATTAATCACAAAAGCCTTCTTACAGGTACAATTATTGGATGCATGCAAGAACATTATTCAAACAGGAAAATGGTCCGACTGGAGCAATTTATCTCAACAGAAAATGACGTGCATAAGGCCTTTCCTTCATCTGCTTGATTCCATAGGTCTTGCTGCATCAGTTTTTAGGTCTTGCCTTAAATCTTTGCCTGTGACAGTTATGCTTCTAGTTGGTCAATTTTCTTTCACAAAATCACATAATGGGCATGTTCAGTGAACGCAAAACATCCTTGAACTCGAAATCTCGGGTTTGCTTGTTGAACTGTTCAACAAGCTTGAACCTCACATCGTTTAAGTAAAAAGATTGGGCAGTCTCTAAAATCCATTCAGCCTCTTCATCAGTAAGCTTGCTGGTGAAAACAATATCTCCTCGGATAAGAACCAAATCTTTGCTTTCTGCAAATTCAGTGTAGAATTTGACAGTTAAGTAGGGAGACGCCTGAGTTCCTCTTGATTTGTAGTCCTCAAGACCAGTGAAAATCATATGTGGCATCTGCACTGTGAAAAAAAATGTGGATGGAGATGTGAGCAGATGTGTAAGCATAACAAGGTCCAGATCAGGTTTTCCATCTACCTTTTAGACAACGAGGTACAGTGAAAAGGAGGATTTGGGACTGCAATATTGAGCAGATTAGTGCTGCCAGCACTCAATGTCGCTTATTAATGCTAAAAAGCATTATTATAAAATGGTGGTTGCTCAATGCAATGAACAGATAATCACTCAGATCTTAACTCGATAAGGACCATAAACACTATTCTCTTCCGATGTACCCATTACATGTGAAATAATAAAAAAAAAATCATGATAACCAAAAGGCTCAAATCAGCATTGTTATCCATTCAGCAATGCCACAGTCATTCTTAATACAATTCTTAGGAGATAACACATGATTGTGCCATAACAATCTAATTCCTAAAAAAACTTGAGTATTAGCATACGATATCATAAAAAGATTTTTAAAAAATAGATATCTAATACATCCCACTAAATAGGGTTAACAAAACTAAGGAATTTGCTTGCTGTGAAAAAATAACTTTTAGACAAGGCAAGCTTTAAGAATTAACTAGTAGATGATGTCAGTCAAAGCTAGTCATCAAAGTTCAGAAATCTAACCTTGAGCAAACATTGTTGTATAACCACTTCCTCTCCACAAAGGAATGACAAAATATTTGCTGAAGAAAAGAAGTAGGGCCAGTAAAAATAAGGAAGGAAAACATATATGTCCAACACAAAACATCATATGGTTGATTTACCAATCTGCAGCTCTTTGCACCAACAACTGATAAAGCTTGGCTTTCATGGATGCCCCGATATGTCCTCTTCCCAAATGATACTGACAAAGACAAACTCCACCCATAAGTAATATCCACAATAAAAATCACCCAGAAACTCTATCCATTAATAATACACTATCACTAATTGAGATCCTTCTCAAATATGCAAACATAATGGTTAAGAATAATCATCCCAAATGAAGGCATAGTAAATATATTAAAAAATGCTCTTAATTAAAGATGCCGGACTGCACATTGAGAGATATATAGTTAATACTGCGATTAAATTATAATCTCCTTTTATGAAAGTGTTTGAACTTATAAGAAAAGAATATAAACAACTAGTAAATAAATTCAATGTTTAGCTCATAAGCTAATTTCTGGGTTCTTCAAGTAGTGCATTAGTGTTTCACGATCCGAAGAATAATAAATGATTATCATATTCCAAAACATTTGTCTTCATAAAAAGAAATCTCCTTTCTTTACTTTTCCATGAGCTTTGTAGTTTGTAGTACTCAAACCAGGTAACGATATGTACTACATGGTTCATTTATGTGACTAAGGTAATGATATGTACTGTGTGAGTTTAAACCCCTTACTTCAAAAATTTCTACAGTTTTTTGCTCAGTTAATAATTCAATAGCGAACTCAAACTTGACTCCATTAATATGTATGAAGAAAACAAAACCAACAACAAGAAACTCAAGTTAAGCTCAGTTTACACCAATCTAATCTTTAAGTAGGCAGTTTCCAATCAAGTAAGCCAATCTATAGCACCAATCACAAACAAATAAAGAATTCTGGTACATTACATCGTCCCAAATGGAGGCGAGATCCTCGGGAGATTTAGTCTTGGCCCGTTCAATATCCATGATTGAATCCAACGGTTTTGGCTCTAATGGAGTGAACCCAGTTGCAAACCTTGATGTTCTAACAAAACCAAGCGAACCCCATTTGAGAAAATGGCCAGGGATGGCGGGTTCTTGTTGTTTTTGGAGATTTGCGCTCTTCAGAGAATGGGTATTGGAACTGCGTTTTATTGTTTGGGTCAGGAGTGTTGATAATGAAGAGGTTCTCGTGAGTCTTGATGATATGCGCTGCATAGTTAAGACTGTTAGCTTCGCAATTGAGCAATCTGGTGAATTGTTGAGGGCAGTTGTATATCGAAGAAAACTTGGTTTGGTTTCTCTTGCTCTTTGAGGAATTTTATCGAACAGTTGTGACGCGAAGCCACGGGAGTTAGGCTCGTGGACTTTGAGAGGGGAGGATAGATCGGCTGCCTGGCAAATGATTTTTGTGCGTGTTCAGAACTAAACGCATCAATTAACTTATGGGCCTATATTGGGCTCAGGTAATCGGGGCCATTTCTGTATTTGACTGCCAAAGGGATGAGAGGGAAAAACAAGTAAAGCAGGAAGCAATTGCATTTCTAGGGCTTCGTTCATTTTCTGCAATCCATGGATAATCTAAATTTCCATTAATTTTGACTTACATGTGTTAAGCTTCTATTGGTTTCAATTTCTTAAGAAATTTATTAGGAATAATTACAAAAAAAAAAACTCATGTTTTCATTTTGTTATTGTAATTTAAAAAATTACACTTTTTACCTTGAATTAAATAAAAATAAAAAAAATAAAAAAGATGATTGTTGTGCAGGTGAAAGGTGAAGAGATTTGGAGGTGGAGAAAGAAGGTAGTTCTTGCCTATACTCCTCAATTTCCTTTTTCCTTTTTTTCCTGAGTTCCTCCTTCCTTCTCACTGACTACTACAAATCATCTCTTTTCAAATTTTCTTTTCTCTCCTTCCTTTTTCTATAACCAAATCCCCCAATCTTTCTTTCTTTTTGTTTTTTCAAATTTCAAAAGCTTCTTTGAGAAAATTCCTTCAAATTTTCCTGTTTTTTCTTTTTCAAAGCACCCTCTCAAATAAAATTCTAGAAACCTTAAAGTTAGCAGTATCTCAACCCTTCAATTGAAATCTTTATTACGTCCCTGTGTAGTTACTTGGTTAGAAAGAGGAGAGACTAATTGGGTTGCCATGGAGTTGAGGTGAGCTTCAGTGAATGCAAGAGCTTCATCCAGTTTAATTTCTCCATGGATAATGAAGTATGAAGCTTCATACAATCTTCACAATCCTTTCGCGCCATGCGTAAGATTTTCCTTTAAGTTGCCTTCGTCATCCTTGAACTTGTTCAATACATCTGCTTCACCAATTGATAAACACAATAAAAAATGGCAATGAATCTACAATGAATTAAGAGTTGAGTAAATTTGAAAATGATCATAGAGAAAGCTTAATTACCACTTTGCTTCTATTTTCGTTGGGGTTAGCAGTATAAACTTTTGAGTGAGGTTAATCACATTATTGTAATTATAAATTAAGATGATATTTTTTTTATTTTGAGTTATTAAAGGCTTTTTAGTTATTAAATTGAATATAATAATAATTTTGTAAATATTTAAATATTTTTTTATACCTTTTTCTTTTACTTGTGTGAAGTTAAGGATATGAATTGTTATTTAAAATGTAAATCTATATAAAGTGTAACTTCTCATAATACAGTGGAAAAATAAAGATCAAATTATAAAAAGTTTTTATAATTATTTTGAATTTGAAAAACTAATAGAATATTATTAAAAGAAATTGTCTATATTTATTTAGTAATTGTTGATTTTTTTTTTAATTTCTCCGCATTAGCAAAAAAACAATTTGTTTTGTTTTGAGAAGTCAAAAAAAAATTGATTTTTTTGTTAATTTTTTTTACATAATTTTGTTATTATAAACTAATTAGCTAACAATAGATTGATTATTTGAATCTTTTAAATAATTTTTTTTATAATATTCTATAAATGATAAAATGAAAAATTTATTAATAAAAAACTCTTAATAATGATAAAAGTATAATGTTTTATAAGCATGATTAGCAAATTTGATTTTTCATGAAAGTTTTGGTTTTATATGTTTGAGATTTTCTATATTTTACATACAATTTATTTATTTATTGAAGTTTTTATTTTTAAAATAAAATAAATAATTATCCATGAAAAACAAATATTGAGGGAGTGATTTACCATTTTTTGGACACCATATTTTCAATACTAAGAATATATAACAAGCAAGTACTTTTGACCGTAGTTTTAACACCCAATACGACCTAGAGGATTGATTCGAGACCTATACTGATTTGAATTAACATAAAAATCAATCAGGAAATTAGCCTAAAAAAACCTGATAAACTTGAAGGGTTGATCCGAGACCTGATAAACCCGGAGAAACCCGACTCTAAATCAAGACATACAAAAATCAAACTCAATTTCAATTCCAATTCAAAAAACTCTTGAATTTATAATAATTAGAAACACTAAAATATCCAAGAACTAAACATAAAATAAAGAAAAAATATAAATTTTGAATGACATGAGGTCTAAAAGATTACATCTAACAATGGAGAAGTCATCATAGACATGGCAATATCCAAGAACTAAACATAAAATAAAAACTCTTGAATTTACAATAATTAGAAACACTAAAATATCCAAGAACTAAACATAAAATAAAAGAAAAATATAAATTTTGAATGGCATGAGGTCTAAAAGATTACATCTAACAATGGAGAAGTCATCATAGACACTAGCAATATGGTGTCCAAAAAATGGTTAATCACTCCATATTCATGGGCGGATATGGACTATTTGATCGAGTGAATTAGAGAGGCAATAATGAAATCAAGAGCAGACAGTGAGAAGAAGAGAAATGAAAGAGGGATTTTTGTATGGGTAGCCATAATAGACACTGGCAATGGCTAAAGAGAGAAAGAAAAGAAGGGGCATTTTGTGTGCTTAAAGGTTGTTTATGTGATTATGGGAAACAAGTCATGGTAGTGTGGGAAAGAGAGGAGCGATATTGTGACTTGGCTTAAAAAAACTCATTTTATTAAGATAACTTGTGTAACCAAGGCAAAGTTAATTTCATGTTTGTAAACTTGATCTAGAAACGAGATAAGAAGGTGAGATAACAATGTAGTGTGACAAAGAGATGAGTTGTAGGTCATGTGTTGTTTGAGTGGTTGGTGGCATAATCTTTCTTTTTCTTTACTTTTTTTTAGTGGTTAATAACATGCCAACACACCATGAGTTATGGGTCATTTGAGTGGTTGGTTTTCTTTATTAGAAAACCAAGGCTAAAAGCTTGCATTTATTTTTTTTACCTGGGTTAACTTGGGTTGATCCAAGTTAACTCATTTGACCTATAACCCGAATATTACCTCAAGTCGACTATCAGGTCCGGTTTAAAAATTATGCATGTGACTCTATACATTTCAAATTTAACCCTCATTCCACCACCAAATACCAATGAATCTTGTCCATTTACCATGTCACTCCAAAAGATCATTCTATTGCTTTCTCTTTTTAGTAATTTTACTATATTATTGGCTTACGCTACGTTGTGGGTCATATTAATTTTTTAATGTAAAAAAAAACATATTTGGGTGTTATTAATATTTTTCTAGTAGAAAAAAAAAATTAAATCATATAGGAGTTGACTTGATATGACTTGGTCAACTTGAAGTGTCTAAAGGTAACTTGGATAACCGATAAAAACATATTTTGATTTAAAAGAATTAAAGACATATTTTCAAAAACAATATTGAGACAGAAACAAATTGGATCAACCTGAGTCAACAAGGGTTAACCAGCCAAATCCACAACACAGGTCATGAGACCATGATAACCCAATATAAAACAAATCGAAATAAATTTTGAAGTTAAATTCTCAATCAACTTAATGCTGAAAGATAAAATAAAATAAAATTAAAATTAAAAAATATGACATAAAAAAAAGAACTTGAGTTAACTTGTCAAACCGTTGACATAGATCATAAGACTAAGATCATCCCATAGAAAATAAATCAAAATAAATTATGAATTTCAATTTCTAGTCAACTCAATGTTGAAGGATGAAATTGATATTAAAAAAGTGAAAAACAAAACAAACCGATTCAACCTGAGTTAACTCGTTAAACCCATGATCCAGGTCATGAGACTGAGATAACCTCATAGAAAGTAAACTGAAAAATAATTTGAGTCAACTCGAGTTAACCTACAAAACTTGTGACCCAGGTTTATGAGATTAGAATAACCCTATACAAAGCAAATAAAAAAATATATAAAACTCAATTCTTAATCAATAAATTGTTAAAGAAATTGAAAAATACTCAATGTAAAAAAATGATACAATAAAATAACTTGAGTCTACTTTGCCACCAAACTCATGATCTAGGTCATGAGACTAGGATAATCTTATAGAAAGCAAACAAAAAAAATCATGAAACTTATTTCCTAATCAACCAATTGTTATAGGATGAAATAAAAAAAAAGACAATTAAAAAAAACTCGAGTCAACCGAGTTAACCCGTCAAACCCACGACATGAGTCATGAGATTAAGATGAGCACATTGAAAGCAAACCATAATAAATCATAAAGCCTAACATCCAATAAACTAAATTTTGTGAGGTGATGCATAATAAAAGCACCACTTTTTTATCTTTATTTTTTTAATGTTAATAAAAAAAAAGATAAGAAAACAAACCGAGTTAACTCATATTAACTAGCCAACTCATGACCCAGATCATAAGATCAGAATAACCTCATAAAAAATAATATAAGAAAATAACCCGAGTCAACCCGGGTTAACATGCCAAACTTGTGACCCAGATCTATGAGATTGTGATAACTCTATAAAAAAAATAAAAACAAACTATGAATCTTAATTCTCAATCAACCAATTGTTGAAAGAATTGAGGAAAAAAAAATCAATCTAAAAAATGGACATAATAAAACAACTTAAGTTTACCTAAACTGACAAACATGTAATCCTGGTCATGAAACCGAGATAACGTTGTAAGAAACAATCCAAGACAAATCATAAAGTCTAATTCCTAATCAAATAAATATTGAAAGATAAAATTAAAAAAAATCTATTAAAAAAATAAATTCATGAAGTCAAACGAGTTAACCCGTTAAACCCGTGACACAGGTTATAAGATCGATATGACCATATAAAAAGAAAATCATAAAAAATCATAAAGCTCAATTTCTAATAAATTAAATGTTGAAGGATGAAATAAAAAAATAAAAATACATATCAAAAAATAAAAAAAAATTATTGCAATTAATAGTATTTTGTTAGATGCTCTACTGCATACCATCAGCACACCATTCAATTTCTCTTCTTGCATGACTTATCACACACACATTACCTTGCGTATATGACCTAGGAGAGTACTTTGGCCATATATTATACCCACTGGAAACAAATTAACATTAATATAAGAAAACTGTGGATGTGCATGGTGCGTCAGTGGTGTCCTGTTAGTTTCATTCGCTGGTGTCTTCGCTGGTGTCCTGTCAGTCCATTTCAAGTTGCTAATTGTATATATAACTCCTTCCCTTCCATTATCTATCTCGGGAAGCAGCTACGTGAAATCTAGGGCAGAAAATGAGTTTCTTGAGACTCTCTGTTGTGTTTGATATTTATATTGCTTTCATTGGTCTGAGATTGGATCCCTTGATCCATCTATAGTATGAAGGAACCACAAATTCGAGCCGAGGGTGGGTGTAAAATTTACAGTGTCTGGCTGGGAAATAGAAGAAGCTACATTGAAGTTTGGAAGACATAGCTAGGTTTTATCCTGGAGGGCCTGATCCTCAGTTTCTGCAACGTAGATGCAGAATCTTTGCCTTTAGAGACGTAGGTTTTATCCTGTAAACGGGCAGATTTCGAATCCTGTCCTTTTCCCTATAATAATAATAATAATAATAATAAAAGATGAAGAAGAAGTCAAGCTAGTTTTTCTCTTCCCGGAAACATGAAATATATTACATTATAGTTTTTCTTAGGTTTTCTTGCAACTCTTCTTGTTCTTGGTGACAAATTGACCATTCCATGTTAAAATCTGAACTTAAAATGTCAGAGAAAAGCAGTTTTCAACAAGTTGCCATTGTCTTCTACAATAAGAACACAGGCTTCCTTGTTTTTTCAGCACTGTTTTGGGTAAAATTGCAGTACTGGACTATCTCATCATCTTAGCAGACATCAAGCCCCCTGTAAAGAATGGACAACAATTCAGTTTGACCTTAAAGCGATCTTTGGATTTATTTATTTTTATAGGTTAAATTAGAATAAGAAAACAAAAGCATGATACCATCTAGTTTGAATAATAATTAATCCATCTAGTTTGAATTCTATACTAGTTTTTTTTTTTTCCCATTGTGATGCTGCGAAATGGTTTTTTAAATCAAGTTTATTTTAGTTATGTTATAATAATGGAATAGATATTTGTAAAAAAAAATAACAATTTGAAATCTGAAATATATTTTATCAAATGAATTTTCATTTTCTTATTAATATATTTTAAAAAAAACATATATATATTTGTTTATCAACATCACTTCTTTTGAATACAAAACTAAAGGTCAATAAAATAAATATTCATAAAAATCTAAATTTTTTGAATAAAGAGGAAAAATATATGTTTTCGATCAAAACTCTAATAGTTCCTTCTTCATTTATTTCTTATTTGTGTTTTACAAAAATATAATTTTTTATAAGAATCATTACTTTTTAATCAAAAAGTTTATCATGATCTAAAAAACAAGATTCAATAAAAAAATATAAAAAAATTATGACTCGATAATTTATATATAATAAAAAAATAAAAGAACTAATGTAAAAAAATAACAAAATAAATGATTATTCTCATTTAATATTTATGAGCATATTTTTTTTCATAAATCTTGTAAATTAGATTCATATATAACAATTCACAAAGTAATTAGTAAAATTAGTAAAAAGATTATAATCTTATTGAATTATGATAAAATTTGATGATATTTAAAATATTTTATTTAGAGTAAACTTGAAAGAAAAAAAACTAATAGGAGGGCAATATAAAAAGAGGCTAGACGTTGTCCCTATAAACAATAGCTTGTTTGTCTAGCCCATTCAAAAGTAGCTCATTCACGTCTGCCTAGCCCTCTTTTAACTTTTGTTAGCCAAATTCTTTTAATAATATACTTATTATAGATCCTTAATAACAGTTTTTTTTAAATATAAAAAAATATTAAAAGTATAAAAAATATTTTAAGTGTTTTGAGTTTGGTGATCATGCTAGACCCATAAGTCTTGGACAGCCAAGTTATACTCAAAAGACTTAGACCTAGCAGCAAAACTAAATTAAAAAAGTTAGGTCTAGCGGTCAATCCAGACCCAAATCTTTTGGATTAGACGGCAAAGTCAGACCTAAAAGATATGAATCTGGTGGCATGTCAAACTCAATACACTTGGGTTTGACGGTTATGTGAAACCCAAGAGTCGTGGGTCTAACGACCAAGTCAGACCCAATAACAAGCCATGTCAGCCCTAATAGCCCTAGGTCTAGTGTCCATGCCAGACCCATTAGACCTGGGTCTTGTAGCATGTCTTAACCCAACACGTTTCAACAACTTTTGGAATAAAAAAATAGAAAAGACAATATCTTCCTTCATAATATAAACATTTTATGTTTATAGCGTGGTCTGCAATATATATAGACAATACTAGCACAGTATTCTTCCCTCTCATTTTAAAGTATAATATAAGATGTGACGCTTAGCAGGCAATGCATAGTCATTGGGTTTAAATTTTGGCCACTTCTTATTATTGGAAAGTCATATTTTGTGTTCATGTAGCAAAAATGAAAACCCATCTCAACTCTTTTTTTTTTTAATCCAGAAACACCTAAAAATATGCTATAAACCCAAATAAATATATCTTTAACCCCAAAACATTAAAAAATTAAATAAATAAAAAACTTAAATTGACTAAAAAAAATCTCAAATTTAAACTTGTTTTTTGGCAAGATGACTCCACTCTTTATATAAGACAAACTTATTAATATCAAAATTAATCTTTTTTATTATTGAAATATATGATCAATTGAAACTTTTTTTATCTTCTTTAAATGCCTTTTTTTTTCTTAATTTGGTTTTTATTATTTTAATTTTTTCCTAACAACAAATTAAATTTTTTTCTTACATAAAATTGATATGTAGTTCACAGGATGAGCACTGCCAAAGACCTGGTACAGACAATTATAGCACATAAATTGATACAAACATTAAATACCAGGATGAAATAACAGAGTAAAGTTCGTTCGAGAAAAAAAAAAAAAACAGCAAAGTAGGATGAACAATGCATCCACAGTGAATCAAAACAGAATCCATAGTGTTAAGTGGGTTTTGTTTTTTTGTTTTTTTTTGTTTTTGTTTTAATTTTATTTTGCCTTTATTTAGAGAAAGGAAGAGAGAATAACGTCATTGTTGCCTTGTGATCCACTACAGTAACTCCAGGAAGAAAAAAAAGAACCTGAAAGTGTGACCAGCTAGTAGCCTAGTACTGCTAAATTCTAAGACAACAAGCAAACAAACAAACAAAAAAAAGCAAATAATACTGTAGTTACTGTGCAGCAAATGATTAACACTGATTATCACGTTTTTAAAAAAATTAATTTTTTTATATTTTTTTATAATTTTAATTTATTGATGTTAAAAATAAATTTAAAAAAATAAAAAATATATTATCTTGATACTTTTCTAAGAAAAAAATATTTTGAAAATCAATATCTACCCCAATCTCAAACATATTAAAGTAATATTAGAGAGACACAATAGTCTAACAGGGTATTTGAAAGTGTAATAGTAATTATTTTTAAAGTGTTTTTCGCTCAGAAATATATTAAAATAATTTTGTTATTTTAAAAAAATTATTTTTAACATTAAAACATCAAAACAGTACAAAAACATAAAACAAAAATAATTTTAAATAATAAAATTTAAACTTTAATCAACCTCCATTGAGACCTGACTGGGTTTAGTGTGACAGAATATTTGTGACATGTTCCCCATTAGATTTCGTACTGTGTCCACCATTCATGCGCTCACTTTATTTTAGAAATATAGCAGTTAATTAAAGTATATGCCATTAATTGCAATTTGCTGGGCTAGACAGGATTTATTTTATTTTATTTTATTTGATTTATTACACATCGAAGAGAGCAACTAGAGCGCGCGCATATGGAAATCAGGTTAAATCTCAGCAAGTACAGACCGCCACCTCAGCAAACCAAGATCAGCTGTTCCAGCCCACAGAAATCACGGCATGCTTACACATGTCACAGGGAAAGTGGGCACCCACTAGGAATTAAGTAACTTTTTGACACAGTGGCATGGGCGACTCTATGCACACACTTCTCTTTTCCAGGTCCCATAAATCTGGTGGGTGCCCAGTAGGAGAGAGTATAGAGTAATAATATTGACGGTCCATGCAGCTTTTACTGCACTCACACAAAAAGCGCTTTCCCTCCACGTATACCAACCAACCCTTTTTATGTTTTGTTTTTTCAATGTTTCGATTTCCGAGCGTTTTCGGGATTATACTATTTTTTTAATATAATTTAAAATATTAATTTAAATAAACTAACTTGAAATTATTATAAAAATTGAATTGAAATAACATCATCAACTCGAGTCTAAAATTAATTTAAATAAATAATAAAAATATTATTTTATTAAAAAAAATTCAAGATAATATTTTTTTAAATAAAAATATTTAGACAATAACATATAAGATCAATACAAATCAATATAAGTTAACCTTTCAAGTCTATTACTCGAGTCATGAAACTATAATAATTCTAAATAAAATAAGTTAAAATAAATTATAAAACTTAATTATTAATAAACTCATTGTTGAACGATGAAATTGAGAAAAAATCAATCTAGAAAAAAAACACAATAAAATGATATTTTTGAACAAAATTATAAAAATGTTATCGATAGTCTCGCAAGGTGTTTCTAAACTCTAATTACTCTAAAATTTTAACATGAGATATAACAATATCCAAGAAGACTACTTGATATAATTGATATCATAAATCTAGACAATTTTTTTTTAAAAAAAATCAGAATTTAGGCGAAATTTATGAAATAGATGAAGATTTTAAGTGAAATAAAATATATCTCAATTTATTTTATTTTTAAAACTAGATAGAGATATTCCGGCCATAACAAAACAAAATTCATAACCTTAGTCTTAATCACATCTGGAGAAGGAAAGCGAATTGGCTACTGATGGTTTTATATGCTACAATACCAATGGTTGAGCTTGATATACCAACCTGGTTCTTTTTCTTCTTCTTTCTTTCTTTCTTTCTCTCTCTCTCTCTCTCTCTCTCTCTCTAGCCTTATGCATAATTAATTTTTCCTTCGAGGCTTCACGGGTGTTGATTCTCTCCTCTTTTTTTACATGGCAATCTGTCCCTCAACAAACTTTCACAACTGAGCCTTGACTTGTGTGTGTGTGTCTATATATATATTTCTTCTACTATTTCTTCTTTGTCCTAAGCTGCTCATGTATACAACAATCATGCCTGCTCTTTCTTCTTCTTCTTCTTCTATTTGCACTTTCTTGCTTGTTTTCTTACTTGTTGTAAGAGCCTCAAATTGTGCAGCCAAAGCCACCAAGAGCTCTCGCCCTCCACGCCAATTATCTGTTGATTACTATGCTAAAAAGTGCCCTCAACTTGAGCAGCTTGTTGGTTCAGTCACTTCCCAACAGTTCAAAGAAGCACCAGTCTCAGGGCCAGCCACCATTCGCCTGTTCTTTCATGACTGCTTTGTAGAAGTAATCTCGATTCCACATTCTCTATTATCCTTGCCATGCATGCTCTATGCTTTAGCTTATTATCATGCTACATTTTTTGTAGCATAAATTAATTGATAAATTACCATCTTACTTAAATTTGATGCGTGGTTATATTGAAGGGCTGTGATGCATCAATATTGATATCAACAAACCCTGGAAGTAAAGAGTTGGCAGAGAAGGATGCAGAGGACAATAAGGACTTGAGGGTGGAGGGATTTCAGACTATAAGCAAGGCCAAGGACTTGGTGGAGAGAAAGTGCCCTGGTATTGTTTCTTGTGCAGACATTCTTGCAATTGCAGCCAGAGATTATGTCCACCTCGTATGTGCCTCATTTTCCTCCTCCTTCAATATCATACTCATCATTTCTGTTTTATGCTCTTGAATATATTTCTCCACACCAAATGTATCTCCATGTTGAAGCTTGAGTTTCCTTGTTCTATGCTCAAGTTGCAAGCTGCTATGATGTTATTACACAGTCTGCTTAGAAGAAAAAAAACAGCTTAATTTCCCTCTTTTGTTTTGGTGTAAACATATTTGCTACATAATGCTTCCTCTGTAGAAAGGTGGAGAAAAAAGTAGTTTGGTCATTTTTTAGGACAAAAACATGTAAACTTAGCATAGAAGGACACAAAAGGAGAACATTTATATTTCTATTTTCTCTTTTTGTCACTTGAATCACAGGTCTGCTTTGAACAGCTAAAGCCACTGTGCCTGTAATTTGTCCTAACCATAACAACATTGAAACTTCCAGTCTTCTGGGCTGGTTAGATCAGGTCACCATGGGAGACAAGGTTAATGATTAGTATTGGCATGTAAATTAATAGGGACAATCGAATCTCGTGATTTTATTAATTGCATTGAAAAATACCAAACACCTCTTTCATGATGTCAATACAAGAGGACAAGAACATCCATGTCGTGTTTCCAGCTTGTTCTGATTTCACATCAGGATAAAAGAACTTCTAATTTTTATTATTACAGGATGAGATTCTTTCAATTACTAATTATTAAAACAACATTGTCATCATCAAATAATGATATTTTTTTTGTCCAATAGCATCATTATCTATTAACCAAGGGTTCGTGCCCTGGTTTCATCTGTTACGTTTATGTGGCTCAGGCAGGAGGTCCTTATTACCAGGTGAAGAAAGGGAGGTGGGATGGGAAAATATCAATGGCATCTAGGGTGCCGTACAACATCCCTCGTGCAAATTTCACCATTGATCAACTACTAAAACTCTTCAACTCTAAAGGACTAACACTTGAGGACCTAGTCGTTCTTTCTGGTGCTCATACATTTGGATTTGCTCACTGTAAGCAATTTGTTAGCCGACTCTACAATTACCGTGGCACTAAACAGCCTGATCCTGGCATGGATCCAAGGCTACTAAAAGCTCTTAAAATGTCCTGCCCACAATTCGGTGGGAATCCAGACATTATTGCACCATTTGATGTTACAACTCCGTTCTTGTTTGATCATGCTTATTATGGGAATTTAGAGGCTAAATTGGGGTTGTTGGCCTCGGACCAAGCTCTATTTTTGGACCCAAGAACCAAGCCCTTGGTTCAACAATTAGGAAAGGATAAGAAAAGTTTCTTCCAAGCATTTTCAATAGCTATGGAGAAAATGGGCTCAATTGGTGTGAAAAGGGGAAGAAGACATGGAGAGACGAGGAGAGTTTGCAGTATGCATACATAATTGGATTTATTATTTTTTTTAATTTCCTTATTTTCTCGTTGTGGTAGATGTTTTGGGCTTTAATATTTTGGGGTTTGAAATTTGTAGTGAATGTCAGGAGATTTTGAGATAAATCATTCACGGAATAACATTCATCATATATATAATTTATCTTCAAACTTTTATTTTCAATGGAGTACCGAAACAAATATAGGGGTCAGTCTTCGTAATGTGTTTGCTTTGGATATTCATTCACCCAAAGAACAACAGAGGACCCAAGATGGTCTACTAATTGCTCGATTCAAAGAACGAATATCCTTCCAAGCCGAGGAAACCTTTCGCTATATAGAAATTTGTTTCCTTCAGAGAGTCCCTTGGCTAATTCATGGTCAAATAAATAAGGATAAAATTATTATTAGGGAAAATTATTTTAAATCTCCTCAAGGTTAGCCTCAGCTGTTGGTATGAGGGCAAGATGGTTCTGTTGGTGTTTGAGATTTGTGTGGGTGAAGGATGTTGGCAAGGCTGAGCAGTGTTGATCGGTTATGGTGGTGGTCAAATGGGCGGATGTACAATTGTAGAAGAGAAAGGTACCGGTGACTAGAGAAGTAGTTGTGCTTGGAGGCGATGAAGGGCTGATCAGTGATGATGATTTGGGAGAGGGAGACGGTTCTTTCCCTTTTTCAATTTGCTCCTTTTCTCCACTCTTTTAAAAAAGAGAGAAGAAAAAAGAAAGACAAACACAAACTTAAATTAAATTATCGAATTGTTTACTTACGTTTAATTAAAAGATAAAAAAACCTAACAGAAAAATTGAAGCGATGAAAAATTTCAATTATAATTCACTTCTAATTATCCCTCTAACATACAAAATTTGACTAGTTAAAACTTCATAAAATCTCCCCTTTTCCATCCTTTGCGAAGGCCACAAACTCTTCAAATCAGAACCATGAGAGCCGAAGTCCAGCGAGACACCACTGCAAGTGTCGAGGTCACTTCTCAATTCTAACTCTCTCTTTTTTAGCCTTCACTCTGCTGCTGATTACATTTAATTTTAAACAACCCTTCTTTTTTTGTTTTTTCTGTGTTTATGGTGTGATTGACTCTTAGTTTTTGAGTTAAACAAATAAATAAATGTGGACAGAAGTCCCCTCGTAATCATGAAATACATGCAGTTTAAAATTTATTGCATGAACAATAGCTGTGTTTTGCTAGAACTAGTTCATTCTTTTCTATGTTCTTGATACTGAAATTGCTTCAGAATTCATTCTGTGATGACTGATCTATTGCCTTACTGAAATCCCCCTTTGTTTTTGTTTAGATGGTGTATTCGGAGCAGTGATGACTACTTTCTATCCTTGTCCTTCCCTTTTTGTGCAGCTCCTTTTTACTTTGAGGCCCATTCCATAACTTTGATGCTTCGGACGGGTATAAGGTTACTGTCATGATTAATGCCTTTATTCTGGGGCAGTGTTCAATGACTAAAATCTGCAGAAAAATCATATCATGCATATGAAATTATTGAGAATCTGCTGAGCCGAACAATTAGCCAGCAGGCCAGCCCTCATCAAGCCCCTTAGCTGTCCACTAGTACAAGGTTCGAACTGATTGATGTAATGTGATCATGCAATTGGATAAGGGAAATTATTGAATAGATGTTACTCAATTTCTGTACTCAAATACCATGCATATGAAACTGCTAGTTCTACGCCACTCGTTTCTGATTCTAATAAGAAAAAGACTGATGGCCACTCCATTATTTAGGTGTATAATTATATGCCAGAGCAAACCACTCTACTTCTTTCTAGGTGTAATGAATCACATAATTGATTATTACGGCTTGTTTGGTGTGGTAGCCACAGCTATTGCGGCAACAACGCACCCCTCCTTTCCTAAAAACATTCATTGCTTTCTAAAGAAATTCATCCAAAATTATCTCTACTAGTGGGGTCCTGAATCAAACCCAGCTGTGTGTTCACTTTACTCGGTTAGAAATTAAAGAGAAAATAATTACAAGTACCTCACACCATCAGCTCTGGTTGCAAATGCTGAAGCAGTATTGCCATTGTGAGATAGTTTTGCTGCAGAATTATCAGGAGGTTCTAAACTCTCACTGATTCCCGCAGAAACTTCAAATAATCCACACATGATGCACAAGCAATCTTTCATCAAGCCTTTGTAGTTTGCTCTTCTTGAACTCTGCGACATAAACAAGATACAAGATATTCACATCATGAAACGTCTTCAGCAAGGAGAGAATTTTAATTTATGAACAAGGAAGGATATTGAAAGTTTTTGGAAGGCCGAAAGTATACGAAATCAATTAAGGACCACACCATCATAATCAACAAATTACAAAACTCAATAAGAAAATAACTCAGAAGGAGCAAGAACTCCCTTAGACGGGTCCAGTTCATGGTTTCTGCAGTACGATAATAAACTGTTTAAATCTCCCAGGTGCTGAAAAGCATATGAACAAGGGATGTGTCAATACCTCCATACACCCTGTTACGTTGCAATCATTCTCTATGTCACAAGAATAAGCACTTGTTCATGAAAAAAAAATACGATTCAACCACTGCAATTATAAGCTTATCCAACTCACCAGTGAGTTAAGCGGTCTGCTGATACTTGTACCGCCAGCTCCGCTCTCGCGAGACGAGGCCTAATATTCAGCAAAAAAGAATGTTATATCTAACACCATCATCATCAACATATAGATAGATAGATAGAACTTAAAAAACCTTGATCAAATACACACCAGGATAAAAGCAGAAGAACTTAATACCTCCGCAACCACGAGTGGCCGAGAGGCTTCTTTACCCGACAAATACACGCCAGGATAACGCTAAACGCAAGCAAAAACAAATTAAATTCTCTAAGTATCATCTAAAACTGCAAGTTCAGATTAAAAGAGAAGCAATTGAGTACGTTATCTAACTCATTTAGAAGCCTCGAGTAATCAATTCCAAGGATTTCCCAGCCCTCGGAATTTGAAACACCGCCTCGCACAGTTTGCTTCACAGAACACAAATTCCATAATAGTAACAATAATTACAATTCCTAAATCTCTAATTTGAAGGAAACAAAAGAAAGGAAATTCCTTTGTTGGAGGAGTTTCGTTACAGTACAAGAGCTGCGAGCTGCTTCGAGAAATCCAATCCCTAGCGTTTCAATTTAAACAAAAACAAAACACGATTTATTAATAAAATCAGATGAGACGATTAACAAGTGGCGGAATAAATGGCTTACTATCATCGTTGGCGTCTGGTGTGTGTTTAGAATCGGAGGCGGAGTCTAGGATTGCTAAAAGGTTCTCTTCCATTCATGCGAAAATGGAAAACGACTTCCGTTGCCGGGACTTGAACCCGGGTCGCTCGGGTGAGAGCCGAGTATCCTAACCAACTAGACTACAACGGATTCTTGTTTGAAGTCTATTTAATACAATATTTTATAGACAAAATAAATTTAGAAAGAGAAGTGCTTTTTATTTTAAAATATATTGAAATAATATTTTTTTTTATTTTTTAAAATATTTTTAATATCAGACACTTAAGAACAATTAAAATAGTATATCTATTAAATGTACAGGCTCAAGTGGGAAGAACCATGCCATTAAAAAAAAATGCCCTTTTTTTATATTAGAAAGACAAATAGTATATCTATTAAATAAATAAAAAACAACTCCTAATTTTCAATAATAACTCATCAACATTAAAAAAACTTATCATTAGGTTATTAGATAATTAATGTCAATAATTCTACCCACCTTAATTCCCATGTAACTTGGAAAATATCATGGCTATAAAAAAGATCATAGCTTTAGAATAGGGTTGGCAATCTCTAATTAAAAATCCTCTCTTTTCATCATTTTTTACTTGTACTATGCCATTCTCATGTTTACATCCACCGTCTTTTCATGTTCATATTCTTCCCTCCACCAAAGTAGTCACGAGCTTCTTATTCAACTACCTTGACTTATTACACAAAATGTTAAAAGGCTAAAGTCTTTCTCATAATTTACTGTAGACTTTCACCTTTTCTTTTACCGAGACTTTTTTTTTTTATCTCGCTTTTGAATTGCGAAATTAGAGGCCAATTTAAATTAATTTTTTTTTTTTGGAAAGGATAAGATTAAAAAATAGAGGATCAAAGTGAGAAAAATAAAGGGAATGAGTGACTTTAACAAAATTTTGGTGAATGTTTAATGTAGTCCCCAAACTTTTTTAATTGTAAATGTTTGGTCCCTTCAATTTTTTAAATTTAAGAACCAAGTAAATTTTGATCCCAAACTCTATATTCCTTATTTTTTGATCCCTAGTTTGAGAGAGGAGAGAGAAAAACGTTGAATTTCAATTATAGTGAGAGAAAATCATCGTTTACACCGATTATGCCTACAGAAAAAGATGACTTTGGATTTAATGAGTTCCTCTAAATGGAGAGTTTTGTTTTTTCCATTGAACTTGCTTGATATGATAGATCTGAGCCTGAAAATAATTTTAGCATTGAGTTGACTTTGAGTTTTAGGGCTATTTTTTAGGTTGTTTGAGGCCATAAATATATTTTACAAGGTGTTTAGGGGTTATTTTGGTTTTTTGGGTCCATGAAAATGAGTTTTTCTTGGTCTAAAACATCATAACCTAACTTTTTGATGACTAGAAGTCACTAGAATCTAGACAGGGCAGGCGACGCATCACCTGCTATTTATTTTTTCAAAAAATCAAAGGGTTGACTACACATAAGAAAATAATAAAAAATAATAATAAGGCCCAAGGTGGGCTACTTCAAACATGCATGTCCGTGCCTTTTACTTAAGATCTATGCGCTCTTGCTCAATCAAGACCGTGTGCCTGAGCCTTTTTTCTTTTGCTATTTTTTTTTCCAAAACTTTACCCATCATAATTAGATCTTTATTGATTTTTCTTGTTTATTTTTTTTTTAATTTTATCGTTTAATATTTTGTTGATTATTAATTGGGTAACATAATTTGTTTCGGTTTTGTATTTTATTCCAATTACCCTAATATTTGGTTGGTTCTCAGTTTTATAGTGTCTATTTTAGATAAAACAATTATTAAAAAAAAATTATTTAACCCAATTGAGTCCATGATCTTGATCACAAGTTTGGTTGATTAATTTCAGTTGGCTAGGAATCAGACTTTATAATTTTTTTTGTTGTATAGATAGTTTTTAATTTATTTAATTAAATACATAAATGAACTTTATGATTTGTGTTTGAAATTTTTTTCATGTTAAAAAACATGTAGAAAATGCTATCATAATGAAAAAATATTATCCGATACGTGGCGAAGTGTGGGTTATATATCTAGTTCTTATTAAACATCATCTCATCCCAATATATTTCCCAACATGATCCAATAGCCTAGAGCTCATAATCACGAGGAATTAATTTAAAATATAAAATGATAATTTTTTTTTAAAGTAGCATAATAAAAATAAATTTTTTGTGAAATAGCATGATTTAATTTAGAAAATAACATAATTTATAGAACATACGCGACTTATGTGAAATGCCCTTTTTTTCCTATCCTATAGTGGAAAAGGGCCCTAATTCGCAAGGATATTCTGTAGTCTTAGTAAGAAGGGGAAAGGTTAAGGATTTACCCAGTGTAAAATATCACATTGTTTGAGGAACCCTAGATGCTCAACTTCACTCCTTGGGCGGGAAAGGAATCTTTTTTAAAATGTGATAATAAAGTCAATTTTAATATATTTTTTAAAAATATTTTAAATTTGAATTTTAAAAAACAAATAAATATCATTCTTAATATCAAGTTGTGATAAAAAAAAAAGATATTTATTTACATTTAAAAGCTGTTTTAAATTTTAAAATTAAAAAATACATCTACTCAATCAATAGTATTATCTTTATCACAACTACAATAAATACAATATTTTTTTTTTAAAAGATAATATTTTAAAAATAAATAAACATTAGTCTCAATCTCAAGTTGTGATGAAAAAAAGATATTTATTTAAATTTAAAAGCTATTTTCAATTTCAAGTTTGAAAAGAATGATATCTACTTGATATTCAATAGCATTAATTTGTTTGTGTATCCAGCCATTAAAAAATAAATGAGGGAGTACAGGAAGAATTTATGAAGCATCCTTTCAAAGAGTTATAACATAGATCATATCTTAGAGGTAACATGCATGCAGAATCGCTTTAAGTTGTAAACGACACAAACATCAATGGTCTCAACTCCTATCCGCATCTCAATTAATTCAGCTGCGTCATCTGCCAAATATAAGTACCGTATTTTTGTTGGTTGAAACCTATAGTGTTTGAGATTGTGATTTGAAAATGTTTTTAAAATTTTTTAATTTTTAATTTATTTTTAATTAATATTTTTTTTGATATTTTCAGATCATTTTGAAATACTAATGTCAAAAATAATTTTTTAAAAATAAAAAAATTATTATTTTAATATGTTTTAAAATGAAAGGTATTTTAAAAAACAAACGTTATTATACTTTCAAAATCTGGTTGAGATTTGTTGGGCTAACCAAACTAGATTAATAATAATAAAATAAAATAAAAATACTCAAAATAAAAATAAAAAATATTCACAGCTATATTTTCAAAATGAAATTTTTTTCTCCCTAAATTTACCCCAAGTCAATATTCACAGCTACACTTTCAAAATATTCCGCGGTGTTTGGGATAGAAGTGTAGCTAGTTTTTTTTATGTGATCCACACAAAAAAAACATATATTTTTTATTTTTATAAGATATAATTTATTGTTTAAAAAAATTATAACTTTGTATAAAACCAACCACAATTCTAGAAATTGATATTCCAACCTGGAATTAGCTGTACGCTGGAGGTGGTGCTGGACTTCTGGGTCAATAAATGTGGTAGATGTTTAAGAAATAAATTAAAAAAAAAAAAAAGAGGATAGCTTTAATGCACCGAAAATCACTGACAGCTTAGTAAATCACCAACGACATAGATCTGTTTCCATGCCTCCCCTTTACCAATGGACCCCAACGAGGGCCGTCTTTTAATGAGAAAGAGTTAGCAACAATTTTCAGATAAAATAGAATTTCAGCTCTCGTGATTGGATTTCTTCGTCTTCTTCTACTCTTTTTTCATGACAAAGAATCGTTATAGCTTTATACTATATAGGTGTCACATGTTACACTACGAGTAAGATTAATTTTTTCTTAAATTTAAAAGAAATGGTGATGATAATTAGGACCCGTTTATTTGCTGAAAAGTAATTTTTTTTTGAAAAGTAAATTCCGAGAAAATGAATTATTTTTCGATGTTTGGTAGTGTAATGAAAAATAAATTGGAAAACACTTTCCAGTGTTTGGTTATGTCATGAAAAATAAGTTAGAAAATAAATTATTAATGTTTTATTTTTTTCAAGTTTATTAAAATAATGAGGAACAAATATTACAAATTAAAAAGTTGAATGAGAATGAAATTGAAAAAAAATATAATTTCATAAATTATCTCAAATAAAATAAATAATAATCAAAATAATAGAAATCAAATCTAAAAAATAAAAAAATTAAAAGATGAAGAAATTCAAATAATAATAATTAACATTTCATAAATTATTTCAAATAAAATAAGTAACAATCAAAAGAATGAGGACCAAATTTAATAGATAAAAAATTTCAATTAAAAAATAATAAGGAAAAAACAAATAACAATTATAAAAATAAGGATCAAAATTAATATAAAAATTAAATTCTAAGGGATGAAATTGAAAAATAAATATTTAAAACAAAATATATATATAGCAATCAAAAGTTTGAGGACCAAATTTGATATAATCAGCAAATAATATGACATTTCTAAATTTTTCACAACTTTCAGAAAAGTGTTTTCTGCCCAAAATAAAAGGAAAACACTTTCCTGGAAACCAAGCCAAATTTTCCTTTGACTGGAAAGTGTTTTCCGTTGACCAACTTTTCTAATGACAAACAAACACAGGAAAGTTTGGAAAGTGGTTTTTCAAAAACTAATTTTCAAGAAACAAACACAGCCTACATTTAATCTTTAGGTCAAACAATTAAATGGAAAGAAAATAAAAGAAATTGAAAGAAAAAAAAAAGAATTATCAAAGAAGAAAAACTTGTGTCAACTTCAATAACCCGTTACATGTAATATTAGATTAAGATAAGAAAAAAAAATTAAAAAAAAAACATAGAAAAAAAATTGAAGTTAAATCAATATAAAAACACTAAAAAAAACTTGATTCAACACGGGTTAATTTGACCATCTCGTATCCAGGATAATCCCAAGAAAAAAAAAGTGAAAAAACCACAAAGTTCAAGGGTCATTAATTTAATGTCAAGGGATGCAATGAGAAAAAAAAAACAATTTCATTAAAAAAATACCGAGAAAAAAAAATCTAGTCAGACTGGGTTAACTCGACTAACACATTACTCGAGATATAAGATTGATATAACCTAACAAAAAAAAAAAGCAGAACAAATCATGTAGTTCAAGGCCAATAACCAATGTCAAATTATAAAGTTAAAAAAAAATCAATTTATAAAACAAAACTTAAAAGAAAATATAAAATTGAAACTAGTGACCTAAATCATGAGAAAGAGATTACTTCATAAAAAAGAAACACGAAAAAAACAAAGCAAATTTCTCAATCATAAAAAATTGAAAAACAATATAGATAACCATCAAAATAATATGGATAAAATTTGATATATGAATAAAATTTGATATAAAAACTAAATGAATAAATAATTAGTAATTAAATAAAAAACAAAATAAATTCAAAACATGTGTTGCCGCATAGACTTCTCTGCAATTGGACACATTGAACGACATGAAAATTAGTTGTTTATGGATGCTGGACACTGTTGCACCCACCACCCAAGGGTGCACATGGTCTCCACACTCTGACGCGTATAAATTATATGTCACCCATTTTTTTTTTTTAATAATATGAATATTTATTAGATTACTAAATTTCCCCTAACTAAAATAGATAATAATAGAAAAACCTTACTAAAAAATGAAAATACCCTTAAGACAACATCCTTACTACAAGTTCCCTTAACAATAGCTTAATAGTGTTTTCGTTTTTAAGTATAATTAAGTCAATTTACTATTTTTTAAAAAATAAAAAGATTAAAAAACCCTTTTATGCCGGTTTTTTTTAAAAGGTAATTAGATCTTTTTATTATTTTAAAAAAGAAAAAAAAAAGACTAGGTTACCTCAATTTAATTTTTTAATTCCAATTAAACTATGTGAAATGATCGATGATGTCAGCTCAACTGCAATATTAATTATTTTTGAGACTCAACCAACTGATCAATGGAGTTGCTCTGAATATCAACATCAAAACTCATAGATGTTTTTTCATCAATGGAGTGCCGACGAGTATCTTCTCATTCATCTGTGTATATCAGTTGGACCACAGGCAGTTGCTATATACACTTATAGCAACTTCTTCAAGCTCAAATAAAGGTTTTTTATTTTTTATGTTTTTTTATTAACTATCTAGGTGGTGGTCCAGTGGTAAGAGATTGGGACCAAAAGATTTGCTCCCTCTGTGGTTTCAGGTTCGAGCCATGTGGTTGCTCATATGATGGCCACTGGAGGCTTATATAGTCGTTAACTTCAGGGCCCGTGGGATTAGTCGAGGTGCCCGCAAGCTGGTCCGGACACCCATGTTAAACTAAAAAAAAAAATAAAGTTTTTTATTTATAAATTTATGTGTCATAAGCATAACATAAACATGGCTAGTAATACACGAAGTGTTTTTTCTTCTTCTTAATTACTAGTATTATTTAAATAATTTATAGTATTTTTTTTCTAATTTCTAATACATTTTTAAGAATATTTATGAATGAATAAGTTTAAATTATTTCTAAGTAAGTATTTCTAGTATTTTTTAAATTAAAATGCTTAGTTTTTTTTTAAATATGAGTAGTTTTACATAAAGCTTGATAATTTATAATTAAATTAGTTTGTTGATTGTTAAAACATATCCCTGAATTTTGATTGTATTAAAATAAAAACTATAAATATAAGATAGTTAATAGTTAGTATATGTATGTGTCTACTGCATGCTTGTATTTGATTATTTATAATTAGATTGACTAAAAATATATCAGCAATTTATTTAGAAAAAACTAAATACATTTTTTTTCATATAATATGTTATTATATATAAAACATTTCTATTTCTCTATCTTTTTCCCCCTAATAATATCATCAACAACCCCTTTCTATTTCTCTATCTTTTTTCCCCTAATAATTTCGAATTTAGTTATTATATTTGCAGTTTAAATAATTATGAATTTAAATTTTATATGTTCTAAATTAAATCTATAATTTTATTTGATTTATTGTCCTCAACATATAAGGGTTTTTTTGTTGTTGATTTGTGTTAATTGGAGGTTCATTGGAAGATTCATGGCGGATTGGGGCATGGATTTATATTTTTAAGTGAATTTCAAGTGGTGTAGGTGTCGAATCTATCGATAACTTATTACAGACCTTTTACTCTCATCAATGGGGCACTATAGTGCAGCCCGTTCTTCCATTCATAACTTTTGGGCGTAGATTCCTGAGTTGAAGTTCTATTTCATGTTTGTTTTTGCGGTAAAAATAGTATTTTAAAAAGAATTAAATTTAGTTTTTATTTAAAATTAATTTATTTTGAAATTAGATTGAAAGTACAATTCGTCTGTAAATATCTTAACAGAAAAATTACATCGGTATATACCGACGACATTACAAATGATATTACAGTGAGATTTAAAAAGGCAAATCGTACGGTAACGTGACATTTATACCAACAGAATTGCAGACGGAGTTACCTTCTAAATAATTTTATCAGTAATATTTAATTTATAACCCAACGCTCTACCCTCTTCTCCCTCTCCCTCATTTCTACTTCTTCCTTGTAAATTTTTTCTCAGCAACAAAACAATCACCCCTCCTCTCTCAATCTGAATACAACTCAATCTCCCACAACTTTTTCGGCCACCACATTTTTTTGTTATTTATAAATATATTTAACTAACAATATTTTTATCATACAGACTATGGCTCTTGGATGTGAGCCAAGCTCAATGAAACTTTTTATAGAAACGCACGTGCAAAGTGATGATTGTCAAAAAAGGGTGTAGCAGTTTGTCGACAACCGAGCTCAACACTTTGTGGTATGTTGTTTTCAACAATTTTTATTTCTTAAGTTATTATTTACTTAAATTTGATGATTTTATTTTTTATTCATAGAAGACATATAACAGCTGGTTGAAAGAGAGATACGGGGACGATCCTTTGACTCACTCGGATTTCAATCCGGATTTGTGGTTGGAGACAAGATCGTCCGGTGGACCCGATAGAAATCAAGTGTACGGACTCTCTAACATTACGGTCGAGAACTTGCAAACGACATGTAGTGTTTCAACCGTTGGATGTTCGTAATCGGTCCCGAGCACTTAGTCTCTGGAGTTTGCGGCTTTGTTAGGTTAAGAATTGCAATAACATACGACCCATCTCAATGAAAAATATAAATGACTCTGCGGATTATGAAGAATTCCGCCGAATAATCATGTATATGAGATCACAGATGGACGATACATGTACACCCCATTATTAGCCCCACGATCCCAGGGACGACCAGCCTCCTCTATTCTACTTTCATTGTATTTGAACGTATAAATTTGTAATAAATATTTTATTTTTATATTAAGATAATTGATTTTTAAATACTTGAATTTTATATTAATTTATATTTTTTAATTATTTTCTATTTTTTTTCAATATATATTTTTTTAAAATATTTTAAAATTATTATTGACGGGGTTATCGATGAAATAATTTCGTCAGTATATTTCAGAGAGTTGACAAAGAATTACAACAAACACCCCTGCAACTGTTAAATCACCGACGAGATTATTCTATTGGTATATTTCATAGAGTTGGAAAAAAATTACTGCTAATGCCACTGCAACTCACCGATGGAATTATCGATGAATTGAAGCGAGTTAATTTTTTTTTTGGCATGCATAGTCTGTCTGTACATCCATCAATAAATTTATTAACGACGGACTTATCGACATACCATAAATTACCGACGAGCATTTTTCAACAAACGGTTTTCGTCCGTGATTCTGTTTGTAAAATAATCACAGAGGGAATGTTAATGTAAATATTGAAAAAAATTTGTGTCGGTAAAACTATTAAATTTAATAATAAAAAATATTTTAAAAAATAATTATTATCACAATAACAAACATACACTTAAACAAATAAAAAACAGTCTTATTGTGAACAAACTGAAAAAAAAAACCCCTGAAAGAACTCATTTGAAAGTACATCAAATGAGGAGAGGAGGAGATGCTACTTACAAGGTCAATAGTTTTTGATGTAGTGATCAAATCTTTTTTTTTTTTCCAGTTATTAGAATCGATCGTCGTGCTTGTAATCTCTATTCGAATATTGTGAAATTATAATGGCTATGTATTATTTTCAGTATTAATAAAATTGTATTTTTGATATAAAAATATCAATTTAAAAAATAAATAAAAAAAATACTTTCATCACCAAATCTATACCACGCTGTTCAAAGCCCATATTGTTTTAAGCTTGGTAGGTAGAAAAATAAACTAATGTCATGTGTAACGCTAAACAGCAAAATTTTCCATGCAACGCAAAAAAGCAGAATTTGATTAATGCCTCGGGGCCCCAAACCATAGAGCAGGCTAAAAAGTGTAACATATTAATTATTATACGTAGATTTCTACTATATTTTCCTTCTTATAATTTTTTTATTAAAAAAAGAAAATGAACAAAACTCTGTGCAGAATTAAGACAACTGTCCCTACGGTGGCGCCTTCTGGCTAAAATTTAATTCTGATTTGCTTCTACTACAAAGCCAGTGTCATTGCTACAATAAAGCTTGTCATTTTTATGCACGTGTTATTGCCAACCAATGGAGCAGCTTCTCTTAATGGAAAGATAAAAATAAAAAAAATATTAATTTAACTTTTTCAATGTTTTTTTTCACATGTTTCAAGTCTAGTGTTAAATAAAATACCATTTTACTATTTCTTGTAAGATCAATATTAAAATATTATTTATTATAATAGTCTCTTTTTACTAGGTTTTTTTTTTAAAAAAATTTTGTTTGATTTTTATGAGGTTATCCTGATTTTATAATTTGTGTCATGAATTTAGCTAGTTTACCCAGATTAATTTGAATTATTTTTTTTAATTGTTTTTTTTTTAATTTTATTCTTTAATATTATATTAATTAAGAATTATTTGGATTGTTTTTAAACTCATTAAGTCAACCAGTATTGTATCGAGTTGTTAAAATAATTGTAGATTATTTATATTAAAATACAAGTGACTCTTTTAAATGATTTTTTAAATTTAAAATTCTCATAAATGAAAAGCTATATTTTCATTATTCGAAAGCTATATTATCTATTTAACTCTTTTAAATAGCATATTCATCTATCGGAGATGCTCGTTGCCTATTTAAGAAAGGTGTAGTAGTTCAAATCTTGCCTTCACTAATCAAATTCTCTTTAAATCTTATCAGTCTTGACAAATTTACAAGGAGACAACACCAATGCATTCAAGAGTTCCAATGGTGACGGTTCTAGCATTAATGGCACTGATGCCATTGTTCTCAGGAGCAGTGGACATTCGTCAATTGAGGCAATTGACAGCAAAACACAATGTGACTTGTGTTCTAGTCTTTGGAGACTCGAGCGTTGATCCTGGCAATAACAACCGCCTTCCAACGACTGTGAAGGGCAACTTTCCTCCTTATGGGAAGGACTTCTTTGACCGTCGCCCCACTGGAAGGTTCAGCAATGGAAGACTTGCCACAGATTTCATAGGTGAATTCTTGTCATTACGCTACAAAAATTCGTATGTCACCTTCATTTGATTAATATATAGTTTATGCTTCTTTCCCCAGCTGAGGCAATTGGTTATACGAAGATAATTCCAGCCTTTCTTGATCCTAATCTGAAGCCAACAGATTTGCTTCATGGTGTTAGTTTTGCTTCTGCTGCTTCTGGTTACGATGACCTTACTGCCAATCTCTCAGTAAGCCCACAAAAAATCCTTCTACTTTTCTTTTAACCACATTATCTTGCGAATACCAGAAAAAGTTCTGAAATGCTTGTCATTGTATGATGCTAACCTTTTCCCTTTCCTTTTTTTCCTCTTTGGTTGCAAATTGCAATAGCAAGTGTTGCCGGTTTCCAAGCAGCTAGAGTACTTGAAGCACTATAAGCTCCATTTGTCTCGGTTGGTAGGTGTAAAGAAGGCACAAAACATCGTAAATAATGCTATTTTTCTTTTGAGTATGGGCACCAATGACTTTCTCCAGAACTACTACTTGGAACCAAATCGCCCCAAGCAATTCAATGTTGAACAGTACCAAAATTTCTTGGCATCAAGGATGTTCGAGGACATTAAGGTGCTTACTCTCTCTTTCAATAAGTTATTACTATTTCGTAAACCTCAGTGATCTAGGAAATCAAGTTAGACAAGTTTGTGCACTTCCGTCTGATATTTGCTCAAAATCATTTCACATGCCTTTGCCAGTTGAAATATTGGTGATAATTCTACATCCTCTACCAAGTTCGTTGCTTTGCTGGAAACGGTCTTTCCATTCCCCAATAACTCGGCCTCTTGCTTGTCCATAGTATCATGAACATATTAAAGGGGCAATTTACATTTCTCATTGAATGCCATGCCAACTGATCGATATCTACTTTCTGAACAAATTTATGTTATATTTTCTTTTGGTAAGTTGGCACAGCGTTGATCATCAATATGTTTGCAGGAAATGAATAGACTGGGGGCCACAAGAGTGGTGGTTGTCGGGGTCCCTCCTCTGGGATGCATGCCACTCGTCAGGACCCTGGCGGGCCAGAATACTTGTGTCGAGAGCTATAACCAAGTAGCCTGGTCACTCAACGCAAAGATAAAAGAGAAACTGGCCATTCTCAAGAAAACAATAGGGATTAAAGATGCTTATGTTGATTGCTATGGTGTCATACAAAATGCAATCAACACCCCAAAGAAATTTGGTTAGTACATATCCCAAAAAAATCTTCTGTTTCACTCTTATTTACTATATATATTAAAAAAAAAACAGTAGTTGGTGATGATCTTTTTCTCTATTCGGCAGGATTGGTGGAAACTTCAAAAGGTTGCTGTGGATCAGGAACTATAGAATATGGGGACACATGCAAAGGCATGACCACATGTGCTGATCCATCAAAATATGCGTTTTGGGATGCTGTTCATCCAACAGAAAAAATGTACCGGATTTTAGCTGACGAGGCTATAGCATCTCTTGATGGAGCACTCATAGGCTAAAGGGTGTTTTTGTTGCTGTTGATTACAGGCTAGCAAACAGGCACCCAACAGCCTGTGAAGATTGGAAAAACGAAACTGGAAACTAAAATCCTTTTCGTCCTCTAATCCTCTTCACTCTTACTGTTTGATAATCTCGTAACACTATTTATAGTAGTAATGTACTGTTCAAGTCAAACTAAGTTTATTGTTCCTAGTTTTATTTTTTGTTCCAATTGTTATATCAATTATATTTAAGCAGATCGTTTCAGACACGAGCTTGTTGGGTAAATTCTACACTTCTAAATACTGAACGCTAATTTGTGATTGTTTGCCACTACCCACGCAGCCAGCCTCCCTTATATACCGGCTTGGTCAAGAACTAATAATCCCAGAAACACAAGAGAAACCAGCCCAGAAACCCGTGACCTCGTTTTCCAGTAGTCAAGAAAGGGGAATACCAGAGAAAACCAAGTGAACCATCAACAAAACCATACCCTCATGAACGGTTCCTCTCTCTCTCACATATTGTCATCACTGTCAGAAACAGTAAGAAGAGTTGAGTGATAAAATTTCATCTCTTTGGTTTTGTTTGCTCACCAAAACCGGCCACAACCCTTCCCCTCCTCATCGTGAACTAGCTAAACAACCTCTTTTAATTTTAATTTGTATTTTTTTTAAAATTTGATTCTTACTTTTTGATTTTTTTTGTTAAATTAATTTTTCTTTTTAATAAAAATTTTGTAGTTATTTTCTAATTAATTTTTTATTTCAATTTAATTTTTTATTTTTAAAATTTTTTTAGTTGTTAATTTTTGATTTTAAATAATTTGGGATAATTGATTTTTTTCTTTTTGATTTTATTTTTCTAGATTTTTTCAGATAAGGTGCTTTCAATTTAATGATATGAGTCATTGGTTTGACGCAAGTTGACTTTTTTTTTTTTTTATTTTAGTATTTGATATATATATATATATTTTTTAAAATGAGCATTGTAGTTTTCTTAATTTTATTTTCAATTGTATTATCCTGATCTAATTAGTTGGGTTACTAGTATGATAAGTTAACTTCATTACCTAGATTACAAGTAAGGGTATTTAAAAACAAGTGTATTTGTATTATCTAACCTCACCCAACTTATTAAAATCAGTTAATATAAATATTACAAATGATGATCGGTCACAAAAAAATTAATAAATAAATATTATAGATCGAATGCGAGTTAGAATATTTGAAAACTGCTCAACTGATCCAATTATCTCATCCCAAACAGCCCATATAGCTCAATAAATGTAAGTAACCCTTAAAAGTTGTTGGTATAAATAACATTTTCCCTTCTCTTTGTTTTTTTTCTTCAGATTACCTTCAAACTTTGAAGGTGTAGAATGCTTTTGTTTGTATTCGGCTATTACTCTTGTCTCTTCTTTTAAATTCAAGTAAAATCTCTCTCTCTCTCTCTCTCTCTCTTTTAAATTAGGTTTTTTATTATTAGTTTTAGATCTTATAAATAAATAATAGAGTTTATTTCTTTGTATAAATAACATTAATATATTAAAATAATTTAAAAAATTAATTTAAAATAAAAAAAAACAAATAGGCTGTAAGGCATTATTAACGATGTCTGGCGGCCGAAGAACCATGTTGTACCAACCATATGACTACCGGGCCGAAGAGGTTGCTTGAGTTTCATTATTTAGTTTGTTGCAGATAATAAAAGCCCGTTAGACAGGAGGCTTCTATGCTGTGGAATCATACCACGCCCAATACTCTCATATACAGACCCAATTCCAGCTGAATCCACAGCTTTTTCGAGAGAGATAACTTGGAAGAGAAATCAAAGGTCTTCATCTCTTTCTTCCGAATGAACTCTCAGCCAGTAGTTTCAGATAAAAGATATATGTGGGATAAAAACATTGATAAAAGAACCAAGTAGGAAGGAAATCGTAATGGGACCCAATAAACGTGTGGGACCAATTGGCACAACGTTTTCTCTGAGATGGGTAATGAAGGAAGCAAAAGGAGTTGATTTTTTAAATTGATCGAGCACACTACAACATCCTGATGCGGCGGAGTCTAAAGCACAACTTCGATATTGTAGGTGTCTGGCATCGAATATAATAAGTCATCTCTCTCCAATCCATTGAATTCAGATAGCCGCATTTGTACAATTTATCGCTGCTTCTATCACAAGCTTAATACATACCTCCCTTTTGGGTTTGAATTTCCATGTCCCATTCGTGTGGATCTCTTTTTTTATTATTATTATTAATCAAGTTCACAATCCCTGATCACCGAGAATTGACCGCAAAAATTATGCAACTGCTGATGCTGTAAGGGTATTTTCAAACCCAATGACTAGACCATAACGAGTTTATAATTCACTCTGGGTTAAAGGTAAAAGGAGCTTGTAAGGTGTTTATGGATGAATCCGTGCTCTGATAGATTAAGCTTTTGGATTTGGTATCCATAACTGTATTCAAGGTCCTCATGGTATGCAGGTTTCTTAACCAAATCTCCTTGACAGAAGGACAGGGCTCGAGCCCAACACCTTCGTCTCGGAGAAAGCATTACTCTGACGATTAGTTTGGAGGGTTTTTGCGGGTTAGAACACCTCGAAGAGCTCACAACAGAACGGGTTCTATATAGAATCCTTTAGTTCAGTACTTAAAGCATCTGGCACATGGAATTGCATCTTAGTGTATTCAATAATGCTGGTAAGTGATACAGAATATTCAAGATCCGAGACGACTGAAAAGGAATGTCTGGAAAGGACCTTTAAGCTTTTAAACCAGGAATCTCAATGGGAACATGATCTCTTAAATGCCTTACAGCTAGATATTAACAAAAAGTATCTGCAAAGCAAACTAAGCATCAAGGTTTATACCCTCTTCCCTCACTTTTTTGAAAATACACAACTGTCACTCTTCAAGATTCAGCAACTTGAATTTGTCAAAGGATTCAATAGAATGACTCATCATTTGGTGTATTATGCTTGAACTCCTGCCACATTCACCTGAAGTCATTCAGTACTCTGCACCTGGGATAAGAAATGGCCAGTATAGGTACATCAAGAATTTTTAGACCTAGGAAAGATTTAACTATAAGAGTACTTAGAGTCTAAAATTGAATATTTATTTAGGAAATTCAAAGTAATTTTCTAATTAGGGTAGCTTTATCTGTATCTGTGTGTGACTGTACTTCAATATAAGGAAAGTGGTAACACATGGGGATAACAAAGCTAAATCACACCAGAGCAAGAGCAATATAAAACTCAGCAGATTCTCCTTTGCCAGCTTTCAATTCCTCAGGTTCCATGTCTCTCATGTAATTTAATCATGAGCTACCGGAAAATTTCCAGTAAAATATGCAGAGCACATACGTAGATAAATCCCTGCAAATGATTAGAACGTGTACACAAGTCAACAGAGAAGCCTTAAAATACACGTATCACCTCTTTCTTAATTAGTGTTTAAATTCCAATATCCTCCATGACTTTAGATGTTAAGTGGATTAAAGCACAAGTTTCCAAGTGGATTAAAATCCTATCAATGTTGTAGGATAAGCATAGCTTAGCTGTTAATTAACAGATTACGCGTGTGCTCATATATATATATATATATAACACCGTCCTCCTCCCTTTTTAATGTTTGTGTGAAATCAACTAGCCAATTCTTTTTTATGTAAATGACAACATGACTATACAAAGTGATCATCGTGCAGCATCTGAAGGAATCTTAGAGAATGTTTGGGCAAGCTACATAGGAGAAGATAGAGGAGACATAGGGATTAGTAATAGTGAACAAGAGGTGTCTAAATCATGGCAGGATTTGCCTAGTCTTGATAGGAGAGATGAGTCGATGGAGGCTCTACAAAGGCTACCGAGTCTAGGCAGGTGGATCTCGATGGGTGCTGAGACCTGGGAGGAACTTCTTGATGGAATCATTCCTGAAATTAACGATACTTGCAATGATAGTGCAGAAAACAAAGGCCCCAGCAGCCTAAGCTCCAAAGCGAGTGCTGTGAAAGTAGAGAAAGTGACCACCAGGCATTACCGGGGAGTAAGGAGGCGGCCTTGGGGAAAGTATGCAGCAGAGATAAGGGACTCGTCGAGAAAAGGAGCTCGAGTTTGGCTTGGGACTTTTGAGACAGCTGAAGAAGCAGCTTTGGCTTACGACAAGGCTGCTTTGAGAATCAGAGGCCCCAAGACATACCTCAACTTCCCACTTGAAACAGTTGCTAAGGCTATGTGCATTGACTGCTCCAAAAACGACTCCAATGTTTTGTCCACCACAAATTCTCAAGGGAACAACACTTCTTGCACATTTCCGGGAAGCAGTGACAAAGTTTCAGTTATCCATAGAAAAAGGGCTTCAAGAGATTGGGAAGTGAAAAGTGAGTCGACAATGATGGAACAACCTGGACTCAAGAGAACGGCTCGCGTAGAAGAATTGTATGCGAATGATGTGGTAGAATTTCAGGACCTGGGGAGTGACTACCTGGACAGTTTGCTGTCCTCTTTCTAGATGATGTATATCATTGGTATAATTATTTTTACTTCTTACACAATACTTTATTAGGCATACGGAGTGCTGTCAATGTAGGAATTCAAAGGCGGTCAGGAATATTATTTGTAGTCAGGTTTTGTATGTCTAGTAAAATGTTCCTTTTCTTCCAAAAAAATCATTATTATCTTCTTTTCTGTATATTCTAATTAGTGTTTTTTTTATTATGTTAGCTTGGTAATTTTTAAAGTGTTTTTTTTTAAATGTATTAAAATATATATTTTTTATATTTTTAAAAATTTATTTTTGATATTAGAACATCAAAATAATTTAAAAATATAAAAAATATTTTTCAATAAAAATAAATTCTAAATTTTTAGTAAACAGGCCGCTAGCCATATTGCCAAACAGGTTCTTATTAATTTAACACTAATATCTAAAACGAAACGTTGTTTTATTGGGTTGTTCCTCTCCTTTTATATTTGCCGGTTCATCCGATTGTTTATAACCAATTTTTTTCTTCTTGATTCTTGATTTTTTTTTTATTAATTCTTGATTTTTATTTTTAATTTTATCTTTACAAGTTATTATGAAACCATTTTAAATATTATAATCTACTTTAATTTGGATGTTCTTACATAATTAATGCACGGTGTAGTATTGTAATATTAAATTGATTAACAATTTTGTGAAATAGGATTTTAGGTATTCTTAAGAACAAAATTTATTAACAACTAAAACAAATTGTTGTGTTTACTCTATTGCTATTATTTTTCCTCTCACATTTACCTATTCACTCTACTATTGATATTTAATTTTCAATTTAGTCCTTAAAACTTTTATTTTTTACATTTTGGTCATCAAACTTCTTTCTTTTTAATTTAATCACTGCAAGTTATGTTGGAATGATATTGTATATTATAATCTACTTTAATTTTCATGCTTTCATGTATCCAATGTGAGTTGCAATACTTTGATGTTAAATTGAATAATGTTTTTACGAAATTGAATTTTAGGTTATTCTTAAAAAAATTTCAAAGAACTATGATCAAAGTGAATATTAAAAAAAAGCATTTTCTCATTTACACTATTTAAAATGTGTGAAAAGTTAAATTTGATCCCTTAAGTTTTAATTTTTCAATATGTGGTCTCAGTTCTTTAAGCTTTTTATGATTAAATCATAATTTTTTTTTTTATGTTTTAATCCCTAAATGTTCAGAGAAAAGAGACAAAATTATCTAAAAAAAATAAGAGAGCAAGCTCTCGAATAACCAAATTTCATCCACCAATAACTATATTTTTGGTGTTCATGAATTCATCTTTAAAAGAAAAACTCAATAGAAGTTATTCTCACCTTTAATGATGCATGCATGAGAAAGTAGATCTTGACTCAATAAGTATTTTGATTGGTTTGATTTTAAGTTTTTAGTCCAATTAAAATATGTTTCGTGGTTAGAAATGAGGTTTTCAAGGTCAATATAATTGTTTTTAATGTTTTTGGATTGAAAAAGCTAAAATTTAGGTTTTTAGAATTAAAAAACTTAAACCTCAATTTTCCAGTCATAAGATCCATATCAGGTTATTAGAAATCATTTTATTTAAAATGTTTGTGAATATTTATTTATTTTTTTATTCAATAAACCATATTACTAATTGAAAAAATATGTTTTTGTAAAAACCAAAAACAATTCATGAATAAGAAAAGAGAACTTTAACTAGAAAACACATTTTCCTTCAAAATTTAAATCATTGTTTTTAATGAATATCCATTTTAATTGTCAAATAATTAAATAAAAAAAATCTAAAAGGTACCTTATGAGACGAACTCAAAGAAATATTTGTATGTGTATTTATTCCATACTTCTTATAAAGAAGATCAACTTTTCACTTTAATTTTTAATTAATATTGACAACTCTTTTATTATTTATAAGTTCATATATATCTCTTTTTAATGTATTTTATTAAGCACTATCATCATGTTTCAAGTTCTTAATGTAAAAACTTTTTGATACTAGAAAAAAACATCTACTTTTATTTTACTTTAAAAATTAATTTGAAATCCAATCCGTAATATAGCACATTTACACTAAGCAGTACTATAATAAAAATTAAGCAATATATTACATATGTTAAGCTTGGTGGTTGTCATCCTGCAAAAGAAGAGGAGGAAAAGATGAGTGCCTGCTCTAGAAAATTTAAGGTAAGAGAAAAAAAAGAAAACCATTGCAATGAACTTTTCAGGAAATTAAAGGAATCTCTAGGATTAGTGAAATCAATCACATGTTAGTTACTACCACATTAAAATCTACTTTTCATTTACTGGAAAGTATACTTTTAATAAAGAAAAGGTAGCAAGGGACTCAGCATTTGTTAATTTGCAAACTTTAGGGATTGAAGGGTTGGTCTTATAGGCTCATGAATTACAAGTAAGTGTTTGGAAATATAGTTGTATCCGTGTTTTAAAAAAAAATATTTTTTTGTTAAAAATTATTATTTTTTTGTATGTTTTGGATTGTTTTGATGCGCTGATCTCAAAAATGATTTTTTTAAAATGAAAAAAATATCATTTTGATGTATTTCGGAACGAAAAACACTTTGAAAAGCAACCACAACCACACTTCCAAACAGACGCTTAGCCGCAGGGGATTAAGAAAATGATTGAAAGAATGATAATAATTATTTTATTAAAGTGTTTTTTTATTTAAAAATATATTAAAATAATTTTTTTTTAAAAAATCATTTTTATCATGCATATGATCTAAAAATATAAAATATTAATTTTGTTTTTAAAAAATAGATCTAAAAGAAACTCCGAGAATTCCAAACCTTTTTTTTGGATTTGTGGAAACCCCACCTTCTGGAAAGTGTATTTTATGGGCCCAGATGAGCGAGTAAAACCCTGGCTGTTCCAGGCTCTTACAAGAGGTGCACGCCCTGACTCGAACTCGAGACCTGCTGTGCAGATCTCAAGCCCTTTACCATCATGCTACGTCTCTTGGGACCGAGAATTCCAAACCGCGCATGAGAAAAACATATCCCTGTTATAATATGAGCTTGACCTGTTCAAAGTTGATTGCTTTAAAGGTGCCGGCGGCTGGAGGCTTACTGGCCAAAAGGAGGAAGAAGAAGAAAAAACACTCATACGGATACTGACGTCTAGATTTTGATAGTTAACCTGAATTGAAGAGTAGGTGGGCATAAATAGAAGAGAAGGAAGATTCAAATTAGATAAGTAATGACAGCAATTTTGGTCAAATTTGATCAACAATGAGCCAATGCAGTGCATGAACGTGCTATGCATGTGCACCAACCAAGTTCTTGGACAAGGGAGACAAGCGATTTTGAAGTTTGGTTGGGTGACATGAACCTAATTTTCTTGCTCGGAGAATTTTAGGCAATATTCCCCGATCACTTCGCCTTTTCAAAACCTCTCGAGTTCAATGTTCCAATTACTATAACTGTGGAATATTGAACGGAGCCCGAAGTGGAAATGACGAGAGCAAGGGAATAACGAAGACCTTCTCTCGCACCCACACGACTTCGCCGCCGAAGCTACTCTCTCGGGCCAGCCTCAGCACCTCCATTCGTGGCATCAAGAGGGTGTTCGTGGCTGCGGTAATTTGTTATTTTTAATTTTTTTATGCTTTTAAATTATTTTAATATACTTATGATAAAAATAAAATTTTAAAAATAAATAAAGATAATATTTAGTATTGTAGAGTGATTTTTTATAAAAATTATTTTGACAAACAAAAAATATTTTAAAAAATAATATATATTACTCTCACAAACACTCCTTAAATCATTTGTAAAATACCCACCTCGCCATCATCACTAAAATTCTCGTTACATAAGAGACCATGTTGATTTGAGAAATCCGATTCATATCAATTAATTAATTTCTTTTTAATGATTTTATTTTTATAATTATTTTTTAAAGTATTTTTTACACGAAAATATATTAAAATAATATTATTTTAGTTTTTAAATATTATTTTGGATGTAAAAGTATAATTTTTTTTAAAGATTAAATTTTTATAAAACTCTGTCAAGACAACATGGATTAAAAATGGATTTGTAATAGATTTGCTCACCCCAAATGATACTAAAAAAAAAAAACTTTGAAGCTATATATGGTATTTTTGGTTCAAAAAGTACTGACCATCTCATCATCATCATCATCATCCACACAGTGCTTATGATCAAATTCAATTTTTAATCACAACTTCATATCTCAGAACAAATTGGATTTATAATCTTTAATTAGTTCCTTGTCGTTGCTCTTGCCCTTATGACACTCATCTTGGTACAGAATAACACTTCATTGATACACTTGCATTATGCATTTGACGCAGTCTACAAACTATACCAACTGACCTCTTCTCATATGCAAGTGATGATCATAGACAGAGTCCAATAACAACAAATTTTTTGCTCGACAAATTTGAGCAAAATCTACTAATTAATTCTCTACGATATCAGGCCCCTTATGACGCGGCTCCCCACTTTTGCTACTCTGTGATTCAGGTTGCGATGCTGCAATTGATATTGTCCTACAGCTAAAACTTGTATCCAAAGCATTTTTACTTGACCTTGTTGAGCTCAAAATTGGCTGAAAGTTTTGAGCTGATGTAGCTGCAGCAACCACTTCAGCTGGAAAATTAAGGAGGGCCTTAGAGCCGCGCATGTTAAAAGCAGCCCTATCATAAGCCAAGGCAGCCTCCTCTGCCGTTTCGAATGTGCCTAGCCATATACGGGCCCCGCGTCGCCTGGAGTCGCGAATTTCGGCAGCATATTTGCCCCATGGCCGACGCCTCACGCCTCTGTAGTGCTTCTTTGCTACGGCTGTCCTAGCTGGTTGGAGCATGCCTGAAGTGTTGATATGGCTTCTTGGAAGCGTATTATTTGAACTGCTATTTGGGGCACTGATCTCACTGATCATATGGTATATGACCATGTCTTGCGAGTCATTCTCATTTAAAGGGAGATCATGGCTCTGGGAGGTTAATACCATGGCTAATATCTGCTTTTTGCTGGGAACTAAGGGGACTTGGCTGGTATTGATTCTGTGGGATTTTGGAGGAAGCTTCAAGATTGTAAAATGGGGCTCTAGACTTGGTATTTAAACTTGGTATTGTGTGAGTCATAGGTTGTGGGGTCTATGGAATTTCTTTTAGTCATCAAGAAAGCAAGAGGAAGCCACATCGAGAACAGCTCTGAACAGGCTCTTAAACCTGTTGGATCGTGCAGCTAAAAAGCCATGAATACCAATGGGAAAGTGTTGGTGTCATCAACCAAATTTTATAGTGACATACGATGAGAAGCGTCATTCTTGGTTGATAGGTAGACAGCTAATAAGAGTTTCAAAAGACATGTATCTTCTTGTATTCTGAATGGAAATTGCCTTTCCTACGGAAAAATCACAGGTCCATGGGAAGAATACATACAGTTCATTCTCCATTTAGAGGGTGCTTTCGTACCGGACTTTATAAGTAATTGTATTTTAAATATTAGTCATGTAGAAACTGAAAGAACATGTTTTTTTTTAATTGATGGAAATATGTTTTTATTTATTTTACATGTAAAAATTTATCTCATAGTAGATTTAATCAAACATGTATTTTTTAAAATCTACTTTTTAAAACCACAACTAAAAATATTTCTTTTAAATTTGTTTTTTTAAAACCAGAATGATCACAAAAGCTATCACAATGCTAAATACACTAAGACATCATTTATGTACGCGGTGCAATAGTGTTTTTTTGTGCAAAACTTGAATTTATTTTATTTTATTTTTTTTCAATGTTTTTAAATTGTTTTAACATATTAATATCAAAAATAAATTTTTTAAAAAAATTATTTTAATATATTAAAAAAAAATTATTTTAAAAAACAACTAATACAACGTTACATAAACTACTTAAATGTTGATAGGGTAATTAACCAGTACAGTAGAATTGGCACTGTATATATTTTTTAATTTTTAATATATAAAAGGAAGAGTTATCCCATTTCCCAATAAATTCAATTTAATTTGGATTCCACTGGCTGGTGACATCGTGAGGAGAGACCATTCTGGATGACAATCCTTGTCAGCTCATCACAATGGTAAATACTTGAGTGGTTGTGTCTCTTGAAACCATCGTCTCAATCTTTATCTAATTTGACTTTTCAAAGGGTCTCCGGGTCATGACATGACTCATTTGCGATTGAATCAATTATGGGAAGAAGGAAGAATTTTTTATTTTTATTTTTTATAAAAAAAGAAGGGTCCTTAATTTATTTAAGAAATAAAGAAAGGTTATTTGATAAAAGAAAGAGAGGGTCTTACAATGACCAAACGCTTACAAGGTTTGAATGTGAGAAGCAGCGACTCTGAGTCTCTGACACCTAACTACGATTCTTTCTTGTTCGGTTCAACAGAAAATAATGTTATTACTAGTCACATTACCTGCACGGGTTAATTTTTTCGTATAAAAAATATAAAAAAAAACTAAGATTCAAATTTCTATAAAGCTATACCTATGAGTTTTAGATTTAGCTGCAACGCCTGATCCAAGAGTGATATTTATAATATTAATAATAACATTAATGAAGAAAAAGAAAAAAAATTAAATGGAAGAAAAAAACTAATGAAGAAAAAGAAAAAAAATTGAATTAAATGGGTTAACCCTTCAAACCAGGTTAACCTGTCAAACCTGAAATTCGCGTCATAAAAATTTGATAACTAAATAGAAAAAAAAATTGACGCGTTAACCCGTCAAACCCGAGATACGTGTCATAAAAGTCTGATAATTAAATAAAAAAAATTTAACATTAACAAACTAAACTAAACAAAAAAAAATTAATTAAAAAGAAGAAAAGCAAAAATTCTGGATTAACTCATCAAACTCGGGATCCGTATTATGAAAATATGATAACTAAATAAAAAAAATTAAACATTAACAAACTAAATTAAACAAAAAAAATTCATTAAAATAAAAAAAACACAAAGAAAAAAACAAAAACAAAAAAATAATAATTTAAAAACGTAAAAAAAAAAGAAGACAACTCAGTATTTTAGTATATGTAATTATTATTATATTATTATAATTAAAATATATAAGTTCAATGAAAAAAATCAACAGGAAGAAAAAAAAACTAATGAAGAAAAAAAAAATTTGAATTAACTGGGTTAACCCTTCAAACCAAGTTAACCCGTCAAACCTGAGATTCACATCATGAAAGTTTGATAACTAAATAGAAAAAAAAATTGACGGGTTAACCCGTCAAATCCGAAATACGTGTCTTGAAAGTCTGATAATTAAATAGAAAGAAATTTAATATTAACAAACTAAACTAAACAAAAAAAATTAATTAAAAAAAAGAAAAGCAAAAATTCCGGGTTAACCCATCAAATTCGGGATTCGTATCATGAAAACATAATAACTAAATAAAAAAAAATTAACATTAACAAACTAAATTACACACAAAAAATTCATTAAAAGAAAAAAAAAACAAAAAGAAAAAAGCAAAAACAGAAAATAGAAAACCCATAAAGGCATAAAAAAAAGCTCAGTATTTTAGTATATGTGATTATTATATTATTATTATAATTATAATATATAAGTTCAATGAAAATAAAAGCGTGAGAAACATTACTTTTCCCACGTCTTTTAGAGTATTGTTAATATATTCTTTATAAATATAATTTCATATAGCACTCCAATACTCCCTCTTCCCATTGATTGGCTTACGAATCTCACCAATCACACCCAAAAGAAACAAAGAGAAAGAAAGAGAGATGGCTGGAGGGGCTCCAACATCTGGTGGAAAGGAATACCCTGGAAAGTTTACTTTCAGGGTGTTCTTCACTTGCCTTTTTGCAGCAACAGGAGGTCTGATTTTTGGTTATGATCTTGGTATTTCAGGTGTGTAATAATGTAGAATTAATCAGTTTCTTTTTGAAGATATAATAATCGTATCTTGATTTTTGTGTGTTTCTAACCAATTATTTATTTCGTATACTAATTTAACCTCTACGATGTTTCTTGGTGTTGAAGAACGGAAAAAAAAATTTACAACGATTTGCAGTGGTTTTGTTTTGGTTTAGTGTTAATAAATAATTAATTGTAGCAATTCGAGGTTATCTGTTAAGAGGTTCAAAGATCGAAATTAGGCTTTTTTCTTCAGTCTTGTGTTGACTATGACCCTAAGAAAGTTGGGGCTCTATGTGGTGATAGTTTGAATACATAATATGATCCACATCTTGTTCATGAGATGTTAATTAAATCTAAGTTAATCTCTGGGAGTTTTTTTTTTTTTTTTTGCAGCCATTGATACTTATTTCTTTATTAGTTGTGTTTACTGATAGAGAAAATTCAACAATTCAGTTACTCATAGTTTGATTCCCCTGTTGTCTCTGTTTTTTGCAATGCCTCCCCGTGATTTTCGCAAGATTTTAGCAAGAGAGAACCTGCTTCCCTTAATGTTCCAATTTCTTTAGGTCAATAGCATGTATGTCTATAATCTGAATGAAGACATGACTTATTTTGTGTTCAATAAATAATAATTAAGATAGCCACTATCATATTTCAAGTTCAGTTTTTTAATTGTGATATGCCTTGGTATCTCTGAAGAGTTTTTGAAGAACATGGCAACAATGAAAATAGGAACAAAGGATGCACCACTAAACTGCAGAATCAGACACAAAGGCAAAGATACTTGATGTTCAATGAAATAAAAACGCTCCTTTGTCAGGTGGTAAATTTTTGTAAACGTCGAAAATGATGGGGCATAGCCCATACACAATAATTTAAGATGCAGACAACAACATAAGCATAGTTATTTGTCACAACACAGTCTTAAAAAGCAATAAACAGAAAAATATTCTAACCTTGAAGTCTAAGTCCTCTCCTGAAAGATGATATGATAAAGGAAAAAATGAACTGCAAAGGAAAGCATAACAAATTATGGCTGTTATACACAGACAAAAACAAAAGCACATCCCACTCGAACCCTCAACAAACAAAAGTTGCACAAAAACACACCTTTAAATATCATAAGAGAGCTGGGAGCCGAGAGAATTGAATTGCTAAAGAACCATTTCTGAAGAGCACCATCGCATGCAATAAAACAATTAGAAGTGTCTGCCAACTACAAACTAAAACAGAACAGGAAATAATGAAAACGCAAGGGCAAGCATGTGTGCATAATGATGCCAACATCACATTCATTTAATGCACTATTAAAAAGACTGGCTGGCTTGACTTTGTCTAAATGGAACCTAAAGACGTGTAAGTTTATTGCCTCTTTGCATGCCCTTTTAATTATCTTGAAGCTGATGACATGTTAGATAATTCAGTATCCCCCTCAACTCTATAAACTTTATAGAAGGAAAAGAAGACGCAATTACAGAAAAAGAAAAAATAACAGCATAATTTTTCAAAGCATTTAAGATACCGATATCATGATGTCGCTTTTTTGGAACCTGAAAAGAAAAGCGAGACAGTTCGGAAAGCAAGCGAGGTATATGTATAATATAATAATATAATTACAATATAATAATATATATAATATATAGGGGAAGTCTAAAAGGCGTGGGGAAAGCTACAGTGCTTTCCCCACGCGTTTTAGAGTTACATGACCCGCACGATGCCACGGGTCAATTTGTTTTGCATAAAAAATATCAAAAAAAATTAAGATTTGAAAGTGTTAGGTCTTTCTGCAAAACTATACCCAAGAGTCTTGGGTTTGACTGCAACGTCTGACCTAAGAGTAATATTTATAATATTAATAATAACATTAAACTTGTATGACCCAAGTTTAAGTGGATTTGACTGCAATACTAGACTCAATAGCATTGGATGTAGGTCTGGCTGCAAGGTCGTGTCATAAAAGTGTGATAATTAAATAGATTAATTAAAAAGAAAAAAACAAAGAAAAAAAACCAACAGAAAGAAAAAAAACTAATGAGAAAAAAAAAAAAAAATTTGAATCAATTGGGTTAACTCGCCAAATCAGTTTAACCCGTCAAACTTGGGATTCGTGTCATGAAAGTGTAATAACTAAATAGAAAAAAGATTTAATATTAATGAACTAATTTTTTTTAAAAAAGATTAATTAAAAAGGAAAAAGCAAAGAGAAAAATACCTACAGGAAGGAAAAAACTAATGATATCCGTGTCATGAAAGCCTGATAATTAAACAGAAAAAATTTAATATTAAGAAACTATAGATAAAAAAAAGAAACTAAAGGCATAAGCTTTTTCACTGTGAATTGCACTGTGCTATTCAAAGTAAAAGGCTTAAAAAGGAAAAGAGAAAGGAAAAAAAAAAAAACAAAGGCATACGCCACGGGTTAATTTTTTTTTTCTTGCATAAAAAATATCAAAAAATGCTAAGATCTAAGAGTGTTAGGTCTTTTTGCAAAGATATACCCATAAGCCTTGGGTCTAGCTGTAACGCTTGACCCAATAATACTATTTATAATATTAATAATAACATTAAACTTACATGACTTAAGTTTAAGTGAGCCTGACTGCAACACCGGACCCTAGAGCATTGGATGTGGGTCTGGCTATAAGGTCGTGTCATAAAAGTGTGATAATTAAATAAATTAATGAAAAAGAAAAAAACTAAGGAAAAAAAAACCAATAGGAAGAAAAAAACTAATAAAGAAAAAGAAAAAAATCTGAATTAACTGGGTTAACCCTTCAAATCAGGTTAACCCGTCAAACATCTCCAACATCTTCAAATTTATCCCTAGTGATCTCCTTCTCCATTGCACATCATATTCCATATTATTTATATCTTTTATTGATTTTTCTTCATTCTAAGTTCTCATTACTCGTCTGGGTTTACTACCTTTAATAACGATCGAGAGAGGGGTGTTTTGTTGGTGGTTGCTCGATAATAGGTCTGGTTTGGGAAAAAGCTATTAGGGATGAAGGTTTGGGTTATGAGTTCGTAATGTTTTGGATGCAGATGGTTAGTGAGGTCATGATAAACTATGTGTAGGTGCGTTCTCTCAAGATGTCTGGCATGCATTTCTTTCTTCTTGTTTGTTTGTTTTTTTTTTTTTTTCCATTTTATACCTCCAAAAAAACCAAATTAACCCTCATTCACACTGTTTTTAATGCAAAAACCATGATAAAAAACCCTTAGACGACATCCTATAAAATTTCGAACATAAGAGCACGAAAGTAATTATATTATATATTAAAAATGAATTTATAGAAAAAACCCTTACATGGTAACCTAAACAATTTTGGCCATAAGGGTTTTGCAGCACTATGCAAACAAATACAAAATAACCAAAAAAACCCTTCAGTGCAAGCTAAATTTTGCCTTTCTTTTAAAGATAGTATAGTATTTTCAGTGTTTATTTTTTGTTTGAAAAACCTAATCTAACCAACAAAAACCAATAATGACAACTGAATCTATATGAGAAGATGATCTCACCCCTCAAACCAAGACCTCCTGCTTACCTTGACATAAGATACCATGTAATTAAAATCCATAAAATTACAATATTGCAAATGAGAATTCCTCAAATATCATTTCTTGTTATTTTATAATATTTTTTTTTCAGACAAGTAATCTAAGGAAACATAAAAAAAAGATCTTTAATGCCAATGTCAAATGCAGAATTGTATCATGTGCAAAATTCTGCTGATTTTTTTTTTTTTAGTTTAACGTGGGTGTCCGGGCCAGCTTGCGCGCACCTCGACTAATCTCACGGGCCCTGAAGTTAATGACCATGTAAGCCTCCAGTGGTCATCATATGAGCAACTACAGGGCTCGAACCTGAGACCACAGAAGGAGCAAACCTCTTGATCCCAAACTCTTACCACTAGGCCACCACCTAGATAATTCAAAATTCTGTTTCTTGCTAGATTTTACTGTAAGTCCAACAGCTAAAATGGAATGTGGGTGGATCTTCTACTAGAAAACCTGGTAATACTGGTATTAGGGGTGTTCTTCGAGATCATAAGGGTGTGGTACAATATATGTTCTCTATGCCAGTAGGGATTAAAGATTCCAATGAAGCATAGCTAATTGCAGAGAATTATAATTGAATTGGATTCTTCCAATGTGATCAACTGGATAATTAAAGAGTATAACAATATGTTACTAGTAATTGTGAATTTGTGGCTTGGTTTTGACAATTCTTTTTTCATGTTGTTTATAGCCTTGTACTAGCTAAATGATAAAGTATAACTTCTTAATTCTTAAAAACAGAAATAGCCTTGTACTAGCTAAATGACCTTCGATAATCTTGAACCCAAGTCAAAAGCATAACCGTGATCTACGAGATACCGACCCATATACCTCGTAGGCCTACTTGGGCTATGATTTTGTCAGACCAAGTCTCCAGGGCCCGGCCTTCCCTGCCATAGGTCGGGATGGCTAGACCGCATGGCCTGGTCTGATCATAGCCTTATGGACGAGCTAGTCTATAATGGCTATATCTCTCTAAACAAGGCAGGGCCTTCTTTAAAACCGAAGAAATCAAGAGATTTCTCAATAGTTAAGAATAAAAAAAATAATACTTCCATGGCTATAAATCTTGACATTTTCTTCATGAGGGTACGTATATAATCAATTTCTTAATATATACTGTTTATGTTTCAGAAAAATAACAAATAAAAAAAATAATGGCGTTTCAAAAGTATTTTTGAAAAAAATTATTTTTTTTTCTTTACTTCAAATTAATATTTTTTTGTGTTCTTAGATCATTTTGATGCGCTGATATCAAAAATAATTTATTAAAAATAAAAAAAATATTATCTTAATGCTTTTATAAATTAAAAACACTTTAAAAAAAAACCACAACACAACTATATTTTTAAACACAATGGAGTTTAAAATTCTCTAATTAAGAGAGAGTAGTCTAGGCATACTCTTTTTCAAAAATCACAAACCTAATAAACCATTCTCAAAGTTCAAGAAAAATGTTTGGCCCAGCTTGGTCTCCGACTAAAAAAGGTCTCGACTCCTCCAAATTAAATTGTCAAAGAAAATAAATAATAAATAATGATAATACAGTACATGGGTTTGCTGTATATTTGCTTCTCGGATCCAAGTGCTAGTCGGAAAAAAAAGGAGATAGTCATGGTTCTTAAAGCCGATACTTCTGACCTCTTAACTTTAGTATTTTATTTTGTAGTCAACCACGAATGAAGATCTAAAATCCAAATATGAAATTGAATGTCGGCAAGCAGTTTGTTTAACATCATGTGGTTTTGAAAAAATATTAAATTAAATTGGATATTATTTTTAAATGTTTTTTTATTAAAAAAAATATTAAATTGATATTTTTTAGCGTTGCTTGATGTTAAAAATAAAAAAATAAAAAGTATTTATTTTAATATATATTTTTTAAAATTATTTTATAAAATACAGTGCACCATAATTTTAAATACAGGTATTAATTAAATGGATCTTGATGAAAATAACCCTTGAAAACCTCGTCCCTCATATTCTCCAATGTATAACAAGAAAGTTTCATAATTGATTAAGTGGTCAAGGTCAACTCAATACATTATAATTAAAAGCATATTATAACAATTATTGAGGTGGTGGATTTACTGTTTATCATTTCATGAAATACTGTTCATTAGAATAGTATTTTGTACTTTTTTTTATCTTTTAATATTTTTATTAGATTTTAACTAAATTAGTAGTGAGAATAAGATTCCAATTTATAGTAAATGAGACTATTTTGTTTCCTTTTTTTTTTTAACTCTCTCTCTCTCTCTGTATATATATATATATCCGTATCAATAACCATCAATCTAAAAATTTAAATTATTATGTAAGTTCAAGAATATGATTAATTTTCTATTAACTACTTTCGAAAGCTAGTTTATCAGATCACAGTTGCGGGGTTTTGAATGAATTAATAAATGCTCAAACTCGTGAAGAACTCATCAAGATGAAGTAACAAAAATGATGGTAAGGTAATCCAAGCACTGAAATGGAAAAATTAGGCAATTAGCATATAAAATCAGAAAAATAACGATTTAACACAATAACAAAAAGGTAGTGAAATAACATATTTTTAAATGTGGTGGTTATGAAGCGCAACAACAATTAAATAATATTGTTTTGAACCGTGAAATCAATTAAATTCCATCAATTCTAGCAACAAATTTCCCTACTTTTAAATCTAATAAAAAAATATTTCTTATGAGATTTTTTATTTAGTTTGTTGATCTAATATTTAATTTAGTTAATATTTTAGAGAGTTAAGAATTTTTTTATTTTAACAAAACTTGAATAAAATTTTTCTTATATAGAAACTATACCCAAAATTTTATCCTGCTTAAAATAAGCCTGCACTAGTTGCTCTAGAAACGCAAATTAAAAAACATATATACATATAAAATGAATCTCAAATACTTAAATAATACAACATTTTAGTAATTGAAATCCCAAAATATAACAACATAACATGTTTATTTGTATAGGTCTATGTCGTTTACTAGATGATCTAGGCTCATCAATAGCACAATTGGATCCAGCTCCTACCATTGTCTGAGTGACTTCGTCCTCTACCACGATATCATAAAGAGATAACCTCTCTCCAAATATATCAAATCTAGTGAAACAAAGATTGAACCACCGGGACACATAAGTGTATTCTTTGTCAATATTACAAAGCAGAAATAAAACATCTCGACCCTCCCGTAACATGAAGCCAATTTAATATTAATAAAATATTAATATTAAATTAAAAGATCAATAAATAAAACCTAATATTTAACGTATATTAATTAAAAAAAGATCTGATTACTTATGATATTTTGAATTCGCTGTGCATGTTACTTGTATTACATGTATCTAGATAATGGAACATGTTAGAGATTCAGAGTAATGACTTGACTTGTGGTGCTCACGTACCAAATCAAATATTTCTTATTTGTAATCATATGATGCATTTCTGTAAATATCTCATCTTTGTATATACTCTTTATCTAATAAAGGCTGAGGGTGTTGGTTTGGAGAGAGAGGGAGGTTATTCTGTCTGTGTGTTATTTGATCTGGGAAGACATTTAAATTTCATAACATGTCATGCTTTATAAGTGTGACATGTTAATTTATCGCGCTTCTGAAACCCGACATATTTAAATGTTGGTTTTTTAAATTACAACAATTATCTTATCATGTTCTTTTAAAAATGTAATAACTATCTTATTATATTTATGAATAATAATATTTAGTAAATTTTGCTTTTTAGAAGCATTACAATGTAAAAAAGTGTTATTTTTTTTTTTTTTAAAAATGATGTTATTCCATCCAAAACTTTTAAATTCATTGATATATAAAAAATAAAAAAAGGTAAAAAATAAAAATCGAATAATCATTCCACAATTGTTTATGCACCAAAACCCCCCACAAGACAAAAGAGGGTACCTTCAGAGGGTTAATAATTTTCACCGTTTTCCTCCTGACTGATAGATAGGAACAGAAAAGAAAAAATGATTAGAAAGGAAAAGGTGACATGAAATTAGAAACAAAATCAATAAATATTACGTGTGTGCAGGAGAGCAGAAGATCCCCTTAGGACTGCAACGAAAGAGACTGAGGGTATGGCACAACTGCACCTATTTCACCATATTTAACAGTCGTACGCACGTTTGCTAAGGAAGTGAATTAGAGCAAAAGTGACGAAAACAACTATACCAGTACACAAGTAAAACTTCAGTTTCTTAAAGACCTTTGATGGGATCGTTTTCCACACTTTCTGCTCACTTCTTACCTGTCAGCCCCAAAACAAGATGATAGACAGAGATAGCAGATATTATTATTATTAGAGAGAGAGAGAGAGAGAGAGAGAGAGAGAAGAGGGACATGTGATGATCTATCTTCATTACATTGAATCCATACGGTCCCATGTTACTTGTGTCAGGTTTGGGGAGAAACTAAAAGAAACCACATTTCATTAAATTTACACCCACACACACACGAAATTGGGAGAAATTATGAGATTGATTCTTCTTCTTCTTCTTCTTCTTTTGTTGTGGGATTACATAGAGATCAAAAGGATCGTCGATTGATTTGAGGAGTGCAGGTAGAGTTTGCGTGCATGGATGGTTGGTAGCTTAATTTGTTTCTAGCTAGGTGCCTCCTATAATAAATTCAAAGTAGAATTTCATACGTTCCTTATTTTGGAGACAATGAACAGTTTAACATATTTACCGAAGGATGAATAATTTTAGTCTAATTACATTTTCTACATGTGTGTAATAACATCCATAAGAGTCCCTTGCCAATGTTACTGTACATATTCTCTTGTTCACTTTACAGCCTGAAATTCTTTAAGTTGACAATTCCACAAAAACCTATCAATCACCTCCTTCCTAATTTCCCTCGTCATTTATTTCTCATAATCACAATTGTTCATCCAGTATTTTGATCCAGTTCTAACAGATCGAAGTGTTACTTTAAAAAGAAAAGAAAGAAAGAAAGAAAGAAAAGATGGCGAAATATGGGATTTTATTGTAAACAGTATAGTTACCTTTACATGGAATTGAAGATGTAAAGGTAATTGAAAAGGCTAAATTAGAAATAACGAACTATCTATTGGTATTAGGATGCTATGAAATTGAATTAAAATTTAGATAGATAATTCTTGTAAAAAAAAAAAAAAGGTCTTTTTGGTTCAGTAATTAATTGTCTGTGTTCTTTTTTTTGTTTATTCGTTCTAGTTTAAAATTTCTATCACCAACTTTTACCCTATCTAGTCAGGCAATCCAAAAGTTTTTAACCAGTTACCCATTAAATAGTTTTCCTCAAAACACTAAGTAAGTCATTATTAACAAGCAAAATTTTGACTACCTAAACAAGGAAATTTACAGGTGAATAACCAAAAATATTGTATAATTATCCACACATATATTAATATTTTTAAAAATTGATTTAATTATAATTATTGAGATTTATGTGAAATTATTTGAAATAAATTAAATTTATTTAATAAACATTTAAAATAATTATAAATGATCTATTAAAGATTTTAAAAATATTAAAAATAAATTAAATAACACACATAAAAAGAAAATGATTGGTTGACCACATTTGGTAACTAAAAAGAATGATCTTGGAGTCATCAAGTTTCATTCAAAGAGGTCCATTAAGGTGTTTTGTAATTTTTTATTATATTAGAAAACATAGATCATGATTGAGAAAAAAAATTCCTTGGTTTGATTTTGTATGTTTTTTACCAATTTAGAGGTATTTTGAGTTGAGAGATTGATTTATTGACATAACAAGAATGTTTATTAGGTGTTTTTAGATGAAAATAGATTAAAAAATAAATTTTTGAATATAAAAAACCTCAATCTAATTTTCTAAACACCTCTTTAATGTTCAAAAAGCAATGCAAGAATACAACACGGCATTTGCTTTTATTTTTATTTTAGATAAAAGAAAAAAGTAATTCAATTTATAAATCAAAATAGAGTGATGTGATCCGACTTGGTTTGTTTATCAATTTAATCACTTTATTTAATTTGTTTTAGATAAAAAAATTTCTTTAATATTAAAAAACTCTTTGGCAACACTCTCACTTTTTTATATTAAAAATTTTAATTTTTTATCTGACACTCAAATAAATAAAATAGTATTTATATAATGCAGATGTACCTATTTATCAGATATATCAAGAAAATGAATTGGCCAGAACCCTAAGGGGTACTGGTCAGGTTTTGAGTTTGCTTTTCAATAATCATGAGTTAGAATCCCCTCAGGGTCACTGGAGGCTTATATAATCGTTAATTTTAGGACACATAAGATTAGTCGATGTACACATACTTAATTTAGTCTGGACACTCACTTTAATTAAAAAAAAATGAATTGCACTAAGATTTTATGAATAGAAGAAAAACTGTCATGTTGCTAAAAGTTTCTTAAGGCATCTCAAAGGGTACAAATGGAAAACAAAAACAAAAGATATTTTTTTTTAGCTTTTAACTTTTAATTTTACAGCTCCAAGAAAAAAACTATATTGGAGATTCAAAATAACATTTTTATTTTGGAAAGTCATTCTTATATATTGGATAAAAATGTTAAAAGTTTGTTTAATATATTTTTATACAGGTTTTTATTGGTGTTATATTAGTTAATTAAAATTAATAAATAGTTAATGCAAGAGGAAGGGGGAGGACAAAGAGGATTTGAATAATATAGAGAAGGGGAGGTGAGATGGCATGGCAAGCATCCAAGTTTGGTGTCGGAATGGTACCGACAGAGCCTCTTAATGAGTCTTTTGTTACCTGGGGAGTTGAGAAAGATTTTGGTTGCTTTAATGTACTCATCTCTTTCCCCGATCCAAAGAATAAGTTGGCAACAATTAATATCACTAATAAAGAATAAGTTTCAGCTGGTCAGAAGAGGTGACACCACCATGAATATGCATGCCTTGTCATATAAATATTAATTGCTAACTAGAAAATATAATTTTTTTTTAAATTTTTTTTAATATATTTTCAATTAAAAAATTATTTAAAAAATAACTATTATCATATTTTTAAATAAATTTTTTTTTTGGAATTGTTCCTTCCTCTAGTTTAACTTTTTAAATTTATCTTAGTAAACTCCATTTAAAATTCAAATCTATTATCAACTTCCTGTGTAGCAAATAATATTTTTTTCAATGCAAAATGCATGTCATCGATAGAAAAATATAAGGATTAAAATAAAATAAGTAATTGCATTTAAATAAGGGTGCCATTGAATCTTTTAAACAATTTCAAGGACTGAATTAAAAGATTGAAACCATCAACACCTGTTTATACCACCAAGGTTTCCACCCTCCATTACCGTTTAATTTTAGCCAACAAGTATTCCTAAAAAACCATGAAATCACTACCTTGAAAGCCCCTAAGCACCAATAAAATTTCAAAATCCATTTTGAAGTAAAATTAAATTGTATTTCTGAGATTTCAGATTCAAAATTTAAATTCAAATATCTCTCAAATCAGAAGATTTATTAAGCAATTATTTAGTCAGATTAGTCTTTCTTTCGCGCGCTCTCTCTCTCTCTCTCACTCGTTTTTTTCTTTTCATAATTTTTGTAATTTTCACTTATATATTTTAACTTCTTTTCTAATTCTTTTCTAATCACAAGTAAGTAAATCTAAGAGAAGGATTTGATTTAGAATTAATGGACGTAATTTTGAAATTTGAAGTTTAGGGACAAACTTTCTAATGACTTAAAATTCTGAAAAATTTCGACTCATTTTTTAAAATTGATAATAGATTCGTTAAAAGTATATATATTTATTTTATTAGTTTTTACATGTAAATGATAAGTATCAAGATAAATATTCAAGGTAAACAAGATATTTATTATTTTTATCCATTTATATTATATTCTTAAAATTAAAAATATACAATAATATAAAAAATAATAAATATCTTTTTACCATGAATATATATATAATTGGACCTGATAATGCATAAATGAAATGTGAAACACTTGCAAGATAAGCCAAAACATGCATCTCGATAAATATTGGTTTTTGTTGGAAATTGAAACAAATTTTATTGATCCCTTTCCATCACAATATTTATTTGTAAATTTCTTGAGAAATTTATGATCCTATTAATGAATACATTATTGGATTTCTCAAAACATATACACGCAACATAATTTAATCCTTATCTTTCGAGAATGGAATCCCAGAATTATATAGTCATATTTTTCTATTTTGAAAAGATATTTTATCTATCTTGAATCCCAACATTGTATCAACTCAGTATTGCGTCAAAATATTAAATTCAAGATTGGTTATGAGTCCTTTATTCTCTTTTGGTCTAATGTGTTGATATGATCAAATGTTTTGCATAACATTTTTTCTAGGCTCTACAAAGTTTTTGCTATTTAGAATGGTTTGGTTCACGAGATGGGACAATGGTTGAATGATCATTGGAGATGAAATTTAGTTTGGCATATGAACATCTTATCTTATGAAGAGCATTAATATCGTCAATTCCTCTCAATACTGGAGCCAATGATGATTCACCATGGAAAAGATGACAAAATCATATGACTATGTAATTCTGATGGAAACTTCTCAGTTAAGTCTTGTTGCACCCTAATTGATAGTACCTCTTATGCTAATGATAGAGTTTTTAAAGCTAACGTCTAGATTAAAGGGGTTTCTTCTAAAATTTCAGGTGTTCCTTTAGGTGGTAATATAGGAAAAAATTAGTACAAGAGCTTTTTTCCATTACCGGAATTTGTTCCATGCCACTCAAGCTTCATGTGTCTTTTGCAACTCAGATTTGAAAACTTCAAAGCACCTTTTTATATACTATAACTTTTCTAGGAGTGTTTGGATGAAAGTATTGGGTTATTGGGGTTTCTAATGCTGTTTACCAGGCATACTAGACTCGCTACTACTGTAGTGGTCCGGAATGGTGCAAGACGAGTTCCAAAGGTTAGCTTGGAGACTAATCTTCAGCAGTACCACTTGGGTATTTGGTTGTTGAGGAACAATATTATTTTTGAGGAGGGAACTATGAGCTCGTTTGATTGTTTTTTCACCATTCTTCATCGAGTTGCTATTTGGTTGCATGCTCTGAATTCAAGCTTCACTTATATAGGAAATAACCTCTTAAGACCTGCTGATAACATCAAATTATGGTGTACTAAGAAATCTTAGTTAGTCATTTTTTATTTCGTTTCTCCTTTTCTAGTTTCTTTGTTTTCTGCTATAGCAAACCAACATTAGTTTCTTTTTTCTTTTTTTTTTCTATATTCTCTTTATCTATTTTTCTAAGTCTATTTTTTTTTCTATTTGGTCATGTTCTTGTATATTGCTTCGGTTATTGACTTTATGACACTTTCAATATACTTTGAATGATTATCCATAAAAAACATATATGCAATAAAAATGATAAATTTAATTTTTTTTCAAGAGTTCCAAGGATCATGCTAGATAGATTTTAAGTTGTTTAGGGTTTATACGAAGATTACCTGAAGAACAGATGTTCTCTTTGGCTTTGAATAATTATTTCAAGGTTGTGTTGTCACAAATCACAAGTCGTCCAAGTATCCGGTCTCTAATGAAAATCCACATGATTTATTAGTGAGAAATCTCCTAAACCTTTTTAGAAGAGAGAGATTACTGTACTTTAGAGTGTTAGCTCTTTTATTTTGTATTTTAGATGTTTTTGTACTATACTTTTCTCACCTTATATTCTTAGGAAGAGACATAACATTCTATTTATAAAAAAACCTAAAAAACCCTATAAATGATAAAATATCAATTTTCTCCTTAAATAATATTACATATATTATTTTAGTCTAATTTTAGAAATTTATTCAATCAAGTCCTTACTTGATTGTTTCTAGGTCTAGAATTATAATACTCTGTATTAATTATATTATAGTCCTTAATTTCTAAAATTTATTTACAATTAAATCATACTTGATTAATCATTCCATTTTAATTTCTAACCAATGGTTCTTATGTGTGTGACTCATTAGTTTCCTAATAAGTTGGCTCACATATAAATCATAATTCTAAATAAAATAAAATTAAAAAAATTAAACAATTTAATTTATTACCAATAGTTGTTTGTTTGTTATCATTGATTAGGAGAACATGTAGTTAGGATCAAAATATCACTCTTTATATAAAATAACTTAGTGAACTCAAGTATAAAGATCACTTATACAACTTTCATGAGAGTCTCTCCATAGATATAGGTGATCTTTGTATATAAAATTCTCTTGCGGGTCAATTTAGTGTACATGTCATTTGACAAGCACCTGTATATTAGTTTCAGGTATCCTTGATACATCAGTTTATAAGAGTAACTGTTTTTTTTTCATAAAAGAAGGAACATAATATCCATCGGTCTAAACAACTTTAATTAATATCCAATTTAAATAGAACATTGACCATAAATATTTAAAAACAATGCTTTGATGCAATAAAATTTTCATAATTATAATAACTTTATAACTTCCTTTACAAACCATTTTTGTCAAATGAAATTTATTTTTATTCTAAAATTTTAATTAAACATTAGATTCATTAATCAAATATAAATAAATATTAAAGATAAAAAAACTTTTATTAATAATAAATATATTTTATATAAATAAAATCAATATTACATATGAATAGTTACAATGCATATTAACTAACATACATGTCTTTTGGGTTTTATGACAGTTTGTGATTTAACCAATCGGCAGTCATATTATGTTCCATGACAAAAGCTGATTTAATTATTTATTATGCAATGAGTTTGCAACCAATGGTTACGTCCAGACCAATTACAATATATATTGAAAATTATTTTTCACACTTGTAATTTTTTTTTCTTATAAGAATTTGGATCACCAATAGGTTAGTAAGTATTGGCGATTATTTTTAAAAATTATCTAAAAATATCAATTTCTATTTTTATTCTTTTTTTCTAAATATTTTTAAGAATCTCAATAATCTTCCCTACCTTTTAAAAATTATAATTTATTAGCTATTGATATTTGTGTTCGTGAACAATTCAGTGGCAAATTCCTTTTTAATCGTTTCAAGAATATTAATTTTCTCCTATTTCTTAAAATTTCAGAAAAGTTTAAATTTTCTCTACCTTTATTATCGAATTTAGGACCCGTTATCACCATAGAAAATCCCAACAAATATTAGCTTTTCCTCTATCTAGAATTTTTAGAGATAAAACATTTTGTTATATAATTCAAAGCGACGATGAAGATTAAGATATGGTTGAAGATGATGATGATATTATTATGATATGATTTAATTAGTAATAAAATTCACTTCTTCATGATTTTGGATTTAACCTTGTCTTTCCAAGATTAGCAACAATTTGTAAGTATTAGCCCCTGTCTTATCTCCTCCCAAAGGCTTCCTTCAAATTTTAATTTAAGCATATTTCAATTAACTGGGTTTTGAAGATCTGGAAGAACATATAAGAACTTCAACGAATTTTAAAAATTAAAATTATGCTTCATTAATAATAATTAATTGAATTTTAAGTAACGAAAAAAGAAAAAAGAAAGGCCCTCGAGTCAATCCAAAGCACACCTTACTTTGCCCAAAACAATTAAGTCGAACTAGCAATTACTGTACCACCACCGCTTTCCAATCAAACCCTAAATGTCAATAGCCATGCCACCACTTCTTGACTTTCAAACACAACACCACCCCCTCTACCCTATTTATTCCTGCAACAACCTCTTCCATTAGAATAATCCCTCACTTATTATCCTCCTCCCTTCCTCTCTCACCACCATTAATAACCTGCAAGCAAACCAAAGTGATGAAGCAAGAGAATCCACTCCATAGAAATCTGAGTTGAGAAAATAATTATACTACTAGTGCATGTAGGAAGAAAGAGACAAACCGATCAGAACTACCCATTTCTCTAGAGTCACTAAAACTCTCTCTCACTTCATAACTTTATTTTTCTTTTTATTAAGACCTAGCTTCTGCATGTGTCAACTCTGATGAAGATTCCAATTTAGCACACAGCTTGTATTCTTTTCCTTATCTTCTTTACCTCTTGTCCGGGGGAATTGGCTTCTACTTCGAGTAGAGTAGAAGTATTTCAGTTTTAACGCAAAACTGTAAGTTAGGGATGGGACTGTACTTTCTCTATTTATTTTCTTCTCCTTTCTTGTCACAGGCGATTCCTGTTGCGTGGTTTTGTCTATTTTATAAACTTCTTTCACATTATAATAAGTTCTTATATATATATATATATATATAAAATCTGGTTGTTCTTATATTTTTCGTTGGGAGATGGAAAGAACTGTTTATTAATTGAGGAAAAAAAAATGAACGCAGGGTTAGGTGAAGAGGCTATAAGAAGGGATGTTGTGTTTGCCTAGAGTATCCAGCAGCACCACAAGCTAAAGCAACGAAAGGGCTTCTATGATATCTTCTTGCGTCTCTTTTGGTTGCGTTTAACTTCATAAGTTCTTGGCTGTTTTGTCATCATGGCTTCATCAAACAAACACTGGCCAAGTATGTTTAAGTCCAAACCTTGCAACCCTCACGACCACCAATGGCAGCATGACATCAATCCTTCATCTATCATATCAACTGGTTGCCACAGAACCCCTTACACATCAGGTAATAATCACCAAAATCCGCAATTATAGATTATTCATCTTTTAATCCAGTTTTATCCTTTTTCATAATTTTGTACAATGATATATAGTCACTTTCATATATGCTTTTAACTCCTAAACAAAGGCTATGCTTTCTAGCCCGCCACAAACTTCATCACCCATGAATTTGTCATTATCTATATAAATGTATTCTTCATTATCCTTTCATTTAGTACTTTGCAAGTGATATTATTTGTTGACAATAATTAATTGAATGATTTATTATGAACAGTACATAAACCCAACCTTAGAAGGCTTTCATTTAAAACACCCAATATAGCTGGTGTTTTTTTAGGGCCTCTAATGGATTCTGAATGTCTAAACCATGTTTTGCAAACAGTTCCTGGATGTGACGAGAGAAGTCCGGAACCAAAGCCAAGATGGAACCCAAAACCTGATCAAATTCGCATATTGGAGGCAATCTTCAATTCTGGAATGGTAAATCCACCAAGGGATGAGATAAGGAAGATCAGAGTTCAATTACAAGAGTATGGACAAGTTGGGGATGCCAATGTCTTTTACTGGTTCCAAAACAGAAAATCAAGAAGCAAACACAGGCTGAGAAACCTTCAAAACTCAAAACAACATAGCTCACAACAACAAAAAATTACCTCTCCAACTACCAAACCAGTGACTGCCAATCTCGCAGCTCCATCCTCTTCATCCTCCTCCTCAGAGAAATCCTCTCCAAAAGGGTCTAAAAGGACCCTCTCTTTGAGTTCTCCCACTTTTATTGATGCTTCCAACTCACCAACCAGTTCGGTTAACAAGACTTACTTTCAAGCACATAATGAATTTGTGCCTGAACCCTTTTTCTTTCACTCTCAACAGACTGGAGGAGGGGGGACTGGGGCTTTTGCTCAAGGCTTTTGCTTCTCTGAGCTATCAAATATGGTTCATGTTCAAGATCACACTGTTGGGCCTTGCAGTAGGCTCTTGCTTAGTGAGATAATGAATTCTAGTGCTTCAAAGAAAGTAAATCATGAAGAGAGAAACCTAAAGATGCAACCGCAGCTTTGTTACACTCCTGTCTCCCCAGTGACTGGTAGCATAGGTCTCGCTCCTCCTCTTACTCCTTCAACTGACACTAGCACTTTTGCTTTTCAAACTACTATTAATCAAATTCAAGGTAACATATCTTGTCTAGTTTCAAAATTTTGCGTAATGCCCTACTTGCCAGCAAGTGATGAAAGCATGTGTTTGAAATGTAATGGTACAAAGATTCTTCTGTGATGAATTGACAAAAACTCACCAACTAGGGCACAATTAGGGTGTTTGAGAATATATATTTACACGTTTTTACGCACTAAATTCACCCAAAAACTCATGAAATTGATTGATGTACAGGTCTTTCAGTTATTGAACGAAAGAGAAGAAAATATATATGCTATATAGGACACAAAGAGGGGAGATTTGTCTTTTGGATCCCCAATTTGTGCCTGTTGTCTAAGATTGACGTGTGCATGGCTTGATCGACCATGGCCTTAACTTTGACATTCCTTTTGAAAGAAATGATTCTGTTCTTGGCAGGTTTAGGGCAGTCCAGTGGCACTACAATGTTGACGGTGTTTATCAATGACGTTGCTTTTGAAGTAACCATGGGGCCCTTCAATGTGAGAGAGGCTTTTGGTGATGATGTCTTGTTGATTCAATCCTCAGGTCAGCCTGTTCTCACCAATGAGTGCGGTGTCACCCTTCAGTCACTGCAGCATGGTGCTTTCTACTATTTGGTACCCTTTTCCATGAGCGAACATGTGAGTTTTATTGACTCCTCTTCCTTATCTTCGTTTTTTTTCCCCTTCTATTTATGAAACCATTTTTTATGCATTTGATGATTTAGATTCTTAAGAAGAATGGAAAGTGATCAATCTATTGGTTGACCAACATTTTTTTAAGCAATTGGCATTGGGGTTTGAATACAGAAAAAAGTGCAATACAGCATGAAATCTTAGAATGTGTGAGCCAGTTAGTCTACACACACAAACTGAGCGATTTACGTTAAGAGACTTTTATTTCCTGTGTGAGAACAGTGAAGGTTTTGTTTACTAAAAGGATTATTAATGAATTTTTTTTCTTGGATTGCAGATATAAAAGTGTGGACGCTGACGACATGGGCATTTCTAGCTGTGGTTCCGTGCATGTCTTCGTTTCTAATTCCCTCTTTCTTAGGGTTTTAAATTAGGTTTTCAGCTGCTACAATAATTTTTTTTTTTTTTTTATGGATCTAGGATAACATAAGAAGTTGTGGACCAAATGTATTTTGTGGCTTATTCAAGTAAAATATATAAGTATGGAATATGCATATCTTATTATCTTTTTATTTTTATTTTTTATAATAGTTGATTTTATTAAAAACATGGCTATTTAAAATAAAAAACTTATATTGAGATATAAAAAAAACAAAACAAATTAAAAATAACATTAGCAATTTCTATGTTGGTTTGTCTAAAATTTAATATTATCTGTATTCATTAAAAAATCGATAAAGTGCATATATGTTTATCTATTTTATAGCCTATAACCAACCCCTAGTGGAATATAGCTAAAGGTAAATGAGATCATGTGCGGATAATGCTGAACTGATATCATTCCCATACTTTCTGCCAGCTTTTAGGTAACTTGTTTCTGAAGGAATCTGTTATCTGGTCTTGGATCATTTATGTGATTTTCACTTCAAATTATGTTCGGCTGTCACCTTGTAGTTAGCCTCACGAATTGTCAATTGGCTTGTTACCATATGATTTCAATTGACTCGTTGGGAACGGAGCTCGGGAGAAATTCCAGGGAGTACATTATTATTTAGTCCCTCTAGTTTTGAGAAACAAATTAATTAGTCCTATTTATTTTCAAAAACTAATTATTTCATCACTTGTGTCTATTTTATGTTATTTTCTAATTTATTTCGTTTTTATTTAAGCAAATTGAAACAAATAAATAGATATCATGAGAAAAGAAGAATTTTTTTGAATAAAATAATAATAAATTAAGGGTGGTCAACATTAGTTAAGGGATTAAAAACTTAGTTTTTTAAAACAAAATTAGATTATTTAATTCATTTCTCAAAACTTGAAAGACTAATATATAATTTACTCAAATTTTAGGGAGATTTGAATTGTGTAAACTAAAGTGAACGTGGAGGGTAAGAATTCTTGAATCCACACGTAAGAAAGAATAATCCAAAAAAATAAAATCAGATTATGATACAAAACCCAACATAATTATTATCTAAATCAAGATACCGAAGTTATTGGAAAAAAAATCAAACCCTATGACCATATTAAATCACAAGCTAGAAGAATGCCATAAAGATATTTTATCTTTGATAAGTTTAAAAGAAGTTCAATGAAAAATAAAAAATATGAGCGACCTCACGATTATGAAATAATCCAAACTCTTTTTAAAAAAACATAAATATAAGTTAAATAATTCTATTTATAATAGGTAAAAACATCATAAATAATACTGAAAAAATAACAAAAAAATTCTAAATAAAATAGAAAAAATAATCATACACCAACTAGAAAACTAATGAAACTCATATATAGGTAATGCTTTTAGGCTTTATCACAAGACTTTCTTGACGTATGATTGCTACAAAATTCTAACTCTATAGAAAACAAGGCATCTGGAATCGTCTAGTAAAATTTAAACTCAATCCAATGGTCAGATTTATAATTATACTTGTTAGTGTAAAACTATGTATTAGAAAGAATAAGCCTAAAACCGATCTAAATGTCTTTGAATAATAAGGATTGTTGCTGCGTAAGGAATCTATGCAAAATAAAAATGATTGCCTAATTGATCTTCTTGTAAAGTAAAGATCCTTGCAAAATAAGGATTCCATATGTAATGAAATCCTTGCATTGTAAAAATTCACAAATCATATGAAAAACAATCCTTTTTTGACTTTTCTTATTTGCTAGCACATTTGAAACCTGACTCTAAACATGTCGTTCTCTCTCATATGAATGATTTAATGAGCCTATTATACATGGATGAAAAGTTTGAGTCACCTAGTTTCCAAGTAACTAGAGTCGTGATAAAATTTCACCTGTAGCTCTAGATATAAACCAAACAATACACATAGGTTTAGTATGGGAAATTTACAACTTTTTAAGCCAAAAATTCTAAATCAATCCAATCAATTCATCTCAGAACTTTTTAGTTTTAGACCTTATGGGAGGCTCAATTGGTATATCTAATAGATATTTTGGTGATACTTGGTGGATTCTCATCATAAACCATATTAAAGATATTATGAATCTTGTAATTAACAGTGCTATTTATTTTATTATGAATGGAGTATATCATAGACTAGATCTAGCCGATAAATATTTAATATATATTGGTTACATATTTAAAATTTTCTTACAAAGGTAATGCTCAGACTCAAATGTTTTTAATAATAAGATTATACTAATAAAAGTTAAGTTACCATCCATTGTCTACTTATTTTAAACATATATAAAAAGTATTAAAAGATATTGGCATCATTAACATATGCACCGATATATTTTTATCAAATTATCCAAACTGTGTTACCTTTTAGCAACCTAAGGTAGTAGAATTCATACACACACACACACACCCACGAACATATATAATGACTTCACCATTCGTAAAGAGTTTAATTTGTTGTTCACTTTGCACTGCTTTGTGTTAAAGACACACACTAATTTTTAATTACTCCAATCCAAGCCTAGGAGACCATGCTTTGTGTTAAAGACACACACATTATTATTTTTACCTTAAAATAATCTCAACTTTCATGCTCCTTGTTTTTTTAGATAATAATTGAGAATATATTAAGATCATGGCTAAAAAGAGAATAGCCTAGGAGACCACAGTTAGAGTAGAAAAAGAAAGGAGAAAGAATAGAAAAACAAATAGGCAAAGAGATTGTAATAAGGGGAGAAGACAACCAGACAAAAGAAAAAAATATAAGGGAGTCAGCTTCTGTTTTCTCCATAAAAGATGACACCATTGCTGATACCTATATCCACACCAGTAGAGTCTTACGATATGTTATTAAGCTTTAACCAAAAGGCGAACTTGTGGAGGATCAAGGAAAAACAACTTTGAAGGTTTGGAGCAACTTCATTGAAGTAACATCATTCCGATGAAGCCACATATTCCACACAATTAGAGAAGCTGCCATGAAAGATTTTGAAATCTACCTTGCACCATAGAAGACCATTGGTAGCACATACATCAACAAAATTTGGGAAACAACCACTAATACCCCACCGAGAAAGGAATTTCATCTTATGATTCTAGGAAAAATCGCAACGGATGAAGAGATGGCTTGAAGATGTAAAGATATCAATGATCAGAATCATGCCACATGTCAAGTGATTACAGGTTGAGGCAGTTAAAATACTGTTAGGCAGTTAAAGTCGTTAATACTGTTAGGTAGTTAGAAAAGCTGTTAAAGTTGTTAAAGCTGTTAAACATTGAAGAAGGAAGTTGATTTACATCTGCAGCTTCTGCTATATATACATCTTCAATAATGTAAAATGTGTTAATAAAAAACAATGAATATATTCATCTTCTTCCTTCAACTGTCAACTGCTCTCTCTACCTTCTTCATTTCTCTTCTTAAATCTCTAGAATTCTTTCATTCAAAACTGCTATCTTCATATGGTATCAGAGCTATCTTCCTAATCCTCTGCTTCCGCACGTCCTGCTCTGTCTCTGCTTCTTCTCTCATCAACGAGCAACTCTTTCCAATTGATTCTCTATTTCTGCATTCCAAAAACAAAAAATGGTGACATCTTCTCAACTCCAGATCGTCCAATCTCCTATAACTTCTTTACTTTCTACAATTGCTACTGTTGTGACAGTCAAACTTGATGATACCAATTACCTCACATGGCATTTTCAGATGAAAATCCTTCTTGAAAGTCATGGTATTTTAGGTTTTGTTGATGGTTCAAGGCAGTGTCCCAGCCGATTTAATGCAGACTCTGACCTTGAGGGAACTGAAACTGATGACTATCAGGTGTGGAAAATGCATGATCGAGCATTAATGCAGTTGCTCATTGCCACTCTTTCCTCTACTGCAATTTCTTATGTTATTGGATGTATCAGTGCTCATGATATGTGGATTCAGCTGAAGGAACGATTCTCTACAGTCACCAAAGCATGCATTTTTCAGATGAAAAGTGAGCTTCAGAATATTAAGAAGGGATCAGAACCAGTTTCTCATTATCTGCAAAAAATTAAAGATGCAAGAGATCTTTCTGCAGCAGGAGTTTCTTTTGAGGATGATGACATTGTGATATTGGCTCTCAATGGCCTGCCTTCTGACTACAATACTTTTAGATGTATGATTAGAGGCAGAGATAATACATTGTCTCTTAAAGATTTTCGATCTCAGTTACTTGCTGAAGAAGCTACTCTTGAACACACTCAGTCTGCATCTCCCTTTGTTTCTACAATGTTGGCTCAAAATCAGACATTTCAAGGCAAGGCTCTTGTTTTTTATGAAGGATCTTCTCCTTTTCATTCTCATCTTCAATCTCAGGGATATTCTTCAAGCTCGAAGACCTTCCCATCTTCTCACCTTTCATCTGGATTTAGTAGGGGTTTTAACAGTCATCATGGGGGTTTCCATGGTCCCATGGGTGGTTTTAATGGTCCTAATGCCATGTTTATCAACAGTGGCCACTCTAACAATAGAGGCTCTTATTTTAAAGGACGTGAAAGAAGCCGTGGCCATTATCAATCTAGTCCACGCCCTTATCAAGTTTTTTCTTCTAGTCCTGGTATTCTTGGTCCTGGTATTGACATTCCTAACTGTCAAATTTGTAGCAAGAAAGGCCATGTAGCTGCAGATTGCTATCAGCGACATAATCAATCACCTTCTTCTACCTCTTCAGTCCAATGTTAGATTTGTTGGAAATTTGGCCATTCTGCTATCCAGTGCTATCACAGAGGCAATTTTTCCTATCAAGGCAGACCACCTTCCACTAACCTCAGTGCAATGCATGTCAGTTTTCTTTCTTCTACTTCTACTGAGCAATTTTGGGTTGCTGATACTGGAGCAACCACTCATATGACTTCTGCTATAGCTCAACTCAACTTAGCCACTCCCTTCTCAGGATCAGATACTATTGCTACTGCAGATGGTTCAGGTTTGAGCATTTCTAATGTTGGTTCTTCTATTCTGGATGTTCCACAGTGCTCATTCAAATTACCACAAGTTCTGCATGTGCCTAAGCTATCACAACACTTGCTATCAGTTCATAGGTTATGTAAAGATAACAATTGCAGATTCATTTGTGATGCCTTTGGTTTTTGCATTCAGGACAAGCTTACAGGAAGGGTTCTTCTCTAGGGACTGAGTAGAGATGGTTTATATCCTATCCCTTTATCCATCCCACAGTCTCGACTATGACAATCCTTCTCCCTTTCAAAGAATCAATTATGCTATCTTGGTCACCAAGTAGAAACAAGTCTTTGGTACAAGCGTTTTGGCCATCCTTCTAACAAAATCACTTCAGCTCTTTTACATCAATCTAAGATTCCTTTTACTTTAGACCATTCCAAATCCGTCTGCACTGCCTGTTTAGAAGGACAATTTGCAAAACTTCCTTTCCCTTATCCAGCAATCAAGTCTGCAACACCTTTAGAGGTCATTCATAGTGATGTGTAGGGTCCTTCTCCTACTATTTCGATTGATGGTTTTTGATACTATGTTAGCTTCATAGATGAATGTACTCGGTTCACTTGGATCTTTCCAATGAGAAATAAAGGAGAGGTTTATTCCATCTTTGTTTCATTTCATGCTTTCTTGGTCACTTAGTTTTCTGCCAATCTACGTATTTTTCAGAGTGATGGTGGTAGTGAGTACCTCAATCATTCCTTCAAGCAGTATCTCCTTGCTAAAGGCATTATTCATCACATATCTTGTCCATACACCCCTGAATAGAATGGTCTTGCTGAGAGGAAGCATCGCCACATTCTAGAAACATCAATCACCTTATTGCAAACTGCTCATCTACCTTCTAAATTTTGGTTTCATGCTTGTGCTACTTCCATCTATTTGATAAACCGGATGCCTTGTCCAATTCTTCAACTTAAATCTCCGTATCTTTTACTGTATGGTTCTATACCTGTCCTTACTCATTTAAAGATCTTTGGCTGTGCATGTTTTCCTCTACTCAAACCCTACAACACTCACAAACTTCAGCCTAAAACTTCCACCTGTATTTTTTTAGGATATGCAGGTCAATACAAGGGATATATCTGTTTTTCTCTTCCTACTAATAAGTGCTTTGTGACTCGTCATGTCATATTTGATGAATCTGTATTTCCATACATTTTTGTGTCTACAGCTTCCTCTTCTCCTTCTCATTCGTCTCCTCTTGTTCCACCTTCTATCTCATTGCACAATGCGGTCTTACTTGCATGCTCTACTTCATCATCCACTATGAGCCCTGCTGTCTCTTTAGATACATTGCCTTCACCCCTCATTTCTTCAATTCGGTCAGGTTTGGATTCTACTCCGCAGCTTTCTCCCCCTGAGGATCCTGATTTTCATCCTGAGAATCTTTGTGTAGTCTTGCCTCTGTCCCCTATGAATCTTCATCCCATGACAACCAGGTCTAAGAATGGTATCTCCAAAAAAAAGGCTTATTCTACTACTGTTCAGTCTATTGACTTTTCTTCAGCTGAACCAAGTTCATTCAAGATTGCCTCTAAAATTGCTGCATGGCAGTCTGTTATGCAAGAAGAAATTGATGCTCTTCATGCCCAGGGTACTTGGGATTTGGTTCCCCTACCGTATGCCAAGAATCTTGTAGGATGTAAATGGGTGTATCGCATCAAGAAAAATGCAGATGGCTCTATTGCTAGGCATAAGGCACGCCTTGTTGCAAAGGGTTTTAGTCAGGAAGAGGGCATTGATTATAATGAAACATTCAGTCCTGTAATGAAACCCACCACTGTTCGATTGGTGCTGGCCCTTGCAGCTCAGTTCCATTGGCCTTTAAGGCAACTTGATGTTAAAAATGCATTTCTGTATGGTGTTCTTCAAGAGGTGTATATGACTCAACCACAAGGTTTTAACAGCAAGATTTATCCTGACTTTGTTTGCAGACTTCGCAAGTCCTTATACGGGTTAAAACAGGCTCCTCGTGCCTGGAATGACAGGTTTACAGGTTTCCTACCCAGCTTGGGATTTCAGGCTTCTCTTGCTGATCCTTCTTTATTTGTCCAACACTCCTTTTATGGCACTGTGATATTGCTTCTTTATGTAGACGATATTCTTCTCACAAGCAGTCATTCATCTCTCCTTACATCAGTTATTGATGCCTTAACTCAGGAATTTGATATGAAGGATTTAGGCCCGTTGACATATTTTTTGGGACTGCAGGTTTCTTATTCTTCCTCTGGCTTGTTTGTATCTCAATCTAAATATATCAAGGAATTGCTTGATTGGGTTGATTTACAAAATTCAAAGTCATGTGCCACTCCTTGTCTTCCCTATAATCATCTGCTCAAGGATGATGGTAAACCTTATTCTCATCCACAACAATATAGGAGTATTATTGGAGCTCTGCAGTGTCTAACCTTCACACGTCCTGACATTGCCTTCTCTGTCAATCAAGCTTGCCAATTCATGCATAATCCCATGGAGTCTTATGTTGTTGCAGTGAAACGAATCTTGTGATATCTCAAGGGTACTCTTGACTATGGTATTCACTTTCAGCCTGGCACCCTTAATTTGCAAGCTTACAGTGATGCTGATTGGGCTGGTGATCCCAATGATCGTCGTTCTGTTTCTGGTTTTGTTGTTTACTTGGGATCCAGTCCTATTTTGTGGGCTTCTAAGAAGCAACATACTGTTTCACGCTCGTCTGCTGAGGCCGAATATAGAGCTCTTGCTATTGCTGCTGCTGAGCTCACATGGATTCGTTAATTGTTCTATGATATGCATGTTCCATTGCTTATTCCTCCTTTAATTCATTGTGATAATATCTCTGCTATTTCTCTCACTTCCAATCCAGTGTTTCATTCCAGGATGAAGCATCTTCAGATTGATTATCACTTTGTTAGAGAACATGTTATCAAAGGTGACTTGCTTGTTCAACATGTTTCCTCTGCAGATCAGTTTGCTGACATTCTCACTAAGGGTCTTTCTTCTCCATTGTTTCGTCACCATTGTTCCAATCTTATGCTTGGTTCCTCCATGCATACGATTGCGAGGGAATGTAAAGATATCAATGATCAGAATCATGCCATATGTCAAGTGATTACAGGATGAGGCAGTTAAAATACTGTTAGGCAGTTAAAGTAGTTAATACTGTTAGGCAGATAGAAAAGCTGTTAAAGTTGTTAAAGTTGTTAAACATTGAAGAAGAAAGCTGATTTACGTCTGCAGCTTCTGCTATAAATACATCTTCAATAATGTAAAATGTGTTAATGAAAAACAGTGAATATATTCATCTTCTTCCTTCAACTGTCAACTGCTCTCTCTGCCTTCTTCATTTCTCTTTTTAAAGCTGATTTACGTCTGCAGCTTCTGCTATAAATACATCTTCAATAATGTAAAATGTGTTAATGAAAAACAGTGAATATATTCATCTTCTTCCTTCAACTGTCAACTGCTCTCTCTGCCTTCTTCATTTCTCTTTTTAAATCTCTAGAATTCTTTCATTCAAAACTGCTATCTTCATAGAAGATTCAAGAATTCTTTTACAAAGCACACATCTTGCATGTTGAAGGGTGAGGAAGTCATGCTGAAACAAGAAATCTCTAGTGGAGACTTGTCTTGGAAAAGGAGCTAGAGAAATAATTGGACCTTTGGTAGGGCGTATTTTATCCAAACTAAAGACTGAAAAGGTTAGTCACCACCATAAAGCAAATGATTGAACAGATGGGAAAATGATTTCAATGTAAAAAGACCATCTGTTTGAGCGTCCAAATCTTCCTGTCCAACCTAAAGCAGAGCATAGTCTTTGATTCCAATAAGGATGACAAGAGAGATAGCTGCTCTAGTTCAAATTGAAACAAAGAGCGATGTTATTGTAGAGACCTCATCCAGATACCATTAATCCAATTACCCATATCAGCAACCACAAAAGATTTAGAAGAAGACAAATTAAAAAAATTTAGGAACACTGTTTTTATGCTTATTGTTAGTGTTATTGAATATGATAGTTTAATCTGAATTCATCCAAAAGATAAAGAAATTATGGTGGGGTGAATGGTTCATTATCAACTTTATATACTTATATACTTAGTATCCTTTTACTTATTCTGTATTATTCCTAACATGTAATTAAATTTCATAATTGAGATTAACTTGTATTTAAAATATTTAAATTTTACATTCAATGAACCTTTCTTAGTCTTTAAATTACTTTGTCTGCTTATATATACTTGATATAGGATGAGTTTCCTAACACTTCTCTTAACTTGTAGCCCATATTTTAATATATGTCAAATGATTTGGTATCTGATATATTAAATTTAAATAGTTGAGTTTAGTTTCCATCCAACAAACATAAAAAAATGTTTATTTTGTGGTTGGACTTCCTTTTCAATTTTGTTTTGCCTGAAAAAACAACAAATTAATTTTTTATTGTTGCAATCCATGACATCAAAAATAAAAAAAATTATTTTAATGCATTTTCAATTTAAAAATACTTTTGAAAAGCACCTCGTACCACATTAGTAAACACTCACTTAAACCTCCAAGTGATGATTATTTCTGTTAGTGAATATGTCTTGTAATGAATCGGTTGGTTACACGTAACACTGATTTTATTCATGAAAAATATATTTATTATTAATAATAGCTTTCTATATCTTTAATATTCATTTCTATTTGATTGATGAATCTAATATTTAATTAATGAATGTAAAGTAGATATAAAGTCCATAGGATAATTTTCTTTTATGCAAAATAAATTATAAAGTTGTTATAATTATGAGATTCATGTTGCATCAAATCATTATTTCTAATTGTTTATGGTCAATGCTATATTAAGACTGAATGGTAAATAGATTTGTTGAGACCAGTACATATTACACTCATTTATTTATAAAAAGAAGTAGTTGCTCTCATAAACTGAGGTATGAGAGATACTTTTAACTAATATATAGGTGTTTGTCAAATGACATGTACACTAAAGTAACCCGCGAGACAATTTCATATGGAGAGATCACCTATGTTTATGGAAAGGCTCATGTGATAGTTATGTAAGTGACTATTAAACTTGAGATCACTATGTTATCTTATATAGGAAGTGTTATGTTTTGATATTGATCACATGTTGTCCTAATCAAGGGTAACAAATGGGCAAATATTTGTTATAGCATAAACTATTTGAAGGTATTTGAGTTATCAAAAGAAGATTCATCACCCTTGTGAATTAGGGAAAAAGCTCAATTTGTTCTCACACAATATTGATTGTGAAATCCTTGGCCAAGGTGGAATGAGTTTTGAAAAGAGTTTCAAAATCTTATTCAAATAATCAATGACTATAATGTTGACAATGCATGCATACTCCATGCTATAATGTCTAAATCAGAACATTCTTGATGAAGTGATAATAATTAGCCTGAGAAACTAGTCACTGAAAAGTTAAGTCAAATCAAGTATGACTTTTCTAATATTTGGGGGATCATGACAGGTTGCTAGACACTGTACTTGATCTTCAAATATAAATCAATTAGGTATTAAATTGATAATAAATGAAATTATTTAATTTATTTAATCTTAATTTATTTAGAACTATGATTTATATTTGAGCCAACTTATTAGGGAACCTAAAAGGTCACACATATAAGAATCATTTGTTAGAAATTAAAATGAGATGATTAATCAAGTGTGACTTCATTGTAAATAAATTTTAGAAATTGAGGACTAGAAAGTAATTAATATAAGAGATTATAATTCTAGACCAAGAAATACTCAAGTAAGGACTTAAAGGACAAATTGATATTTTTTTTATTTATAGGGTTTTTAGGTTTTTCAATGAATAGAATGTTATACGTCTTATTTTCTAAGAAAGAGAAGGGTGAGAAAAGTACAACATGTAAATGTCTAAAACACAAAACAAAAAAAACTAGCATTCTAAGGTATACCAATCCCTCTCTTCTAAAGGGTCTAGGAGATTTCTCACTGGTGATTTATCTGAATTACTGTTAGAGGTCGGATACTTGGACGACTTGTGGTTTGCGACAACCTAACCTTGAAGCAAATATTCAAAGCTGAAAATAACATTTGATATTTAGGTAATCTTTGTATAAACCTTAAACAATCCTAAATCTATCTAATAGAATTCGTGTGACTCTCGAAAAAATCTAAATTTATCATTTTCACTATATTTTGAGAAACCGATAATTTTACTATCTTGTATATTACTTTATTTTCTTATATGTATTTGATAAGAGATAGATTCTTTAATAATTGCATCCGTCTTTTGTTGAGGATGGTATTTTAAAGAATATTCACTGAAAAATCTTAAACTATTAGGGAATCTCTTGGGATTTGAAGCGGTTTTATATTACTATTTATAAAATTTGTTTATTCATTCTTTCAAGTTCAAGATGTATGTTGCATCTCCAATCTAGGTTTTTAGGGTTCATGTACCCAATTCACATTTATCCCAATGGTTTAAATATGACTATACCTATATATAGCCCTGATTAGAAGTACAGCTTGCTTGTAGGAGTCAGGGAAACTGACCCGAAATCGGAAAGCTATCGTTGTCGTCGATGATTAATATCCAGTTGAATTTGAACGTTTGAAGCGTGAAAATATGGACATAGAGAAGAGAGATAGAAGTAGTTGTTGACGGGAAGGTCAATATTTTTGTTGAGGAGAGCAGATTATTTACGTGCACACTGGTGATAACAGTGTTAATACGATCACTACTTCGATTTGACTAAGCGGCTTGGATGTATCAATTAACACTCTTCTGTCACAAAATTCTTCATCTACGTCATTTACAACACATAAAACACTGTGGTTTTCATGAACCATCACGTATGATGACAATGACTACTAATGCGCATGACAAAACCAATCTTTCTGTCCATAGGCTGGAATATTTCGGTGGATTACAGGTGTTTGGGTATCTAAAGTGATTGGAGAAAGAAACAAGACATGGAAAGCATGGTGACTGTTTTATGTTCATAGGCTGTGCTTTTGGGTTCTTGAAAACTAGATGCTACATGCGTTGCAAGTTGGGGTTTGATTCATGGTCAACACTACATGCTTCCATGATGGGGGAATTAGGTGTGAGAACAGCTGAACAGATAGCTCGATGGGATTGTTCTAGCCCAAGTTCCGTGACCTTATCTAGCTAGTTAGTGCATATTCATGTGTTGAGCAAGAAACCCACATGTCCGTGGTCAATCCATCTAGAGGTTTTAGAAAGCATTGGACAATTTACACTGTGCTTGTAGTTCAGACCCACGTGATGCCTAGTGGTTATCAACCTAAAAAATATGTTAGGTAGTAAAGTTTTAATCTCAAGATTATGTTATGTGTGTGTGACTTAGCCTATCAATTACTGTTTCGATCTTAGCTAAATAGCATCTTAGTTTTGAATATTTGAATTTCTATTTATATGTACTAATATCCCTTTTTCAAAGTGTATCATGTATGAATCTTTTCTTAAAATAAAAAGAAAAAAGAAAGAAAAATATATTTATTTTTCTCGGATAGATAATTGAAGTGCTGTTTATTCTTGAAGATGAAAAACAATGATGTTGGCTATCTAGCTAATGAGTTCATGGATCACACGGATACACAAAAGCCTAAGAAAAGACTTTGGAGTAAAAACATATGCTACTCATAGTTAATTTTTGGTCTGAGTATCCAGTTGATGCAAATCATAAGGCCACAAAAGCTGTCAGAGGCCATTCTCGACGTCAAAACCCTCTCCAATGACCTTTTTTTTTTTTTCTTCTAATTTTCATATTTCTAGAATTAATTTCCAGTTTTCTAGTTTATTTTTATTTTTCTAGTTTAGCCATTGATCAACTAGGACAAATTATTTGTGCTATTTATAGGTTTTTAACCATCGTTTATTGAATATTCATGATTTACCAGACTTTAAGTTTTGTTTCATAGTTTATTGTGTTTTCTTTTAGGGTTTTTGAGTATTAAAAAACCTTGTATCATTATGCTATATTCTATATTAAATTACGTCAGAGTGGGATTGACTTGACTAAAGAATAGTAACAACGCTCATCCTAGGGATGTTGATCAAGGTATGCAGATCATTAAGGACATTGTGAGGACTCTTGAATAGGCTTAGACAACCTAGATGGTATGATTAGAGGTCTACAGAAAACTTTTATCCATATGAACAGAACACTTAATGAGGTATCAAAATGTTTTGATTGAGATTTTCCTGGTGATACACCCAAGACCTATTCTTGTAGAACAAAATCCATAAGTTTATTAGGTCCAAAGAGAATTTAGATAAAGGAGTAGTAAGAGGGAGATAGGTTCTTGGATATAATGGGGAAGATGAAGAGAAGCGTGATAGATTTAGCCATGACCTTTGTCATAACCCAATTCTAGGTTATTTCTCAAAAATCAATTTTTTTTTTCAAAATAAAAATAAAAATAATAAAATAAAGGCTGGCAACGTGGAGAAAGCAGACCGGAAAATTAAGCTGTAATTTTTGAAGGAAATTCAAGGCCTAATTGTACCCCATTGCGCCCAAAAATGGAGAAAAAAAATGCAAATTCACGATTAAATTAAATGATTATTGGACGAATTTGAATAAAAATTAAGTCCAATGATATAATTAAATTTTTAATAGGCCAATTTGATTTAATCATGGGCCAAATTGAATTTTAATTATGTTTAAGAATTAATTTGGGTCCAATTGAAGGATTTAATTAAGTGCAAGGACTTAATTATACTTTAAATGGGTCAAATTAATTTTATTTGGGACTTAATTGATGAAAAATTAAGTTTGGGAGCCTAATTTGGGCTTAATTGAGGAGATTGGAATTTTAAGAGACCAAATTTAATTTTCACCATGTTAATATATTGAAATCAGGGGCAAAAGCTTAAGAAAATTGAAGTTTTAGGGTCAATTATAGGTGCAATTAAATCAAATTTAAAGAGGGAGGACTGAAATGAACTTTAGCCAAAATCAGAACTTTGGTACTATTCATATTCTTCTTTAAATCTCTTAAATAACTGTTCAGGTTATCTATTTTGCAGCTGCATTTAATGTACCTAACATCCACCAAATTTGCCAAAACTTGCACGAAACTGATCACCAGACATCCCTCTACGTCCGAGTATGGTCTTCGCCGGCTCACTGGCAAATAAACGGACGTGGCACCACCCCAAAGAGGCCAACTCAGGCAGCCTACAGTTGCAGATTTGACAATTTGACAGTGCACCATGCCTACTTTGAGCCAACGGTTGAGATCTTTCCCATCTGAATCAAAGGCTGAAATTTTACCCCGGTGCAGACAAGATTACCCTCTTACACCGCCTATAAATAGAGGCTGAGTTTATGGCCTGATAGAGGAGAAAATTGGGTCCAAAGGAAGCTAAAAAACCAGCCTTCCTCCCTCTCCCCGCTGCAGATTTTCTTCTTCTGTTTCTTCTTCTTTCTTCCTCCGCCACAGGAAACCAGCACCGTCACCATTTCTTCCTCCAACTCCGCCTTGAGCAACCAACACCACCAAGCTTTGCCAAGACCACCGGCCAGCCACCACTGCGTCTGTAATAAGCCACCGTGAATGTCTTTCTCTCCTCTGCAAGACGTTCCTTCTTCCTTCTCTCTCCACCGTGTCTTCAGCCTCTAAAGACCCCGCAGACACCTTTCTCCTCCACCAACAGACGGCGGTGCAGCCTCCCTACGAACCCAAATCCACACCAGTGGAAGAATAGCCACCGCGACCGCCGGCCCCTCTCCCCCTGCAGATTTTCTTCTCCTTCTTTCATCCTGCTCTGCCACCAGCCACCAGCTCCACCGCTGCAACCACTGGCAGCACACTGTCATCCTTGGTCGCCGCGCCAGGTTGTCCGCCCTCTCTCCCCTTCCTCTTCTTCTTCTTCTTCTTCGCCGTCTTTGTTCATTGAGTGAACAGTGGGCGTGAATTATAATTCACGTCTACTGTTCATGCAATGGACTATATCTATTTAAAAAAAAAATCAAAAAATTTCAAAAAAAAATCATTTCAAAAAATTGTGGTTTTCTCAAATATTTTTCTACCAATTTTTCATTATATCAGGTTATATATTTACACTGTAAAATACAACTTCGGTATTAAAATACCCGGTTTTCTCCGAAATATTTTTTTTAAAAAAAATTAAAACATTCTCAAAAAGAAAAAATATTTTTTTGCATACGGCCAAATCCTAAAATTTTTCCAAGCATATTTTTCATATAAAAAAAGCGAAAACAAAAATTGCATCTTTTTCATTTTAAAAAAATCCAAAAATGGATATCATAACCAGTTTATGATTATCCATTAGGATTTGGCCAACATGTCAAAAATCTTTTTCCAATATTTTTTTTAGGATCCAGATGTAGACTTTAATGTTTGTGGGGTGTAAAATTACACGATAAAATACACCCTCAAGTATTAAAGATACAAGGTGTAAAAATGTGATGCTAAAATTCAGACTTTAGAACGGTTAGGATTTAAACCGATAAGGTAGAGACTCTTTCATGAAGAGAGATCTGCCTTGATCCTTAGAAAAGACCAACGAATAAAAACCCGACTTAGAAAAAAACAATCAAACAACAATGGAGCTTACCTTAGGTAAGGTGCACTGGGGGTGATGCGTCTTCCCCTTGCACAACCAGTCCCTTACTCAGACTCTCGCAGACCATAGGTTCCTAGTGACCATAATACTAGGTGGCGACTCTTGAACCTTAATCATAATTTTATGATTAAATCCAGAAAACCTTCCCAACACATCACACCTCACACCAGGAGGCACGACAGAGAGCCTCCGCCGTCGCCAGACGACATCGCCCCCGCGACAACCCTAATATATTTTGGTTGAAAATTCATGGCCCTAATATGTTTTGGTTGGACATTAACATAGTCACCTTTAGTTGAGACTTGGGAATAAAGAATCTCATTAACTAGCTTGCTAATTCATGACCCTAACATGTTTTGGTTGGACATTAACATAGTCACCTTTAGTAGAGACTTGGGAATAAAGAATCTCATTAACTAGCTTGCTAATTATGATAGTGTAATGGAGTATGACAAGTTGTTAGAAGAAGAGATGACATAAATGATTGTCATTAGGTTGAAATGAGGAGCTTCCTCTTAGTGGAGAAAGGTTCAAATTGATCTGATCGCATAAGATATACAACCTATTACATCCTGGTTTTAAATAAGATAATTGTTTAGAGATTAATTTTTATTTTTAGATCTTGAATAGTGCTTGTTTTATAAATATTATAAATGTACTCAGGATCAAAAGACTATCCATTAATACATCATTAAATTTATGAATCTAGCAAAGCATAACTAGTTGTAAGAGATTGAAGGCTAGATAGTTGCTAGGTATTTGGATTGTTTGAAACTTACTATCAAAATATAAAATAAGCACATGGATCGTATGTGCACTCAATAACACGTGAAATCTAGCATTGAAAGTAGAAATATTACTATATGAGCAGTCAATCCATATGTAAGTTCGTTTTAAATATGGTAACCAAGTTAAATGCTCGCCAAAAAGTTGTCAAGCTAGATAGGTTAGTGGTGAGGAAGCATAATGAAGTAGCTAAGCTAGCCAATCCATATGTAAGTTCGTTTTAAATATGGTAAACTAAGACGTCACTATAGTGATTGTAGAAGGTAAAGATTTGTTAATAAGGTGATGAGAGACTCTAATGATGATGATGATGAGTTCTACAGTTGCCGCACGTGTGCGACATCGAGGCGATCATTCATTTTTGGATGGTATCAGGAAATGAGAGAAACAAAGAATTCTTGTCTTATTAGTTGAAAAAGGGAATGAGAGTTGTTAACCAGTATTTTAGTCACTAGAAACCCTAACTGGTCTCAAAGACCGGACACGGAGATTGATTGTGTAAAGGAAAGGTATTATCAGTCTTAATATGCTCTACCTAAGGTAAACTGCATTGTTTAATTATCTGATAATAAACTAAGGTATTGTTGTATTTTCTAATTATTAGTCTGTCTAAGGTTAAAGAAAAGTCAACCTCAGCAAGAAGATCCTTATCTTATCAAGTAAAACTTAATCGTTCTAATGTCAACAACAAAAAAACTACCTCTTATTTAATATAAGGAATACATCTTAAGTATAAGTTTGTAATCCCAGATATTAAAAGAAAAAAAATAATTTTCTTAGTATTTTTGAAATATTGACCTAGTTCTCATGACTTTAATAAACTGGTTATTAAAGCTCAAAATGCATTCTACTACATATTGTTTTTGGATTTTTTGTTGTTTGAAAATACAATATGAAAATTTCTTATAAGCTTGAGAGACTTGGTCGTATGCATGAAAATAAGATATTTTTTTTTTGTTTTTTTATATAAAATTTTTTTGCAATATTTTGGAAAACACTAAGTATTTTAATGCCGGATTTGTATCTTTAAAGGTTAAAAATACAAACCAATATTAAGCAAAATTGGTAGAAAAATAAGCGAGAAAACCTCAAATTTTTTTAAAAGGATTTAATTTTTTTTTTTTAACATATAACATATATTATATATTATTATATTATAACTAAATACATTAGGTTGGGCCCAACCTAATCAAGTGGGTTGAGCCTACCACATTTGGGCTGAGTTCGACCTAAAAGGAAACTGGCTCGAGTTCGACCAAAAAGGGACTAGGCCGACATCAACCCAAGACAGGGGTTAAGTCGATACCGGCCCAAAAAGGTGTTGGGAAAATACCAGTCCAGTAAATGTTTTTTTTGTATTGGGCCGGACCCGGCCCAGCCATTTTGGTTGGGGCAGACGCTGTTTGACACAACGAACAGTGGAGAGTGAATTAATTCACTCTCCATTGTTCACTTGTAGAATAGTGGAGGCGGCACACAAAGAAAGAGAAGAAGGAGAAATGAGGTGGATGCTGACTTGCGGTGGCTCATGACGGCATCGGTCCTTGTCGGAGCTGGAGCTGCTGGTTCTTCTTCTCACCGAGAAGGTTGTGCACTGGGAAGGGTGGCTTTGCTAGCCGGTGGTTCTTTTTCTTTCCCTTTCCTATCATTCTTTGTTTTCTCTTCTTTCTTATCTCTTTCTCTTCTGTTTCTTCCCTTCCTTTTTTCTTTCTTTCTTTGTGTTCCCCTGTTTTTCTTCTTTTTTTTATTTTGTTTTTTTCCTTCCCTCTTATTCTTTTTTTTTTCATTCATTTGGTTCTCTTGTTCTCATCCCCTTTACCTTCTGGAGACGGGATACTTATAAGGGGTGGTGGAAGAGATGGCTACCCTACCCTTGTCCAGTTATCGTGAAGGGGTAGGGTGGCTGGAGTGCCTCTGTGTAGCCGCTCGCATGGCTTGTCTCCTCTGCCCCTTTAATCATGGTGGTAGGCCATGAGAGGATGTGGGTTGTGTTAGGGTTTTTGGGCAAGTGGGAGGGAGAGAGAGGGAGAAACAAGCATTGCAAATGAGGGGGGGAAACCTTCTTCCCTCGCCTTTGCGCGTCCAGGGGAAGAAGATGGAAAACAGTGCCATAAAAATGGCACCATTTGCAGCTCTCTCTCTTTTTAAAAAAATAAATTGTGAATGAAACGATGTTGTTTTGAACAAAACGCGTCGTTTCATTTAAAAGAAAAGGGCGCTAAAAAGTTTCAATATCCAAATCATCCTAAATTTTCAATTTGTTTAATCCAGTCCTCAATTGAGATTTAAGAATCAATTCAATTGTATCCCTGTCAAATTTAGATGCCAGACATGAAGTTGGCCGCTTTTTTCACTTTGGTCTTTGATTTTGAATTTGTGCATTTTGACCATCAATTGATCAACAAACTTTCAATTTTTTCAATTTAGCTCCTGATTTGGTCAATTTCAGCCCCTTTATTTACGCACATTTCTAGTTTGGTCCTTGGTTTTGAATTTCTTTAATGAAGTCCCTAATCCAATCTCTTTGGGTTTCTTTTTAAACAAATACCGAAAACACATTTTTTTAATGCTAAAAACATGCAAAAATGGTTTCTTTTTTAATTTTTATGTAAACATGGTATAAAAAAAACAAAATATACAAAGATGTGTATTTTTTTTTTGCTTCTTTGTTTTTTTATTTTTTTCTAACACATGTAAAGAAAATAAAATCATGTATCACCTACATACATTCTCTTTCACTATTTAGCACACACCTTACGATTACGCATATTTATACAATTATCACATGTAACTCAAAATATTAAATCATTCAAAATTTACAGTGGACCTTCTGGAAGAGGTTGGGCAAGATCTAAATGGTCTAAAGGAGTTGCTGGAATTGCTTAGACAGTGGCAGCGCGTGAGTTCCATGCCTATCATCGTTGCCATTGTATGGGAGCACATGTTACCACCGCTTGAAGGATAAAGAGACTGATGAATTAGGTAGATCTTCTCTTGCTCTTCATGTTTATGCTAGTGGTGAGATTCAAATTCACCTATAAAAATAGAAATCACACAAAAAATAGTTTTGGTTCTCTTTTCCCTTCTTCCTCTTAATTCTCTCTCCATTGGTTTGTTTCTATGTCTTTTTCTCTCTATTTTTTGTTGGTTGTCATTTAGTGGTGTGGTTGGATTATGTTGGATGATGATGTTGCTAAGTATCAATCATCATTGTTATTGCATGTGTGGGTTGTTATTGATGACGACAACTATGTTGGTGGGGAATGAGTAGATGGCCGAGAGAGAGGGGATGGTTTATTCAGCCAGTGACAAACGTGAATGGTGATTCTTTGGCATGCAACAGAAAGAGACCATGTTAGTTGGATGTTGTTGAAGGATGAGAAGGTAGATGAGAGACTATTTTAGAGGGCAGTGTTGATTTGTTCTCTTTGTTTTGGGCAGCATGAGAAAGTGCAAATGGTGTGGAGGAGAGAGATATTTTACGTGTGCTTGTTTTGGTTTCCTATCTGTTTTATGGCGAAGAAATTAGGGAAGAAAATGAGGGCTGGAGATGAAGGGAGTTGATTTGGTAAAGGAGTTATGAGAGAGAAATAAAGAACATAATGGCCGAGTTTCTGTATTGTGGTGAAAGGAAAGGGTTATAGTATGTGTTATAGTATGTGGCTTGGCTATTTGGTGAAGATAGTTTCTTTTAGCAGAGAAAAAAGGCTGACAATGAGAGATTTTCTTTTAGACAGCGGCACCCCCTCCCCACCTCCAAAGCATGTTATTCGTCTCTTTTTAAGAAAGAAATCTAAAATTAATGATGTTTTGAAAGATTTTTGGGATTTGATTCCTAGAGATTTGAATTGAAATTTGGGATGTGATTAAGGAATTTTAAGATTGGATTTGCTGAGGTTTTTGGATTGAATTTCTAGATTTTTTTTTTTTTTTGATAATCATCGAGAGTATAGTAAGAAGGCCATAAAGCCAATAGCCAAAGAAAAATACAAGGGATATGAGAGAAAAAAAAACTAAAAAAACCGATCTACTACAGCAAACAACAAAAAGACTACCTAAGATTTCTTATTACACCACAATTTGATGTCATCAGAAGATCTTAAGAGGTCATTTCCTGTATAAGTGAAGTTTGAATCCTGAGTATGCAACCAAATAGCAACCCGATGAAGGATGATGGAGAAACAATCAAACAAGTTTATAGTTCCCTCCTCAAAAACAATTTTGTTCCTCAGCAACCAAATACCCCAAATAGTACTACTTGAAATTAGTCTCCAAGCTGATCTTTGGAATTTGCCATGTACCATTTCGGGCCACTGCAGAAGCAACGAGTCAAGTGTTTTCGGTAAACAACATTGGATACCCCACCAATCCAAAACTTTCATCCAAACACTCCTAGAAAAGTTACAATGTATGAAAAGATGCTCTGAGGTTTCCAAATCTGAGCTGCAAAAGACACATGAAGCTTGTGTGGCAGACAAAACAGTCCGTTGATGAAGGAAAGCTCTTGTACTAACTTTGTCCTGTACTGCCAACCAGAGAAACACCTGAACTTTCGGAGGGGCCCCTTTAATCCAAACATTGGCTTCGAAACTCTATCATTCGCAGAGGATGTATTATCAATTAGGGTGCAACAGGATTTAACTGAGAAGCTTCCGTCAGAATTGCATGGCCATATAAGTTTGTCATCTCTTCCTTGCTGAATTTTCGTTGGCGCCAGCATTGAGAGCAAATGATGATATTGTTGCTCTTCATAAGATAAGAGGTTCCTACGCCAAACCAAATTCCATCGCCATTGATCATTCACCCATTGACCCATCTCATTAACCAAACCATTACGAAAAGTAGAATTTTGGTAAAGCCTAGGGAAAATGCTACGTAAAGCATTTGATCCAATCCACACGTCAGACCAGAAGAGAATGGAGGATCCATCACCAATCTTGAATTTAATGTTTTCACGCAATACTAAGCCGATGACACTGTTTGGATCCAAGATTGACAAAACATCTTTCCAAAATGGGGAAATATGACCATGCAATTTTGGGATTCCGTTCTCGAAAGTTGGGGTGTATTTCTAGATTTTTAATTGCAGCTTAATCAACTAAAATCTTTGGATTCAAGAATTAAATGTCTGATTTAATTGGAATAATTAATTGGGAACCTAAATGAATCAAAATAATTCAATTGAACTCAAATGGAACTAATATGACTAAAATCAATGAATCATTTGGACTAAATTAAATGATGTGGATTGAATTGGACTGAAAAAAACAAATTTGGACAAACATTTCCTTATTTTCTTTGTAGTCTTTGGATTTTTGAATTTTTCCAATTTCATTCGGTTTGCCCTAAATCATCTTTTTCTTTCAATTGAATCAATTTAGACCTTTATATCTAATCATGTGTTGCAAATTCATCATTGGTTCACAAAATTATGCAATTATAACCTATTTAACTTCCAATTTTGATTTCCTTCTTTAATTAAGCTCTCAATTGATTTTTAACTTTACTATTTATTTCAAACTCATCCTTGAACTTTAAATTTCTTTCAATCTTAGCCAAATTAAATAAAATTAAGCTTTTTTCTTAATTCTCTTCAATTCAAACCTCGATTATGGCCTAAAAATTCCCCAAACTTAACTTTGTCTAGGATACTAAATTATTGGTCTAATTTCAACCTCAACTATATTTTTTATATATGTTTTTTATTATTTTAACAAATAAAAATTAATTAAAAATGACAAAAAAACATATTTTTTGGGATTTTTTAATTTTCAAAAAATATATAAAAAGGATGGTAAAATATTGAGTTATAAAACAATTGTGAATTGTCATTAATTCTTATATATATTTGTTTAACCATAACAAGTTCATGAACATAATTAGTCGCATTAAATAGAAGTCATGTATCTATTTATTTTTGTAACAAACTAAAATTACAATCTATGTTTGTGAATTAATATATTTCATGAACATTAAGTCAAGCAAAACCATCTATCAAAAGAATATATAATATCACAAACTATAAAACTAAACACAAAGACTTCTCATCTTAAAGGTTAAAAAAAAAATCAACAATGACAAATGAAATAAATAAAGCATTATGTGAGTACAATATAGAAAATACAACTTACACCTAAAACAATTGTGACAATGGGTGTTAAAAATATTTAACTTGCAAGTGAGTCAAGTAAAAATATAAAGTATAATTTTATCAATATTGAAAAACATGATGTCAAACGACACAAATTCATAAAACTCTCTGGAGCTTTTAAGATGCACCACCATCATATAATTTTATCAAAATCCTTTGGAGGGTCATGAAAATGGGATCTCAAATCCAAAATAGATAAATATTTTAGATGCAATAAAAATTTTTTAATGTTGTAAAATTAGGTATATGGATAATGTGGCTGCAGAGAATTTGGATTAACACTCATATGATAAAGGTGTTTAACAATTGTATGTTATAATAAAGAGTTGAAATATCGTGATACTATGACTGTTGAGATTATTGAGAATATCATGAAAAATAACAAAGAACATAATTAAATAGGATAGTTCTATATTGGAACTTTTCTCTCTTAAAGATGCGCTCAAAGCAATAATCACCGCATTGAATAATATTCTCTTATAATAATTTTGAAGTTACTTAGCAACACATGTCATCTGCTTTTCTATTATATACAAATGTATGTATATATGGTTGGATTTAGATCAAGTTTTGAGATAGATTTAATAATATTTATAATTTATTTATATAAGTTAATTATTTTAAAAAAACTACTTATTCAGTTCAATTTGACTCATTAAATTAGCATCCTGCAATATAATTATTAAAAAAACTATTATTCTGCTAGTTTCTACGTGCGCAGTAATTAAACAGGATGATTTCACATTAATTAAGAAATTTATATAACAACCACCACGCACATAAGTAATTAAGTTGATACCATAAAAAATCTATCAAGTTTTTTTTTTCTTTGTACGAATATAAGTATAATAAAGTTGTTAATACATCCGTGCGATTTATTTAATTGCTAGAGATAAAAGTTCTGTTGACGTACAATATTCAAAGTTATTTGATCTTGGAATCACGAGTTGGGTTCTTTTTCTCTACTTATCAATGGAGAAAATTAATTAATTAGGTAAAAAATATTGTAATTTTCAATTTGTTTGTGAAAATTTGTGATAAAAGGGGAAGAAAAAAACTTTCAACAAATAGAAAACGATTCACTAAAAAATGGATTTAGAACGAAAATAATACTCCGAACGACGGATTTAAGGAAATTGAGCACATATTATTAATTACTAGATCACACAAAGTTACACAGAGGATGGCCACCTGAATTATTATACAAGTACCAGGCTTATCTTTTCATGCCACACACCTTGTAGAAGGGAAGCATCAACAGCCTAACTGATGGAATCCAAAGGTCTAAAGTGCTCTATACTATATATTAGGGCCTGGGAATTACATGCACCTTTAATTTGAAGCGTTTGTTTCACAGTACCACGTACGTACTAGCTAGCTTCACTTAAACAAAGGGCATGTTCTGTCGTGCTGTTCCTAGTTAATAGGAAGAAGGTAAGCATTAACATCCTTAGGAGGAAGGGAAGCATTAACATCCTTGTTGACGGAATCTAAACGGTGCAAGTAATGATCAGGATTTGGGCATGAGTCATGTTTCTTTATAAATTCAACAGTCCATTTCGCGGTGCCTTCAGTGACCTCAAGGGCTGCCTGGAAGCTGTGATAGAAAAGCATCATGTTTCCTTCCAACACCTTGTAGGTGATTTGCTTGGCTTTAGGGTCAATCTCTACCACTTCATCCTTGAAATCCTCAAGTCCAGCTATTTAAAAAAACAACGCCGCTGCTTGTTAAAGTATATGCATGCTTAAGGAAAACAAATGCTATACAAAAAATTGTGGAACAAAGTAATTAATTGATAATTATCTTAAGGAAAAAAGATTGAAAATGTCAATGAGAGTCTCCCCTCCTTTAAGAAGTCTGAGTTCAAACCTTCATCGAAGTGAACGCGCTTGCGGGAGCCTACTTTATCCTCCCAACTAGAAGTACCGTCAACGAGTTCTATTTTCTTAACATTACGAGGAGAAATCGTCGGCAAGAGGTACGCTTCTTTCCAGTAGACCTCATAAAACTTAGCAGCAGAGCATTGAATTGGTGTCTTGACCTCCTTCTTGCCAATTTGAGCCATATCTTTTGCTTGCTATAAGAAAACTAACGACTTGTAATCAAAGTACAGAAGCTGAGGATGGATGCAATGTGGAGGAAGCCTTAGCGTTATATAGGATCAGAAGAGAATCACCTAGCCTCTAATGTAGGACCTACATATCTCGAAAAGGATAAAAAATTCTTCATTGATTAATTTCCAGGTTCTCATTTGGATGTGATATCGATCTAGTCTGGCAATATAATGGCCTTATTTTTGCCAGCCAGGTAAATGCGATAGATAGATTCTTGTGGTGGTCCTCCAAGTTAATGATAAGATTGAAATAGACTTGCACCATGGATGGTGGCTCAATTGGATTCTTCCTTCTCACCATCGACTTCCCTAAGGATTGCACAGAGTTATTAAATTTGAGGTCAAGTGAAAAGAATGAAGATGAAAGATATGTATGATAGTTAAAATAGAACGAGGGAGCTATATAAGAAGACTCTCAAAATCCAAATATTAAATTAATTGTTTTATTAATTGTCGATCGATGAGCAATTGTGATGTCTTTCAAAAAAAAAAACTAATCAATTGTTTTGGTATATTGTTATGTTGTTAATTTAATCTAAAATAACAATTAAGGATATTATCTTATTAGATTGTTAGAAAATTAATGTAATAAAAACAACTCATAAATCCTTACAAATTAAACATCATAGATAAATATAAATATGTTTTTTTTTTAACGTGATTATAAATATGTTCTATTATTGCCTTCAGAGTGCCACTCTTGGACTTCTTTTGCTTCATCATCTGGGACCCTAATTTGGGACCCTAATTTGAAGCAATATCAACATTAGTTAATGTTCAAAACATAAAATCATCAACCATCTAGGAGGTGGCCATTGATAAGTACTTTGGACTAAGAAATTTATTCTCTCTGTGGTCTCAGGTTCGAACTCTTGGTTGCTCATATAATGGTCACTGGAGGCTTACATGGTCGTTAACTTCAGGGCCCGTGGGATTAGTCGTGGTGCGCGCAAGCTGGTCCGGACACCCACGTTAATCTAAAAAAAAAAACATAAAATCATCATTACAATATTCTTCAATTTCAAGGTGTATCATATGATCATTGCCATATCGATGGAAAATAAATTTTGAAAGTGGACATATTAGTCTCCTATATTTATGTTTTGTACATAAAACAACTGGTGCTGATAGTGGGAATGGACCGCAAAACTTTATTTAAAAAAAAAAAAAAAAGGGCTCAAAATAAGAATCCATTCATGTTTCTACACGACATAAAATTCCAAATATCACTGACTTTTTGGTTCTTGGGCATAAACACATCCTATCCTTATTTTGTCGTCTGAAATAGATTGAATTCTATTCAACTCGTTAGAAAATATGCTACAAGTTCCATATTTTGATCTGATCTTTAAGAGTTTTTTTAAAAAAAAATCAATTAGGTTTCATCATTTTTTTACAAGAGACACATTTGTTGAGCAGAATTGTACAAAAAGACACTCTTTACCGTACAAAAAAACTCATCAGAATTGCAAAAAGAATCCTAATCTTAAATGATCAGATTCTTGGACTGATCAACCCGAAAGGAACAGAAAAGGTAGAAAAAAGAAAAGAAAAAAAAAAAACAGAGAGATCCATTAAGTACAGTAGACAAATCGTTAAAATGACAAAAAAAAAATTAAGAGAGAAATGACAGTTAATGTCAAGAATGTTAAGTTAATTATTAATTAGGACTTATTTATGCATTCTTTTCATATGCTTAAAAAATTAATAATAATAATAATAATAATAATAATAATAAAGATTGAAATAATCGCAACGAAGGAAATAGGAATTTTATGACATTATTACATTCGAATGGTACCAGTAATGTTTTCATCGTTGTTTTGATAAGCCTTTAAAATATTTTTTATTTCTTTATTTTTTTTCCTTTTTATCCTCTTTTCCATTGCTTTTTATTGAATCATGTGTAAGCAATTTAACAATTTAAAAAAATCACAAATAACACCTGCAAATCACAACTTGTGAATCGTAGATATTATTTATAACTTTTTAAAATGTATTACTTTTTTAAATATTTTTTGCATTGTATTATTTTATCATATTTTTTTTAACTATGCTAGAAATCAAAAGGACACTTCAAATTCATCTCTCTTATTTCTTTTCTTTCTTTGTTTTTTGGTCAAAAGATACCGTGCTATCACAGGTGCATACTATCGGGGGGCAGTTGGAGCTTTACTAGTCTATGATGTAACCCGCCATGTTACATTTGAAAATGTGGAGAGATGGTTAAAGGAGCTTCGGGATCACACAGATGCCAACAATGTGATCATGCTCGTAGGAAACAAAGCAGACCTGCGTCACCTCCGAGCAGTTGCCACTGAAGATGCAAAGGGTTTTGCTGAAAGAGAGAGCACATTTTTCACTGAGACTTCTGCTCTCGAATCAAATGAATGTTGAAAATGCTTTCACTGAGGTGCTGACCCAGATCTACCGTGTTGTAAGCAGGAAGGCTCTTGACGTTGGAGATGACCAAACATATTTGCCCAAAGGACAGACAATTAATGTTGGCAGCAGAGATGATGTCTCGGCTGTGAAAAAGGCTGGATGTTGCTCTTCTTGAGCATTGATAAGTTTTGAAATGTTTCAAGATTTTCTCAGATTAATATTGAAGACCCGGTCTACAGATTATCGTCTTTGGGACTCCATGCCCTGTTCATATCATACAGGTTTAGCTGACCATTTGACAAGGTGCTACGTTGACAAAAAATATTCAACTCTTTAAATGTTACCATGTCTCAAGAACGAGAGATGAATTGTTAGCCCATTTTGGATCTTCAAAACCAAACAGTTGTTTATTTGTTGTTCTCTTAATCAGTTAAATTATGAATTCTAAGTTCGGTTGTCTGGGTCTTAAACGAGTGAAGACTGGCTTGGACGGAGCAGGAAATAATAAAGCCCAAAGCCGAAATTTCATGTTTCGAGACTCTACTCGATGCGTCATATGTATCTGCATTCTACACAAAATATGCGAGACTTCGGTACATTCCAAGCTGTTGATTTTGTTCTGTAAATATTAGTATATGAAATAATTAAATTGAATGTAGTTATATATCAGGCACTTGTATGCTAGCATAGCACAATAATCCTCTGAACTCCATTTAATTTCCTTGCAAATAAAAAAAAAATTAACAAATGAAGCCGAGAGAACACTTTCAACTTCGATCCTCTCTCTCTCTCCTTGATCAAACATTCAACAAGGGGATTCAAAGTCAATTGTACGGATTAGAGAAAATGTAGGCAAAGATCCAAATTATGAAAGAGCCCAGCGACGTCCACATGATTAGCTTACAAATCCGGAAATCCCATTGTTAGTTGAACACAAAGTAAGTCACAAAACTTATAAGAACTGTACATAAAAACCAGTAAGAACCTTGGTTGTAAGAACCTGCCGATACAATGGCTGATACTTGAACACAAAAAGTCACAAAACTTGTAAGAACTGTACATAAAAACCAGTTAGAACCTCGGTTGTAAAAACCTGCCAATACAGAGGCTGATCTCCATTATTCTTGTGCATCTGCAAAACATAGTTCAATCATGAATCAGTAATCCAATGAGGGAGGAGGAACACCAAGATAACTTGAATAAATTTTATCCTATTACAGATTTTGGTAAAACCCAGATCTGAGAGTAAACATAACGAAGGAATGAACGATAGATGACTGGAGCAATTACAGTCCAGGTGCCATGTAAACCAATGGGAAGAATATAATTCTATGAGTGAAGAACTACCACTACACATAACAGCATAAAAAATATTTAGCAGGTAGCACAATTGTTACCAATAACATGATGATTCCACCTTTGAAAAGAAGATTCCATAATGATAATTCAAAATGGAACATAATGTAGTCTGTAAGGAAAAACCAAATCACAGTTCACATGGAATACAAAACTCTTGTAGAACCAAAAAAATGGGATAGGAAGCTTCACAATCCGCCACTGAAGCCATATTTGAGTCCAAAGGTTACAGAGACATAAATAAGAAGTCTATATATGATAACATTACGCCTATAGAACACAGTGTAATTAATTATTTGGCAGGAGTTGATCCCCTAACCAAACTCCATCAAATTAATCAAAGTTCACAGAGCAGCTTTCAACACCACCCTATAAACCAGGTCACATCCATGATTCAAGCCTCTAAGATAACTCTCTGAAGCAATCAGCTGTTGCTCTATATAATTGTTGAGCAATGAGAGACATTATTTCATCACAATCGATCAAATCTTGATTAAGCACAAAATTGATCATTCCATTTCTATAACTCGAAGCTATTGATTACTTAATTATTCTTGATTTCCCTAGAATTAATCAGAATTCATTAAAGATACATTCATCACCAACACCAAAAAAAATCTTGAAACCAAAAACCTAGCTCACAAATTAAAACCAGCAAGAACCCACATCAAAAGTCAAACCATAAAACATGAATATATTAAAAATAAATTAAAACTCACCAATTATCGAGTTGCTTTTTCTTTAGCATCATTAGAAGGCGAAGAAGAGGAATCATCAGTCCTGGAAGAGGGTAAAGGATTGGATCCCTTGATGATCCAGCCAAGCGCGAAAAACGAAACACCAGCCAGAATAGCAGTGCCCCAAGCGTGAGAATACCATTTACTGTACTGCCTAATAGCAAACCTCCATTGTTCCCTCAGTGTTGCAGGGTCCGGATTTGTTGTCTCGGGTGGGTTCGAGAAATGGACCTTTTGACCCGAGTAATTGCCGTTGCCGGGTTTAATTTCGGTGGGGTTTTTGTTAGATGAAGAAGAAGCAGAAGAAGAAGGAAGGTTTTGGGGATTAGGGTTTTGGGGATCTGACATGGTAAAGCTATGGATGGCTGCTACAAACAAGTGGCTACTTATGTTTGTGCTTTCTCTTTTTGTCGGTTGTCTGGTGGTGTTCTTATCTTTATTGATTTGCCACTTGTCCTTGTGGGAGATAGAGAACTCCCGCCCATGTACTCTTTTTAGTAAGGTAGCCTTGTAACTATGATTGGACACGAGGTGGACTCGGCATTAGGCGCATGATAGAAGATTGTACAGCGCAGTTCGCGGGAAAAAGAAGGCTTAGCTCCAGGGTACCTGGGAGACCAAATAGGGGTGGAGAAGGTAAGAGGAAGTATCTAGTACACTCGTTTCCTACCTGGTTCTCTTTCAATTTCTTCTTTTTATGATAATTAAAACTTATTTCGCCTTGAAATAAAAAATCTTGTCAAGAATCCATCATTATTTTACGCATACCCACTTTCTACTTGTTGATAAAATGCAGAGAAATTAGAAGCTTGGCATGGTGTGTGGCAGAGGAAGCTTGTCTTTTCGTTTTAGCAAGTGAAGAAAATGGGAAGCGAGGCTAAAAAACAAGGCCAACAGCGAAGGATTCAAGTCAAGAGTAAATCGTACTTGCATAGTGGGGACACAAAGCATGTCATAGCTGGCATGGGCCTCATCACTCTTGTCTTTGGTGTCCCTTGGTACCTCATAAACAGAGGTTGGTTTTCTTTTCTTTTGACTCTCTACCATATATCTATGTGGGTTGCTTTAATATCAGTTTTGGATTGGTGGTTCAATGATGAAAAGGAAAGGAGAAGTGAGAGGAAGTGAAAGTTAGAATCTTTTTGCAGTTTTCTTTACTGGGTCGTTAGCATGGCGATGCTGCTTTGTGTTAATTTTTGTTTGCTAAATGAAAAGTATATTTTCAAAATTTTAGATTTCTTTTTCTTGTACTGATTGGGAAGATGATCGACGGTTGAGTTACAGAGAAGTATTGCTTTGTGTTAAAGAGTTAATTACTCAAAGTGCTGCTGCTGTTGGGTTTGATTTGTTTGGTTCCTAAAGAATGTTGCCGAGCAGGAAAGTTTTTCGACTTTCCTGCTTCTCTCTCTTTGTATTCCTTGCTTGTAGATGATATTTTATCAGGGTTGATTTTTTATGCTTCTGAGGCAGTGAGGAGCCATGTAGTAGAAGCTTGGCAAGGTCTCTCAATTTTACGATAGCTAGAACTGATGATTTACTGATTTGTTTGTGTTTACTGGGCATGTGATCGTACACTTCGCAATCAAAATCTTGTCTGTTTCTTTAGTTCATTGGATTGGGTTACAATCTTGATCGGTGGTTGGTATGATTCATGTCAAATCTAAATCTAAATCTAAATCTAAATCTAAATCCACTTTTTTTCTAGATAATATGACTTGGAGCATTGTATTTGCACCAAAAATAAACATTCATATCTCATCCAAATAAAAATAATAATTATTTACAACAAAGTTGGGGAAGGGAGTTAAAATTCATCGAGTACAATGGAATCAATCACGATGAAAGAATTCTAATTAAATAGTAGGTATGAACTAGAAGTTATAATTGATCAAAACAAAGCAATCAATCAAAAGTGTTTGAACAAGTATATATAACTAGAAAATATAATTTCTATTCAAAGTCGTATTCTTCAACATAAGAACTAATTAAAATTCTTAGATTAACCTAGGATTCACGTGTATCAATAAAAAAAAAATAGTTTACATTATAAATTAATAAATATTTTTATCAATATCCAGAATTATTTATATAAGTAGTATTCAAACTTCTATAACAAAATAAATAAGACTAGATACTATTGTAAATGGTGGTAACCCTTTATACTCACTCCTATATTTTTATCAATATTTTCCCCTAGATGGTTTTGTTGTTTTTTTGTTGTTTTTTTTTATTTATTGTTTTCTATTACATTTAGATTATTGTAATCTTTCTTTTTAAACCCCCATTCTTTTTGCATTTATAGATTTATTTTACCAAGTAAGTTGAAGTAATTTCTTGTCGGTCTATCAATCAAGAAATAATGATCAAAATCCATTAAAAAATAGATTATTTATAGATTTGGACAGTAAAAAATCATCACTATTAACTAAAGGTCAGTATTTAATAGAGAGAATATGAGTGATTTGCATAGAAGTATAGATTCAAAATACTTTACTCTATTATTTAATATGCCCAAGCCAATATGCAAGTAAATTGACTAACAAGCCTCTAATCCTCAACATATATAAATTGGTTAGAAACAATAATAAACCTTGGCCTGATGTTTTATTAGAAGTTCTATAGGCATATAAGGCTTCATAGAACACTGCCTTATAAACCTCACCATTTATTCTAACATATGGCTATGATGTTATGTACCTATAGAGCTTAGAGTACAATCACTCAAAAAAATTACATAATTTAAAATATGGCTTATAGTCTCCTAACTATAAGGTCCATGTGTTGTTATCAAAGTTCTCAAAATGAGGTGCCTATCATTTTTGATCAATTGACCAATGGAGAGTTTCATTTTTTATCGATCAACGGTCAATATTTGAAGAAGTATTATCCCTATATAAAGAAAATACTAGAGGATGGCACTCCTGAAAAAATTGGAAGCATAATATTGGTATCACAATCATAAAATTGCTCTAGATTTAAGTTGATTATGATCTGGCCTGAATGGTTAGGCTTTGTTTCCTATTTTGGCTTCAATTTCATATTTCTCTTATTATAATATGAGTTTAAGCTATTATTTACAGTTAGTTTATAGAATTGAACATTGTTGTAGAAATAACTAAAGAACAAGCACACGTAGTGCAGAAAGATGTTCGGAAAAAAAGACAAAACACACCTTGTTTGAAATATTTGATTGGCTTTCAGGTTCGACATCGTCAACCTTTTTTTGTAATAATGTTCATTAACCATGTACATGGATTTGTTCCATCAATTTCAGTATTAAATAATGAGGTATATTTCATTATTTTTTCAAGAGCATTATTTACATAAAAATTAAATATTCACATTGTAATAAGAATAATGATTGTTCATAACCTTGTAAATCAACCTTGTTAAAAGAATCCTGATTGACTAGGAGGTTTGAAAAAGAGGATCGACTAAGAGACTAGGAGTCAAAATCGTTTAATTTATGGTTGAAAAACTGGAGTTCAAAATAGAATAGCATCGAATGCTCATCGTAAGTGTTCAAATACAATACAAAATATTACGTGTACAAATTAAGTTCAACCTTCTAAAAAGCATCTCAAAGACATTATAACATGGTCTACTGAGAAACTCAGACAAGAAATTTTTGTCGGCACACAAAGGACAAATTATAAACCGACTAGCAAGTTCTTTCTACCATATTATGGGGGGCACTAATTGTTGATAAATTCCTCGAAAGGTTATTTCCGAGTTTCTGCTTTCTTCTGCTCCCTGGCTGAAAAACACAGTTTTTATCATTTACATGAAAATTAAAAAAAAAAAAAATGGAGGGAAAAGCAATTTCTCCAAGGGTCACTGAGTCTTACCAGCCTTTTCTTCTTCTCGCTTTCTAGCAGCTTCTACCCTTTGCTGGCGTATGAGACTTAAACGTTCTGCATGAAGAAAGGATCGTGAAACTTAGATGGAGAAAAATGACGGCTGGAAATAATAGGGGAAGGAAAGAAATTTCCTTCAACCAATGCCATGCCCATCTCACACGAACATGTATTGCTATCTAAAGAGATTGAGCTGTAAATATAGTTAGAGAATAATATTGGTTGAAGTATCCTTAATTATCTTCAACCCATGTTCAAAAACATAATATTCTACATTAGAGCCCCAAGAAAATATAATATCTTACCTAAGTCTTTCCTAGCTTGATCTGTTTTCCCTTGTTCTTGCAGCCTCATATATCGCTCATGAGCCCTTTGTTTCTCTATCTCCTCCCTGCAAACAGATTGAAGCAAGCAGAGTCAAACAAAATTTCTTCAGGTACAATCTAGATTCCAAAGATCGAATCCTAAAAGCAAGATATTATATCCTGTTTTGGCAGGGCCATAACAGGGTAATAGTTTTTTCTACATCTCACTAAAGAGTTCCTTCTTCAATAGAAGATACGCAAAGTCCCATTCACTAACCTTTCACGCCTTGAAAGCTCTGTTGTTTTCCCCATCTGAAAACACCAAATAACAACTTTACTTCTCAATTTAATTTGATCACAGAAAACTTAGAAACAACAATGTTTCTGAAACTTACATCAACATCTTTAGCTTTCAAATTCTTTGCTTTCACCATATTAGGATTTTCAATCTGAATAATACCTTGAGTTCCTTTCCGCTTTTGCTACACATCATTCAACAATAAAACAAAAGGTAGTTTCTGATTAACAAGCCATTCAAAATAATAAATTAAAATAAAATGCAATTGACGCGTGATTATTTACTAACATCAGAATCATCTTCGGATTCCTCTTCAGATTCCTCTTCCTGTTTTTCCTCTTCATACTCAGCTTCCTCCTATATATTTTAAAGACAATCTCTCTCACACAGTACTGACTTTAATTAACAAGACTATTATTTAAAAATATAACTACTAATCAGAGCTGAGAGACAGACTCGTTTAAACGTTCGAGGACGTGTTGAGGTGCCAGCAACTGCAATATATTACAAAGCCAAAAAAACAAAGAAAGAAAGAAAGAAAAGTCAGGAAATTCTTAATTCACCAATCACATTACATGCTAAAAAAAATTCTCCTGAAAATTGAAAAAACTATTGCAACCTAAAAATTAGCCAAACCCATATATAATTGTAGCTGAAACCAGACATTGATATAAAAAAGCAGAATAGAATCCATCATCGAAGGCCAACATGCTTAGTTTTTCAAATAAAAAGTATACACACACACACACACCTAAATAATTAGAAGATGTATTTTCAAACAACAGGAATCAAATTTTTTTAAAAAAAAAAATCTTTTAAGCATAATAAATACATCGAAATAAGCAACAGAATAATCAAGTTCTCAGTGAAGTGAGTCCAGATAGATCCAATGAAAAAAATAAAAGAAACCCACAATTTAAACGTTTTTTTTTTAAAAAAAAAAGGGCCAATCTTACGCATCTGTTCGGGGGTAGAGAACTGGCGGTGACCGGTAGGCTTTCCCTTGAACTTTCCTCTTCCCATCTTGACAAACCAAAACAGTAAATATTAAGTAAAAAGGAAAAGGAAAGGAAAGTTGAGAGAAGGGGGATGGATTGTTGGCCTTTTTATTTATTATGATCAGCAGGAGGACGGATCTGCTTGATTGAAAGTGGAAGGAAGAATATTCTCTTTTTTTAGAAAAAAAGAATATCTTTAATAATGGATAGGTTCCAAAAGCAAAAACCCTAGTGGAACAAATTTGGACCAGCTTGTAGTAGTTGTGTTGAAGGAGCTTCTGTGTCTGTTTTGTCCACAATGGTTTCGATTACTGCGCCGAGGACACGTAGTAGATTTATTGATCAGACGGTAGAGGAGAGATGTATGATAGATGCACGGCAAGGCCAGGGAGAGGAGAGAGATGTCAACAACAACAATGTCGGGCCAAGCCCAAAACAGCTCGACCCATTTATGAGGAATCCGCTATCCAAATGTTCAAGAAAGATTGCAAGAGGTCATTTGTTTGTTCCATTTTCTGTTGGAGCTTGAAATCACAGTCAACAGAAAGAAAAAGACTGAACAATTCTTGATCCACTTCTTCTATATAGAAACCTAACTCGGTGGTATGAAGCCTCCGGGGATTTGTTTTTATGTTTATGGTGAAATAATGGTGGAATTCAATACCCTGCAACGAGGTGGGAGGATCAGGATTGTTTGGTTTATTATAGATATAACGATTTGGTCTCGGTGTAGGTTTTTATTATATATCAATAAATTGTGAATTTTAATTTGTTGATGTTGTTTTGTTAAATTGAGAATTTTATGTCTTGACATTGTTTTTAAATTATGAGATTTAATATGTTGGGTTTTTATATTTTGATATGTTAACATTGTTGTTAAACTGTCAATTTTAATATGTTAGATATTTTAATTTTTGAATTTTAATGTGTTGATATTTTTTAAATTGTGGATTTTTTATTTTATTTTAAAACTGGGAATTTTAGTGTGAATATTTTGTACAATTTGTGTGCATGCATTTTTTTTTATTGTACACTTAATTTTTGTCATGATGAATTTTACTTATGTATTTTAGGAGTGTTTTACATATAAAAAAATAACAAAAACATAAAAATCTATATATATATATCATGTTATTGTCGTTTTCTCGATTTTTTATTGGGTCAAAGCCCATTTGTTTTTATTTTATCATCTGCATGAGTCTAGTGCCCATTTCGTCCAAAATAATAATAATAATAATAATAATAATAAATATTCTTTGTTTTAAAAAATATGTTTTGTTAGTTGTGATCTTTGATATAGTAAACTTAAAGCAAGCTGTTATTTTGGAGGTTAATGAGGATTAACCCATCTTTTATTTCTTTTTCTGACAATTATTTTATTTAGAATATTCTAAGAGACTATTAACATTATTGTTACTTGAACTATATTTTTCAGTGCAAAAAAAAATCTAGGTGTAGCCTATAGTGTATTGGGTGTCTATAGCTAATAATATATACTAGTAAGTGTGTTTGAGTGTCTTAAGTTTAAGTGTGTTTGAGAATGTAATTGTAGTTACTTAAAAAAATTTTATTCGTTGAAATTGAATTTAAAAAATTTCTATCATAAAACTAAACTAAAAAATAATATAAATTTTGAAATTATATAATATATAATGCATTTCCTATTTGAATTCATAATTACTATAGATTTGAAAGAAATAATATTCTATCACTTGATTTTGTAATTTTATTAAAAAAAATGCTTGATTAAAAAAGCAATAAAAATTCAAATAATGCATGTTAACTCCTATACTATTATTATTATTATTATTATTATTATTATTATAGTTTTCTTATTATTATTTTTGTTTCTATATTGTGCCGAAAATATTCAAAATACATCTTAAATCAAAAATTATGATACAAGTTTAAATAAAAATAATTTACAATAAACACATGCTAAGAAATTGCAATTCAAAGTTCTTCATTAAAAGTTTTTCTCATGTATTTCATTTTAGCACCATTACCTAAACTAAAAAGTTTGAACACCGCACTGAGGCTTGTAGCCCAGCGGTCTTGGCAGGATTTCCCTGCCTATGCATCCTGGGTTCAAGCCTCAGCGTGCACGCCTATCATCACCGCGGTGTCTTACCTACCTACTGGGCTTGCAGGGTGTTCAATGGGTCCAGGAATTAATCGTAGTGCGCGTAAGTTGACCCGGACATCCCGGGTTATAAAAAAACAAAAATTTGAACAACCCTCCAAATTTTGCATAATTCTGTCAGGTTGATCACACATCTGTGCAAAATATGCAATAAAATTTGCATGATCTAATCTACTTATCTTCCCTTTTCTCTCTAGGCCTACATTTGTTTCCAAAAGCTGCATGAACTATACACATCATACATCCATTGAGCAATATACTTCATCGAACTGGCCTAGCCAACGCAAAATTGGCATCCGAATTAACTGACACCAACAGCTCTATCAAAATTACCTCATTCGGGAAGTGGATCTTGAGGCCAGGTTCAATAAATCCTGCTCATAAAATACCAGGATGTAAGCAGCAAATAACACCCCCCAAAAAGAAAAATAAAAAAAAAACGAAGACAAAGATAACGAATTCTTACCAGGGGATAAATTTCGTCCACCATAAAGCTCCTTTGCTAGGGGATTGGCTGCCCAATGATTCACACCTACCCCGCTTGTAGGTTGGAAACCGACAATTTTCCCATCAGTTGACAAAACCACCTAAAATTGAACCACCACAAAAACAGCAGATCAATAATGTGGAATAGTTGTTCAAGCATGACAATGAAGAAAGAAGACATGAACCATGATGTTTTAACCCAATAACGCAAAAGTAAAAATAATTTCAGAGTTGCCATTACTTACCCCCCCCCCCCCCCCCCCCCATCAAACTGTATTGAATTTAAAGCCACTGGAGCCTCAAGGGCCAACGATAACACGTTTCTTTTCATTTTATTGTAAGAATCAAGGGAGAGTGTGGTCTGATCCATTTGATCAACTCAATCATCATCCACGAGAAACCATCAGTCAAGGTGTGAAATGATAAATGGGGATAAGACCAGCATACATTATGAACTCAGGTTCTAGAATGACAAATCCCAACCTGATGCCTATGCTCGTACTTGTTTGAATGAAAGTATAACTTGTGTGTTTCTTCATTTAAAAACCACATATTTGATTCAACAAAGAAGGCAAAATTCATGAATACGAATTAGGCCAGAGAAGGCAAAAATTTATGCATTTCCCCGTCACTTTATCTTTTGCATTTCTTAAATATAAAGGAATAGAAGCAGAACATCGTAGCTGATTCACATTAGAAAGCACTACCCAGATACATCCGAAAATGGAAGACAAAGCAAAGAAGATAGAAAAAATTGGATTACCTGATAACTAGCAATATCCTGTGCAGATGATTTCAGATCTGCATCAATCTTCTGTATGGGGGTAGAATCGGTTGAATTTTCTTCACTAGCAGCATCAGCTTCATCCATCGATTTGAAGTAAGCTGGTATTTCACCAATCCAGGCACCAATCTTCTTATCTGTCACTATATCACCAGGCCAGCCAAAAGAATCCTTCATCTTTTTGCAAATCAAGATGCAAAATTCTTGTAACTATCCAGATGAAGTTTAAGTATTAGTTTATATAAAAAAATCGACAGGAGATAAAAAAAAGAACATAACGAAATTTAAGAATTATAAAAGACAAATAGCCAGCCAAACAATAACCACTTCACCCAGCCAATCTCAAGGCATCAGTAATAGGCACAAGCAGTGACAAACTTTTGACAGGAAGAGTGAGTGTGCTCATACACTTGGCACACAGACATAAGAACATTTGATGGGAGCACTAGACCGGCATAATGTTTCCAACATATGCATACCTTTGCAGCATCCAGAGATTCATTTACTGCAAACTGAATTTCTGATGATGGAAGAGAACTATTTTCTTGAGCATACATTCGTCCTTTGCGGAGATGAGGAAGGCAAAACTGACTAAGAGCACTGATGCTGACGAGGAAAATTCCACTTACAAGTGTCACTGACAAGACATTCATCAAAGAAGAGCTCCTCTGGAAGAAAAAAGAATTGTTAGCCTGGTGCCTATGGATTCAAAATCAATTTAAGAATGGCTTCCACTATTATGAATTGATAGAAAGCTGGAAATGGAGGTCATTCACTTTCATAGCTCCCCACAGTGTATTAAGTTGTGCACATGGATAAAGCAGGACAAAAGTGTTCTTGATAATGTGAAATATGCTTTCTGTTAGGTATGGATGATTCTGCTCTTGTGAACCTATATTCTCATGTGTCTGGTTTGCAAATAGAAAGAATAGGACTCGACCTTTGAAAAAGATTTATTACTGTCAAAAAAATGAATTAAAAAACGCTAAGACAAACAGTCTACATTACACACCTTTTTTCTGGTCAAATTGGTGAAATTTGAAACAACACCACATGATAACTCTTCTTTGGGCATTGTATATATATCTTCATAGTACATATCAAATATTTCAGCCAAACCAACCTACAAAATTACATAAACTAGTGTCAGAACAGAAATAACATAAATTCAATTCAACAAACAATGACATAAACAAGACATGATAAGAAAGCACATCCACCCCTCAGCATCCTTCAAGCCACTCAAAATTCATATTGACAAGAACATGAAGGGGAAAAGAACTTGGATAAAATGCAAATCACATGGACGTCATATCATCCACTTTGAAGGCAATGACTCCTATTTTTGAAATTTCATTAAGAGTGGATCTTCAGATAGGGTTCAACAACAACAGAATATGCTCCATCAACAGCCAGAAGCCAAAGACTAAAAGAAAGAACAAGGTACCATTAACAATCAAGGGCTCATGACAGAAGGAGAGAATAGAATACCATTTGGGAGTGGGTCAAAAGTACTTCCCACCTATTCCCTGAAGATTCTCTCCACCCTTCAAATTTTGCATCCTTCACTTTATCAGCATCAATCTGTAGCCTATAAGCAGGTACATGCTCGCTTGTCCAAGCACTGAACTCAGGACCACCAATTTTTTCCAACTTAGAGTGTGCTAAAGGAGTCCACCATTTATACTTGCGCTTCACTTTTATTCCCTGAAATCTTTCCTTACTCGAATTAAAATTCTCAAGCAAACTCTTAGCATTGTCAACGATCTCATCTTCAAACAACTTATAAATGACAACCGAGGAATCTCTTGATACAATTCTTTGAGGCTTCCGGAGCCAGCTAAAAAAACCACCAGGACCCTTCCCCATAAAATCATCAAGGAAAACCCTTTCAGTGTTTTGAAGAGCAGCAATGCAAACAGTTTCTGCGAGCAGAGATATAACTTGTTCGTCTGATGAACCGAGAAAGAAGGAAGCAGGAACCTGCTGATATGAAATGAATAAGAGAACTGAACCCATCAGTATCAAGAGGCACCTGCACGACACACCCATTAATAACACATCACATAACAAAGTTACACAAATATCAAAAATACTCAAACCCTTAAACAAAATAAAAGGGAACAATAATTATATTTCCAACCTCTCTCGGGTTTTCAAGATCCTTCATGTTTCTTTCTGTTCCGGGTCTGAACAAAACGAGTTCAAAGTTCCATATCTGTTGCAAAACTACTTGTCTAAATGTCATTGAAAGAATGTTCTGAGACATAGTGCCTGACAGAACATCTTCCTTGAAAGACCTTTTCAGTCTGATTGCTTTCTCCTTAACTTTCTTTGCTGGCAAAAACTGTTAGAAAGAATCCCATATCAGACTAGACATTATTGTATGCATGTATGTATAGCTTCAAGTTCCAATATTTTGTTACTGAAAAAATAAGTAGTATCATCTCAATTCCGTAATTATAGTTTAAGACTTCATAATTTTACTTCAAATTCAGCAATCAAGTATAAACATAAACGCAGTGACTTCAAAACATTTTAGAATTTTTTTATTAAAAAAACCTGACCAATCGAGTGGAGACGGTAGCGTGCTCATCGGCGGGGCCAGGGAAGACAGTCTCAACAACCATTGCAGGGACGCCGGAGTCAAGGTGTTCAGAGGCGACACGGCCACCATCGGCGGCGGCGGCGGTAAGGGCTTGGTCGAAACGGACGGAACCGACTAGGCTTAGCCGGGCCAAGTCGTTCTCGAAGGTTCTGACACAAGGGAGAGTATTGTCATTAGAGTCCGCTACGAATTGGAGTATTTGTTGTTCTTGTTGTGTGGGTTTTGGAGTACAATGGAGGACGTGGAGGGGAAATTTGGGAATGGTTAGGGGTAGTTTGGGGAAGAAAAACGTAGGGATTTTTGTAGTTGGTCTGGACTTGGAGGAGAGGGAAGGAGGGAGCGGAGAGAGGAGAGGAAAGGAACGGGGAGAGAGAGCTTGTGGAGGAGGATGCATTTTTTTGATGAACGGAATGGCTTCTCTCCTCTGCCTCTGGGTTTTTAGAGGGTTTTGTTTTGAGTGGTGGTATGCTCTCGAACGACTCGTCACTCTTAAAACATTAAGAGACTAGTCGTTTGTTAGCCTTGAAGTAAAGATCGAAAGAAACAGAGGTACCAGTTACCAAGAAGAAGAAGAAGAAGAAAGCCTTAATCTCAAACTAGTTGGAGTCGGCTACATGGGTTCTTTTGCATCAAAAATACATATTATGGAAAATAATTTAGCACATCAGAAAGGCTATTGATGATGACAGGTTCAGAAAGGAAAAAGGGAAATCCATGTAATAAAACCTGGTTGACAATGGCAGGCAATTATTGCCTCCAAGGAAGGGATCGATATCACTTTTCCACTTTCTTCTTCAAACTACAAGTACAAGAAAAAAGATGGTCAGATCCAAAATGGTAGCTTATGCAAGTTTGCAAAATAGAGCTGTGAACAGGGCTATACTTACATATAGGATATCATCACTCTTGTAAGGTTATTTTGATTCTTCCAGACTCACATACAGTTCAGATCTTCTGGGCCTAGTTTTATATATAACTCTTATTCTAATACGTCAGAATCATAGCCATCAGAAGAAACTAGATCATCTCAGCGTGTACTGTTGTCCCTATCCTTCGAATACTTGATATCAACATGGCAACTGAAAAGCTCATACAAGACATCACGAGCAGAGGTAATATGACTGATAACTTCAGATTCCGGATATATTGCATTGGATAAGAAAACTCCAGAACATCCATTTTATAACTGGGATCCAAACTGCAGCTGCAGCCATCACTAAGTGACACTCACCCCAATACTTGTCGAGTTTTTCTTTCATTTTGACAGCTATTGCTTGCACAAAAGCATTATTATCCCTTCACTTTTTATTCTGAAAGTCCAATATCCCGACAGTCTTGGTAAGGAATGTGTTTGCAGTTGGATGCTTTGTCCCGAAAATGCACTCATGACACCATGAAGAGCTTTTACAAACCTCCCCTGCTCTTTCCCATTTCTCTGAAGTAGGCAGCCAGCAATGGTTTTGATTTCCGTATCTTGTGATTGTTTCTTTAAAGTTCCATGCAGAGGTTAACATGGAATATGTTGTGCTCTGTGACTGTATACATCTAGAAACAATTTTCTTGAAGGCAACTGCAATTGCTTGACAATTTCGCTGAACTTACGAAGAATTGTTCTTTTGATGAACATAGATGTCTCTAACACCTTCACGTATATCGTCAACTATGTTCCATAAGGTCTATAACGTACATGTGCACAACAATGCTGATAAAAAAAACTTGCCACCAGGAAAAATCTTTCCATTAGCTTAACTTCTGTCCTAATTCAGACACTCCAAGTATGTCGTATGAATCATTTAAAATCAACAGTTCTTCATTTAAAGATTCAGCAACCGATTGTAAAGGTTTTCCTGCTCTCTTTATAAAATACACAAGTTCTCGTTGCCTTTGCTTCTTCATTGGCTTCGGATGATTTTCATCAGAGATAGATTTTTTGGAAAAAAAAAGAGAGAGGACACGTACAAGGAATGCAACAAAAGGAAGAAGATGATCGATTGATTAGGCTTTTTAAGTTTAAGAGGCTTTAAAAACATGTGTCCTATATAAATTAAGAACCCATTAATACGAAGCCTAACCAAGCTATTCGAAAAATAAAAAATAAAAAGCATTCAATGGGTGACGGACTCAAAATCAGACATTGACTAGAGAAATAACTTGATGAAAAAGGATTAAAAATAAAGGTAGAACTAAAAAACAAATATGATAAACCAAACAACAATGCAACAATCAATCCCACACTGTCTAATTCTAATAGCAACCAGATAGAGATAGATGGTACTTCCTGTTCGCTGGCCCAATTTTCACAATGTTAAAACAATAATTTGCATTCGGAAATGAGATTTTAACAAATATACAGAATCTAATTCAGTTCCTTTTCTCTTTTGTTTTACAGCTTTAACTGAACCAGTAGACATGGAAGTCCAATTTTCAGTAACCATTCCTATACCCCCTCTGGGCTGGGGTATAGGCATCGAAGTTAGTAATCTTATTTGCAGGGAAGCCATAAATAGCTTGCTAGAGAGTGTCTGTATGGAAGTTTGACAATAATTGGGCGCATGGAAATGAGGCCATTGTAGACGGAGATCCATATTATTCAGTTTAGCATTGCAATATAATAAACAATCAGATGCCAATATAAGATTGACAATATGATCAACCGGCACCGTTCAGTGTTATCTCATTATTTACCTGTTATGAAATTCCAATAATGCTGTAATGTTTGGTTCCTGAGATAAAAGGGATATAAAGATAGATAGATACTGTACTAAAATAAAAGAAACCGTAGAGATAAAATATATTTAATTGAAAAGATTTATATAAAAATAAATGTATTTGAGTAAATTTATACACTTTTAAAATAGAAAGTATAGAAAGAATAAATAGATAATATTTATTGTTTTCTATTTCTAAAATGTTTTTGTAAAAACCTCTAAATTTTAAAATTATCCAATTAAAATAAATAAGGATAAAAATAATTATTATTATAATTTTAAAACACAACTTGGAGGTTGATTCAGTGCAAGGCTCAGGTCACAAATCAGAAGGGTAAATTTGGATTGACCTGAATCAATATAAAAATAAAAAAAAAATATTATCATAGTTTTAAAACTTAATTTAGGAGTCAACCCTATACAAGGCCCGGGTCATGGTTCAGGAGGGTCAATCCGAGTTGATCCGGGTCAACGTATGGATAAAAATAATAATTATTATTATTATAGTTTTAAAACCCAACTCGAGAGTCTATTAGGAAAAAAAGTCTAGGTAACGAGTTGAGAGGGTCAACGTATGGATAAAAATAGTTATTATTATAGTTTTAAAACCTAATTCAAGAGCTGACCAGGAACAAAACCTAGGTCACTGGTCGAGAAAATCAACCTGAGTTCACTGAATTATTTATATAAAAAAAAAATCAAAGCAACCTTATTTGGCCAAAAACAAATTTAGAAAAAAAATCAATGAGTTTTTGACCCCCCCCCTTTTCTTTTATCTTGGGTCAAACTGTGTTTTATCTGGGGTCAATTTAAGTTTTTTATCAGGTCAGGTCATATCAATCCTTCTTCTAATGTTTTTAAATTTAGACTAGTCTAGGCCCTAAATGAACTTGTCGGGCAAGTCCGGGTTTTATAACTAGGATTATTATAATATTATTAACTTCAACACTCGATATAAACTAAAGTGAAAAAAAATCTAATTATTTTTTAAAAAAATATGTAAATTTGACAATAATAAATATTAAAAATAAAATAAATTTTTTTTATAATTTATCATGTATTATTCATCATAACTAAACATGATACAGAGATAATCACTCTGTCTCATACATTATTACCAAATACAATTTTATCTCCATTGTATTTTTTTGTTGTCTTGTTTTTATTGCTTTATCTTTTTTGTTCCAAGACAGTAACTAAATGTTATCATAGAATTTGTGCATGATAGTAACAATAAGAAGAAATCCATGCAAATATTGTATAGAAATTTAGATTTTTTACTTTTATTTTTAAGTATGTATTTGATATTATGGTAACTTTTATGATTATAATTTTTTTAAAAATAATATTAAAAAATAGTGTGTGTGTGTGTATATATATATATATATATATATATATGAACTCCACAAATGCTTTCCAATAGCAAAGACATCCTGGCATGTACATATAATTTCATCAGGTTAATCACAATGTGAGAAACTTATTACTGCTATAAATCCGACAAATTTATTCTATCTTTAGAAACAACTACTCAGACCTAACCATTCACAAGTAAAAAAGTGAATTTCCATGGATGATGTATAGATCGATGTAAAAGATATGATTGTGCTCGAAATCATTTCTTCACATGAAGACCTTGTACCAATTTGCACCATGCGAAGAACAATGACTTGGAATACTTCCAGAAAATTCACTATTATATCTTATCATACTAGGTTGTCAGAGGATGAATAACACATTGGGAAAAAGGAAATTGCAAACAAGGCTTGTAGTATTCAAATAATATTTACAAATTCCCGAAAGAGACAAATATCATATAGTCGAGGTCCTCGAGGACAGGACAGTCTTAATAAAAACATATTTTCCAACAGCAAGATACCAGCAGCAAATAGTTACATAAAGACTTGAAAACCCCAAAAAATGTCTGTAAAGCATATTAGCAATTGTTTTCATCCACCGCTTGCTATTCTAGTGGTCTTCTGCTCTCCAGAGTGAATCAGCATACCATATCAGTTGTATAGAAATGTTCTGGGGGAAAAAAGCCATTTTGTTTCACCTTCCATAAGTTAGAATATGCTCCAGCTTCCACAACAGCAGTGCAGGAAGCAACTCTCATGTGGAAATGAACTATGCACAATTCTGTGTCGAAAAATGAGCTTCAACTCATGTTATTAGGATGAAAATCTACGACGAAATTCCTAAGCTAATGCAACTAGAAGATAAATGGTGCTTGTTCCTCATCAATCACGGTTTCTTGTACTGTGTCAGATAGTAGCCTTCTAGATTCTCAACGAGATAATCATCATAATGTGGACCTGGCCCATAGTCATATGCTTCATTGGTTGGTGCTACCTGAGTTGAGCCTGAATAAACATTTCCAACACCGACCTTGGCATTCACTTTAGTCCTTCCTTTAACAGCACGCTTGTTGTCAGGGGGGAACTCGGCGGTGAGTCTTCCCATCTGCTTCTGCAGATCAGCAACTGATTCATTTGCTATTTTCCCCTTGGCAGTCTTCTTTCCATCAACAGCCTTCAATTCCAATCTATATAAAGCACAAGCATCACACTTATTGATTTCATATTCGTACAGATGCCACTCAAAATTGTTCAGTGGTTGTGGATCCATGTAATATGATCTCTTCAACCCTCCAAATTCATTCATAACTTGCTTCCTTGATTCATGCCAACCACGGCCAGTGTAATCAGGCAATGACCTTTGCTTTCTGTTCCCACTTTCAAATGCTCTGCGAGGCTTATCAAAAAAGAGCCATTCCCTTAATGTTTCACCCTCAAGGACAGAAAGATCAAAGAGCTCTGTGATATCAGAAGAAAATTAATTGAATATGCAAAAAATTGCAAAGGATATTCTGAGTGATTAGAAGATATGCTCTGCTTCAAATAGACATAATAAATAGCTACTGCTTGCCAAAGATATAAAGCAACACATATTAACATACCAGGTGCATTCCATGGGGACTTTGCAGTTGCAGCTCCCTCACATTCCGGGATACCAACATCTTTTCCTTCAGCCTTTGCACTAAGGGCAGCAAATAGAAGACCATCTTTCAGGCCAATTCCACCAGGTCTGAGAACAGGGCTCATTCCAGGTGGCCCTTCATTCAATGCTAGAGAATGATGAAAGCTGCTACAATAGTCCTGACACCATTCCAACCCTCCTTGAGCAGGCCTTGGACAATCCCAAAGGGCACATTTTGGGCCCAAGAATGCAGAGGGCGGAGGACACATGCTTGGCAGATAGCTAGAAACATGATGCATACCATCCTCTTCACCCAAATCTGTGCCATTAAAACTAGTGTAGAAGTTTTGCTCAAAACTCTGAGGCAAATCAAACTGATGGTAATCCAACTGAGCAGCCCCTTCTATGTTATTAATCGCCAGGCTACGAACTCCCGAAGGGGAGTCTTTGCATTGATCAACAAATGGAAAGGCATGCTCTTGCTGACCATGATTCACAGCATATTCCTGAAACAAAGTAACCAAAGCATCCTTTCAGTTTTAGCCACACATCAAAGTGAAAGAAATTATGAAAATAAAGCTATTAAACATGCAACATTATCAAACAATAAGATAAAACTTAGCCATTTTAAGCTCCTAGTAAAAGTATTTCAAGTCTCAAACACAAATAGACACAAGGACTACAAACAATTAAGAACTAAATCACCATGCAGTCACCAAGCAAAGAGGATAAGTTGACAGAAAAACCACAGTTTTTACATCTTTTCATGTTTGTTTACTCTTAAGCAAGACAACTGCACGGATGTACAGAAGCAAAGGGATTTTATAATCTGAATACACCAGAAATATATCAACTTAATGCTGAGATAATAAATGTCCTAAGGTTTCAACTTATAAACTATAGAGCAGTTACTTGAAATGACGATTTATTTCAAGAACATAGCACAAATGTGTTTAATTCAGAGAGAAGAAGCATCTGGTAGACTCAGACTAAAAATTGAGATGAAATGCAGAAAGAATAAGACAGCAAGAACCACAAATATTCAACACCCAAGAATTTAGAACGATATTAACTGCCGTCATCAATATCCCAAGTGGAGCCAGTAATAACCAAATTTTGCATTATGACCTATAACGGAGCATTATTGCATCTCCCAACCTTGTCCAGCGCCAACACCCATTAAACACTTTCCTAAACAATTTGTTGTTTTAACTTGCACTCTGTTTAGATTTCAAGTGTTGAACATTGTCAGCATGGGCAAGCTTTGACTCAGTAACCACAAAACAATAAGCAGAGCACCAACAACAATATTCTCCACTCTCGACCATACTATTCTATTGAATTCCAGCCCTAGAGTGTAAATCTTATAATTATTCTTCCTTTTATCATTTAGTGGTAGGCATGGTGGACATGCAGGTAAATATGAAAAACAAAATCCTCTGTTAAAAAGATGACGTGAACATTGCATGAATCCTACCATGCAATGACCAATTCTACGTAAAACCCAAAATCTGGATCGGATATGATATTTTTGGAATCAAGCTATAAAATTAAGTTCATTACTAAATCAAGCCTTCCACCACAAGAGTGGCAACTTAATAACATAACTGAACAGAAATTGCCATGAAATCCATCCTAACAAGCAAGAGTCAAATCTTAATTCTGCATATTCCCAATTAAGCTGCTCACACACTCGAGTCTGGCTTTCAACCATGTTTAGTGATTTGCTTGACAACCATGGAACACAAACCAAAGCTGCAAATATGGAAGAGATATATGCAAACAACTGTATGCAATAAAAGAGAGAAGAGAGTCTCTAGCACGTCCTTATTCCAATTAACATGTGACAACAAACAGCAATCATATTCTAGAATTCAAAACTAGTTTTTGTTAGCAAAGCCAACATAAAAATCACAAAATAATAATAATAAATAAAAAACCCTACCTCTTGAAAGACCACATTATCTCCACCTTGCATGCTCTGATCATTAGGTTCCAGCTTTGGTGCTGCTAGTGCACTAGTGGCATCATCTTCCTCCTCACAGAGCTGCAGCAGCCTACATATGTCTGTCGAGAATGACCCAAGACTACCACCCTATAATCCCACAAAAATTGCAATTCACAATTATGATAATCACCCATTACAAACAAAGTATTATGCATTCTCATTACATGTATTGATATATGTCAAGTTCTCAAAAACATACATGGTATGTAAAGATATACATGTACTCAAAACGGGATAAAAATTTCAATCCTAACTTGTTGCAAAGAAGATGCTGGAGAGGGCTCATTGAGCTCGGATTTCCATTCACGAAGCATCTGATGAACTTGCTCTTCGAGGACAGCCACATCAACCGTGCGGCTTTCTTTCCTAGCAAACTGCAGATCCAAGAACATCCCTTGAAGATCATCAACACGGTTCTTTGCCTTGTCCTTGAAAAGCTTATGAGATGCTGACTTGCAATTGATCTTTGAACCCTTCCCCATCACAGTAGCACTCCCTTTACTCTCCACAAAACCCTACAACCAAAACTCCATTTAATACTAGGCACAATAGCTTCTAATAAACAATGAACATAAAGCACATTCTCAAGTAGACTTAGCTTAAACCAAAGGAATACCATAAGAGCCATTCAAGAAAATCCCAATTAGATAATAACAATAATCACCATAAAAAAAAATCAGTTTAAAGGTCAACCATTACAACATCAAAAGACACCCAAAAAAACCCTACAAGTATGAAAGACAAAACATATTAGGTCAAAAAACTCACAAACTTATGACTGATCAATTTTTCAAAAAATTATTGTTCTCTACCAAAAAAGAATTAATTTTTTTTTTCAAATGTCAATATTAAACCTTGAAAAAGAAAACCCAATTGTCCATAAAAACTTTCAAAAGCATGAGCGGTAATATACTTCAATTTTTCTTTATCCAATCAAAGCAGCTGAAAAAGTAGCACAAAATCACAACTAAATCAGCGATTCAAGAAAATCCCACATGTCCACATCTTTTTTATCATTAGTTTTTGCACTTCAATTCTAAACAACATGCAGACTTCTACTAACATTAAATTAGCAAATCAGAAAAAGTAACACAAAATCACTGACATAAAACCATAACAATCGATATAGTTGTAAATATTAGCATCAAGATAACATTAAATCCAAGAGAGAAATAAAACACCTAAACTTTAAAAACTGATCATCACAAACTCACTAAGAAAAATCTTCTTTCAGTTCTCACCAAGAGAGATGAAAAGAAAGAGAAGTGCTCTTATGCTATGCTAGATGTCAAAGAAATGAAAAATAAAGAAAGAGAAAGCTCTATATAAGTAGATATATTCCATAAACAAAAAGTAGCTGAGATTCTTGTTGTTATTTTACCTCAATGTTTTTGGTACTAAATTTATTATTTTCCCATTTTCTTTCTTTTCTTTCCTTTTTCTAGAGAGAGAGAGAGTGTGTGTGGGTGTCTCACTCTAGAATGTACGTGTACGCGGAAAAAGTTAACTAGGTGGCGGTTTATACTTGGTGGTTGTTTTTGGTATCCAAATAATAGTTAATTTTAAAAGTATTTTTTATTTATAAATAAATTAAAATAATATATTTTATTAAAATTTATTTTTAATATAATATATTATAATAATAAAAAAATAATAATAATAATTAAAAACACGGCAAACCACAATAATAAACACTCTCTAATTTGAATATTTTGGTTTATCTTATTGCTTCGAAGAAATTACAATTTTTTTTTATTATTATCATGGATATCTAAATTAGTTTGCGCACATTTCGACTAATCTCACGAACTCAAAGTAATTACAACTGATAAATACTTTCTTATTTGGATATTCTCCGTTATCTTTATTCATCCTATATATAATTACAACTAATCATCTTCAGTTAATGTAATTAAATTATAAAATTAAACACAATATAATAATATTCTATTACAAGTTTTAAGATTAAGAACATAAATTATAAACTCGACCTGATTTTTTCAGCATTATTATTTTAATAGCAAACCTTAAAAAAATCTTTTTAATGTATGAAGATTATTCATTTGATTCTCTAAATAACTTTTTTTCCACTTAAGTTTCTAATATTTCAGATTTTTCTCAATTGAATTCTTACATTCATATTTATTGATCAATGAATGTTGTTCAAATTGTTATTTATTTAAATAAAAAGTGAAGTGCTGAAGTTAATGTCTATGAGAATTTATTTCAAATTGTAATTTATTTACATTATTCATATTTATTGGTTAACGAAATACACTACCTTTATTGGCCTTTTCAGTTCAAGTATTGAAGTTAGTGCCTCTGAGAATTTATGAAATTTCTCCAAATGCACTATCTCTATATGGATAAAAAGACTAATTCATGGTCAACACGCACGTTAGTCAAGAATACCCCTTACATGGAATGAAAAAGAAAACCAACAAGGTTTTTTTTTTATGCAAGTTAGCCTTATATTATATATATCCAATATGTCAATTTAGCCATTATATTGTTAATTAAGTTAATTTTGCCATATACTATATGATTGATTGCAATGAAACAAGGCAATCAGCAAGATTTTGAAGCACAGTAAATATATTAAAAAAAAGTAAAAAAAAGTCACGACTTAGGTTATAAACTCCATTAAGTTTATTGAGCTAATATTATTTAATTAGATGATAAAAAAAACAACAGTAAATGGATTGAATTAAACAACAACAAAAAAGTTATCATGATATATAGCATGAACAAAAAAGAATATTTTCCAAAAGAAAAAAAACTATAGAGCTGAGTTCCTAGCCAACCCAACATAGAAGGAAGAAAATGAAAAAAAAAAAATGACTCGAGACAATCCAAGTTAGCATGTTAAATCCTCAACCTAGGTCAGGAAGTTGGGATAATTCAATAAAAAGCAAATAAAAAAAATAACAAAGCACAATCTCCAACAAATTCAATGTATAATGATGAAAATAAAAACAAAATTCATTAACAAAAAGGATAAAAAAAAACCCAGCAAACTTGGATAAGCCTACCACACCTTACAAGTTACAACCTAAACAATGTGAATGAGATAACTTAATAGAAGAAAAAATAAGAAAAACAACGAAACTCAACTGTAAAACCAATCAAATATTGAAGGTCAAAATAAAAAAAAAAAAAATTTAAAAAGAAACGACTCCAAAAAAAAAACTCGAGTCAACTCAAGCTGACATACCAAACATGTAATTAAAGTTATGTTATCAGGATAACCCCATAGAAATTAAATTAGAGAAAATTACGATGCCTAATTTTTTTTTTGAAAAAAAAGGAGTAATGAGATCGGATTTCAAAAACAAAATCAGCGTAAAAAAAAAATCAATATCAACCTGAGTTAACTTTTTAAACTTATGACTCGAGTCATGAGACTGAAATCACAACATTGAAAAAACCAAGACGTCTAATTCCCAAACAACCCAATGAATAATTATGAAATTGAAAAAAAAAACCTTTTGATAAAAGGACATACAAAAAATTGGATTTAAAAGAATGATGAGTAAATTTGAAATAAAAAAATTGAAAGGATGACTTATAATTTAAAAAAATTGAAAGGATGACTTATAATTTTTTTTTATTAAAAGTTGAAATTGAAAAAAAAATATAAAATGATGAAAAAAACAAGGAACAAATCTAAAAAAAAACATGAGAGGACAACTTACAATTTTGGATTGTAAGATTAAATTAAAGAAAATCTACAAAAAGATCCAACACAAAAATTAACAAAAAAGAAAGAAAGAAGAATAAGAACCAAATTTAAAATCAAAACAAAATAAGAGGACAACTAACAATTTTGGATAGACTAACATGAATTTCAAGAAGATAGGAGAGAAAAGAGGAAAGAAGAAACAAACAGTCATTAAAGCCACACCGTCACTCTTTATGATACACGTGCCGTCTCAAATGAAAGAGGATGTTGTGGTACTTTTAATGCAAAGATGAAATATGGTGTTTGGAAACTAGAGGAAGCTGCACATGTTGTCAAAGCCCTATGGCTTCCCTTACTTGCTGGGATATGCACTACACACACCAACCTATCTTGATTTTCTCGTAACTTTAAGTTTTTATATTTGTTTTAGCTTTAATTTTATTTCCTTAACACTTAATTGTTCTAAATCAATTGATTTGTGTTTTATTTTGTAAAACAAGCACCGCAAAATTTCCTTGATATTGTGAGATCCCCACACAACACAACCGAAACAAACTAGCAAGTAAAATCCCAAATAAAATCAATGTGAATGGATCAAAATGAACAAAAAAAAAAGTTGAGGGATTGAAATTAAAAAAGTTACATGAACTTCCTCTTAACCATGCAAATCAATCTTTGATGTTGCTATGGAAAAAAGAACCGAACATTTATTTAATGTTCAAATTTGACCCCTAAAGCTCTAATTATTTCAAACTAATGAAATTGAATTTTGTTGAGATTTTGTTTTTCAAAGTAGCATAGCAGAAAAAAAGAAGAAGGGGTGAATAACACAGCTCAAAATTTATTTAGGAAAATAGTACAGTTTAGTGAGCCGCAGATAAAATATCCAATTCTCTTTAAAAAATTATAATTTTAAAATTTATTTTAAAATCTGAATTTAAAAATAAGTCAAACTCTATTTTTATATAAGAATAAGTACTCTATTTTTATACAAATTCTACAATAAAAAAGTAAGTCTATATTTTTATACAAACTCCACTTGTAAAGTTATGTTTTTTGGTGTAAAATTAAAAGAGTTTTAACATAAGATATGATTAAAACTATCTTGAAAGGAGAAAAAATTACAGGTTTTAATTATAAAAACTATTTTTATTAATTATTGATAAATACTTTTTTCATTAGAAAGATAGATACATATGATTTTATCTTAATTATGAAAAAAACATGTAATTTTTTCTCATTTCAAAACAGTTTTAATAATATTTTATGTCAAACTCCTTTAATTTTACACCAAAAGTATAACTCTTTTTACTTGCAGAGTTTGTATAAGAATACAACACTTATTCTTGTATGAAAATAGACTTTAATTTATTTTTAAATAAAAAAATAACATGCTACTTTAAAAATAAAAAACTTGATTTTTTTTTTATCAAATTAATAAGCATTACTCGAGCGAAAACACATTTCCTCACGAACCAAATAAATCACCAAAATTAATCACAAATCAAGGCCATGTAATTAAAGAACCGAATAAAAATAAAAATAAAATAAAGAACCAAAGCATAAACAATCCAAAGAACTAAAAGAAAAAGAAAACTTTTCCAATAAACAATATTTCTCATCACAAGTCACCGTCTAATCTCCTTCAGGAATCTGTTAATGTTGCTAATATTCTTTCTGTAATCTGTCCCCTTTTTTATGCAATAAAAGTTTTGAGTTCCATTTTCTGAAAACCAATAAGATCATGCTATCTAAGTAACCCTCCACCCCAAGTTACATTCAATTAGCGTGACATGATCATGGTTTTGTTTGAGTTGCATGTTTCATTTTTTTCACTGTTCTTTAGTCTAGCAGCTCCAAGTCTTTCTAATTAATTAGAGTCTCTCTCTCTCTCTCTCTCTCTCTCTCTATATATATATATATATATATATATATATATATATATGTATGTATGTATGTATGTATGTATGTATGTATGTATGTATGTATGTATGCATGTATGTATGCATGCGTGTATACAACTTTCTAAAGAAAATCAATTTGGATTGTTCTTCTCATGAACACCTCCCCTTGAGCAAGAAGGGGTACTGGCAATTTCTTACAAATGACTATCAATATCTTGGGATGCATGCGCACATTTCAACGTTGACAAGACACTTTATTGGTCAATTATGGAAGAAACCAACCGACGACTCTCCCTTTACTGTGCCATGGAGGGGGGGAAATAAAGGCCAACCAAGTTTCTTTTCGAGGAGGGTAATAAAGAGAGAGATGAGCAGGGTAAGAAAGGCATAAAGGGCACGTCCACTACCATCCACCATATTCTTATCTTCATGGCTATAAAACTTTAAAAGGTGCCTCATCACAGTAACACTGATAAACAGTACAAATTAGCATCTTATGTCAATTATTCTGGTCGGTCTCTCTGATCACTATCTGAAATAAGACACTAGTAATTTCAAAATTTACTAGGAAAAAAGATCAAAAGGGAAATAATCTGTAATGATTATGTTGATGAGAGTTTCTTGATTTTCTCTAGCACGCCTCCCGATACATCAGATCCCAGTAATTCATCAGATAAACGAAACGTAAGAAAATTGCCTTCTGATAATATTTCATGGTTAAGATGAGTATATCTCCGTGTTTCTTTACAGATTCTAGTGGACGTGCATTTCACTAGGAAAAAGAGAAGTGATGGGCAAACAGTTTTCCAGACAATAAAAAGCTGTTGGATTTGTTTGCTGGAAGGGGCAGCCCTCTTCAGATTCAGGAAGCTGGACAAATTTCTTCCTTTCACAGTAAATCATGGAAAAATGATCAATGACATAAGCCAACTTGTACCGACAAGGCATGGTATTTATTCTCAAAGCTCCAGACAAGATAACATCCATTTTCTGCCAAAGGTTTCGAACTCCCCTTTTCAATCAGAGGAGTTATGACGTCGCAGAGAGAAAGGGAGTGGGAAGCAATGAGATCCTCGTTCTCCTCTCTGGGCATGCGTGGGTGCCTAAACCTGCTGTGACTGCGTGTGATTTTTTGCAGGATTTTTTTGCCATGCAAAATTTGACTTGGTTGGCTGCTAAAAATGCAATTGAAATTTTGTACATCTAATATGATGAAACCTTCAACAATTATTGTTAATTGGCAAACCTTTCTCTTCCAGGTTCTGGATACAGAGATCAATCATCCTTAATATACACACTCCCTATTTGATTTTATTCCTATAAAGAGAACCTCAATATATGGAAATTGTTTATAAGTGAAGCATTCTAAGCCAGAACCAATCTGAAAATACGATGCAATGTGAAAAGAAAAAAACAAGAGGAAGGCTTCTCACTGATAGGGAGACCTTCAATGAAATAGAAGTTTTTAAAACAGATTTCAATCCACTGGACAATTAGACTACTATGATTTTGCTGCATTTCCATCTTCTATGGTTGAATGTTTGAAGTGGAAAATGCCACCAAATCCTCGTCCCCTGGCAAGCTTAATCTCAATTTCTTCTAGTTCGTGTTGCCAAGTCTTCCATCTCTTTGCCTCATTGCATAAAACAACGTGAAAAACAGCGTCCATGAATTGGGAATAATTAAAATAAATGCCAACTATCAATTTCATAAGATGCTATATGAGATGTGGCTGCTGTAAAGTATTAGCTATCCTATGGTGCGTTCCTGATTACCAAGCGTTATCATTAAAATGTCAATGTCATCATAACAAGTGAAAAGCAAACACTTTAATGCAGTTTATAGTACGGCAAGGTATTTTAAACTGTTTTTTTTTTAAATAATATTTTTTTTATTTTTTAAAATTTATTTTCAATATTAATAAATTAAAACAATCTAAAAAAATTAATTTTAAAAAAATAAAATATTTAATTTTCTTTTTTTTTGAAAAAACACAGCGACGCAACAGAAACAGACAACCCTTAAAGCCATCAAGTGTCCCTCAACTTTTTATCAGCCAGTGAAAAGTCTGCTTTCAACTAAACGTTATCATCAGCAGACATTCATCGAGATATCTAGGATTTACTCATTACAGGCTGTTGTTCGATACAGTTTTTCATGCAACAGATCATTGTTTTGAGCATGTGAAGCTGCGGAAATATTTATTACCTTCTGCTATTTTCAATCCTCATGCCCTTCCTGTGTAATAAAAAAATGAATCAGAGAATGAGCATCATGGGAATCGATTCTGCCAGGAACCAGAAAAATTGAAGGAGTCGCACAGTTCCATTCTTGATTATTCAAACACTATTATTTCACAACTTTTATATTAATTGATCAAAAGACCATTTCAGCTCTTCTCTGGAAAGTGGTTCACAGGTGTCCCCTGCTGTCATCTGGCCACCATGTGTACTCACTGGCTCTTATCTTCAAGGAAATGATAGCACCAAAACCACAAGTAACAACCAAAAATAACCTATCATGGGACATACAATGCCTTCCTAATTGGATTGGAACAGCCGATCTGTGTAGGGCCATATTCTGGAAGATTGCAGATCAAGCCCAAGATGCTCTTCCACTACTGATGACTAACAAAGGCCTCTCCGCATGCAAAATTGAGTACATACACATTTACATACAATCACCCTCCCAATCTCTCCAGATTTAAGTGATGCACAAGTGTTTCATGTATATTTTACACTCACCGAGGGAAATCAGCTTGCCTTTAAAAAGGAATTCGATAAATATATCTTTTCAATAATTTTAGTTAATTTTAACCATTTTGTTATTTCCTTCGTTTTTATTTAATTTTTGTGTCAAAAAATCTTGAAAACCATACAAAATGCAAAAATACTAAAAATTTAAAATACAAAAATATAATAATATAACCGGGGTTGAAATTGGATCGATAATCAAGTATTATGATAAAAAATGAAGTTTAGGAATTTTTGGGTCACAATTGAGAATTCTATTGAAGAAAAATAGAAGAAAAGGAACTTATTTTGACCTTAATTTGGATAAGATTATAAAAATTGAAGAGCGAAGGATGGATTTGACACACTTGACTAAATTAAGAAGTCAATTTAAGGATCTATTTAAAGAGGAAAATTAAAATTATGAGTTAGATTGATCAAAATTGCATAATTTTGGGAACTAAGAATAAATTTATAATATGTTGTTAAATCTAAAGGACTAAATTGATTCAATTAGGATACAATTGAATAATGTAGTTTTTTCCAAAGAATAATGGCCAAAATTAACACAAAAAAATCATGTAGTTTTTTTCATTTTCATTATTTATAAATAACAGAAAAGTTCATTCTAGTCCTTAATGGTTCGGTTTATGCATATTTGGTCTCAATTATTTTAGTTTTTCCTTTTTGTTTTAGTCTGAAATTTTATTTTTATTATGTTTCAGTTTCTAAATATTATATAAAAAAAAAACATCGTTTAAAAAAGAAAAAAAGAGAAAATGTTCCACCAACTATATGAGTTCAATGAAGGTTATGTTGCTTCTCAACCATACTTGAAAAGGTAGAGAGTAAATTGAGACCCGTAAAGGTTTTTTTGTTTTTTTAATTACAAATTGTTTTTCATTGTTTGAGTGATTAAAGATAGTTTTAAGATTGAAAATGAATTTATTTAAATTTCTAAGATACTGTTAGGGTGTTTTAAGGTAATAACAGGTTAAAAATTGAATTTTTAGAGTTTTTAAACTTGAATTTTGCTTTTCCAGCCTCCACCAATAATAATTAAAATCGTTGTCCGCGTAATCCACCCTTTTTTACATGGTAATAGTAATTAAAACTCGAATAGTTGTTTTATTATGCATAACACCAAGAATCATATATACTTAACCTACGAGATAACTATTGAAAATTATATAAAATAAAAATAACAACCGAAATAAAATATTTAAATTTTTATTTGTCTCTCTCCTTTCGTTTTGAAGATCAAATTACTTTTGTTTTCGTCTTCAATTAGCATTATTTTTTTAATTCAGTGCTTACACATCATCTTTCTATTCATCCGTTAATAAATTTCTGGCAATATAATTGGATTTGTTTTTCAAATAACTTTTCATGCTGAAATGCATGCGAATAATTTTTTTTCGTGCACAATACTGACATCCTTTTCTCTTATGTAAGAAATTAACTTGAATCCTACCCATGACATAGCATGGGCACGTTGGCTAGTAGATACTAAAGCAATATAAGTTCATCGTGTAACAAATAGACTATAAGAACAAAAATCACATGTAATGAAGGAAAGAGTTATAAAAACCTGCCATACATGGTATTCATAACTCAGAATTGTTCAAAAGCAAATCCCAGCATGTAAAAAGCTGTTAAAAACTCCCAGCACTTCAGATTCTTACTTTGAGAAAGCATTTCAAGCCACCATCAATTCTTATGTATTCCTTTTTCCTTTTGCACCCGTATGCTTCCTCCCATGACATCTGTATCTCTTATGTACGAACATCTCAGACCGGATTTTCTATGGATTAGGTCAAGAAGACCAGAACAAATAGGATGATGAACAAAACTACCAAGAACACTATCATCATAAGTTGCCCCTTTGCGCTGGCCTTCTTCATGACCATAGCCACTTTTTTCTGCAAGCAAATAAATAAATAATAGGTTCTGTTTATCATCTAAAAGAGTGGAAAAGTGCTATTTGATACATTGCCACTGAAAGAAAATCACCTGAACAAAATCAAGTCGATTTGATGTAGTGTCCATTTCCGTATCCAAATCACCTATGATCCTTTCCTGAAGCACCAAGAACAATTTAAGTCCCAAAAGTAAGCAAATATCAGCCTCAACTAGATTAGAGAGATTCATAGTTGATTCCAAAGTTACAATCCTTGTACAAGCTTCTGGCAGAGGAGCTAGGGAAAATGAACTACAAAGAGCATCAACCTACAGAATCCTAACCTGTGCAAGTAGTTCTTCGTGTATGGTTAGGCCAACACCTCCAATTCTCTCCACACTTGCACTAAGCTCATCCAACTCGTCATCCTGTTGCCTGCATCCACCAGCAATCAAAAGGCAAACTGGGTATGAAGTAATTAAGAAATACATGAAAATCACAAAGACCTATCCTGATGTCAATCTACATCAAACCAATCCTACTGTTTTCAACCATGCTCAACTAACTACATAAGTTGTCTACTCTAGGCTCTAGCTGTGGAAGCACCCCCTGACTTAATGAAGTAAAGGATTACATTAAGAAAACTAACACTACTTGCCATTATATCAGAATACACAAATATAAAAAAATAACTCATACAAGCAAACATCTATTGAAGCCTTCAATGCACTTATAACAAATTCATCTTGAAGAATAAGAACATGGAAAGAGGTGGGGAGTTCAAACACTTTACTTTATAAGAAGCATTTGTCTATCTGATTCTGATTGTATAAAATCATCGTTATCTTGAGTGTACTGATTGGATTTGTCAGTCTGTTGTGCATCAGGCATCCTCATTAATTCTCTGCGCATCCCATTCACACTAGCAGTTCCACTGAGATTCAACTCTTTTCCAGCTACTACTGCTTTCTTCACATTGCCCACCTAATAAAGCAATGCAATTTGTTAGGGAACTCATAAATGAAAAGGGAAACTACATCTTATAGCTTATTATCAATTACACTTCCAAATATTCACTATAAAACATAAAGCATGTGTATTACATAAACAATCCAGTTGTTTAGATAATCACAGCACTGGAGGAAGTTTGTCATAGCATTTCTTGCAAATAAAAATGGGGAATACATTCACATTGCAGAAACCTTTCAATTATAATACAGTTATTACCCTGAAAAGGAAAACAGCCATTCACATAGTACCTGAGTGCGAGCAGTGCTGGTCCATCTCCTCCGTTTTTCAAGTTCTGCTTCATCAATGCCATACCAAGAAGGGTCTCTAGCTGCTACAGAAATTGCTTTGTCCAATTCATCCACCTTCCTATCAAGAAGAAAGCTTCAGCAGTTGCACACAGGAATCATATTGTTCAATTAAATTCAAAAGCTCATGCAAAAAACACATGTTGCTAGCTTAGTTGCCTGGAAGAATAATTATCAATTTTTTTAATTGGGAATTTATTTTATTGTTAATGAAGTTCTTCACCAGGTAAAAGGAACAATCAAAGAGATCAGCATCTCAGCTCATGATTCTACCCAAACTCATGTAGTTGCAAAGTCTCTACACCACAGATCAAACCATAAAAAAGGACACTGATTTTCAACAAAAACAGCCCCAAGCACATAATGATAAATTTTAATACCTGCCACTCAATGCTCTCACAAGCAGCAAGCAGCTCCTTTGTAAGACGCACTTGCTCTCCCGAGTCAGAAGAAATCCGTTCCCATTGGTGAAATGAAGATTGCAACTTGTCAATCTAACAAACAGAGAGCCCCAAAAATCATTACAACTACATATTAATAATTGCAACAACATAAAGAAGATCAAATTCATACACTCATCTGAAAAAAAAAGAAAAAAAAAGAGCGAGCTTACAGATTCTTGAATCTCCTCTTTCACAATATAAAACGGGTCTTGTGCTGACGACATCTTAGAATAACTCGACCTGCATTATATAACAAATTCAAATCAGCAAATGGTATACTAAACTAAGCTTCACTTTCTTTACAAGGAGCTTCAGATCAAATTATGTCATTAATTTCAAAAACCAGGATCAGCATAAATGAATAAATCGGTAAAAACCTAGAACTAAAAAAAATTGAAGGCAATTTAAATTTAAATCTTAAACAGACTCAAATGGCACACTCCAATTCATAAGTTTGAATTGATAAATACAGATCTAAGTACTTCTAACCGTTTCAAACGAATATAGTCAGCAAAGAAAGGAATCGACAATAGAAAAAATTGAGACCCAGAAAAATATTTATTTATAAAACTGCGAAATCTAAAAACTTAAACAATAATCCAACAAAAAAATAAAAACCCACCAAGCGTACGATTCGATTTAATTGAATTAAAAGATAATTCAAAGGAATTAACATCCAACCTGAGAGATCGAAGCGGTTTCCCAGGAGCTGAGTTTGGAGCGAGTTTCGACGATGGAAGGTAAGGGACGTACCGGCGTTAATTAAGGAAAGTTCTCTATTTTGGTTTTTGTATTTTTTGGGCTGTAGCTGTGAAGATTGAGGACCCATGTTAAAATGGCTCAATGGGCCTGGTTTCACTACCATTTCTCTCTCACACTGTGTGTAACACCCATGGTTGGAAAGTATTTTTATAAAAAAACAATTAATTTTATTTTTTATTTAAATTAATATTTTTGATGTTTTAATATGTTAATATTAAAAATACATTTTAAAAACTAAAAATATTATTTTAATATATTTACAAGTATTAATAATTTTCATGTTGCGAAGTAAAAGTTTTATTTATATACATAGATGTTGAGATTGCGATTCTACGATTTTGATGGATTGTGTGATTTTACTTCTCCTACAATTTCAAAGCAAAACACAACCATCTGGATGTTGAAGGTGCTTGACAGTGTGATAGCGGTTGCTTTTCAAATAACTTTTTGTGCCGAAATACATGCCAATGATATTTTTTTTATTTTTTTAAAATTATTTTTGATATCAGCACATCAAAACGATCTAAAACGTACAAATCATATTAAATTTGAATAAAAAAAATTAAATTTTTTAGGACCCAAACATGTTCGTTCACACACTATTCCAACTATTTTAGGTGTAAAATTCACACATACACACACACCCCATGGAGTTAAAGTCACTCGGTTTGGGATCCAGCCCCAGCTTAAAACCTAGATAGTGTGTTTTTTTGGGTCAACCTGTGGGGTTGACAAGTCAATTTAATTTTTTATTAAAATAATATTATTTTTATTTTTTAAAATTTAAAATAAATATTAATTTTTTTAAAATTTAAAATAAATATTAATTTTTTTAAAATTCAAACAACATTATTTTAGTTTTAGTTTTTTAAAATTTTTCTAAAAAAATTAAAATAATATTTTTTTGATAAAAATAATTTGTTTTAAAAAAAAACCATACTCAAATGAGGCTGTAGGACATTGAAGTTTTGTAACTATGCTTAATTTATAATAACTAAAATGATGAATGAACTTGAGTGTTGGCTACCAAGAAATTCTATGGTTTTCATGAAATAATTAATAATATCTTATTAATTATTTTTTAAATCACTATAAAATTTATAGTAGACGATACACTTATTTAAATGATTTGTGAAGAAATATGAAAAAAAGAAGGTAAGAATGTCTTGCATTGAAAGGAGTGAAAATAACGGCAATAAGGCTCAAGGATATGAGCAAGTAAAACATAAAGTTATGACACCGAGGCTTGTGGCAAGCAGTAAAGACAAGGTTTTTTTATCTCTGTTATTTGGGTTCGAGTCTCAGCGTGCATGTCTGTCATCCCCGTGGTGTCTTATCTGTTTACTGGGCTTGCAGGGTGTTCAGTGGGTCCGGGGATTAGTTGTGGTGCACGTAAACTGACCCGGACACCCCGAATTTACAAAAAAAAAAAGTTATGATAAAATATTGAAATCCTTTTTTTTTTTCAAGGAAGAAACGTAAAGCAAAACGATAGTGGTTTCGCTGGTATAAATTTAGTTTTTTTATATATATGTTGTTTTTTTTTCTTTTACTTAAGATGTAGTGTGTTATTCCAACATCTAGAATGTAATTTTAAAATCAAAATACATATTATTTTTATATGTAGTTTTTTTTCTTTTATAAATATATTTTTTTCTAGTTTTTTTTCAATAGAAAATCAAAATACATATTATTTTTTAAAATTTCAGAATATTTTTACAACTCAAGAAAAAAAACTGAAAGATATGTTCATATTGTTTTTTATTTGGAGAAAAATGGTAAAATAAAAATAGCAAAGCGACAGGTAATAAGTTTCCTTGGAACGCTATTGTTGCCTTAAAATACAGTTCTCCTCGTGTCATCACATGAATATATCTTTATTCCTGAAATATACAGTTCATCAAATATAAAATTCTATATTTTTAAATTTCATTTTGGTTTGCATTTATTGGTTTTGGTCCTTTTGGGTCTTTTTTTTTTTTTTTTAAGGTACGTTTGGGATTTAAGGTATGAAGAGACATGGTTGAGTTTTTTTCTTGGAACCCATAAAAAATAACAAAAAACATATATTTTTAAATTTAAAAAAATATAATTTTTGTTTTAAAGAAATTAATTTAACATCATCTCATCTCACCCACACCACAATCCTGAATACACAGATTTTGTATGGATTTTTGAGTTTAGTTGTGATGAAAAAAAAAAAAAAGTACTTTGTTTTGGGTTGGGCTCTGAGTTCTTAAATTTCATTGATAGCATGACATAGCACATCATTAATGAGTGAACAAAGAAAAAGTTCTATCATATTTATTTCATCTAAATTTTTTTATGCTTGTTTATTATTAAAAAATATTAATTAATAAATTTTTTTTTAAAAAAATGTATTTTTCTTTATTTTAAATAGAATATACTTTTTACAAATTACAAAAAAATAAAAAATATATTTTATTATTTTTTGATTATATCAAATTTGATCGTCAATCTTATATTGCTATATATTTTGTTTTCAATTTCACCCTTTAGAACTTGATTTTATTTGATTTTTTTTATCAATTTTAGTTTTTATTTTTTTTATTGTTATTTTTTTTCTCTTATCATTTTCTTAATTGAAGTTTTTTATTTATTTATCAAATTTGGTCTTTATTTTTTTATTACTATTTGTTTTATTTGAAATAATTTATTTTTTAATTTCATCCTCTAACTTTTTCATCTATCAGATTTGATCCCCATTCTTTTGATTGCTATTTATTTTATTTAACATAATTTATGAAATTAAAATTATTTCATTTGTTAGTTTTGGTTTACATTTTTTTAATAAACTTTTTAAAAAGTAAAACATCAATAAGTTAGTTTCTAACTCATTTTTCATGACATAACTAAATACTGAAAAGTATTTTCCAACTCATTTTTCATGATATTATAAAATATAAAAAATAACCTACTTTCCATGAAAATAAGTTTTAAAAAAAATATTTTTCAGTAAACAAACAAATGTTTTTTTTTTTTTGTTTCCATAAGAGTTTTCCATCAAATGGGAAAATATTTTAAACCATATAAACAATGATGATAACATACACATATAGTTATTTATTACAATTAGGATACTATAGAGTAGATATCAAACTTCAAGAGCAAAAAAGATGCTTTATCATGAATTATGATTACAAACATACACATCTGGGTGTCTTTGTTTCATTGATGGAAACACACCCGTATATTATTTGTTAGTTTAATATGTTCTATAATCAATCGGTTGATTACACGTGGTATTATTATATTTATGTAAATACATATTTAATATTAATAAAGGTTTAATTTATCTTTAAATTATATAATATTATATTATTGAATCTAATATTTGATTTACGAATCTAGAGTAAAGATAAAGTTCATAGGATAAAAATGTTTTGCAAATGAAATTATAAAGTTGTTATAATTATGAGATTCTACTACATCAAAACATTGTTCCTAAAATGTTCTTGGTCGATGCTTTCTTAAATACTAGACATTTATTAAAGTTTTAGAGATTGATACATATTATGTTCTTTCTTTTATGAAAGGAAGCAATTGTTCTTATAAGTTGAGGTATAAGGAATACTTAAAACTAATATGTAGGTGTTTGTCATAAGATATGTATACTAAACGGATACACATGACAATGCCATATGGAGAGATCACCTATATCTATGGAAAAACTCTTGTGACGGCTGTTTAAGTGATCTTTAGATATGAGATTACTAAGTTATTTTATATAGAGAATGTTATGCTTTGATCATGTTATATGTTATCTTAATCGAGGTAATAAAGGAGCAAACATTGGGTATAACATGAATTATACGAAGATACTTGAGTGATCAAGAGAGATTAATCACCCTAGGTGAATTAGATAAAATATTCAATTTGTTCGCAAATAGTATTGACCGAAAAATCCTTGGTCAAGGTGGAATGAGATTTGAAAAAAGTTTAAAATCTTATTCAAACGATCAATGACTATTATGTAAAGAACAAACATGATTTAACATGACAAACATACTTTATTTTTTAATGTTAAATCAGAACATTATTGATGAAATGATATTAATTATACTAAGAAACCGATCATTGAAAGGTTAAGTCAAACCACTAATAACTTTTGTAATATTTAGGTGATCATGACACGTTACTAGACGATACACCTGATTTTCAAATATAAATTAATCAAATATTGAATTGATAATAAATTAAATTATTTAATTTATTTAATTCTATTTAATTAGAATTATAATTTATATTTGGGCCAACATCTTAAGAACCTAATGGGTCACATACATCAAGAACCATTAGTCAGAAGTTAAACTGAGATGATTTAATTAAGTATAAATTGATTAAAATATATTTTAGAAATTAAGGACTATAATATAATTAATACAGAGATTATATTTCTAAACCTAGAAAAATCAAGTAAGGACTTGATTGAGTTAATTTCTAAAATTATTCTAAATTAATATATGGATATTATTTAAGGGGAAATTGATATTTTATCAATTTATATGTCGCACGTCAAAATCCGCGCGGCGTCCGCTGGCGATTATTTATTATTTGTGTTTTGCTTGGTTCTTTGGAGTCGCCACCTAGTATTATGGTCACTAGGAACCTATGGTCTGCGAGAATCTGAGTAAGGGACTGGTTGTGCAAGGGGAAGACGCATCACCCCCAGTGCACCCTACCTAAGGTAAGCTGCATTGTTGTTTGATTATTTTTTTCTAGGTCGAGTTTCTATTCGTTGGTCTTTTCTAAGGTTCAAGGCAGATCTCCCTTCGTGAAGGAGTCTCTACCTTATTGGGTTAAATCATAACCGTTCTAAAGTCTAAATTTTAGGATTGCATTTATTTACCCCTTGTATCTTTAATACCCGAGGGTGTACTTTATCGTGTAATTTTACACCCCACAAATATTAAAGTCTACACCTGGATCCTGAAAAAAAAGAGTTAAAAAAAAGGTTTTTGATATTTTGGCCAAACCCTAACGAATGATCATAAACTAGTTATGATATCCATTTTTTGGATTTTTAAAACGTGAAAAAGATGCAATTTTTTCTGAAAACATGCTTGGAAAATTCTTTAGGACTTGGCCGTATGCAATAAAATATTTTTTCTTTTTTTGATTTTTTTTTAAATATTTCGGAGAAAACCGGGTATTTTAATACCGGACTTGTATCTTACAATGTAAGTATACAATCCAATATTAAGCAAACTTGGCAGAAAAATATTTAAGACAGTCACAAGTTTTTTTTAAATGATTTTTTGAATTTTTTTGATTTTTTTTTATATTTTTGAAATTGTTTTTTTTCTGAAAAAAAAAGATAAAGAAAAAGATATAATACACTGCATGAACAGTAGACATGAATTATAATTCACGTCCACTGTTCATGCGTGAACAGTAGGACGTGAATTATAATTCACGTCCACTGTTCACTCAGTGAACAGAGACGGCGAAGAAGAAGGGGAAGGGGAGGAGAGAATTACCTGGCGTGGAGGGAGTTGGCGGCCTGGCTGGTGGTGCGCGGTGCGACTGGAGGCGGCGAGGACGGCGGCGTGCACTGGTCCCGGCTGGAAGAAGAAGGAGCAGAGTCCTGCAAAGGAGAAGGAAAGCTCACGGCTGGAGCTGTTGGTGTAGCTGAGGAAAGAGCTGCTACCCCGGCTGCCTTTGGGAAGGAAGAGAGCTTCTGGGCAAGGTGGTGGCTGCTGGCTCTGCCGTCGCCGCCGCTGCAGGAGTCACGGTGGCAGAGGAGAAGATTTTTACAGAGGAGAGAGGGAGAGAAGTGGTGCAACTGTCACGTGAGATGGTTTTATGGCCACTGGAGGTGGGGATGATGGTGAGAAGCCAGGTGAAGAAGGTGGTGGTGGCTGAAGGCCACGGTGGAGAGAGAAAGCAGAAAAAGGATTGTTTGCAGGAAATACAGAAGGCTGGTTTTCGGCCAACTTTGAGCTCGTTTTTCTCCCCCCTCTGAGCATGAAAATTGCTCCTATTTATAGGGCTGGAAAGAGGGCAATCTTGTCTTCAATGGGGAAAAAGTATCAGCCCTTGATTCGACCTGAGTGATCCAAACCGTTGGCTCAAATTGGGCACCTCGAACTGCCAAATTTGCAGACTGCCCGAGGTGCACACTTTGGGCCAATAAACGGAGTCGTTTCAAACCTTTTCGACCCGACCGGACCACTCCCCGGGATAACGGGGTTCCAGGTGGACATTTTTGCGCATGCTTTGTCGGATTTGGGTGCCAAATGAGGCAGAAAACACGGCCTGAAGTCGGCCACTCGGGCAGCTCAGTGGAGAAGAAGATGAACAGTATCCGGCGACGCGTCGCCTGGTCCTGCCCCTTTTTTTGGATCAAAACGGCGCCGTTTTGATAAAATAGGGAATTTTGCTGAATTTCAATTTAGTCCTCCGTCTTTCAATTTCGTTCAATACTATTCCCTAATTGACCCTGAAACTTCGGATTTGATGCAATTTAATCCCGGCGTAACTTCATCTTCGGCCCCAGAGTTACGCGCCTTTTGCAATATGGTCCTTGGTCTCGGATTTATGCAATTTCGTCCCTAATTGACCATTAAACTTTCAATTTCTTCAATTTGGCCCCCCCGGATTTTGTCAATTAGGCCCCTCCAGTTTGGCGCCTCTGCAGTTTGGTCCTTGGCTTTGGATTTTGTCAATTTAACCCCTAATTGGCCCCAAAACTTTAATTTTCTTGCAATTTGGCCCCTAATTTCAATCAATTAACTTGGTAAAAATTAAATTTGGTCTCTTAAAATTCCAATCTTCTCCATTAAGCCCAAATTAGGCTCTCAAACTTAATTTTTCACCAATTAAGCCCCAAATAAAATTAATTTGACCCATTTAAAGTATAATTAAGTCCTTGCACTTAATTAAATCCTTCATTTGGACCCAAATTAATTCTTAAACATAATTAAAATTTAATTTGGCCCATGATTAAATCAAATTGGCCTATTAAAAATTTAATTATGTTATTGGACTTAATTTTTATGCAAATTTGTCCAATAATCATTTAATTTGACCTTGAATTTGCATTTTTTCTCCGATTTTGGGCACAATGGGGCGCCGAAAGGCCTTGAATTTCCTCTGAAAATTGCATATTGATTTTTGCCTATTTTGCAGCCTGTATTTTATTTTTTTTTATTTTTATTTTGAAAAAAAAAAATGAATTTTGGGGAATAACCCAGAATTGGGTTATGACAGTTGCCCCCCTCTTTACAATGCTTATGATAGAAAGTCTCGTAAGAGACTTTAGATAGTAAGCATTGTAAAGAAGAAAAACAAGGATGAGATATGATCGACTCATCTTGTTGAGGAATGATGAATCCTCTTGAGGGTTAGAAAGCGCACTCGAAAGGAGGTAGGGTTAGAAAGACACACTACCTAAGGTTAGGACTCGAAAGAGCTCTTAAAAAGAGGCAGGGTTGGACAACGCACTACCTAAGAGGTGAGGGCTCGAAGGCACATTCAAAAAAAGGAGGCAGGGTTGGAAAACACGCTACCTAAGGTGTGATTGCTCGAAGGCACATTAAAAAGGAGGTATGGTTAGAAAACACACTACCTAAGGTGATTGTTGGCTCTAAGGCGCACTTAAAAGAGGAGGTATGGTTAGAAAACTCACTACCTAAGGTGGTTGATGGCTCGAAGGAGCATTAAAAAGGAGGCAGGGTTAGGAAAACACGCTACCTAAGGTGTGATGGCTCGAAGGCACATTAAAAAGGAGGCATGGTTGGAAAACACACTACCTAAGGTGCGAGGGCTCGAAGGCACATTAAAAGAGGAGGTATGGTTAGAAAACTCACTACCTAAGATGGTTGATGGCTCGAAGGCACATTAAAAAGGAGGCAGGGTTAGGAAAACACGCTACCTAAGGTGTGATGGCTCGAAGGCACATTAAAAAGGAGGCATGGTTGGAAAACACACTACCTAAGGTGCGAGGGCTCGAAGGCACATTAAAAGAGGAGGTATGGTTAGAAAACTCACTACCTAAGATGGTTGATGGCTCGAAGGCACATTAAGAAGGAGGTATGGTTGGAAAACTCACTACCTAAGGTGGTTGATGGCTCGAAGGAGCATTAAAAAGGAGGCAAGGTTAGAAAACACACTACCTATGGTGTGAGGGCTCGAAGGCCCACTAAAAAGGAAGGTGATGGTGAGACACTGATCTGTCAAGGATGAAAGTAATGTATCATGATCAATATGCATGTATACTTACCTGAGAAATGTAGGTCCCCTTTCTTCATGGAGTTCCCTTTTCTACATGGAGTTCTCTTTTCTTCATGGAGTTCTCATTTTCTCAAAAGTTTGAGTCTCTAATAGCAAGCTTCGATGGCTCTTTTCGCTCTTGCTTACTCGAGTCATATTTTGTGATCTTGACCACTTGGAAGGACTTGATATCATCATACTTCTTTGTCCTCCCCCCTTTATCTCAAGAGTTGCCAATTTTGCCCAATAGTTTCTTAGAAAGGGAATCATGGAGCCAACTCTACTAGATGTTTTTGATTGCCCCTAGCTTGATCATGCCCGCAAGTATTCAAATCAGGTTTGGGGATGAGGCTATATGAAGGAAGGTTTGGTTATTTACAAGGAGTTGTTTTCATGCAGAATTTTTGGAATTTCAAAGCTTTTCCACAAACAGAAATCATTTTGACATCGATTCAAAGCAGACTCATTCTGAAGAAATTCAAATGATTCCTATGGAGAGGTTTTCAGATGTGATCAAAACGTTTTGTTTTGATTTTTTGATGAAAAATATGAAGTGACATTTGGTTGGTCACAAGAAGGTTGAAATTTCAATTTGAGGGTTAATGAGAACCGTGTTTCAACGAAAATGTGAAGAACACGAAGTGACATCTGGTTGGTCACAAAAAGGTTTAAATTTCAATTTGAGGGTTAATGAGAACCGTTTTTCAAAGCATTCATTTTATTTGCATGAATAATGATTTTGTTTCGCATGAGAAAGCACTGCCTACCGATCCAGATTCCTCGCCTTTGATCAGAAAGGGCTTGATTAGGCACGTAATGTAGGCTTGGGCTCTTGGCTATGAAGAAAAGGATATTTTACAAGCTCAAAAGGTGTTTAAGGGATTTCAAGACTAAGGATCACTTGTGCTTGTATCCTGACCTTTTTTGTTCATACATTTCTGGACCTTGGAATTGATTTGTAAAATTGTCCACGGTGCCCCCCAATGTTGGGCTCAGGCTTTTTCTCTTTGTTTTCTTCATTTGGTCTTGAGCATCATCGCATTGACTTTTTTTTTTTTTTTTTTTATGCTCAAAATTTTGGATCCTTTGGATTTTTCTTCATGCCCCCCAGCTTTGTATGGGCACCTTCGATGATTGAGAATTTTCTTTTATGCCCCCCAGTATTGTTTGGGCACTTTCATCGTTGAAGACTTTTTATGCCCCCTAGTACTGTGTGGGCATTTTCAATCATTAAGGATTTTTTAGCACTTGCCCCCAGTGTAGGGTGTGATCCTAGTCAAGGTTATTTCCAAAAAACACTACCAGGTTCAAAAGGGGACTGCAAAGGATATATTTTAGCCTTGTGAAAGGATTATCAAAGATGGCCTTTCTTCATCTCAAATGCATGCACTTAGGATCGGTAAGCCTTGCTTTCATACGAGTATGCAGAGTGATTCATGCAAATAAAACTCAGCTTTTGGAGTCACTTCATTGTGTTTTTTTTTTTTTTTTTTTTTTTTGGGTTTTCTTGGTGTATGGTTACCTTTCTAAGGAATCACCTGAATTTTCAGAACTTGTTTGTTTGAACAAACACCAACATGATTTCTGTTTTTGTACTAAACTTTGATTTCCCAAAAATCCTTGTGAAAACATGCATAGTTTTGGAAGAAAGGGGAAACACGCCCAACGATTCTTGGCGCAATGGTTTCACGTTTAAAGGTTATGTTCAATGTGTTATTTGCATGAAACAGCAAAAAAATGAAGGCATGTCATGAACACAGGAAAACACATGATTTTATTAACAGGAAATGCTCATTTGACAGAGAAAGTCTTATGGCATTATGAGCTAAATTGCTAATAAGACTAAAACAGGTTGAAACAGACATGATCAAACAAAAGGAAATAATTGGGTAGGCTCCATCTTCCCATTCTATAGCAGAACTTTGTCCTCTATCCTTGAGAGTGCACATTGCCTTCTTCACACTTTGCTCTTGCCATCGGTGCTTTGAGGTTTCCAGAGCATTCCCCCTCTAGTGCATTCACTGACCCAGTACCTGAAGCATGATTGGGTAAAGGGTTGAACTCACGTTTAGAGTTCCTTCGAAGGTTACCCATCCAGCTTTAATCAAATGCATGAGCCTCTTCTTAAAGGCACTGCAAGTATGAATGTTGTGTCCCGCGGCACCAGCATGATACTCGCAAGTGAGGTCGGGCTTGTACCAGTTGGGGTAAGGTGGTTGCAAAGGTGTCAAAGGTTCTGGAGCTATATGCCCGCTGCTCAGTAGCTTTTGGTACATCTCATTTAAGGGCAACGGTAATGGAGGTAGTTGCTCTTGGACTCTTTGGTGTTTGGTTTGAGGCTCAGGTTTTCTTGTGAGGAATGTAGGGCTGAGATTGATGTTAGAAATTTGGGGTGAAGGGGATGGAGTGTGATAGTTCTGGAATGGGTTCTTCCTACCCCTATATCCACTTTCAACATAGTCGACCTCTTTCTTTTTACCTTCAAAGCCCCTTTTCTCCACAGATACATAGATTCTACCACTCTTTACTCCTTGCTCTATGCGTTCAGCTACTGCCACAGTGTCAGTAAATTGTTGGGCCGAACTACCAATCACATGCTCGTAGTATGGGTCCTTGAGCGTGTTGGCAAATAGAGTGACCATCTCTTTATCCAGGAGTGGAGGATGTACTTGAGCAGCTAGGTCTCTCCACCTTTGAGCATATTCCCTTATGCTTTCCTTATCCCTTTTCTCTAGGTTGGACAAACTAGTTCTGTCAGGAGTGATGTCCATATTATACTTGTATTGCTTGACAAAAGCATCCACCAAGTCTTTCCATTTTTGGATCTTGGTGTTGTCCAATCTCATGTACCAGTTTAATGCCGCCCCACTTAAGCTATCTTGGAAAAAATGCATCAGTAGTTTTTCATCATATACTACTTCTGCCATTTTGTTACAGTAGGATTTGAGATGAGTCATGGGGCATTGTGTTCCAGTATATTTGACGAATTCAGGAACACGAAACTTCTTCGGGACAACCACATTTGGGACCAAACACATTTCTATTGCTCGTACTGGATCGTACAAGTCTACCCTCTCAATGGCTTTGATTCGGGCTTCTAGCGCTGCCATCTTATCAATGTCATCAGATGACTTGGTCTTGTGGGACTCATTGGCAAATGCATCTATGACTGCGGGGGTTGGTGCTGGTGGCATTGAGTGCACAAAAGCTGGAATGTGTGGAGGTTCATGACCATGTTCACTCATTGTTTCTTCGGGTTGAGCTGTTGTTGGAGGCTGAACAAAAATAGCAGGTCGGTTGGAAGGACCTTCACCAGAGGCATTTCTAAGTGTTTGCTCGAGTAAGCTAGTGAGGCGAGCCACGCTTACTTTCAGAGATTCTAACTCTTCTTGGAAATGGGCGTCACGGTGAGCACGCTCTTCACCTTCCATGTTTTGTGTTCAGAGTCGGGTGTTATAGGCGCTTTGGGGACCTATATTTCAACCTGGCGCATGTATGTATGTTATTTACAATGGATGGATGTATGTGTGTGGATGCAAATGTAGGTACATTGGGTATGACTGGCAAAAACCCAAGCAAAATGAATATGTAAAGGGGTTCACGCTCTAAAGGAATATTTTAGGTCATTACATGATGGGTAGGCTTTCTACCTAGTCTTCAAAAGGGTCTATGAACTGCCCAGTGACCACCTCACGTGAAGGCAGTATAGGGGTTTACAAGGAATGGTTGGGACACATTGTGACTGCCATTACCGAGTAAACACTCAGTTCATAGTTGGATGTTTCACGAATCTGAACCCCGACTGAAAGTCATGAGGCAGACCGCTACTCCCCACCTAACCTAGAATTGGGTTTATTCGTAAAATTAAAATGCATGCTAAAGCAGTAGAAATGCAAGCTAAAATTAAAAACCAACAAAAGAAAACAATCAAACAATCAATGCTTAGTCCGACCAGACATGGTTGTCCCCAGTGGAGTCGCCATTCTGTCGCACGTCAAAATCCGCGCGGCGTCCGCTGGCGATTATTTATTATTTGTGTTTTGCTTGGTTCTTTGGAGTCGCCACCTAGTATTATGGTCACTAGGAACCTATGGTCTGCGAGAATCTGAGTAAGGGACTGGTTGTGCAAGGGGAAGACGCATCACCCCCAGTGCACCCTACCTAAGGTAAGCTGCATTGTTGTTTGATTATTTTTTTCTAGGTCGAGTTTCTATTCGTTGGTCTTTTCTAAGGTTCAAGGCAGATCTCCCTTCGTGAAGGAGTCTCTACCTTATTGGGTTAAATCATAACCGTTCTAAAGTCTAAATTTTAGGATTGCATTTATTTACCCCTTGTATCTTTAATACCCGAGGGTGTACTTTATCGTGTAATTTTACACCCCACAAATATTAAAGTCTACACCTGGATCCTGAAAAAAAAGAGTTAAAAAAAAGGTTTTTGATATTTTGGCCAAACCCTAACGAATGATCATAAACTAGTTATGATATCCATTTTTTGGATTTTTAAAACGTGAAAAAGATGCAATTTTTTCTGAAAACATGCTTGGAAAATTCTTTAGGACTTGGCCGTATGCAATAAAATATTTTTTCTTTTTTTGATTTTTTTTTAAATATTTCGGAGAAAACCGGGTATTTTAATACCGGACTTGTATCTTACAATGTAAGTATACAATCCAATATTAAGCAAACTTGGCAGAAAAATATTTAAGACAGTCACAAGTTTTTTTTAAATGATTTTTTGAATTTTTTTGATTTTTTTTTATATTTTTGAAATTGTTTTTTTTCTGAAAAAAAAAGATAAAGAAAAAGATATAATACACTGCATGAACAGTAGACATGAATTATAATTCACGTCCACTGTTCATGCGTGAACAGTAGGACGTGAATTATAATTCACGTCCACTGTTCACTCAGTGAACAGAGACGGCGAAGAAGAAGGGGAAGGGGAGGAGAGAATTACCTGGCGTGGAGGGAGTTGGCGGCCTGGCTGGTGGTGCGCGGTGCGACTGGAGGCGGCGAGGACGGCGGCGTGCACTGGTCCCGGCTGGAAGAAGAAGGAGCAGAGTCCTGCAAAGGAGAAGGAAAGCTCACGGCTGGAGCTGTTGGTGTAGCTGAGGAAAGAGCTGCTACCCCGGCTGCCTTTGGGAAGGAAGAGAGCTTCTGGGCAAGGTGGTGGCTGCTGGCTCTGCCGTCGCCGCCGCTGCAGGAGTCACGGTGGCAGAGGAGAAGATTTTTACAGAGGAGAGAGGGAGAGAAGTGGTGCAACTGTCACGTGAGATGGTTTTATGGCCACTGGAGGTGGGGATGATGGTGAGAAGCCAGGTGAAGAAGGTGGTGGTGGCTGAAGGCCACGGTGGAGAGAGAAAGCAGAAAAAGGATTGTTTGCAGGAAATACAGAAGGCTGGTTTTCGGCCAACTTTGAGCTCGTTTTTCTCCCCCCTCTGAGCATGAAAATTGCTCCTATTTATAGGGCTGGAAAGAGGGCAATCTTGTCTTCAATGGGGAAAAAGTATCAGCCCTTGATTCGACCTGAGTGATCCAAACCGTTGGCTCAAATTGGGCACCTCGAACTGCCAAATTTGCAGACTGCCCGAGGTGCACACTTTGGGCCAATAAACGGAGTCGTTTCAAACCTTTTCGACCCGACCGGACCACTCCCCGGGATAACGGGGTTCCAGGTGGACATTTTTGCGCATGCTTTGTCGGATTTGGGTGCCAAATGAGGCAGAAAACACGGCCTGAAGTCGGCCACTCGGGCAGCTCAGTGGAGAAGAAGATGAACAGTATCCGGCGACGCGTCGCCTGGTCCTGCCCCTTTTTTTGGATCAAAACGGCGCCGTTTTGATAAAATAGGGAATTTTGCTGAATTTCAATTTAGTCCTCCGTCTTTCAATTTCGTTCAATACTATTCCCTAATTGACCCTGAAACTTCGGATTTGATGCAATTTAATCCCGGCGTAACTTCATCTTCGGCCCCAGAGTTACGCGCCTTTTGCAATATGGTCCTTGGTCTCGGATTTATGCAATTTCGTCCCTAATTGACCATTAAACTTTCAATTTCTTCAATTTGGCCCCCCCGGATTTTGTCAATTAGGCCCCTCCAGTTTGGCGCCTCTGCAGTTTGGTCCTTGGCTTTGGATTTTGTCAATTTAACCCCTAATTGGCCCCAAAACTTTAATTTTCTTGCAATTTGGCCCCTAATTTCAATCAATTAACTTGGTAAAAATTAAATTTGGTCTCTTAAAATTCCAATCTTCTCCATTAAGCCCAAATTAGGCTCTCAAACTTAATTTTTCACCAATTAAGCCCCAAATAAAATTAATTTGACCCATTTAAAGTATAATTAAGTCCTTGCACTTAATTAAATCCTTCATTTGGACCCAAATTAATTCTTAAACATAATTAAAATTTAATTTGGCCCATGATTAAATCAAATTGGCCTATTAAAAATTTAATTATGTTATTGGACTTAATTTTTATGCAAATTTGTCCAATAATCATTTAATTTGACCTTGAATTTGCATTTTTTCTCCGATTTTGGGCACAATGGGGCGCCGAAAGGCCTTGAATTTCCTCTGAAAATTGCATATTGATTTTTGCCTATTTTGCAGCCTGTATTTTATTTTTTTTTATTTTTATTTTGAAAAAAAAAAAAATGAATTTTGGGGAATAACCCAGAATTGGGTTATGACATTATAGGTCTTTTCAAATTTCTCTATAAATAATAAGCTATGCCTCTTATTTGGGTGGATGTCTATTAGACAGAAAAATTATATAAGTCATAGAATAGAGAGCTATCACTCTAGGCATAACAATCTCTCTCTTAAATAGAGATTTAAGAGATTTCTCATTGGTGGTTTGTGTAGATTACCATTAGAGCCAGAACAATTGAACATGTTGTAGTTTGCGATAACCCAACCTCTAAAGAATTATTCAAAACTGAAGAAGATTAGATCTTAAGGTAATAAATCTCTAAACAACTCTAGATCTATCCAAAGAGATCCCAGGGACTGCTGAATAATTTTGTTTTATAGTTTCCGCTAATGGTAATGGAGCCTTTGTTAGAAAAAAGGTGAAACACTGCCAACGACTACGCTAACACCTGGCACGCCTGCCACACACCAGTTGGGGGTGTCCTTTAATAGTGGGTATAACCTCAAATTGGACTATACCCATCCTGAGATTTGGTTGCATAATCAAACCTGACTATCACCCATTTCTCCCTTTATTTTTTTAAACGAGAGGACTTTCCTCTCATGGTATTCTTCATAGGTCCATTTAGCTTATTGATGAAGGTAAGAAATCAAGGGATCGAATGTCCCCCTTCAATGCTACTGATCAAGGTATAACATTGCCTAAATACCTTAATCGAAGGCTCTTCATTCAAAATCCTCAATAACTTTTCAAATAAGGATAGAATAATCCACCTATTACGATGAATATGAGCAAGATTAAAGTTGTAATACCTCAGAACATCCCTCACAAATCTCTCCGAGGGAAATGAGTATCCAAACTCGTATAGACATAGGGGCAATAGTGATAATATTACCACCACTGTATTTACTTATGACCTAAGAAATATGGTCACTAGCTTTAGGGATGACCACTGTATAATCTCTTGGCTGACTAATATTCCCTTATCTGAAAACGACAAAGTTCAGAGGTTATAAATACATCTTGAACCATTCAGGTAAGAGTTCAAAATTTTTTATCTCTTAAAATAAACTTGTATAGATTTCAGAGCATTAGCTAACTTAAAACTCAAGAATAAATAATTTTGTTTCTTGAATTTAAGGTTCTTTTAAGTAATTTATTGTTTTTCTCATAAATATACTGATTTTATCATCGAAGAATCTTTAAGTCCATTCGATTAGGACTGTCTTTGCAAGTACTTAAATTTTTATCATAAGTATAGAATTCCTTAGTCTAAAAAAAAAATCTAAGTATCTGAAAATATGTATTAACCATTATATCAAACATTAAACAATCTATTATTTACATATCATAGGTTCTGAGACATCATCACCAAGTGATCCTTTTGTTTAAAACCAATTTCAGCTTCCGTTGTGCAAATATTTATGGTTTAGAATTCACCAAGTGATCTTTTTGTTCAAAACCAATTTCAGCTTCCGTTGTGCAAATATTTATGGTTTATAATTCAAATGGAGGACCAGCTAACTTGTCGGCCGATGGAAACATTATTTATTTTTGTTTGAGTATGAATTATAATTTGCTAAAAGACAGAAAAAAGACTAATACAAATCTCATTAATGACTTTGTTCTCTGGACTTTCTTGTGTTCACAAATGTGACAACAATGTCTGTTGAATTTGCATGTGAAAACTAGACAAAAAAAGAGAGAAAAGAGATGAAAAATAAGTGGTGATCCAGTGAATTGTCAGAAATTAAGATTGTCAGGTCACAGTCTTAAATTAGGCAGTGAAGAACCAGTGTCATCTTGAACGTGCTGCTGAGAATGTGGCCCTGGCAACCTCATGAACTCATCCTATTTTAGGCAAATACAACTTGCCTCCCTTTCAGCGCTAGCTACTGCGTGCTGCGCTTTCTTCACATTTCTGATCCCTTTTAGACATATATTAATCCGCTATGTGTAGCTTTCTCATTAATATGGCATGTGAAATATCACCACTTTATGAACTGGACATTATCACTATTAATTGCAGAGGGCCTAAAAGCAATGAGCACCTCACATTATGAAGGAGAAAAGCTAGTAGATATATAGCCAAATAGTTAGCTGGCAAGTTATTGCTCTTCTAAAGATATCTTCCAGCAAGAAAATTAACCAAAACTAAAAAAGTTGAAGGTTGACCACTATTTATATCGACAGTAATAAACCTCGGGTTTTTTTTCCCTTTAATTTCAAACTTTTTTTTTAATTGCATCAATTTACGGTCTAATTATATAAAATTAAGCTTCAAATTAAAACACAGAAAGTACATGGCTCACCACAAATTCACAATAATTTTTATTTTGATCTAAAAATTTATTTAGTTTATTTTTCAGTCCACGAATTAGAGAAATACGAAATAAAATTACCAAAAAACAGCAAAAGAAAGAGAAAATAGTTAGTTATCACGATACTAATAACAAAAATAATTAAACTTTGTGTTAACATGTTTCATTCGATTATAAAAATTTGATAATAATGGGTTTTTCCTGTAAACATGTCTGAAAAGAAGATTAAGATTTTTCAGGTCCGGTTCATTTTAGATTTCTTAGATTATTTTGGAGTATTTAATTTGACGTTAAGATGTGATTTAGGAAGATATTTATAATGTTTATTAGATATTTTTGAATGAAAATTAATTGAAAAATTAATTTTTAACTTAAGAATCTCTGCCTCACAATTTTCTAACTATCACAGCGATGACCTGTTTCTTTTTTTGTTCTTTCTTTCTTTTTTTAATTGCATTCAAAAGGATTTTACTTCAACCTGCAAGTACACCCTAAAACCTTTCGCCACATCCTTATTTTATTTATTTTAATGATGTTGATTTACGGAGCAATATGATCGATAATTAAAGAGGATTATTTCAACGAAAACATTTATACTATAAGTTATTTTTGTCTGAGAGTTATTTCAACGAAAACATTTATACTATAAGTTATTTTTTTGCAATTTTTATAAGAAGAAATATAATATGAGAAGCAGTATCATAAATACCGAATTGAAAACAGAGATCATCACAAATACCGAACTGAAAAGAGGGATAAGTAGCAATAATTATATTTGGAAAAGAAAAATGAAATGGTCATTGATCCTTTCATAATCATCAAAACATTTATCAATATAACTTAGTTTTTGATATCTAAATTCATTTGTAATTGTAAAGCATATATATAAATAACAATATAATAACATGATGGCATTTTTTTTCAAGTGATCGTCTGGAAACGCGGTTGTACCCGTGTTTTTAAAAAATTTAATTGTTTTTTTGTATGTTTTGGATCGTTTTGATGCGTTGATCTTAAAAATAATTTTTTAAAAATAAAAAAATATTATTTTGATGCATTTCGGCACGAAAAACACTTTAAAAAACAACTGCAACCACACTCCCAAACATGCTTTAAAACCATATATTATCACCTTCAATTGTCCATGTATTATTATTAGTTATGGTGATATCTTAGGTGCTTCATTTTATCTAGAGTTAAAATATTGTTTTTTGTATAATATATAAAATAATAGAAAATTAGTATATATCCCTGGATATTGTATACTTCATTCTCAAGAATTGCTGTATGACCATCTACCCGTGTATCAAGCCCTAACTCTACCCTTTAAACATGTCTGCATCTTTAACCACATGACTAACAAAAGATAAATCAATCTGTCTCAGTTCATAGCATTAATTTGTGAAATTGACAAGATGAAAAAACTTTAATCATTTAAGTTAAAAGGAATTTCATTATAATTAAATATATAAAAACTCAAAAACAAATAATTAAATGACAGCTTGACCCACATCATAAATTAAAAGAGATAACAAATTATTGCGAGAAATCCAGATTAGCATGACTCAAATTTGTCGGAAGATTTTCATTAAATTGTTTGTTTTAAAAAATTAACAGCACATGATTTTCACTTGACGATATTGAGGATAAAAATAAAACACCTCGAAGCCAAAAATAATAATGCGAATAAGAATCATGCAGCCGGATATATATGTCAAAGCATGATTAAAAGCAAATTAAACCCGATTTATAACTTGGTCTAAACTTGTATTATTGATTGAATAGATTAATTTGAGTCAATTAAAATAATGTGGTTTTAATTTTTTTTTAATGATATTGTTATAAATTTTTTAAAAAAATCAAACTAAATTCGGATTATAACTTGTTCAATTATCTAAGATTAATTGAGTCAACTCATACTCAATTTTTTTTAAAATTAATTTAAATTAAATTTTAGATTAATTTGTTAAATCAGGTTACATTTAATAACAGTTATTAAAATTCTCTTCTTTTTTTTTGAAAACTGAATTGCTATTTTGAAAACAATATTTTGTTTTATGAAAAAACAATTTCTTTTTAAAATATCCAATTCCATTTCTTTCCTTATTTTCGGACCGGTTTTCGCTCACAGGCTATTGCCCTTGCATAATATCCCTCCAACAACATTTAAGTCTCGGATAAAGTTCTATAAATTGGGTAGTTGCAAACAGAAGAGGTAGACTGCATCCATTCGGCCTAGTACTCTTCCTTGTAGTTTGTGTTTGTTTTAGACATTTTCCTACTAGTTCATCAGAAGTCGAGGAGGGAGTACCAGAGTCAAGATCCAGATACTATCTCATACATCCACCTTGTAAAAACTCTATTTCCTACCTCCTAATTTACGTTAAGAATAAAATCCCAGCTTGATCCATGAATCCATTCCAAAATTTCTTCAGCTAAACCCAAAGTCTTGACGAGTAATAATTGTTGAGGTAGGATTTATCATCTTGGCGTCGACAAGGTATAGAACAACTACTTCATCTTCTGTGTCCTGTCTTCGACAACTCTGGTTAGTGGTGCTTCTCGGTAAAACTTTCTAGTACTGTCATCTATAGGTACTAGCTAGTAAGATATTATATCATCTATTTTGCACCAAGAACATTAAAAATGAGTTATGATACTGGCGTCTACAGAGTTCATCAATTTAGCGCTTATAATAACAATTTTGAGCCTGCCTGTCAACTTGCTCCTTTTGACCATGCTTATCATAAGCAGGGTGAGGACCTAGGAAACACTACTAATGATCTGTTACTAGGAATTTGGGACATATTAAAATTTCAGGCTAAGTGGTTAGAAGAAAAGTTGGAATATTTCAAAGACAATTCACTCTCTCAGGAGGATCTAAATAGACAGACCGAGGATCTTAGAAATATAGTAAATCGTGCAGGTCGAGTAATAGAGGATCAGAATAATGAAATATTGGAAAGATTTAGCGGGTTTAAGAGAGAAATTGAAAAGATATTTAATGAGAAGAATTTGGACAGAAAATTTGAACATACTGAGAAAGTGATTAGAGATTGTCTAGATGATGTTGAATACAGGATATCTAAATTAGAAAGAATGGGGAGGGATATATTGGAAGAAGTAAGAAATTCTAGTGGAAAAACAGATGTGGAGAAATTGGTACTCGAAAACAATCGAATACTAAGAAAGTTGGATGAAGAAAAGTTGGCTACTCAGAGTGATATTAGAAACATTAGAATCCCAGGATTAGAGCAACTGGTAAGAAGAGAAGATTTGAAAGATTTGGAAAGGCAAATAGATCCTAGAACTTTAGTAAGAAGAACTGATCTGAAACAAGAAAATATCTTACAACAGCTTGAAGAAAATAATAGGATACTTAAAAATTTTGATGTTAGAGAGTTGGAGCAAATTATTAGAAAACAAACAAGAGAACTAGAAGAGATCCGAAATGAAATATCAAGAAAAATTGATAGGATTCCTGTGGATTCATCTATTGAAAGAGAATTAGAAAAAGCTCAGGAACAACTGCGTAAAATATCCCAACTCATAGGAGCAGATTCTAGGAGATACTGAGTAATAGAACAAGGAATTTAAAAGGAAGATCTTCGCAAAGACTTCCTCGTGTAAAAAAAAAAAAAAAAACAATAAATATCCTTCGAGTCAATTTCTGCATGCTATTTGAGTTCATATATAGACCAGTGATACGTTTGATAATGAAACTTAAATGAACAGCCATGGTTTTCAAGCAATTCTCATTTACTGTTGAGTATGTTGCAGGTGAAAGGAATGGAAATATTAGTTCATTATTTGTCCGCAGGCAAAGATGGACTCTAATCTTCCTAAAGAAATCTTATTTGGAGAAATAAAGCTCACTGCAGTGAGCAATGGAAACTACAAGTACTGTAGCCAACAAGAAGATGTATTATCAGAAAAAGAAGAAATTATACTTGATAACCTTTTTTTCGCGCACGAAAGAAGGTTACGAAAAGTGTTTGCTAATGCTCTGGCCGCTTGTCAGCAACACTATAAAGATTTATTATCTGAAAAGCAAGATGTACTCCGCAGAGTAAAACTTGCTTTAGAGGATCTAGTTCCAGTAATCGGTAGATTACCGGATGAAGATCAATTTAGAAATATATTCTCGAGTTATATGCAGTTGCAGGATATTGAAGATCTGTATATCCTTCGCAAAGGAAATACAGAAGAAGACACAAGTCATGCAATGGAAATCACCTATGCCAAAACAGGATGGTGTATGCCAAATTTGAAAACTTATTTGCCTGCATATACCATGTTACAACAAGAAGCCATCAAAAGGAATCTGAAGTACCTTGAAGAAGCCTCTGAAGAAGTCTATCGATTGATCATCCAAAAACTTCATTCAGAATCAAAAGGATTCAAGAGTCTAAAGCAACATTTAGAAATGGCAACCATCAATACCCATGTCACTCCAACAATGCTCAGTTCAGATTCAGGATTAATTAGTCTCGTCGTTGCAAGACTTGGAAGTCCAGAAACATTAGTCAGTGGATTCTTTGAGAATGGGTTACTACAGAAACTTGAAGTTGACACTACAAGTTACAGAGAAGCCACTTTACTTCCAGGATGTGTTCAACAATCTCTGGTGGCCTATGTCACAGAAGTTCGGAGGCTCAAGAAGATCGTTCCACAAAAAATCTTCTTGAGATTCTACAGCACAGGGCCAGATTGGGAAAATGATGGAGTTAGTTACTTCCCCAGTTATCATCTAATTCTTATGGATTATGATGAGGAACTTCAGGCGAAGCCTATCCATTCAATAAAGCGGGAATGGCAAGAAGCCTGGATGGAAGAAAAAGAGGTGCAGAAGAGAAAGGCATTATCCATGAAAATTATAGTCGAGACTTTGCGCTATATTTTTCGTGATACTTGTCCTTACCTGAAGATTTATGCAATATCTTCAAGAATCTTGATGCTGGGAAAACGTATTTATGGAAACAATAGGTATGGGTGGTATCAGGCTCGGCAACGAGAACTTTTTGACAGAATCAATAACTGGTGCAATGGAGAATTTGAAGCTAGTGCTTTTTGTAAAGGACATTATTGCTCCTTGATGCAGGGATGCTTTCACAAATGCACCATCTGTCAGTCACCAGAAACCGACAACATGTCAGAAGACCATGCGCTTGATGAGGAAGCTTTGCGCAATTTATAGCCTGACTGAAGCTGAGATTGTTTTCCTTGTAGTCAGTGTTTGTTTCAATGATCTTTCAAGTTTCTTTAAATGTCGAAGAGGGAGTCTAGTGTCTAAGCTCTATCTTGTAAATAAAGGTTTTCCACCTCATGTCATGAATAAAACTCCAGTTTGATCCATAAACCCTGTTGAACAATGCTATAGTTATATGAAGCCTTTTTTTTTAAATTTAATCTCTACTTTGGCGGACGGAGCAAATAATCATCGTAGTGGTAACCTCATATTTGTCTTTGGTTTTGATTTCGGTTTGAACATCTTTGCTAGCGATTGTTTCGATGCTCCAACCATTGATGCTAATCCTTCTCTACCCCTGATTAAATGGTTCTCACTTCTCAACAATCATTTTGTTGTATTCTTTAATTATTAAAAGTAGAAATGATAATCTACTGTTCCAGATGGCATCCAACAATGCAAAACATTTCAAGTTTCATTATTTGGACATGGTGAATTCCCTTTGCCAGTGTATTAGAAATCATCATCGGCCTATGTTCATTTTGGCACATAAATTTCTGGAATTTCCAGAAAATATTCCAGGAAGTAAATTTCTGAAACTCCCGTTGTGATTTTCTTGAGTTGCAGAATGTTTTTTGGAAGCCTACAACCAGTTTCCAACTGCTCCCGCAAAAACAAATCCCTTGTCAAGATAGAAAATCCTCTTATACTCAACTCAGTAGACTATAAGGGGAAAGAATGTATGACAATGAGAACAAGAACATAGAAGAAATATATGTTGTGATGGTTGTATGTTCTGTTGTTCTTTGGTTTTGTATGATCTTGTCTGTTTACCTAGTAACCTTATATATTTATATATCTTGATGATGTAAACTTAACTCACAGAGCAAGCATGAAGTGACAAATATATTGCATGAGAGTAATCATGGAGGAAAATTATCTATACCTTTCAGGTAACCTGTAAAATGAGTAGCACTGCACTGGATATGGTAGGCGTCATAGTTACCATTAGTGATAGCTATTTGTGAGACATGCAGATAAATGATAATCATTAGCAAGAAAAGTAGGCGCAGCACTAACAATTTGTGCATTCGTAAGCATAATATATTGATTAAATGTAGCTACAGAAGTAGGCTTGCGGCGTCGTGCTAACTTGAAGATCATAACACTATATTATGGTGTGTGCCAGTGCTAAAATCTCTAGGAATTTACTTGGGATTGGGTTGAAGCCTAAATTTGGTTTATTTTTGAAGGCTCAAAACACTAACCTCATGTCAATGACTCGAGCATGACTCGAGCACCAATCTTAACCTAAAACACAACTGTAAAAAACCCAAATCCAATCCAAAGTTTTTGAGGTTTCATCAGTAGTAAATAAAAAAAGAAATAGTTTAATTAATTATGTCTTAAGTTAGTGGACTTTACTCTATTTGTACCTTTCCTTCTTTATGAGGAAAGGAATTTGGAGTAATATTCTATTTTGATATGAAACAAAAATCTAAATAACCAATTAATGCTTATAAAGCTTTATGAAAGGTAAAATGGTGTCAAGTTTTTTTACACTAAAAGATGAAAATCTTATGCCAATAAAAAAAGATAAAGATAACTAAATAAAAAATTAATAAAAAACAAAGTATACAAATAAATTTGAGGAGAGAATACTTGGGATGGAATCATAGAATATCATAGAGCCAAACAAATATTGCTCAGCATCCCAAGTTGGATTTTGCCAATTGTAACATTTGTACTCCTTTTTTAAAAAAAACTTATCTGGGTCAGTAACAAATTAGCTAATTAAAGAAAAAAATATACCACAAAAAATAAAAATATTTAGTGAAATCATGTCATATGTTTATTCATTGTTGGGTATATTTGTTTTTCATTTTTTAGTGACTAAATCAATGACTGAGCTGATTTTTTTTTTTTTTTGTGAGAGTTTGATTTTTAATTAATTGTTTTTTCTTAAGTTGATTCTGATTTTATTTTGGTATACAGGGAGGGTTTAGTTTACTAATGTTTGGATTTTATTTCCATCTTAATAAAAAAAATGAATATGTCCGAGAATTCATAAATTTAATGGGGCTAATCCTTAAATTCCATCTCACAATTCCTAGGATTTGAATCTCATACTTTCAAGTCTTAAATGAAGGATGGACGTCCCTTTGGAACTAGTGACTTTAATTTTCCTCCATTAATTAATGTAAGAACTTTTCCTAATAATAAAAAAAAAAAAGTCTTATAAATACATACTGCTTGGGTTATTTTTTTTTAGCTTACGAAGGGAATTAAGACAAAATCAAAGTACACGAGAGTACACTCAGACATCCATCAAATCATAGAAGCATATATTTTTCGTAGTCTTTGTTTCGAAAATGTAGTCAAACTTAGAAGCAGCGGTCAATTTGGCCCTAAACCAACGCAGGAAAAGGCCCAGAAATTAGTCGGTGGACATTGTCTTGCTCGTGTATGAAAGTGTGAGTAAATGGTCAGCCATGAATTTGATAAATCGTAGCGGTTAGTTTGATTAAGAAATGGTTTATTTATTTATTTATTTATTTATTTTTGTCAACAAGAAATGGTTGCAAAACGACAGGAGCATATACGTTGTATATATTTTATAAATGGCTTAATTCCCTGTAATTTCTTGTGTTCATAATTGTGACTTCGTTATAGTCAGATGTTTTGTTGAAGCATAACTATCAATGCACTTGTTTAAGCTACCAAGGTGACAGCAATTGAAAAGGATACGAAGAGATTTGTGCCACATTTGTGATGGAGAGAAAAGTAACATAAGGAAGACAATACATAATTATGCTAAAAATATATTACATTTAAATTTTAATATTCAATATTTATGTTTAGGTGGTTTATCTCTTTGAAAAATTTATAATTTTTAAATAATTCTAAAAACTAGTCTAAACAAACTACAAAATTTGAAACTACAAAATAAAAGCAATAAAAATCTTAAGCCAAGCTGGAAAAATAAAAATCAAAATCAAAATCTAAATCAAATAGGAAAAAGAGACCATTGATCAACTAGAAAAATATAGCAAATTTCAAACAGTAACTTCTAGACATTACCGGAAAGCTTTCTTAATATCTGATTGCGATGAAATTATAATACTATAGGAAAATAACCTTTAAAATCTTTTAAAAAAAATTCAACTCGATCCAACAGTCGGGTCAAAAATGATGTCCAATAATGTAAAAATGCACATTAGAAAAAAACAATCTTATGCATTAATCTTTCTAGGTTGAAAAGAAATCATCATCGAGTTCAAATTGTTCTCACTTTGATCTTGTAGATGTCCAATCAAAATTCTTAAATTCCTCTTTAAAGTCTATAACAATTTTAGACATCACATTCATCTTAAGACTTGAATAAGAAACAATAATTGATAAATTATCTCTCTTCCATTGACTTCTAAAATAATAAATTGCAAACCTCAAACTTGCTTTATTAATGTATTATGTCCATATAACATTTGAACACATCTATTTTTATGAAACATAAACCTTGTACTTAAAAGGATCAACATGGTTTAAATCAATAATTTTCTTTTTTAAGCACCTTACATGTTTTCTTTGCAGTTAACCTCTATTTTATCAAGAAGGGAATCATCAATGATATCATCACTACTATTACTTACATTATTTATGATATCATCATCAACGTTATCATCATCAAACTAAAATCATAAGATGATGGAGAATACAAACCCATATTTATCTCCCTATAAATAGGATCACCAAAATCTTCACAATAGTCATCATGATCAAGAAGCTCTTTTATTTGCTCATGCTTTTAAAACAGGTTTCAAAACCAGCCATAAATCAATAATAACTCTTCTAACGATCCTTCAGGCTCCTTACATCCGCCAACTAATGAGTTAACTTTGCAATTTATCTCTGCATGTCTTCTATCACCAGTTCTTATACATGTCTTTTTAATTTTATAATTTATCTCTGCATGTTTTCTATCACTAACTCATGAAGGTTTATCTCCTAAGGAGAATCTCCTCATCCTCTCTTACTTGAACACATTCTATTGTGCAACTTCTTCTGGCCATAATCATTAGTAGCACACACAAAAACAAAAAAACATGGGATTGCAATATACATCAATCAATAACTTGGGATTGTTAGAATCTGATATTAACTAACGCACATGAAAGCAATAAACCTAAAAATTAACCTAAAGAAATTAAAAAACTTGAAAATAAAGGAAAACTAATAAAGTCTTAACACAAGATTGGAAAAATAACAAGTTCTAAATCAAATAGAAAAAAAAATTCATAAACCAACTAAGAATATATAACAAATCCCAAACAATAACTTATGAATATTATCGTAAAACTTTCCCGATATCTGATTGCTGTAAACTTTACTTTATAGGAAAAAAAACCTTTAAAGTCTTTTAGAAAAAAATTAACTTAATCTAATAATCACATAAAAAAATTATATTCACTAACATAAAATTATGCATTAAAAAAAATCTTTGCACGTCAATTTGTTAAAGTTACAAAATGATACATTTGAAGTCATGAGTAATGACAAGCATCAAAGTTACACATTTCAATTTTCAAAGGTCGACGTGGCTAGAACTTCTCTTTTCTTTTTTTAATTTCTCTTTACTTGTGATCGAAGATCTGATTAACTAGGAATCAAGACTCAGTATTATCCAATGACAGAACATTCGTTCCGTGTAGGTTCATTCTGTGTAGGTGATCAAGTTCTTGACTGTCTCTTTTCAACTAGTTTAGAATAAATGATGTGGGCCCGCCTTAAACAGGGTGAAATTTCCTGTTACCATCACGAATCTTACCACCATACAGAGAAAAGGAGAAATTTCCCACCTTAAAAGCATGATGTGGTGCCAGCCACATTTGGTAGGAGTAACGGGATTTGCAAAGATATGGATCCCATTATTCAAGACCAGAAAGCAACTGAGTTGTTTCAAGCTCACACTCATTTGCATAGCCAAATGTTCAATTACATAAATTCTATGTCACTCATGTGTGCAGCCCAGCTAGGCATACCAGACATAATCCACAACCATGGCAGGCCAATCACTCTCCCTCACTTGGTCTCAGCACTGCACATCGCACCAAACAAAACTAGTATCATATACCGGCTTATGCGCATGTTGGTGCACTCAGGCTTCTTTGCCACCACAAAAGCTGCTAATGGTCAAGGAGAAGGGGAAGAAGAAGCCTATGTTCTAACACCACCTTCCCAGCTACTTGTCAAAGATAACACCAATTGCTTGTCACCGTTTATGTCATTGATTAACCCAGCATTTGTGACACCATGGCTTTCCCTCGGAGATTGGTTTCGAGGAAATGAGCCTACTGCATTTGAGCATGCATATGGGATGGCATTTTGGGAGTACCATAACCAAAATCCTGAACTCAACCGTCTTTTCAATGAAGCAATGGCCTGTGATTCTCAGATGATGAACTTGGTTATTAGAGACTGTAAGCCAATTTTTGAGGGGTTGAATTCAATGGTCGATGTAGGAGGTGGTACCGGTTCACTTTCCAGGATCATATCCGAGGCATTCCCTCATATGAATTGCACGGTGCTTGAGCTTCCACAAGTCATTACCAACTTGGAAGGCACCAAAAACCTTAATTATGTTGGAGGAGATATGTTTCAGCATATCCCTTCTGCAGATGCCGTCTTACTTAAGGTATATGCTGCTCTCTGCATTCAAAAATTATTCTTCCTTCTAAGAAATTGATTGTCTGTTTAATTATCTTGCATAAACGTTTACATGTAGCCAACGTTCTCAGTTAGCTAATGATGAATCAATTTTTGGCAGTTAATTTTTCATGGTTGGAGTGATGAGGATTGCCTGAAGATATTGAAGAAATGCAAAGAAGCTATTTCGAGCAAAGAAAAGGGAGGAAAGGTGATTATAGTAGATGTGGTGATAGATGAGAAGAAAGATGAGAAGGAACTAACCGAAACAAAGCTCCTTTTCGACATGCTGATGATGGTTGTGGCTGCTGGAAAAGAGAGAAGTGTCAAAGAATGGGAAAAGCTGTTCTTGGAGGCTGGCTTCAGTCACTACAAGATTACACCCTTGTTTGGTTTAAGGTCCCTAATTGAAGTTTATCCATAGGATGAAGAAACTATGAATTAAAAACTATATAGTATGCTTGCTGAATAAATTTATGTATCCTACTTGAGACATTGTTGTGATGGCACATGTCCAAGCACCAACCTTCTATGTTGATTTCTATTAAGTATTGATCATATTAATTACATCGCTCAAAGTTGAACTTGAATGGCTTGTTCATGGTATCAATGGAGTCTGTTTGGCTATGCGTGATTTCATCTTCTTCAGTTACAAAACAAAATGTAATTTTTATGTATGGACCCATCAATAAATAAGTTTTGAATTTAGTTTCTGAAAAGCTATTTCTACATGCTTTTGCTATATTTGTCCTTTGCTTTTCATTCAACTTTATTTTATTATTGTTAATTTGCTACCCAAACTAAAATAATAAAAAATTAATGCTGGGTAGTTTTTGTATAAGTTAAAAACTTGTCAAAATCCAAGTTTTTATATCTGTAAATTATAAAAATATATTTTTTTTAATTATCACCAATTATTTATATAATTTGATCCCCATCTTAATTTTGTTCTTGAGAATTGTTTTTAATTAATATGGTTTCATGTTCACAATCCCATTATAACTAGAGGTCTTTCTATATGAATTATGTTTGTGATGGCATTGCAGTAAGTTTAATGAAACAATAAAATCGGTGTTGTAATTCACATTATTATTTTTTAAAATTTATTAATAATAAAATGCATATTAATGTAATTAAAAAATAAAAAATTAATACATATATTTTTAGATCATTTTATTAATAACATCAATTTCAACCGTTATTTTAACTAAATATTTTGAATGTGTTTTTTGTTGAACAATAACTTCAATCACAATTTTAACTAAACATATATTTTAATAAAAAAATCACAACTAAAAGTGATTTTTTAAAAAAAAAAATTCATACCATAATCATAAAAGCTACTGCAATACCAAATATACTAAAGGACGTGTACACACACTACTCTGGCATCAAATTAATTAATGACACCACCTAAAATTCAAGAACATGCCACAATTTTAAGATAATGTTACTTCAGAGAAAAAGGCCAGCTTTATGTCTATTGCTTCTCTTTATTGTATTCTAACTAATCCTACGACAGAAACTTCTACCATTAAAAACTTAGTTAGCTAAAGATTTTTGTCTTTAGTCCGGACCTTGGTATGGCCACAGAGAATAAACTGACCTTTTTCAATGACCTAAGTTCAAAGAGGGGATGCAACAATGTGTAGATGAGCGTATTGAACTTTATTGCGTGTTGAAATGATAAAATTCAAGTTGTTTTTAGTTCCGTAACTATACTGATATGTTGATTTATAAAAATTCTAATTTAAAATTTTATTACTTATATTTTTTTAAAAAAAATCCATGCTAAACAACTTTGTTCATGCTAATTCAAAAAAAACATTCTTTATAAATAATTATGAAGTTATTATAGAAATTCATAAACTAAATAATATAAATAAAATTACCAAAAAATTTTAAATTAAATAGAAAAAACATCATAAGAATTATTTTTTAAAACTAAATAAAAATAACTAAATAACTAAATAAACAAATAATTTATGCTGAAAATCTTGCATCAAAATCACACGGAATCTGCAAGGCTATGTCAATAACAAGATTTTCATTGCAGGATCCAAAACCTCATGGAGACTCTTGGGACTCAACTTGATGCCAGTCAACCTAGAGAGATACTGAATTTATTTTCCACCGAACATCTGCAATAGTTTTCCACAGTTAACCTGGTCGAGTACTAGTCCTTTGTTTACTTAATTTGCATGCAGGTCAGTAGATATCAACTTCAATGCGAATTGGAACTCCACACGGCACACATCACAATCTTTGCAGTCAAATCGTGCACCTCTCAGAAATCGATCATCAAGATCCTGGAAAAATCCCATATTTGAATAATAAACATTCTTGATTCTTCACGCTGTCCATTCATGTAAATAACTAGCAACACGAAAATTTGATTAAAAAAAAAGGGGGCTTGTTGAATGATTCATGATGCTTGCTTTCATCTTGATCAAAGCCAAGTTAATAAAGAAATACCTGTCCAGTTGAAGCCCAAATTGTGGACTTTGCACACATGTTTTTTACTAAAATTATATCACATCGTGGTCTTGTTACGTCTATCACAGGTGATTCTTCTTGATAAAACTTTAATAGACATCCTTTAAATCTTTAGAATGATAAAAAGACTACATCAAAAGGAATAAGAAAATCCATGTTTACAGTCTCTTTGATTTGGTCAGTCAAGAGCCATTTATTAAGCTCAGCCTTCTACCCTTTTTTCTACGCATATATTCTTACAACTGTTTTGTAATTTTCAAATGTCAATTTAGTTTAGCGGTCGTAATTGTTCACGTAGTAGTTTCTGACAAAATGAAACTTCCTCGTTCACCTTTCATCCACGTAATGCACAGTGCAAGAGTCGAGACTGCATTATAAGAACCAACTGCATTGGACTGTTTCGAAAGCAAATAAGGTAGAAACCTGCAAAAAAAGATGGATGTAGATCAAGGGCATGGAGTTAGTGAGCTGTTTAAGGCTCAGTGTAAACTTTATAAACATATCTACTACTTTATAGAATCAATGTCACTAAAATGTGCTCTTCAGCTAGGCATACCGGATATAATCCACAAAAATAACCAACCCATTACCCTTCCACAGTTGGTTTCAGCACTAGATATTCCTGTATCAAAAGCAAATTTCCTCCAGCGCCTTATGCGTATACTGGTGCATTCTGGTGTCTTTGATACAACCAAAATGCATGAGAATCAAGAAGAAGAAGAAGAAGGTTATGTTCTCACTTCTTCTTCTAGGCTCTTGCTCAAAGATAGCCCCACCAACTTGTCCCCAGCTGTTATAGCAATACTAGATCCTGTGTTAATGAGTCCCTGGTTTTCTCTCGGCGAGTGGATCCAAGGGAAGGAGCGCACACCATTTGAAGCTTGCCATGGAATGAGCTTTAGGGAATATGGGAAGAGAAACATCAAATTCATCAACAACTTGAATGAAGCAATGGCCAGTGATTCTCAATTGGTGAGCTTGGTTGTCAAAGAGCACATGGAGATTTTCGAGTCAGTGGATTCGTTGGTTGATGTAGGGGGTGGCACAGGAACTCTTGCTAGGAGCATAGCTGATGCATACCCTCATATGAAATGCACAGTCTTGGACCTCCCACAAGTTGTTGCCAACTTGCCAGAAAGTGAGAACTTGAAATTTGTTGGAGGTGACATGTTTAAGTCCATCCCTTCTGCAGATGCAATTATTATCAAGGTATGCAGACCAGTTTTTCTTTGTTCATTAATTGATTCTTAATTTGATCAATTAATATTAATAGCATACCAATTTGTAAACATTAATTATGGTACTAGTATAAAATCTTTCAAGGACAACACGAGAAACAATGTTCTCCTCTCTTCAGTTTTTTGAAGGTGACATTGAACTCTTTGCAGTCAGTTTTGCTTAACTGGAGTGATGAGGACTGCATAAAGATTTTGAAGCGATGCAGAGCAGCAATTCCAAGCAAAGATGAGGGAGGAAAGCTTGTACTCGTAGAAATGGTGATTAATGACAAGAAAGATGAACATGAATTGACCAAAACAAGGCTCTTTGTTGACATGGAAACGATGCTTATATGCAATGGAAGGGGAAGAAATGAGAAAGAATGGAAAAAACTTTTCCTGGAGGCTGGCTTTAGTCACTACAAGATTACAGCCACATCTGGGCTAAATTCTATTATTATGGTGTATCCCTGAGAATTTGTTTCGGATTCGGGATGTTATTTTTTTTCCTTTTCGGATGAATATGTGTTCTAGTTTGATATGATAGTCAAGGGTACAAAGTAATTTTAGCCTGCTGGATTTGCCATAATCCATGTGGCCTAGGGAACTTTATGTAACTGGGTTCTTACTGTGTATTACGTCCTGCCGCATACACTAAGGCATGCAAGATATATATATAGGGCCATGTGTTGCTGTCTCTTTCTCATGTTTTTGTCAGGCATCTAATCCTGCAGCCTCTTCTTCTTCCCAAATGCACAGTTTTCCTGCATCGGTAGCATCTTAAATAACATCAATATCGGAAGCCATGGCTAAACAGCTTCTTGTAATGTTTTGAGTTGACGAAGAGAATTATTTCCTCTGTAATTCTTCCTGACTCAACTAATACATGCGAAGATATGTATCTAGTTGAAAAACAAATATTATGCTTAATAATTGTAATTATTTTATTTTTGTTAAGATTTTTTATTGCTTTTTCTTTATTTTTAGGTTTTTTATTTTATTCAGGTTAGTTTTTTTTAGTTTATTTAGGGAGTTGTAAATCTTTTAGAGAGTTAGACTACTTGAAAAAAAAAATATTTATTAATAAAATTTTAAATTTAGTTTTTAATTATGTGGTGATCCTATTTGATATAATTATGTGTTATTTGTGTTGAATTGAACTTTGCTTTGTTTTTAATGTTCGGAAATCAAGATGTTCTGGATAAGTTCATATGAATATTTGATTAGATTAGTTAAATATGAAAGGTTATTTTTATATAAATGTTTATAGGTCAAGTTTGAGGTCCCATTGTTTTGATACATAACCAAAATAAAAATCGTATGATTCTGTTTTATATATATATTGCCAAACATGTCTTGGTTTAATTTAATTATTAAAAAGAAAATCAATATATTAGATTAATGTAAGAGGTGTGCTTTTAGAAGAGAAATTTAATAATTAAATTAAATTTATGTGTAGATTTTGTCGTTGAACCAAAAACATATATGTAGATTTTTATTTATTTATTTATTATTCTAATGGTGTGTTTGAAAATATACTAACGATTACGATTTAAAATGATTTTTGATTAAAAATATATTAAAATAATATTTTTTTTATTTTTTTAAATATTACTTTTAACAATAGTATATCAAAACAACCTAAAAATATAAAAAAATAAATTAAAAATTAAAAAAAAAAAAAAAAACATGATTTAAACTCCAAAATAGATTCAGGGTGCTCTACGGTTTCCTAACAATTGGATCACACACCAATTTATGTGGGCTTTGCTTATTATCTAATTGCATCTTTTCCCTCTTGATGAAGAAAACCTGAACCAGTCTTGATCAATCAGCATCTTAACAACTAGATCCAATGCCACAAATCAAAAGTGGAAAGCACAGGATTTCAATTTTTTTAGTACAATTATTTGGTAAAATACCATAGCACCCCATAACTTTGTTGAGTTAACTCTAGCCATAAATGGACTGTGTGTTAAGATAAGACGCTCCACTGAAATGACAAGACGGGCCCATCCAACTAAAGTTGCCTCTGAAGATTAGTAGATGGAATCGATAGTGGGCCTTAATAAATGCCGACTCGCCCCAGCTTCCTAGCCACGTTCTTTGTTCTCGCCTCAATTTACATTTTTTTTTTTTTTTTTTTTGAGAAACCTCAATTTACAAATTTGATTAAGCAGAACTGAAACCAAGTTTATATTACAAAGAAAAATGTTGAATGTGTCGTCATAGAAGAAAAAATACCCAACGAAAAACGATTTTTATGTGTTTTAAGAATGGCAAACAAACAAACAAAATGCTATATGAATTCATTGTAGTTAACGTGGTCATTGTTGACCATTTTAATTTAAAAAATAGAAAAATATAAAGATAAAAAAAAAATACTTAAAATGGTTATTATTATAGAAAACTCTAAATTATATGGGATTTCATTGTAGTAATTCATAGTGTTTCTTTTTAATTTATGATAAATTTATCAAAAAATTGTTAAGAATTGACAAGATAAAAACAAAGTGTACCAACATGTAAAACAAAGAGAAAATTCAAAAAATGAGGTGAAAAGTTCACTTTGACACTCTTACTTTTAAATAATAACTTTTTGGTTCGTTTGTGGTACAAAAATCTATTTTTCTTATTTTTTTTAGTCTCTAATTTGAGAAAGAAGAAAAAAAGGTGGTTGGATTTTTGTTGTAAAAGGAGAAAGTCTTGATTGATATCTATTATGACCATAGAAAATATTGATTTTGGTGTCAGCGAGTTTCATTTGATGAGAAGAAATCGATCTAGGTGTTCTTTTTCCTACTCATTACTTGAGATGGAAGATTTAAGCTTGAAAAGTTTTTTATTTCATATTGAATTTGGGTTTTTGAGATCTTTTGGATTATTTGAGACAACTGATGTATTTCTAAAGGTGTTTAGGATGTTTTTTTATGTATTTTGAGTAAAAAACCTTAGTCTAAACCATATCTAAAGCTAAAACCCTTGCTCAAACCCCAACCCCATCCTTGAAACCCTAGCCCAAACCTCAATCTTAAACTTCAAATCTAAAATAGAAACACTAAATCTAAGCCCCGAATCCTAAAAAAACATAAAATCTAAGTTTCAAAACCCCAACCCTAAATAAATTCAAAATCATAAATACAAACCCTAAATAGCTATTAGGAAACTCAAATTCCAATTCTAAACCCCAAACCCCAAAGCAAAACCAAAAATCCAAACTCTAAACATTAAACCCCAAACTCAAACCTAAAATTCAAACTCCAAACACAAACCCTAAATCCTTTTAAATTTGAAATATCAAAATCAAAATTCAAACCCAAACCCAAACCCAAACCATAAACTCAAATTCCAAATATAAACCATTAAACCTAGACCCTAAATATTAAATCATAAACCTTAAACGTAAATCCAAGTATTAAACCCAAAGCCCAATCCCAATAACCTAAAATCAAATCACATATCCAAACCCCTAACCCTAGCCCCAGTCTCCAAATCCAAACCTAAAATCAATCCATTCAATCATATAACCATTTTGTTAACTTTTTTACTTGTATTAAAACCAACCCAATAATATTTTATATCATTTATGCTCCAATTAATTATTCCCATCACTTGTCTTATTTTTTCTCAAAATATTGTAAAAGTTTTATAACTTTTTATTACTCAAGTTATATCACCATTGTTATAATACGCACTTGGTTATCATAAGAATGTAACCTAACGTGTAAAATGATAAGAATGGTGATTAACTTAATTATCTCACTTGATCTCATAAATTCACATAACCATATAACCATATTGCCTTCATTCATCTAGAAATCTAGTTTGAAATTATAAAAATTTAAAATATACTCAAGAATAATAATTTCTCAAAATTAGCAAACAAACATTGCAATCTTAAAACAATAATAATCCCATTGGTTCACTTAACCATGTTGTCTTCATTCACTTATTCATCTAAAAATGTTTGATTTGAAATTCGACTACTCCATTACAAATATGAAATAAGCAACCCTGTTTGTTTTTATGTTTCAAAAACGCTTTTGAAAAAATTTAATTTTTTTTATTTTTTTCTTTACTTCAAATTAATATTTTTTTTGTGTTTTTAGATAATTTTGATGTGCTGATGTCAAAAATTATATTTAAAAAATAAAAAAATATTATTTTGATATATTTCTGAATGAAAAATATTTTGAAAAATAACCGCAACCATACTCCCAAACAGGATTACGCGTAAGCAACGATATCAATCCACGTGTAAAATATAAAACTCAAATTTTTGGTTGTTTGAATTAGCCCTGTATCTTTCACTTCTGCCATGATGTTTCCATCATCTGGTCATTTATGTCAGGAATAGCAATGAAAAATGTGTGTAAATTCTAATTATGTTCTTAAGATCTATAAAAAAAATCTCAATATCACACGGAAAAAAGAGTTTTTTTAGTCAAACAAATATGATAAAACTTGAGATGGCTAACTTTTCAAAAAATACCCCAATCCTACCAACTTTAATTATCAGTTAATTAGCAGTATCATCTTTTCCTTTGTGGTTATCACAATTAAATGGAAATTAAGATTAAAATAAATTTAAATCTAGATGATGTTGAACTTGTTCTATTCTTATTCAACCATTCTAGCTATATGGGATTTTGATTTTTTTCCTCCAAATTTCTTATTCTAGATCTTATAGTAGGTTTTCATATAGAATTGGATAAAATGTGTAGATGAGCTTACTTTATTTGTTTTTGCGTTTCAAAAGCGTCTTTGAAAAAAAATTGAATTTTATTTATTTTTTTATTTGTTTCAAATTAATATCTTTTGGTGTTTTTAGATCATTTTGATACGCTGCTTTCAAAAATAATTTTTAAAAAGTAAAAAATATTATTTTAATAAAAGCAACCGTAACCACACTCCCAAACTGGGAGTGAAATAGCAATATGGATGGTTGATGCTATTTATTTCTTTAATTAAATTTTTTTTTAGCATAATCTTTCTTTTGTATTATTAAATGATTGGTAGACAAAACTGATGAAAAAAAATCTATTTTATCATATCTATTTCATTAAAAATATATCTTTTTGATGAAATTTTTTATTTAAATTGATCTATTATTATATTTCAAGTTATACTAAGATATTCTATTAAATTTGAAGATTAAAATAAGATTTGCATACCTTTTCTGTTACTATTTTGGATAGAAATAGATGGAAGTGGAAAGTGGGACTCCCATGAAATACATGGGGTATGATTGGAATAAACTAAAAATTTAAGTGAAATTTTAAAAATAAGTAAACCTTAGAGTAGAAATTGAATTTTATCCTATAAATAATTAAAAGAACAGCCTTTGTAAATGAATAGTTATTAGAACTTTAGCAGTAATAATTAATAGCACTGAGATATTGCAACCACAAATAAAAATATATAGCTGAGAGATAATTTATTTGTTTATTAATAAAATAGAAAAAAGTGATCGTCTAACAGGTGTACGGCCAGGAGAGTGCCAGAGAAAGGCAGGGCGCGTTCTAAAACACGAGCATAGGGGCGCGTGTGAGGAGCGATGATTGACGCGACTAAAGTACGATGAAAGGCTGCGACAAAGGGCACAGAGGGGAGCAGAGAGGGGCAGCAAGCACCCGCGTAAAAGTCGAGGGTTCCCTCTGCAGAAAGCCATCAACTTTACTCTTGATCGGTGGATGTGGGGGACCTTTAAATTTTCTCCATTTTTTTGTTTTTTGTTTTTTTTTTTAATTCTTCGAGACTTGACCTTCTCCCTGTTAACTATCTGCTGCCTGCGTGGAAGTATCGTATGTGATGGCGAGAAGGGAGAGAATTTGTTGGTGTATGTGATGGCGATGGCGATGGTGTTGTGGTTGACACGTGTGTGTAGGAGGGTGGGGTGGGTTTTGTGAGGTGAGATTCCTTGGTTGGGAAATGGGGAGGGAGTGAGCATGCGAGAGAATTATATTCTTGAGATTGTGACGAAAATAATAATTTAAAGTGTTTTTTTATTAAAAATATATTAAAATAAAGTTTTTTAATTTTTTTAAAATTATTTTTAATATCAACACATTAAAAAAATATAAAAATATAAAAAAATATTTAAAACTTTTTTAGAATATAATTTACACTATGTTTCTAAATACTCTCAAATATTGTAGGGTAAATGGAATGGAGAACCCATTTTTAGTTACGCTTGTTAGTGTGTTCTTGACTTCTTGTACCTAAGCTCGTTGCAACTTCATCATCGAAATTGAGTATGGAGGGCAAATTTCAAGTGGGAGAGAGAGGGGGGGAGTAATAATAAAAAATAAACAAAAATAAAAGAAATCCATGAGGGATGGCTAAATCTAGAATGATTTTAAAATTCGAATTTTTTTTTTTAAAAAAAAAAACCGAGCAGAGAGTCAAGTTTGATCTCATGGATCCATACAAATTTTGCCGACAAGACATTGAGAATGAAAATCTATCTTTGAGGTTGGGTGGATTATCGGGTTGGGTTATGGATTAGAGTGTGGAAAATAAAGGATTATAGAGAATGATTAGGATTGTCACCAACATTTAACCCTCGTTTTATGATGGTATTGTGAATTGTTGCGTGCGCATTAATCAATCAAGACAACAAAATCTACTTAGCTTAAAGAAAATCCTGTTTTGTCTGTAATGTTGTTACCTAGTATTGACAGCTTAATTAAAGTGCAAACTACCTTGTTCAGAGTGCCACGCTTTATTTTCTTGGTTTATTATATAAAGGATAATGCTCAATAGGAGGAGGAGGATAAGAAATAAAAAAATGTTTTTTTTTCATGTTCATGCAATATATATATATATATCATTTGTAACTTTAAAAATTATGTTGTTTATCTAGCTAAGTTTTTAATTGTATTATTTTTTAAAATGTTTTGTTTTTATCAGGCTACTTTTTTTAAAAAAAAAGAAAAATCTATGCTGATAAAAAGGTCTTATAAGAGGAGGGGGGGGTATCTCGAGATTCATGCATTTCCTTTAGGAGGAGGAAGCAGCGCTTGACACGAAACATTTGAGGTTTATTTAGCTAAAAATACAAGTAATAATGATATCAACCGACCATAGTACATCATCTTGAGAAGCAATCACAAGGATCCCTTTTTCTTTTGTGATGGGAGGACGCAAAGCTCCTTTCAGGCAGTACATTGTTGTTCTTTTCCTTATCTTAGACTTTAGCAAGTCTCATCTTTCAATTTTACATGATTAAATACGAAACAGAGCAATTGGGCAAGCAGAGGGGGAATATACCCTCTTCTGGAGGTCCCATTTGCCTTCTTCTTTTGGCTAATTTCAAAAGAAGTAAGCTCACCTTGGCTCGAATCGATCGGTCTTTATGTGAATCTATAAACAACTTTATGGTACTTCCGTTGCTGTTCTTTGAGCAATTGCTTGATTAGCAAAACTCGTACGTTCGGTGTAATAATTTTGGTTTTTTAGTATTAAGAATAATAATAATCATGGTAGCAATTAATCCCACATGCGACAAACTAACCGGCTGTCCTACAATTTGGTCAGAAGATACCATCATAAGATTGGTTAAGATGAGATTTATGCAATTCTTAGTCATGATTAACCAAAACAATATGATATCACAAGCATTATCGATTTCATCTAATGCGTTTTACCCTATGGTGCACGTGAGATTTTAGTATTGTTACTCATCACTGCTATAAAGGTTTAACCTTTTCATCATTTTAAATCTTTATGTCTCTAAATGCTGTAAGAAAAAATCGAAGGTTTTGTCTGCCCTTGAGCACCTCCAAGATTAGATTTGCTGGCCTTCTTAGTTTATTGTCAACTTTGTCATTGAATTTCTAGTTCAATGGCATCTGTATATTTCTTTTCCAAAAGGGATTTAGATTTGAGTATTTCTTCTTCTTTTTTAAAGGAAAAAAAAAACCCTATCTGACCTACGTACGAAGTTATTTGATTAGATTATTCATATATATATTACCATATTTATACATAGAAACAGACTCAGCAAGTTTACAAGGGGACATCATAGTGGTAAATACTAGCTAGTATCAAGATCAAATCCTGAAAAACAGGTGTTCTTCTATTTAAATACTGTGTTTTAAGAAATGGCAAAAGATACGCTGTCGTCTTCATTATACTTCAATTTTCCACCTTAAAACCTAGGAGAGGAAAGGAAGCCAAGAAATAGATAAAAGAAAAGGAGAAGCACCATCCCACATTCTCATTCCAATCAGAAAAGCAAAGTGGCTGCAATTAAGACGAAATGCTTCGAAAAATCATCATAGTGTGCCCAGAAAATAGTAAAGCTGAGCTACCTGCACAGAGGCATGGTGAAAAGAGAATGTCTCATGTTGATAGGGCTCCCAACAAGGCAACTGACCATCATGGATATTATTGGCATTCAAAATATGGAAAAATGGAAGATGGGAAGTGATATGGGCACTCTTTATGGTGTTGATAATCATGGTTTACCCACTTGGAAAGATAATTTGCTTTTGTATGTTTAGGAAGGGTGACAGAGAGTTGAATAAGCAAAGCTGCAAGGCCAATTTCAATTCATGGTTTTAATACAGGCTTGATTATATGAGCCGCCCCAATTATCAAAAAAGCAAGTGGGTGCCCAGATAAGCAGAGCCTGTCTGATAATGAAACAATCTTAGTGCGGTGGTTGGGGCTGACGCAAAAGAACAAAGCGTGTATTTGGTATTTGTGGTAATCTTTATTGTTATAGTTTAAAATAAATAATTTAGGATGTTATTTAAAAAAATAAATTACAAAATATGTGTTTAATTAAAATGGTTTAAGATGGATTTTTATTTACAAAATAAATAAAAAATAAGTCTTTATAAATAAAAAATATATTAGTTTAACTTTTATAAAATTTATTTTTTGTGCTTGAAATTAATTATTTTTATATTTTTAAATTGTTTTGATAAGTTGATTCAAAATTAATTTAAAAAAATATTATTTTAATATATTTTTAAATAAATAATACTTTAAAACACAACATTTACCCCCACTTTCAACTAGTATTCCCAATAGTAAATACCAATGTGACTTTGAAATTACAAATGCAATTGTATGCGCATAAAAATTAATCGTTAAAAGAAACTAATAGGTAAAAGTAATCAAAATAATTTTCACATCTTTTTTCTTACAACTTGATAAATGTCTAATCATACATACTTAAGTGTACATAATAGAATAAATTTTAATTTGTCCTCCTAAAATTTATATTTATGTGTTGTCTTAATATTGTCTGAACTTTTGGTTTGTTGTAACCAGATTCTATCCTTTTTATACTTGTTCCACCCTCCATTTCCCTTCATTTATGTTGAAAATAGTAATAGAAAATATGTGTAAATTTCAATTTTATTCTCAAAGTTAATAGAATATATTTATCTAAATATACCATAAAAGCTAAGAATGAATCAATTCAAATTAAAAATTAATTTTATTTCTTTAATAGATTTTTTTATTTCATTCCCAACAATTGAGTTGGTTGGAAATTGAGTTTCATAATTTATGTTGGTTGGAAATTGAGTTGAGTTTCATAATTTATTTATTTTTATATTTTCTGTATATGAGGTAATCTCAGTATCATGATCTAAGTCGTGAGTTTGGTTGGTTAGTCTGAGTTGTCTCAAATCTTTTGTTTTTGGTCATTTTTTTTAAATAGAATATTTTTTGGCAACTTTCTCTTCTAACATTGAGTTGGTTGGCAATTGAGTTTTGTAATTTTTTTTTGTTTTTTTTTAGGTTATCTTATTTTTATGATTTTTTTTTTGGATTAGTAGGCTTAACTCAAGTTGATTTGTGTCTATTTTTTTTTTTTTAAAAAAATTAATTTTTATTTTTAATTTCAACCTCCAACACTAGGTTGATTGAGATTTCAGCTATGTATTTGTTTTTTTCATTTTATTTTTACAGGGTTATCATGTTCTCGTTACTTGTGTCATGGGTTCAACAATTTACTCAAGTTGACCTGAGCCGCTCCTTTTTATCTTCTTTTTTAAATTGATTTTTTTCAGTTCTATCCTTCAACATTGATTGTTTAGGATTTGATTTCATAATTTATTTTATTTATTTTCTATGACGATATTACGGTCTCATAACTTAGATCATGAATCTTGTAGCTTCACCAAGATTGGTCCTGGTCAATCTAGTATATCATCATCTCAATATTTAGAAAACAAAAATATATCTTCCAGTATGTATGTTACTATCTTAGTATTTAAAGAAAATGTTTTCTATGCATCAACTTTTGAGTTCATGATTACATTATTTTTCTTACTAGGAAACACATTAACAATACATTTACTTTTTTATTATGTTTTTTTAAAATTGATCCAACATGTGGTGTATCACATGACCCATGCATGTGTATACATGTGTGTTTTATCCAATTCTCCATCAAAATATGCTAGAAAACATTTAATGGGAATTATGAAAAAAAATGGAAATCTTATATGGTTGGAATTGTAAAATAAAGATATATAGGACAAGTTTAACATTACCTAGAGTTAGTTCATTAGAATCTCTATTTTTATTTAATTGTAGTATTAACAAATAAAAATAAGTAAGAATTGAAGTTGGTAGAATTGGGGTATTTCTCTAATCCTCTCAAGATTTATCATATTTGTTTTTTTAAAAAAATCTTTTCCAATTTATATTTGATTTTTACTTTTTTCAATTTCGATTGTTTTTTATTTTTTCTCCACGTGATATGAGATGTTTCATAAATCTTGAGGATGGGATTAAAATCTACACATGCTTTCCATTACTATTGCAGTCGAAGACGGATAGAAAGGAAGAATTGGAGCAAAAATGAAAAATGTGGGAACTAATTAGATTAATAACAATAAAAGATATCAAGAATAATCGAAACAAATAAAGGTTTTAGGTGAAACTAACATATAAACCTTAACCTTAGAGAAACAAAGTGAGATTTAATGAAGATAATACAAATTCGTGACCACTTTAAACGACAAGGATGCATGTGTGCAGATGATCGATATCTACTATAAGGACTCCTAGGGTTAGGAAAGATGGAGGAATGACTTGAACTTCGAGAAAAATAGGTCAAAACTCCATGATATTAGAGTAAAATAAAGATTTATTTCGGATCCAAATAGACGAGGTTGAAAACCTCACCAAATAACCCTTGTTGTCATCAAGTTAGAGGCTCCACATAATAAATAAATAAATAAATAAAGAGGAAAAAAACTCACACAAAATGGTAGAGGAAGTTGCTGTTGCTTACGCATGTAAGCAATTAGCAAACAACGAAAGCCCTGAATGTCGTTTTTTTGAAAGCAAAATGACCAAACTTGACAACTCAATTTATTACAATTTTCTCAACTCATTCAAGTGTGATCTAATTTATTAATAAGGATTAGATAAGTTGTACATAAACCCATCAAGAATGTGTGGCTAAATGGAAAATCAGCCAACCACCATAATACAAGGAAGCAAGACAACAACCTAAGGATAAATTGCACATCACAAACACTTTTAAATTATAATAAATAAATAAAAGCTAATAAATAAGTCAAGGGGTCCATCAGCAAATTGAGTTTCCTTCGGACTAATTGCAACTCCAAAATCTTTATCAGCAAATGTGGCTGTAATTAATTTAAAATCATATGCAAATAAAGTTACCACTTCACACGTATTTTGAGAACTTTTTTTTTTGTCTACATAACATTTTTTTAAAAAAATTAACGTTGACTAAATATTAGAGTAAGTCCTCCCAATATTTTTATAACATCTTTTTCCGCCAATGATCAACTATTAGTTTCTCAACAAGCTAGTTCACCCGCGTTATGCTTAAGGTGAGATCAGAATTTTCTTTTTTTAAAAAAAAATAATGTGAAGATGTTGTCATTGTATTTTATAGTACCAAGAAAAAATTTAATTGTGAACTAAAAATATAATGTGTGCATTTAATTATAAAAAATGAGAATTATATATGTTAAAAATATTAAAAAAAAATTAATACCAAATAAAAACTAAGACAAGAAATTGAGATATAAATGTAAATTAAGATATCTAATCTTCTACCGTGAAATTGAGATATAGTCGTCTCCATGTTGGTTCGGCTCAGTGGGTCAACATGGAGACGACCTAACCCAATCCCTTGTTTGGCTTGGGCTTCAAATCAAACCAGGTGGGGGTTAACCTGATATGACCCAGTCGATCTAACTGATCAAAAAGTGACTCGGTCGAAAACCAACTTGACTTAAGAAAAAAAATATCAAGACAATGCCTTTCTAGCCCTTTATTTATATATATATATATATATATATTAAGATACTGATGTCTTGGATCATTCTAGTCAATCTAAGTTTACCTCCCAAACCCATAACTCAGATTATAGACTTGACCAGGTTTAATAACTTTGGTGTTTAGAATCTTTTTTTTATTTAATCTTATGATAATAAAAATTGACATGGGCAAAGAAGAAACCGAATAAAATTTTTAAAAATAAAAAAGCATTATGAAGGGTTGTACGAAAACAACGCCTACTAATGTTATAAAAACAAATTCTGTGATGTTACTTGGAAAAAAAATCAAATGATATTTAATAAAATAATATCCAAAATAAATTCTTAATTAAATTATATAAATAAATTGTGATTAAGACTAAAGGAGAAAAAGACAAAGCTCACAAAGAGGTTGGGTACTTAGATTTGGGTGAGCGAAAGCACCCTACTCATTAAAAGGAGGTCTCTGAGCCTGCAAGGCTAAGTCTTTTTTCTTTTCTTTTTTCATGAAATGGGTGGATGATGCATTGTTTGTCCTTTTTTTTTAAAAAAAAAACAAGAATAGACAATGTGTTTTCTCTCCCCTTTATTATTTTTCAGTGACTTTCTTACCTATCTTAAATTTAGAAATTGAAATGTGAACAAAATAAAATTTTAGATCAAACATAAAAATTTCAAACGAAAAGGGTTATAAAGAAAAATGAAAAAAATTCTATAGGTCAAAATCTTTGAAAAGACGCTCAATAATCAGCTTAAAAAAGACAAACATTTACCTCGCTATCAATCTTGATCCTAATATTTTTAATTTTTTATAAGTAACAAATTTTTTTTAATATAAAATCCAGCTTCAATTTTATGTTGAGATATTTTTAAAATTATGAGAACTCTATAAAAATAAATTAAAGTAAATTATCAAGCTAAATTATTAGTCAAGGCAATGTAAGATGACAAAATTAAAATGAATAAATAAATAAATGGATATAAAAAAGGAAACTCCATCTCCTCACCTGCTACATGCACACATGTACGTACCAGTATAGTGACATCTCCATGGGTTTTATATTTCTTTTTATTTTTAATTTTAATTATCTTGTATTTCATTCCATTCACACAATGAGAAACTCATATAAAATATATAATAATAATAATGTCTTATAATTATTATTTTGCTTCACTTTTGCATATAAATGTTATCGTCAACTTGATGATGCGTTGATGGATTGCATCTGAAGTTAATTTTAAGCATTCTGAAAGGGACCGATTGAATTTGACCGAAAGCTTTGAATCAGTTCTCCATATCTAACATCTTAGTTAGCTTCTTCTCTCTTTTTTTTTTCTTTTTTTTTTCCTTTTTGAGAATTACTCTCCAATTCTTCTGAAAGAACCCTCGAGTGAGAGTGGGAATGTGGAGTTTCCGGCATGGTCATAGCCAACTGGGCATCGAGTTGCAACCCGTTTTGACCGGGTTATCACCTACCAAGCTATTCAAGTTGAGCCTATATAGCCATAGGCCTGAGGGACTGGGTTCTTTGCCATTGATGGCTCTGATAAAGACCTGCCCCCTTTTCATTACTGTGAAACATTTGTCCATACACTGTACATATTGACTGATCTGTCCTTCCAACGAAAAGATTAGTTTTTTTCTTTTCTTTTCAAAAGTAACACATATCGAAAAGATTTTTTTGGACAAATTAATATAACCCAAAAAATATTTGAAGAAAATAATTTAGTTTGTGTTATTGAGAATAAGGTATACTATTCTTTTAATTATAAAATATTTGAACACCATAACCTTCTACAACAATTCTAGAGGTTACACTGTAATAATTATATAATTTTTTTTAAGCTACGGTATTCTTGAAAATGTAAATTAAAAAAAAATCAACAAGTTATGCTCTACCGACAACCGTTAATATGTTGAAAATATATAATTTCTTTTTAAGATTGATTATGATAATGGACTGTAAAATGATTATTAATTATTGGGATTTTTTTATACATAGTTTCATTTCATTATGTTATTGTAATTATTATTTTGTTCTTTTTAACGAAAATCAATAGTTTTGGTGTTGGAGGTATTTTGTTTTTTTTACATAACTCATTAATCATTAATGGATTAACATGAGTGTTTGTGTCTTTTAAATTTTTTAAGAATAATAAAATGATTTAATTACCTTTTAAGTCAAAAACTTTAAATTAACATATAAGAGTATTTCAATTTTTTTACTTTTTAAAATACAGTAAAATAATAATTTTATCCATTAAATTAAAACATGCTTCCAAAGGCCTTTAGGTCTTTTCACTATGATCATTTTTTTTTTTGTGGAGGGCATTTTAATCTTTTTATATAGAATAAATATTATTTTAATGGAAAAGGCAAAGTACACACTAGCATGTAGAGGCTTCGCTTGACGACCAAAAATGTTATTTTATTGTGTTGTTGGAAGCGACGCTGCGTTCTATTCTTGTTGGTGCGGTGCTTGTTAGCGGTGCTGGGACAGTTCATCATCGATGAGTTTTTTTCCTTTATTTTCTTTCCTCCCTTGAAAATTATAGCTTATTTTTCTTTGTTAATGGTATTTAATTTAAGTCCTTATTCTATTAATTTGTAATATTTTTATTGGCCCTTTTATCAAGGTTTTATTGGTTTTAAATTTTATCATTCCATCTAAATTTATGGTATATTTTGATTTTTATCCTTATTTTTTTAGTTGCTATTTTTTGTTTTTGATCATTTTGTGTAATTGATTGTTTTTTCTGATTTTATCCTTCAACATTTGATTTGTTTAGGATTGGGCTTCACAATTTTTACATGTATAGCATTTTCGATCTAATGACCCGGATCACAAGCTTGAAAAGTTAATGGGAGTTGATATTATTTTTTTGACTTATTTTTTTTTTTCGATTTCATTATTCAACATTATTTTTTTTTTTGTAAAAATTGACCATGTGATTTTTTTTCAATTGCTTTTCTATCGGATTATTCTAATTTTATTACCCGAGACGTGAGTTTGGGGGGCTAGCTTGAGCTAACTTGACCTTTATCACTCAGTTTACATGTTTATCATACTAACTCATGTTGACTCGAGTTTTTTTTATTTTTTTACCCAATTTCATCATTTCTTATTTAATTAGTTGAAAATTGAACCACATCGTTGTTCTGCTATCAAAAGAAAGGTTATTTTCCAAGTTATTATCATCATTTTTTTTTCATCTAATTTTGTTAGCTTATTATTGTTTTCTATTTTTCTATTATTTTATTAAAATAAAACCAAATTATTTAATTAATCAAGGTTATAATTCTGAGTAATAGAGTTTTTCTTTCTAAAAAAACATGATTGCTGTATCTAAAAATATTTTTTTTTTAATAAAAATAATAATATGGATAGACATAGTAACGCGGACCACGTCTAGTAGCCTACTAATAATAATGTGTACAAGAATGATTACCCATTTTAGTTACTAGGTTCATTTTCATCCACAGAGCTTTATATCTACACTTCCTTTTAGGGTATAGGGTTGCTTTGAATTTATGGGATTCCAACAGTATTTAAAAACCAATTAATTGTTTTCTGACATGTGCTGATTCAGTTCTTACTGATTAAGGTGGACCATATCAAAACCTTAACACCAACCATTATGGAGGTTTTTGTCCACTTGGAAGATTGTTGGAGTTATTTTTTAAAATATTTTTATATTTAAAATTATATTAGTTTTTTTAAAATTACTTTTTGATATTATTATATAAAAATATAAACAAAACTTATTTTTTTTAGATTTTTGTGAAATATATTCACATACAAATAATGATGATTTTATTGGTGTCCACTTGCTTAGACTGTCTGAAACAGAAAATCTAAGTCATATTTAGGGTTATCTAGGATTTTGTTTTATTCCAAATAAATAGATAATTTTTTTTATTAACGTGGGTGTTCGGGTCAACTTGCGAGCACCTCGACTAATCACACGATTCCTGAAGTTAACAATCATATAAGTTTTTAGTGATCCTTAAATTTGTAGGACTCTAATTAGTAATCTTTAAAGAACAAACTTAAAATCTGACTAGTTAAACTACACATTTTAATATTTAAACATACAGATTTTGTCGAAACTACAGAAAGTACACGTAACAATAAATGAATCTATGAAAATAAACTAGAGGACCAGGGCATGGTAAAATTAAAGTCACTCGTAGATGTAGTAATTTTTGTTATTGCAGCTTTAAAAAATATACATTTAATTAAAATTATTGTAAATTCTTACATGGAAAGTTTTAAAAATATCAACAAATAAAAAAGTAAGTGATTTTTAATTTTATAGAAATAAGATTTAAGAATCATTCGAGGAGGCCGTGTAAAAAAGCAGAATGCTACCTCAGCACCAAATTCTCTCGTCTTTTTTTTCAACTGATTGTGTGGACACTAGTTGACTCGAAGGAGACAACACTGTAAATGAAAAGAAACGAAATGAAATCAAATAATACAGATTAGATTGCGAGAGGAGCTAGGGTTCCTCCTCCTGTTAAACCTAATAAAGACTAGGCATGGATGAATGCCAATTATTAAAGGCAGAGAAATTTCCGATTCGAATTAATATATACATGCTTATCCACTCTTTGTCCAGTCCAGGCATAATGACAAGCAGCAACCATTGCTTTTTAGCAAAGGAAACAACGATAATTGCCTAGAGGACCATAGTTTCATAGGGTAGAGTCAAAACTTGAGCAGGCAGAATAGGAAGCAACATCATGATGGAAAAACATGGATGTTTTGTAACTTTACATAGCTCTCGATTCACTGATTTACATCTTGAATACCGAATTCGACCAATTGGATCGATGCTCAAACAGACAACAGACTAGATTCGAAATGAAGATGAAAAGATAGGGAGCTAGCTAGTACCGAAAAGTTCCATAGCAGATGGCTAGCAACTCTCGAGCTTGGCAATATCCCATGATTTTTTACCACAAAAGCTATGCAAAATGCTCATGAAATACAAATGAGTTTAACTAGAAACTTCAACGGTAAACAAACAAGTGGAGGCCGGCCTCCTTTAAAAAAAGCAAAAAAAAAAAAAGCCCTCTGAAAAGCGTTTCTCTATTTCTACCCCCTGCTTCCTTGCTGCCATGAATGTGTTTTTTTGGCTACATCCTAAAATCTGGTTTACAGCAAACTAGAAGTTCATCTTTTTCGAGATTAACAACATAAATAGATATGGATTTGTTTTTTAAAGCATTTTTTTATTTTCTTAAAAATATTCTTATTAAAACGCTGCCCGGAACAAACACCAAACATGGCAACCGGAGTTCTACGGTCTTAAGAAATGCAGGGACATGGGGGAGATTTGGTAAATGGAAGGGGACAGAATAGACACCCCCCCGGAAATACAGGGATCCGTACACCAACTCTCTCTCTCTCTCTCTCTCTCTCCCCCCTTTTACAGCTACTAATAAATTTATAAACTGTTGTAGCATTTTTTTAATCATTTCCTACTAGATTTAATATTTAGTATTATGTTGTTGGACAGTGGTATTTAACTAAACAAACGCCTAACAAAAAGCAAAAGCACTTAAAAAAAGAAGAAAAGAAAGACAGCTTTATTAGTTCTCATTTCTCTCTCTCTCTGGCTCTGCTGCCACACATCGCATCCTTGCAGAGTGTTCACAGCATTGTAGCAGGCACTGCATCTCAGTTTTGCAGATCATGAGGAGCAACGACAACAACAAAGAGAACCCATAAAAAATTATAAAGGAAATAAGTAAAAAGATGAAATCTTTAATTTAATAAATTATTAACAGGAGTAACACAACCTTTAAAGCTTTTGATTTGATATGTTAAAAAAGCAGAGAGAGACAAAGAGAGTAAAAGGGTCTCTCTTTTTAAGAGTCTTGACTCCAATCTCCTTTTAAGTCATTACCAAAGTTGCACTATAATGCAGCCATGAAACCTCTCCTTATTCACAAAAGCACTTGTCTTTTGATAAATCTTCATTATTGTTATCAACAACTTCTCCTTATTATTATTAGTCTTCAAGAACTCTACACTATTCTTGTTCTTGTTGTCGTTGTTTTTGCTTAGGTAGGCTACATAGCTAAGGCAAAAAATGGTGGGTATGATAGATCTTAACACAACTGAAGAAGACGAAACAACACCATCTTCTGGGTCTTTATCTTCTCCATCATCGTCCTCTGCTGCTTCTGCTTTAAGTGCTTCTGGTTCTGGGTCTGGTACTTCTCCTGTTTGTTTGGAGCTTTGGCATGCTTGTGCTGGCCCACTAATATCTTTACCAAAGAGAGGAAGTATTGTTGTGTATGTCCCTCAAGGTCACTTAGAGCAACTCCCTGATTTGCCTCTTGGGATTTATGATCTCCCTCCTCATGTCTTCTGTAGGGTTGTTGATGTCAAGCTCCATGTAAGTCTTTATGTCATTTTGTATGTGTATGTTATCTGTGTGTTTTATTGATGGAATTGCTGTGGCCAAACGGGTGTTTTTTTTTTTGGAAAAAAATCTTCTATTTAATTGTTGGTGCTACTTGGTTTGAAAGGAAATCAAAGGGTTCCATTTTTGGTATTTGTTTTTTGCAATTGTGGAGAATTTGATTTGTAGTTGTTTAGCATTGTAAATGTGCGGATGCCTATTTATGTATTTGGTTGCTTTTAATTTTGTTCTGGTTTTTCTTTTGGGGAACTGGAGTGCTATATCTGTTAAGACAGATTTGTGGTAAAAATGTCGTTTCCCCCCCCTTTTGGCAGGCAGAGGCAGCAAGTGATGATGTTTATGCACAGGTTTCTCTGGTTCCTGAGAGTGAGGTGGGTGTTGTTCTAATCTTACTTTAACTTCAATTGTTGATGGATGTAATAAGAACATCTAGTAAATTGAGCTTTTGGATGACAAATTTATAATATTACCAAGACCCCCAAAGGGAAAGTTTTCCTATTTGAGCTTCTAATTGTGATTGGCTTAGTGATTCCAAAATGTTCAAGATATTAGATTCAATACTTCATTTTACCAGAAATTAAATGGTTAATTAACAAACAAAATACTTATCACTTGTAAATAGGCACCATTCTTTGAATTGAAGTCCTGCATTTTAATTTTTTATTACTTTGTTGCCAATGGTGCATCTTTTGTTTTATTTCTCTTGATTTATTATGGTGTAACCTAAGATTCTTGAGATGGGGTTCATTTCGTTTCAAATTTTTTGTTGTGCACAGGAAATTGAGCAGAAGTTGAGGGAGGGGGTATTTGAGGGAGACGGTGAAGAGGAGGATGTTGAAGCCACAGTGAAGACAACAACACCGCATATGTTCTGCAAGACACTAACTGCTTCTGATACCAGCACTCATGGAGGCTTCTCAGTCCCTCGTCGAGCTGCCGAGGACTGCTTCCCTCCTCTGGTAAACAACACTCTATTTTTTTTATTCCTGTTCTTTGATAACCTTTCATGTGTGATTTCAACTTGTGACCAACTTACTTTCTTGGCTCAACTTCGGATGTTATTGACTCGATTGTACTCTTACTGCAGGATTATACTCAACAAAGGCCTTCGCAAGAGCTTGTAGCAAAGGATCTGCATGGCTCTGAGTGGAAGTTTCGACATATCTACAGGGGTATGCTCGAGGCAATATCACTTGCATTTTCAGATTCATTACTTTAGTCTGTCTCTCAAATGATAAATAATAGCTTGCTGACTGTGATTTTATATATTTCCCTTCCCCTGTTTGATTCTTGAGTTTGCATTTTCCTTCTTGGTTTGAGCAGGTCAACCTCGGAGGCATTTGCTCACTACTGGATGGAGTGCGTTTGTCAATAAGAAAAAACTTGTCTCTGGGGATGCTGTGCTCTTTCTCAGGTATAAATCTCTTTTCTTATCAATAGGATATTCTAAGCCCGACTTGGTGGTTCTTCATTGGTATCTTCCATCAGGGGTGAGGATGGAGAATTGAGACTGGGAGTTCGAAGAGCAGCACAAGTTAAATGTGGTCCTACTTTTCCGGCTCTTTGGAATCAGCAGTTGAATCAGAGCTCTCTTGCGGATGTAGCTAATGCTATTTCTATGAGAAGTGCTTTCCGCATTTACTACAATCCAAGGTATTTTTCTTCTTGTTTCAAATAATGTTGGTAGGAAAATATGTAGCCTGTATTTTGATTTCAGTAAATGTAGGAAAATATGTAGCCTGTATTTTGATTTCAGTAAATGAAACTTTTGGAATGAATTGCACTGGTAGAGTGCTTGCATGCAAATATCACTGGGAAATTTTTATGAGGTGTTTGCAGCATCTTTCAATCATTCCAGTGACTTGAAATTATTTAGTTTTGGCACATGTTGTGCTCTTTATACATCATTTTGTTTGATAGATGAAGATACTGAACTGCAATTTTAGAGGGAAACCTAACTGAGAAATTTCATCGAGGTAATATGTGACTCTTATTGTTAAGATTTTGGTCACACTAGAAGCTTCAAAATCTGAGTCATTTACTTTCCATTATGGGTTCCATACAGCTACTGCAGTGCAATTTATTTGAACATGCTCAGAAAATAGAAAACAAATAGCATCCATGTCTTTTCCTCCAATAGATTTTTTGCATTTCTCATCATCTGATACCACCTCTCATGGTGATGTCGTCTCCAGTGTTCATTTTACTTGTCACCAAAGTTCTTAACCTTCTATTGTGTGTAACACCACCTCAAAGGTATTCCCATTGTTGCTCACCATGTTTCACTTCTTACCAAAACAGTCGCTTCAGAATCCAGATTGGTATGTCTAACAAGCTGTTAACTCTCTTCCAAAATCCTGTGTAACTCACCAAAGTGCTCCCTGTTCCCTCAAGCTGTTGTAGTATTTACCCATGACTTGAGAATACACTGGAACTCAATTGCTTATTGAGTTTCTCTCTGGATGGGTGGATTATGAGCCATTGTCTTTCAAAATGTAAAATTTTAGTGCGCAATATGATACAGTTTATGGAGAAAAATTTACCCTTTCTAGATACTGACCATAAGGGGATTGTGTATAACACTTCTTAATGCTTTTCTGAAGAGTAAAAGAAAAAAACTTACTCAACATCCTTTATTACAATTATAGTCAATCACATCCCTTAACAAATTCTATTCAGCTTTGAGATTATGTATTTGACATAAATTTTACTGGGTTGCCAATGATCCTTAATGCCTAGTGTACTCTTCAGAACAGTTTCTTAGTTTCTGCTTTTGCTACCAATACTTCATTTAAGGTTTTTATTACTTTCTTCATTCCTCTAATTTTCAAGTGCAAATTTTAACTTTGTAGGGCCAGCTCATCAGAGTTCATTATACCTTTCAATAAGTTCTTGAAGAGCCTTGACCAATCCTTTTCTGCTGGAATGAGGGTCAAAATGCGTTTTGAAACTGAAGATGCAGCAGAAAGAAGGTTTGCCATCCATGGGCTTGGAGCTTCTAACTAACTATGTTATCTAATTACTAACTAAAATACTTTTCGCAGATATACTGGACTAATAACTGGAATCAGTGAGCTAGATCCTACTAGATGGCCTGGTTCAAAATGGAAATGTCTATTGGTATGTAATTGTTGAAAAGTATATTTTATAAGATTTACTTTCAAGTTCCTAAATGTTTGTGGAAAATCTGTTGTAATACAAATAAGGTTCGTTTTGAGATTTAGTTGTGGGGATGCTCTTAGACTTGGGTTTGCTTTTTTAGGCTTTAAGTATTTTTCTATCTTTCTCTTGTCACTTTTGATGCATTATTGCCTCATCCTCAGTCTTTATTTGTCTTGAGTGTGGAAGATCTACAGAACTGAAATAATATGTATAGCTTGCAAAGGTCAGGATGCTTTTCTACCTTTCATCATGGGACCTTTCTTGTGTTCTTCAGTGTCTTACCAATAATTAATGTCTTGGTTTTTCTCCGTGGTATTTTCCTATTGCTCTGTAGTCGGTACTTTGGAATGATGATACGTTCTATATTCATTATTATTACTGAATATCACATATTTAAAGAATTTTTTCAATAATAGAAATGTAGGTGTAATTTATTTTGCTTGGTGAGTTTAAAAATGGGATATTTGTATATTTTCCTGCTTGCCAATCTGGGCTTTGGGTTTTGCTTTGTTTTTTCTTCTTCTGGAATCTATCTGTGCTCTTGCAACTAAGCTTTCCTATCATAAAGCATCTTTACAATTTTTGACTTTTCATGTGTCATGACTATTTATATATTTTTCGATTGTATCCTTGTTTTCTCAGGTAAGGTGGGATGATACGGAGGCTAACAGACACAGCAGGGTTTCTCCTTGGGAAGTTGAGCCTTCTGGTTCTGTTTCTGGTTCTGGTTCTGGTTCTATTTCTAGTTCCAATAACTCTATGGCACCTGGTTTGAAGAGAAGCAGGTCTGGATTGCCTTCATTGAAGGCAGAATTTCCAATCCCTGGTAGGATCTGCTTTCCCTCTGCAAATGCACCACCATATCCTATCCCTATTTTTTCCTTTCTTTGTGCAATGTTCTTGACTAATCTGCATGTTTTTCTAACAGATGGGATCGGAGCATCAGACTTTAGGGTATCTTCAAGGTTCCAGGAGGTCTTGCAAGGTCAAGAAATTATGAGTTTTAATACTCTTTATGATGATGTTGATGGTCAAAATCAGCACCCATCTGAAATAAGGAGTCGGTTTCCTGGTTCACATGGATCTGGGATTGCTGCAATAGGAAGTGGTATCAGAGGCTCAATTCCCACCTCTGAAAATTCCTTTAAAGGCATAGGCTTTAATGAATCTTATAGATTCCATAAGGTCTTGCAAGGTCAAGAAATATTTCCTCGCTCACCATATAGAAGAATTCCAAATGCTAACAAGGCTCGTGAAAATTGTGGTCTTGGACTCTCTGATGGTGTTCAAAGGTCAAGCTCAAGAAATGGATGGTCTACCATGATGCAGGGCTATAATACTCAAATGCGACCTCCTACACAAGTATCATCACCATCATCAGTGTTGATGTTTCAGCATGCTAGCAATCAAGTTTCAAACCCAACTTCCATTTTTAATTCCAATGATCACGAGGAGCAGACAACTAACACTCAAAGTTGGTTTTATCCTGAAACACATGGGGGGAAATTCAAGCTGTCCTCACATTCTGACCCTGGTCTAAGAGGAGACAGCCAATGCAGCACGAATCCTTATGTTCTTTCCCACGAGCATCTTCAGCATGGCATTTCACAACCTGTTGTAGCTCAATCAGCCTTTAGGAGCAGTCAAGATATGGTGTTGTGCAAAAGCAGCTGCAGACTATTTGGTTTCTCATTGACTGAGGATAGACATGTTGTCAACAAGGAAGACAATATTGCTTCAATAACATCTCCATTGAATCCTGAATCCTCTTTTCTGCCTCGTGTTGGAGAACAGCTCCATCCAAAGCCTCCAGCAATAAACAATGCAGTTGGGAGCAGTTGTACCAAAGTAAGTGGCCTCTATTCTATTAGAAACAAGCTTTTTGCTAGTTCATATAGTACATTTCAAGCATAAAAAAGTTGTAGGTTCACAAGAAAGAGTGTAGCAGGCAGGGCAACTGATCTTTCTAAATGTGATGGGTATATGAGTCACATGTAAACGAGGTATTTAAAACAACTAAGCCTCAACCCAAACTATTATATGGATCCTTTGCAGCATTTAGCTCGATCATAAACTAGTTGATGGGCATTTATTTGTTCTGAAAGGGTTTGACTGGTTTAATGTTGGATTTGATAGTTTACTAGGAAACTTGATCTTTACATGATGGATTTTATGGGCAGTTGGTGCCTTTTTGCTACAGTTGCCTATGCTATTTGCTCTTGTAGAGCTTTGTGCACGAGTATAAAACCTCTGTGACTGCAAGCCTTGCCACTCAAATGGCAAACTTCAGTATGATTGGTGCAAAAGTTAAGGGTGGCATCGTGTGCTTTTAGGTTGGTACTTGATACTGTATTAGTTTCAGTTTAGATCCGTAAATTAATTTCAGGATCAAGTCAGATGGGTGTTTATGGTCTTATTTACTGACTATGGTGTATTAGCATTATTTAATCGAGTCAATAACTTTACATTTTCATCACCTGTTTGAGTCAATCTGTGATCTCGTTGAAATCTCTGGCATTGTTTTGCAGGCAATTCTGCAACATCATGCTGAAAATTATCGTATATACTAATGAAGACCCTGTTGATGCATCTGAGGCTGCGCAAGGGAATGCCTCCAGTTGCTTGGATTCATATGTATTAGCTTGTGTGAAAAATGTAACTAATCTCCCAAGGCAACTCGGTTATATCCTAACTCCGTTGACTATGCGACAGATTCTGTTTGTACCTTGTACTAATATATTAGGTTTCCCATGATAACCCTCCTTCAAGAATGATCTATTCATACTTGCTTGGCTCAGTCCAATTTGGACCAAATTGTTGTTGTAATAGCGCCTGATACTTTACAAGGTTGTCATCTCTCAATATATTTTCTTCTATGCATGCGAGCCTACTAGATTTTGAATTATTCTGTTCTTGTTTGTTTTTTCCTGTACATTTTTCTTTTTGTTTCCATCTAAGATCAGCTGTTGTACTCTTGGAACCCACATGGCCAATGACTGGAAGGTATTCTGATATCTATAACAAACGCAAAGGCACCTGCAGAATAAAAGTTGGAGCCTACACTGTATTCATACCCCTGCTTCTGAACAGCAACGCAACTGTGTGATTATATATGATGCTCATGAGGTTCAAACGAACCGAGTATCTAGATATAAGATGCATGCATGCATCGTAGAAGTAGCTGGAGTTTGTTGTTGACGGTCCTCCTAGTGTATCAGGAAAAAGTTCCAACAGAAACTATTGCAGCTTGTGAGTTTTCACCGTTCATATTTTCAACAACACTGACCGAAGACTCATGAAAATGCCCCCAGCACCATCAGTTTGCATTATAGTTTGAACCATGCGGTTGTTGGTCCAATTTGTGATTTCGACATATTGGACTTGTTCGCCAAATTTAACATATCTTGAATTACTAGAGGATCGAGACTTCACATGTAACTTTCAACTGCCCCAATATATACAAATTTGAACTTGGAGAAGATGGTTTCAGACTACAACAAGAATACTCCTGTTCTAGTTGCTTGATAGGATAATAATATTACCCTGGTAAATTTCGTGATGGTTTTTGATGCATGACCTGGCTAACATAGGCCAGAGGCAAAACCATGGGAAAACACTTCAAACCTCATTATTATTATTATTATTTTTACTACACGAGATGTTTGAACTTTGCTTCCGCATTGCCAAACAGTAAAGGATGTAAGAACTCTAAGTCCAATGACCAGTACCCTTGAGGTATTGCCTGAAGGGCATGGCATTGAAAAAGGTTTCCTTTGACTCACTGGTGATGTGGGGTTATCAATATGTGAAATTGATTCAACTATTTGGACCATATAATTGAGCAGAGAGAAATAATGTTGGTCAGTGAAATATGATGTTTGATATTTCCTTCGGTTACGTTTTGGAAGGACATTTGCATTATTTTGCATGTATCTGGAAAGGAATAAGATTGCAAATGATATTCTTTTCTTTGAATGATAAATACTACCAGCGATTCAATATTTGAAAATATCTCCAAAGCTGATGAACTTAATAGACTTCACAGCCGCAAAGACAAACCTGGTGGCTTGGCTGCCCAGCTAAGTCAATCAGTGAGGTAGATGGATGTTGGAGGCGGCAAGAGTCTCTGGGGCTAGAGAAAGTCAAAACTTTCATATCTTAATTTAACCAAAGTGTAAATGTTCAGATTATTAAAGTATAAAACATGACAAAAATAGGTGTCATAAATCTAAGAACCTGAGAGCAGGGGTGGCCGGCACTGCAAACCGAATGCCCTGCCCTGTCTCCGCCCCTGCCTAAGAGTCTACTTTTGCTTTCTGATTACGCGTGGCGTCGTCCATTGCTTTCCCACCTAAGAACTAATATGAATGAAAGGTTCTGGTATTTCATCATGGTCCATATGTGGAAAATTTGCCCTTCTAATTTCCACGTAAAGTATATTTGGAATATAGTCAGTACCCTAATTAATAAATTAATTATCTTAAATGCTGTTCACACCTATATTTAAGCAAATCCGAGATGAAGAGGTTCATTAATGGTAGTTCATCATGTAATTCAAAACCTAATAATGAGCCTACCAATAAACCTAAATAAGAGCTCTTTTTTTTTTTTTTTTCCTTTTTTCCTACGTTGCATTTCTTCAAAAACCATATCTTATATAAAAAGGGTATTCGCATCGCTATTATATGCTAGAACACCTTTAAGAGTCTCCATGATTTTAGTTATTTTATTATTATTATTATTATTATTATTATTATAATGTAATAAGTATTATTGTATTACCCAAGAGGGCCAAGACTCACTTTTGAAAATAAAAACTACCTGTAGAGTTTTTTTTTTCTCTATGAACATCTACTCGAAGATATTATTTAGCAGTTAATTGGACCAAAATTTATAGGAATTTGACTAGTCCTCAAGAGGTGATTGTAAAGTGAAAATGAAGTCTACAGTACTGAAAGGACGTTACAATTTGATGGACTGGGTCCGTTCTACTACTTGACATTTCAGCATACACGTCTCTGATTCCGTACACCCACGCGGTATGTCAGAACTCGCGCAACGATTTCAAAGAACCACGCACCAAGGACCCAGAGTTTCTCTGGCGGCCTGTCTTCACTTCCACCTGAAATATATAGAGCTAGCACAAAAGAGAAACACAGAGGTTCCATGGAAAACGAATCCTCTAGTGTTATTTATTTCTCCTTGTACAGAACATAGGCTACTCAATTGAGGATCCAATATCACTCACAAGAAAGAAAGAAAGAGAAATAGTCGTACGAGATCATGGCTGTAGAAGCAAAAACACTTGAAGAAACACCAACATGGGCTGTGGCTACTGTTTGCTTCTTTTTGATATTAATATCCATCTTTATTGAGTATTTGCTCCATCTTTTAGCTAAGGTACGTACATATAACACTCAGAATTTGACATGCAACTACGCAAGAATATTGATCAACCACCCCTTTTGAAATACAAGCATGCTCATTTTATCATCTCCGTTGATCATTTGGTATTAACTTCCCACTTCTTTATTTTTCTGGGGACACAGTATTTCAACAAGAAAAGGAGGAAGTACCTCATTCAGGCTCTGTACAAGATCAAAACAGGTGATCGTACACTACAAAATATAGATATAACTGGAAGAATAATTTCTCACAGACTGCTATCTTGCTAATTCATTACTAAACCTAAACCTTTATTAATTTTTGTTTGTATAGAGTTGATGCTACTGGGTTTCATCTCATTGTTGATGACTGTGTTGGAAAAGCCAGTTGCAAAAATATGTATCCCAAAGAGTGCAGGCGAAACCTTTCTTCCCTGTGGTAGCGTGGATTCAAGTGATTGGAGTGAACAAGAAACCAAATGTTCAGAGCAGGTATAATTTTGTACACCCATATTTACATATCCTTATATAATTTAGAAGAACAATCTTTAACACTAATGTTTATTTCGACTGGATTCTTGAACAGGGAAAGGCTTCTTTGTTGTCCACGGAAGGTATGACGCAACTCCAGTACTTGATTTTTGTGCTGGCTTCCTTCCATTCTGTGTCAAGCATTCTCACATTCTGCTTAGGGATGGCCAAGGTAAATTTTGCCTTTTCTTTTATAATCATTAGAAAATAATATAAATTATAAATTATTAAATTAAAAATATATTATTAAAATTTTGGTTACGAGTTTGAATTTTATCGTTTCTATTTATTTGATAAAATTAATAATAAAATAAAATAGGTCTATGTAAATTTCAAGTCCAAAAGATTTTTTCATTTAAAAATATATATTAAAAAATAATATAAATTATATTATGAGATGTTATTTAATAATTTAAACTATTGAATTGAAAATGATTTTTTAAGCAAAATTTCTCATTTTACAATTTTGATGTTTCCATAATCTACTATTAAATTATTTACTCTTGAGAACAAAATCGATTAAAGAAAGCCCACCAAAAAGGAATGGAAGTTGTCCTGAAATATTCTCACATAGACGTGTGAACTTAACAAACCTTAGTTCAAGTGATTTTGAAATGGGAAAGTTGGACTTGTGTTTGAAAATTTGTGTTTTGCTTTCAGATGAGAAGATGGGAATCATGGGAGGCAGAGACAAGGACACTGGACTATCAATTTTCGACAGGTAAGATTAAATATTAATGGTCACGTTACTCTTTCTGGGACCCTTTTATTTTGTTTAATCCAGGAATCAATGTTATGGCCTAAAAATTTCATCGTTAAATCGAAAATATCTTACTTGAGACCGTGTCTGTAATTCGACATGATTTAAATTTGTGATTACATTACTTGCAAAATTTCATGGTTATGTTGGTCACCATTTAGAAAACAAAAAAAAAATTACAATACAAGCTTATCATTAAACCTGGTGACTTGACCGGCCGACTATGCTCCAAATGCCGACTATGCTACAGGCTTAGATAAGGTTTTAAATTAAACTGGGTTTGAATTGACAAGATGTAAAGGTTTATTTATATAATTTTTTAAAATAATATTGTTTTTTTTAAATTAATTATTAAAAATATATATTTTTAAATTAATTTATTAAATTCATGACCCGGACTTGCAACATGTTTAATAACTTTATGTAAGGCATGTAAAAAACAAATCACCAGATGACCTACTGAATTATTGAAGTTTGTACTTATTTTGCTGTTTCTGATCATACATTCAGATCCCAGGAGATTCCAGCTCACTCATCAAACATCATTTGGGAAGCGGCATTTGAGATATTGGAATGAAAACTCAGTTCTTCGCTGGCCGGTTAGTTAAGAAAAAAGGAAAAGAATGTTTGATCATGTTTAAATTTTATCTGCTTATTTCTGTAATGTTGTTGTTTTGCCAACTTTCGCAGGCATGTTTCCTCAGACAGTTCTATGGTTCTGTCTCCAAAGTGGATTATTTCACACTTAGACATGGATTTATCATGGTAGATACACCAACCTCAACTAGTTGGAAATAGGGACAAAGTTACAGAGGAAGGATAATGAACAATTCTCATCAACTCAAACTGGTGTTTTTTGTCTGCTCTTTGTGCAGGCCCATTTTGATCAAGACAACAACTTCGATTTTCACAGATACATTAGAAGAGCTTTGGATAAAGACTTTGGTGTGATGGTGGGGATAAGGTAGCCATCCTGATGATGAAAAATAATTTCCAATCTTGAAAGCTCACTATAAACACATTAAACCCAAACATTGGAAACTTAATTATTTGCCTAAATTTCTGTTTTTGCAGTTTCTGGATTTGGATGTTTGCTATTTCTTTCATATTCTTCAATGCACACAGTATGTTCAAATACACTCTCACTTCATTTAATCAGATTCTATATATACCTGAATACCCTATCAAAGGTTTATAGCTCTAACTTTTTGTCCGTGTATGCGTGTAGAATTTTACAGTTATTACTGGCTTCCATTTATTCCATTAGTGGTAAGTAAATCGACTCCAATAATTACTGATATTCTTGAAAAAGATTCAAGTAATTGTGCATGAAGAACCTGTATGTTGAACTTGGTGTTGTGTTTTGCAGATGTTGTTGCTGGTTGGGACAAAACTACAAGCCATCATAACTTTAATGTGCTTAGATAGCCATGATAAATCTCATGTTGTTAAGGGAACTTTACTTGTTAGGCCTAGTGACCATCTCTTCTGGTTTGGTAGGCCTAAATTGCTTCTCCAACTCCTACATTTCATATCGTTTCAGGTCATTCTTCAATACCTTAACCAATTTTTCCTTTTTTTAATTTTTTTTTGTTAAAACAGCACAGCAATTCTGTATATGTAAAGATAAAGAAAAGAAAAATTATATATATGTGGCTGTTTGAATCTATTCTAAATTGTATTTTGGGTTTTGCAGAACTCCTTTCAATTGGCATTCTTCACATGGACTTGGGTAAGCATTCATTGGTGATTTATTGTTTAAATTTTCTTCTATTAGTTTGTTTGAAGGACGAAAAATTCCAGTTCTAATGTTGCTTCAAAATTCAGTACAAATTTGGGTTTAGATCATGCTTCCACCGACGAACTGAAGACATTGTCATAAGGGTTGTCATGGGAGTGTTGGTACACTTTCTCTGTGGCTATGTGACATTACCTCTATATGCTTTGGTCACACAGGTATGCATCTGAATATGTTTATGATCACCAGATCCTATATAGCATCAAAAAATTTCATAGCATACAGAAAACACGTATATTGACCTAGAACAGCTACCATTACAGCGCGGTTATTCAACTAACTGTGATTATATATTCAAGAATTTGATCCTAAATGTGACTTGCAAAACAGATGGGTACTTCAATGAGGCCAGCTGTGTTCACAGAAGATGTGATTGAAGGGCTGAAAAGATGGCGAGCGAAGGCTAGGAAAAACCTGAAAAATTCCTACTCAGCCCGCCCCTCCCTTGACACTTCACTTTCCCTTGACTCTTCACCTTCTTTCAGCCTCCATTCTAGACCCGAATAATCTATTGGACAGTGATCGCGCTGCTATTGAAGTATCGGAGGAAGCAGAAGACAATGCTGAGCAGCCTCAGGAGCTTAAAAAAAGTGGTTCATTTGAAGGTTTTGATGTGAGAAATGAGGCACACCCTATAGAAAAAGAGAGCGATTCATGAGTACTCAGCAGCTATAATGTGTCAACCAGTCTTCGTAGGATATTCTAGCTCTTTAAATAGCCTCTTTATTCATGATATTTCACATAATCCTTTTATCATTCATCTAGATAGAGCAACAACATTTTGCTTCTTATTTTTTTAGGTTACTAAGTTTCCTTCAACAAAGGTAAAGTATCCTAAAGTAGATTTTCTGTCAGTCAGATTTCCTACCCAGTCTGCATCAGTATAACCAATGATGTTAAGGTGATCATTCTTTGAGAAAAGAATTTCTCTTCCTGGAGAGGATTTTAAGTATCTAAGTACTCGCAATGCTACCTCTATATGTACTTCACTTGGGTTCTGCATGAATTGGCTGACTAAATTGACTGCACATACGATATCAGGACGTGTATATGAAAAATAGATGAGTTTTCCCACCAATTTCTGATATCGTTCTCTATTTGTGGGAACCTGATCTGGATATTTCACTAAATAATAATTTTGTACGATTGATGTATCCACAGGTTTGCAATCCAACATACCTGTTTCGGCTAATAGGTCCAATAATACTTCTTTTGTGAGGGGAATATGTCCAGTTTTGATCTGTATACTTCGATGCCCAAGAAATACTTTAACCGACCAAAATCCTTCTTTTCAAATTCATTTGCTAGATATATTTGTAATTCTGAAATTCCTTCTTCATTATTTCCTGTGACTATAATATCATAAACATAAATAATTAAGGCTACTATATGGTCTGAGTTGCTTTGGCTAAATCCGTGTTTTCACCTTGCTAGACTGAATCTTTCAAACCATGTTATGAAAGACTGTTTTAGTTTATAAAGTGATCTTATAAGCTGCACACCTTAATAGAAAGAGTATGTGTATTGAGATCTAATCACAATACACGCGTCAACATGTAGACAAGCCTTGGAGTGGCTCATGTGGCTTTATCCCATCATTGATGGTGGCCTTCCGGTGTTAATGAATATGTCTCGACGAGAATTTTCTAATGATACAACACATGTCATGATCAGATCTCTAATATGCTTAAGCGTCCCATTCTTCAAGTATTTCTTTTTCTTTCCCTTCTCTCTTTTTTCTCTTCTCAATTTCAATGCCAATTTTTATTTCTCCCTTCTTGTGCGTGCCAGCTGCTCTTCTTCCTTTTTTTTGTTTGATCGGTTAATTTCCTTTCCTTTGGGCTTTTTGTTGTTTGGTTTCATTTGGGCCTAGGCCCAAATGGACACCCTGTCTGCACTTTTTTTTAGGGCACATCAATTAGGGATATCGTTATATCAATCCATTAGTTGTTCCCTACTTCGGACCACTTTTCTATACCCTTGTTCTGTTTGCTTCAAGAACGTCTAGCCAAAAGGGCTATTGACAGTAGAACACTTCCCGCAAGCCCTTTTTATTTTATTCCATGAAGTCTTCAACACAGAATATAGATTCAGATACACCAGCTTCATGCTTGTTTTAGAAAAATCCAGCAGGAATGAAATATGCACACCAAGTAGGAATTTTAATTCCTCGATCTCGCCGCTTCTATACTTCATTTTTACAGCTGAGATCAGCCATTATAATGTAGGCCAGACATTCTAGCTCAAGAGAAAACTTGGAGGGGCTTTTGCCCTTTTTTAACAGTGTTATTTTACGAGTTTTTTTTCTTTTCAAATTAGCACAATTAAAAAGAAAATTCTCACTCTATCATAGAAATGATGATAGCTACATGCACAACTTTAAGATCCTGCATATAATAAATGTGTGACCTATAAAATTTGCAAGCAGCTACATGCGCAACTTTAAGATCGCCCATGTAGTTTCATGACCTAGAGGTTAGGCATCAAAACTGGTCTTGCAGCGTAAAGTAAATGCGCAACAAAGAGCTTGTACTAGGAAGAGTGTTTTGGAGTTTAGCGTTGAATGAAGAGGGTTTCTTTGTTAATATCCTTTTATGATTTTTAAAGATGATACTAAATATTAAAAATTATCTAAGAAAAAAATACATTAAATTCAATTTAAATATATCTTTAGCGTTGGAATTCGCCGCGCCAGAGGGGGGTTGGAATCGGAAGTGGACCTGAATCATCATTAACCACAAAGTCCCTCATCGGTGCTGGTAATGGGACGACGCCGATCTTGGCGTAGACCTCATCGGTGTCAGGGTCGGCAAGGAATCTGACAGTGGCAACGCGGCAGAGGATGAGAGAATGGATTCTTTGAGCTAGCTAGGGAAGTTGACAGGGGATTGAGAGTGCTCGGCATGTGACCTTGTAGAAAATAAAAGACTATATCCTGTTGAGTGGAGGGATTTGAACCATGCTTCCTGCACAGGCTTGCCATAGTTGTGGATCCAAGCTCTTCTTCTCTGTCTCTTTCATAGCTAACTGCTTGGTTTTAACAAAAAAACAAAAAACTGAAAATTTGCTAAATTTGAAGAAAACCCAGTTCATTCATTAAATTAAATTGAAAACCATCTTCACCTCACCTGTTCATGGGTGCAGATATTTTTTTTAAAATATATATATATATTTAAATTTAATTTAATTTGTTCATGGGTGCAGATATTATCACTATTTTTATACTAGAATGAGAATTATTTTATAAAGAAAGTAAATTTTATCATTATGCTAATTTAGAAAAAAAAAAACTCGTTATTTTACCTTAAAAGAGCCGGCTTATGGACCTGCAATTTGATGAAGCCAGATGCTTTTGTCAGCAAGAAATTTACCTCTAATTTTGTCGTTTGCATGTCTATGAGTCAAAAATTGCGGGCGGATACGAGACCAAAATTACTAGGCATTTATATTTTCCTTAATTCCTTGGGATGCACGTTAAGCACATAGATTTTTTGTTTTTCTATTTTTCCCAGAAAATGGGGATCTTAGATGGACCACGGAAATTATTGATGTGCTCCGTGATGAGGTCATTGAAGCATCCTTATAACGAACTCCGGCCAAACCACAAATATTTTATTTTATTTGTTTAATAACCCATATATTTATGGTGGACGGTGTGCTTTAAACGCTTGTTTGGAATTAAAATAATATATTTTTTAAAAAATTATTTTTGATATAATACATCAAAATAATTTTAAAATATAAAAAAAATTAATGATATTTTTAAATTTATAATTAAACCGGAATGAGAAACAATATCTAATAAGAGTTACCGAAATCTGCTTTGCCGTGTAAACATTATTTATGGAAAATATGATGACATTTGTTGAAGTAGAAGCATGTGGGGGCTCATCTTCATCACTTCGAATCAGCATATTAATTATAGTTTACCACTAGTTTTGTCTCCCGCACACTACGTCAAGTGACGTTATAAAGTCTATTTTAATATTTCAATTAATTTTGAAAATTTAGGTGAATGAGATAAAATCAATGGATATTAAGTTTAGAAATTCTTTTATTTAATATGTATTTTACAGTATTTAACATCATGTATGTTTTTATTTTTTAGTTCAAATATATTTTATGAATGTATATGATTTTGATAGATAAAAAAACAAACAAACAAGTAATTAATTATTGATAACACTTAAAAATATAATTAGAAGAACATGTGGTTTCAGGTTCGAGCCCTTAAATTGCTAATATTGATGGTCACTGGAGGTTTACCTGGTCGTTAACTTCAGGGCACGTGGAAATTAGTCGAGATGCGTGTAAGTTGATCCGGACACCCCACGTGAATAAAAATAAATCCTATGATTTTCTACTTGATTGTTCTGTTTTTTTTATATATTGATATAATTCTGAAATTTATTTTCATAATTTAAAATCTAATTATAAATTTATATAGGAAAATGATAAAATCAAACAATAAATTATATGAGACTTTGATGGAATTTTAAGAAAAATAAGGAATCACATTATTTAGACATGTCAAATAACTATGATCAATTTTCGACAAGACAAAAGAGACTGAAAACTAATATAAATTAAAAGATGATAAATTATCAACTATTAAATCTTTATTATTTAGACCGTTTCTCTTCTAAATGTCAATCCTGATAGCGTCAAGATTTTCATTATTGTAAAAACATTAGTGTTGTATTAACTCCATTTTGGATCTAATTATCATTAAACTTTTGAAAACTATGCACCCTGGATTGATTAATTATTAAATATTAAACCTCGATTATTGTAAAAACATTAGTATTATATTAACTCCATTTTGTATGTTATATTAAAAAAATTGATAATTAAATTTATTTTATAAGTTTGTATGTGGTATCATTATTTTTTAAGAAAATGATTACATATAACAATTTTTATAAATAAACAAGAAAAAGTTCAAATTAGGAAAACAATCATCCTTTGTTTTTGAAGTTGCATGAAAAATCTGAAAAAAATAATTATGGAAGGAAATTTATTTTGAGTAAATAGTAAAAAATGAGAAAAATATTAGTATAAAAAAAAGAAAAAAAAAACCTCGGCCAAGACAAAGACAAGCCCTTACGTCAAACCTAGACCCTTACTTCAAGTCTGGACGAATACAACCATTAGGTCAAAAGATAAAAAAAAAAAAACAAAAAAAAAACAAAAAAATCGATGAAATTTAAATGGAGTTTAAAAGTTTGGTAAAAGTTGTTTTTTAAAATGTTTTTTATTTAAAAATGTATTAAAATAATATTTTTTTTATTTTTTAAAAAATTATTTTTGTTATTAATTAACACATTAAATCGATATAAAAACATAAAAAAAAAATTTAAAAAAATTTCAATTTTTTTTCAATAAAAATTGTGTTTCATGATGTTTTGAAAAATATTTTTATTTAAAATCAATTATTTTAAATTATTTTAATATACTGATGTTAAAAATAATTTTTTTAAAATAAAAAAATAATAATATTTTTATATATTTTTAAACAAAAATCATTTTAAAAAATAACCATATTAACATATTGACAACCTTAAACTTAACCACTCCACCAATTGTATCTTTAAAAAGCTCAAAATCATCCCCATAACATGTAAAAATCATTTTATAGCCTCAAAATATATCTTAATTCACTCTAGAATCTCTCAAAAACAAATCAAACACATAAATTCAATAGTTTTTTTTTTTTAAAAAAAAAATCTTATCTCTTTTTCCTCGCTAAAAACGTTGGCAACAAACTCTCCTCGTAATCACGGACACATGGATACCAAGGTTTTTGGATTACATGGTTGGAATGGAGCTCGTTGGAGTTTTCTCACTCGTGTCTTCTCCCTCCTCGATTCTTTTCTATCTTCATCCAGGGACCAAGATATATTACGAATAAAGGGCAGGGACCATTGAAGTAAGACATTAAAATCTAAGGATCAGATTGAATATATATTTCTAAAAAATCACTTAATTTCTTTTTTAAAAAACAGCGCTGTTTATGTCAGAACAATCTAAATCAACGTCGTTTTTGCCCTGGTGAACAATATTTGAACCACCAGTGGCAGTGAAATTAAGTTTAGTGCTAAAATACATTTACAGTTACTCGTCATTCTCTTTTAGTTTTTTTTTTTTTTATTATTATTATTAATTGGTAATAGAAATCTATAACTCTTTTGATCAAATATGAATGTAAGAGTACTGCCGTCCACATTATGCAGCTGCTGAAAGTTCATTGAATATGGACATTTTGATTAATAAAGAATAAAAAATTAGTTATCAAATATTTAAGACAACTATTTTTATTATCATCAAAAACTAAATGAAAAGGGAAGTTCCTGGTTCCTTCATTGTTCATTTAAATATTTTTTTATTTTTTTTTAATTTTATAATTTAATATTTAGTGAAATTAGACTTCATAACTTTTAAAGTCTATTTTCTATAAGATTAATATGATTTCATTATCTTGGTTGACTCAGTTTTTTTTCTTATTTTTAATTAATTTTTTTCAATTTCATTCTTTAATACTGAATTGATTGAGAATTGAGTTTCATGATTTATTTTGATTTATTTTTTGTTAGGTTATCTCAGTTACATGACACGAGTTGCGAGTTTAATAGGTTAACTCAAATTGTTTTTTAACCTATCAAGTTGAGCAGGACACTCTAGATTAAAACTCATAAGGTTTAAATCTTTTTTTACTAGAAAACATGTAACACCTGGATATAGTTTATACATTAAAAAAATAAAATTGATCTAACATGTAACGTTTTACAAGCAAGTAATCTAATATTAACTACAATAAATATTTTTAAATTAGTTTATGCACCAATCAACAATAATTTTTTTTATCTTATTTCATCTCCACGATCATGATGAGTAGCGTGATACGCCAAATTAATTATTTCTGTTAATTAAGCACCGAAACAATTATAATTAAATTGCGGCAATTGGGTCTTGATTTGTAGGGCCCGACAGTCACAAGAGGGTGTTACATGCAATGCATGATGCAAAGGATATTGGTGGGCAGGCAACTTTAGACTGGTTCTTCCTTTCGCCCGTGAGTTATATGGATCTCCTTTGAACAAATCTTGGTACAGAGTATGGCTAATTTTTATCCTTGTTTTTGTTTTTCTCCTTCAACTTGCTTATGTTTCCAAGTAAAGTGACATAAGGTCTAGCTATGAGTAGAAATATTCTAGTTAGTTGCAATTATTTAGGTTTAATTATGCCAAACTAAATATATTATAGTATTATAATTTATTGTTATAAATAGTTTAGCATGATTATTAAATAAACTACATGAAAATGAAAGATAACAAAACTAGAATAAAACTTAACTTTATAAGAGAAAGCAACTACCAAACATATAATCATAGACAAAATTAAACCAGATATATTAAACTAATAAATAAAGGCTTATTGGTTATATATAAATACACACACTTGTACAGATTGTTTAATATACTTATTTGTTAAATTACTTATAATATATATAAAAAATACAGACTAGGTTGATGCCAAGAATTCTATCATATATCCTTCCAATTTTACTGCTCATAATTTGATGCACACGAGTTCAATGTAATTAGTTTTTCAAAATTCTAACAACATTATCTTGATTGGTTACACTTATAAAGGTTCATAGATTACAAAAAAAAAAGAAAAAAAATCTGACTTTGTAATTTATTTTTTTTGCTTTATATAGAGTTATCGTTATCTTAAACAAACATCTTAATATTGAGTTGGTATTTAATTTTGCGAGTGACTATTTTTGATATCATATAATTATATAAAAAGTAGTTTTAAAAAAAGTTATTTAATTCAGTGGAATCTATGATTTAAGTCATGAGTTTGGCAGGTTATGCCACGAAACCCGAATTGATCCAATATGTTTCTTTCTCAATACTTATGTATATATAAAAAAAGAGTCACCTCCATTTTTTTTTAAATCAAACCATGTTTTTACCAGTCATCCAGGTTGTCTTTGAACATTTCAAGTTGACTGGATCGTGTCAAACTAACTCTCATGCGGTTTAATTTGAAACTTAGGATAAATAAAGATTTTAATCATGAGATTTCAAAGTTAACTGGTTGCGCCAAGTTTAACAACATTGCCAGAAAGATACTACGTGAAGTTTTTCTTTTGTCTTAACATTAGTATTCCAACTATAAAGAGCATGACTAATATATTATCCATCATTTAATGAGAAAATAAAAGCACTAGAGCTTATCTTCATAAATTCATTGAGGAAATGTTAACAGTTAAAAATTTACTCGAACCAATTGCCACAAAGATACTAATAAAATGAGTTCATAACTATTCATTAAGGGGATGCTTATTTACACTCCATAATAGAACTCTGGTTAATGTAAAATAGACAATGGAGAATCATACTCAAGTAGTACAAGTAAGTGCCAGCAAATACGAACATTCTCATTTTAAAATAGCAGAATCTCTACAATGTCATCTGCCTACCACAAAAGCATAAAAAAGGAACACCAAGGGGAGCGTTCGTGATCGTCTAGTATTTATCAAGCTCGTGACCATATATTTCTTCATCATATGTGCTGAAGTATTGGCCACCATCAAGAGAAAAGACTTCATGCAATACTATTTTTTTTATGAAAAGTGGTTTAAACATAAGAAACTCTAATAAGTTTGTCTTTTACCATTACCATGGACATGACACTAAGAAATGTCATACCTTGAAAAAAAATAGAAAGATGGATTTTTAGAGGATATCTCAAATAGTTTGTCAAAAAAGAAAGAAAACCAGATTAATAAGAAAAAAAGTTTGCACATTCCACGATGAGCTACTTAAGATCAAATAATCTCTAAGTTATCTCCAAGAATTCTAACTCTATCTTTTTAATTTTTCAATAAAGTAGTAGTGTTTCTCCATAAAAATATCCATGATATAATCTCTATGTCTCCATTAAAATTCTTTAGGTATTTAGACAACTTATCTCTAAAAAAAGATTAGAGATAATTCTTTATCTCCAAAATAGGATCAAAGATCCTTTTCCAGGTATATGAACCATTTATCTCTCAAAGGATTAGGGATCCTTCTCTGGGCTCTATGACTACTCATGCATCCCTAAATGCATACACAAACTATATTACTTGCTTTCATAAATACTTATTTTTTCAAGACTATTTTTTTAACGAACAAGAAAATTAAACTCATGTTTTTGCAGAAACATTAACAAACATTTACAAGATAAAATTTTATACAAGAAACATCAATAAAATTCATATACAGGTCTAGCCATGGTAACATTTTCATGCAAGCAAAAAAGGTAATATTTATATAGTAAGTATTTTTCTTCTTGTTTTTTATAGTCAAGAGTTTTGTAAACATGTCATTTTAAAAGAATTGGGAAGGGAAATGATAATACAAGAAAATAAAAAAAAATGAAAGAAGTTTTTCCTTAAAAAAAATTGTTCCTAACCCAAATGGATGAAAATTTTTCAAGCATTTAGGCTTAGTCTAAATGGCTGAAATTTCAGGTTGAAACTCCATACAAACTTGGTGTTGACATGGTTTGTCTAATCGTATTTGGCATGGCCTTTTATGCATTTTTCAGGTTTTTATGAGTCGTACTCATAAACTTTTCATACATATTTTTTCTATGTACACACAAGTTTTTCTATGTAGAGTATACATAATGTTTTGTGACAATGGCATGCTTAGTGCAACAACCATCCATGTTATATGAACCAACAAACAATCATGGCTAGCCAATGATTTTTTTAAAACATCTTTTCTTCTATGGATGACCAACTCAACAATCAATGATCAATACCAATTTTTCAACAAATAATACGTCTCTTTTTCCATGAAACAATTTTAAGGCATTAGTGTATAAATACACCCCGTCACTAGACAAGCATTGGTGTATACAAATAAACAACTTTTTCATCATTGGAATATTCCTTCAGTATAGTTTATTTTTCTAGTGGTGAGTTAGAGCATAACCAGGCCTATAAATCAGAGTGATTTATAGCAAGACAAGCCTTAATCATGCCATTCTAGACAATAAAACGAGCCAAAGGCCACCAAATCCATCAAAAAACCATAAAGGCTAACTAAAGTCACAGCATTAAAAGCTAAACCAAACTAGATCATTAAATTTTTATGCCAACATGTATAGATACACATTCCCTAAAATTTACTTTATTTTTATTTTTTTTATCTTTGTGTATATCTTTTACTCTACATATATCTAATGACTAAAGCATTAAAGAGTTTTTTATTCTTCAAGGGACTTATTTTTTTCAAGTAAGCCTATCAACTAATGGCTAACCCAGTCACACCATCCATTATCCTAGCCATGAAAACATAATTTCTATGTGAATGCTTTTCACGATTTTATCACTATCTACCTTTATGGATTGAGAATTTACTTTACATGTTTGGATTTGGATCACAAGTGTTTCATGATACTTTTTTGTTAATTAATAAGCATTCAATACATAGAAATCATTTTTTAAAAAATATAAAAATAATTAATTATTTTGTTTTTTAAACACACGATTGTTGGGTTTCAAAATATATATGAAGCCTAATTCCTCTTTTACATTTCTATAATTTTTTGAGAGAGAGAGAGAGAAAGGTCTGAATCAAAGACTTTTTACGAAAGTATATGTGTATTAGCTAACTTTAAATTTCCAACTAGTAGCATTGTAATCCTTTCTAAACAGCAAGGGAATTTTTTTATATAATTTTTTTAGAAAAACAAATCTAAACGGGGTAAATTAAGAATAATAATAAAATTCTAATAAATAGCACAATAATAGTTTATGAAAGGGGTTTTAGAAGTCTTGAAATAGTTTCCATATTGCTATAAAATCAGTACAATCTCAATACAATATAAATTACAATATTTCACTACAATCTCAATACATTAATAACAATTTCAACAAAAAAATAACAAATTTAGTGGACTTAGATTGAACGTGAAGATGTTCTCCATGAAAAACAACAAAACACTACCAAAACACATGCCTGAGAATCATAGTGATATTGAATTTAATTTCATTCTTCAATAATTTATTTTTTAAAATTAAATTTAATGATTTATTTTTATTAGCTTTCTATTTGATTATTATTCATTCTAAAAATGTATTGACATTGAATAAATGCTCAATTTAATGAAAAATATTTTGATTTTATTATTTAATCAAAGTTAATAATAAAATGATCAAAATTGAAAGTGGATGAAAAATATAGCCCTCTTTTTCCAAGTATTGTTCATCCACCACATTTTTGGCAAACTTTGCCATGAGGAATATTTTCTTAAGTTTTATTTTAGTTTCTTAATTATGATAATTGATAATTATATGATTTTGTCTAAAATTTTATTTTATTTATATTTAAGTTTCTAGTCTTAAAAGAGGAGATGAAGTTGTAAAAACTCTGACGATAAAATATATAGGGAATTTGTTTTTGAACGGGAGCATAAATGATACTTAGAAGTTAGAACCCAAAATAAAAACGCAATGAAATAATGAAAAACATGTTTTTGTTGTTTGTGTTTTTACGTTGTAAAGAACAGAAAATCCAACTGCAATCTCTCTATCACGGCATTAATAACGTTTATTTTTGTATTTTAAGAGTATATTTTAAAACAATATTATTTTTTTTTATTTTAAATTTTTTTTTAATATTTTCTTATTATTTTAATATACTAATATTAAAAATAAATTTTAATAAATAAATAAATATTATTTCATTATATTTTTTTAAAAAAACTCTTTAAAAAAACAAACCACCTCCGTCAAACAACTTCCAACCAAAATCCAAGACATTTATCAAGTGGGTCCCATGATCTATGTGGTGCAACGTCAGCAATGAGAAATGGAACTGGTCTCATCAGCGAATATTATCCAATTGTCGAGATGATGAAGTGAGGTACGGTTCGTGACGGTGAATGTTGTGTCACCGGCGACATTGTTTATACGGATGACGTGAACACGGCTCACTGTCCCGAAACGGCCTTTTTCTCCACTCTGGGTTGATAATTTTCAAGCATCTCCCTCCATTGGGTGTTTGTTTTTTGGTTTCGGCTCACGGGTCGGTTCAATAGGAAGAGAGAGGATTCATTAACATTTCATTAAATTTCAATAAAAACTCAACATTAAAAAATAAAATTAAAAAAGAAAAAGAAAACAAATAACCAATTAAAAAAATAATAGGCTTGCTATAATAAATTCCATGCGTGTAGGTTCAAGGAGGTTGTCTGCCTCTTCTATTACATAACGAAAAATATTAGTAGTACCAACACTTAAACCTGTAACCTTAACTAATCAACGTCATACATTAACTAAATGAGCTATAGTATAAAATTGATATAAAACAATTAAATAATATATTAATCTATTAAACTCATCTCACCTCAACTCTTTGAATTGTATTTATAAAACATATAATTATTTAATATTAAAAATCGTTAGCTCGGTAGTGTAGTATCAAATAATCAACCAATAGGGTTTTGGTCAAGTGATCGTGAGATATGTAAACTTAGAAGAAGTCATGGGCTTAAAAAATGCACAATTACAGAAATAGTTAGGGTTACCTCTCATCTTTATAGTGATGGTTTATTACTAATTGTTAACGCTAATCTCCTGATTACCCAGCCAGTGATGGTACGTGGAATGAAGGGTCATATCTACAACGAAAAGAAAAATCGAATAATCTGAATTCCGTGAAGAAACTCAAGAAAAAATATATTTTCAAAATTATAAAAATTAGAGCATCATTTAGTTTCTATTAAAATAATAAAAGAAAAGAAGAAGAAAAATAGATAAAACTCTTATTTTCTAAAGTAGATAATATAAAATATAGCTTGTATATTAGGTTATCTTAGGTAGTTATAGAGAACTTTATTTCACATTTAAAATGTAAGAGGTTTTGTTGAATTTTATAATGTGAGGGACACCAAATCAATAGATTTAGATGTTGGAGGGAAGATTTGAAAGGAAAGACAAAATCAAGATATATATAAATAAATATATATCTATGATGGCACTTGGCACTTAAGCATTTGACATTAAGTAACATAAATAATTTTTTAATTTTTAGAATTAATTAATTTAAGTTAATGAATTAAAATTTTAGAATTAATTAATTATGCATCACACCTCTTGCCAGGTTAGTTGTTCAATTAATTTGAATGAAGAGTTGCCCTTTAAACTCTACAAACAAATTGGAAGATATGTGATTTTAAACTCTATAGACACATTGATATGAAATAAAGTTATTTTCTTTATAAATATCAATTTAATATTGACATAAATAAATTAGAAAACAATCTTTTTCTCTCCCTAACTTTTCTCTACAAACTCTTTGTTTATGTTTATCAGAAACAAAATAAAACTTCTTAATAAACTTATAAAAAATGTTGTATATAAGTTTTAAGACTTTAATGTATTCTAAAGGTATATTAATTTAACCCTGGAGCAAATATAATGGGGATAATTAATATATTAAAAATAGTGATCTTCACGCCTCAAAATCTGTTTACTATACCCACTAATTCTATCACTACAAGATTTAACAGTTTTACCGACGGAATTTTTCCGTCGGTGTAAAACACATATTCCATCGGTAATTATATTACCGACGGAATCAAAGACGGAAATGATCCGTCGGTGAATCGTTCGTCGGTAATGTTTTGTCCGTCGGTAAATCCGTTGGTAATAGAATTACCGACGGATTTACTGACGGAACAAACGCGTCGGTAATAATTTTTTTATTACCAACGGAATTACCGACGGATTTACCGACGGGATTACCGACGGAATTTCCGTTGGTAATTCCGTCGGTAATTATTGAAAAACATTTTAAAAAAAATTCATTTTATAAAATTATAAAATAATTAAATTAACATAAATTAACACTGTATAATATATACTCAAAATGCTTGGAAAAAAGAATAAGAAAATCAATTCAAACAAATTTGCAACAAATAAATAAAATAAAAAAATTAATTCAACTAAAAAATTAATTCATATGAAAAAAATGAAGTTGCAATTGCTAAAAATTTAAAAATCCTATAAATAAATCTACTAAAAATTGATCTCATATGAAAAAAAAAATCTCACAACAACATTTATACAATTATTAAGAACAAAAACAATTAAAAATAAAATAAAATATAGTGAAAAAAATCATGAAAAAAGAAGAAAAAAGAAAAATCTTACCTTAATGTAGTTGCAAGTGAAGCTAAGGAGAAAAAAAATTTTCATTAGCATATTAATTAAAAAAAAAACTAAGAGGATAAAAGAAGAAAGAAAAAGAAGACATACCCGAGCATGGAGGAAAAGAGAAGGAGATGAGGAGAGAAAAGAAGAGAAAGAAATAGATAAGAAATGATGTTTTTTACATATAGTGAAGAAGAAGAAGAAGAAGTAAAAGAACAAGAAGAAGAAGAAGAAGTAGAAGAAACGGGTCTGTCTCTTGTGAAATAAGGGAATTCAGGCTTTTTATTGGAACGCTTTACCGACGGATAATTAAATATTAATATTTTTTAATTATTCCGTCGGTAATTCCATCGGTAATATTTAATTTAAATTTTCAATTTCGTAAAAGTTTTTCAGAAACCGCCAAAAAATTACCGACGATTTTTCAATCCGTCGGTGATTCCGTCTGTAATATTTAAATGAAAATTTTAAATTAATTGAATTTTTTCAGAAAACCGCCAAATAACACCGACGACTTTTCAATCCGTCGGTGATTTACTCTCTGGAAAATACCGACGGAATTTTCCGTCGGTGATTCCCTTTGTAATTAACATTATGAACAGTGTTCACAATTTACCAACAAATTTACCGACGGAATCACCGACGGAATTTGTTCCGTCGGTAATTCCGTTGGTAAAAATGACACGTCATCATTTTTTTTTGCTTTGTTTTAATTTTTTTTCCCACGGTAATTCCCTCGGTATATACCGAGGGAATATTTCAGTCGGTAAAATCCCTCGGAAATTTACCGACGGAAATATTCCCTCGGTATTTCCGTTTGTATTTATCAATTTTCTGGTAGTGTATAGTAGATTACTAAAAAAAAAAAGAACATGAAATAGCTTTTCAATTTTCTAGAAAATTAGATAACTTGTGTTTTCTAGAAAACATATTTTATTTTTAATTATTTAACACATTTTTCTTCTATTTTTTAGAAAATCTTTGAAGGAAAACGGAAAATTATCCAAAATGCTCGTCAAAGTAACACTTTTCCTTTAAGTTTTACATTAAAAAAATATAAAAAGACATCATAAAGTAAGAAAACTTGTGAAGAAAATATGATGAATTTGAACTTATTTCTCAAAACCAATTGTGATGGTGGTTATAGTTTTTTTTTCCCTATAAAAACAACACAAAATAAAAACAATTCTTTTATTTAAAAAAAAACTAAAAACGAAAAACGAGGACGACAACAACAACTAATACTAAACAAGGCATTAAATTCATATAGTTCCGTTTAGGGGCAGAGCCAGGGAAGGTTGGTAGGGCCTGGCCCCTGAAAAAAAGAAATTCTGGCTTTCCTTAGACAATTTAAAATTTTAGGGCCAAAACTAGTAAAAATTAAAAGTTTTGGTCCTCCTAGAAAAACCTTTTTTAATCTTGTCCCTCTAAAAGTATTTTCTAGCTCCACCCCTGATTTATTACAATTTTGTTACAGAATTATTAACGTCCATTTATAAGAGGATATATTCGGCAATTGTATGATCTTCTGCATCCAAGATTCCAAGTTGTCGAAGAAAGAATTTGGTTTTATTTTAATTAATTAATGTAAAAATTAGTTAACTATGATACAAGAACTCCTTGGCTAATCAGATATCAAGAAACAAGAAAGGGTCATGGTCAGGGAGATGTAGCAACTAGCTAGGAATCCGTCTACCAAGCTGTGATGTAAAACACGTCACCCACAGTCCCTGCCGTTGACGTGAGAGAGTCTTCTCATTTCCCCTGTCAAATTTCCCAATATAATGCCTCTCCATTCCCTCCCTCTCTTTCTCCACATGACAAGACAAATCTTCTAATTCCAATCTTTCAAATTTGTCACACTCGATCACATCGTCCATCAATCAATCCTCATGCAGGAAGCAATCCCATTTAGAGCCTACTCCCCGGCCACCACTGCCGGCAACCGGAGACTCCCGGGACGTGACTCCTGTGATCATGGTGGCGCTAATAGTACTAGTGCTGGACATGTGCTAATAGTGACCAATGGTCAAGAAAGTCATGTCCAAAAATTAGTGTCAGAGAATTCAATCGCTATATTTGGCAAGCGCGGATGTTGCATGTGTCATGTTGTGAAGAAGTTGTTACTAGGGCTAGGTGTCAACCCACCGGTCTTCGAGGTGGAAGAGAAGGAGGAAGATTATGTGATCAAGGCGTTATCAATGATTAAAGGAGGGAAGGATGCTGATCAAGTGCAGTTTCCTGTGGTTTTTGTTGGAGGAAAATTGTTTGGTGGGCTGGAAAGAATCATTGCTTCTCATATTACTGGTGAGCTGGTGCCTATCTTGAAAGATGCCGGAGCTTTGTGGCTATGACTATAATCTCTTCTCTTTCCTTTACTGTCTCTGATCATTTGAGGTGGGAATACAGGGCACCTTGTTGTCCTCTCTGTCTCTCTGGGTCTCTTGTTCAATTTGTGTGTTGATGGAGATTATGTCGAGGCTATAGCAAAAGGAAGACCTTGTCAGATGTAATTAAATCATAATTTTACTTCTGATGTTGATGTAGATTAACCATGTAACATTTCTTTGGAATATCATGATTATATGAAAGACTTGTATCTCTGATCATGGTATAAAATCTGTCTCCCTTAATTACATGTTTCATTTTCAACTTAGGACACATCTTTTCAGTTTCCATAGTTTGGTTTGAGCTCGTTGAGAGGTTTCACTTGTTCTTATTGTATCCCTTCTCTTCTTCTGCTCCACAAAATAAAATTATAGCCAGAGCTAGATGCCTGGGTTCCACAATCTTAGCCTGGACTGTAAAGTCATGTCTTAATATGTTTGTTAGATCAATTCAGTTCATATGCTTTGTCTCCCCTAAAATGAAATAATCAGACACGACATTATTAATTTATTCAATGGAAGATTGGTGTCGTCATTTTCTATCTTTAGGGACTTATTCTGGGAAGAAGGATGTTTCAATCCCATGTTTTCCCCTGGAAATTCCATGTAGATTTTTTCTCCTTGCAAGTAAACATTGGATATCCCAGGTCCCAAGCCATATATATTTGAATATATATAATTTGATGAAAAAACTAACCTACCCTTCCATTTATGTATTAATCTAACAAGTTGCTAATTGAATGCTCGTAGAAAATGGCATGTTGTTTTGGAAATTATAGAGCCGTATTGGAAAATATTTTGTAGCTGTGAAAAGCTGAAAGCAAACACAACATGCCTCCGGGATATTCTAAATTAAGGCAACGTAGAACTAGCTGTGCCAAACAAACTACGTGATCATGACTAATGTGCTATGGATAAAAACAAAAGAAAGAAAGGGAAAGGAAGCAGAAGAAGAAGAAGAAAAGGCAGGTGTATATTAGAAAATATCCAAAGGTTCCGAAAGTCTAACCATAAAATTCAGAAGCCCATATTAAGGATCCAGTAGAATTTGATAAAATCCCAACTTGACGACGACGTCCCATGTCAACATGCAGCCTGTGGTTCGTGTTTTTTTTTTTCTCTAATTGTTTTTGGATTTAGCTAGAGAGGAAGTGAGAAACTTCACCTAAAAGTGGGGGAATGGTAATGTGGTCCATTAAGTACGAGTATCTCAGGATTTGTTTGGTATTTCCATTGGCAGGCAAAAATAAAAGAGATAGGGATGGATCATCTTGGTACCCTTTGGGTTAATGCTCTCCATCACTTGGTGGGGCTCCATTGAATTCTAAGATAACAAAATTGTACCCACTATATATGCGAAGGTCAACTGATGACCCCGTTCCACTTTCATTTTATTTCCTATTAATTTGTTTTTCAAAAATATGCTGAAAATTATATTTTAAAGTGTTTTTAAATTAAAATATATTAAATAATATACTTTTTATGTTTTTAAAACTATTTTTAACATTAGCATATTAAAAAAATCTAAAAATATAAAAAAATTAAGAAATATCATTTCAAATGCATTCCCTTGCATCAGAGATCTGGGAAAATGCTGCGTTTTTTCTCACACGTGAGTGCTGAAGTTTAGAATAATTAGGATGAAATGAACGTAACCATGTCAGTTTTCCACGAAAGTGTTAAGAACATTGATTAGGGCAATAATCGATAAGTGTTAGAATTTGATAAAATCCCAACGTGACGTCCCATATCAATTTGCTGCAACGACAGCGACGATGTCACCTTCACTCTGATGGGGGAAATGGGCAATGGCAGCCACGCATGGATTTTAACCTAATGGAGGACTATCATGTTTTATATACACATGTAATTCCCATAAGTATCTTGTTCTAATCCACATTAATTTCTTTAAATAGAAGACACATAGTATTGGGAGCATCGCCCATGGAATATCTGCATATATATGGAATATCTGCAATAATGATATATATATATATATATATATATATATATATATATATATATTACCTTGATTCATTGGATAGACCTAATCCCCGTCGAGTGATTTCACTGTATTAATGATTAATTTGACAATCACAAGCGAAGTTCTCTTCTGTCTTGGCCTCCTGGTGGATGCACGAAAGTCAAATATTGTAGTGCTGCTATCAAAACAGTTGAATGCTGATGATTTTGATTATGCAGTTTTGGTCTTTAACTAACTATATAGTAATAGCGAGCTGTTGCGTGGTGGTTTCCAAAACTTATTTTCATTTCTTTTCTTAATGATTAGAATAGATATTTATAAAAATCTTCATAATTTAAATTTAAAAATATATATGCTTTTTAGTTGAAATTCTCTTTGCTTGTCGATGTGTTTTTGTTTTGATTGATGAAGATACTTATTTTTTATAAACAAAATGATTTTTTAAATAAAAGTTTAACGCAATTAAAATATGTATCCGCAAGAATGGAAATGATTTAAATTAAGGAATAAAAAAAAATTTCTCTACCCAAAAACCTCCTTCCTTATTCATTATCTTCTTTTTTTACAAAAACATTTTTTTAATTAAAATAATGATTCTTGAACAAAATCTTATGTAAAAATTCCAATCAACATAGTTATGTAAAAATGATTTTTTATTAATTTAGGTTTACATGTGTGTATATACTAATTAATTTAAATGAAATACATAGTTAATTAATTTGTTGTTATTTAACAATATATTTAATTTGTAACTTTTTTTTCCTTACAGGATACGTCTCTAGGACATGAGCCGAGTCCAATGGAACTGTTTGTAGAGACGCTCCACTAGTTTCAATGATTTGTCTGGTTTGAGTTCAGTATTTTTTTAAAATTTCTTTTTAGATTTTTTTTATATTTTTATCATTTGACATTGACTTATTGACCTATGAGCTTTGTGATTTATTCAACTTTTCTTTTGTGGGGTTATCCTCATCTCATATCTCGGGTAGCAAGTTAGTCGGGTTAACATGAGTTGGCTCGATTTTTTAAATTAATTTTTTATTCGGTTTTATCTTTTGCCATTAAATTATTGACCCTTGAGCGTTGTCATTTTTTTCACCTCCCTTTACGCAGAGTTATCCCAGATGTGGGATAGTCAAGCATCTCAGTGTCCCCTCCACAAATAAGCGGCACTCGATGGTGGTCGGAGTGGTGCGTGTTGCTTTTTGTTGTTTTTTTCTTTTTCCTTCTCTCCTACTTGATTTTCATATTGGCTTTAAAAAAAAAATCAAATCAATCCCTAGGGTTTGTTATACTTAAGGTTTCATCCTTATTCTCTTAATTACAAATTTTAAAATTTAAAATAATTTATGGAATAAAGGGGTTTTTTCAATTTCACTGGGTTTCCAGGGTTTATATTGTTTTGATATTTTTTCTCCAATGAAAAATATAATTGGCCCTATTTTAGTTTTTTATTAAATTAAATTTATTAATTACATCACTAACATTTAATTTGAGGCAATACTTGAAGAAATTTGTTTTTTGAAAATTTATATTCTTTATTTTTTTCTATTGAGTTATCCTTATATCGTATCTCGAGTCATGAATTCAGTAGGTTTATTAGGTTTAACTTGATCATTTTTTCATTGCTTTTTAATATTTTTAGATCACGAATTAATGATCATAATCTTAAATTATATATATGTTTTTTAAAATATGCATCTTCTTAATATTTTTATGTGATGAAAAAAATAAATACGCAGAAGTATATTTCTAAAGCTTGGCAGGATTAATTCCATAAAACTAAGTGGTCCCAGATATGTCTACGTACCTCCACGTCGAAATCAAATCTCTCATCGGAGACAGCTTGCCCCTCTTTCCAGCAAAACTACACGTATGTGGTTAACTATTACACGTAATCACTTAGCTCTTCGATTTGTCTCAATTTCTACAGTGACATGCCTTTTCAGGTTTCAAGTCATCGAGTCAATGTTTTGATTTGGGGTTGCTTTCAGAGATTTAAACAGTTCTAATTAACTAGATTCTCTCTCTCTCTCTCTCTCTCTCTCTCTCACTTTTTTAACACGTAACGGGTGGCTAGGCGCAGCAGCATTTATGGATTTATTTGTCTAGCTAGATTTAGGGTCGTTAATTGTGTTAAGAGGTACGCTGTGCAAGTTTAATTTCAAGGCAGGGTTTTTGCCCTATTTTGGAGGTAGTGGCTACTGGCTACTGGCTATAGCTTCTTCAAGCAACCCAGATTTCTAATGGTCCCTGGCAAAGAAAAATAATAATAATTATGAATCATAAATATATCTTCGGATGAAGACAAATGAATGAAAGAATCATGCAAATCAATGCTTGTATTGGATGGAGGTAATCAATGAAATCAATTATTGCAGTATCATAATTCAATTTCTTTTTATTTTATTTTGTAAAATCAATATCCATGCCCAAACTAATCTAACGTAGAAGAATCAAATGGGAAAAAAATAAATTTTGTGTTAAAAATGAAAAAAAAAAGGAAACAAAATAATAGAAATCCTGATAAAAATTAATTCAAAGGCTCCGAGCAAACAAAATAAAGCACCAACCTGGAGAGCATGCTTAAGAATCATATTCCATCAACCTCCAAGAAGGAGGCCTGATTCCATTTTCTTGGTCTCAGATGCTACAATATATGCTCCGGCGAACATAGCATGTATAGTATAACTTATACTATATATGCTATGAAGGCATGATCGATTTGTTAAAAACACTTTTTTTTGCATTTTCTAACATGAAACAAACACTATAATATTTGACAACAAAATATATTTTATTCTCAATTTATGAATAATGCTAATTTTAAGGAAAAAATAACTTTATAAAAGAGGAGACAATATCTTTTATAAAAACTAATGAATTGACATCAACTGATTAGGCTTTCAGGTTAGCGGTTATGTTTGGAGTTAAAATGTGTTTATTTTTGTGTTTAAAAAATATTTTTAATATTTATTTTTTGTTTAAATTTTATTTTTTAATTTTGGATCATTTTGATATGTTGATGTCAAAAACAAATATTTAAAAATTAAAAAACATATTATTTTAATATATTTTTAAATAATATTTTTAAAAACAAATAACACTATAATTTTAAACACCACCTTAATTATTCATTGGGCTCTAGGCAAGCCTTACAGGTTGGGCCTTTTTTTACATAGATCGGGCCTTATCTCACATGCAGCTTAGGCCCATGGCTGCAAAGTGGTGTTTTTTTGGGGGTGTCAGAAAATTAGAGCTCGTTTTACAACTTACAAGCAACATCAAGGAGAGATTCAGCGACGCCACAGTAACCCCAGAACACTCTATATAAAAAGCAGACTACCATTTTCCACCTACCCAGATCCAGCAACAACCTGGAAATGGCTTTCAACTCAGTACTTCGCAGAGCCTCCAAATCCTTCTTGCCTCTCGCTGTCCGCTCCGTTGGATCTCCCAGAACCTTCCCCAGAGCTATCCCCACCGTTATCTCCGTTGAAAACCGCACCACTCTACGAAACTTCCTTCCATTTTCACACTTCTCAACAGAGGTCGCCGCACAGAAGCCAACCGCCGATGACAATCTGATTCGAGTCCTTGAAACTGAGATCGATTGCACCGAGCAACCCCAAGATGTCAGTTTTTTTCTCCCTTTTTTTAACATAAATTATGAGTTTTGTTCTTCTTTTATGCTATGATTTTTGGTCAATCATGCTTAATTAACATATATCATCTAGTCTTTTAATTTTGTGGTTTAGAATTTTGTCAGCATAATACTCTGCTTTCTTTTCTCTGTTTAACTTGAGAGGAGTTTTACGTGTTGCCTCATTTTTATGTTCTTCTGTCTTTGAATTTTCAAGTTATGTGCTGGTAGAGAATAAATTCTAATGTCTTGATGAGAAAAGAAACATTTTTTAATTAAAAAATGTGTTTCGTTACTGACATCTAAACAGGGAGAGAATATCCCAAATGAATTTCCTTTCAAACTTGGAGATAATCCTGGAGGGAGGACCATTTCGCTAAATAGAAAGCTCCAGGATGAAACTATCAAAATGGAAGCTGACATGCCTAATGTTTCAATTGATGTTGATGATGCCAATGGCAATGTGAGTACTACCAAGGGAAGTGGTCAGTATATGGAGTCTGGTATCACTGCTTTCCGAGATGAGATCAGAATTGATAGCTTGTCAATTAAAAACGTTATTCCTGTTTTTTTCTATCTATTTGTGGGGGGGTATATGAAGGAACGAAAGAGTGGATTGAGGAATGAAAGCTCGAAGACTAAGAGAATCGTGCTTTTGCAAAGAATTACCGCAGCTTTGCTGATCCCTTTGATTATCATATACAAAAAAGTCTCTTCCATTTTCCTACCCAATCTCTTTTTATTCCGGCATATAAATGAAGGGATCAAAGAGATTATGGCAGATTACGTTCACCAAGAAATGACCCGAAATTGGATCTTGGTCTATTTGAGATTGTTCCTTTTAATTGTAATCAAAGATGTTTTCTTGTCTTTCGTTTAGCCCCACAACAACCTTCCTCTTCCTTACCTGTTTTAGTAGTGGCATCTACTTTCATTGTAATGCTCCTAAGAAAATTATGATGGACTTGCATTTCGAGGACCTGATTTTAAGTTTGTTTTCTCCGAGGACCGTTCAATCTCTTAATCACTGGCTGGTTTTTTGCTCGCTTCCGACATGGTTTTTCTTTGGCGGTGATTTGGATGAGAATTTCCATAATGGTCTCTTTTAGTTTTTAAGCTTTGTAAATGGTTGTTTCTAAGAAATAAAAAATGTGTGGCAGTTAATATTTGTCTAGTTTTATGTTAAAGTTACTTATTTGAGTTTTAATTATGTTATTTTGATATTTTCCTAGACTTGCGTTGTTTCAAATATATAATAATGATTTAAACCATATATCAAGATTTACTTGGTTTTTCTGTACCCTATCAAGTTCTGTACTTTCTTTGTAACTCAACATTTTTAAAGTGACGTGATTTGTATTTTTAGTGTGGTGAGTTATTCATACATGTGTTTTTTTTATTTGTATCTTAGAGTGATGAGTGAAAACTATTATTTATGAGTGACTTGTTACTTTGTGATTGATCGGTTGTTAAAATTTTTAAAATATAATTTTGACTTTACTATAAAAAACAAAATAAATTTGTATAATATATGATTTAAATAAAAAATTAAAGAAACAAAATTTTAAAAATAAAAATAATAAATTGATATGTTAACTCAGTTCAAGTGTTTATATATTATCATCAAAGTAAAATAAATATTTTTTTATGTTAAGTAAATAAATTTGATATTTCTTAAAGTTGAGAAAAATTGATAACATTACAAGTAAATTAATTTGACAAAACTCTCTAATTAATTTTTTATTATCTAAATAATTTTAATATTGAAAACAATTCTTATTCATTATTCATTCAGCGGTAGCTTTAGGAATAAATTGGAGACTTTAGGAAATGACAAGTTTATCCCCACTCCACTTGGGAGATTTTAGGAAATTAGAGTTTTCTCAATTTCTTTATGGAAATATCAAGATATGCCTTTTGCAAGCAAACCACAGATTGTGCTTGTTCTATTGTGTAGCAATTTATTTTGTAATGTTTTAAAACATTTATGCTCTAGATGAACCATATCCTTTCAGAATTCTCTACAAATATTAGAAAAAATTGATGATACAGTATCGTGCCCTATATTTACGTTTACATGAGTGTTCTAATTTATGCATGTCTCTTTATCGTGCTTGCTCTCGTGGAATATGTAAGAGATGACAACCATAGCAAAAGATTAATTTAAGTTATTTTTTAATTTTAGATTTATAATGTAAAAAAACATCTCAACCTCATAGTTTAAGTTTTAGGTGATGTTTCAAGATATGATTTATATTATTCTCTAACACACCCCCTTAAATGAAAGATTTTTGAACTTGAAATTTGTACAGACACAGATTACCTTGTACTTGATTTTTTTATCAAATAAACGGGGATGGTGAGATTCGAACTCGTGATCGTTTAGTTATCAAGACTCTGATACCAGGTCAAATAACCATCTCAGCCCCATAACTTAAACTTTTAAGTGATGTCTTAAAATATTATTTATATTATTCTTTAACACATAATAAAATCATAAATATGTTTAATTAGAAATAATTCTTGAATTAAATTAAAATTTGTTATAAATTTGAGTCAAAATGTTTTTTACACCCCTTTAAAAAATAATCTTAGTCATTTTTTTTTGTCCAAGTATTCTACTAGCTTAACTGCTTTTTTCATAACTTATTTTTTTTAAAAAAAAAAACTGTTGGATTATAATTCAAAGTTAAAAATCACTTCCATAAGTTTTCAGTTAGAATTTCACATAACCTTTTTTGACTTAATTGAAACAATCACTTCCATATACTTTTGCTGCTCTCTTAGAGCTTACATTATTCTCATTGATGATATTAGATCGATCTCTTAATTAAAAATATTCAACCAAGCTTCAAAACGCAGAAGTATATTTTTAATCTGTATTTCTAAAAAATTTAAAATTTTTTTTGTTAAAATTTAATATAGTTTGTACGTTTTGGATTGTTTTGATGTGCTGATGTCAAAAATAATTTTTAAAAAATAAAAAAACATCATTGATATATATTTTAACATGAAAAATTATTTGAAAAATATCCGCAACCACACTGCAAAGCTTGGAATGATTAATTTCATAAAACTAAGTGGTCCCAGATATGTCTACGTACCTCCACGTCAAAATCAAATCTCTCATTGGACCCAGCTAGCCCTTCTTTCCAGCTAAACTACACATACGTGGTTAACTATTACACGTAATCACTTGGCTCTTTGATTTTTGTCTTAATTTCTACGGTTATATGCCTTTTCAGGTTTCAAAACATTGAGTGGTATATGGTGTTTTTGAAAAAATATTTTTTATTAAAATTTTATTAAATAGTTTTTTTATATTTTATTTTTATCTTTAGTACTAACACATTAAAATTATAAAAAAATATTTAAAAAATATCAATTTAGTGTATTTTTCATATTAAAAACACATTTAAAAACAACTTAAACAGTGTTGCTAAACGGAGCATAAGATTATATAAGAAGAAAACAAGCAAAAGAATAATGATTTGCTCGATATGTTTTGATATGGGGTTGCTTTCAGATATTTAAATAGTTCTATTTTGAATTTTTTTTCCTTGTACTTTTTGAACACGTTTTGAGTGGCTAGGCGCAGCGTGAATATTGTTCTTGATAATATTTATGAACTTCCTTTTCTATTGAAGAATAATATTTTATGAACTTAATTGTTTAACAAGGACAGAAACTGAGGATCACCTGCAGCATTTATGGATTTATTTAGCTAGCGAGATTTAAGGATCGTCAGTTGTCTTAAGAGCAGAGCAAGGGAGAAAAATTATAAAATGAAAAATTTTAAAATATTTAAGAAATATTCTCTTATTATTTTTTATGTATATCTAATAAGTGGGGTCTTGAGCAATTTTCATTTTGTATTTAGGGTTTTTTTTATAGTAAAAACAATTTTTATTTTATAAAGCATAATTAACAAATATACTTTACTTATTTTTAGATTTTTTTTTAATTAAGTAGAGATATTGAGTCATTTTACATTTGCTAATATGATCTGGCTGACTCTGCTTAAGAGGTATGCTATGCAAGTTTAATTTCAAGGCAGGGTTTTTGCGCTATTTTGGAGGCAGTGGCTGTAGCTTATTCAAGCAACCCAGATTTCTATTAATGGTCCCTAGCAAAAAAAGAAAAAAGTTAATTATGAACATAAATATATCTTCGGATGATGACAAATGAATGAAAGAATCATGCAAATCAATGCTTATATTGGATGGAGGTAATCAATGAAATCAATTATTGCAATATCATAATTAGAAATTAATCAAGGTTTTAAACTAGCTATTAATTGGGGATTATGAATTACTTGTATGAAAATTGCTCATCTAACAGCCCGACCCAACATGCTGTATATTATTTGCTTTGAGTCTTACTACCCTCACGGTTTTGTTCCTGATGACGCGAGTTCACTTCTGAGCTTGACACCCCAAAACGCGTACAACATGTTAGCAACCAGTATTATTAATAAAATCAGCTATCAAACATTTACCCGTCGATGTGAGATATTACATCATACATATTCTAGACGAACCCAAGAACAAGTTGAGTCATTTTATTGATAGAAATTTCAATTTCACATTGGTATTAGAGCAGACAATTTTCTTGTATTGATCGAGTTTTTCTAATATAGCTTTTGTTTTACTGATTGATGACACAATTAATTATCCGTCGCTCTAACCCTTTATTTCCTTTCTCCCTTTGTACGTGAACTTAAAATGAAATTAGACTTATTTTAATTAGTTTTGATCACCCTCTCTAGTTTTCTCCAATATCCATGATATTGTCCTACTGAAAGCCTGGTGTGTCCTGAATTTTCCTTGCATATACGATCAGAATAACAGTATATATATATATATATATATATATATATATATATGGACCTATGGTTGATTATTACGTGAAGAATTAGCTCTTTAATTTTGTCTTTAATTAGACTCACATTACGTTAACTTGCATGGATAATGACATTATCACATTCACATGTTAACAGTTAAGTATGGAAAATGGGTTGCTTTCAAAATTTAAAAATCAACACATCGTGTGTTAGCTTGAATTTTCTTCTACCTTGATTGCACCTTCGGACAGTACTATTGGCACAATGTCATTGCATTGGTTATGGCGATATTTTCTACTTGATAATTTGTTTCTCGGCGTAAACTACAGAAAAAACAGGATGTAATTGCGGTGGAATTGTGGAAGGATTGTGACTTTGATGTGTGAGTACGTTGGTGGTTATGAGTTCAAAGTTCAAACTATAAAGTAGACGGATATAACTTCAAGCCTATACGCTTCCATGGAGTAACATGGAAGCTAAAAATAGCAAACAAATACAGAATATAGAAATTTAAATAGCGAAAATGATTATAGATGTGAATTTTAAATTCACAACTTTTTTTCCTCTCAAAATAATACTTAAGAAATCTCTCTTCTCTTCGCAGTGTGCATGCTTCGGTAAAGTAGTGCAGAATATATCCAATATTTTTTTTTCAATTTATGGTTAATTAATAAACTTTAAAATATAGCTATATTTGGAGATTTGTTGTCCTTAACCTTGGTAATTATATAAACTGTCATTGCAATCAACTATACAAATGACTCCAAATTTCCAGTAAATTTTAGTTTGGTAAATTGCATATGAATGTTGACCTGATAATAAATTGAGAAGCTGATGTTCTCAATGTTTTGTTAGATAACAAGGTAACATTGCTTGATAACATGCAGATTGAAATGCCTGAAGATCCAACATAATAATTTTTGTATTCTTCTCTTTTCAGCCTTTCTATCAATGCCGATAAGGGTGTTGACGATTTCATAATTACATGATGATAGATATCGATTGCTTCCCTATATATATATATATATATATATATATATATATATATATATATATATATATGCATGAGCGATATATGATTATAAATGAGAATATTGCTTATCTATCATTCAAGATTGTAAACTTCTTAATCTCAAAAATAGTATTAGTGTAAGAGAAAATCAGTTTAGTTTTCCCCTTCGAACATATAATAGGTGAGCATATGAACTCGGTAAAGCCTATGATTCCAAATTTCCAAAGATCTTAATTAACCAAGTCTGAGGTAATATGGATCTGGCGCTAGCATACATACCAAACCTAAGATATTTAGACTAAACAGTCCGCTAAGTTTAAGGTAACGTGAGTTTGGCAAACATACCAGACCTATGGCACTTGGATTAGGCAATCCGTCAAATCCAAGATGAAATGGGTTTGGAAAACATGTCAGATTCAAGGTACTTAAACTTGACAGTTAGTCAAGTCTAAGGTAATGACCATTCTTGGATGACTTTCTCTTTTGCTACATTCACTAGCCCGATGCCCTAATTTTCCACAACTGCAACAACTAATCTTGAAAGTTAAACTAGAACTCTGACTAATTATCTATTGATTTTGCTGAGTATGTATATGTTAGGGAGAGGTTGGTCTCAAATTATTATTGGACCCTTCCCTATTGTACTAATCTATCCAAAAAAAAATTGTTCACAACCTTAGCAACTTGTTGCTTCTCCACTATCAAAGCCCTCTAATATGCCTTTAAAACTATACACAAAGATTGTAGGCACAACACATCCTAGATGGACGATAACCCACACAAATATCTTGTCACTAGCTACCCTTTTATCTTTGTCAAGTCATTCTCGACCACTAATTGATAAAATTCATCAATATAATTATTGACATATTTACCTCTATGTTTCAACAGGTGGAGCCTTTGGTACAAGGTCTAAGTATAGCCAAATAGAAGGAAGTGATTCGTCAAATTCTTCTTTATCTTTTTTTTCAATTATTGATTATCAGCTTCCCTTTCCTCTTTCGTGTCCTCTTCAATTGCCCCCAATAGGTAGAAGCTATACCCTTTAATCTGATTGCAATCAACTTTACTCGTATATGTTAGGGAATCTTTTTGTATAAAAAAATTCATTCCACCTCATTCATTTAATCTATGAACTCTTCTACTTATAAAGTTCATGTGAATTCATGTATTTTAATGCAAAATTCAAAATCTTTAAATCTGATGTTTTCCTTATCAAGAGGCTGCCTCCTCTAATTATGCCTATGGTTTTAAATATCGGTCAGGGACCCATGATCACTTTTCTAGTTTTGTTCCCTTTTCTTTTCTTATCTTTTCTTTTCTAACCTACGAATCAATTATATGATTTGCCTCTGCATATCCTTCATGACGAGCTCCTAGACATTTCTCGCATGAAAAGGAGCCTCCTCATCCCCCTTTGGTCACACCCTACTTTGCAACCTCTTCCTACCATGGTTGTTAGTAACACACATCAAGCAAACAATTATCCACGAAACTGCAACACACATATATCAATATAAACCTAGAATTATTGGGCTCTAATATCAATCGATGTAGGTGGAAGCACAACAAGACAACAACAAACATAGAAGGACCAAAAGTATATGAAATAACCTTAAAACTTTATTTTATTTATGAAATATCAATCCAACCAAGTCTACCTCTTAAAGAGGTTAGCAATGCCTTTTATAGGCTAGAAAAGTTGACATAGATTAGGAAACAAAATTAGAATCGTAACACATAAAAGGAATTAACACCAAATTTGAAAATAAACAATAATTTCAAAAATATTTCTAGGAAAAATAACAAAATTAGGCCAAATAGTAGCATATGAGCCTGATTCCTAATTCCATGAGGTCTAATGGTTTGATAAAGGATATAGTTGCTTTCGATGAGAAAACTGTCTATAGAATCACTTAGATAAATTTGAGTCTAATCCAACAGTTAGATCTCTTGTTATCACCATTTAAAGTCACTATCATGATCTGGCACGATTAGGCCTCCTCTTGGACCTAGACCTGTCTTACTAGTTCATGAAAGTATCTACTAGCTAGGTCATCCACATAATCTGTTTGTGATAAATCCCTATATAATTAACTACTTAGAACCTCAAATCTCTACAAACCCGACTACATCAAGTTTCTATTCATCATAAAATTAGATCGTAATTTTTTTCTCTATTTTTACCTTTTTTTACATTTAGTTCGCCTTGGTGTCCCATGTACAACAAAATCAATATAATTAAAAAATTATTAAAAAAATATAAAATCTTAAAAATTAGAAACTTGCAAACTTTTTCAATGAAACAGTATTGGTTTATCTCTTCCAAGTACTTTTCATAACATCATTTAGAAATTTGTTTGCATCAACCTTGTTAATATAAACTATCATTGCGATTAACTATATTTATATGACTCCAAATTTTGCAGTAAATTGAATTGCAGGTAACATTGACCTGCTAATAAGTTAAGTAATTGATGTTCTCAATGCTCTGCTGTATAACAAGGAAACATGTTTGACAAAAGAGTAACATGCTGGTTAACAAAGCGACATGCAGGAAACAATGCATAGAGTGGGGAAGGGGCGTAGAGATCAGTAGAATGAAGGGTTAGCCCACATAAAAAGTTTTGTTTTTTTGCTTCTAGCCTTTATAGTTTATATCACTGCCGGTGAGAATCTTGACAGTTTCAATCCATACAGTGCCGGTGATTATATCTTCTCAATTCTCAATCACTACTGTAAGTAGAAAGTTACTTTTCCCCTTGGAACATAATGTGAATAGCTATATTCCGTGCCGCCTATGGTTCCATTTTTCCAAAGACCTTGGCAAAATCATAGCATAATTCTCTGATTTGTCTCATATTTATGTGATGTTCTTTCATTTTCTGTCTCTTCTGCTACTGTTTTCCTCACTAAATCCTATTCCAACATTATACACTCGCCGGTATGAGGAAGAGGTACTTTAAGACTACTACACCCAAAAATTTTCAGATTTAACAAAATTAGTCCTCATAAATATTCAATCCATCAACTAAAACTTGCTAGAAACCCTTGAAAGTATTAATTAATTTGAGAATTTTCGACAAGCTTTTTCGCAAAATTTAATGTAGTAGTAATGATTAGCCGAGCTTCATATATAGAAGGTCAAGGTAATTTACCATTTAGAGCTTACAGGATAACAAGGGAAAGGAGAAAACGAAAAGAAAAATTGAGGCATGCCAGAGCAAAAAGAAATTGAAGCATATCAGTACCTGCCGAAATCATTTTCAGCATAATTCCAGTTGCTGGTAGTTTTTGTGGTTCAAAATCATGATTTTTTTGTTCTCATCTCGAAGTTTCTGGGAAAGATGCCAACATAATGTGTTCCGAGAGACAATTTTATGAATTCTATAATGCCCAGAAGTGTTGAAAATGTCCACAAAGAAAGATAAAATCTGTAGAAGGTAACCATAACCGTTGCTGTACAAAAACAAAATCCAAAACAGCTTAAGTTTACTTGTAATCCATTAGACTTGCCGACCATCCAATCAAAACTAGTCTAGCCATTGTACACAAGCGAGAGCCTTTGATTGGACATAGCTCAGCCTGAGAGTTCTATATAATATTTTATCATTGACACATGTCACTCAATACTTCCACTCTCAATTTTCCATTCCTTGCCATTACCATGGCTGCTTGTATTTGCAATCACCCCTGAGGCTTCATGGAGTGCCATGAAAAGCATTGCTTTTGGGGTCCTAAGAGTTTTAAATTAATATATATATCTTACTTGAGCATCCAAAAAACAGTCAATTCGATTAACGAAAACCAAAACGTATGCATAAAGTGCTTAAAGGAAATGTTGATGCTTAATTAGCTTATAATAGACTCTGATGTGATCATCATTTTGGGTCACTGCAACACTCAGGAGAGTAGGATTTATGAGAAAAAATAATAAATGAAAACAATGGAAGCAACAAAACCACTATATAATCTTCTGAATTTTTATCTCGCAAAATGTAGGTACCTGATCTCCATGCAGCCAATGAGCACGACTATACTAGGTTGTGATTACAAAATTTATCCAGAGGTTCTGTTTGGCAAATAATTAATTGTATATCGATAAAAACAAAGCTTGCCTTAACCTAACAGAAGAAGGAATAACTCATGCAAGAAAGGCACGTTATCGTGAAAGAAACTATTTGCATAGATACTTGCACAGTATTGAGATGATCAATTTCTCAAAAGGAATAGACAAAGAATGTTGACATGATGTACCTGTAGGAGAGGGGAGTAAGGAAATCTTGAATAGAAAAAGGAAAATATTATTAAATTCTGTGATGCATCATAGAATTAATTACTAGTCGCAAAAATAGTTACAAAGTACATTACCAAACAGAAAATAACATATCCGACGACTTCAGAAACCAACAATCATATAACAACAATTGTTGTTGAGACGATGTCTCCAAGATAATCCATTACCATTATAAAAAAAAAAAAAAGAGGAGAGCTTCGAAGTATCCTCTGCTATCTGGCAATGGAGAGAATGAACATGTCCAGTCCTGAGCTCCCTCCAGGATTCAGGTTTCATCCAACAGACCAGGAGCTTATCATCCATTATCTGAAGAAGAAGGTCTCATCTTCTTCATATCCGGAAGTTTCTATAATAGCAGACGTGGATATCTACAAGTTCAATCCATGGGACCTTCCAGGTGCTTTATTCATTCTTCTCAACTAATTTCTTACACAACAAAATATGCTTTTCTGTCACTCAAGCAGTACATATACGCTCTTAACTCGTAATAAAAGATAGGGATTTTCTTGCTTTTTTATTTTTCAAAACAAAAAAAGGAAATGTTTCTTGCTTTTGTTTGAGATATCTTGAAGCATTATTCTCTTCACTCATTGTTGTTCTGTTTACCTGTGCAGGAAAAGCCTTGTTTGGGGAGAATGAATGGTTTTTCTTCAGTCCTAGAGATAGGAAATATCCCAATGGTGTCCGTCCAAACAGAGCAGCAGGATCAGGTTACTGGAAAGCAACAGGAACCGATAAACCAATCCTCACCTCCAACGGATCACAGTGCCTTGGCGTGAAGAAAGCTCTAGTATTTTACAAGGGCCGGCCTCCAAAAGGCACGAAAACAAGTTGGTTGATGCTTGAGTACCGGCTTCTTGATGATACCCATCATCTGCATAGGCTCAGGGGGTCGATGCGAGTAAGTCTTGTAAGCTGTTCTTTAAGATAATACCTGTGAAAACAAAAAACAAGGAGTATTGTTGGTTGTGAGAGTATGGAGTAGAAACAGTATCATACATAGGTACATGGAACTGTATACTATAACCGCTTCTACGTATGATGAAACTTCTTGTTTCATGAAGGAAACTTCTAAATTAAAGACAATAATAAATAGATATCAAAGAAGTGGATTTGTTTTTCCTACGCTAACATTATGGCAACAAGATGACTTCTTATAATCAATACGTAGAAGCCTATGTACTAATCATTTTTTACCTTCTGTAGTTCAGTTCATTGAAAAATGAATACAATGATATATAACAGCTTCTATTTTCATCTTTTATTTTAAAATTATTCGTTTTTACCACAAAACTTTCACAGACTGACTCTTATGGTCTTCTTCTCTAGTTGGATGATTGGGTTTTATGCCGAGTTCGCCAGAAAAGTAACACGCAACAAAATGGAGAGAGTCTTTGCAGCAGTTTTGGCAGCTTCTCTCCATTTATTAGCTTCGGGTGCTTACAAGGTCAAGAAATGTTCAAGAAGAGCAATACCCTTAAAGACTATTATTATGATCTTCAGCCCTGTCTTCTGGCTCCTCCAGAAAGTAAAGAGGCAGATGAGCAAGAACTAGTTGAGTTCCAAGAAGTATCTCTAGGATACCCGATCTCAGGCGTGGATTCAAATTCTCAACCAACAATGGTCTCCACCGTCAAAGAGAGACTTGAATATATCAAGAAGATACTCTCCATCGGAGCTTTTGAAGAACTAGTGCCAGCAACTCCAAAGAAGAGGCTGCATGTATCCTCTTCGAATAAAGCAGAAAATGAGTGTCTTTTCGAGGAGACACCTTCACCACCGAAAAAGAGGCTGCATATATCCTCTTCAAATAATGCAACAAGTGAAAGCATTTTTGAAGTGTCTTCTCCTACTGTTTCAGCCTCATCTCAGCGGAGCTTTCAGAGCTCTTGAAATATATTTATCATCTAAAGCTCGTGGTCATGGTGATCAATAGCTATAGATTATCTATCTATCTAGATCTATACATGAAAGGTGAAACCACTTGGATAATAAAAACTAGTATTGTATGGAATTAGAATGCTATGTAGACAATTTATTAGCATGGTCTAGTGCTTGCTAAGTGGATCGTGTGTGCTTTCTTCCTTTCTTTTTCATTGTCAAGGATATTTTGACATGACAATTTTACTTATTGAAATTATGAAGAAAAGTCTCGAGACATTTTTCTCATTCAACATATAAATGGAACATATATAATATCAGTACAAATTGTCACTCCCCTTGAGATCTTTTCTCTTCAAACGATCAACATGTTCTTCAACACAAGAAATCTCCATGCTCCGTTGAGGATGAGTTGAATACCAATCTGTTTGCATCCTCAAAGAAAAAAAGACGATAATACTCAGATCATAATTATATTTAAATCCTGATATATACGCTAACCCAGCTAAATTAAAGATTTCAAGGTTTTACACAGACACACTACATTGTCATTACGAGGGAATTGAGGTTGTGATAATTAATGGTTGGAAACTACGTACTCATGAACTGTGCTAAACAAGATACAAGTGTGGACTTTATGCCATCCATTAACAAAAACCTTAGCGGAATCAAGGTTTTACACACAGGCACACCACATTGTGATTGAAATAGTGTAATTAAGTGTGGACTTTATGCCGGCTTCCTCTGACTTAACTTTGGTTTATTGATAGTTGAACTCTACTGTTTTATTTAATTTTTTTTTTTTTTTGTGTAGAGTTATCTTGGTTTTATAATTAAACTATAAATTTAACACATTAACTTGGGTTAGAGTTGGGTTTAATTCCACCCCTGATACTTAACTGCCACCTATATATAGCCAGTTAAGTATATCCACGAAGTAATTGTATATGATTAGTGAGCTTGATAATTAATTCAAGCTATTATGTTGTCAAAACAGCATCAACGTAGAAAGACTCTACTATTAAAGGGATAAATATGATTTTGGAGGGCTTTTAAACTTCAAAACTAATAAATAATTATAATCTTAATGCCCATGCATGTTAAGGATTCAGAGGAGTTAAGATCAATATTACACAAGTATCCTTAGTTTAATAATTAATCTCATTAATTTGGCTCATCCCCTTGCATATTGCAAACAAGAGAAAGGTTTGAACGTTATCATTCCTTTCTTTACTTTAATAACCTTACACTTCTTCTTTCGTATCCTTCCAAACCTAATAGCAAAAATGTGGCAGTTTGCAACCCGACCCACCAATCTGACCTAAACCTTCATGGCTGTCAAATTTGATTCAAGCTATAATTATCAAAGTGTAAGGGAATAATTAAGAGGTTGAATGAGAGACTTTGATGTGAATAAATTGTGTTCTTCCTCCATCAATGAGTTTGATGAGGAGTTCAAGGCAAATATACTTTCAGGATTCACTGAAGTTTTACCAGAAAATACTCAATAACAATTTTAAGAACAAGGAATGTATTATATTTTCTGGGTATGTAAACACTCTTGTTTGTAGTAGATTAATGACAAAATAATTAAGTCCCTTAATTAACTGGAAATGGTTAATAACCCTACTGTCTAATAGGTGAAAATTGATGCCACCATTTCTAAATTTGGTAGCGTCATTTCTTCACTACCTAAAAAACAAGCAAATTAACCATCTAGGTGGTGGTCCAGTGATAAGAGCTTGGAACCAAGAGATTTGCTTCCTCTGTGGTTTCAGGTTCGAGCCATGTAGTTGCTCATATGATGGCCACTGGAGGCTTACATGGTCGTTAACTTCAGGGCCCGTGAGATCAATCGAGGTGCGCGTAAGTTGGCCCGGACACCCATATTAAACTAAAAAAAAAGAACAAGCAAATTCGATGTCTTCGTTTCTCAATTCAGATCCACCGTTTCACTACTATTTAGATGTTTTGATCAATAAAATCGTCTTATAGACCATTACTTTTCACTCCTTGTTCCATTAGTTTTACAAGATAAAACCTTATACTATATTTTCATGTAATATGTTTATTTTTATATTTTAAAAGTGTTTTTGAAAGAAATAATTTATTTTATTTTTTTAAATTAATATATATAAAAGGAAAGGCATAAATTTCAACGCTAAAAAAAATTGGTTTGAAATTTTTGCTATCAAAAGGTTCTCCAAAATAATTTATCATTTATTTTTAATTAATTTTTAAAACATATTAATATTTTATGTTAAATTAAATACTTATGTTAAATCACAAAATACAGTATAGTTTTAACTTAAAATGTGAGTAAACCTCACATATAATTTGGCTTTAATAGGATCATTATATATTTTATAAACCAATTCCAAAGAGTAAAGAAAAACAAATAATTAAAAGAAAATCCAACAGGTGTAGTTGATTTATTGTTCCTGCACGAGATCTATTAAGACACAATTTAACACTGCTTCTATTTTGAACACTAAACAATTTTTTTTTAATTTAATTTTTTTGTATCGTATTTATTAGAAATTGAGCTTAATAATTTGTTTTGATTTTATTTTTATAAGCTTATAAAGATAAAATAAAAAAAAAATAACAACTATTTTGATACTAAGCTTGTTGTTCTATTTTGTAAAATAGAATTCAATTTAATTGGATAAAAAAAATTAAGATTTAAAGCATGAATTTGACAGTGAACAACAAAGCATTGTTTTTATTTTATTTTTACTGACACCATTTATTCCACGTTTTTTTGTTGGTTTTAGCCTGTAGAACTTTATCATTTTCATTTTAGGTCCGTTTCTAGCTTTTATATTTTAATTCAAAAATTTATTTTTATTTTGTTTCAGTCACTTGGTTTGATAGAAGAGAGTAACTCGTTAAGAAACTATCATTATTGACGAGAAGAGTTTTATTAAAGTAATTTTTATATTGTCAAAAAAAATTAGATCGAGATTAATAAAGATTTTTCTTTGATTTGATTTTATATTTTCAGATTAATTTAGATGTGTTTCAGTTGAGAGATTAAGTTGTTAAGACTATGAGAGTGTTTATTAAGTGTTTTTTTAATTAAAATAAATTGAAAATTATATTTTTGGATTAGAAAAATCCTAATTTGATTTTTTGATCAGAAAATTAGTGAAGCTTTTAAATTATTTTGTATTTTATAATATTTCAAAGAAATTATTATAATTTATTTATTTTCTATTTAATATAAATTTATACCTTTTTAGTACTTTTTAATTGTTTTAATATATTAATATTAAAATTAAAAATATTTAAAAAATTATTTTAATATATTTTTAAATAAAAAAAACTCTTAAAACAAGATTAACATTCCAACACCAACACCAACTCCAATCACAATTTTAGAAGTTAGATGGGGAGAAACCCAAAGGGAATTGCCAATACAATTGAATTAATCTTTCTTTATATTTTGAATACAATTTTTTATCCAAGTTATATCACGATAATGAATAATTAACAGGAATGTAAATGACAAGTGATCCAAATTCAATTCTCAAATTAAAAAGAAAACTTAAATTCAAATTTAAGCAATAATTATAATAATAAAAATAAAAATCCTAACAATGTAAAAAATTCTATTAATAAACATTTCCATATGTTCCTAAAGATTCAATCTTATAAACAATGAGAAAAAAAATAAAAAAGGATTAAACAATAGCCAGGCCAAGCTGTTAGCTTTATTTCCACGCTGTCGTGCTGACCCTCGAAAGAACCGTGGAGGTGTTTGTCTCTCCACTCATCCACTCCTTTAAAAATCTCAAAGCCGCTTCTTTATGTCCCTTTCCCTCCCCCAATTTTGAACCACAAAGCAAGCAAGAAAGCAAGAAAATCAAAAGCATAAACCCCATCGCTAACAAACTCACAGCAAAAGCGCACGAGATGTTCAAAATCTTTAGAGGAAGAGATACCACCGCCGACTCCTCACCGCAGTCATCCTACTCGCCTTCGTCTTCGTCCTCCTTGTCGCCGTCCCCGTCGTCTCCTCCTGTCACCGGACCGGCGAGGCCGATCCGACTTGTTTACTATGATGAGAAAGGGAAGTTCCGGATGGATTCAGAAGCGGTGGCTGCTCTCCAGCTTGTTAAGGAACCAATCGGTGTTGTTTCGGTTTGCGGTCGCTCTCGACAGGGAAAAAGCTTTATTTTGAATCAGGTTAGTGAACTATTTATGGTTTTTTGGTTGGTGAAAGTTTGGGGTTTTTAGGGTTTGTGATATTTTAGGGATTTAATTGGGATGGCGTTAGGATTTTGGTAGTGGAAAAGTTGAGAATTACGAAATGCAGTGTTTCTTCCGAGTTGAAGTGATTAAGTGCATGAATTGTTTCATTGAAAGGTTAGCTTGAAGATAAATAATGGAATGGAAGTGAAGAGGTAGTGATTTTTCACCTCCTTGAGTAATTAAGTGCATGGAATGGAAATTTATATAGTATGGGTTCTAGTCTTTTATTATTCTTTTTGTGTTCCTTATAATTTGGGCTTTTTTCGAAAGCAAGATTTGTTGAAAGTGCTAAGTTACGCCTGCCTTGTTTTCTTTGTTCAGTTTTAGAGGCTTCAATTACATTTATGAGTTACACATTTTGTATCAGATGCCATGTATCATTCTCTTAACTAAAATGTAAATTAGCAGATTTATCACTCAATGTCTGCTTGAATTTTGTGTTGTAGCTTATTTTAGAGTTACAAGTTATGACATTCCATTTCTGCATCAGATCTCATGTATTGGTTATTTTAACTAAGAGGTATACTTGGACTTTGTGTATTGTAGCTTCTTGGCAGGAGTAGTGGATTTCAAGTAGCTTCCACTCATCGGCCATGTACCAAAGGACTTTGGTTATGGAGTGCGCCTTTAAAGAGAACTGCTCTTGATGGAACTGAGTACAATCTTTTACTGTTAGATAGTGAAGGCATAGATGCCTTTGATCAAACGGTAAGCCCATTTACTTTATAAGGATCAACTGATAAAATTATCTTGTTGGTTGTGTTTGAGCAGTTCCAGAACTGATGGACTGGATTTTAATGAATTTCATTACTCATAGAATGTTGTAGTCTGTGATTCCTTCTTATTTATAATTAACACCATATCCTTTTTATTCTTCATTTCCACTCATCTGCTCTTTTGAATTACACAGTAATCGTTCAATTATTCCTGTTCTTGTATTTTGTCACCATGTGAACTCAATCTATAATTCCTCTTTGACAGGGGACATACAGCACTCAGATATTCTCCTTAGCTGTCCTACTATCCAGTATGTTCATTTACAATCAGGTAAGGGAAAGACCTTAGCCTTCCTGACTAAAATTTCTTGTTTGTGTTTAGTTGATTTCTGTTAAAGGTACCTTTTTTGTCATGTTATAATGCATTTGGGGGATTCACAATTAATCTTTGCTGTTAATATTGTCTCATCTCTCTCTTTGCACTGGATTTTTTATTTGTTGGCCTGTTTATGTTCTATTTAGATGGGTGGTATAGATGAAGCAGCACTTGATCGACTCTCTCTTGTCACTCAAATGACCAAACATATTCGTGTCAGAGCTTCTGGAGGAAGGAGTTCAGCTTCTGAACTTGGACAGTTCTCCCCAATCTTTGTTTGGCTTCTAAGGGTATTATTTTCTCATATTTAATTTCATATGGCATATTGATTCCTGTTTTGTTTTGAAATATTAACTTTTAATTTTACATAAAACCCTTAAAATGGTTTGCCTGATTCCTGTGCAGGATTTTTATCTAGATTTAGTAGAGGATAACAAGAGAATAACACCCCGTGACTATCTAGAGCTTGCTCTAAGACCAGTTCAGGGAAGTGGAAAAGATATAGCTGCTAAGAACGAGGTAAGTTCTAGTTCTTTCTAACTGCATTTTTTTTTCTTAAGAGCATGGACTCCTTTGCAAAGGATCCTCTACTTTGTCAGATATTTGGACAGGATTTTTTAGATATCCTTTTTCTAGGCTTATCTTACCTGAGTTGTGCTGGTCTATGGAGCACTGGAGTTTCTTTTGCTATTTTTTCATGTTCGAGGTTAACTAATTATGCATTGATAATGGTCATAGATTCGGGACTCTATTAGAGCTCTATTTCCAGACAGAGAATGCTTCCCCCTTGTGCGGCCTTTGAACAATGAAAATGATCTCCAGCGTATGGATCAAATATCGGTTAGTACCTTATGCTATGTGTGCTTCTCCTTCTCTCTTTCATACACATGCACATTCTTATCTTCTCTTACTGGTGCACCATGTGTATTGAAGCCCTTTTTTCATATGCAGTTAGATAAACTAAGGCCTGAATTTAGAGCTGGGCTGGATGCATTGACAAAATTTGTTTTTGAGAGAACAAGGCCCAAGCAAGTTGGCGCTACTGTAATGACAGGCCCAATCCTTGTTGGTATTACAGAATCTTACCTGGAGGCTCTCAATAATGGTGCTGTCCCAACAATATCTTCTTCATGGCAGGTATGCATCCTGATTTGAATATTTTTTTTCAAATCATGAAAAGTTAATATAGCAGATGCCGTAGTCCACATGTAACCCTCAAATATTCATTAAATTTCTTTAATCCATACACCACATTGTTGGGTATCTGTATCAAGGTGGATGAATTGTTTTCCCCTGGAAAATGAAATTAGATTGTATTTCCTGTTCTACATGCCTGAAACTCAAATCAGATGAATCTGTCTACTCATGAATGGACCTATATTATTTGAAAACAAAAGTGTATAACTTATTTTGTTAGCTCAATCAATACATATGATCTTGGATTATTAGTTATTATCTGAAAGCCTAAATTATTATTATGCTTCCTTGTGTTTTTCTGACTAAATCTAAGGCTGTCAAGTTTCCTGTACTGAACATTGTCGCAAGGTTATAAATGAGTTTAAGCACATGTTTATAGGTAAATTAAATCCTGTGTCCTAAAAATGAATATTTAAATGATGAAAACAGTTATCCAAACCAGCTTATAGTCTCTCTTGAAGCTTGGCTAGTTGACATGGAGTGGACAAAACATGACAGAACATTGGCATAAACCAAATGGTTTATGTGATAGCATATGTGAAGATGTTTTAAATTATTCCATCATTAAGCTGGTGTGAAGAAATTGTTAATCTGCAGTTGAATTTGGAGCAATATATAAGCATTTGACCTAAAGCCAACTGATTTTGCTAAGAATCCAAAATCCCATCTCTCTTTCTGTGCTCCTTGCAGTTTATAATCAGCTATTATTTTCTTTTAATATCTCATGTCATGGAAAGCAGATGCAAAAGTGACAGCTAAGTGTTGGCAATGTGTGTAAGTATCAACATGTAATTTTCTTAAGAGTAGGAGTCACATGGTTATTATTATTTACCGATACAGCAACAATATCTTTATGGGTAAATCGGTCTAAGAACTTAAAATTCAATAATACAAGCCTGTATATGCTTAAGTCTCCTGCTTCTTCTTTGTTGTCATCTTCAGGCAGGAGGTGTAAATTGGAAAAGGAGAAGGAAAAGGTCATAGGTTTTTCATCAAACATGATCAGAATATGACAAGTCATAGATTCAATATATGTTTTGAATTTGTGAAAGTACAATGTTAATCAAATAATTGGAAAGAAAGTGATATTAATTTCTATTTTACTGACCACTAAATTGTATGAGCAAATAGATGCTGGATCCACACTCAGAATCCTTATCACACTTTGAATGTGGAGATTCACCCCCTTTGGTTGATTCTGTGATCTTGTTTTTTCTACTTACTTCTCTGTTTTAATCATGTGGTACATAAATATGCATGATTCAAAGTGCTTTTACAAACTAATATAGAATTTACAAACGGGATAAAAACTTCTAATCTCAAAAAGTTCTTGAAAGAAGTTTCAATAAAGCAGCAGATCCTATTATAATTTTCTTTTTCATTTTTCTTCATCTCTAATTGTTTATCAGAGTGTTGAAGAAGCTGAGTGTAGGCGAGCATATGACACTGCTACAGAAATTTATATGTCGAGTTTTGACCGTTCGAAGCCACCTGAGGAAGTAAGTGATGCTCACCTCGTACTTATTTGAAGGTTTCCATCATTTTCTAAGTTTTGCAACTGTAGGTTTTTTTGAGAGAATCACATGATGAAGCGGTTCAAAAATCACTGGCTGCATTTAATGCTGCCGCTGTGGGGATTGGTTCAGCAAGGAAGAAGTACGAAGGGCTTCTCCAGAAATTCTTCAGAAGAGCATTAGAGGTAACAAATATTTAGGGTACTATGCCTTGCATGATGGGTTATTGTATTTGGACCTTAGGTTTTAAAGTTACTCTAGTGCTTGTAAGCTATAAAGTGTAGAGAAGACAAACAAAAAAAATACTTAAAAAGTTTTGCAAAACGACATGGAAAGGACATAGAAACCAATTGATTTGCATGGCATCAACTTGGGCTGCATGTTGGATTACTCAAAGGCATGAGCTGTGGCCTGGAGATGTGAGCGTTGAATCAGTCCAATAATTTTTTCCAGTTTCTGAGAGTTAACTGGTCAAACTTAATCTTGTTGGAAGATTTACATCATATGAGGCAACATGTGCTACTAGAAATATTTACTGATTGCATGATAACTTTTAATTAGGTTTTGGTTGTTTTTGTCTGTTCTAATCATCTATAATGTATGTCATTGCAAAAAGTATTTTACATAATCTATTAGTGTGTCCTGATTGATTATTCATTTATGTTATATGGATGCTTATGTGTTACCATCCATCGAACATCCATGTTATAGTTTATACGTCAACTATCACTGTTCTTATATCTTGCCACCGGGTAGGTATAACCTTCACTGTAGTGTTGATATTTATGTGTCTGGGTGGTTGGTGGTTTCTTTTGCCACCCCACAAACATTGAGGTGGCTTATGGTGTTTGTATGTGCATAGCAGATTTTGTTACCTTGTTTAGGTCTTTGGAGGTAATACACACGCACATCTGTTCTGTCAAAAACATGAAGCAAACCAACAAATATTAGGTGTCTTTACAGATGCCTACCTGGCCACATGCAAAAACAGGGCCATGCTGTAAGGGGAACCAGCTTTAGCATTCCTATGAGACACTAAGCTTCTCTTTGTGTGCTGATTTTGCTAGCAAGTGCACTTCCTGTACAATGCTCTATCTAAATTAGTGACATAGAAGTGTGATAGCTTTGCATAGAGAGTTCTGAATCATAACGATGAGTGAGAGACCTAACAAGCTCCAGGGTCCAGCATTGCTTCAGGGTCCCACACAACAAAGAGACCTAACAAGCCAAAACATTCATCATGGCAATCAAAACTTTTTTTCCTTTGCATATTAGCTAGGGTTAGAACAGTTCCTGGGTTTATCTAATTGATGGCTGGAAAAATTGTTAAAATTATGCAGACCATGGAGTGTGGTTGCCAAGTTACTAGAAGTTGTGATATAACTTTTGTTTTTGTTAAAGCAGCAGGTGGTTTCTTTTCCATAAAAAGGGAGTTAGATTTTGTATAGGATTACTAGTTGGTACATATATATATTGATTGAAAATGGCTTCTGATGCAGGATTACAAGAGGAATGCTTTTATGGAGGCAGACTTGAGATGTTCAAATGCTATACAAAACATGGAAAAGAGACTGAGAGCAGCCTGTCACGCTTCTGATGCCAACATAGATAACATTGTGAAAGTAAGCATTTTCTTAGTTGTCTTATTGATTCTGCATGAAGTGAGGGGCCTCAAAGTTTGGTTACTTGGAATTCTATGCCTCTCTGTCTCTCATTGTAGGCTACTGGTAATATGTTTGAGTTTGTTAGAGGCCTCAAGTTTTTTTTTTTATTTGAGATAATATGTAAAATTAGACAGTAAAACTGCGTTCAATAGGTTTGGATGGGTCAATGCAAGGTCTGGGTTAGCACATGAAGCCTCTTCATTTGTTCTTTCCTCTTTCAACTTCCCCAGACATGCTATCCAGATGTCATTAAGATCTTAGGCCTGCAGACGTGATTATTTGTCTGTGTCATGAACTGGTTTCATTGAATTATACTTTCTGATTTATTAAGATGTTGCTGAAAGAGCTGTTGATTTGGAGTAGCTGGAGGAAAAATTAAGGAATTCTGGCATATGCTTTTACATATTACTGTGATATTCAATGATAAATCTGCTGATGAAGCCAAGCTAGATGAGCTGTGATCAACTCGTGCTTGAGCTGTCAAATGCACATGTACATGTCTGTCATTGATGAAAAGCTATTTAGTTATATTAGTGTCCCAGTTATGTATGGATAACATGAATATTGCATAAGAGATGAGGCAAGCTGTATCTCCCTTGCCTGGGGGGCTTAGTTAGTAATTCACTTAAAATGACGTTCCAGACTTGTTATGTGGTTTATGGCAGTGTATTGAACTGGTTTGTGAGTGTCATGCAGGTCCTTGATGGTCTTCTATCTGAATATGAGACATCTTGTCATGGCCCAGGGAAATGGCAGAAATTAGCAATGTTCCTACAACAAAGGTCTGGATCTCATTCTCCCTTTCGGTTGTTTTAAGGTTTTCATTTTCTATTTTTTCCATCTTTTTATAAACAAAAACTATTTCAATCCCCAGTTTGGAAGGTTCAATACTTGACCTTGCAAAGCGGCTTAATGATAAAATTGGATCCGAGAAGAGTTCTCTTATGCTGAGATGTCACTCAATGGAGGATAAAATGGCATTACTTCACAAGCAGCTAGAAGCTAGTGAGAAAGACAAGTCTGAATATATGAAGCGCTATGATGAAGCTATTAATGAAAAGAAGAAGCTTGCTGATGACTATATGAGGCGCATAAATGATTTACAAAGTAATCGCGGCTCATTGGATGAGAGGTGTTCTAGCTTAGTGAAAGCATTGGAATCTGCCAAGCAAGAAACATCGAATTGGAAAAGAAAACATGATCAAGTGTTATCAAAGCAGAAAGCTGATGAAGAGCAGGCAGCTTCAGAGATTGCAATACTCAAGTCACGGAGCAGTGCTTCTGAAGCAAGGTTGGCTGCAGCTCATGAACAAACAAGGTCAGCTGAAGAAGATGCAGCAGAGTGGAAACGGAAGTATGACATTGCTGTAAGAGAGACAAAAGCTGCTCTAGAGAAGGCGGCAAATGTGCAAGAAAGAACTAATAAAGAAACACAACTGAGGGAAGATGCACTGCGGGAAGAATTTTCTAGCCATTTGGTTGTTAAGGTAATTGTTTCTGACACAGGCACTTGTGCTTGTGTACGGAGCAAAAATTTATAATTGTTGTTTCTTTATACGACCAGAAATTTATGATTTCTATATCAATGGATATGCAGGAAGATGAAATAAAGGAAAAGAACAGGAGAATTGAGTATGCGGAGCAGTGTTTGACTGCTTTAAATTTGGAGCTAAAGGTATGCTTCTTGGAGCCCGTGACTGGGCAATAACCATTATATCCCCCCCTCCCCCACCACCACCAAATATGCATGCACCTTGGGTGAAAAACCTTATGGTGGTCACAATTTGTCCGTTGGCACTTGCGGCAATTTAACTGTAACAAGTCCTTTGCAGGCTGCTGAGTCAAAAATGAAGAGTTATGGCACTGAAATATCATCCCTGAAGCTTGAAATTAAAGAGTTGGTTGAGAAGCTAGAGACTGCAAATACTAAGGCCCAATCTTATGACAAAGAAGCTAGGATTCTGGAACAAGAGAAGATCCATCTGGAGCAAAGGTATCAATCTGAGTTTGAGAGGTTTGCAGAAGTCCAGGAAAGGTGTAATCATGCTGAAAAAGAATGTAAGAGGGCTACGGAATTAGCTGATAAAGCAAGAGCTGATGCAGTATCTGCTCAAAAGGAAAAAAATGAGTTTCAGAAATTGGCAATGGAAAGATTAGCCCAAATTGAGAGGGCTCAGAGGCATATTGAAAGTTTGGACAGACAGAAAAATAATTTGGCTGGTGAACTTGAAAGAGTTCGTGTGTCGGAGTTGGATGCTGTCTCGAAAGTTTCATTACTAGAAGCTAGAGTAGAAGAAAGGGAGAAAGAAATAGAGTCACTTTTGAAATCAAACAATGAGGAGAGGGCTAGCACAGTTAAAGCACTTCAAGATCTTCTGGAAGATGAACGTAAAGCCCACAGTGTTGCAAATAAGAGAGCCGAAGACTTCTCTCTTCAGTTGGAAGTGGCACGGGCTAAACTCGATGCCCTTCAACAGGAGTTTACTTCAGTTCGTCTGAATGAATCAGCATTGGATAATAAGCTTAAGGCTGCTTCCCATGGCAAACGATTTAGAACTGATAATGTTGAAATGGGTGGAGGATCTGTTCAAGACGCTGTCACAAATGACAGGAGAGTAAATAAGAGGTCTAGGAGTACAACCAGCCCTGTAATGTTTACACAGCCAGAAGATGGTGGTTCAGTGTTTAAGGGGGATGATGATGATAATCAGAGTCAGCAAACTGGCCAGGAAGATTATAAAAAGTTTACTGCTCAGAAGCTAAGGCAGGAACTCACAAAACACAATTTTGGTGCCGAGCTCCTTCAGTTGCGAAACAACAACAAGAAAGACGTCCTTGCTTTATATGAGAAATGTGTTCTTCGGAAGTCATGAGAGTTTCATTATCGACATGTACAGGGGTGGTTTGTGTAGTTTAATAGGAGTGTTAGCGAATAGAATAGAGGTGTTTTATGCTCTAAATCGGTTGATTATCTGTAGATTCTCCTAGTTTTGGTACCAAATACCAAGTTAGAAAAAATATTTTGCTGGAACGAACGGGGCTTGTTCATGCCGCATTGAGGGTGAGGTTTATGGTTTTTTTTTTGTTTTTCTTGGTCTTTTGAATCTAAACCCCCGTAAGATATATTTATTTGAGTTCGCTTACGGTGGGCCAACCTGATCCGTAGTTGGGGTTCCTGGAGTCTGGACAGCTTGCATGTAACCACTGTCGCCCTGTTAGCTCTAGGATAGAAGATTATGGAGTGAACTTTATTATGGTTTCAGTCTTATTTTGATGTTCTTAAGTTTACTTGTGTGCATAATTCTCTGTTCCAAAGCGAGGTATGTGTCAATAGTCTTGTTGCAAATGAGTTTCCATTCTCTCTTTCCTTTTCTTTTTCGAGAGAATGAATATTGGAATAGGTTTTAAGGAGATACGCTTGTTTCTTGAAAAAAATCCTCAAGGCTAATCTGATCACTGCTGTTGGTTGGCACAAGCCTCTAAAATAAAGCTGACTCGTAAAAATCTCCTTGTAATTAACTTGTGTTTGGTCTTAAAGAATTGCTGATCATGTGTCCGTCTTTGAAGCGTGTTCCTGTCCACACTGAACTGATGAGGACTTCCCATAGAATAGAAACTCTGTTGCTCTTTGGAGGTGAAGGAAAGAGGGTCACTACAAGATTTACCGATGGAATTTTTTCATCAGCGTAAGACACATATTTCGTCGGTAATTAATTTACCGACGGAATCACTAACAAAAATGCTCCGTCAGTGAATCTTTCGTCGGTAATTTTTTGTCCATCGGTAAATCCGTTGGTAATAAAAAAAAATTTATCTGTTTCATTTCGTCGGTATATCCCTCAGTAATAATATTTTTTATTACCAACAGATTTACCGATGGAATTTCCGTCGGTAATTCCATCGGTAATTATTTAAAAACATTTTTAAAAAAATTCATTTTATAAAATTATAAAATAATTAAATTAACATAAATTAACACTGTATAATATATACTCAAAATTCTTGGAAAAAAGAATAAGAAAATCAACTCAAACAAATTTGCAACAAATAAATAAAACAAAAAAATAAATTCAACTAAAAAAATTCATATGAAAAAAATGAAGTTGCAATTGCTAAAAATTTAAAAATCCTATAAATAAATCTACTAAAAATTGATCTCATATGAAAAAAAAATCTCACAACAACATTTATACAATTATTAAGAACAAAAACAATTAAAAATAAAATAAAAAACAAATATAGTGAAAAAAATCATGAAAAAAGAAGAAAAAAGAAAAATCTTACCTTAATGTAGTTGCAAGTGAAGCTAAGGAGAGAAAAAAAATTTCGTTAAGCATATTAATTAAAAAAAAAAAACTTACCTTAATGTAGTTGCAAGTGAAGCTAAGGAGAGAAAAAAAATTTCGTTAAGCATATTAATTAAAAAAAAAACTAAGAGGATAAAAGAAGAAAGAATAAGAAGACATACTCAAGCATGGAGGAAAAGAGAAGGAGATGGTGAGAGAAAAGAAGAGAAAGAAATAGATAAGAAATGATGTTTTTAACATATAGTGAAGAAGAAGACATACCTTAATGATGTTTTTTACATATAGTGAAGAAGAAGAAGAAGAAGAATAAGAAATGGGTCTGTCTCTTGTGAAATAAGAGGATTCAGGCTTTTTATTGGGGCGCGTTACCGACGGATAATTGAATATTAATATTTTTTAATTATTCCGCCAATAATTTCATCGGTAATATTTAATTTAAATGTAAAAAGTTTACAGAAACCGCCAAAAAAATTACCGACGATTTTTCAATCCGTCGGTGATTCCATCTGAAATATTTAAATGAAAATTTTAAATTAATTGAATTTTTTCAGAAAACCGCCAAATAACACCGACAACTTTTCAATCCGTCGGTGATTTTGTCCGTAAAGAACAACAATTAACAGTGCAATTGGAAAGTGAACAGTTCTGGAGCTCTCTGGAAAATACCGACGGACAATTCCGTCGGTGATTCCCTTTGTAATTGACACGATGAACAGTGTTCACATTTTTACCAATGGAATTACCGACGAAAGATGTTCCGTCGGTAATTCCGTTGGTAAAAATGACACGTCATCATTTTTTTTTTGCTTTGTTTTAATTTTTATTCCCACGGTATAATTCCCTCAGTATATACCGAGGGAATATTTCCGTCGGTAAAATCCCTTGAAAATTTACCGACGGAAATATTTCCTCGGTATTTCCGTTTATATTTATTAATTTTCTGGTAGTGGGTGTTGTGTTTTATTTTTTAAGATGAGAATCCACTGGGGTTCGCCCCCAATGGATGCCTGGTTAAAATTAGCAGCAATTTATTAGCATTCTTAGCTAAGTTTAGAATTCTTGGTGTTCATTGTTATAGTGCCAACTCGATAGAGTCGTCTTGAATATTTGATGGTCGGGAAAACAGACCATGAGTGCCGATCGCAAGGAGAAAATGGGGAAGGTGAAAAGAGAAGCCGTCGCTAGTGGCAACTTCAAAGAAACTCTTGTATAGTTTCCCATAAGACGTGTGTGTGTCTTTTCCATGGAATGTCTCCTTTTTCCTCTCTTTTTTAATTATTATATTGTCTTCCCTATACAAATTTCCTTTTGGCTTCTTGAAATTTCAAACTCCAAAGCTGAGAACGATGTAAATGATGGTGCGCTACGGTTCTTCGAAGAAGAGAAAAAAGAGGGAAAATTTGACATGCCAACTTTCACAATTGACTTTCCTATGAACCCTCCCTCCGATTGGCTGCATGACTCTCATCATTAAATTTTTTTATCTACCTGGTCTGCTTGGAGGTTAGGATAGTTCTCCAGAACATTCTAATATGGACGGAGGCTCCTGCCTCGTCAAATGGCATTTGGACACAGCGCTCGCCTTGGACTTTGTATTGATAAATTCTTATTTTAGAAAGAGAGAAGAGCCCTCCCTCAATCACGACAGTTTCTGCTAGCCAGGTTGGTATTATTTTCAAATCACCATTGATTATTCCTTGACATCTTTTGCCGCTCTTCTTTTTTGTGTTAAAATCTATCCTTTTGTTGGTACATGCATTAGATTAATAAGAGTGTAATATTACGTGAGCGCAAGTCTTTCAGCTTGGGGACTTTCCACCTAGTCAAAAAGGCAGATTCTACATTTCTTTGGCCAAATATTGTTTGTGGCTACATTTAGTAATACCCAATAGAACGTTAATGTCCAAATGGATCAGCTGTCATCGAATCAATTTTATATGCCGACACTATTTCTATACAACAATATATACCGACAGATAATTAAGCGACCCATGAAATAAGATTTACCCAAACTCCATGCAATTGAACCATTAACAAGCTCATTGAAGAATCTATACAACTTACATGCATGACTGGTGGGCAATAGTTACTAACAGTAAATGAACCAAAAATGGCATACCAAGAAGGGGAGAAAACATAGGCGACAGCACTACTAAGATACCGAGTCAGATGTTAACACAAATGACCAACAGAAGAAAGGTGGCTGGAATAAATCCTTCCCAAACCTCTCCACTTTTCTTCCCTTTTTTCATCTTTGGTGAAAAAAATGAGATTCTGAGATTTTGACGGTATACAAAAAAGATTTTAGTAAATTTATATTTAATAAACATCAAGCATAAGCTTCTGAAAGAAGAAAGTATATTTGTAAACAATAATCGATGAAGCTCAAGCTAAACCCTAAATATCAAACTACCTAAGCTAATAGAGTTCTCTTTCTTTACACTTTCTACAAACAATAACCTCAGTACCCTTACATGGGTATAAAAATATCACCTTCAGTACCTTCCTACTCCAAACCTACGTAAAAGAGCATCACGGCAAAGCTTCCAAAGAACTTGGCTTCATTATCTTTTTTACTAAAGAAGCCATTCACCTTTCTTCTTTTTCTCACTAAAATCTCCGTCTAATAATAATAATAATAATTTATATGAGGGTTACACCACAAAAGAAGCAACAACCATGCACTCGGGATGAGTCTTTGTCATTTCTGCTCTACCAAATGCTCTTTCTGATCACATCACTGCTTTCTCTGAAGCTTTCCTTTGCTTGTCTCTGCAGCTAACCTAATATAGGAAGACCCGTCACCCTGAACAACCAAATTGGGGAGAAATTGAGGTGGGATTTCACTGCTATGATTCCCATGATCATAAGAAATATAAGCTCGATTATAGAACTGATCAAGGAGGCCTGTACTGTTCTTGGCTAGGGGGTGAATATTATCAATATGATCACCACTTTGATTTGTCGATTTATTGTCAATTGAATCCTTAATGCTTGAACTACATTGTCTAGGCTGAGTTTGATAGAAAACTTTTGAAACCACTAACTCTCCATCTTTCTCTTCTTCGTTGTTTCCAAGATGGTATTGGTGCATTACCCAGTTTGTCTTTTCAGGTTTCCTTTGCCTACCATAATTGGTGTAAAGCACCAGAATTTTTTTGAATCCCTTCACTGTCCCGCCAGCAAAAACTGGCCTGGTCTTGCCTGTTTTGTGCCATCTGGTTTCACTTCCATCGTCATCAGTGTGCACCTTTCTGCGTTTTCTAGTTCCGGTTGTGTATGCCTTTGATGGTCGATGAAAGAAGTGGCGGATTTGGCCATCATTGCTTACTCCTGCATGATAAGAACGACCAGAAGACAGGAAATCATTAAATAATATTACATGGGTGAAGCAGTTTTCTTGCATATATAAAAATGATAAATTGGTACTAGAATAACCAAATCATTGGCATTAAGAGGGCGTTTGGCATTGCTGTTGGAAAGCACTTTTCAAAAAATTTGAATTTTTTTTTTTTTTTTTTTTTGCTTTGAAGTAATATGTTTTTGATGTTTTCAAATCATCTTGATGTGCTGATCTCAAAAATGATTTTTAAAAAATAAAAAAATATTGTTGGCATACTTTTCTGAGTGAAAAGCACTTTGAAAAGCAACCACAACCACACTCCCAAACACCCTCTAATTTTTATTTGACATGATATGGAAGAGATCACACGTACAAACTGTAAGAAATACGTCACATTTTGTGTTCTGAGTAGAAAAAATGCTTCCATAGAATCCTCAAATAGCCTCAATGATACGTTGATGCTAATTATTAATGGCTTGATTAGAAGTGATGGATTCAAATGATGGAATGATAAGAAATGACCTGTTAGAGAGGAAATTACCAACACAAAATTAATTTTTATAGCCTACTTAACTGTAAAATACTCAGTTGAATTGGTCAAGTAAGAAAAGTAATTAAGAAAAACCATGCATATGCTGCTTTTACATGTTTCTTTCTTTCTTTCTTTCCGATATACATAACATGGAAGCATTGTTTAAAACCCAAAACCCATTATATATATAAATCAGCCTTTATAGCCCCTCAAAAAAAAAAAGTGTCGACCTTTAGAGTAAGAAAGAGCTACTAGCAAGAGAAAAAACACCTTAATTTTGGAGTTGCTTCCATACCCACCAATTTTCTTATTAAATGAAACTGAGAAAGCAAGCTAATCAACCATCATGTAAACAAGCTCTAGGCATCGTAATCTTTATTCAAAGGTTTGTTTCTGCTAAACCCTTCTAATAGCGGCTTAGCAAGTGTCCCATGTTAAGAAAACCCCAAATCAAAAGCTAGGAAAAGAGTGGAAAAGGAGAAAAACAAGTACCGCTTACCTGGTAGCTTCTCAGGATGAGAGTAGCAAATTCCATTCTCCCCCTCTATTGTTGGGATAAATTCATCAATTAGAGGATGAAGTTTACGCCTATCTGATAACACCTTTGCTTCTAAATGTTCAAGTATTTCTTGGTCCGTCGGATCAAACTTCACTCCCGCTGGTAGTCCCGGCAAATCATGAATTATACCACCCTACACACACACACACACACACACACACATATAAATTAAAAACGAAAACAAAAGATAAAATAAAATCACAACAAGAAGGAAACAGTACTAAGTTCCACACAGCACAGCGTATAGTATACCTGATCTTGAATTTCAAAATTATGGCCACATGAAGGGCAAGTTATCCTTCGAATTTCTTCTGTTTTTGCAGCGACAAAAGTATCTTCTTTCGGGTTACTTGTGACTAATTGAATGACTCGTTCATCTTCTGAGTTATTATTGCACCATGTCATCTCTATATTTTTTATCTTATTCCCATCCCACAAAGGAATTTTCCCTCTCGTCTCCTCCACTTCCAAGCTTGCTTATCCCCTCAAAAACAAGAAAAGGAAAAGGAAAAAGAAATAAGAAAAAAACTAACAAGAAAAGAAGAGGAAGTATGATCTACATAGAGTATACAGTTAGCCAAAGCAAAGAAAATTTGTCTTCTACTAAAGCACGTTTTTTGAGCATGTTACTCGAATATTGCCCACTTATTGAATCTTGATCTATATACGTTAGGCAAAGGAATTTAATTCTTCTACACCTTTTCTTGCTTCTTTGATTTATTTTTGTGCACTGAATAAACATATACCTGTAACTAGCTAGCGATTCTTGCACGGAGAGAGATAGAGAATTTGATAAAGGCCAACTATAAAAGAAAGCCAAGAGAGAGAGAGACCGCGGAGAGAGACTGGAATTTCTTGAAATACAAAAGGTTACTTGGACGTCAAGTTTGCTGTGATATTGTATATACGTCTGTATCAAGAATAAATGCAGTCTTCTTTGCTTTTAGGGTATGTCTAGAACTAGGGTTAATTAATTTAATATTAATGTATTAACAATTAATATTTTTAGGAATGTTAATTAGTAACAAACCTAATCTAAATTAGAGGGGTCTTAATTTTGAGTGGGAATAGGGCAAACCGAATATTCCATTTTATTCTAGGACATTTCACCTCTTTGAGAGATATAATAAAAAAAAAAAAAAAAAAAGATATTTTAGCTCCAATGTCAACCTAGAGTCTGCTTAAAGCTATGTAAAAATTAATTTGTGGAACTGTATTTTTCCCAACAAATATGAAAATAACAGCGAGCTAGCTGTTTGCATGTGTGGGTGTGTGTGTTACACCTACTTTGTGTACGTATATGTGTGTATATATACTAATTCTTTTCTTTACGTACACTTCACATATGTGAATTGATGTTTTAATTCATATCTTTTAGGTAATTAATTAATTGTATTTTGATATATTGTATTTCAAGTTTCAGATATTATTTTATTTTTTAATTTCTTATCCCTGCATATAGCAGCCTACGGATGACTAATTGATCCATTCTTATGTGTTATTCTGTATTTAACAAAAAAAATTAATTAAAAAGTGAATTCATCATTCCATTTGGGTTTGTGTGTTGCATCTAAATTTACTTTAAATATTAATTTGGTTTGATTAAAAAAATAATAATTTAACTCAAGTTAATTAATTTTTTAAAATAATATTTATATTAAAATTTTTAAATTAAATAGTCATTTTATCAAATCATCATTAACATCGATTTAAATTAAAATTTAATTCTTATCTAAATTATAAAAAAAATTTATAAATCAAACTGAATTCAATAATTATAAATTTAGGAACCGATAAAGTAAGGGTGTGTTTGGAAGTATAGTAGTGGTTGTTTTTCAAAGTATTTTTTATTTTAAAATACATTAAAATAATATTTTTTTTATTTTTTAAAAATTATTTTTGACATCAGAGTATATCAAAATGATCTGAAAAAATTAAAAAAATATTAATTTAAAAAAAAAAAAAAATTAAATTAAATTTTTAAAAAACATTTCTAATGCCAAATACACTGTTGATTTATTTTCTTGGTGCTGGTCGTTTCAACCGTACATGTGGAAGCTAAACATAATGAGGATGTGATTGGTGACAGGCTGGCGAGCGTATTGAAGTTAAAAAAGCATAGGATTATTATTTTGCAGGAAGTGATAGCCGACAATGACATCATGTCATGGATAATACTAAAATGTTAGAAGAGCTTCTCAAAGAAGCTAAGCAACAGAAGCTTATGCGTTAAGGTTTTTAAGCATTAACTTTAACGTATGGGTTATACAATTATTATTTTTATGAGAATTTAAACACGTGTTAAATATTATTTTTTAAAATATTTTTATTTATTTTTATTTAAAAATATATTAAAAAAATTAAAAATTTTATTTTTTATATTAACATATTAAAACTATTTAAAAACATGAAAAAAAATAATTTAAAACTAAAACAAATCCAAAAACACACGGCTGGTTTCCTCTATTAAGTATTAACATATGACATACAGAGGGGTTCTTCCCTAACCGTCCTCTCCTTATGCTTTGGCTTCTTCATCACTCTTCTCGTGTGTGCCCATACATATTTACACACGTGTAAGTGTGCCTACGTATATATCTTGAAAATCATAGCTTAATTAATATTTTAAAAATATATTTTAATTCAAAAAATTTAATTATTCTAAAAAATTTTAAGAAAGAATTGTATATTAACTGTAATATTAATAATGTTAAATAAATTTGCTTCTCAAGTTCAAATCTTAGAGGAGATTTAGAAAAACAAACATAGAAAGAAGGAGGTTAATCCTTAAATTAAACCTCATTAAAAATAATATTTTAGACTCCATAAATACCATAATAATTATATTAAAAAAATAATAATCATAAATTCGCATGCGCGTACAATGGCATGTATCGACATATTTATTACAAAGTTATGTGTAAATTATTCTTCGATGATTTAATTGTTTGGATTGAAATAATCATTGAATATAATATTAGTTTTATTAATTAAATAATTATTATTTTTAATTAAAATTAAAAAATTTTGAGAGTATTTAGATGTCAAAAATTAATCTCAATCCAAAAGTTTAAATTTTTAGGCTGAGATGATTTTTTGACATGGTATCAGAGATTTGATAATCAAATGGTCTCAAGTTCGAATCTCACTATCCCTATTTATTTGATAAAAATTAAACACAAGGTAATGTAGGTCTATGCAAGTTTCAAGCTCAAATAATTTTTACTTGAGTGGATATATTAGATAATAACATAAATCATTTTTAAAAACTTCACCTAACAATTAAAAATTTATATTAAGATGATTTTTTAATGATAATATTCAACTGTCATTTACATTTTGTTTCCAAGGAACCATAGATTGCAAAGGAAGCTTTTTATTTTTATTTTTTTAGTAACGGTCAGGTGGAAATCCTACGATGAAGGCTTTGGATCCATTTAAGAATTGAGATTGTGGTTTCCTGGTCTTAATTAAAGATTAGAGATAACAAATAATATTATAAATTAATTCGTTGATGATTAGAGATATCATTATCGAGTCGAGTCAATTAATAATCGATAGCTTCTCTGCGAAGTCGTCGAATATGGGAAAATTATATGTGAACGGCAAAATTAAATTAATTAATTAATTATTTCAGCGTTTACACATGTGGGTTCCGAGATGCATATCTGAGATGCGTTTGCTTTATCATGACAGGTTTAAAAGTATATCTTAAAATATATTTTATTTGAAAATATATTAAAATAATATTTTTTTTATTTTTTTAAAATTAATTTTAATATTATTATATTAAAATGAACTAAAAACACCAAAAATATTAATTTTAAATAAAAAAAATTAATTTTTTTAAAATTGCTTTTAAAACACAAAAATAAATAATGCATAATACATGGAATGAAACGAGTTTGAATAGTAACAGTTCGGGATTACTATAGCTTTTATTTTTAGAGTTTTTTAAAAAGTATATTAATCTTAAAAAAAAATTAATTGTTTTAATATTTTTTAATTATTTTAATGTATTAATATCAGAAATTTAAAAGAATATATATATATATAATATTATTTTAATATATTTTTAACTAAGAAATATTTTACACCATAATGACTTGCATTATGTCCGCCAATCATTTTTTATATAGCAGTCGAATGCCAAATATGATTCACTGTAATTAATGAAATACGTAATTGAGAATTATAGAAAATCATCATATAAATAAATGTGGCGGTTACATTTTTTGTTTTTTTATGGAAATTCATGAAATCCATATTTTATCACTTATATATTTATTGACATATCAATTCGTATGGGAATTTAGTTTAAAAAGAATTTGTTCGTATGGTTCAAAATAAGGGAGGAAAGAAATTTAAATTATAATTAATTTCATTAGTTTTCCTCTCAAAAAAGGAGAGATTGGTAAGCGTACCAAAATTTTCTCTCTTTCCCATTTCCCATGTTAGATTTAAAAAAAAAAAAAAAAAAAGGTATTGCCCTTATGAGGATGCTAAAAGAGATACTTGAAAACCAAGAAAGAAATAGGAACACTTATATATATTCAATGGTTGCAAAACACATAAAACCATATGTTCCTTACAAAACCATGGTAGAAATGATGGACGAGTCAAGTTTTCGTTCTAACAACGTGTATGGAGTTAGAATTTTTAAAATTGTTAAAAATATTTGATTAATTGTATTCAAACTGATAATTTTTTAAATCTGTAATAAATATTTGATTTTTTATTAGAATTTTTAAAATTAAAAATTAAAAAAATTATTGACTAAATTACCAATGGACTAACTCCATCGGAAATTTCCAGAGAGTTGATAAACAATTACATGAAATGTCACTCATAATTTCAGACGGAATCATCGACGGAAGAAATCCCTTAGAGAGTTTGAAAAAAATTACAGGAAATTCCATCTACAATATGTACTTATCGATGAGTTAATTCTATCGGTAATATAAAAATAAATCACCGATAGAATTACAAACAATATTTTTTGTCAGTGATATGTTACACACACCGATGAAAATACCAACAGAATGATCCAGAACTGTTATTTTTTTATATGTTTTTCCCGTCTGTAATTCTGTCGATGATTATATTACTGATGGAATAACTGACATAATATAAATCATTGACAATACATTTCCGAGCAAATAGTAGTTGTTCGTAATTCCATCAATAAAAGTATTTCCGATAAAGTAAGTGTCTAAAATCAAAGGAATAATCCATCAGTAATATGCAAAATTATGGCAGTGAAACTCTAAAGTGCTTTAAAATAGGTCAATAAAAACCAATAATAAAAATTTATCAAATATTAAATTAGATCTTTGTTTATATATGTGGGTGTGATCCTTTATTATTGTTTTGTTTTACCATTTACTCTTTTAGAAGAAAGAATTCCTAAAATATGTGTTATTCCTTTTTATATCGCTACTTATATTAAAAGAAGACTTCTTTAAACAAAATAACCCAGAATCTTTTTATTCGCGAGTATATTTTTAATTTTTATGTATATCACACATAATTAAAATAAAATTTATAAAATTATACTAAAATCTAATAATTTTTTAAATTGGATTTTTGTTATTTTTTATAGGGTACCCTTGATGATTATTTCTTATATTATATTTGACTCATTTAGAGAAAATGATATATCCCGTCAAACCCTGATAATATTTAAAAGAATTTCTTAGCTAAAATATAAAATAAAAGTTGTATTTGTGTTTATATTTTTAATATTTGCCTCATATCTATTAAAAATGAAAGTGAAGTCTTTAAAACAAAACAATTTCTAAAAACTATAACGCTAATGTAATCATGTTAAAATTTTGTGGAGTCTTGATTAAAATCTTTATTTAATTTTTACATTATATATTCTTTTATATATAGAAGGTTTTATTCAAATGTTTTATTCCTATATAGTATCTTATAAAAAGATTATTTTCTCACAATTAATTTTTATATTTTTATATTTTATTGATACAATTGAAGTGAAAGGATACAAGTATGTATAAAGGAATAGCATCATAAATGGTATAATCACACATCACAAAACTTTTATTCATATATGTTGTTAAATTATTCATTGCTATTTTGTAGAGATGACAATACGTATCTATAAATTATGTTTCTTTATATTCATACTCTACTATTTACTTATAAGATAAAAAAATATATATTGATATTCATATCATATTCATCGAATTTTAAATATTCATTGTACAACTATTATTTATTACTCAACAAAAAATAAAATAGTAATATATATACATTAAATGATAAGATTATAACTGTTATACACAAATACTATATTGTATCAATATTGAAATATGTATAATATCCATATTATATTCATTACTTATCTGTAAGGTAATTATATGTAAAAAAAATAAAAAAACTCAACCATTCAGGTCTATTCAAGTTGATATTCATCATATTCGGATTAAATTATCATCCTTACTCTTCTAATTAAGTTTGAAATCTCAAAATCTTAGAGTTCAATAAAATCTTATTCTCTTATAACACATGTTTTTATCTATTTATTTATTTTAGTAAATGGTAGATATAAATTAACAAATACCTTTTGAAAATTCGTTAACCAAACCCAACTGTCAAATAAACGTAAGGCAGTGTAAATGACAAACCCATAGCCACGGCACGGCTTATTTTCCTCTAGATTGCGAACCCACGGTTTAGTGAGACCCACTTCCCCTTCCCTGTGACTTGCTAGTCATGAGACGGTTTACATTTTTCCATATCAAATAATTGTGGAATATGAAAAAAAAAAAAAAAAAAAAAAAAAAAAAAAAACAGGTTGGCTAAGATAGAGGGAGTCAGTGTATAACATTCTAAAGGAAAAAAAAAAAAGTTTCCAGTTTTATAATTATATAACGTAAAAATATGGCAACAACGAACGGGTGGTGAATGATCACCCAATCGAAAATGGTGGCTGTTTCCTTCTTAAAGATGGCCATCATGATTTAATAATTAAATTCGGATTGGGATCACAATAATATGAAAATGATCGGATACATTTTACAGAAGCAAGTCAATCCAAACGACAGCCAAAATAAAGTGTTTTCTTCTTAGATGCTGTTTGTTTATAGAAAAGTAAATTTTTTTTTTAAATGGTTTTTTTGAAAAATAAATTCTGGGAAAGTAAAGTATTTTTCGATGTTTGAGAGTGTAATAAAAACTAAGTTGGAAAACATTTTCCAGTGTTTAGTTATGTTATGGAAAATGAGCTGAAAAATAGCTTATTAATGTTTTTTTTTCAAGTTTATTAAAATAATAAGGAACAAATCTTACAAATTAAAAAGTTGAATGAGAATGAAATTGAAAATAAATCTAATTTCATAAATTATCTCAAATAAAATAAACTATAATCAAAATAATAGAGATCAAATCTAACAGATAAAAAAATTAAAAGATGATGAAATTAAAATAATTATAATTATAATTTCATAAATTATTTTAAATAAAATAAGTAACAATCAAAAGAATAAGGACCAAATTTGATAGATAAAAAAATTTAATTTAAAAAATGATAAGAAAAAAGTAAATAACAATCATAAAAATAAGGACCAAAGTTAATATAAAAATCAAATTAAATCAAATTTTAAGGGATGAATTTGAAAAAAAAAGATTCAATCAAAATATCTAGCAATCAAAAGTTTGAGGACCAAATTTGACATAATCAACAAATAATATGATATTTTTAAATTTTTCACAACTTCTTGAAAGTGTTTTCTGCCCAAAATAAAAGGAAAATACTTTCCTGAAAATCAAGCCAAATTTTCCTTTGACAGGAAAGTGTTTTTCGTTGACCAACTTTTCTAATGGTAAATAAACACAGGAAAGTTTGGAAAATAGTTTCCTGAAAATCACTTTCTGGAAAACAAACTCACGCTTTATGAAGGTCCAATTTAAGATATATAATGAAAAAATTTATGAACTTTTTTAATTTGCATATGGATGTTTTATTTCTAATTTAGTTCATGTGTCAAAGCTAGGCTAAGAATTAACAAAAACAATTAAATAGCATGAGGTCGGGTTAATTATTTCTTGTTAATAGTAAATTAGATTAATCTATTTTGTTAATCACTTGGTTAATAACTTCATATGGTAACTTAGTTGGTTAACGCATATAATTTAGTTAAGATTACATATTTGATTCGTACTAGGAGCAAAATTGATTTCATTTTATATACAATAGATAAACAACCTATTGTTTATATATTTTTATATGTTTTTTTTTTTAAAGGTAGATAACTTGGTCATGGCCCACACATTTGGGTTTTCTGTAACAATTCTCTTAGGTTTGTGATCCTTATTTATGATCTTTTGATATTTTTTTTCTAATTCTATCTTTTAATGTGAGCTTTATATATATATATATATATATATATATATATAAAAGTTTTATCTTTTTTTTTGGATTCAAGGAAACCCCACCCTCCGGAAAGCGCACTTTGTGGGCCCAGATGAGCGAGTAAAACCCCGGTTGTCCCAGGCTCTTACAAGAGGTGCACGCCCTGACTCGAACTCGAGACCTGCTGTGCAGAGTATACAAGTTTTATCATTCAATAATTTTTTGTCTTTTTTATTTTTTTATTAATTTTATCATTTAATATTGAATTGATAGTAAATTTGTTTTTTTTTATTTTTTATCATATAATAAAATAAAATAAAAATTAATTTGATCCACTGGAATCCATAATTAGGGTCATGGATTTGACGGGTTGAACAAGGCTAACTTGACTTATTTCTTTTTTTCCTTTAATTTTCTTTCTTTGTACATGCTTCCCCGACAAGATCATGTTGAGACAACTTTCAAGCGGTTTAATATAAGTGGCCGTTTGGTATTGTGGCTGCGGGTGAAGTTCACCCGCAGCCACAGATATTGTTGTTTGGTTAAGCAAAAAACACAATTTTATTTTGGTAGAACCCACCATAAACTGTGAATGTATCGCAGGTTTACCAAAAGCACAAGAAAGCAGCTCTTTGCTACTTATTGCGCGGATGAATCACATGAACAGTGTGGTCATGCTCCACTGTTCACGTAAATAGTGGAGACATTCTCCACTGTTCCGGCCAAACCGGGTCTGGTCAAAAGCTAAAAATGCATTGAACCGGGTCCGACCCAGTAAAATAAAAAAATTATTTTTTATTTTTAATTGTGTTTTATTCGAAAAACTAGTGTTAAACATTATTCAATGACACTACATAAATTAGACGGAGATCGCTTGATGACGTAGCATTTGCAGAATTTGATCGCAATCCCAATTTTGTTCCTGATTATATTTTACCTGATGTTGTTGCGCTCTTAAAAAACCAAGAAAACTGTAGTCCTTGTCGGATGTATTTCATACGTGATGGAATTGTAGATAGTTTAATGGAATAATAAAAAGTATTTTATATAAAGTATTATTTATTTCATGATATAATAGCAATAGTTAAATCTACAATATTTAAATTAAAAACTATCAATATTAATATATATTTTTAAAAATTAATTTATAACCTCAATTTGAAAAGCATTCTTAACCAAACACATTAAACTACTTTTTGTTCAACATCAATTTCAACTACAGTTTTAATGAAATATACATAAATACTAAATCAACCTCAACTATAAGTATTTTTTATAAAAATAATTTTTTTCAAACCATAACCACAAAAACTACCACAATACCAAACAGACTTTTTAACGTGAGCTAAGTAAAAAGTCGGATTGAGAGTTTTCAAATTTGAATTATTATAATAATTTAAAGAAAATACTGAAAAGTTTTTTATGGTCTAAATATTATTATTTTATGTTTCAGAATTGTTTTTGTAAAACCTGCACCGGAAAATAAACTAGTATTTTTATTGAACAAATGAAGGAAATGATTAGATAAAAGAAGAAGAAGAAGAAATAGAAGGAAGAAACAAATCCCCTTCAAAAAGATCTCCATTCAACACGGAAATTAACAAATTAATGAAACTCACCGCCCTATACTCAACGTCACCGGCCCACCATACCGCCCTATACTCAACGTCACCGGCCCACCTTCCTCCTCAACGGTCTCCCACTAGATATGTCTGAGTCCCACTTGAAGAATTTGAGTTCTTATAATCCAAGTTAAACATCCCCACAGTTCCAAGTTTCTAATTCAGTTGGCCCTTGTCACAATCTCCTAGAGAAAGCAAACTTTTCTAGACCGTATTAGTTGGCACATTAGGGTAGGCAGGTTGCTTTTGTTCCAATTTACCAATCAATTTTATACATATAAAAAAAAATCTCTCAAGTTGTTCAAACTTGGTTAATATTGGTAGATATAAATAAAACTTATTAATTTGAAATTATTTTTTTCTAAATTAATTGTTTCAGTGCTCTTTCAATTACTAGAATCAAAGAGATATTTCACTTTACGAATATCTTTTTAAATTTTATTAAATTTAATTTAAAAAACAGAAGAAAAAAAGATTTTTTTTAACATGGGTTATACTTTTATATATAAATTTTTAAAAAACAAATACTTTCTTTAATAACTATGTAAAACAATTACAACTGTTTCATAACTCTTTTAAATTATTGGGCCACACTTAATTCTCATAAATAGTTTAACCTAAAAAATCAACAATATCAAAAGAGAAACATCATAACATACATTTCTTCCGAACTTGGTTTCGAACTTGGTTAATATTGAAAGAGAAATTTAGTAACAAAGTCGTCCAATTTGAATTATGCATTCAGCACTTCAGTTTTTATATAATAAATATAGAATTATATTGGATACTTGATTTCATGTGACAAAAAAAGAGTCAAAAGTCATAATTGGTGCCACATCAAAATTTGACATTTTCTTCTTCTGTTCCAAGTAAGAATTTTGTTCACTTTGTAGAAGCTAGAAATCAAACACATCCCTCAATCTCCAAGTTACTTAAAATTGTAGCTACTTGAAACATGGTAGGCCTGCTCTTCCTAGAATTGTTAACACAAGCTGAGGCAACCTTAGCCAATCTAATAATTGCCCTCGTATCAGAAGGCTTCGCAAGTCTAAGATCCAATAGCTCACTAAGCCTCATTTCTTTAATCAAAGGCAATGCCCATCTAACAAGTAACCCTTCCTCAGCTCTTCTTCCAGTCAAAAGCTCCAACAAAACCACACCAAACCCATAAACATCACTTTCCTTGCAAGCTTCTCCCCTTCCATTACTCCAAAACTCATCATCCACATACCCCACAAGTCCCCTCTTTTCATTTGCTACCAAAGAAGATAACCCATAATCACTAACTCTAGCACACAACTTGTCATCTAATAAAACATTTGATGCCTTAAAACATCCATGAACAATGTTTGGTGCCATCCCTCCATGCAAGTATTCGAGTCCTCTAGCCGCCCCGGCCGCGATCCTTAAACGCCAGCTCCAATCCAATACTGATGACGCCCCATCAGAGTTTTCATGCAAATAATAATTCAAACTCACCGCACTAACAAATTCCATCACGATGATTCTCTCGCCAGGAGCCTGTGAAAATCCTAATATAGGGACTACGTTAGGATGCTGAGCCATAGAGAGTGTTTTGACCATTGAAGAGAACCCAAAACAAGCATTGCTCAGAACAAGGGAAGGGTGTATTCTCTTAACAGCAACTGGCTTCTGATCACTTGGTAATACAGCTGCATACACAGTACCTAAACGACCGGTACCAATAATTCTCCGATGATTAAACCCGTCTGTGGCAGCGTCGATATCTGTTGATGGATACCACTGTGCAGAAATCCTGGCAGCTGGAAGGCTTTCTTCCGATTCTACAGGTTTCTTTCTACAAAAAAATATGAGGACTAAACAAAGAATAACAACAAATGCTGCAAGAAGAGACAACATAAAATAATAAGCAATTTCCTGGCTGGGTTTCATATTTTGTGATCTAGACTATGGTTTTGATTGATAATTACTATGATCTCTATAGAGGCAAAGAAGGTTTGTACAAATTAACTGCTGCGTGAAGAAATCATCATTTTGTATATGGGGATTGAATTAATGCATGTTTGTGAGGGCAAATTTAGAAAGTGAAAACTGAGAGAAAGGGAAGTATCTATCTAATTTGTGTGTGCTTTGAAAATTGAGTTGTTTTGGTAAGAAAGTTGGATATCTATCCCATTAGTTTAGTTGCGTTGGTTCACGGTTGACTGCCTTCTTCTCATGCACTTCACAAATTATATATATATAAAAAGTAATACAGAGTAGAGTAGGTTTGTTTATGTGTTTAAATAGTGTTTTTTAAAAAAATTATTTTATTATTTTAATTTATTTTTTTAGATTATTTTGAAGTGTTGATGTTAAAATAATTTTTTAAAAAAATATTATTTTGATGTATTTTTAATCAAAAAATATTTTAAAAAATAATCATTACTACAATTTTAAATAATATCATGAGATTATTTCATATTCATAAAATGATGGGTTAAATTTATTTTACTTTTAAAGATATATAAATTATATCAATTTTTTTTTTTAAAAAAAAAAACTTTTCTTCATCAATTACATCTATGAACTAGTTAATTTTCATTTTAACTCATTAAATGGATAAAATGCTAGGAAAAGAATTAATAGAGAATAAGTTTTTGGGTAGAAATTGATAGACCTTACATATTTCAGGAGATTAAAAAAATTAAATTAACCCAAACATGATTTGTCAAGTTTTTAATCTCACTGTTTATTAGTCCTTTTTTATTAAATTGATAATTGTACAGCTTTCAACTTTTATTTGTTCCATAATGACTGTGTGCTCAAAACATTAAGACCCCCATTTTTCTTCAAAACAGTGTTCATTAAGCATTATGATCTACTCGCATTTAATACCTTCAATTTTTGTTGGATTTAAATTTAAAAATGGTTTAAAAATCAATGTGTAATTAAAAAGCATAATTTATATCTTTTTTTTATCCTGCAGTTAAATTTTTATATGGAAAAAATAACCTTGACATTCCTTTAAAAAAATTAAAAAAAAACCCTATTTCCATACCTTAAAATAATCATATTTTCCTCACTCAATGGAAAAAACAGAACATCATTTTTACATGATCATGATCATCAATTCATCACCATTAACGATACCTTGAAAAATTATGATCCCGGGAAGGATGGTTTAAAAAAAATACATACATGATTATAAGATTTTTATTGAGTGTGAGGACTATTTAGTTAAAACATTATTTTAAATTAATTTTTAATTTTTTAGATTTTTTTAATGTGCTGATATTAAAAATAAAATTTTAAAAATAAAAAATATATATTATTTTATATAAATCCAAGTAAAAAGCATTTTAAAAAATAATTTTTATCACAATATCAAAGACTAGAATTAAAAATTAAATATCTTAATTAGAAAAGTATGATAAAAAAAATTTAGATATGGAATATCGATTAATGACATTCTTAATAAGAAAAATTAAACATGACAATCCTTTTTAGAGTATAATTTAATGATTTAAATTAGATGAGAAAAAACTTTAAAAGGAAGGTGTAATGGTCAATGAGATACATTCTCACCATTATATTATAAGTTTTATTATCGTTTTAATATATTTTTTAAAAATATATATTTTTTAATTTTTATAAATTTGATTATTTAGATTATTTTTATACCTATCAAATTTATCAAATCAAGTCAGCATTTACATAGTTAAAAAGTTTTTTTATTAAAAAATATTAAAAATACTTAAATTTGTTTTTCGCATGTTCAAAAAAAATTTATCCAAACCCGGAACGTATCGTGTATCGTGTATCGTGAGGGAAGTATCTAACTATTTCTAAAATTTCTAGTTGAATGTGATGTAGAGCTTCTTGTTGTTTTTTGGGTCAAAAGGGAAGATGGGCTCGAGTTTTCAGGCGTAAGTAGTCCACAATGACTTGGGCTAAAGTTCAAAACTCAGGATGTTATATGATTTATGTTAGTCGCTCGTCATCATTTTCTTCTGTGGCAAAAAACCAGGAATGGAGTACAAAATCTACTTTCCTAGGTTTCATGGTCAAGAGTATCGTCTTTTATTCCCTTGACACAAAAAAAATTATATTTGATAATATAAGTTAAATTGTTAAAAACATATTTTTGACACGGCATGAAAAATACAAAATAAACTCGGATTGTAAAAACAAATCGTAAAATCATAAGAATTTTTTTTTTCATACATAGTTCAAGTACCTTAAAATACAGATCATAAAATCGTAAGTATCGTCTTTTATTCTCTTCACACAAAAAAAAAATTTGATAATAGCAGTTGTGGGATAGACTTCTGCAGCACAAGAGAGCAACTACATTGTGGGCGGATCAAACCTCACCGGCGATGACCCGAGATTTCTGAAGACATTGCAAATTGATGGTAGACAGGAGAGGCAGCAAGTGTGCGACACTGGTTCATCCATTGCCATTTCAGGGTCTGTTTGGCTCTCTCTGTGTGTGCTATGCTACCATTTTGCTTTGCTTGTTATTTTATGTTGTGTTTGGAATGAAGCATTTGACAATGAACTAATTAATGTATTGTTGTCAGGTTCGAGTCTTGTGATTACTCATATGATGGCCACTGGAGGCTTATATGGTCGTTAACTTTAGGGCTCGTGGGATTAGTCGAGGTGCGCGCAACCTGACCCGGACACCCACGTTAAACTAAAAAAAATAAAATTAATGTATTGTTGTACATGCTATTTGATTTGTCATGACTATAACGTTATTGTAAGATTTTTATTCATAAAGAAGAAGAAGAAGAAAGTTTTTGCAAGATTTTTAGTATCTAAGTTAACAAATTAAAATTATATATTTTAAGTTGAATTATTTATTAATTCGATATGATTTTGCACTTTTACTTATTTTAATTTATAAGCCTATAAGTAAATTACGTACATATTTCATAATGGAGATTTAATTTTGGTACTTCTAAATGCATGGAGTTAATGGGAGAAGGGATTTTTTTAAAAAAAAAAATATTAATGTGATTGTAAGAATATTATAAAACTCATCTTGTTTTATTGTTGTAATGGAGACTTAATGCTCATTTATGCACCAATTTAATGTTTGAGTCTCATTTTATTATCATAAAATTCATCTAACAATATTATATAAAATATGTAGTTCAGAAAATTGACTATTCCCACAGCTTACTTGGCAATTAAAGAAATATTTCACGGGCCTGTACAGGAACATATCCAATTCTAACATGATATTCAAAATGCTAAATGTCTAGTTAGTTTTTTTGGTTTGGAAATAGTTATAAATATATTATAATATTTTTTATTTTTTAAATTTTATTTTTGATATCAACACATCAAAATAATAATAAAAAAAAAATTAAAATAGTTAACCCGCAATGCAAAACACCACATTGACTTGCCATACATTTGATAACCTAAACATGAATTGAAGGTCATCAACAAAGCCAGTGTTGATTAATCTCTGGGCCGCACTCTTTGCTTGAATTTGATATGAGGCCTATCAATGAATGATATCATCATTTAAGCTCACACAAGCTAGCATATCAGTTGTTGGCAACTCCCTTTCGGAGAGTGGGGTTTGCCGTCTAAGGACTCAGCGTGGGTTACTGTGTAAGTGCGAGCTGATTCGAATATATATATATATCTTGGTGAGGATCAATGATGATTAAATGTCATTTTTTCTTGAGAAAACAAAGGTTGCTTCTGAAGGTCAGATAAAAAATCTCCCATCAAATTCATCACAAGCCACAGCAATCGTTTTCACTTGATGAACCAGCGCCTCCTTTCAAATGCAGATGCGGGTATATTTTCAAGGAATACTGTTACATTCTAGTGTCGGTGGATTGTGAATGATCTTTGGAGAGTGTCTCTGTATGCTTTCAAATATTGCTTCCTTTCAGAGTCCTGGATATGTTTCAACTCCTTGGAAATTTATAACCACAACACCCTTCAGCAGTTTTAAGGCCACTCCACAATTATCTGCGGTGTCGGGCGTCATTTTCCGAGAAGATGATAGGAAGTACTCAACAGGGTCCAGCGAACACAGCTCCAAAAGGAGCTAGCCAGAGCCCCTCTCTTAAATAGGAAGGGCCCATGAAGGACCAACCCTGTCTGCCAGCTACATTATATGCTTTATAGCCCACCCCTCTCTATGGGTATCCGTTAGCTGTAGGCAGAAACCAGTAATGAAGTTACAGATCCAAAATCGGGGTCCTAGCATTTAACCTTTCAGGGCAGAGATGAAGATTTCGCAGTTTTTCCATGGTAACATAAAAGAAGTAGAATTTACAAAATGAGAGAGAAATCAAAAAATGATAAACAGTGTTAGGAGGCATCACAATAAACAAATGAACATTAATGAAGGCAGTCAATCGAATTTGGTAGAAGGGGATTTTCATTGCATTTAATGACTCTTTACAGTGTACAATACCATTACCAACACCCTTGGTTACCTTAACAACACTTTTCTTTTACCTTTCTCCTTCTCTCCATAAATTAACCTTCCAACTATCTTTCCTCCTCCTTTAGCAAGGAGAACACCAAAGTGGAGGTAAAAACTGGGAATTTAGCCCAACAAACAAGAAAACTGGAGCTTATAATTATGTGCTCCTTCCATATCCATGTTGGCAGCAAAACTTTTGACTGTTTACTCAAGCTACACTCCCATGATCTGAGGTATCTTCATAGTAATAAGGCGTCAACTTGCCATCCTTTTTAGCAATCTTGGACAGATTCTCTGCCCCAATTTCTTGCAGCATTTTTACCACCCTCCTCATCGATGGGCGGTTAATGGGAAGGGGACTGGTGCAGAGGATGCCGATGTTGAGGACTTTGCATATCTCTTCCTTGAAACAAGAATCAAGTTTTGGGTCAATAACATGGTCCACTCCTTTCTGATCTAAAGTGGTGCATACCCACTTGACTAAGTCCTTTTCTCCGTACTCTGGATCAACAGGGCGTTTGCCAGTTACCAACTCGAGAATAACCACACCAAAGCTGTAGATGTCACTCTTCTCGTTCACTCGAAGGGTGTATGCATACTCTGCATCAAGTGTATCAAAAGAAGTTAGTTCCAATTTAGTAGAAGTTGTTGGAATTGGATGGCAGGCCATTAATATATTTGTCAGGAGCTACAAAAGTGATTGATATGAGAAAATATCCCAAAATGCTGATCTAACTTTCCAACTAAAGTTTATCCGAGAGCTTATAAATTAAGAGAATACCAGTCTTTATGAATTGGCAATCAAATCCTAAAAAACATCCATATAATTATTGCTGTACTATAAACACAAGAAAACCAGTGCAGGCTATAAGGGACTTGATTAAAAGAATGGAATTTCAGTACAGATCATTTTCAAACACATCAAATCTGAAGTTCCATAACCAGTTAGGAAGAAGGTTTTAATCACTAACCTGGAGCAATGTAACCACAGGACCCTGCAATGACTGACATGGATTTAGGCTTTCCGGTTGAATCAACCACCTTGGCTACACCAAAATCAGCTACCCGAGCTCCAAAATCACCATCCAGTAATATATTGTTGGACTTCACATCTCTATGAACAATGGGAGGAACACAATCATGATGCAAATAAGAAAGTCCCTCAGCTGCATCAACAACAATCTTGTACCTTGTTGGCCAATCCAACAAACCTCCCTTGCTACTATGCAACAAGTCACCCAAGCTACCATTAGGCATGTATTCATACACCAAAAGCTTGTAGTCTTTATTGGTACAGCAACACCATAGCTTAACAATGTTCTTGTGCCTAATCTTACCCAAAGTAGCAACCTCTGCATCAAAACCATCATCTTGAATCGCCTGACCTTTCTCAACATCAACATCATCGCTCTGCTTTTTCACTCCTCCCCAGATCTTCTTCACTGCGACAGCCTCGCCGTTGCTAAGCACAACCTTGTAAACTTTCCCCGACAATCCACTCCCTATAACATTATCCTCATCAAGACAATCCAAGATCTCATACTCACTAAAACCCAGTTTATGAAACGAGATCAACGTCCATTTTGACTTCTCAACAGCTCTTGCTTTCTTGAAATTTCTGTACTTGAAATAAAACCAAACCACACCAACAATCAGAACCAACACAGCTAGTACGAAAATAGACCTCATCAACCAAGCGTAACCTCTACCTCTCCCACCACCCCTCCCATCACACAATCCCTCAATATCACCACACAAACCAGGATTCCCAATAAAACTACTCTTGTACATCTCCTTTGCAAATAAGGGTGGAATCTCTCCTGACAACCGATTATTTGATAAATTAAGCTGATTTAATTTCAGATTCTGCAAACCGATTGGAATTTTCCCCGAAAACCTATTATTCGACAAATCAAGATAATTAAGCACAGACATTCCTCCAATTCCATCCGGAATCTTCCCAGAAAGAGCATTATTAGCCAAGTTTAGCTCATTCATTTTCTTCCATGAATTAACCCCATCTGGTAGCTCACCCGATAGGGCATTCCCATGAAGATCCAAACTTCCTAGCTCTTTCAAATTCACTATACTCCCAGGCAACGATCCACTAAACCTATTTTCACTACCCGAAAACTCAGAGAGATTAGCCAAAAACCCGATTTCCTCCGGTAAGTTCCCATCAAAGTTATTCCTGTCAATAATCAACATAGACAAATTTGCAGCACCTGCAATTGTTTTCGAAATCGGACCCGATAATGAATTATTAACAAGATCAAACAACGAAACATGAGGCAACCCCCAAAGCCCAGTTGGCACTTCCCCGGATAACCGGTTATAGCCCAGCCGGACCCGGGTCAGACTCCAGCATTGACTCAAACTTTCCGGTATTTGACCTGAAAACGAGTTATATATCATCAAAATCTCCTCTAACTCGCCATTTTCACATAAACTTGCCGGGATTTGACCGGAAAAGTGGTTGTTGGACACGTCTAGCCATATCAATGCCGAATTTTTGCCAAGATTTTGAGGCAACTCTCCAGTGAGTCCGTTTCGAAACAGCCTGAGTTCGTATAAGTTCGGTGAGTCAGCTATGCTTGGAGGCAAACTCCCTGTAAAGCCATTCTCGTAGAGATTGAGACTCTCTAACGGTAAACGACACAGCTCGTCTGGAATCGACCCGGTCAACTGGTTCATTGACGCGTCGAGTCGCTTTAAATCAGTAAGCTTCCCCATCCCCCGAGGCAACTCACCAGTCAACGAGTTGTTGTAGAGTTCGATTTGGACTATGCTGGTCAGCTCAGTGAGTGAGCTTGGGATGGAACCGACAAGGCTGTTGAATGCAAGGTCTAAATCGGTGAGTTTCTTGAGTCGAGACAGTGAGTCAGGGATTTCGCCAATTAAATTACACGCAGTGAGCCACAAAATCTCCAGGTTTGTCAAGTTACCCAATTCGGGAGGGATCCGACCCGGTGTGAACGGGTTGTACGACAAATTGAGCACTTTGAGGGTGCTAATGTTGCCTAAAAAAGGTGGTATTATACCGTCGAAGAGATTATAAACGAGAGAAATGACCTCGAGTTTTTGAAAACGAGCGAAAGTATCGGGAATGTCTCCTGAGAAGTTGTTTCCGGTAAGGTCAAGGTATCTGAGGTTAGGGAGGTCAGCTAAGGTGTGGGGGAGGGTACCCGTAAGTAGATTTTGAGAAAGATCAAGGTGTTGGAGATTCCGACACGTGGAGATATCTGAAGGGAGAGTGGCGTTGATGTAGTTGTTGAAGACGGAAAGGAAAGTAAGGTTTTGGAGACGGCAAAGGAGGGAAGGGAAAGGACCAGCTATGTTGGTGTTGGATAAGTCTATGGAAGTCACAGAGTTTGTTGTCGGGTCACATTGGATGCCGAACCATGAGCAAGGGGTGGTGTCTCGGCCTGACCATGAAGAGAGAGCTGAGTCTGGGTCTGAAAGAGAGAGCTTGATTTGTTGGAGGTAAAGGCCTTCTTGGTTTAGAGAAAGGGAAGGGGAGGGAAAGAAGACGAAGGAAAGGAGAAGGAAAAGAAGCATGGTGCTTGCTCCTTGAGGTGGCGGTGGCAGTGGTGGTTGTGGGATTCTAGAAAGGGAGGAGTTGAGGAGCTGGGAGTGCGTTCTGGTGTGAGATATAAGAGGGGGATCAACCTTGAAAAGGAGAGGACGATAGAGAGAGGATTTGAGAGTGTTTTTTCTGTGAAAGGGAGCAATAGCACGAGAGTGGGCTATATCGTGGTGAGCTGCTGTAGTGCTCTAGTGTGTTGTTGTGTGTTGTTAAGACATTGCATGACTGTGAATGATGGCCTTTCCAGGACAAATTTTGCATGAGTTTTTGAATGTGAATCATTCGTTTCAAATGATTTTGTTCCAAAACACTAAGTTCATCCAAGTCAAATCTATGCTTCCAGTTTAAGGCTTTTTTTTTTCTTTTTGGAGAAACAACAAATGCTTTAATCTCGTCAATTCAAATAGCTGCAATTGTCCCAACGAACAATTACTTGGTTAGGTTAAATTTCTGAGGTGAGGTCGTTGAAGTTTGGTGAAAGAAAAAGACCACATTTTATGGTTTAAAATTTACAGTGTATTGATACTGTAACGGGTATTTTTTAAAAAAGTATTCTTTCATTGAGAAATATATTTTTTTATTTTTTAAAATTATTTTTACTTAATTTAAGATTAATTAAAAAACACCCACAAACAAACAGTGTTGGTCTAAGAGTTAAATGAAGCTTGCTTTCTTTGTTAGGTTAAGATCTTAGAATAAACATTCACAAAACTAATTAATTTTTTTAAAATATTTCAAGTCGATGTTAAGAATACGTTATTAAAGTTATATATATATATATATATATATATATATATATATAAACACTTAATTTGAAATAATAAACAAACTAATTTTGAAATAAACAAAAAGAAAAAAAAAAGGTAAGGAAGTGTTTGTACTTAAAATGGTGGTGTACGGGATTAAGGACAGCCCCAACTAAATCACAGAGCTAGTAAATTTACTATCAAAGATCAAAAATTACTAAAATCAAAGAGACAAGGGAGGCGGCAAGGATGGCTGATTTCATTATTGGTCTCCCATTCTTCATCATGTGGCTGTGAAATTTGGCAAAGGATGTCGAGGATATTTCAAGGCTAAATAACACTTGGAAGTAATTAATTTATTACCATTAATAATAATTAAATAGATTGTTAATATAATGATTATTAAAAACTTATATAATCATTAATTTTACAACCCATAAAATCAATCAAAATACAGGCAACATCACCTTCAGGTTGGTTTAGCAGCGAGCAGAGTAAAGAAGCACACAGAATGACATTATGGCTTTGTTGAAGAGTCATCTGAGTCACGTGAGTGGCTGAGCGCAGAGAAGAAGAGACAGTTACTGAAGGTGAAATACTGAAATCTTTGAATAAGTGACTGTGACAGGACATTGCGACAGAAAGGTAAAGGGACGAGAACGACACCGTTTTGTATGATTTAGATTTGGGTAGACTAGAGACTAAATTATTGCCCCTGTCTTGGTGTTATTTACTCTTTTAGGCAAGGGGCGACATGCTTGGAAATATTTACAGACCAAACCATATTATAGCGTGAAATATTCATGGCATTGTAATGATAGATTAATGGAAAGGTGGTCTACAAAACGAGAAGACAACACTGAACATCGATACATGCGTGTTTCGGGTTAGATTATCAAGATTCAAGAAGTGGAGTTGTCAAAACTAAAGATGCTTGTTTTCAACGAGGATTAAAGCCTTTGGATTTGGGGTTGTGAAACTTTGGACGACGATAATCTAACCCGGACTTGGAACTAATTTTTATTTTTTTTCTACTTAAAATCTACTGTAAATAATACTCTAACTAGATATAAAATATTTAATATAGATAACTTTGAGCGTGCGTATATTTATTTTCAATTTATTTAAAAAAAATAACAGGACTCACTTTTTTATTATAGAATAAGATATCATTTATTATCAATTAGAGCATTGAAATGATTATTTTTCCGTTCTAAAAAAACCTATGAAATAGTTATTAAGAATAATACGGTCCTTTTGTAATGATATATTAGTTATTATTATATTAATATAGCATCAATCAATCTTTTATCATTTTTTAAAGCAGATTGAAATGGCTAGATTATCCTTAATAATAATTTTAAAAACATAAAATGGAAGCTAATGTTCTAAAAGAAAATAATTTTTGTGATTTAATAAATATAAATATTATTTTCAATTTATTTTAAAAAAAGAACTAAGAATTGAAATTACCAAAAAATAGTGGGGTGGAAAATGTTAAAGAATTATTTCTCCCAATAGCTTAAAATTGTTAGTTAATCATTAAAAATTGAGTTACATTTTGATCAAAATACCATAAGTTATGACCAAATAACTTTTAAAAAAAAATTTGAAAAAAAAATGTTTGGAATTGTTAAAAATAATATCTAATTGATATTACCAAAAACAACCAGTAAGAAAAATAATTCATTTCACTCAACTCAACTTCATCTTCAATATCAACAGGAAAAACAACAAAACGTGTTGCTTTCATTCATCAATTAGCATATCTTTTATTATTATTATTATTATTATTTATGGGAAATAACTTCACATGTCCTTCTTTTAGTCTATTCTTGTATGTTTGACTATACCCGATATATTATTATTGTGTCTCGAACCTATCATTTCATTAGATTTTTATCGTCAAAATTAACCAAAGTAAATCACATGACTAGCACGTACCGAATTTAGATTTTTATATATTCAACATACCCCTCATTAAAGAATTTTAAAAAAGAAAATGCTAGAAATTCTTTTTTGTCAAAGCAAGCCACGTTTGGAATAACTTGCAAGTACAATTTATCAAAACTAATTATTAAATCTATTTTTATCTAACTCTAGTCTAAAATCTCATATCTTTTTTTTTAAGGTAAGATATAGAATTTTAATGAGACATGTTTATATCCACAGCATAGTAGGCCCATTGTAATATATTATTTCATATGATTTCCAGTAGATTTTGTCCTTTGAAAAACATCTCGTAATGAAAAAGATATTTTTGATGCTATATAAGTAATCAAGATTCTTGTTTCCTAATTGATGTGGGATTCAATTCTTAACTGCAAATTGCAAGATGTATTTTGGTTACTTTTTACAACAAAAATATGATGGATTGGATGTAATTAAATATATGAAGATCGATTGGACACAACCACTAAATTATATGGATACATGGAATCTTAAGATGAGAGCGGTCCATGAAATGAGAGTACCATACTTTCTAGCTTTTTTTTAAAATAAGGATGTTCTGGATTTTTCAAGAATTTTTGATGAGAAATTACTCTTCAATATATATATTACCTTTTATTTTCTTTTGAATAATAAATATTTTGAATGGTTTACAATATATTGAGTATGGATAAAGTTTTTTTGGAAATAGGTGTGAATATAAAAACGTTACTTCATTACATGTATGCTCATTGCCATCTAACTTATCCCTGAAAAAGGAGGTGGCAAACGTCAAATTCACCACCCGATTATTGGATTAATCTCAAACTGTACATGCAAGTTATTTTCTATAGCAATTGTATCATAAAATAATTTTATTTCTCAATTAACACTATAATCAATAAAATTGTGAGCGTAATGCTATTATCCGAAAGAGTTAGGATTTTATTTTGATGTCACGTGAAGCACGTGACTTGCCTCATTAAATAATCAAAGAGAAATTTCTCTCTTATTTCTTCCTTTATTGGGATAATGTGAGGAGCACACGAGCACTTCCAAGCTGTTTGGAACTAAATCAACTAATTATCTACTGTAATTGAAGGAAGAAGTACACGGGTATTTATAAGTTGGTTGGAACTAATTATTTACTATAATTAAATTAAATTATAATTATAATTTAATATAAATTCAAGTAATAAATAAATTGAATATATATATATATATATATATATATATATATATATATATAATTTAATTCCTTTTGTTTTCTATGTTACTTTCATATTCATCGCCTTCATCTAATTCTTTCAAATGCTTATTTTTTAAAAATATATAGGTAAATAAGTATTTAGGAGAAGTTAGTTTTAACCCTTTTTTCTCATTTTTAATATAGTGAATAAAAAAGATGACCTCTAGTTTATTTTTATACTATTTTCAGATATTAAATTTTATTTTTTAATTAAGTTTAGAGAGTTTCAAATATGTTGTTAATGATTTCATTAACTATATTTAATAAAATGGTCTAATTTAGAAATATTATAATTATTATTAGAAATAATTTAGGTGCACAATTGAGATAACCATGAAAGCTGTGTGGTAAATTTGAGATTTGGCTTAAAAAAAAAACACCACGGTTTGCCTTACAAAAAGACATGTGAGAAATTATAAGAGGTATAGCTCAACTAGTTAGGTTTTAAGTTTGTTCTTTAGAAGTTATCAATTCAAGTCCCACAAACCTCAGGGTCATTGAAGGTTTATATGATTATTAACTTCAGGGCTTGTAGAATTAGTCGAGATACATACAAATTGATTCGAACATTCATATTAATTAAGAAAAAAAAACAGGTGGGACTAGACATATTGGACCGTATACGTGGCAGATTTGACACTATGGTCAAGTCTTTGGTACATTTGGCTGCAACGTGAAGAGCGTATCTGGATTTCAAAATAGTTTTTTATTTAAAATTGTATTAGAATAATTTTTTTATTTTTAATATAAATATATTAAATTTATAAAAAAATACTAAAAAAATATGAATGCAGTTAAAATTAAAACACTTTTATGTTGTCCCAAAAAGTTTTAAAACCCGGCCCGGCCCAACGGGTCGATCCGGAACTAGAAACGGGTCGGGTTCAAGAAAAAACCCGGTATGACCCGGTTGACCCGGCGATCCGGTCAAAAACCCAGTTGCAACCCGGTCAAAAACTCTACTGCAACTAGTTGATTTTTGTTTTTTTTACTAAAACAGCGTTGTTTTGATTTTTTTTAAAAAAAAAATTTGACCCAGGCGACCCAGTGAAAATCTAGAACCTGGACCTTGAACCGGGCCGGGTCTAAAAACCATGCCAAAACAACCCCCTCCACTTGGAAATCTAACGAGTTTCTGCTTTCAATCTCCTCGTTCTTGGGAACCTGCACAATTTGTCCACAAGTTTGAATTTTGGATTTCACAGCAACATTACTTGGAATGGAGGGAATTTCAAAATCATAACTTTGTATAACATTAAAAATTGAATCTATTAAGAATATAAAAAACCGAGTACCAAAAGAGTAAAAAAAGCTTATTATGCAATCCATCCAAGTCCAATAAAAAAAAAATCATTTTAAGCATGGAAATATGCTTATATTTATGAAGGAAAACCCCAATATAAAAATGTGTTCAGATGAAATTAAAGATTTTGCCTCCTTTTCGTACTTTTTTTTTCACACGTAGTGAGCTAAAATAATCAAATGAAAAACTTTTAACACAATTGTAGAAGCCTCGAAATAGTAATCTATAACAATGTTTATTTCGTAGGAGCAAATTCTCAAGTGGAAATTCACCTAAAGATGCTCGCGTTAGAGAATATATGGAGAAAATAAGAGTAATTTTCTGGGGCAACTGTATTTTTGCTACTTCAAGGGTAAATTTGCTCATTTTCAAAGTCTGTGCCCATATTTTCCCTCCCCCAACTTATAATGTAATTGCACCCTATTTTTTTTTTTTTTTGAGTAATTTGATATTTTTTCCGGATTTATCCATAGTTGTGACTAGATAAATTATTTTTTTAAAAAAATGTTCAAACAACGTAATATTTTTTAAAAAAGTAAGAAAAATATAAGATCCGGGTCATTGACTTGACCTGACTAAATAAATTTGATTAATTTAATAATATAATTAAAAAAGACATTGACATTAAACAAAGTGATTAAAAAAATAGCAATAATTAACTATAAAAAATAAATTGCCAATATTATACTCAGAAAGAAAAGAAAAAAAAGTCTATTTAAGACTTATTGTCACTCTCCCATGAACACCGCTTCACCACAATTTTTTTTTTTACTGCGACAGTTTTAGCATCACTGTGAAAAGTTGCACAACTACATCGAAAGATGTTGCATGTGCCATCAAAGCAATGACAATGAAAGGAAACCAAACAAAATATTATGAAGTGAGCATTTCATACCTATATCTAATCAACTAATTTAATTTAATTCAAAAACATTTTTTTAAAAAAAAAGCAAAATTCAACAAGGAAAGACAAATAAAAAGACATGAGATAACACAAGTTATTTTAAAATCATATAGAAAGCAAATAAAAAAATAGCGGAGCCCAATCTCCAATTAAATAAATATTGAATTATGAAACTAAAAAAACATGAGCTATAAAAATAAAAGAAAAAAACCAAGTAAACTCGGACAAATTTTCTAAACGTGAGTTAATCTCCCAAATTCGCAACCCGTTAAATTCTAGAGTTGGGCTCAATTAAGAAGTTCAATTTCCAACTAATTTAATGTTGAAGGATGAAATCGGTAAAAAAATATCAATTTATAAAATTTGCAAAAATAAAAAAATAATAATCAAAAGAATGAGGATCAAATCTGATAGGAAAAAAAAATAAAGAAAGATGAAATCGTAAAATAAGTGCAATTTTAAAAATTATCTCAAATAAAACAAATAGCAATTGAAAGAATCAAGACCAAATCTGACATATGAAAAACAAAATTAAAGGATTATAAAATTGAAATAAATCTAATTTTATAAATTATTTCATAGAAAACAAACAGTAATTAAAATAACATGAGCAAAATATGAAGAAAAAATAAATTAAAAGAATGTTTTGAAAATTTTTATGAGCTAGGTATGGAAATCAAGAAGAAGAAAAAAACAAGGATAAAAGAAAGAACATCAATAACAAACTGGAGATTTATTGACCACATGCATCATCCAGTGATTTTTAACCATTGGGCGACACTACACAAACCGCTTGAAAAGCACGACCACAACCCTTCTGCTAACATGTTCAACACACGTTCAATCACTTTTTTGTAATAATATTTATAATTACTAAATTACCCTAAATGAAACTCATTATATGTGTGTGTATATAAGACATTAATAACTTTAATGACTAGTTACGTTTTTTTTTTTTTCAGATAACAAAATTATTATTTTATTGTTCCACTCAAAAATGAATCAGTGAGGTCTTTTATTTTATTTTATTATCATAAGAAAGTGGTCGGCGTCTCCACCTCATGGTTGGAGGACGCACTCGTATACTTGATTGCCTCAGCCACAGTGAAAAGCAGAAAGTGAAGGAGAAGAAGACGAACGAGGACGAGACGACGGGGGATCTAATATCTATTATGAACAGCCATAGTTCTGCATGGTGAGCAGAGAGGTCAAAGAATAGCAGTAAAGCTTGTCGCTTGCTTTTCAAAAAAATCATAAATTAATCTGTCACGTTCATCCAAAATTTTCCTTTTCTAATTTCCCAAACAGTAGCTCAGTTGAAATATAACGTCACGAGGTTCTATATTCTCTGAGTTATTTTCACCCACAAGTAGAGAGTTTTTTGACCAGAAAACACCACACATCCTGACATAAGTCATGGCCTTTCTTACCAGGCTTTTGTTTTCCTTGGTGTCGTGGATTTTCTGTGCGTTTTGTAAACTTGAGCACGTTGTCGCCCTTGCTTGCACCAAAAAAACAAACAAACAAACAAACATGGTGACCCTTTGTGGCTGCCGCGGCGCCACCTCTATTTTATGGCAGCACCACTGCTCACCACATTAATATTTTTTATTAAGATTTAAATTTTGAATATTGTCCAATAGTCTGGTTTAACCTTCTGGGTCCAGATCTTGGATCAAAACTAATTTGTTTTTTTTTTTATTATTACAATCCTTCTAAATATCATTGAATTCGAGATAGAAAGCCTGTATTAAGCTAGAAGCAATTGAAACATGAATTGCTTAGTGGGATTTAGAAAAATTGAAGATAAGAGAATTCAATTAGCCTATAAAAGAATAATTTATTAACTCCCAATGTAGAAAGATTTAACAAGGATCATCAGTATATATATATTTATTGCAGTAAAAAGAAGATACATATTTTTAAATTGGGGTGGGGCCAGCTGTGCATCCGCACGAATGAATTTTAACAAATATAGGAGAGTGTATTTATGCCATCAATTATGGATATATCAACTTAGAGTTGTGCATTCACTTTCTTTTCAAGATATATACAGTTGCCTCATGTCCACGGTTCAAGGTGGCCTGCGAACTTAAATGAGTCCATTGTTGGTAAGGTTTTTAAGATCTGCACAAGATTTATAGCTGAGATTCCTTATGAGTCCCACCAACTCAAATTCTTAGATCCAACATTATTGGTTGCGTCTTTATAATCATACATCAAAATCCAGGTACAATGGAATGGTTGGTGGACTAAGTTAAAGGTGTTCAAAGAAAACATTATGATCCCTTCTTGCACATAAAGTTTTCTAATTTAGCAAGATTTATAACTTTTTTGGTTTTGTGTAAGCTTCTGTTTTTAGATATTTTTAAAATATATTTATTTTAAAAGATATTAAATCGATATTTTATTTGATGTTTTTTGATGATTTTGATAAACTAATTTAAAAAAAAAACATGAAAAAAATTTACTTTGATAAATCCTTAAGTAAAAAATATTTTTGAAATATATATCACATCACAATATCAAAAACACATTAAAATACCATATTGTATATATAGTGAGAATACATTTATAGGTTTCCTTCTTTTCTTTAGAAATAATCTTTGTCATATCTAAACAAAGGTAAATAGATTCCTAATTCAATAATCAATCTTCAATCAAAAGGTCTAAAACTTGAATGCATAGAAAAAATTCAATCTAAAAAGAAGCTTGTTGAAATATTTGCTCTCAAATTACGGGACTTGTGCTATGTACATAAAGCCAATTTCACTATTCTGATTGGATTCAGATTCTCTTGTATTCATTAAAAAAAATTAAAAAATTAAAAAAAAATTAGCAACGCAAATTAAATGTGTTATCTCTGTCAATGGGGATTTAAGGCGATAAAGGGAGCTATACTTATTGTTAAGACAGCATTTGAAGCTTCCAAAATTAAACATCAACATCATCAAAGGAAAGCGAGGTTGGAAAGGGAGGACCAAAAGATCCAAACTAGGAGTCAGCAGCATCCCAGCTCAGCTTACACGGCTACTTCACAGGCCTAGCAATTAGAAGATTCTCCCTCTCACTCACTCCTAGGTCATTACAAATAATAAATTCCTTTGAAGATAAGTGAAACCCCACCTAAGGTTAGCTTTGAGCTTAATCTATGACTTATGGCAGACTGGTCCAAGAACACATAGCTGACTAGGGCTCCTTCTTTTCCAACTAGGCGGCGGCTATCTTGACCATACAGCGTGTAGTTGAGTTAGCTTAACTATGAACTTTTTTTATATATAAATAAAATAACTTGATGAAAATAATTTACAAACTAGTATAATTAAAAAATATCATTGTTTAATTGATTGTGGTATTGGAAATAGCAATTAAAATAGGTTGAGTGCAGTTCTTATTTTTATATATATAAATTATGCAAAACTAATTAAAATCTTGGGATTTTAATGCATTTGTTGTTGTTTTTTTTTAAAAAAGATTTCTCCTCACATGTACTATTTGAAAAGAAAAAAAACTATTACCTATCCCAGTCAGGATTTGGGACCATTGCCAGTTGAGCATTAGGATAAAATGTTTCCTTTTCTTTTAAATGGTCAACATGTTTCATAACATAATTTAGATTTTTTTTCTTGTTTTTTTGGATTTTAACTTTATTATTTTTGTAATCGATTATTTCCTAGGTTATTTATGAATATTCAAGGTATTTAAACTTATTTTTTCAAATTTTATGGGACTTTGACTGAATAAAACTACATACTCTTACAATTTTAATTACATTTTTATCTAGTTTTAAGGTTTAACACCGTATTAAACTCAAACTTATAATTTTTAATACATCATAATTATTAAAAAACATTAATTTAATATTTTTAAGTGAAATATCTTTTCGAAACACGCCAAAAACAGAAAGTACCGCAATCATAAACACTCAATTAGTAATTAATGAACTAATTTTAGTGAATAAATTATGGTTCAATTGGTATCAGTTTTTCTCCAAAAAAAAAAAAAAAAAAATGTGTCTTGATTTCAAATATCTCCTTTGTAATAAAAAAACCAACTACTCTGGTCCGGTTCCACAATTAAGATGAGCAGTCAGTGTTCGTGAATAAGGAACACTCCCGCCCAGTTCCTATAAGTGGCAATAAACTCATCAACCATCCAAGCAAAATTAATTACTTGAACCAACGGCCAAGAATTCATCGTCGTTCTACAATTAAGATGAGCAGTCAGTGTTCCAATTGGTAATTAACACTCCCACCCAATTCCTTTAAGTGGCAATAAACTCCTCAACCATCCACAGTGTTAGTCAAGCAAAATTAAGTAATTGAACCAACGACCAAGAATTCATCGTCTTCAGTAATTTAAATCCAACATAAATATTCAAAAGTCCAAGCTGAATCAACACTGACCAGTAACTAGAGTTTATTTTTTCAGCACGAAAAAAAAAAATTAAAAAACTAGCAATTACTACATACACTTAATTTATGTTGTGATGAACTTAAAGAGATAGAAGAAGTTGACTGTCTTGAAATAGCATTAGTGAAAGATGAGATTACTTATTGTGGGAGTGTTGAGGATGCTGGTTCGTCCATGAGCGTCCCAGACCCGTCTACAAGCATTCCAGGTTAGTCCACGAGCAACTAGATCCACCTACGAGCTGAGATAATATTGGTCCTCTTCACAATTACATAGATATTATAGACCCATCCTTGAGTTGGACGAGTTGGGGTGATGTTTCAAACTCGTACACGAGTGCTCCATACTCATTCAAGGGTGCTCCGGGTCCTTCTACGAGCTGAGATGATTATTAGATATAGATACATGTTATTATATATTATGAAAATTATGAATAAATATATAGTTAATTTAATTTTTAATAAAATGTTATATTGTATTAATCATTGGTCTAAATTTGTTATTTATGATTAAATATGTTATTTGTTTTTTGTGTAAATTATATTTTGATGTCGAAAAACTAGTTATTTGAATTGTGATAATTGATTTTTTTTTAATAGGGAGTTGATAACGGAATAAATTGCCAAAATGTATATTAAAAGAGTAGTAAATACCATCTGTAACATATAAGTTGTAATTAATATGTGCAACTATTGCCATACTTTAATTATTCTATATCTCTAAATATGTTTTATTTTGTGTTACTTCACAGAATATTTCTCTTAACTGTGCTAACTTACCAAAAGAATCCTATCAACTATCGCCCTTTCGGGCCCCCCTAAAAAACACAATAAATAAAAATACATCAAAAGCTATTTCATGTTAAGCTAGAGCCTAGAGATATAGCTAGCTAGCTGCTAGCCTGTAACACACAACATAGAACTGAACAAATGTAGCTGAAATGCCATGGCACAGCAAAGTCAGTTTGCAACTGTGGTACTGGTGGCTTTTGTGGTACTTGGAAAACGTAAGTTGAAAATTTCAATTAATTTTTAGAAGATAGTTTTTATTAGGATTTATATATAAATGCTGTGTGTTGATTAAATAAATATTTTTAAAATTATAGTTAGAATGAAATATTGTTTTAACTATATCTCACTATATTATAAATTTTATTTGATATTATGATCTAATCGTGTTTTTAGAATTTTTTTAGTTTAAAATTGTTTTTTTTGATATTTTTAAATCATTTTAATGTGTTAATATCAAAAATAAATTATAATAAATAAAATAAATATTATTTTAATATATTTCTAAATAAAAAATATTTTTTTTAAAATAATCTATATCATCCTCTCAAACAGGCTCTAAACGTAAGAGTGTTTGAGAGTTGGTAGCGGTTATTTTTCAAAATGTTTTTTGTATGAAAATACAATAAAATAATACGATAAGAAAAACTAAAAAAAAATTAATTTTTTTAAAAAAACTCAATTTTCATTAAAAAAAAACTTTGAATCACACCGCAGGACAACACCAACACAGGCAAGTGGTGAGCAGCACAGGTTAGGCAGTGAGAGCTATAATAACTCGGGATCATGGGCATGTCAACCGCGTGAAAACTGTACTCCCTGTCAAATGTGCACGTTAGCTTAGCATATGGAAAGGCTATGGAGCAAAGCAAGAGAGGTGAATGGAGCAAGCTTTGACAATTTACTACAAAGTGATGATGATGTTTAATTTGCATGATTTTCTTACTCTTACCTCATTAACATGATCAATGAAATGTGTCTCCCGTTACAAAGCAAAGCAAGGGCGTATCAGGGCGATGCTACTTGTCACGCTGCTGTTTTGGAGGATAAATTAATGCAGGATCTCTCGAAAAGGGGGATGGAGGCTGGCTGGCTAGCTATAATGTTTGCGGGGAAGACAAAAAAATATTATTGCATATAAGTCAAGATTGATTAAGATTTTAACATCAAATCCTTGAATGTGACCAAGTTTCTGTAGGATAATTAAGGGTTGGAGTCCAAACTACTCCTAATTAAATGTCTTGATGACTCTGTCACCCATGGGAGGCATTTGACCTCTTTAAGCTAGAGGTAAAAGCAAAGGGAAATGATACCCAAGTGCTATATGTCAACTTTGCTACCCCATCACTTTTCTATCATTACGTATAATCATTTGGTTCATTTCTCTTTATCTAATAGCCTTCTAAAAGGTCAATTTCTTTGTTTAATTTGGAAAAAAGAATCCAAACCCTCACAAAGTGGGAAACAATTCCAGGAATACCAAGAACAATTCTAGTTTTGTACGTGGTGAGGCCTATTAAAATCGCAATTAGAAAATAGTTAGGTACTCGTAATTAATGCCATACTTCCATCGGATAATTCTCCATAATTCTTTAATTGATGCTCCTGCTAACAAATGCAATGGCTAGGGATCGATAAATAATTTACTGAGCGAGAACGCAACTAATTGCTGTCGATAAATAGTTAAATTGTATTTTGACTGAGTTTCAATTAAGGATTTTGAATGAAATACCTCAAAAATTATCCTCTGTATGGAATAATGCTGGCAAAGAATCATAACTAGCTAGAGAAATTACGACACATCGATTAATAAACAATGACTTGTTCATAGAGTTTATTGACAGATTCCAACATTGATGAATTATACGAACATGGCATCTGATGATAGCTGGGGTGGAATGTTAAGTACTATTACTACTACTATAAATCACGATCTCGTGCAACATATATATATATATATATATATACTTATAACAAACAAAACAAGGAAATAAATCTATGTATTGAAGGGGTGTCACTGTGCAATTAGCCATGCAATTCACTTGGTGTTTCATCTCACTACATAATTATTACTGCTAGTTTATTAATTGCATGAAATGAACCAGAAATTTCCCTTATATATATATATATATATATATATGTATATTAATTCTCTGCTTTAGCTATAATTTTTCATGGAAGCTATTCAGGACTCAACTGGGACACCACAACTTAATTTTATCCAAGTAATGTAGCTCATATGAACAACCAGTGGTCCAGCAAAAAAAGACCAAAACCAGCCACTTCTTAAGTCGAAAATGATTAAGGATGGAGATGGAGAGCGAGTGGTCCAACCTACAAGGACCTCACTTAGCACCTTCCTAATACCATGATGATCAAGCTCTCTTACACGATAAAAATAATAAAAAGAAGAGAAGAATAAACTTTTGTGCAAGAATTATCTTAACACCTAGGCAGCACACCACGGTCCATCCTTGAAAGATAGTTGTACCAAATTTTGTGGAACCCCATCCAAGATCCGTGGGACCAAAATCAAACCCTATATCACAAACTTTGAGGCAAGTAGATGCTTTCATCCACTATTACAAGGTTAATAAAAGATTCAAAAGAATAGGAAAAGGCAATGGAGGTTCCAACCCATTTGAGTCTGTTCCAAACCACAATCATAATTGTCCTCTTGTGCTTCAAACCCATGCCACCATCTCCCACTTTTCACACTACCTTTTCGAGTGAAAAAAATGGGCTTTGCAATGGTTGTGGAGAACTTTTCTACGTGCATCCTCATTGTAGCTTTCTCTTCTTTTCCCACACACACACTCCCCTATTCCTTGTGAATGACTTGTTGTGGTAGCTAGCTAGCTAGACTTGGGATTTGGGTATTGGATCATAAAAGATCTTTGCTCTTTTAGTTCCCTTTTTTAGAATAAGGATATGTTTGATGCCGGTGCCCGTTGCTTTTAGCCACTCTAATTAAGAAAAAAGTAATGTTGTGTATAAATTTAATGCTGTGTATAAAGCATGGAGTATGCTTTAATGTGGATCTATAAATATAAAATTCAGCAACAAGTACATTCCACATAATACCTCTTATCGATAAGCCAATAGCACCATAACAATATGCTCTTTGAATTTATAAAGAAGCTTAAATAACGCAGTTTTAGCTAGCTAATGATGCATGCTTAAACTTTTCTTTTGTACTTTGACCAAGACAATTAGCAAATGACGAAGAAAGACGAGAAAACGACAGTGATGAAGAAGAACATTTACACCACACCGAAGAAGAGATAATTAAGAAGAGAAAAACAATTTATTGTCATTTTCAGCAATCATCAAGAGATCAAGATTAGATGAGTTGATCATGAAATCAACTGCCATGAACAATGCTGCAATCATAAAAACAGGAGGTCATCGCCCTATATTTACTTTAAAAAAATCATTAGTGATTATGACTCGCTCATTGGAATAGAGATTTATAATTCAATAAATAAATAAATAATAATTAGAGATATAACCTCTAGTTTATCACGTGATCAGTCGTGCTAGAGGGAAAGATCCCGTGATAAGTTGATGAAAACATTTAATATCAAGAGTTTGAAATTTTTATTTAGAAATTTATTACAATAATATATTTTTTTAAAATTTATTTTTGACTTAAACATATATAAAAAAAATATATATATAAAATTAATTTAACAAAAAAAAAAAAACTTTTTTCAAAAACGTTTATACACAAAATGTAACTAAATATTTCTCTCTATGAAAAAACAAATCCCAGAAAAGTTTACTTTTCCCCCCCTAGTTCATCTTCCTTATCTGAAGGGGAAGAAAAGGATAGATGGCATGTGGAAAAGGCCAAAAATACATGTTTTGCCACAAAGAAGATGATAAAAGATGATGAGCAAATCAGTTCTTTATCTTTGAATATAATGTCAAATTATATCTTCAAATCCTCAAATTATTTCAGTTAAGTCCTTTAACAAATACTAACATTTCAAAAGTGTTTAGGGGAGAAATTGAAACTTTTAACTCATCCCCATTTTTCTCCTCTAGAAACTTAATTTCGTTGTTCTTCATATCAAAATTATATATACTTGTATCAGATCAATATACAGGAGTTCATGAAATTCAAATTAATATGATTCATGGATCTTTAACTGCATCAATAATAAATGAAAACAAGAAGACCAAATTGAGGCCTCAATGCAAGTTAGGGGACTGGATTGCACTTGTTCGAAGCTGAATAATTGGGAAATTGTTCCCACAATTATTCATGAATAATTGCTGACCAAGTAATTAAACCAAAATAAAATAAAGAGATGGAAAGCCAAAACTCTAGATGTGGACAAGTGATTGATGGATGGCTACCCTTCGAAATGGAACTTGTTGCTTGCTGCTGTTGAATCTCTTATCCGTCCCCGACTCATGTTTTTGACAGCTGTGACAGTGTGAAACAACCCACATTTCGAAGGGTAGGGCATTTATCATCTAAATAAATAGTTAAATATGATACTCCTGTGATAAAAAAATAAAAAATAAAAAATAAAAAAATCTCAATGTGTTTGTCTTTACATTACGTGTACATTGTTCTGTTCTTGCTTGCGTCCATGGCAACATTAGCTATCTGCAACGGAACTAGTACAAAATAAATTATGGCTATACCCTAACCTAGCTAGGAACTGCTATGAGCTAGCTAGATACCACTTCTTGTCTTCGCTTTACTGGACTAGTAGAGCTAGGGAATTTGGAACCCAGAGACGAGAACCCGTGACTCCGTTCTCTACAGGATTACATCCAACCCTAAGTTGAAGAGTTTCTTTTTTAAATCGTAAAATATCAGAGTTCAGAAAATATTTTGAGAAACAACATTTTTAATCGAGTTAATTATAAACCTAATTCGTGACTCACGAGTTACATGCAGCGTTTACTACTCCAATTATAATTTATGAAGATGAGCTCTATTTGGTTCTTGCATGCCCAAATGAGCTTCACGATCCATCATAACTTTAAACTCGTGTCTCGTATAGTACATATTTTGAACATCGAGTATGGATCATGTGGTCGGAGGTTAGATCGCCGGCCATAAGTCCTGACATTCAAGAAACAAGCAGCTATTCTTCATAAGTTCCCATCAAGATATTCATGGTTGAGTTTGGCGTAACAAAATCAAAAACTCTATTTTCGAATCCATCTATACGATAAACTCTTTAACTTGGAGGTTTAAAAGTCACCTGGGTTTGAAATTTTCATAGATACACAGACTTTTTATGCCTAAATATTTCCAACTTGATTACAAGAATGGATAGTAGAATCTGAAGTCAATCAAAGAATGTCAAGATACATGCTTGTTGAATGCATACTCTCTTTCCTTTTGTCATTCAAGGGGCTCTGTGTTTTTTCCGATAAAGTTGTATGGTGGCCGGTTAATGGCCTTCGGAGGGGAGTGGTCATGCCCAGGTCATCACTGATACTGTCCATACCATACCTTAAATTGAGGGATGACCAGTTATATAATCAATTGCAAGGAGCACTGAAAGGGGAACCAATCGAATACATGGTTCAGACAATCAATAATTAGGAGGGTGAAAAGCTAGTTTTTGCACATAATTTTGAGGAGACACCGTATCAACATGCTTGTTTGTGCACAAGGAACTATGCATGAGTTGTAGGCTAAATGCAAATTAAAGACAGCCTTGTTCTCATTGCAATTGGGACACTTAATCATCACAGCCCAAAATCCCCATCTCTTCTGTGTTATTTAAAAAATCAGTTAAAATTGTATTTTTTTAAAATTTAATTTTTTATTTAAAATTATTTTTTTATATTTTTATATTTTTAAATTTTTTTGATATTCTAATATCAAAATTAATTTTTTAAAAATAAAAAATATTATTTTAATATATTTTCAAATAAAAAACACTTTAAATTTTTAAATTATATATAATCATAGTTTCAAACACCTTTTTCATCCCAATATTGGATTAATTGTAAAGGAACATCGTTCATGCTTTTTGTAGGAGGCGCGTATAATAGAGATTTTTAGGGCATTTATTTTTATTTCTTGGCTTCTTTTTTTCTCCGATTGTGAACAACGGTCCGAATCAATTGATTACACTTTTTTGCTTTATAGACATTAACGTTTTTTCTCTTGTGATCCCAGGTACCAAGGAGACAGATTTATATTAGAAGGGGGTCCAGTTTGATGGGTGAAATCTTGGAAACATTTGTAAGAGTGGTGACTAAGTTTGGTAGCCATTATGGACTCTTAATTTCTCGGGAAAAAATCAAATTTGAAGCTTGGTAATTTCAATTAAGAAAATCTATGTTTTCAAGAATTTAAAAACGAAAAAAAGAAAAAGCAAATGATGCCACGCGCGCGATCCATTAATTATCCATACATGGAGAGTATGTTTTCTTATACAATCAATAAATCAAGGTCAAAAAATGATTATTTAAGGGAGCATAGTGTATTTTAGCCACATCCAGTTAGTGTTGAAAAGTTTATTTTAGAAGCAATTTGAAATTAATGTCTTGAAAATTGAACAAGTGAGAACGAAAGAACAGCTGACTTGGAGATATATGGAATATTCACTTTCATGAGCATTTTATTTTTAACTACTTGAGGAGGAGCACAAGACAAAATGTATGGATTTGTGAAATCACATAGCAACTTCCACTCACCATTAGAATCCCATTGTCACATGAAAATGATATGTTAGGTGCAGGAAATCATCGAATTTAAATTGAAATTTACTTAAAAATGATTGCATAATGGCCCGGATCGATCAAAAGGTCCTGCTTTTATAATTAATCATGTTTTAATTAAGTAAAATAATTCGAATAAATCACTTTATACCCCTAATTGAAGACAGATACCTAACCATTTGGACCAGATTCTGCAATATTATAAGACCTCCCAAAATTATTTATACGAAATAAATAAAAATAAGAAGGGAAGGAATCTCGGCAAGGATAAGTTGACGAATTAATGCTATTTCTATTACAATCTCTTTAGCAGGCATGCAATCATGTTAGAAAGATAGCAGTTGGATCATCCATCTAACCTGCGTCTAATTTTCTAGTTCATGAATTAGATAAATACATATAGGATGAAACTCATTAATATATCCCTTTACTATTATTGAAATCTAATCCGATGAAATTAAACCCTTGACAAATAATTTGAGTTTTTTTTTTAGGGGGGTCTAGCATAGAAAATTATTTTGGAAAAATTACACATTTTATAAAATATTTTGAAAAATAATATAGCTTGACAAGTTGCACACCTCATTTGTGACTCAGTAAAATAAAATTAAAGTAAAGGATATTTTTCCTAACTCTTAACTTACTACGTAAAACCAATCCAACAATTCACATTTTAAAAACATAGTTCACAATTTATATTCCCAACACAATTAAAAAATTAACGCAATTACCAACTAATAATTCATAATTAAACATAATGGAAATTCATATAAGATTTGATTGAATTCAAACTAAATTCATAATTATTATAATATTAAATACATAATATAATTATATCTAAAAATTATCCCAACTCGTAGATGGATCTAAAGAGCTCATGGATAGGCCTGCATCACCTTAACTCATCCAAGTTGATGACAGGCTTGTAGTGCTTGTTGAGTGGTTAGCACCAAAATTATCTCAGCTCATAGATGGGCCTAGAACGCTCTTTGATGAGCCTATTGTAATAAGTAATGCATCTAATAAATACATTGAAGAATAATTATCACTTGTCATCTATAATAACATTAAAATATTTAATAAATGTTATATAGAAAAAAAACATATTGCATACCAATCGATTTTAGTACAACACTAGACCATAAACTGCAATGAATTCTTAATATACTATCACTTAACATCATCAATACATTCAACCTTATTTTTGAGTTTTTGTTAAACCTCTAACTCATCACCTTATAAGCATTGATCCATATGACTCAAGGCCTAGTGATTCCATGCGTTTTGGGTATATCCACTTCTATCCTTCAATTTTGAAGTGAAAGGTCACATGAATTGGTTTAATGGATCAACTATCTCAGTATCATCATCTTCCTAAACTCTATCAACATGAAGGTAATCTTCATCATCACTTGTTTTGGATTCTTTATAACAATATAGAGCAATATCATACCCAACCAAAACTTTTATATCAATAATTTTATATACCGATATTAGGTTCCTTGCACTATCACATAAATATTACAAACTAAAAAAGACCAACAAAAATATCATTAAAATGATACAAAGTGTTTTTATCTAAAAAATATCACAACTCAAGTTTTGGAGGCAAAAGTCCAGCAACTCTCGATTTTCTGGTGATAAAAAAGTCATTGTAGAATAACAATTACATGATGCATCGTCTACATGGAAAACAACATGTAATCCATATGTTTTTCTTTCTTATTTTTTTTTTAATTTTGTGACAAGGCCTTGGTGTACGTGGCCAAATGTGCTCGACCTGCACTTCACCTCATCTTTTTTTAAAAAACAAATACATATTTTTTTTTCACTTTTTTCTTCTTCAATTCCATTACCATTTGATTATTTTATCTGCTATATGTAAAAAGTCTTGAGATTTCTTTCCCTTCAATTAAAATTTTGAATAAATTAAATAAGATATGTTTGTGTATTTTTGTTAAAATTCATCCATATTATTATATAAAATGTTTATTTATTTTTAACTTATTTGTTTCTTTTAATTTCACACATCCTTATGATATAAAAATAATTATATCAAATGTTTCAAATTTATTATAATATATAAAAAATTTAGATAATAAACACTCATGGTTTCTCTAGTTTGACTTTTAGTCAAATTTGCCCCTCTACTGTAAAACTAAATATGATAGATCATAAATTCTCATTAAGTGATCACATGTTGTTTCTCTAACTTGATCTGTAAGTTGAGTAAATTTAAATGATGGGATTTACGATACATCGATGGTGGAGATTAATATAGGCTTGTTAAAAACTATAAATGAATATATGGAATTACAATTTCTAAATATATCAATATTTACTTTTGAAAAATAAATAAAAGATAATGTTGTCCCACAAAATGGGTTTAGGGGAAAAAGATTCTTTTTCAACCCAAAAATAAATACCCCTAAAACAAGTTTTGTTTCACCCCGAACCCAAAAATAATTACAACAAAATAGGGGGGTTGAGGGAAACAAATTTTTTTTTTTTGTATTTAGGAGATACAATATTTTTTTTATTATTATTTTTCAAGAGTAAATATATATAATATATTTAGAAATTATAACTCACTATATTTATTTATATATTTTTCAACAAGCTTTTATTAATTTCCATCATTCACTTGTCGCGAATCTCACCATTCATGTTTACTTAACTTACACATTAGGTTAGAAGGAGAACATGCGAGTAATTAATGAAAGTTTAAAGTCTATCATACCTAGTTTCATAGTTGATGGACATATTTAATAATAATTAAAAAAAAGGTTAAACCAGAGGAATCATACGTGTTCTTTATCCAAATTTTTTTTTGATTCTTTCTTAAACTTCTTAACTCAATCCTTGATTTAAAATTTTATTTTACCTTTTTCATCAATTTTTCTTACATTTTTTTTGAACTACAGAAACCTCTCTTAAATAATATTTAGATTATTATATATCAATTAATAAAAAATGATTTGAATATGATGTATTAATAAATTAAATAATACTATTTATATTTTTAGTCTAAATAATAAAACAACTAACATTTTAATTTCTAAATTTATTTTTTGGTTTCGCCTTGCAGGAGGGCATGAACAACCAAATCCCAAGGCAAAACATGAATCATTTGGCCCATGATGATGCAAAGTGTGACCATACCATAGTAGAAGGCAATAAAATTAAGAACTCTTTTTTAGCTAAATCATTTCAAAAAATAAAAATAAAAATAAGAATATGAATATGACACCATATATATATATATATATATATATATATATATATATATATATATAAAACAATTAGCAGCCGACAATAATTTACTTAGACTAGGTGTATTATTCAAGGTAGATTCAACTTTTTGTCTACCTAAGATGATGCACATCTCACTTTCATTAATTGTTCTTGTTTTTAGCAACAAAAAAAAATGTATATTCCCTATCAATAACCCAATCTGACTTTTAATTTATCAGACTCAACATTTTCGCTGGTAGACAAGGGATTAGATAAGGCATATAGTAACATGTTGTCCAAAAACTGTTGACAGCGTCATCCGCAGCTGACCAAAAATCAGTAGATGTGGCCATTTTACTTACCATATAATTACATGGTTTAGTCCCTGTTCTAAAACACTAGAAGATAATACAGTTATATATATAAAAAAACACCCAACTAGAAGATAGTAACATCACTGCTTACAACATGTTTATTAGGTTATACTCTTTTATTATTTCACATGATGTTTAAGAGGTTGAAAAGAATTTTACTTTTTATTTATTTATTTTTAAGTTTAAGCTATATATTTTTAATTTAATTTTTTTAAAAAAATTATTTAATTAAACATCTTAAAATAATATAAATCGTGTACATTTATTTAAAACTGTTTCGAGAAAAAAAAGAATTATGATACACATATTAGCATGGAACAAAAATCAAGAGTAATGGATTTAATGGGCTTCTCTAGCCAAAAATAATTTGTGGACCTGAGCTTCACATAGTCAGAACCTACTAGTTATGTTGTAAGGCCATGACCTATGTCCATGAAGCGAGCATAAAAAGCCCGCATCACGTTAAGAAGCTGCAGTCCGGCTCCGCTGCAGAATAATGTTTAAGTGCCCTAAAAAACAAGTCATTAGAGAACAATCTTAATCATGTTATCTGCTGCTAACGAACTAGGTTCAGAGTCTATTAATTAAAATTAACATTAAAAAAATATAAAAGAGCTAAGCATTTCACCGTGGAGCCTCTCACATTTCACCGTGGATTCCCATGGTGAAATAATTGTTTTGCTCTCCACAGTGAAAACCATAAAACTGCCTTCTAGAGACAAAATCATCTTTTCTACCAGATCCCTTTGTCATTACTAGATTGAATGGAGGCATTTTGATCTTTTAACCTTTTACTTGCACACTATAATGTCTATAATATATATATTTTTAAAAAAATTATTAATTGTTGGCTAGTGGCATTTTTTAAATTTTCTTTTTAAAAGATCAGTGTAATTACTACATTACTCTTAGAAGCAAAAAATCTATAACTTGTGTCAAGGAGATTATGGATCTTTTCATTCTGGTATTTATCGTTAATACCATGTGAGATGAGACTAGTCTTCTGATAAATAAAAAAACAACAAAAAGAAAAAGTTGTTGAAAACATCGTTAAGTGGGAGGAGACCACACCTTTTGAGCAACGAGTCTAAGCTCCTTCAGAATCCAAACACCGCCTTACTTGAAGGTGCTAGAAGCAACATGTTGAGATCTTCATGGTGGCGAGGTTCGTGTTAGTGGCAGATTGACGATGTAGCTAGGATATATTTTTTTTTCTTCTATTTCCTCTTCTCTCTCTCTTTTCATTGGAAAATTACAATTGTATATTTTAATTTGTTTTCATATTCGATTTGATTTTTATTTTTTTGATTGTTAGTTGATTCTTTTATTAGCTTTTTTTTTCAATTTAGTCTCTTAACATTTAGTTTTATTTAATTTTTATCTCAAATTTGATCATCATTCTTTTAGTTTATATTTATTTATTATTATTTTTATAATTGAATTTTATTTTTAATTTCAACCTTTAGCATTTGACTTTGATTTATTTTTATGTCGAATTTGATTTATATTCTTTTAATTGCTATTTGTTTTATTTTATATCATTTTTTTAATTGTTTTCTAATTTGTTTTTCATATTCAATTTGACCCTCATTCTTTTGATTGCATTGTGATAGTCAGAGTTCCAATTACTTGGAAAAGAACCAAGACTATTATGCAAGAACCAAGCACATAAATGTGAGATTTCACATGATCAAGGAACTGGTTTCTTCTAGTGATCTGTTGTTTAAAAAAGTTCACACTTCTAAGAATGTAGCAAATATGTTGACAAAACTTGTTATCACAGATAAGTTCAAGCATTACTTAAACTTAATTAATGTCTCCAAATGCTAGATAAGAGGCATCTCAACTTATTATCCTATATAGGATTTTCCCTAATTTCTGATAAGGGGTGGATATTCTCTTATGTAAAGATTGTTGTAGTTTGTGGTTCATAGGTAGATACCAGAATGGAGTGAAGTGGAGCAGAGTGAAAACATACCATGTAACCTTATTTTGACATAGTGAAAAATAAAAACTCATCGCTCTTATGGATGAAGGCATATTGTCAAACCATGTTAAATTTTGTGTTCTTTCTAGTTTCCCTCAGATTACAATATTCATCAATAATTGTTGCAAGTTTTTCATAACAGGGAAAGCTTACATCGTCTTAACATCCTTTCTTTATGGTGAAAAAAAATTAGGTTGGTCTGTGGTGTAGCGCAAGCCACCTATCTTATTTATGTTATTGTTTGTGAGGTAGTATTTGGTTCTTATCTTGGGAAAAAAGAAAAACAAAGATATTATGATGTAAATGTACTTGATTATAGAATCAGTATCCATTTTTATCTTTAAGATAATTTTATGGTAATTTATGTCTCTTAAAAAAAATGATAATGCATCATAAACTAACGAACAATAATTGTTCCTTAAGACATTTATATTTTTTTTAGGTAATTTCAGGGTGAAAAAAAATACCTAAGTGGAACTCGCCCTATCAAATGAAACTCGCTGACACCAAAATCGATTATTTTGGTGGCCGAAGTCAGTGTCAAAGCTATTTTTTCTCTTTACCGCCAGAATCTAGCGATTTCTCTCATCTTTCAAACCAGAGACTAAAAAATAAAAATATTAACTTTTGTACCAAAATTGAATTTGAAAAAATACTGAGGGACCGAATTGATATACTATGTAAAGTTTGAGGACTAAAATGAATTTTTTGTGAGATTTTGAAATCATCATCCATTTGTGAAGTCTTTTCTTCCTTGGTTCTTCATCTTTTGATTTTATGCTTAGTCTATAAATTTGATTCAATTTTCTTTTAACTTGGGCAAAAAAGGAAGTAGTCGTGAAAAAAGTTAAGGATGGAAATGAAAAAAATTAAACTCTAAATCTACAGTAAAATATAAGAAAATAAACAGTGCATGTATTTGTAATAAATAACCCACATCTATTAGAGTGTGTGTTCCTTTGTCAAGTCGTTACTTGCTACCACATAAGATGCCATCAGGTTGTCGTGTTACATATGTAAATTAATGAAGCAGTTTAAAAATCCAGCAAAGCACATAATAAGACAGGCTGGATCAGGTCCGCTTGCCAGAAATTAGTCTTTAAGTAGTGCAAATCATGAAATCCTCGAGGTCGTGGCCCATGAAGCTATGGCGTGCAAGCCATAACCCCTGATCAGAAAACGCTCTCTTTTCAGTAAAGACACCATTCTCCGTTGCTTCAAATAGACTGCAGGAAAAGGATAAACCTAAGGCATTCACTTCTAAATTTAGAAAAATAGAAATGTTCATGCCCCGATCGTGGAAAATTAAATTAATTCTAACGATCGAAACTTCAAGCTATGAAGCATATGCCAATTAATATACATGCATAAAGTCAGTTGGCTATAATCTAAAAATGTAAGATCGAATTCTATACACAACCAAACAATATGCTTTTGGTCTGTGGGCAATGAGCTTGTACGAGAAGCAGAGTAAGCAAAGGGTTAGTTGTTTTAAGAGTACTGTAAGCTTAAAAAATGATCAATTACAAATGGCAGCTTGTCATCTTTATATTGATGATTAACATAGTTCATCGCTATACTATAATTCCCGTGCTCCGTTGAGTTCCTATTTACTAATATTAACTCTTTAATTGTTCAACCTCTGTTTATGGACTGCAGAATTCCATACATGATGGGGAAAAAAACATCTCTGCACAACCTTAGCAGAAGAGGTTAGAGTGGAAATGGAAACCGTTGTCTCATGTTGGGTGAACTGTGACCTAGTCATTGCTTAATTGAAAAAATAAACAGAACATATATATATATATATGTAAACATGGGAAATTTACAGGAAGAAAGACAAGAACCCCCCTGGAGGGCAACATACTCGTTAATACGATAAAGCAAGCTAGGTTCCATAACGAAACTCGTTAATATAATGATAGCATCATTGAAATCAGGCAACCCCTTGAAGAGATTGAGTCAGTAATCTAACAAAACTCGGTTTTTATTTCTTGCAAGGGATCCCTTACTACCCTTCCCTTCCTTGACATCCACTCAAGTCTTCTCTTTTAAAACCGCAATGCCTCGCAGCCTGTTCATACAAGGAAGAAGAATTTTTGGCAGAAAAGAAAAGGAATTGCCAGTAATGGAGATTAAGGTAGAATCTCATCATGATTCATTGCATACCAATGAAGAAAAACTCCCTCTCCTGAAAGGAGTGGCCATGCCGAATGAGGATGAGCAAAACTTGATTCAGAAAGCCATAAGTCAGACATTCAAGAGCACAGCTCATCTGGCCAATCTTTTACCTACTGGAACAATTCTTGCTTTCCAGCTTTTATTGCCCATATTTTCAAATCAGGGAAATTGCGACTCGGTCAGTAGGTCCATGACTGCAGGACTAGTTGCCCTCTGTGGGTTGTCATGTTTCCTATCAAGCTTTACCGATAGCTTTAGGGACAAGAACGGAAATGTATGTTATGGGTTTGCAACATTCCGAGGCTTGTGGGTCATTGATGGGTCGGCAACCATTCCACCAGAAGTTGCTGCAAATTACCGGCTGCAGTTTATAGATTTCATGCATGCCCTCATGTCAATACTAGTATTCGCAGCCATTGCCTTATTTGATCAGAATGTGGTAGATTGCTTCTATCCATCACCATCAACTAAGGAAGAGGAGGTCCTCACAGCATTGCCTGTTGGGATCGGTGTCTTTACTAGTATGTTGTTTCTTGTTTTTCCCACCAGGCGCCATGGAATTGGCTTCCCCCTTTCTGCAAATTAACCTTTGATATACCAGTGAACATATCCTTCTCAAAATTATTATTACTCTGCTAATTCATTTGCATGTCCTTGACCTTACCTTGTTTTATCCTGCGGGTTCAATTTCTTAGTCATATGCAGTAAGTTCATGCTCTTCAGATCATTGAAGGTGCTAAAATTGATCTTTCATGGTGTCAGAGCTTGAACAAACATTCACATCCAGTTTAGCTCCTGAAACATGAAGAGTTTCATGACTGATAACTTTATTCAAAAATTATCTGACACAAATAGAGTAATTCATTTGGAGTTGAATAATAAATGAAGAAATTCAGCAAATTGTCTGGAGAGTGGAAATTGATTTTTTCACGAATTCAAGAATCCTGAACACTCAAATTTAAATAAATCGTTATCTACTTGCAACCATGCCATTATTTTTTATCCTTGAACCATTCAAGACTTGGATTCACAAGTGTTTCCCAACCTACACAGCCAATTAATCAGTGTACCATCCGTTTATGAATACGAATCACACCCACGTTTTGGCATCTCACGAAATATCTTAAAAGCAACATCAATTGTTCCACTATTCTTACAAAGGCTTAAATCAAAACATTAAGATTTAAGAGAAACAACACTCGGCCGAATGATATACCTATAAAAACTCATTGCACCCTTTTACTGATTCTCTTCAACAAGAATTGCAAATACGATAATGTAAGACTTGTCAGTGGGTTTGCACCGAAAGTCATTCATTTTGTGGAAAATCCTGATGGCATATAATGGCATACGAACACAGCCATAACCTCTACAAATTGAAAGGAATATCTCCTCAGCAATTCTGCACTTCCCTTCCTTCATTCTATTAAGCATATCCTCTGCGGGTCTAAATTCATTCGTGGAAACTAATTTAGAGATCACGAGGCCGAACGTGGTGTGATCATACCTAACACCATTGCTGTATTCCGCGCTTGCAGAATCAAATATGATTTTAGCTTTTTGTAAGTCCTTTTATGTTCTTAAGTAGTTGCTCAACTTGAGATGGGGTGATTTCTTTTGGCCATTTAAACATTGTTTTCACTCTCTTTTAAGCGTTTAATCAAACAGGTGTTGTGCAGGAAATAAAGTGTTCGCAAAATAGCAAAATCCCGTGAATGCAAAATTATTTTTAGTAAGTTTTGAGGGAACCCTAACACTGGTGCTTGTGAAAAGAAGCTTTAAGGGAAGGAAATGGAAAGCAAATTTATGGTTCTGGTGGTGTGTATGGGGACTGAAAGAGAAGTGAGTGGATTTTGATTTTGAGTCTCTGGGCAATTTTAGGCTTCGGTCTATTTGGACCCAATGCATCCATGGATAAGTGGGTTTAGGCCGCACTTGTTGGATTCTTGGAATGAATTTTATTTACAATGATAGCCTATTTTTATATTTTAAAAACGTTTTAAAAAAAATATAAATTTTTTTATTTTTTTATTTTTTATTTTAAATTAATATATTTTTGGTGTTATTAGATCATTTTGATGTACTAATATTAAAAAAATAATTTAAAAATTTAAACACATTATTTTAATATATTTCTAAATAAAAAATAATTATAATCACACTTTTAAACAGGTTGTTATTACTCATGTTAAGCTTTGTATCTGAACATATAGTTTATTGAAATGACATTTTATCTTCAACTAGAATATGGTGAAATGTTGACGTTTCTTAAAAGTAATTTATGATTAAAAATATATTAAAATAATATATTTTTATATTTAATATTAATACATCAAAATTATTTAAAAACACTTAAGAAATTATTAATTTAAAGTTTTTTTTTTAAATAAAAAACAATTTGATAAGCATGTTGTAATGTAAAAAACAAAGAGTCATTAAAAAAGTTTGTGTTTTCTATGTGCCACGTGAATTTCTACGTATCTCCTAAATTTAACAATTTTCAAGATGGATTGATTTTTATGATCCTCGTCCATTGTTAGTCAAATAACTAGACAAAAATGGCAACTCATTAATCCTTTTTCTTCTTCGTACTTCCACTATACTCAATCCTTCATCCTTCTACTCACCCCTCTTAACAGAACATAACCTAAGATAATTATCATTTTCCATCATTTTACGTTCTTTTAGTATAAGAATCTGACCATTGAGTTGCCTCGAAATGTTAGCTAGATGGTAAAGAAAATACTAATTTAGTTCGAGATTTTCTATTCAAGGTTTATCATTTTTTTTTTTAGAAGGTGTTTGAGAATATGATATATAATAGTTATTTTTTAAAGTGTTTTTAACTCAAAAATATATTTAAATAATTAAATGATAGTCTCTCACAACTGTTGACATTGTCAGAGCTAGTTGAGATTAGATAGTGTTTATAATTATGGTATCAGTTATTTTTTAAAATGTTTTTTATTTTAATATATATTAAAATAATATTTTTTTTATTTTTAAAATTTATTTTTAATATCATAACATCAAAACAATCTAAAATCAAAAAAATTAATTTAAATAAAAAAATCCAAAAACTTTTAATCGCGAAATTAAATACACTCTTAATTTAAGGAGGCCAGCAGATTTTAACATTTAAAACTCATCTAGGCTAGGCCGCGTATATTTCCTTTATTACCAAGTCGTATGATAAATATCGCCTGGTGGAGAGGTGCTCGACTTTGTTGGATAAAATAGTCATTGTTAGAAATTGAAAATTTGATATACATAACCACAAGAACTCCTAAGAATATTTATCGTAAAAAATGTTTCAAGATTTTTATTTAAAAGCATAGTTTTATAAAAACTAAAACAATATTTCTTTCACATCATATTGTTTTAAAAAAGTCTAATGTCTTTCTCAAACAACAAGAAATAGAGCTTTTTTTATATATTAAAATACATGTGAACCCTTATATTAATTAAGAAGTAGAAAAAAAACATAATATCATTTTGATTTAAAAATAATTAAGATGTCCGATTAAATCATGAAAACAAAAATAATAATATCTTAATATATATATATATATATATATATATATATATATATATATATATATATAATAAACAATAATTAAACATCTTTTTTGACGTTTGATTTTTGGGTAACAGTCATGTAGTAAATATCTAAGAACAAAAAACTCTTGAAAAAAATTCAAGAATTTGAAAACAAACTTAGTAAATAATTGGATATTGAAACTAAGAAAGTGTAATTATGTCAATTTGAATAGAAACACTTGATAGAAAGAAATATTAAAAAATTAAATATCATACAAAGATATATATATATATATATATATATATATATATATATATATATATAAATATATTAAAGACTTGACCAATTATGAAAATAATCAACCAGTTTCCATGCGATATCTATGAAAGCTAACCTTTTTTAAAGAGAAGAAAATAATAATTTCATTACTATATATTGTCATACTACATCCAAATAAATTATAGCTTCTTGTTTTAAAAAAATAATTGACCAAATTAGCAATGTATGATAGATTTCCACACAATAAATGGTCCATTCAATGATTTTGAAGACAAACAACACCCTTTGAAACTTTAAAATTTAGATTGTCAACCTAGGAGCCAATTGTATTTTATTCGCACAGAAGAGTTTATTTGGGCCGCATGACCCGTAAATGAATATTAATTTTATCGGTTATTTAATAGTTAAAGTTTGGGATTAAAAAATTTGTTCTAGTTTTAAGTTCGAATCTTATAGTTGCTAATATGATAGACACTGGAAGTTTATATGGTCGTTAATTTCAGGACTCGTGGGATTAGTCGAGATACGCACAAGCTGACCCGGACATCCACGTTAATAAAAAAAAAAAAATTTCTCAATTAAACCAGAAACAACCCCTGAACATATATTAAAAAGGAGAAAAAGATGGACAAGAAAGGAGAATAAATTGTCGAAATCCCATCACATATATCTAAATCCAAGATATAATATAGATATATAGACACATGAAAAAAGAAGAAGAAAAGGGTTGTCGTGGCAGGAAATAGACAGTTGTTTAAAACAAAAGACTAGGGTCTCGAAGTTTTTTTAGAAATTGCAAACATACTTTAATTCACAGCTAACAACTTCAAATTATCTTAGAAATTGAACTGTTGCTTGCTGCTATTGTAATCAGGTCCTGCTATTTGACTAACCGATGTACCCTACAGGTTAGAGCCACAGTTTTTTTTTTTTACTTCCCAAAAATAATAACATACAGACATCGCTAGTATATTTTCTAGAAACAAGAAAAATATAAATTTAAAATTTAAAATTTGATGCTTTTTTTTAAAAAAATAATAGAGTAAAAATCGTATGCACTAATAAATATTAAAAACAATTATTAATGCTATGTCATGAAACTAGAAAGCAAATAAAAATTAAAATATTTGATCTTGCAACGTGAAAAACCCTTTGATTCATATACTTAATTATACAACACTCTTTTACTCTTTTTTATAAGAAGAATAATAATTTAAATTCAATTGAACAAACTAATTTGCTAGTATAAGTCTTATTTTTTTATTATCTTTAATTTCAACAAAAAAAAATCTAACATTTTATTTTATGCTATTTATTTAATTAATATAAACCAAAAGCAATCATAAGACATGCCAATACAAATCTGGACGATTTAGAATAAGAATAAAAAATTATATATTAGAAGAAACTAAAAGAGGTAGTGAGATTCATGTAAGCAAAAAAACATAGCTGCTCCAGATTCATAAGTATTGGAGATTACAATAGTGAATCTATAGTGTTTTGTTTCTTTTCTTTTATGTAGCTCAAGTTTTTTTTTTTTTTTCAATTTCTTTCTTTTTATGTTTAGTTGCTTTGGGATCGACCCTTATAGTTTGCCTCTATTCGTTTTATATTGGATTCTTATGGTATTAGGAAAAAAAATCAAGTACTCGATTTAAAAAAAACAAAATTGATAAGATATTTTTTAGAGATGGAGGGGTGCCAAAAAAACAATACCCTAGCTACCATTGAAAGTGTCAAAATAAACCCTAGCCACTATTGAGTGATCCACCATTAGAGGGACAAGGAGAGAGAGGAGTAGAGAGAAAACTTTTGAGAGATAAAATAAAGAAAAAAAATTATTTAGAGAAAAAAAAAGAGAAAAGAATTGAGAGAAAAGCATTAAGAGAAAACGAGCACAAAAAAAAAAAGAAAAAATATATAAAAAAACAAGAGAGGAAGAAAAGAACATAGAAGCTCCCTTTCTCCCTTACACTATCAATGATGTCGCCGACCACAACAACAATGAGCAACTTAACTGATCATAATCTAGATCTCTTCTAAAAGAAACAAAACTTAGCTTCAACCCTTACTTCCTCGTTCCTCACATTGTTAACCATGAACAACATCACCATCAATGTTGTCAACCCCTTCCAAAACCTTTCCAATAACTTTCTCACAAGTAGTAGTCAAATAATGGACGTAGGAAAAGAAATGAGAAAGAAGAGAGATGAAAATAAGAATCGAGACTATAGGTGGCTTGATCTCTTTGCTCAGGAGATAGTGAAGCTCACTTTTAGAACTAAAAGAAAGACCAGGAAAAGGCGCGCCAGAAGGGCTAGTCAATATGCCACCCAACCTCTTTAGCATATGCATCGACGTGCCATAAATATTGCTACCACGGGCATATATCAGACACGCGTCGCCATAGTCTCCCACTATTCTAGTAGCTTTTAGTTGATCCTAACCTTTTTGGAAGGTCAATTTTTAACCATAACACATTAATTTATCTATTCTAAATAATTTGTGTTGTGTCTTTGTTCATGTTGATTTATTTGTGATAAATAATATGTGTTGAGTTGGTTCATTTATGTCAAATATTTGTGTTACATTATCGATCTTACACAGGGATGTTTTGATTTTTATATGTGGAATTTTAAATTTTTATATGACAATATTTGTTATATGTAGAATCGTTGATTTATAATTGGATGCATAAATTCTATGTGAGGATATACCAATGTTTAGTAAAAAAAAAGCATTTGTTCTCATATAGTAATTTTCAACTAAATTTCAAACTAGAACAAATGGTAGGATTATACCAATGTTTAGTTAAAAAAAAAGCATTTGTTCTCCTATAGTAATTTTCAACTAAATTTCAAACTAGAATAAATGGTAGGATTATTGGCAGGCCAAAGCTTTTTTTTTAATATCCATATGAATTCAATGCTCATTCGCCTAAAATCTCGTTAAAATTTTAAAATTAATGAAATCGTTTATTTTGTAGGGATTAATATTAAAATTTTCTAAAATCAATGAAATCACCTATTTTTAGAGATTAATATTATTTTTTTAAATCGATGAATCTTTTATTTTTAGAGTAAATTAGTAATTTTATTATGCATTAAAAAAATAAAAAACTGATTTATCTCATTCGGTGATGCAATTGAATCCGTAAAAAACTATTTTACCCTTTCAATTTATATTTCTTTGTAGGACAAAAATGACATTATATTATAATAATAATTCAATGCACAATGAATCATGTTGAAATTTGATGTTTTACTGAACATTTTTTATATATATATAAACCAAAATACCCAACATTTAAACAGTTTTCAAAACAGTCAATAACTCAACAGTCACGCCACTCATAACTCACGACTGACACGAGAAAAGAAAACTAACTGAAGTGATAAGAGGATTGGAAAACACAGAGCAAAGAGGGGAGACCACCTCGATTGGACAAGACATCCTCTCAGATCCTCATATCGTTACAAGCCTCTCACTCACAGATAAGGTGGCCCCACCTCATCGCCATCACCCCCCCTCCTTCGTAACATTACCAAAGAACAACAATCCTCCACCAGAATAAAATCTCTCATCGCAAAAACAAATGCTATAATATATCAAATTAAAAAGAAAAATCTCCCTCCATTATTTCTACCTTGGCATCTCCCCCATAAAATATTCCCATATTCTTACTTAACTCTCAAACACGTGTTCACCGTTGATTAGGTCGCGTGACCCACACGGGATTCTTCAACCCTGATCCGCTACTCCCTTATTCTAAATCAAAAGCATCAGAGAGGTCGTGCATTGTATTAACGTACACCGCGAAGCAGGGGATAGCGAGTAAATTGAAAAAGCGGAACAGGAGGCAATTAACCGCTCTCTCGAGGGGGGAAAAAAAAGGGTTTAAGAGCTCACTCTAGGTACTAATATCACATTTCTCTCTCTCTCTCTCTCTCTCTCGATCGAAGTTCAGCCATGGAGTCGCGCGTCTTTTCACATGCCACCACCATCGCTCACGTGCGTAGGCCACTGCGAGAGAGCCACAGCAACACCAGTTGCAGCTTCATCTCGATCAAACCGATCGGAGCAGTCGGTGAAGGCGGGAATCTGATATGGGGAAGGCAACTGCGGCCGTCATTGCTTCTGGAAGCATCTTCTCCGATGAATGCAAGGAAGGATATTCTCCGGCCGGTTATGGCTGCAGCTTCATCTCCGGCAGAAGGAAGTGATTCCTCCGGGTGAGGTCCGTTTCCTCCGTTCTGACTCGGTCGACTCGCTCCGTGTCGGAATCTGACTCGGTTTTGTTCGTGTTTTTGACTCGGTGTTTTTGCAGGGATGGGAAGGTCGCTCCGATTGGGTTTTTCGAAAAGAATCCGGCTCTTGTAACCGGTTTTTTCTTCTTCATGTGGTACGTAGGAGATCACGTGACCTCATTTCCTTTCCATTGGACAATCACGTGACTTTAATTAACAAATCCCAGACGGTCAAGCTTCTTGTCTCGTTATATGATTTTATGGATTTTATTTTAAAACAATTATTTATTAATTAATTTGCAGGTACTTTTTGAACGTGATATTTAACATACTTAACAAGAAGATTTACAATTACTTCCCTTATCCATAGTAAGTATTAGTAATTAGTTAGTTGCTAATTATTATTATATTATATTATGTGTCTGTGCTTTGATGGAATGTTTGTTGATGGTGTCTTGTGTAGTTTTGTTTCGGTGATTCATTTGTTTGTTGGAGTGGTGTACTGTTTGGTGAGCTGGACTGTGGGCCTTCCAAAGCGCGCTGTAAGTTAAACCTCTATTAATTAATGCCTATTTCCTGTTCTAAGATGGGATTGTTTGGCTGATTTTGATTTAGGGAAGATGATTGTGTTTTATAAACAGTTTATGGTTACCTTATATGTAACATGTGTATAGATCGTGATTGATCTTTGACAAGTCTCTGGTTTTCAGGGGTAATGCCTGTGAGGAAACAGGGGTTGTCCTTAAATTGGGAAGAATACCTTGTATTTGGGACTTGGTGAAGAAATATGAAGATTGATAGTATTTGTACTAACTATTGCCATTTAAACATTTAAAGTTCTTATTTTTTTTGGAGGGTATGATTTTTGAAGGAACCGTGAGTTTCCTGTCTTAATCTTATTGTCTATGTGTCATATGGTATTAGGAAGATGATTGCTGAAGCTCAAGAGCACTGATAATGCATTACTTATTTGCTGTGTATTGCGTGCAGCCTATTGACTCAAATCTCCTGAAGCTGTTGATTCCCGTTGCTGTCTGTCATGCATTAGGCCATGTGACCAGTAATGTCTCCTTTGCGGCGGTTGCTGTCTCCTTTACACACACAATCAAAGGTGACATCAAGAAGGCACTTTATTATCCAAATTTATGGGAAGACAATTTTCTTGCTTATCAACACTGTTTTATGAGGACATTTTAACCTCTCAAGAGTGGTTTCCTTATTTATAGTCGATTGTGTTTCATTACAGCACTTGAGCCCTTCTTCAATGCTGCTGCTTCTCAATTCGTATTGGGACAGTCAATACCGATAACTCTGTGGCTATCACTTCTGCCTGTCGTTCTTGGTAAGCTTTCTCTTTTATTTCTGCAATAATATGCCATCTGACTGTAATCAACCTACACTCTATTGGGATGCAAAATCATGTCTACTCATTATTTCCCTCACTCCTATTAATTTGAATTGTTTGCGTAATCAGAAACTCTAAGTTGATTATTATAATACTGATAGGGTAACACAAATTTTGAATGACATTCCATTGTAAATTAAATGCAGGTGTGTCCATGGCATCATTGACTGAGCTCTCATTCAATTGGACGGGCTTTATTAGTGCTATGATTTCCAACATCTCCTTCACTTACAGGAGTCTCTACTCGAAGAAAGCAATGGTAATTCAATGAAGTTTTTTTTTGTACTATATGAGCAACTGCTTGTTGATTAATTAATAAGTACTTCCTAATGATTGCTTCTTTTTTTTATCCCTGCAGACTGATATGGACAGCACTAACATTTATGCTTACATTTCCATCATTGCACTCTTTGTCTGCATTCCACCTGCCATTCTTGTGAGTATGAAAGCATTGATGCCCCTGGAGAATTCTACTTACAAGACCATATTAAAAATCATAATCATTCAGTTCATAAAATCTCTTCTTATTTGTGTCACCTTTGCCTTTGCAGGTCGAGGGACCTCAACTGATCAAGCATGGCTTTAATGATGCAATTGCTAAAGTGGGCCTAACCAAGTTCATCTCAGACCTTTTTTGGGTTGGAATGTTTTATCACCTCTACAATCAGGCAAGAACTTTCTCCTGATCTTCTTATGTCTATACAATTTAGTCATATAAAACAATGCCTCTGGAGGCATTGATGTTTACATGCATTTAGCATAACATTTCCACAGTTTTCCTGAAGAGTTTTTGTAGTGATTTGAATGCTTGCATAGGTTTCCATAACGAGTGTTGACATATTGTGAGACTGCACTAATGATTGGGATATGCAAACAACTATTCTGGAATATTCCAATATCCTTTCCGGAGATCTATGCACTCAAATCATTATGGAAACTGTTTCAGACATCTATATAAACATTAAGGAAAAAGCATTTAAACACCAATGCCTTTGACTTACATCAACAAAATGGTAGAAGGACCCTGCAAATTAAGTAATGGTGTGGTCTCCTTTGCATGCACACAGAGAGTTCAATTCAACTACTTGCCGTTTTTATTCCCTCTATTATCTGGAAAACCAACTTTTTTTTATCACGATACCGTTTTGGAGGATTATAAAAAGTTTTTTCCTCTTGAATTTTCAGTTGGCTACCAATACCTTGGAGAGGGTTGCACCTCTTACACATGCAGTGGGCAATGTGCTGAAACGTGTATTCGTGATTGGCTTTTCCATCCTGATCTTTGGTAATGATTTGTCCACCACTTGATTACTCATTTGTTTCCTAACAAGTGCTATTACTATTATTATTTTTTGTGGATGGTAAAATCAAAATAGTACCTAACAATTCTCTCCTTGCAGGTAACAAAATCTCAACACAAACTGGTATTGGAACAGGAATTGCAATTGCTGGAGTGGCAACCTACTCTTACATTAAGGCCAAGATGGAAGAGGAGAAACGAGTGAGTTTCATTCTAGAATACTCCAACAAACATGAGTATTCTCGGCTTATTTTTGTATTTGGGTTACAAGTTGCATTATGCTGAGCATTTTGTTACTTTTTGGGTTAAAATCTAAGTTAAAGAGTGATATCAGCTTAAAATATCCATTGCTGAAATCCTTAGAACATATGTACCTGCGGAAACTACAAGGAAATTGATCTTTTCTTAAGAGATATATGTACTTTTTGGAGAATTAGTTTGTTTGATTTACGATTTCTTTATGACCATGGAAGTGGGCAGTAAGGTCTTTAAAATGAATTACCCTAACTCTTCATGCAAATTTGGTCTCTTTTGCAGCGAGGGAAAGCAGCATGAGAAGGAAAGAGGCATTGACCGTGGGTGAAGGAAACCTTGTTTGTAAAGTCAAATTCTACTGCTCCGAAGATAAGAGTATCCTGTTGTCATTGTGAAGTTATTTTTTTCCATTAATTTTCGTTGATTCAGAGTACAGACTATTGCTAAGTTGCAATCAGCTTATGTTGACTAGAAATAATGAATCATTTGCTCTGTCTCTCACAATGAGCTTTAATGATTAGAAGCTGCAGAGGGAGTTTAATAGAATGAGTGGAAATGAAATATGCATCGCCACTTGCAGAGAAGTTTTTTTTTTTTGTTAGGTTCACTTGGGGATGCAGCAGCGTGATAGTGGAGGCGGTGTAACTGTTGGAGAAATCCGAGGTTGCATTCCATATAAAAATCCTAGCTTTCCGCGAAAGAAAGAAAATCAGTGTTTTTCTAGCTCTAGATTATAATTCTAAACTATAGAATTTCTTTTATATATTTTATATAATCTGAATAACATGAAGTATGATTTTAAAAAATAACACACGATGTTGTTTATATAGTGACTACAACAAGAAAAATCAAATAAAAAAGAATTTCTAGACACTTACACAAGTAAACCCTTTATAAAACTAGGTAAGGAAAACCTACATCTAGCTATTGAATAAAAAAAACCTTTATAAAACTAGGCCAGGAAAACCTATATCTAACTATTGAATAAAAATTATGACTATTTTCGGTATACATGTAGTATATTTCTTTTAACTTTGAGGCAGTTTCATATTGTGTTTATAAAAATTTTAATTTTTTTTAAAATTAAATTCTTTTATATTTATGAATCATTTGATTTGATGTATTAATATCAAAAATAATTTTTTAAAAATAAAAAAAATATTATTTTAATATATTTTCAAATAAAAATATATTTTAAAAAATAATTCTTATAACACTCTAATTACCTTGTAACTTTGTCTACTTTGGCGAAAGCTAGGATGGTCAATAAACTATCTGATCCTGCTTGGTGTGCTCCACCCTCTCTCTCAATCCTCAATATGTTAGCCAATTTGGACAAACCCAATTCACCACCACAGAGCCCTTCACAAAATCTGGTCATGTACTTAACATCCACATCTCTGTCGAATACAGTGCCAAGGAGGGAAGTGAATCTGGCAATGGAGCAATGGGTGATCAACCCCGGTATATAGGCTAGATCATACAGGCCAAGAGAAGTAGCCCAGAACAAATCCCTGTGTTTTGCAAGAACAGCTGTGAAAATCTTGGTAAACCCAGACATGTAAATACCTTCCCTTGCATGTTTGTCATAGTCCAAACCATTCTTTTTTAAGAGTTCCACGGACTCAAAAACACACAAATCCTCAGCAAGATCGAAATAGAAGTTGAATTCCCATGCCCCAAAACTAGTGTCCCTCTCATCAGACTATGTGATATCCAATTGGATCATTTGAGAACATCAACGTTGAACTTCAAGTCTTTGTATCTCTTTGTCTCAGACCCATCTCTCGGTGTATCGCGTATAGAGCTAGGAAATTCGGTGTCAATAGACATCACTTTGTACTTGAAAAGAGCCCTGTCCAGTCGTGACATCTCTGCCTCCAAATTGTGTTTCCAGACTTGGGTTATTGGAAGCATCTTGCTTCTGCATGTTTGGTGTTGAACATAAAAATGTTGTTTATAAGTATTTGATTAGATATTAAACAAATTTTTATTGTTGTGGGTTCCACCGTAATTGAGACTGGAACTCAGTTTCTTGGAAACGCGGCTGCGGCTGCGTTTCTAAAAAATTTATTTATTTTTTTTACTAAAATTTAATATGATTTGTATGTTTTGAATCGTTTTGAATCGTTTTGATGTGTTGATGTCAAAAATAATTTTTAAAAAATAAAAAAACATCATTAGCATGCATTTTGGCAAGAAAAGTTATTTGAAAAACACCCGCAATCACACTACCAAACACGCTCTTAAATTTACTTTTCGTGAGGACATGTTCTCCTCTCTCCTTCATCGACACTGTAGATAATTAACCATTGCAAAAATTTCCCAAAACAACCCGAGAGGTCTCCATTGTTCAAATCTGGAAAAATCCTGTCATTTCCTAAATTTTCATCCTTGTTCCCCTCTCTTCCCTTTTCTCGTCTCTTGCAAAACGACAACGAAACCATTGCAAAAAATTTCCAAAACAACCCTCTTGTCTCCATTGCTTTTTCCCTTCTCCTTCTTCTTCTCCTTCTTCTGCTACATTTCTTCGTCTCCACTGTTCTACAAAGTGAATAGTGGAGAGTGAATTAATTCGCTCTCCACTATTCATGGACTAGAACGAGTCCGGTTTAAACCTAAATGCATTGGACGTGGTCCGACCTAGTAAAATAAAAAAATCCAAAAACATTTCTCAGATATTGTGTTTTATTCAAAAAAACTAGTGTTTAATATGATTCAATGACACTACATAATTACATTAGAAGGAAATCGCATGATGATGTAGCATTTGCAGAATTTGATTGCAATTCCAATTTTATTCCTAATGATATTTTACTTGATGTTTTTGCACGCTCAGAAAATCATCTTTATAGTTAATTTATGATCATCTTTTCTTTGATTTGTGGATTTTTTACCGGCCAACTTTCTTATTCTATAGGCACCAAAATTAGAGTTTATCTTGCATTGGATCATCAATCTGGTTTGGATCGAATTTAGCCAAGTCAATCAAGTTACTAAAAACTTAGTTAGACCACCTAGATTTAACCAAATCAATATCGTTTTCAATTCAACTTAAAATCTAATCTATATCAAGTTTTGGACCATGAGTTTTTTAAATCAATTTTTTGAGTCGTACTGAATTTAACAACTTTGTTTCTAACTCATTAGGTTTTTTTTAATAGAACTCCAAAATAATGTCCGCAATATAAAGTACATTATTGAGGCTGAAAAGTTTTTTAGAAATCATTTTTAATATAAACTTCTCTTGATTAGTTTTTCAAGTTTAGATTTTCTTCATCCACTTCCTTGTAAATGAGAAATATCCTCTTCTAAATGTATGTATGTCTTGTGATGCTAGTGTTAACCCACCACTATTCAGATTGTAGATCGGTTTAACTTTAAAAATAATAGTAGATAGATTCCTTTCCTAAACTTTATTTGTGAGGTGATCAATATAGATTGATGAGAACCAACAAGCACCACGAAAGGATAAATTAAAGGTGATAATTGGGCCAATTACAAGGTCAAGAAGATTAAAAAGACATTCAATGTGCTGATTTAAGATATTTAGCCCAAGACAAGCAGGGATGATCAAACGTTGATTAATGCGATCCATACAAGGGTTAGACAAAGAGAGATGATTTTAGATTAATTTTTTTCTAAAGCGCAGTTTTAATCTAACAAATATAATTTTTGATTTGACTGTTGGATTAAACTGAAATTTCATCAGAAGATTTTAGAGGATTTGCCAATTTTAATTTAGAAAATCCTTATGATAAAGTTCTACTATACGAGAATTATATTATTTTTATAGTTAATTTATGATCATCTTTTCTTTGATTTGTGGATTTTTTACCGGCCAACTTTCTTATTCTATAGGCATCAAAATTAGAGTTTATCTTGGCAAGGAATCCTAATCTAAGAAGGATTCATAATTGACAGCTAATTATTTATTTGTTAAGGAAACATAGGTTGCAGCTTACTATTTATGCAAGAATTCTATTTTTGTTTTTAAGGACAGGAGCTTAGGAGAATTAATTATCAAGCTCTTCCATATTTCATAAGGATAACGCAAGTCGCTTTCCTTGTGTGTCAAGGTCGACAGCAATAATTCTTACTTTCCAAGGATGCAAGTCGGCAACACACTTATAAATCCAAGGGTGGGTTTTTTCAGATTTTCTTTTGTGATCTTCAACAGCCTAGTTATTTATATTATATTGTTATTTTTAATTGGGTTTTAATATAACACATTAGTTAATTATAGTGTAGTATATTTTATGAATTATAAATATCCCTTGAAAAAAAAAATATGTAAGCTTTAATTTTTATTCAGAATAATATTTTATATGAGGGAGTTCTTTCGTACTTTTGATTTGTTTTTGCAAAATTCTTAAAATATAAATCTATTAAAATTATATTTAAATAATTACTTGATTATTCAATATTTTTCAAATAATATTAAAACTTTTTATGATGATGTTAATGATAAATTTTTGAATAATTATATATAAATCTAATATTTAGATTTGTTTTTAAGAAATTTCTTATGAAAACTTAATATGAATAAAATATTTATTTTGTTATTTTTATTATATTGCTTTTGTAGGCATTTTTTTTAAAAGGTGGCCCTTAATTGTTTTTCTAATTTCATTGTTTTTTAATTGCAATGTTCCTTAAAAACAAATTTATTAAAATAATTATTTGATTATGCCATATTTTTCAAATAATATTAGAACTTTTAACAATGAATTTTTGAATAATTATATATGAATATAATATGTAGAATTGTTTTTTAAAAAATAGGTCATGAATATTTAATTCAAATCAAATATTTATTTTTTATTATATTATTTTATAGAATTTTCTTAAATTTATTATTTTTGTATTTTTTAATACATTCATGTTAAAACTATAGAATCATAATTATTATTGTTAAAACCATAGAACCATAAGATTATGATAAATTTTTATTTAAAAAATAATGTTTTTGATAAAAAAAGGGCATGTTATGTAAAAAGGAAATAAATAAATAAAAAAGGAAGTCTTAACTCAAGAGATACATTTTTTCATCATTATTACAAATCATTAGAATTTTTCCGAATATTTAATTTAATCACCTTCAATTTTTATTCAAGAAACCATACTAATAATACAAATATATATTTTTATAAAAACAAAATACATGAACATAAAAAGAGAATTTACACTATAAAAGCACAAATACTAATTATATATATGAATGGAAATTCTCCATGTCACTATAAATTATATCTGTATTGTACATAGAAAATTCTTTATGCGAGTACCAAAATAATCTTTATTGGCTGGCTTAGAGGACCCTACAACCGGTTCTTTAACTGATTTTTTTTTCATACACGCACTCTTTCCTCTCGTACGTTAGATTACCAAACAAACAGAACTTATTTTCCTTTGTCTTCGTGGCATCCTATTTTTCATTCTATAAGCATACAAACAAAAAACAAAAAAAGAAGTAAGACCCAGGCCCACGCGAGCCCAACCCCGTGAACCCAGCCCAAGAACCAAGAAAAAGAAAAGGGCCCACTAGAAACACAAACTAAAAATGTCAAAATGATTGACTCACCCGAAGATCCCATAGGCTCAATCAAGCTCATATCCACAAGCAAAAACAAGGAACTCTTCAACGAGGAAGGAAGCAAGAACCCAGCCGCAGCCAAATATCCCACGATCCCATCCCTCTTTGCAAAGAAACCATCCATCTTTTCTAAAAAAGAAAAAGAAAAAGAAAAAGAAAAGAACTATTCCAGAGCCTAAACAGGGAAAAAAATAAATACAAAGTGTTACAGTGCAGTGACAAGTTGACCACCAAGTAAAAAAAAGATAAAAAGAAGAGGCAGCACAGAGGAGGAAAGCGAATGAACGAACGAACGAACATATAACATGTTCCAAACAAAAAGGATGTTTTTAGTGTTACAAAAAAAAAAAAAAAACCCATTCCTTCCTGCCAGCAACACTTAAAACACAAAAATCAAATAAGAATAATAATAATAATAGTACTGATAATTATAATAATAAAAACAGTAAAAAAAAAAAATGGAAATCCGAATTGGAGTCAAGAAGGACTATTTTGTTTTTGTTGTTCTCTCGTTGTTATTGTTTTTTGATTTCTTTCTTTCATTTTTTGTTGCCTATTTTCCCCATTTCTTATTATCACTCCTTTCCTTTTCTCTCATAGGATCGTTCAATTCTTTTCGTCACGCGGCGTTTATCAATATTATTTTCGGATTCAATTTACTTCTTAAAGATAATAAACAAATTAAAAAGGAGGAGGAGTGATGTTAATTTCTTCCCTGGGCCTTGACCCTCACGATATTAGAGAGAGAAAAAAGTAAACCAAATCAGTCCTCTCTCTCTTTCTATCTCGTTTTCTGTTTTGAAAACCCTAATCTTTACGATCGCGATTCCGGATGGAGGCCAATTCTGACGAAGAACAACAAAACAGATCGAAGAACAACGTGGTGAGCTCTAATGAAGGACAAAGCAAGCCTAAACGACAGATGAAGACTCCTTTCCAACTTGAAACCCTAGAGAAAGCTTATGCCAGTCCGTACACTTCTTCATTCTCTCTTTATGTTTACACGGTTTTGATTTGATTTGTTTGCTTTTGATCTCTTCTGGCTTGGATTTTCTCTATTTCTTTGTGTTTGTGATTCTGTTTATGCTTGGATTCCTGCTAATTTTATGTGTTATTCAATGAAAGAGGCTTAGTTGTTTGTTAGTTTTGTTGAAATTTTGATTTTTTTGGCAATTTTAATCACATAACTAGTTAATTTTCGTGTTAGTGATTATAGATGCTTAATTTTTTCTCTAGATTTATGTGTAATATGTTTACTTCACTTGTTTTTTTTTTCTTTTTTTTGCATGGATCTTGGATGATTTTGATTCAATAATTAGCTATTATTATTTATTTATTTATTTTTTGCATTATGCGCGCGCGTATCAGCATGTTTTTTTTTTTGTTGATTTTTGTTTGCTATTGCTGGTTTCATCAGCTGAGACATATCCGTCAGAGGAGATGCGGGCAGAATTGTCGGAGAAATTAGGACTATCTGATAGGCAGTTGCAGATGTGGTTTTGCCACAGGAGGTTGAAGGACAAAAAGGAGACTCCAGTAAAGAAGCAGCGGAATACAGCACCATTGCCCGAGTCTCCTTTGGAGGATATGAGGATAGGGGCTGAGAATGGAAGTGATTATGGGTCTGGGTCCGGTTCGGGCTCTAGTCCACTTTCAGAGTCAAGGAAAGTGATTTTAGATGATGGGCATACGATGAGAAGGTACTACGATTCATCACCACAGTCAGTTATGGAGCTTAGAGCTATTGCCTGTGTGGAGGCGCAGCTTGGGGAACCATTGAGGGAGGATGGGCCAATTCTTGGAATGGAGTTTGATCCGTTGCCACCTGATGCGTTTGGGACACCCATAGGTCATGCTACTTAACTGATCTTAACAATGCCATACTTTTAATTGCTTGATATCGTAGTAATGGTTATTTTTGAAATGAGGTGGGATGAACATTGGCATTTCACGTGAATTCAATTTTGAGCAAAGAAAAATATTTAGTCCTCAAGGATACTCTTTTATTCATGCCTTTTTGGTGCTAATTTCTCCTGTTTTTGTATTTGTTTGTTTGTTGTTTGAAATGAACAACCGAACTGCACTTGTACTATATTTAGATACTGATTTTTTCATGCTACCACAGTGATTAGTTCATGCTACTATTGTCACTGATGTTTAATTGGAGAGTGAATACCTAGGCATTTTTGATCACATGATCCATTAAAGTTAAAACTTGCCTAGTTATCCTGTTTGTGGCTGTTCATTCACTGATGAATGTGGAAAAGAAATCAATTTTCTCTCCAGAATGTATTCATGTTAGAATGCAATTTTGACTGTTTAACATTGGCATGTGACATTTTTATTCTTTTTGATGTTGGGATCGCATCTGCTAAAAATTTATTGGTAATCACATGCAGCATCTATTACTGAACAACAGAAGCGAATGGGGTATTCTTATGAGGACAAAGTATACGAGCGACATGATGCCAAATCAAGCAAAGTAGTTTCTTAAATTCCTCATCTCTCTCTTTTATTTTTGTGGTGTTTGTGATATTTCCTTGTGTGCTATAGAACTGCAATATGATTTAGATACTTTGATGTGCTATCATCAGCCTATCAGCATCTAAATGTTTAGTCTTCATTAAACTAGGGAACTTTCATTTGCTTTGCCCTTCCAAGTTCTTGGTATCGTGGTTTTTTTTTTTTTTGAAAAACATTTCTGGTCAGCCTCTATCACCATCTCTTAGGTCAAGATGATGCTCACTTTTCTCTTTATAGCTAAATCATTAAAAGATAGTAACAACCTGCAATTAACAGTTAACCAAAAAAAACACCATCCTTCTTTAAAAATGCAAAAGGATAATACGTGACAGCCTGAAGGCTGTGGAAAAAAAGGCCGCATCTTATTATTATCGACCTAATGGAACTGACCTTGTTGCATATCTGTCAAGTTTCTATAGCTAGTTCTCTCCATTGCTTTTCTTGGAGATTACTCCACTTCTGTATTGGATTCCATAACCTAACTCTTATATTTATGATTGGTACAATAGAATGATATGATGCATGCATTCCCATGTAAATGCTGGGCTTCTAAGTGTAGATTTTGTATTTTGCCTAGTTCATATTGGTTAAACTCTGAATAGCAATTCTATCCTAGGCCTCTGTAAAGGCTACTAATGAGCACCACTTTTTCCAGGATCATGCCAGTGTTCGATCTGATGCTTATGGACTTACTCAATCTCCTTATCACGATTCACCAGTTGATACTTTGAGGGGAAGAGCTTCACCTTTTGGTGCAGGCCAAATATCACGTGCTCGCCTTATGTCTCAACAAGACAAGAGGGGGCATGTTTTTTCATCACCTCAGAGGGATGATGACTATCTCCTGCAACGAGACACCTTTGCAAACAATAGAACAAGTGCTCAATCTAACAGTCATCCTATTATGGGACCAGAAAATCCAAATGTCTTTTCTGATGCACAAACCTTCCACCATGACACTGAGCTGCGGTTGGAAAGGAAACGCAAGGTGTCCTGAAGTTTTCAAGAGATTTTTGCTTTCTCTCTCTCTTTTAATCAAGGAGTGGTAATTATATATGTGGTTGCCTTTTGTAGATTGAGGAACCAAGAACTGTAAGGGATGTTGAAGCTTGTGAGAATCGGATGCGCAAAGAGCTTGAGAAACAAGATATTTTAAGGCGGAAGGTACCATCTTATCAGTCTTGAATTGCTGATGTAGTATTTTTTTCATCTGATTCAGATGTTTGAACTTGCATTTTCAGAATGAAGAACGAATGAGGAAAGAGATGGAAAGGCATGACCGTGAGAGACGAAAAGAAGAAGAGAGGTTAATGCGTGAAAGACAAAGAGAGGAGGAGAGATTACTGCGGGAGCAAAAACGTGAACTTGAGCGAAGAGAAAAGTTTATGCAGAAAGAGTATTTAAGAGTGAGTTTCGAGTCCATTATTCCGAGCTTTTAGGTAATTTTTTTTTAATGTTTAGATAGCAGTATCCCAACCATCTCTTTGTTCTCCTTGTTTATTTTTAAGGCCGAGAAAAGAAGACAAAAAGAAGAGCTTCGTAGGGAGAAAGAGGCAGTGAAACGCAAAGCTGCCATGGAGAAGGCAACTGCACGTAAGATTGCTAAAGACTCTTTGGATCTTATTGAGGATGAACAGCTAGAACTCATGGAATTGGCTGCTGCAAGCAAAGGCTTAGCCTCAATAGTTAACCTCAACTATGATACTTTGCAAAACCTCGATTCATTCAGAGGTAATGATGCCTGAAGATTAGACCATTTTGAAAAAGAATAATTTAATTTTTCTGTTGAAATAGGACGGTTAGAAGTTTGTTTGTTTTACATTTTCTGATTAGTTATAAAAACAAATTTTTGTGCTCCAGACTTGTTGATCACATTCCCATCCGAGTCCGTGCAATTAAAAAAACCCTTTGGATTTCAACCTTGGTTGGATTCTGAAGAAAATATCGGGAATCTTCTGATGGTATGTCCTATAACTCACCTTTTATTTTCTTGAACTGTGATATGTATTATCTATCCATGATTAGCAGATGATGATGTGATTCACTAGGTTCCATTGTAGTCCCACTAATGAAATTCTGACGACTTCTAGTTGGCTCATTTTTCACTGCTCATTTCTTTTTAACTTCATAAAAATGAAAAAAAAAATCATAAAAGTTATGCTTTCTTCTATACTGCTTCTCTATGCTTGTTGTGTTGATCCAGATAATTTTTGATAATGTTAATACTCTCTTGTCTTTATTTTGAGGTCCCAAAATCTTTATCTTTTTCAGGTCTGGAGATTTTTTATTACTTTTGCTGATGTTCTTGGGTTATGGCCATTTACACTTGATGAGTTTGTTCAAGCTTTCCATGACTATGTGAGTTTCATGTCTCAATTTTGTTTTGTCTAACTTCATTTTATGCATCTTCCTCTCAGTTGATTTTTATACTATTTTGATTTTAGGATTCAAGATTGCTCAGTGAATTACATGTCGCTCTTCTAAAATTAATAATAAAAGACATTGAAGATGTTGCAAGGACGCCTTCTATTGGATTAGGAATAAATCAATATTATACAGCCAATCCTGAAGGTGGACATCCACAAATTGTTCAAGGGGTAAGCTCTGCTCCATGGACATGTTTACTGGTATTCATTGGCATGATATCCTTTCAGTTGATGCTTAATCATTTTTTACTTTTACTCCAATGTATTAGGCATATACATGGGGTTTTGATATACGCAACTGGCAGCAACACTTAAATCCATTAACGTGGCCCGAAATACTCCGGCAATTGGCATTGTCTGCAGGATTTGGGCCACAGTTGAGGAAAAGGAATGCAACATGGACTGGTTTGGGCGATATTGACGAGGTTTGTCCTTGTCTTCATTTCTTTATTTTCTTCTATGCTCTCCCTGCTTTAGCTCCTTTAATGTGCCATATATATGCCAACTGAAACTGGTCTTGTACACCAATGGATGTTCAGAGCAGTAACATTTGGAATGACATAATTGATGTCTTGCTATAGACTTGGAAGATAGGTAGACATAGGCAAAATATTCGGGTAGCACATTTAGTAAAAGATTGAAGCTTTTTCATTGGAGTTATAAATAAAATGATATATAACTAAAGAGAGGAGGAATAATACAGTCAATAAAATGGAATGCTGAAACTGCACTTAATGGGAGTACTTACATAATTATGGTTGTTTTATGTGAATTTGTTAATTAGGATATATCTGCCTTTTAGGAGCGAGTTCATTATTATTATTATTATAATTGTTAGGACTATTTGGCATTTAGGATTCTTCAGGATTTTGTTGTGCCTTTATAACTAACTCATCAAATAAATGACATGAGTCTTCCTTGGTGCATTTGTGAAATTCCTAGGTTTTCAGCTATAAAGTTCCATGTTTAGATCCTGAGAAGCAGGCATTTAATGAAAAAATGCTGAAACGTATGATTGTCTCTAAATTTTTTCTCCTAAGATAGTTAACTTGGTAATGGTTTTTATCAATTTAGTGTCATACATAAAATGTTTCTTGGTGGGTTTTGAGCTTCATTATGTTTCGACACTTGTCAAATAACTTGGTGTGATATCAATCATGTTCAATCTAGTTGATAACTGTCACCACATTTTGTTAGTGTGTTATTTTGTATAATAAGATGTTTGCTGACCGATTATTATTTTTATGCTTTGTCCTTCTTGTACTCACAGATGATTGTTTTTTTAGATGCAGGTTAAGGATTGTGAAGATATCATTTCTACTATACGCAACGGATCAGCAGCTGAAAATGCATTTGCATTAATGCGAGAAAAGGGTTTATTGCTTCCTAGAAAGTCTAGGCATCGGTTGACACCTGGAACTGTTAAGTTTGCAGCTTTTCATGTTCTTTCTCTTGAAGGGAGCAAAGGATTAACAGTGCTAGAACTTGCAGACAAGATTCAGGTGAGTTCTTTTGTTTGCCAACATTAATTTTCCCCACTGTTGTTTTCCTTGTCTCCTTTGCTTACAGATATTTCCTTACTTGTCTCCTTTGCCTACAGAAATCTGGACTTCGAGACCTGACAACAAGCAAGACGCCAGAGGCATCTATTTCTGTTGCTTTGACAAGGGATCAAAAGCTTTTTGAAAGAATTGCTCCTTCAACATATTGTGTAAGAGCAGCTTTCAGAAAGGATCCTGCTGATGCCGAGGCAATACTTGCAGCAGCAAGAAAAAAAATTCGAATATTTGAAAATGGATTTTTAGGTGGAGAAGTTGCTGATGATGTTGAAAGAGATGAAGAATCTGAAGGCGATGTTGATGAGGATCCTGAAGTTGATGATTTAGCTACTCCATTGAGTGCTAACAAAAGCACTGTCCCTTCTAGTAAATTAAATACTTTGTCAGTGAGTGGAAAATATAAAGTCGGTAATGATATTTCATTAACTGTACAAAATGAGTCTGAGAAAGGTCTTTCAACTTTCTCTCTGAATGGTCCAAAGGATGTGATGACTCCCATTATCATCGAGCAGTGTGTTGCTCATGAAGATGAGGGGACTAATAATGGAGATGGACAAAATATTGAAATCGATGAAAGCAAGTCAGGTGCATCATGGATTCAGGGACTCACAGAAGGGGAATATTCTCATCTCAGTGTCGAAGAGCGTCTTAATGCTCTTGTTGTATTAGTTGGTATTGCGAATGAAGGGAATTCCATTCGTTCTGTTCTTGAGGTAAAAGCTCCTTTTCATTTTGTTAAATGTTAAATCACACTCTCATCCCAGGAAGCTGTTAGTTTTTCTCCTTGTAACTAATAGCAAGTTTTACAGGATCGTTTGGAAGCTGCAAATGCTCTTAAAAAACAAATGTGGGCTGAGGCGCAGTTAGATAGAAGTCGGTTGAAAGAAGAGTTCATCAGTAAATTAGATTTTCCATCTTTAACTGGGGGCAGAGTTGAAACACAAGTCGCTAGTTCTGCTTTGGAAGGCAGCCAAAGCCCCTTGGTTCTTGTTGATAGCAAAAATAAGGAAGCATCTCCAAGTAATGCTGAGGATCAGAAATCTTTGGCAGAAAATGTAGAGAATCACTTGAGCAGTGTTCTTTCTGAAAAAGCCTTAGTTGTTCAAGATCTTTCCATGAATCCAGATAACATTTCAGTGCAGCAGCATGGATATGCTTCAAAAAGGTCACGTTCACAATTGAAAGCTTATGTTACCCACTTAGCAGAAGAGTTGTATATTTACAGGTCCTTGCCTCTTGGCCAAGATCGCAGACGTAATAGATACTGGCAGTTTGTGGCATCTGCTTCTAGAAATGATCCTTGTTCTGGTAGGATCTTTGTAGAACTGCATGACGGCAATTGGAGAGTTATTGATTCAGAAGAGGTAATTTCTCTCGTTGTGGTTTATGCATTTATATCTTGATTGCAATCTCTGTTGAAAAATATCTAAGAACCCATGGTAAAAAAATATTAATATTTGTTTTGACTCTTAAAGCTAGAGTTAAAATGAGGTTCTTTAGTCAAAGAATAACACCAATTATCCACAACGACCATGGATATATTAGTTGCAGACATAATCTGAATAATGGTAACTATAATGATTTTACCTATTGGGAGGGGGCAGGGTGGTTTGGACATGATGATGGTGTGTTTTGGTTTAATGTGGCTTCACAATTATGGGACATTATTAAATCATCTTGGGGATAATTAGTGCTTTTCCACCATTCCAGGGGAAGCATATAGTTGTAATCTTAGAGATAATATATAATCACCTCTTGTAGTGGAAGCACATGTTTTCTCATCTCTTACCTTTCTGTTGGCTGTTTCCTTAGAGGCTGTCCTGGCATTAAAAGCAAGAAATACTCCACTTTTTCCTCGTTTGCTAGAGCTGTAAAATCATCTCTATACTGATGAAAAACCAGGCTCTCTTTATCTCTCATGATTGATTGCATGAGAGTACGAACCTCCTTGGGTCATATGGTTGTTTTTTGTTCTTTGGTTGATGCCTTGCAGCATTCACTGACACCGTATTCAACACTATTTCTGTTCAGGCCTTTGATACTCTCTTGTCATCTCTGGATACTCGTGGGGTTAGGGAATCTCATTTGCGTATAATGTTGCAAAAGATTGAGTCTTCTTTCAAAGAAAATGGACGAAGGAACTTGTGGTCTCCAAACATTGTGTGCCAAAGTGGAACAACAGATGAAAACAAAAAAGCTGAAACAGACAGCGGTAATTGCCCAGCTGACATCGATGACCCTAGCAGTATGTTTTGTGTTTCCAGCTCAGATACTTTCGATACATTTTCATTGTTTAGAATTGAGCTTGGGAGAAATTCAGCAGAGAAGAAGGGTGCTTTGAAAAGGTACCTGGATTTTCAGAACTGGATGTGGAAAGACTGCTTCAATTCCTCAACATTACGTGCCATGAAATTTGGGAAGAAAAGATGTGAGCAGTTATTGGATACCTGTAACCTGTGTTTCAGCTCTTATCTCTCTGAAGACACCCACTGTCTTTCTTGCCACCAAACATTTAAAGTTGATAAAAAGAATTTTGATTTTGCTGAACATGAGATTCAATGCAAAGAGAAAAGGTTTGATCCTGGAAATGCACGTGCTTTTGATTCTTGTTTACCACTGGGAATCAGGTTGCTGACAGCGCTATTAGGTTCCATAGAGGTTGGAATGACATTTTCATATTACAGTTTAATTTTGATTTCCCAATTCTCTCTATCAATTAAAAAAATACGAGGAAAATATTTTCTTAAGATTCTGGGTTCTAAGCATTGATAACTTCTAATCATGTTGACCCATATATTTTCACTTTTGAGTTGGCAGGTATCTGTTCCACAGGAAGCTCTTGAGTCATTTTGGATGGAAATCTGCAGGAAGGACTGGGTTGTGAAGTTGATAATGTCATCATCAACTGAGGAGCTCCTACAGGTTCTCAACATCTTACACATCGCTAAAATTTTACTTGCACACACACACACACACACACCCCTATGCTAAATCTGTGTTTTTCCTGTTCCATTTCTGGCATAAATCTGTAATGCCAAATCAATTTATTTTAAATAGTGATGATCTTAGATTTGTTTTGTTGCTTCTATTACTGGTTGTTTTATTCTGTTAATGATGGGGTGGGGGAAGCATTTTTTCATTCATTTTCTCAGAGAAAACATACTGTTATTCCAACACTGTTTTGTTTTTTTCAAATATTTCATGGGTATGCAGGCTTCATCTGTGGAGGTATGTACCACTGTTCGTTACTTCCTCGCATAAAATCTGAACCTGGTTTTGATATATAGAAGAATCATGTATATTGATTTTCTCCCGTTTCCATTGCTGCATTATTTTCATGCATTCATTGCTCCATAATGCAGTACACAATCACATTTTGCGATAATAAAGTCATTACATGGTATAATAGACCCAAAAAGGCTGTTGCCCTGTTATCGTTTTTCTGAAGTTCTGTCCCGGGAGGCTATAAAAGACCATGGATTTCAATATATCTGCATGGATTAAAATTTTCTTTGTGCTAATGTGCTCTTACATGGACAAGTGTGCCTGTGGATGTGCCCATCTTATGATTTGTACCAAGCTAGTAGCCTGTTATGATTTGTACCAAGCCAGTAGCACAACAAGCATTTTACGTACCTAGTGTCATGTTTCTGTCTTGTGTGTATGGTGGGATGTTTTTGCTTATTTTACAGTTCATATCGCAGAGATTGACTGTGTTCGAGAGTGCCATAAAAAGAGAGAGATTGTCATCAAATTTTGAGACGACTAAGGAATTATTGGGCCCCTCTGCATCATCAGGAAGTGCAGCACGTGATTCTGCTAGTCTAGGATCAGTTTCTCTACTTCCATGGATGCCAAAAACCATTGCAGCTGTGGCCCTGAGGCTTTTCGAGCTAGATGCATCTATTATTTATGTAAAGAATGAGAAACCTGAACCCTCTACAGACAAGTCAGTCAAAGTATATATGGTCAGTTAGTTTTTCCCTCCTCTTTTGATCCTTTTCTGTTTCATTTACTGCAATTGTCTATGTGCGCGCACGCTCACGTGTGTGTGTGTTTGAGAGGGAGGGAGGGAGAGGGGGAGGTGGGTAGGCATCACTTTCTTTCTTTCCTTCTTTTTTTATTCCAAGTTTAAATTGAGTGCAAACTCTTGCAAAAAGCCTAAAAGGGTTGGTCGTTCGAGTTTTTTAAAGGGAAGTTATAATCCCACATGTTCTGAGGCTGTTTATACCCATATACTTGGTTGGGGGAAGAGTAGTTTCAAGCCCATGCTTGGAATGATTGCCTTTTATGGGCAAGTTGGGGCCACACATTTAGTTAAAAAAGAGGAGAGAATCTGCCAGTGGCACTTTAGAAAATTTCAGGTGATCACTGATAGGAAAGATGTTTTGATTTTGATTTTGATTATGATTATGCACCTGGTTTTTCTCATGCAGAAACTTCCATCAAGATATTCTGACTTTAAGAATGAAGAGGTCGAAATAAAAGATGTAAAGCTAGAAGAGCACAATAAAGAAGAGATTGTTGATCTACGTGGTAAGCGTAGCAATTATAAACGTGGACGAGGGGGGCGTGATCAAGGACTTGCTACAAAGTGGCAGAGAAGAGTACCTGGTTTAAAATCTGATACAGGCAGGCAGAGTTCTTCTAGGGGAATTCAGAATTTGAATCAAGGTCCAAGGCAACAGGGTAGAAAAACAAATTTGCAAGCATCTAGTCGGGGCCGTCGGACAGTTAGGAAGAGGAGAGTGGAAAAGACGGTTGCCAAGGAGCCATTGCTTGGTCGGATGAGGAGAGTGGAAAAGACGGTTGCCAAGGAGCCATTGCTTGGTCGGATGACCAACACGGTTGCTGCCCCCGTGAGCTACCTGTCTAAAAAAACAGCTGCCCGCAACAGCTATGTCAAGTCATTCAGAAACCTGGATGATGAGGATTGGAGTGCTAAAAAGGGCAGTCTGAATGTGGTGGGTGATGATAATAGCAACAGTATGGAAGAAGCAGAATCTGACGATGATGTTGAAGAAGAGGTATATGAGCAAGGAAATTGGGAGCCAGGTTTCAATGGCACTTCCAATGGGTGGAACAGGAATTCAATGGAAGTGAGTGATGATGATGGAGATGCATCTAATGGCATTGCAGCAATGGGAGATGATGATTCAGAGGGGGACATAGAAATGAGTGACGGGTCAGACCGAGAAGCCAATCGGGTGAAGAATGATGAAGGCCTAGACTATGCAGATTCAGATGAGTACAGTGACTGAAGCACATTGATATTCAAGGGATTGCTGATGCGCTTGCGATAGTCATATATTGAGCTGCATTAAAGTTTTTTTGTCATGCAGCTTGACTGGCAACCAGAAATTTATGTATAATAGGGGAAGTAAGAAAGTGAATTGCCCCTCTCCATTCCTCTCTACATATATAGGGCAATACATAGCAGAAAGAAGAGGTAGAAAGTAATTAGGTAGATCCGCGTTGTAATTCATTATTGTTAGGGAGGCAGTGGATTGTATTTGTACAAGTGCCCTGAAAATGAGTTTTCTCATCCTTTTGATTCTATTTAAATGGTGTTTTGTCTACCAGAAATTTGTCAATAAAGCAAATTCACGTTACTCTTTTTCTTTTTCTTCTCCTAGGGAATTTTCTCTTTAATCAAGTAAAAAAGAAAGGCTAATGAGGAGCTGCTCCTGGTCCTGGTATCAGAGCTAGAGTTAATATCGAGCATGACACGGGAGATCTAATGGCATCCTTTATTTAAGCATGACATAAATTGAAAAAAACAATAATAATAAATGTTTTTTTAATTAGAAATATATTAAAATAATATTTTTTATAATTTATTTTTAATATAAAAACATCAAGATAATTTAAAAATATTTAAAAAGTTAATTTTAAAATTTTTAGAAACTTTTAAAGAACAGTTTAACCGGACTCCAAAGACACCTTTATTTTCTCACTTTTCTTTCTTGGATCTGGAAAAGTTGCAAAAGCTCTCCCTCTCTCTCTTTGTCATTACTCTCGAGATTCAAACCACGAAAATCAAATCAATCCCTTATAAGTTGCACGTGTGTATCTTTATGACTTAACTGCCCTTTATTTTAAAAATATCCAACTCTAGTCTCTGAACATCCTCCTCCTCCACAACTCACTCACCCAGTACCCTATATACTCACTCACTCACTCACCGTCTCACCCAACCAAAAACTGCAAACTTGTGCAAAAAGAAGAAGTAAAATGTCTGCAATTTCAGTCCCTCTTTATCAATCAAAACTCACATTTCCATCAACAACCGCCGCCGCCTCTCCTTCCTCTGCGTTTTTTGTTTCCACTAACAAACTCTCCTTTTCCACGGCACTCCTCCATGTTACCTCCCATATTACTTCCCGTACACTCGCTTCCACCAATCAGTCGCTCTCCACCACCACCACCGCAACTATCGAAATCAACAACAACGACCCCTCCGATCCTCACACTACCGCAATTGTAATCCGCGCTCGCAATCGAATCGGTCTCCTCCAGGTAATCACGCGCGTCTTCAAAATCCTCGGCCTCCGTATCGAAAAAGCCACCGTCGAATTCGATGAAGGCGGCGGCGGAGGTGGAGGAGAGTGCTTTATCAAGACGTTTTATGTCTCTGATTCACATGGTAACCGAATTGAGGATGATCAAAGTTTGGAGAAGATTAAGAAAGCGTTGTTTGATGCGATTGATGGTGGAGCTGGAGAGGTCAAGGTGGGGTCTAGTAGTAGTACAGGGAAAGGAGTAGTGGTTAGGAGAAGTGGTGGATTAAGAGGAGGAGAGACGAGAGTGGGAGTGGAGAATATGTTTGGGTTAATGGATCGGTTTTTAAAATCCGACCCGAGTAGTTTACAAAAAGACATCTTGGATCATGTTGAATATACTGTTGCTAGGTCAAGGTTTAGTTTTGATGATTTTGAAGCTTATCAGGTAATTAATTAATTGATTATTATGCCTATCATTATTAGTCTTTTTAATTCTGTTTTTTTGGTAACGGTGTCTTTTTATTTTTACGGTTGGTAAATAACGGCTCTTTTGAATTTTGGCGGGAACTCAGGCTCTCTGCCACGCAAGTGGGTCCATGGTTGGTTATTTTGGTGGGTCCCACTTGCAGGCGAGACACGGAGAGAGTGAACTCTGGGATCACTGATTGATTTTGTTTTTAATAGTAATTCGTAATTTCTTTTTGGAGTGATTATTGTTGTGAATTTGACTTTTGGAATGGTGAAATGTGTAGGCTTTAGCGCATAGTGTAAGGGATCGGTTGATTGAAAGATGGCATGATACACAACTACATTTCAAGAAGAAAGATCCTAAGCGCATATACTTCTTGTCGATGGAGTTTCTTATGGGTATTGATGTGTTTTGTTACTATATGTGATTTATTTTTGGTGTTCTTAGCTTCTGTTGTATTGTAATATATCATGTTGGAGCTCTTTCTGGTGTTCTTAGCTTCTGTTGTTTTGTAATATTATCGTGCTGGAGGAAAGTTGGCAAGTTGATCATCTTGTATGTGAATCTTGAGCTTTCTGTGAAGTTTGATTTTTTAGTTTTTCAATATTGTAATAGGATTTCACTGGCTTCCCTGCTTTATTATTCATCTGTGTTTTTCCCGTGTTGGAGTTTTAATTTTTAGTTACATTTTTTGCTTCTGAAACGCTTGCTGTTGAATTTGAATTACGATTCACCCAGTGTATATTGGAATATTAGGACGTTCCTTGTCAAATAGTGCCATCAACCTTGGCATCCGGGACCAGTATGCGGATGCTTTGAAAGAGCTCGGTTTTGAGTTTGAAGTTTTGGCAGAGCAGGTTGGTTTGGCATATACTTTTCTACACTTTGGTGGGAGCACATTGATTTAGCTAGTAATTTACTTTTCCTTGAAGAAACTGATCCAAGTTAGATTTTTGGATTTCTGTGGTGGACTGTGGATTTGAATTCAGTCAATACAGCAATTACAATATTTTAGATACTCATTATTAAGGGATGTTTTAAATATCCAATAAAGTTAATTCATGCCTTGAAACAGTGAAGGGTGTTCTTTAACTTTTTAAATTCACATAGTGACGCTTTTCTAATCATAAATCGTTTTTTTTTTTTTGGTTCTGCGCTGATGTTTCAAGGAAGGAGATGCTGCTCTGGGTAATGGTGGTCTTGCTCGTCTTTCAGCATGTCAAATGGATTCTCTAGCAACAATGGACTATCCTGCATGGGGGTATTTCTCTACTCTGTGATTCTCCTTGTAAGAACCTTTTTTACTTGCTTACAGTGATCATCAACTCTCTGAAGCTTTAAAACATTTCCAAAGTTGAACGCAGCTGTATTGCCATGATTTTGGCCTTGCTTATCTCAAATCTATTGAGATAGTGTGAGTGGGATTCATCCACTGACACTTGGTATGTTGCTAGGTGACTTTATCGGCTAACCTAACTAACACTAGCAAAAGCTTTAACACCATTAAATAACTATTCTTTGACTATTTTTTGTTTCATATACAGGAAGATGTTAATTGATTTTCTGGAACACATATCATTTTTGCAGTTATGGACTGCGCTATCAATATGGGCTGTTTCGCCAGGTCATACTGGATGGCTATCAACATGAGCAGCCTGATTATTGGTTGAATTTTGGAAATCCTTGGGAGATAGAACGAGTTCATGTAACTTATCCTGTGAAGGTTTGCAAGTACTTTCCTATTTCTATCTCAATCAAGTTGCTTCATTCGTTATTGTTTATGTTGCATTACCACTGTACCATCCTTCTACCTTGAACTTATCTATCAACTATCTACTTGTGTTCTTTTTGGATGGATTAGTTCTATGGGACTGTGGAAGATGAAAATTTCAATGGAGGAAAACGTAAAGTTTGGCTCCCTGGAGAAACGGTATTGTAATATCTTCATGTACTCAAGACTGCATGGTTCATTTTCATCTTTTTATGTTACTTGACTTTTATTAGGTTTGGATGCTTCATATATCTATTTGAAATTGGATGACTTGCATTTTTTTAAATGATAGCACATTTATGCTGACTTTCCTGAATTTAACTTATAGCATAATAGTTTGGTTCCATTTTGGCAGGTTGAAGCTGTAGCTTATGACAATCCAATACCTGGTCATGGAACAAGGAATACTATTACTCTTCGCCTCTGGGCTGCTAAACCAAGTGATCAAATTGATATGGTAATCTTGATTAAGTTGAATATCTATCCTTCCTACGTGTCATTTGATTTTACAGTTAAAACATGTGATATATTCCGGTGTAGATCAATTGACAGAAAAAGAATATTAACTTGATTTTTAAAATAACACTTTAGTTCAGGTAAATTTTTTCCAACAAAAAAAATAATAATCTTGCATCCTCATTTGCTGAGTATAAAATAGCATGGGTAAACATTTTACTTCTGCAGAAAAGGAAATGGTCACTATGTTTTTGTTTTGTTTTTTTCAATTTTTAATTCTCTCTTGCCGAGTCACTTTTTTTTTTTTTATAATAAAACCTGAAAGATTCTTAAGCCTTTATCTGAAACCCATGTCATTTGCAGGAGTCTTATAACACCGGAGACTATATTAATGCTGTTGTCAATAGACAGAGGGCTGAAACTATAAGTAGTGTTCTATTCCCTGATGACCGTTCATATCAGGTATTGTTTTTCCTTTTTTCTTGGCTCATAATAGCATGTGTATATTGAATTTCACTGTCCTATTATGTTGTTTCTTTATCCTCTGTTTGTAGTGCCTGTATTTTAAAAGCAATTTGATTTCTTTGGAGGCCAATTTCACATTGATGAAAAGGGGATAGCACAAATATCTTTAATCAGATACTTGCACTTAATCATTGGTGGTTTACGTGTTGTTTTTTCAATTGCTCTGTTTTTTCCTATGCGCAGGCTCACATCCTTTTTGAATTATTATTTCCTTTTCTTTTTTCCAGTTTTGAGGCATCTTATTATCTTTGATGAAAGATGTTTTTATCTGTCTTGCAATGGGTTTTCATTGGTTGAGCTACTCTCTTGCAGGGGAAGGAACTACGGTTAAAACAACAATATTTCTTTGTCTCTGCATCATTGCAAGACATCATTCGGAGGTTCAAGGATTCTCACAGTAACTTTGATGACTTTCATGAGAAGGTTTTGCTCATTAGTTTTTGATATATGCAAAAAATTAGTTTTCTGACAACCAAATTTTTTAGCTTGCTTAGACCGTTCTTAGGCACTGTTTTATGCTGAACTACAAAGAAACAAATTTTTTTTTGGTAATTATTGATTTTCTTGTGGTGTCCTTTTCTAGAGCACACCATACGCCCGTGAGCGCCTGCACCTTCACACTAACACATATGTAGTTTAAATGTCCACAAACATTTATTTTAAGACAAACTTGACCAGATAACAGATACATGTGGCTTTTATTTTGCATTGAAGCCTTAGATTTCAGAGATTTTACTCGTTTCATTTATGGAGTTTGTTCTAAATTAAGATGATTAAACCATTGTCAACTTCTCGATTCATTATGAATGGTTAATTACATGTAAATTGACACATGGGCTGCTCCGTGGTATGAAGATGGAAAGTTTTGCATTTGCTTTCTTCCATAAAACTTGCACTAAAACTTGTCTCCATTGGTCTGACTTTGCCTTGCCACTTATATAGGTTGCTCTACAGCTGAATGATACTCACCCTTCTCTTGCAATAGCTGAGGTTATGAGAGTGCTTGTTGATGAAGAGCACTTGGATTGGAATAGAGCATGGGACATTGTGTGCAAGATTTTTTCTTTCACAACTCATACAGTATTACCTGAAGGACTGGAAAAGGTCCCTGTTGATCTGCTGGAAAGTCTTCTACCACGCCATTTACAAGTGGGTTTTCCTAGATGATTGTTTAATTGTTTTCCCCCCCTCTTACATGAATTGGATTCTATAATCATTTTCAGAACGTCCAGAAAACAAGTTTGGCTAGCCATTAATTGTATATACTCAACTTGAATTTCTTATTTCCAGCAGCTCATGCCAGAATCCCTTAGCAACCTCATATATTAATCATGATTGTTTCTGTAACCATTTCTATACTACAAAATCAATCTGCTAAAGATTGCAATTATAGATTATTAAAATATTCTCCACCTTTTTTTGAATATTTTTTAGTAATTTCTTATTTTTCAGATTATATACGATATAAATTTTGATTACATTGAAGAGCTGAAGAAGAAAATTGGTTTGGATTATGATCGACTTTCTAGGATGTCAATCGTTGAAGATGGTGCTATTAAGGTACTTTGCAAAACCACCCAAAGTTTTAATCTCTTCTATATTGGCCAAATTTTAATTCTTTTTTAACATCACTGACATACTCTTCATGTTTTATTTTGGCTCATATTTCTGCATTAGCTACCTTTTCTTATGTTTTCTTTTATGGTTACATGTAAAACATTTTCTTATTCTTGTCATGTTGTGAAGAAAAATGTGCTGTTAAAGAGCGTGTGTTGCTAGGAAATAGAACATGATTTGTGTTTGAAATAAAGAGCCGTGTATTTCCTTTCTTTCTCTCTCTCATCATCTCATATTCTTTTTTTATCTCTGCGCACATGTATTTTTGTGCAAAATGAGATACTGAAGGTAAGATTGATGCCTTGGGGACTCTTTTACCATTTTGGGTGGTTTGGTAGTGAAATCTTTTTGTTCTTTTTTTGGTAGTTTTCACTTCTCTTCTATATGCATAGCCTGGTGGTGAATTGTAAAGTTGTTGTGACAGCTGAGAATCAACCGTATTGTTTGACAGAGTATTCGAATGGCAAACCTAGCAATTGTTTGCTCTCATACTGTGAATGGAGTTTCTAGAGTGCATTCAGAATTGCTAAAAACAAGAGTATTCAAGGTAAACTTCACTTGTTTGAAATCTAAACATGTTAGATATTCATTGAGGCCTCTGACTCTCAGAAACTTCTTTGCAGGACTTCTATGAGCTGTGGCCTCATAAATTTGATTACAAGACAAATGGAGTAACACAGGTTAACTTAATTATCACCTTTGATTCACTTATTTACTCAAACCTTTTTCTTTGCTTGGGTGCTGCCATCATACTTACCTTTATACTGGAAAGGATTTCAAGGTATTAATGTTTATATCTCAGCGTCGCTGGATTGTTGTGAGCAATCCAAGTTTAAGTGCTCTTATCTCAAAGTGGCTTGGAACAGAAGCTTGGATCCGTGATGTGGACTTATTAGCTGGTTTGCAAGAACAAGCAGCCAATGCAGATCTACATGAAGAATGGAGGATGGTAACTTTATGCATGCAGTTACTATGAAATAATCTTTTACATATGGATTTATTTGTGATATTCTTATTCTTGTAGGTTAGGAAGGTTAACAAAATGAGACTTGCAGAGTACATTGAAGCAATGAGTGGGGTCAAGGTTTGAAACGAAACCTTTACAGGAATTTTTTAGGTTTTGTGTTTCCTTGTCTCTTTTTAGAAGACTACTTTTTTTGCATGGGCGTTGCCGTGGCCTACACGTGATTAGATGATTTTAATTTTTGTTTGTTATTTTAAAATGTCTTTCTAAAAGGATATCTTGGTATCAAATAACTAAAATCGATGTTATGTATGAAAATAATGCAATAAACTAAAAAATTAATTAAATTATCTTTAATTCAATAACATCCTTAGTGTTGTTATATAAAAAAAATGTCATCAGATTTCTTATCAATTCTTTAATGAAGTTATTTTGTTTTATGAGTAAGTGATAATAATATGAAATTTTAACCTTCCTTTTCAATTAAATAAACAAAATACTATATTCAAATTATTTATTAAATGATCTTTTATAAATTTAACTTTGCTATTAATTTAAACAATTAATAACCTATGCTATATCATAAATCAAGTAACTCTATGTCGTTGTTTGTTATAAGGAGGAGTATGATTCAATATTTCATTGTGTCTTTGATAAAATATATTGATGGAATGAAATCTCGAAACATAAATTAAATAACTTGAATATTGTAACTCACATGAACCAATAAACAAAATGCAAAATCAATTTTCAAAAAAATATTAATGGAATCTAGATGAACCCTATCAATTCATGAGATTTCTAAAGTCTAAAATTTTAAAACATTTTGCATGCATTTGGTTTAATCTCATATTTTCAAAATCCTTTTCTTATGTTAAGTTAAAAAGTGATTTCTTAAGATTGGAATTTTAGGTTTGTTATGCATTCATGTTCAAGTAACAATTTCTTTTTAGATGTGTCATCCTACATCACTTTATATTGCACATTTTTCTATTACAACATTGCTAATTTGCAATAACAAAAGCTGAAGAAGAATCAATGATACCATATAGGCAAAAGTAATATATGCGTGACATTAATCATCTTGTCAAGTCGGAAGTGATATAATTTTGCATAAAAAAATAACAATTTATATATATATATATATATATATATTTAATTAAATCTTAGGGATATAAGTGATATAATTTTGCTTACACAATAATATAAGTAAATATTTATAACTACCTTTGTTTTGGAGGGATGTAAATAAATCACTTAGATATAAGAAAAAAAAAACTTAACATATAACTGTATATTAAAATTCATTTGTCTATATATAAATATAGTATATATTTTAGGAATAAATAAAAGGTTAATGTTAATTTCAAATGAAAAGGTAATTTATTCTGTTAATTATCATTATAATTACTCTTACTCCTTTTCTTTTCTTTTATCTTTTAAGGAAAGAGTGAACATTTTTATCTCTGTTTTCTTTTCCATTTTTGCATACAAACATAAACACAAACTTGCTTCATTTCAATAATTTTGCTTGTTAAGAATTGCCAACTAATAAAAAGATGGAACAATTTAACATAATAGTATTTGTTTTAATACAAATATTATGCTAGTAACTAATTAAGAAAAGATTAATGCAAGTAATTAATTTAGCTTCTATTATTATTATCTAAAAAACAAATGAAGAGTTAATACAGGATGTGAAAAATGTGGTATCAATTTATACAAAAGCCTGCATGTTGAATTAAAGCCAAAAGATTTCCTAAAAGTTAGGGTCGAAGTCAATGTTAGAGATTTTGGATTCTATAATTATAATTTCTTAGAATACAAATACAAATTATTTGAATTGATTTAAGTTAAATAAAAAAAATCAGATTTTAATATTTTTTTTATTATACTTGAATACTTTCTTTTAATTCTTGTATTTTGTTTATAGTTTGTTTCAATCTTGCAAACACATTCAAAGCAATCTAGGTAACTTTCTAACGAAAAAAGGAAATCAAGATATATACTTTGAGTTTTGTTATGTGGATCGGATTCTTTATTTATTTTTCATGTTACTCCTTTTTTTTTAATTTTCTTTTCAAACTTACCCTTAAATTCTTCTCTCTCCCTCTTTATTGATTATATTTATAAAATTAGAAATTTAGAGTGCTATTATCATCTCTTAAGTCTGCTCCTTTCTCCAATACATGATTTAATCTGTTTTATTAAAATAAATTGATTTCTTAGCTATGCTTTTAATTGTAAAGCTAATTAGTACCATTTCTTTTATGAAACAAATATGAACAAAGCATCCTCACAATAAATATTAAGAAGAAGTTTTCAATTAGTATATATAGTGATTTATTTGTTTAATTAGAAATTCCTAAAAATTATGTTAATTTTGATTTATATGCATAATATATATTCACCTATATTCATTGCCCCCCAATCACAAAAGTTTTACCTTTGCCAATGTTGATAATGGGACTATCGTGAAGGTATGAATTGTATAGCCTTGTAAGAGTAATGTTTAAGTTCTCTAGTGTACAGCTGCGAAGCTAGGTTACGAAAAGGAGGGGCAACTGCCGGATTAATTTCTTGAGCTTTCTCCTTTAATCATTACTTCTTTTTTTTATCTTTTCATATAGGTCTAAATAAAAATACATCATCTCCCATAATTGTTTTTTTCTTGCCAATGAAAAAATTTCCCCTCCTTAACAAATATTTCTACCACATGCATCTTATTTTCAATGATCATGTATAATAATATCTCAAAGACATAATTCAATTTATGAAAGTAAGCAACCATTATATGATCTTTAATATGTAAGAATTAAAATTAAATATAGTATAATCAAATTATAACAAGCAACCATTAAAAGAAGGCAAATATACCAAGATGAAATTATAATAAACAAGATTGAGAAAACAATAAAGAGAAATATACAAAGAAAAATATTAAGTACCTTGATAACAAAGACAAATACTGATTTTTTAAATTATATTCAAAGTATTGTTTTTATAAAAATATAATTATATTGTTTTTGTATATTGAATAGAATTCTTATCTAATTATAACTCTGAGTTTTGGGAAAGGAATCTTTTTATACCCTGAAAAAAAATAAATCTTATAGGATTAGGATTGTTATCATAGGCAAATAGAAAATAGAAAAACAAAAACAAAACACGCATGATAAAAAAACAGTTTTAGCTATTTTAGGATTCTTGATTTATTTATTGAAAAAAAAAACCACAGATTCACAATAAAAAATAAAAAAAGGCATTTTAGTCTCTTCAAAAATTTACCTCCTAACTGTGCCTTTTATTACATGTAAAGATTAATTTCTTATAGAAGCTTGCATGGGATCTTACATTAACAGCATACATTTTCATTGCAGGTCAGTGTAAGTGCAATGTTTGATGTGCAGATAAAGCGAATACACGAGTATAAAAGACAGTTACTCAATATACTTGGCATCGTCCATCGATATGACTGTATAAAGGTGAATGGAATCTACTTGGGCAAAAGAAGCCATTATCTTCAGTTAAATCTATTAGAACACTTGCGGTCTCTAAAAATGAGGCCCCGATGTCTGCCTCTCCCATCGCCTTGCTGCTATAAGCTATAACTAAAACGCATGAGCTTCAGCAGTTAACTCTTTCTGGGTTTGGTCCATACATGGCATAAGAGCAACTGGACAATATTTTAGTGTGTCAACAATTTGGACTTTGTTTTCTGTTAGTTATGGCCTGGTTAAAACAAGTCATGTTAGAACCAGTTTTCCTGGTTTACATGATTCATGACAGAGAGCTCATGCTTATTTTACATGAATAGTACTCCTCCAGATGTTGAGGATTGGTTTTACCATGATTTTATGATATTTGGATATAGGTTGCTTATGTTATTCTAATTTTGTTGCAGAATATGGAGAAGAGTGACAGGACAAAGGTTGTCCCCCGTGTCTGCATAATTGGAGGGAAAGCTGCTCCTGGTTATGAAATTGCCAGGAAGATCATCAAACTCTGCAATGCTGTAGCAGAAAAAATTAACAACGATCCTGATGTTGGTGATCTTTTGAAGTTGGTAAGTGAAAAGCGTGTCTGTGTTAAGTAGGTGAACAGATGAGCATCTTCTGTATTATTTGGTGAAAGTGAGGTTTTTAACCAGTTTTTTATCAGCTGAAAGGTTTGTGCTAGGCCAAAAATAATCATGAACCAAATTCCTTTTGAGTGCTAAAATGCCAGTTCCCTCACAAGAAGTTTTCATCAGGGCATTGCATCCAAGCCTCATAACAAGTCATTGTACCATGATATTGATAGTGGTCGACATTATTTCTGTCTTGCTAATCATTCTCAATGAAAATTCTTCAAGATGCATGGAAATGCACGAATATTGATATTACTGTCTATCAGGTCTATCATTAGTTTAGTGATTCTATAAGGTGAGGTAGGTAAGATAGTAGTCCTAAGTGTCAGGTTCCAATCAAGCAATTTTTTTTCTGTTCGAGCAGCAAGTGGTGGTAACTATGGAAATATTCTTGATATGCACTTCAGCGGTGGTTTGATTTTTGTGTTTATAGCATCATTTAAACTGGAAAGAGAACGAATTGTTTTTGGTCCAAAGGAGTGATTGTTTTTGTTTGCATTATTCAGTTGCTAAAAGATATCAACCTTGGAATTGTTTATTGATGGATTTACTTGCTAGTTGAAGGAGGGCCTTAGAAGTGGTTGGATTCTAGTTGCCTGGAGAGCATTTTCATTATTAGATGGGGAGTAAGTGGAAGGAGAGGAAATGGGAAAAATTTGAGGGAATATTCTTTAAGAAGTCTCAAGTTCCTGCATTTTCCCCCCCAATTAGTTTAATGCTTCTAACATTAGGACATAATTTTCTCCTAATAGTATTCAGCTGTTTTCTTATACCACTTCTGATGAGACATCAGTTAACTCAGTTTAAATTACTAGTTTCCTTGTGTGGAAATTTTGTTAAACTCTTCTATTTCTAACTTTCTTATGCTCTCAATTGTTGCCAGAGAAATTTGTTTATTTTCTCATTAGTTTATTTTCTTATTTATAAATGCTTGATTTAGTATGCTAGTAACTTTCTATTGTTTTTTTTACTATACTTTTCAATAGTATGTGTGGATCACCATGCCTCAATCCTGACTTATATACCCTTACGCTGCAATTTTTCTCCTCCTCCCTTCCCTACATGCTGTATTGAGAAGGCATATTGTTTTTGGTATTGAATCAAAAATATAAAACATCTTATCTGTCGGAGATTATTTTTCTTGGTCTTCTGCTTGTTTGATCGCAGTATCATTTGGAACTAACTGATGAATTATCTGTGCTTCTGTTATTTCATGGTTTTGTTTATCTATTGTTTTGATTCAGTTTCTTGTTTATAATCTCCTACAGGTTTTTATACCTGATTACAATGTCTCTGTTGCTGAGTTAGTAATACCAGGGGCTGACCTTTCGCAGCACATAAGGTCTGTAAATAATATGGTGCACCAATTGGATTGCAACCTTAGACTCAACCATAATTATCTTCTATTTAACTTATTTAATTCATTATTGAGTTGATGATAAATGAATATTCCCTGCGCCAAATCATTGGAGAATTTGTAAATGTTGCAAGAACCATTTGAAGTTTTTAACCCCATAAATTCTAGCTTAAAAGGTCAGTTTGGATTGCTACCTTTCTGATTCTGATAAATTGTTCATCCCAAGTATCCTAAAAAGGGATAAATAAAGTCAAAACAAAAGGGCTTGTAAGATTGCAATTGTTTTTTGTAACCAATCATATTTTTAAATTATATTTCACTTAACATATGGAATACTTTCCTCTAATTGTGTAAGTGCACAAACTGACTTTCTAGATGATAATAGTCAACTATGTTTTTTTCACTTTTCTGATCCATTCTCTAGATTACTTGTCTGCTTTTGTTTAATTTTTTTTTATAATGTAGAAGTGGTTGTATTGCATGATAGAATGTAGAAGATTGAGTTGGGCCTTTGGTTCAAAGTCCTTTTCTTTTCCTTGTGATCTTTCCTTTTCTAATTGGTTGTCCATTAGATTTAACTTTATCTGAAATATGTAGGATTTCTCATGTAATATGCATGATTTTATGCAGCACTGCAGGGCATGAGGCATCAGGTACTGGCAGCATGAAATTTTTGATGAATGGATGTTTACTTCTAGCCACAGAAGATGGTTCTACAGTTGAAATTATTGAAGAAATAGGGAAAGATAACATGGTATGTGCTAATCTGAAATGAGGTTTACAAGGAAACCATTTAAATAGAATTTGTGCATTGGCCTTTACTGTTTGCTATGACATTAAGAAACATGAATCAGCAAACAGTTCATGAGACTAAGTTTCTGATATCTACTTAACCAATTTGATGTGGTTGGGTTCTTGCTTTGTTGACTGGGATTCAAGTGTCATCAGCAAGTTATTTGCTTTTGGAAAGTCTGCCTAGCTTCATAAAGGTTGACATGACAACTTGTTCTAAGTATATAGTCGACTGGCCAGTATAAATCATTTTATAATTCAATTGAACATGTAAGGAAGAAGAGTGGATTAGAAGTGCCAGTTCCAATTGTTTTACTGCAGCTGCTGGAAAGTTTGTGGCAGTAGAATGGTAATATATTCAAATGTAATAGGAATTTGACCATTCTAGGCTCAAATGGCTATGATGCCAGTCGAGTTTTGCATGTTTGGGAGCTTTTTGAAGGCACTCCAAAACCAATCAATGCTTTTCTTCTCGGTTTCTGCATGTCTGCATCACCACTTGTAAAATCATAGGTTTCTGTCAACTGGTTACCTGTGTTGTATTTTGTAACTAGACACCAATCGTTTGGCATGCATGTGCTAGCACTCAATGGGGGAATACATTTCTGATGCTGTCATTTTTGGCTCAGTTTTTATTTGGTGCAAAAATGCATGAAGTACCAGCTTTGCGCGAGAAAGGACCTGCCCTTAAAGTGCCTCTTCAATTTGCTCGTGTTGTAAGGTATGTAATGTAATTAAACTTGGAAACCCCGCCCCCCAAATCACTTGCCTTTCAAAATCATTTCCAGCAAACCAGGTAAATGCTTTGGACATCAATTTTTCGGTGTTTCTGACGCAGGTTGTGTTTTGTATGCTGAGCAAGACACTTCTTTGGATAGTGACAGATTTTTTGGTAATTTGATTTTTATCATACTATTGCATGTAGGATGGTTCGAGATGGCTATTTTGGCTTCCAAGACTATTTTGAATCCTTATGTGACAAGGTGGAGGGTGGCAATGACTTTTACCTTCTTGGTTACGACTTCCAGAGCTATCTAGAGGCACAGGTAATCTTTTGTTCTATTGAAATTCCCAAAAGTCAAGCATTTTGGTGCTCTACTACTTGAAACGGTTCCAAGAATCCCATGCTTACACTATTCAACTGCAGGCTGCTGCTGATAAAGCATTTGTTGATCAAGAGAAGTGGACTCGGATGAGCATCCTTAGCACTGCTGGGTCTGGAAGATTTAGCAGTGATAGAACAATTGAAGAATATGCGGAGAAGACTTGGGGAATCGAACCCTGCAGATGTCCATTCTAATCAAAACTTTGAAGTTCTCTGTAGAAGGTACATTTCCTGTGGTTATCCCAATGACCTGGCGGCAACAGTTCTCATGCCTTGATCTAAGCCAGTACTTTTACTGCCGGAGGACGAAACCACTTTGGCTTTCAATTTAGATACCTCATCTTCCCACACATTTCCGGCAACTATACTGACTGCACATAGAAAGAAAACTCTTATGTTTGATTCGAAGTGCAATAATAACCCAATAAACCTCTACGAGGAGCTTGGCTTTCGGACAAATTTTGTCGTGAAGTTGAGAGGAATATCGTATGTTCATGGAAAATTATGTTTCAGATACGTACCACTATAAAACTATATGTGAGAAACATGTTTTGTACTGCATCAAAGTCAAAGTTATTATTCTAAAAAATGGCGTTGTGGTGTGTCGGTGGAATCCGCGTAGAATTGGAAATCGATCCCAGAGTAGTTAATTGTTGGGTTGAGGCCCGAATAACACGTGGGTTTGTCGTTAAGACAAAACCCATAATTTAGTGGACAAGGTTGTCCTAGCAGACCACCGAGCTATCCACTTCGACCAATACCCAAATGGCCAGGGTTGTCATAGCGGACAGCCAAGGCCCATACAAATAGGTAGCTGTCGGTTATTGTTTGCCCCATCAGTCGACCCAGGGCTTGCATCCGTCGTCATTTACATTTAAAAGTTCTAATAATTTTTCCTTCATTGTGTGCTTAGTAGCAGAGTTTTGAAACCCGATTCAAGTTTTGATCGGTCACTCAAATCAACTCTAATTTTTTTATAAATAGAAATGATATTATTTTGTTTTAAAAAAATTCAACAAATTGTAATCGGGTTTTGGACCGGGTTATCGGGTCAACCCGTCGGGTCATCCAGATTTTTAACTTATCTTATTTTTTTTAAACTTGGCTTGGATTGACCCGCCAGGCAGGTTAAATTTTAAAACTATGATTAGTAGAACTTCTTACGCTTATTTCTCCGCTATATCTTACACAAACTTCTATTTAGAAACACATGAATTATAGATGTGAATCTTCTTGTTATTGGCCGTCATACACTTAGATGTCTTACCAATGATTATTAGGGATAGAATGAGTATCTATATACTAGATTTGTAACTATTCATATCCAACTCAAAACTGGAGTATAAATATTTTGATACTTGAATCTAAACTTGATCAGGTGTTGAGTATTCATCGAATATCCCTAACCCAACTACTATACTAAGATCAATTCATCAATAGTTCCCTAATGAATTAAACTACTCTCAATCGCTGCAAACATCAACCCCCAAACACCCAAATTGTTTTAAAACAAATTACCCGTATAACTAACAAAATTCAAAACACAATTAACCCTTAATTTTAATGCCTCTCTAGGCTCCGTAACACAAATTCTTTCAATAAAATCTTTAGCACTACCTAACACAACTCTAGCTAAGTAACTTGTGCCTATGTAGTATTGAAGATTCTCACTTCTAGAATTACGTTGGTGTAAAGACTTTTCATAAAGGAGAAATTATGGGGATGTAAAGGGATGTTGGAAGCTTGTAAAGGTTTTGAGTTGGAACATTGTCGAGGTCTTGGTATGGATGGTTTTTCCTGTGCTAGTCATCATTTGGGTTATTCATGTTTTCATTTTTTTTAAGGTTAGGTTTTAATGGAGTTCTTGATAAAAATATTGAATTTTTGTGGGCTTCTTTAATAGAAATAATGGATTTTTATGGGTTACTAAGGTTTTCAAATAGGGAGAGGCATTTTTTTTTATTGAGGAAATTAACGTCCAAGTTTCTATATATATAGCTTGATATAAAAATAATTTTTTCAAACTATTAATGCATTTTGGATCAGATTCAAGTCTAATTTTGGTTAAGATAGAGAAGTATCCTTACCCAATCCATAAACTGAATTTTTACCTTTAAGTTTTACTTGAATCCGATCGGGTAAAAAAATCTTCTATCTATTCAGATCGGCTAGAGTGAATATCCATCGGGTTTAGATAAAATTGTTATTCCAAAGGGCTACCCCAATGGTAAGTACATCCAATGGTAAGTACATTTACTAACTTATCTAGTATGCTACCTACACACAATAACTCATTTCATAGGTTACTTGTGTAGTAAAAATAATTATTCTCTATGATTAACCTATACATTATGACTATAATTTCATGCTTCACGGAGTAATTTTATGTGATCAAGATATATAAATACCTTATGTCACAAGATAACAACAAAATAATAGAACAAGTCACATAACAACATAACATACACCTTATTGTATTTTTCATTCTTGTTCTTTCTATTATAACTTATTTCACTTATATAAGTTGTTAATTAAGAATTGAAGGGCCATGTATCCTAATTGGGGATTTGTTTTTACAAGAAAGCATGAAATGGCCAAGCCCAAGCACATCATCCCATCAAGAAGTTGTGGGAAGTTCAAATCTAATTTAAAGTTTTTACAACTTTATTAGTGAAATCGTCTATGATGAACTGAATAAAAACTAGTTCATTCTCATTTCATATATCATCTAAATTTCTTCTCCATGGTTGATGACTTAGAAATACAAAGATATTGAAGATTAATCAACCTCTTTACCACAAGTATATAAAATTTTATTTAATCTTTAAAAAATCACCCATCAAATTAAAGTATTTACTAAAGCTATTCTAGCTACATAATAACATCTTTGAGCAACTCCCTCGATGAGTGACACAACAACTAGCTCCAATGCATACACCCTTAAGTGTACGTAAACAACTCCAGTTTCTCAAAGAAATAAGATAAAATGACATACAGAAAAATAGATCTTTTTTTGAAACCTATGTGTCTCTAGGGTTGATATCGGGTTTTTTTAGATTTTTTTTTCACTTATTTTTTTAATTTCATCATTTAATTTTGGGTTTGTTGGAAATTAAGCTTCGTGATTTTCTTCACTTTTCTTTTTAAGGGGTTATCTTGGTCTTATAACCTAGATCATAAGTTTGGTGAGTTAGCTTGGATGACTGAAGTCTTTTTCAAATTGAATATTTTTTTGGTTTATCCTTTAATATTGGGTTAGTTTACGAATTGAGCTTCATGATTTTTCTTGTTTCGCATTCTATTAGGTTATTTTGTTCGCATGATCCGGCTTGTAGGGTTTCTGATTTTTCTTATCCTTTTTGTTAATTGAGTTTTTTTTATATTATCTTTCTATATTTGAATTGTTGGAAATTTAACATTGTAATTCTTTTGATTTTCTTTCCATGGTATTATTATGGTCTCAGAACTCAAGTTGCAAGTTTTGTATGCTAACTTTGATTGATCTAAATCATTTTTTTTATTTTTTTATTTTATTTTTAATTTCATCATTCAATATTGGATTGTATAAGAATTGAGCTTTGTGATTTGTTTTCTTTTGAAAAATGCTCTTTTTATATGATCATCATGATTGTTTTTTATTTTTTATTTCAATATATTTACTCTTGTTGTGATTTTTCATATCATATAATTACATAAAGTCATCTTATTAGATCCCATTGGGATCTATAATCTAATTCACAAAATTTTCTAATCTTTTTTATGTCAAAAAAATTTGTGGCAAAATCATCTACATAATGTAGGCCATTTATTTAATGATTAAAAAAATATTTGTTTTTGTGGTGCTTTTTAAAATGTTTTTTAATTTTTTTATTTGAAATTTAAGTTTTTCGATGATTTTAATATAAGCATATCAAAAATTTAAAAATAATATTATTTTAATATATTTTTAATTAAAAAACAATCTTAAAAATTGACTAAAAAGCAAAAACAAAATAATGCGAATCTCGTCTCTCTTCCTTTCTAGTTCCAAAATAGACGGGACATGTAGCGTAGTGTAGATGACACGGTAAAAGCAGAAGAGGAGGGGGGGCTGGAGACGCAAAAATGGAAGCTGTTTATTATTATTATTATCTACTACCCTTTGTATTTCCAGCCATTTTGTCAGCTGTGCTGGGTCTCTCATCTCAAGATCACCAAAACCAGCTCTACGAGGCCAAGCTGAGAATCACTCAATCAGGTAACCAAACCAAGAGGTTTCGTTTCAGAATTTTGATTGGTTGATTGCCTAATTAATCAATATAAATGCAGAATCTCGTCTTGAGGAAATCACTCAAAATATAAACGACAGAGACCGTTATTTGGAGAGATGTGAGAATCTAATTGGAGAACTAGACCACAAATTAAACCATCTGCAATCTGTTTTCTCACATTTAAAGGTTGGCTGGTTGGTTTCTTGAATTACATTATCACGTGGTTAGTTCATTTGGGATTGAACCTCTAATGAATGTTTCTTTTTTATTTGTAGGTTGCTGATGACAAGATTAAAGACCTAGAAGAAGAGGTGATTAATATAATTATTAACTGGTTATGTGAATAGTAGTAGGTTGTTGATAATGTCTTGAATGACAGGTTAGGGTTTTGTGGGCTACTTTGAGAAAGAACAATTTTGATATTCATGTTTTAGAATCGAAAGCCCGGGAAGCTGAGGATAGATTGCAAATGGTAACTTCGCAAGTTCAGAAGGTCAATCTCTTAACTAGTATGCTTTTATTTATTTATTCGAGTGGTTGTGGATGTTATTGTCGGGCATTTGGAGATTTGAGAACTAATTTTAGATATTGTCTGCATAAAACATTTTTTATGTTTCCTTGAATAAACAGCCGGGGAAAAAAAGAGCTGTGTTATCTTGTGTTTTGTTCAATCTTCTTATTTGCAAGTTTATTGTGTTATTCATGGTGAAGATTGTGTTGTTGGAAATCTAATGAGGCAATATTCCGTGGAAGTGAAAAGGGATATCAAGGAACTAAAGTAGTTTGTAGAGTGAGCCTTCAGAAGCATATATGCAGAATATGGCTTTGTTTTTTAGTCACTTGTCATTTGCTTGGTACCTTGAAATCTGCAGTTTGAGAGGTTAGGGGAAATTGTCTGTGCTGGAAAATAGAGTGGAATCATTTTTTTTTTTTTTTTTTTTTGGGGGGGGGGGGGGGGTTGAATTTAATAATTAGTCTTTTCTTTTGGAAAACATATTTCTCTTATTATTATGATTATGTTTAGTAAAGTATTAAACTCCCCCTCTCCTTTTCCAATATAGCATAGTTGTAATCTCATCATATACAAGCATCCAACTTTTGTTAAGTATAAAAATTAGTTGTTGGTTTATTTGTTTTTGTTCCCTACAGATGGAAGACATAGTATCAGAACGGTGGATCCAAATTCAACAGTTTGAGCAGGCTCTTCAACTTAAAGAAGTATTTTCTCACAATACAATTTGGACCAACTGCTCATAAGGATTTCTAAAATTAAACATTGTTTTTTGCTACGCCTTGATGGCTGAATGAGTCTATTATAATGTTCCCATTCTCTTTTAACAGATAAGATTGAAGGCTCAAAGACAAGCAAGGCCTCCAAGATGGACTTTTTTAAAGGTAACGTCAAGATATTTCTGCTCTGTCTTGATCTTTATATATGTTGATAGGTGTTTATAAAAAAAATGAAGTTTTAATAATTCCCACATTATGAACGATGGTAATGCTTACTTAAAGACTAATATGTCTCTTTTGCCCGATATATTATCACAGATGTAGGCTTTGACCAAATTTATTCCTTTGTGGTGATTTACAGTTTTTCAGTTACCTTTCTGGTGAATATCTTCCAAATGCTCATGGGCTGTTGAGTTCACATTTCAGTGAAGAGTCTGCCTTGAGAGCTTACGTATCTCAAACCTTCTCCTGGCTAAAAAGATTCTATTCAACAGTAAAAGAGTCCCACCATGAGGTTTGTACTAACCTACGTGCTTTCTTGATTCTGTACAACATTTTCCCCCCCTTGTTTTCTCTGTAATGAATCTCTCGTTGGTCATTCTTTTGCTAGATGCTGTACAGTTTAAAGTTTTTCGTTGGTCAAAATTTGTTGTTAATGACAAGTTAGAGAGCTGATCAAATTGAATTTGACACAAAACAATTCAGCCATTAGATACTGGTTCTCTCAACCACAAAATGATTGAGAATAAGGTCGTGACTTGTGATAGATTGCAGTTCTCTGTTTTTATACAAGCTCTCAGTCTACTGAATCATGAATGTTAAGAACTTTACTACTCAACATCTGTTGATATGATCTATCTGTTTATTTGGGGTTTCTTTCTTTGAGCTTAAGTAGAATATGGTAACTGTTGCATCATCTGCACATTGGCCAAAATACCATTGTGATTGTGATGAAAAATTAACCCTTGTCATTTCACTATTTGTAGTTGCAAGTTTTCGTCAAACAGGAAATGGAAAGACATGAGTTCACAGCCTGTCTTGCTAACCAGGAAATAGTATTTTTCGTGGTATGAGTGCCTATCCAGTTCCCAAAGTCTCTTTTATATTTAATAAAAACAGCAGTATACGACTCTGCATCAATTATTTAGCTCTTTCTAATGGAATCAAACATTTCTATGAAATTTATGAAATCACAGGCTTCTGCTTTAATCATCTTCCCTGTATTGAGTGCTTGGATATTGCTCTCATCACAGCTGTGCTAGTCGAGAGAAGTTTCCTCAAGAGAGAAGTTTCACAGCCTATTCTATTAACAGGAAGCCAAGGACACTCACTGAGCATCATTTTTCCTGTTCTTTTCTTACTAGTTGTAGTAAGCAAGAGAGAAACAGTTTGCTCTGTGCCAGTGCTGTTGTTTCATCTTCTTCTTGGATCATGCTGGAGTTTTGTTTCCAGATTCACTACTGATTCTCATGCCCGAATCAATATTGCTGTACCATGTCATCTGTATATAGTGGCAACATGGGAGATGGAGTTGTTGCTTCATACTCGTTGCATGATAGCCTAAACATGCTTCCTTTATGATCCTTTCCCCCGTTTTTCTGGGTTCTTGTGATTAAACTCCCAAAATTTTGTCATTGTACACTGGACAGCAGAATTCTCACTGATTTTATATAAATATGGAATGTAAACTGGTCCATTGGATAAAGGAATTCAAGGATGGGAATGATTTGGCACTTCATGGCCAAACCGTGTGTTACGATGTCCATTGTCGCTCCTCGCACTAAGCTGCATTTTCGTTGGTAGATAGCTTAATGTATAGGAATCATAACAAAGGCTAATTTGCTTCATTGCATACTGTGTTGATTAAAATATGCCTTTTGATTACCTCCTTTCTTAAATCCACATGTTCTTGATATGGCAGACGTGATGTTCTTCATCACTTGAAATGTCAACCTTCCAGTTTATTTGCTTTATTTTCAATCCAAGTTATTTCAGGAGTAATGGCACTCTTTATATTAGGCATCTGCTTAATCGTTGTGCAAAAGGCAGCGTTTGTGCTCCAATAAGTTATTGGCAATAACATGAAACACACCACGCCGAACTGCGAAATTCTTACCAAAAGGCCATTATGCATAGCGTTTGGCGGGCCTACCTCCATGGTAAATAGTGTCAAGCATTTGTTCCCTTGGCACTTCTTATCCAAATCTCAGCCTCATCCTCAAGAGTGTGGTCAATGAAGCAATGGAAGACACGACATGGGAGCAGAGACTTCAAGCCCTAACCCATCTTCTAACCAGCCCCACAACCACACCACCTCTCTACTCTCAGTTCTTCATCTCTACACAAATCCCATGCTATCTCAAATGGGACTATCCACCCATCCTCTGCACCAAAGACACCAAGACTTTCCCTTCTCTCCTTCTAAGGTGGGGATTCTCTCTCTTTCTCAAAAGAGCCTCCAGATTAGGATGTCCTGAAACTTCGTGGAGGTCCAAGTGCCCATACCAACAGCCTCCACCATTAATTCTTGCAAAGGGATTAGAGGAAGCACAGTGGGGCGATGAACAAAGAAGAGAGTATGTTAGAAAGAGGCTTAGAAGGAAAAAACTTGTTAGTAACGTTAACCCTTTCATTCCTATTTTAGTTCCCAATCTTTTACTGTTTTCACTTATGCTGTGGAACCCATTTCCTGATCTTGATTCTTGAGAAATGTCTTGCGGGATTGTAGCACGCATGTGCAAGCCATCTTTCACTAATTTCGGCATTAATTTTGAATTTGTTATCATTTTGACTTTTGGTACTTGAATTCCGATTGTTTCTCCTATTTGTGACCTGCATACGTATCGTATAAGTTGGAATGCCCTGGCAAATGGAAGGACAAGAAGTTGTCGTATCCATCGATTCCATCCACTAAAAGATGATGGAGAAGCATCAAATGTGAGCAAGAAATACTGAGACCACTAAACTGTACCCACAAAAATCAAACAAATTGGACAATTATGAAGGCCCAAAGAGGCTACGATGTGTTTTTTTCTTGCATTGCTTGAAGCTAGGTCACACAGTAAACGGTACCCTAAGCCTAATGGGATGAGTTTATTGTTGGATCTATTATAGTATTATAGATTTGTTTATAATTATAATACCAGTCAACTCTCAATTTAGCGCAAAATTTGAGATTCAAATGTGCTTCAGAGTGGAATGGATTGGCAATAGTTAAAAATCAAAGGAAAATAATATACTGTGGAATACTTCTCTTTTTTCCTCCCGAATTGCCAATGCCAGTACCCACTTTGACAAGCTCCCTCCCTCCGCTAATCAAGGAAGAAAAAACACTTAAAAAAAGAAAAAGAAGAAAAGGCAAAAACCAGAACTCTTTTTTCCTTTAATTGAGTGGTCAAACCACCAACGTTGACAAGTGAGAATTGGGGGGCAGTTCATCTACATATTGTTATGATCTCGATGGATACCAGTACTTGTGGTGAATGAAACTTGTATGTTCCTTTCTCCTCCACCCCTCCAGGAAGGGAAAACATTTAGCAGCTACTTGACAAATGCACGAACAATGGAAATTTCTTTGCCTTTACCTTTTTGTCCCTTTAAACAGTTGCTATTCATATTCCAAGCTTTGAAGGGACAAGGTGGCTTTCCTATCGTTTTCCCTTTTCCTTGAGTTATGGTTACAGTTAAATTCTGGATTCCATGAATTAGTGACACGAAGACATAAAATATAGGAGAGTCTAATAGTTACAAAAAATGGTTTGCAATTTCTTAACTTGTTACAAAAAATGGTATACATCATCTCCAGGACATGAAACATTGTTTTTTGTTAGAAGAAAAACAGAGCACTCATGAGAGCTACACCAGAGAGACATAAACATTCATTAATAATAGCAATCCTGTTTGGTTATGTTCGTTATGTGTAATAAACAAACTTGGACCCTATCTCACCAAATATCCGTGTCGCAATTACAGAAACAACTACCAAGTAGGATTAGCCGGTAGACATAGATATAAAACAAGCCTTTCCATTAGTAAATTTAGTCAGAAAAGTTGCCCTGGTTGGTAACAATTTTATGTATAAATGATTGCGTGTAGCAGCAAATACAAGTCCCAAATTCTACCATCCTGACCCTGCCTCAACCCCCACAGTAGGGGGGCTCTCTCTAATTGAATTGTTAGTTGATTACTAATTAAGAAGTTGTTTAGTCATAAATAACACCCTTATCTTGCATGTGATCTTCAATCTGGATAATAAAATCTATCAATCCAACGGATGAGTATTTCAGAAGTATCCACCTAACAAGCGATAAATTCTAACTGTCCTTCGTGATTTTGTGTTCGATTAAAGAAAATCTTACACATTAATTTTAAGCATATATACATAAAACCCTTTTCCTATCCCATATATATATGGACAGCAAACTTCTTTAATAAAGCTGCTCTTGGAAGAGCGCATGCCAAAAAAAAGAAGAGCATGAATGGTGGTGTCAATCCGCGTAGTAAAAGGGTTTGGTGCGTATATGATCAAATTAAACAAAGGGAAGAGGGCACATGCTGTCTGCACTAAATGGCATTATTTGCTTTGCCCCACCCACCACAATCTACGGCATAATTGCCCGGCCATAGCTTAGCATATTATCATATCCTTCTTTCATCTTTGAAATAGCCAAATCGCCCCTCACATATTAAAGAAAGGACATGATCTTTAATAAAGAAGGCCACTTTATTGATTTCACATTTTTACTGCTTGAATAATCTGCTGCCAGTGACCCCTTCTCCCCGTCAAAGAAGAAATTTCCTTGAGATAAACCCTGGATTCCTTATAACTTAGAGCCCATCATTAATTACCTCAGTATAATCTTGTGTCATAATCCTCAATCTAGCTTGGTTTGCTTAGAAGATAAGAATGATTTATGGAGAGTTAGCATGAATAAGTATTGGTTATTGTTTCGGCTGATGTTTAGGGAAATGAAATTAAAACTCATAGTTTTGGTGCTCTTCCATGATGGCATTCATTAATTATGAAAGAAGAAAAATCAAACACTAAAGAAATACATCACTAAAAGAAAAATAAGCACGATTAACAAGAGATATACATAAATCAAATAAAAAGAAAGAAAAAGAAAAGGAGTTCTTTTGTTAAAGTTTCTTCCCATGCAGGGACCACAGTCATCACCAATTCCCTCCATTTGCACCTAAAGAGTTGAAAATGCTGTGGAAAAAAAATCGGAGAGAGTGATTGAAAGGCTTTCTATATAAAGATCGCACCTTCACAAACCCTCCCAGCTCCACTATAGGCTAGTGATACACAGCAACACTATCCCGTCTTTAGCCATGGCTCCCTCTCCAAGACTCATTTCCTTTCTCTTTCTCTTAACCATTTTTTCTAAGCAAATTCATGCTAGAGAGAGCCAGTTCTTTAGCAAAGTCGGTGCCACCACCGCTACTCCCTCCACTACCACCATCAACAACAATAATGTTCAAGATAAAACACTCCCCAACAAAGAAGAAGAAAGCTTTAACAAGCAAGAACTAGATCCAGCCTTTATCCCAGACACCCAAAATGGCTATGGTCTATATGGTCAAGAATCCTCCCAGTTCCCCACCACTACTAAACTAACAAATGCACCCTACACCACAACCACTTACCAGCCATACAAAACCCAGACCCAAACCCAAGAAACCTACACCAATTATCCAACTGACTCCACCACCACCACCACCACCAATAACCACTACAACAACAATGCTTATGAGGAGCAGCAACAAAACTTTGGTGAAACAAGCCTTCAAGAAAGTGAATACACCAACATGGGGAACCAGAACAGCAACAAGTACTACAACGGTGCCAATAGCAACAACAACAACAAGTACTACAACGGTGCCAAAAGCTACAACAATGATGAGAAGCAAGGCATGAGTGACACAAGGTACTTGGAACATGGAAAGTACTACTATGACGTCAATAATGAGAACAGTAACTACTACCCAAATCAGTACCAGCAGAACTCAAGAAACAACTACAATACCAGAGGTTATTACAACAACAACAACAACAACTACAATACCAGAGGTTATTACAACAACAACAACAACGAGAACTCCAAGTACGAGTACAACAATAACTCCATGCAAAAGTACGACAACCAGGATGATTTCGAAGAGAGCCAGGAAGAGCAGTATGTGCCATGATTTTAATCTATATGGTCAAGTAAAGAGAGTGAGGTCTCTGTTGAATTACAGTGGGTGGTGTTACTATAGATTGAATTATGTTTAGTGGGGAAAAAAACTACATAAATTTATTTGTTGCGGTCTTCGATCTTTGTGTGTGATCTTGTTTTATTGTTATCATAGTCTTTCATCCTTCCAAAAGCTAAGGTATGAGAGTTTGTTTTTATTTTTATTTTTATTTTCTTACGAGCAATATTGATCCAATAAAGTGTATATTCTACTTATAATAACTAAGGAGATAATGCTTTCGTGCAGTTCCTTTAATTACTTCCAAATCCCAGTTAATTAAATAATTTATGCATTACTAGAATTTAATTATAATCCATACTTAAAGTTACTAATAATTAAAATCTTCAAAATTAGTAATTAAATGGTTAGGTGAATATCCCTTGATTTTATCAATTAGGCCACCACTTCTTGCTCTTGTAATCTACCCTAGCTAGGAGATTAACATGTGTATATATATATATATATATATATATATATATATATATATATATATGTTGTAAACTAGTTCCAGTATCCTTTATTAGGGAGCTCATATATATCCAATCCAACATAATATAGAAAATGAAAGGCTGATTTGAGAAAACTCCTAATGGAAAATATTGTGTTCTTCACACCCATGCTTCCGAATATATATATATATATTTGGTAAATGCAAGATTGCTTCGAATTCGGCATCTTTTAATTAGTCTTTAATTAATTTATTTAGTAGTAAACATTAATTAAGCTTAATATTTGTTTGTCTCCTTCTCTCTCTCTTTCTTTCTTTTTCTTTTTTAATTTATATTTCTGGAAAGATAGATAAAGACAAAAGGAAGGGAAAGAGGGGAACCCATGTGCTCCCTGAACGAGCTAGTCCCTCCCTTGATATACCTTCAATTCTCTCGATTAGACGGTTTTAGATAATATTTCTTTTTATGAGACGTATTTGATAATATATTTACACATAGCATGTTTAAAATATAAAAGTATTAATCTAATGTGTTCTTAAATGTTTTTAAATGATCATGTTGATATTAAGTACATTAAGAAATATAGAAAAAAAAAGTTTAAATATATTTTTATAAAAATATGTATATATAGCAACATACATACTTTTAATCTTCTTCAAGTTTTAATTAAATATATGTGTATTTGATACTATGGTAATTTTTAAGATTATAGTTTATAAAAATAATTTTGAAAAAAATATTATAATTTTTTTTAAATAATGAAATTTATGTAAAATAATGTATCTAAATTCCTGTTTTTCAAGCTGTTTCAGGGGTAACCTTATCGTACCTGCCAAAACAATCCATAAGTTATGCTTAATTATGATAACGACCATTCTCATGGATTATCGCATGAGAGGAGAGTTTCAAATTGACTACGCAAGTTGCTGCTGCTGGTACCAATTCGAGTTTTCTTGGGTACATACCAATTCGGGTTAAAAATGCGGTAATTAGTTTCTCTTTAAAAAAGTAATTATTTAATCATTCTCATCTATTTTATGTTAATTTATTTTTTGTTTTAAAAAATAGATATTATGAAAAGATTAACGGAAAAAGAAGATATTCTTAAAATAAAGTAATATTAGATTAAGTGTGGTAACATTGATTAAAAACATTAAAAAATATATTATTTTTTTAAAGAGAACTAATTAATTTATTTTACAACTAGAGGGACAAATGTACTATTTAATCAGTAGAGAAGTCTGCTGAAGTTTTAATATTTTGGACCGCGTATAAACTATAGTAAATGTACACATCCTCCATACTGTGGTGAAATTATAACCACTTGTTTTGTTGCTAAAAAGTAGTTGTTTGATCATGACCAGCAGACAAGGCGCATGCGCTTAGCTGATACCTCAGGTTTGCACTACTGAATTTCTGGTTTGTGCTCTGTTGGGCACTAGCTTGCACTCTGTGAGGGTTTGTGTCACATGATCATTTTTTCATTGAAATTTTCGAGCTCTATACGGCAGTTCAGCCCCTGTTAATCTTGGTCTTTCTTCATTTTTTATACTTATGTTTGCCTACGATCAAATATCTCTCACACTTAAGAGATTTATTTTTCATTCCCACAAGTTGTAAGCAAGCAAAATCCCATAAGAGGAAGCAAATTTGTACATAACATATACAAGAAAAATTCTAAACCTTTATTAATCTCAATAACAAATGAAATGCACAAACTTGTATATGTGTGTTATGCAAAAGAATCGCACGCTACACAACCAAGGCTTTGTAGCTTATTTATAGACAAGTATAGAAAGTTACAAAGCATAAAACTATCATCCCTATTTTTATGAACTAATGAGACGTTTTCTTCCTCATGTTCCCATGAACTTAGTGAGTGATTTTGACTTATGATCTCATAATTTTAATGTCTTGAGGAGCAATCTCAGACATGTCTCAATGTTCAGCGGTCATGCTCCTATGATGTGGACACTCATTTCCCCCTATAAAGTCATGATTGTAATTGTTGTAACAACCCACTATATTATTGCATAATTGTCAGTCTATGCTGCTGAATCTGACGTGTTTATTGTCTATATTGGACTGCTCATCGTCTAAGTCCAAACTCACATCAGTCCACTACTCATATAGGTTAATGTTGTTCATCACTGCTACCGAATTTGCCATTATCTCATGGAATGTCACTGCCCACTGTCTTTCCATTAGTGTTTTCGTCAGTGTATTCATACTGAGTTTTGACTCTATTACAAACCTGCCCCACTAATAGAAATCGACGCCCTCATCAGACAGATTTAGGATACCCCTGCACCACATTTTTCTATTGTCATAAATCTGTGTTCCACACATAAATCCTCTTGGTTTTGCCCACATTCACATCCAGAACACTAACCATTGATTCTACGATGATAAGGACATTGATAATCCCATTGTCAACATGTTTTTGAACCAAGCTATGACTAAAGTTTTATTGTTTTTTTTTGGGTTTTGCTTGTTTCTCACAAAGTCAAAACACACTTTGAGTCCCAAACTAAAGCATTGAGACCAATCTCATCGATCTCATCTAGCCAAAAAAAAAAGTTGTAACACACTGTCACATACGATCATGCCTCTTTAGAAATTGAATTCAACTCCTCTAAGTCACACACAAGTTGTTCTTATTCCCTTGGCAACCCCTTATACCAATTTATCAAACCAATTTATCAAACCGCAAGTCTATTTTCACAAAGTTCAAACACTTTCTTAAGTATCCAAGACTTTCATTTCTTTTTTTTATGAACAACACCATACAAAACACTTAGAAAAATCCAATGAACCCCTATAAATTCACCCAATTCTCCAACCTTTCCATATATAAACATGTAGTACCAAATGAGACAACTCAATTTGATGATCTACACAATCATGTGTCGAATTACCTCCATAACTCTTGGCATATGAAGTCCAGCTACTAGTTTCACAAACTATTCCACAATGGCTTCACATAACTGTCATTTTTCCTGCTCCTACAGATATATCCATTGTCTGCACCGAACTTAACCACACTCTAATACCAATTGTCATAGGGTCAATTTCTTGTCGAAAATTTCTGACCCTATTCGACAGTCTGGCCCCCTGCTAGACTCAACCTTTCCTCACCTTTTACACTCGTGTTTACTTATAACTAAAAGTTTCTCACATCTGAGAGGTTTTCTCCAATCTCATAAGTTGTAAGCAAGTGGAATCACACAAGTAAAAAGGTAGCAAACCAATACACATCATATACAAGAAAAATTCTCAACCTTTATTAATCTTAACAACAAAGAAAATACACAAACTTGTATGTGTGTGCTATGCAAAAGAATTGCATGCTATACAGCCAAGGCTTTACAACCTATTTATAAACAAGCATAAAAGGTTACAAAAGCATAAAATTATCATCTCTATTTTTTAGGAAGTAGTGTAACATTTTCTCCTTCATGTTTTCATAAACTTAGTGGGTGGTTTTGATCCATAATCCTATGATTTTAGTGTCTTGAGAATCAATCTCAGTCATGCCATCATTATCTGGACACTTATTTTCCTCATAAAGCTATAATCGTAACTATTATAATAACCCACTATATATTATGTAACTGTCAATCTATATTGTTGAATCTACTATATTTTGTTTCATGTCTTGGACTCCAAGTCCAAACTCACATTAACTCACTACTACTTATTTTGCCACTATCATTGAATTTGACACTATCCTATAGACGGTCACTGTTCACTATGTTTTTCTTGCATCATATTCAGACTGAATTTTGACTCAATTACAATATGTATCCAGCAAGTCATGTGCTTTCTTCATCAAGCCATTCACTTTACTTTCCTTTAAGTTAGGAAACCGTGTCTTTAATTTGTCAATTTTGGCTACATAATATCCCACTTTCAGCAAGGAATATATGTAAGGAATTAAATTAATTTCCTTACATGTAAGAATATTCTATGTGACGTGTTCATATAATTAGCACAATGGCATAAATTTCTTTCCTTCTTTCTATTAAATAATGGGATGTGATTGTTAATTTAGAGTATATTTTAATTTTAAAGTAATCTTTGTTATATCTTACATGTATATATGTTAATTAATTGGGGCGACTTAAGTTATTCAATGGCAGGGAAACAGTAGTGTCACAGCACTGGGCGATCTCTACGCTTTATTTTGTGTGCTAATCTAATCTAATCTAATCTAATCTAATCTAATCTAATATAGGCAGCTAATAGCATAGCATAGTGGAGCAGATGATTTTTAATTAATTAACATTACCAGAGATCACGTGAAGGACACCAAATCCACCAAAAACGATGGTAATCGAAAATGCAGCTAGCTTGTGTTAAAAAAGCCCAAAGTAACATGTTTTTTGTCTCCGCGTTGTCAACTTATTACTCTCAATTTCAGCCTTCTAGAGGTGATCAAGTAGCTGGTAAACCATTGGCATAGCAACGTCAGATTTGGTTGCTGTTCTCCGTGAATGGTGGGATGGCTTGGATTTTCAAATCAATCTATTCCCAACCCTAAACTCTACTGCTCTCAAGCTTTGAAGTCTTTTACCTTTTGGACTTGTTGAACTTTCAGACCTATGACCAATGTTTTGTTGTGTTTAGGTGGTAGAAGTTCGAGACTTTCTCACATGGCAGTGTTAATAAGTACTTGATGGATGATCCTACCGCAACTAATTTTGGGTCATATGGGTACTATATCTTAATGAATATGGAGCCCCATCTCACCAAGATTCACAGAATTGGGAGCCTATAATTGAAGCAGTCATGATGTTGGGTATGGATGGTGAAAATGGAGATGGGTGAAGTGGCAGATAGGAGAATATAAAGTAGGGGAAAAGCAATAATCACACCCACCCCTTCTGTTGCCACACCACCATCAACATCTCTCTATATCATCATAGTGTCTAGCTAGTTCCTGAACTTGTAACAGCACTATAATTATCACCCATTATATAAGTTTACATAACATGCTAGCTGAACATTTTGTTGGGACAGTCCACTGGTTTCAGTGCTTGATGGCCATTATTTTAATGATAGAACTGCAGTTGTATCATCGTAAACTCAGGAGGTATTATCTTGATTAGCCAGGGAAACAATATGATCACTTGGCTGTAAGAAAAAAATTGAAGTAATAGGAGCAATTGAATGTTCTGAACATATATAAAGTGGAGTTTATAACTAAGACGACGACTAATCGCATTTTAGAGTCATTAATTTCTCTTTCTATTATATATTCTTTTAAAGGTCAAAAACTATACCATAGGAGGAAAATAAAGGGGATCACCGTTTACAAAGAAATTGCTAAAAAGGGAAAAGGTATTTTAGGATACCTCAATTGTTGCAAGATAATGGTACTGTTTGTTATGTTACCAGTCGCCACTGCTGTGCTAGCAAAGCTTGAACCCTCGCTGATGGTCAAGAACTGTTGTAGATCACCAAAACATGCAAGACCAAGGGCCTTTGGTGTGAATGAGGGCACCATCTTTACACATATCCCAACACATTTGTTTTATGAGGACTAAACACTGTGCTTGGGGTTGCAGATTCTAGCTGTAGCGTTACAGATCTTAGCATCACAAAATGCTAAATCTAACCGGAAAAAAATGTGGCAGGTCAAAGCATAAACGGTTCCACTTTGATCCATCAAAGTAAGAGGCAATTTAGGTAATAGTCATGCAATCATGGCCAAACTAAGCTCAAGTTACCGTTTTTTGTTTTTGTTCTATTGAATACAAGCTAAAATTGCATGTATTTCAAGGTTTTCTCGCTGTAGGCTTCTTGCTAATCAAGAGGAAGTGAACAAAAAAAAAAAAGAGGAAGTGAACAAAAAGTTTTACGCCGTTGCCGGGGATCGAACCCGGGTCACCCGCGTGACAGGCGGGAATACTCACCACTATACTACAACGACCTTGTTGCTATAGGCCGGTCTCTCTTACTAATTATATAAATATATTCAGCTTAATCTTTATCTTCATGAATAATGGTCATATTTATTTATTTTTTAGTTTAACGTGGGTGTCCGGGCCAGCTTGCGCGCACCTCGACTAATCCCACGGGCCCTGAAGTTAACAACCATGTAAGCCTCCAGTGGCCATCATATGAACAATCACAAAGCTCGAACCTGAGACCACAGAAGGAGGAAACCTCTTGGTCCCAAGCTCTTACCACTGGGCTACCATCTAGCTACATGGTTAGTGGTCATATTTATTGATACTCCTGCATGTTGGTTTCTTTTCTGAAAACTGCAGCTTGTGACGAGGAAGAAAAAAATGAAGGTTTTGCACTGCTGAGTTAAGTTGGAAACGAAAAGGAGGGCGAATTTTAGAATACCTTATTTGTTGCTGTTTATGGTTTCTGTTGATGCTGAGATCAGTGATTGAACCATGGCTTCTTCAGTTTAGAACTAAACACCAAACCACAAGACCCAAGGAACACTGGTTCCAATGGCTGCACCAACTGATAATATAAAGGAAAATGTACATTTTTTTTTACTAAGAAAAATTTATTATTTTGGATTAATAAATATGTTATGATTTTTTTTAATGGTATATTTTTGTGATTGATTTGCAGTGGCCAAAAAATTCATAAAAAATTTCTTGTCACAAATCAATTTTAATTCTTTTTTAAATAATATTTATTTGTAAATCGATGACAAACAAACTGTGTGATGGAGTCTTGCGACCAATTTTATTTGATTACAAGCTAGTCAGTCAAAAACTAACTTAGATTATGTTCGCATTTGCAATCACAAATCAAGCATTTTTTCCCCCACAATAGTTGAAAGAATATATTTAAGTCTCTTCGTAATCGTTCTATCATTTGCCATGCACATAACCATTAATTTCAATGGAAAGAAATGATAAATGAACACATTAAAAAAAAACATGTAATATATAATGGTATATATATTGGGGTCCAAAACAAATTTAAAATATGATTTATATTATTTTATAATAATATTAGAGAATATTAATAAATAAGGAAAACGATATTTTACTTTTTTCAATTATCATTTTAAACAATTGTTTTATTTTTAATCTTAATGATTAAGTATTATCTAAGAAGAATGATATTTTATTTTTCCAATTATCATTTGAAATAATTGCTTTATTTTTAGTCCTAATGATTTTATTTTTCATGTATGATGATTTTAGAGTTAATGATAACTTAATCTCTTATATATTTATTTATGGAGATTTAATGATAACTTAGTTTCAGTAATTCAATTAAACTAATTAATCTGTCTTTTAGAAACTATATGTTCAGTTCTTATGATTTTAGATCTATTAATAATTTAGTGCTTTTGTCATTTTTATGCTATTTTAAGTTTTTTTAAAAAAAAAACTAGAAAAAGGAAAAGAGAAGTAGATAAAGTGGAAAAACATGACAAGTACGAAGGCATTTTTAGAATAAAAAACTACTAAATTGAGAATAATCAATATCGATAAATGTACTAATTTAATGAATGTTGATGCTATAGAGATTGGCTATGTAGTTTTGGACTAAGTTATAATTAACTCTTGATTTTAAACTATACATTATAAATAAAAATAAAAATTAAGCGATGATGCAATAAAAAAAAAGAGGTATTTTGGAACACCTCGTTTATTTCTAGTAAACTAGAGGGACTAATTAACAATTTACTCTTGTTGCTGCTGCTGCTGTTCTGCTACCAGTTTATTCTTGAACCCTGGTTTTTGGGCTCGAAACCTGGCTTTTGGGCTCGAAACCCAACACAAAGCCACAGGACCCCATAAGCATTGGTGGGAAAGGTTGCATTAAATTTTAATATATTGTAATGCCACCGTTGCATTTTAAATTTAAATATTTTTTAATTTTTTGTTTTGATGTATTGTGATATTAAAAATAATTTTAAAAAAATAAAAATATATATTATTTTAATATATTTTTAAATAAAAAATACTTTAAAAAATAATAATTACTACATTCTTAAATATCCTATAATGTACAAGATTACATACGAAAGATCCATTCTTGGCGAAAAATGTAAAGGCCTTCAAAGGGGAAAAGATTATAGACGACAGATCCCAGCTCCTACACAAATGTTTATTATTTGAACTGAGGAAAGATGCAAAAGCAGTAGCTTGCCTTAGTTATAATAGACAGAATTAAAAACTGGAAGATTGCAGAGCTGATGCTTTTTGATGCCTTACATGTCTATCCATCCATTTAATATCCAGACCTACAATTTTTCTTAAATTCAAAAGTCTCCGGTACAAATTCAGTGCACCGGTCTCCAGCAGGCCTAAAGTCTTGACAACATTTTTCCACATCCCAAGGTGGAACCATTTAGTTTCTAAGCAAATGGTCTCCAGATCAACTATTGTGGAATCCTCTTGACAAATAATAGCAGATCAAAATATTAGTTATTTGACAATTCTGGATTGATCTTGCTCTTGTTCTGCCGGACCCCCCCCCCAATCTACAGTGCCTTCACAATTACACCTTGAGAGGGGAAAGAAGGGAACGAAGAAGGAGACATATTTGTTGGATTTGGGTATCATAGATTCAGAGCGATACCAAAGCTTGAGTCCTGGTTTAGTGGTTGGTTGGAATCATAAGCCCAGAGGGCCACACCACAAGACCAAGAAGCATTGGTATTGCTTGGTGCACCAACTCTTTTAAATCTATTTGCAACTGGTAGATGAAGCTTGCGTTAATTTGAGTTGCAATTTTAATCTCCGTAGTGTAAATATAAGGTATATCTGTGATCAAATTTTGCCAGATCAGAGAGCCTATGGTGATTGTGTCTTCACGTAAAATTGGTTGTGCTTGTTAATATAAACAGAGCAAATTTATCAACTATTTCTAAAATTAAGAAATCATATTAGAAAATATTCATATTATTTCAAAATAATTATCAATAGTTATTTATGAAGAGACGACAGGGAAAAAAAGTGATAAAGATTATTTGAGAATTGCTATTGGCACATTTTTATTTTTATTTCTATGTATTAAATGATAAAATAAACCTCTCTTTTATTGAAAACTATGATCAACTTACTTGACTAATTAATAAGTTACTGCAAACTTACTTCAAATACAAATAAATTTTATAGAGAAAAATGGATCTTTTTAATCAAAATCCCCTTTTCTTATATATACATTGCTTCTTGTTTTGATGAAAACATATTTTTTTATTCAAGGTATTGTTTTTTAAATAAAAACTTATCATAATCTAAAAAGTAAATTTCAATAAAAAAAATCATGATTAGATAATTTTTAAGTTGTATACAAATATATATATTAATTTAATAAAGTTATATATACAATAGACAAATAGATATTTTTCATTCTCATTGAAAATTATAAGTAAAAGTTTATAAAAAAGTTTGTGTATTGGGTTCATATATAATTTTTCATAAATTAATTATTAATGTTATCATGAAAAGCTCTATTATTATTTAAAAACCACGATACAATCGAATATTTTTTAAATAGCATTTAAGGAGAATTTTATTTTAATTTAAAAAAATTAAAAAATTAAAAAGAAAGTTGGAAGACCATTAAGAAGGATAAGGGCATGTCTAGTCCTCGTTCCTTGTTTTTATTTTTTATTTTGAAAATAATGAGTGATCTGCTCAAGTTTTTTTTTTCTTTTAATATAATGATGATACATCATCCGCCTGAACATATAACATGTTAAATCCGCCTGAATTTTGGTTATTTTTTGTGATAAAAAATTGAGCTCTGAATTTTAGAACCAAGAGAAATCCAAATTTTAATATGTTTTTACAAAAAAAACCCTTAAAAACATTATAGAAACCTTAATAACTCCATTTCTAACCTAAAAAAAGTCCTAAATCAGTCTAAAAATCACCTCTTTATTTCCAACCCTAATAAGTTAAATTGAATATATATAAAAAATTGGTTTTGTGATTTTTTTATTTTTTTCTATTGGGTTGTTCTGATCTCATAATCTAGGTCACGATTTTGACAAGATAATCCGGGTTGACTCAACTCCGATTACCGGAGTTATAGATTTGTCATGTTAACTAAGGTTGATCAAAGTCTATTTTTTAAATCCAGTTTTTACTCGATTTTATCATTTTGTATTTATTGGATCGAAAATATTTGAGTTATGTTATCGTCCTCTTTTATAAGAATATTTTTTCCTAGGTTGTCTTGATTTTTTTTTTTAAATGGTCTATCTAATGTTATTGTTTTTTTTTATAATCTAATTAAATATAAAAAAAATTTAACCCAGTCACGTTTATAAACCGAGTCACAAACTTTTCTTCTTTTTTTAAATATGTTTGCGGTAGCTAAAAATTATTTTTTATTAAAAAAAATAGTTTGACCCTACAACAAAATAGGAGTCCACACCTAGTGAATATCTAAACTACAAGCATCAAATATTCAAAAAAAAAAAAAAAAAAAAATTAAGGTTACAAATTATAGTTTTATGAGTCTTAGAAATAATTAACTTTACAATGTAAATGCACTGTAGTAATTTAAAGTACATTTATACCTGCTTTTATAGTAATGAGCCAAATAAATATGCTAGCTTTTTTAAAAAAAATTAAAAATAGGTTAGATGCAGTAATTAATCAGACTTCTTGCCTTTTTTTTTTCCTCAACGGGCTAGTAATTATGCATAAACCACAAGGGAATGAGGTAATGCCAAAGAAAGCTAAGAGCAAGAGAGGTTTTTAATCTAGACCATTTTAATTTATTTTTCCTTCTTCTTTATTTAGAGATAAACAAATTATGAATAATAAGATAATTAAAGTTGGTATTACATAAACTTACATGGCACAAAATATCTAATTTTAATTAAGCAAAATAAAAAATATCAAAATACCTTACTTAAGTTATTTTTCTTACATATATAATTCATAAAATTAATACAATCCTAAAAAGAAATTTTATGATATTTAAAGAATATATAATTATCGATATTTACTATAAAAAATAGATACAAAAAATAAAAAATAAATATGAAAGAGAAAATAAAAAAATTAAGACAGAAAAATATTTTTATCACTTTTAATAAATTCAAATATAATTTTTGTTCTTCTTTTATTATTTAAAAAAAAACAGTATGACCAAATATAATTTTTAAATATCATCATTTTGAATGAGAAGGGAAGAGTGCCCGTAGGAGAGATAATGAAGATGTCGGCATCGTACTAGTAAACTGCTACCTTACACTTACTAATCACCAAAACATTACTTTTCACCCTCATCATTCATTGCCACGTCGACGCCTCCGGGTCCCGCCTGTATTCTCATCTGATCGTGACCACTTACTTTTTTAACATTTTATTCCTTTTCGTTTGATGGCCCAGTCATCTGTTCCCATGTCAGCATCTAGGCCCTAGCCATGTAGTTTATATCTGTGCAACTATGCACTGGTGATTAATGCCCATCTGACTCCCAATCTGCCTTCATCATATCTGTAGTACCTTGGAAGACAATTTAATCCGACCGAGTTTTTTTTTACTACATGAATATTATCAAATTTAACTCAAAATTCATCCCATTATAATTTAAAATATATATTTATATTAGATAAATATATTTTAAAAATATTAATTTTTTAATATAATATAATATATACATACCTTAATAGTAACATAAAACACACATATATAAATAATATTTATTATTTTATTATTTAATATAAATATACATGCTTCAAATATATATATCAATTTTTTTATTTTTTATTGATTAAAAAATAAAAATAGATAATAAATACCTATTAGACACTCAAAAATCAATAAATAATTTATAAATATCTAGATTTTTTTTTACTTGAATGATAAGAAGAAATATTTCCATCATGATTAGGCTGTATAAAGTGTATATAATTGCATTATAAGTATTTGGGATATTTCATTAATCTTTCTCAATTTCAGCTATAATTAGGTGGATGGTGATTTTTGGTTAGTTGAGCAGATTAAGGGTCTGTATAAAAACCATGATGATCCAAAAGCTTTCGTTTTGCTTGTTGGCTATTATATATAATAGACCCCAGCAACGGTCCAAATGAAAAGACCATGAAAGAGCACAAATTGTCCTAGTAGAATTTTATGAGCTTTTTTTTCTTTGTTTTTATATGACTTTTAAGATAATTGCAAGGTAGAACTTCAATTCCAGATTTGTCCTCTCTTCCACAAAGCAGAAGTTACCTCATTATTTTCTTGTCGACAAACAAAATAATTCACGAGCAGTAAATTTTTAGCGGTTACTATTTGATAGCTACGGACTTAAAGAGGGGTCCTGTTGCCCTCAATGCAGCGTGATGCTTCAGCTACTCCACATATTGTGTCCTACTTAAGGTAAAGCTTCTTCTGATCAACCATTGGCAGGTGGGCAAAGACCCCATTAACCAGAAGTCATAAAACTGGAGGTTTATGATCATAAAACCAGCTTCTACTTCACTTTGGACTGTTTTATTGGCTCCTCGGAGTACGATAAAGGGTTTTAAAATATGGCGGTAAGTTATATGGTTGAAGTCTTGGTGGTGATTGTCAATTTCTAATTAAAGAAAAACTGTATCCGTGGGACCCATGTCACTTTGATTGTCTCTTGTTTACGGAAGAATTTGGAGTGAGCTTAAACTCTTTCATTGGTCCTGTCACACACAATTTCTTACTCAGCGTGAGACTGATTAAATTCTCTGGGAGACTTTGACCATATTCTTCTTCTTCTTCTTCTTCTTCCATTTCATTCCATGTGGACGGAGCTGTAGAAAACAGGCATCATGGCAGCAGAGGTAAGATTTCTTCTTCTTTGTGTCGATAATTCTTATTTGTTGCATGTCAAGTTTAATATACATGTTTCTAGCATGTTTTGTTAGTTCCAGTCTTGTGCAGGTTTCTCTTTCTCTTTTCCTTTCTGGGAAATCTCTTAGATATCTGTAGTACTAGATTGTATTGCTGGTATAGAGTTGAGGTTTTCTCCTTATTAATGAGGTAGGGCAGAGAATTTCCTGAAATGACAAATTATATTAATTCTGCTATGGGAAATTATTTGGTGGCTCGTGGAGTTGATTTCTGGAAAATAATGTTGATTACTGATTAGTTTACTGATGGTTGCAAACATTAATTTCATGGCTAGAATTAGACATGTGTGATTTACATGCAGCTGGATGCAATGATTATTATATCAACAAAGCAGATGGGTAATGAATGTGTATACCAAGAAGAAGTATTTGCATTTCTATGCTTTTCAAAGATTTTGATGTAGAAAGTAACTACTATCGGTCTTATACATGAAAGCCAGAAGGATCGTTTTGCAGAATGTATAAATGTTTCTGATGGAGAAACCCATGAGAGGTTCCAGTTACTACTCTTTTCAACTTGTTGTATATTGAGAGGAGAAATATGTCCTTCATTTGGCGATTTGAGGTTGTATCTGATGAAACTTCAACATGTATTTATACCCTTCCATGGATCTGGGGATGTCCTGCCTAGAATGTCTCGAGTTTGTGGTCAGAGTACCGAAACCTTGAATCTGAAGACAGCTTGTTTCCCAGTCTTGTTTACATATAAATCTATGCACAGATATTGTCTTAGTAGAGAAAACTGCCTGTAATGGCAGAGGAGGGATTTGTATTCTTAGAATCATTTTGGAGTTCATTTTACTCGTTACTAATTCTAATTGCTATTGAATATTAAGTTTACCATTTGTTGGGATTTGAATTTGCCCAAGACGGAAAAAATAATGAGATAGAAATTATGGATATAAAGTCCCAGAGTCTACATAGTATCAGAAGTGCTCACTGTATAGGCACTTAATTACATGAAGGCTCAAATGTCTGAAGAAATCTTGTATTTTACCCGATAAAACAATTAGTTATCAATTGAGTTTTCAGACTTTGACTGTCCTCTTGAGCTTCTTCCTGCAAAAGAGATGGTGCAAGTGCTGCCACTTCCGGGTTGATGCGTCCTTTCCTGATCACAAATTGCTTTCACCTAGCTGTTAGTGTTACCATTCAAAGTATTCTCGGTTAATCAGAAGCATTTGCTTGATTTTCCAAAACATGTTTTTAAGGGAAGGAAACATGAAAGACTTTAATGCTTTTAGAATTTCACTTGAATGAGGTATAAGGGCAGTAATTTCCATAGATATGGTCTAGCCTCTGGCTTGTAGTCATCCTGCAGTTTCGCTCATTTCTTTTAGTCAAAAGCAAACTGGAAAATTTATTAGAGTTGAACCCTCAACACACAATTCTTTGTGATATTTCTTCACAGGCTGAGATTATGTCAGCTCTTTCTGGACTCTGTCATTCTCTCTCTCTCTCTGTAGTTTTTTGTAGTTTATCCGTTTTCTTTGGACATGGCTGAAAGATCCTGGCCTTCTATATATTAACTTAATTAGAATGTCAAGATGCCATTAAGTTATATTGGCCACACATATTGAGGGTTAATCAGTAGGAGATTGATCCGCTTCAGCTATGTAATAATCAATGCCTCTTCCCAGGGCAATGAGGCATCAAATGGATGGCCCCTCGGACTAATGAGCACAAGACTACGAGTGATGGAGACAATACAGGCTGCTCCAGCAGAACCGTATTCCTTGCGTATACGCTCATCTAGTTTCTCTTCGTTCTCATCCTCCAACCTTGACACTGAGGTAAAAATCTGCTCTTCTTCCTCCAGATTTCTTGGTATAAAAGTGTGTGTGTGTCCGTGTGCTGTGACGCATGACTGCGTTTTTTTACTATCCTAGTTGCTAGATTGGTAAACCGAACCTTCCAGTCTAAGCTCAGCAGGAATGATTTCTGAATAACTTGTAAGATGTATCTACTCATCTCCTCATAGGACATATAGTAGAGATCATGGAAAAGAATCCTGAGAAGTTCTTGCATTGCCGGTGCTTCTCTTACTCTAATTATTTCCATTTGTCTTGTCAGTGCATATTTCATGTTTTTGAACAAGTATTTGAACCAAATCACTGATCATGTGAAAATTGAGAAGAAAAAAACAAACTCCTTTTGCCTTCCAAAATAAACCGCCAAGAACCTCTGCTGCGTTGAAGTCCATCTTAAGTTGTTTCCACTGGAAGTAATTCTTGTGTTGCTGTTTGTTATGTTACAGTCAACAGCATCCTTCTTCCAAGACAAAAGTGTGCCACTGGGCCGGCTAATTGGAATCAGACCAGGAAATGGAGGTTTGTACTTCCCAAGGAGAGTCCATGCAGATGAACAAGGAAAAATAGCCGTAAGAGCTATTAGGGCTGCAAGTTCTGAAGTCTCTGGAGCACGCAGGGCAGATATGTCTCATGGAATCTGCATTCCTTTACTAGCTGGCACCCTAGAAAAGATGAGCAGAAGCAAGAGCAAGTCGAGACAATGATTTTTTTTTGGGAGACGAGGCATTTAAAGGGAAACAACATCACTGGCATTTATCATACCTGTTCTGTTCTATTGTGTATTTAGAAGGATTTTTTATGAATTGAACATTACTATTCAATTGACATTTCCATAAAGCATTGTTCCGCTGGTGGCAAACTCAAAATTCCCACTGCAGAACTTGCTGGTTTCTCTGCTGCGCGAATTGCTAAAGCACCTGATTTGCTTAGCCCTTGTATTACATATATAGTTTATTCCACAACAGCTTGGGAATGAGATGGGTGCTAGAGGAAAGTTGGAGAGTCATCAATGCAAAAGTGTGGAAAGCAATCCCAAAATCAAAGGTGAAGCATATAATATCTGATAGCAACAATGTGTGATTGTTAGCTAGTTTGATTAATAGAAATTCACGTCCTTTATTCAGTGCCAAAGACGTAACCTTAAGAGAAATTACCTCATCACTTTTAATCCAAAGTCCAGTTCAACTTCCAAATCTCCAATGAAACAGCCATGGCAGGCAACTCTCCAAACAAAGCCTGCCTTGTCTGTTCATTGCCAACAAAACCAATCACATTACCAACAGTTATTGACGAGATAAAGAGATTATTAGATATTCTCAGAACAATGCTCTCTCGCTCAAATGAAAATGAGACTCAACATAATAAATATTTATGGATCCCATTTTCCTATTGGTGAGAGACTGTATCTAATAATTTCTCAACAAAACATTAAAAGGATGATGTGAAGGACTACATTAACAAACAAGAAGCGACTACCCGCCTGCACCCGTTTCCCTCGTACAAGCACGTACACAAAACACTCACAACGTCGTCTGCCAAAACCCCAAGAATCCAGAGCCCAAAACAATCGAAGCAAAATATCACGCTCTACCCCAAATAGCCATGTCCGCCACCGCAGCTTCTAGGTCCTTCCTCCGTTCTACCTCCGCCGCTGCCAGAATGGCATCCGCACAGAAAGCCGGATCCAAACCAGCTTTTTCTCCATTTCGCATCTCCAAACAAAGCCCCTTCTCCCCTCGCATTTTCAGGTACCAAAAAATCATCCCCGTCACTCTTTTTATTACTGATACTATTTTTTTCTGCATTTAAGGTCAAATTTTTTCATGGTGGGCTTTGAATTTGAAAGGTCACCAGTGGAGATGAGTTGCTGTGTAGAGACAATGCTTCCATACCACACTGCCACTTCCTCCGCATTGCTTAATTCAATGCTCTCCGTTTCTCGCCGCAGCTATGGTTGGACGCCTGAAGGTAAATTTACTGTATCTTTAAATAAACTGATTGATTAGCTGTGAGCTTAGTTTTGTGGGTTGTTTGACATTTCCCTTTTGTGTCTAGGTGAAATTTGAATTATATTATGAGTTAAAATATAGATTTTGATGGGGGGAAGTTTGACTTAATTGTAATAGCTATCAGGCTGTTGGTGTTTTGGTTGTATGGATTTGTGTTATGATAGCTGCCGATTTCTCTTCGGTTTGATGTTATATAAGTTTGTCTTCTGATATCTTGTGAAACCCGTTTTGAATTAGGTGTTTAGGAGTGAGGGAAACTTTGAAGGCCTAGAAATGCGATAGGTTTGAATAAGATGAGGAAGGGCCTTCAGTACTGAAATCGTTGTGATGTGAATCTTGCTCTATTTATGCATGAAGATTTTTGGGTTTTTAATAACCTGGTCTCTTTCTATCTGCTTCTATCCCTTGCAAAATGAAAGAACGTTGTTCTTCTATCCTTTTGTAGGGCAGTGCAAGCCTAGATGAAGATCAAGCGATGAAAGATGGAGTCATTTGAGTCTCTTTTGTTGTCAACTTTTGAAAGTACTGGAGAATGCTATTTTTGACTTGAGTAGATTAGGACTGTTTTTTTTCTAGAGATAAGGTCAAAAGTTGAGAGACCGAACAGTTTCAACCAATGTCATGGAATTGTGGGATTCATTTATTCCTCAACCATTTCAGTTGTTTTTTCACCTATGTAACGAATTTGCTAGATTCATTTTACAAAAAAAAATCTCACAAATGGCAACTGATCACCTTAAATGGTTCAACAATGATCTAAAATATTTCATTTTTGCTAGTACTGATGTTTCCATGTCTGATTTTATTATTCAGTCACTGAAACATATATAGTTACTAATTTGATACTGAATTGGAGTATAAAAACATTAGATGGAATCCAAAGCCGATTTCCAGTTTGCTGACTTGAGCAAAACCAAGACTTCTTAATTTCATTTCATATTCATGCGAATGTAGGTATAAAAGAACAACATTAATTTGTTGTATTCACTGAGATTGCAATGATGATCTATGATGAAAGTCAAGGGATCGAGCAAATTTTTGTACAAGCACATTATGAGAAGGTGTTCGAATAAAGCTTGTATTAGGATTTTACATGCTTCATGCTGTTTATAAAGCTAAGAACGGAATTTTATAAAGCTAAGAATGCAATGGTAGATAATCTTGATTACTTGAGAAGTATGAAGAGACTAATCATGCTTCTTACTTGCTTGTGTAATTTGAAGATCTTTTATTAGAGCTCCAATCTACTCCCCAAACTTCATTTCCTGTAGCTAGCTAGATTGTTTTCGTTGTAGCTATTGTAGCTTCATTTGTTCCTAATTTTTTCTTTTTATGTGATGATGTACTGTTCTTACATGTCCTTCAATTTCCTTGATCACTACTTATTGGCTTTGTTTGGCTTGAGGAATTTCCCAAGTGTCACTATCAAACTTCATTTTGTTGGTTTTGCTAATATTGAACTAGCAATTGCTTGAAGGTAATATAGTGGCATTTCTCCTCATGCCTCTTGTACTGTAGATGGATGAGTGTTCTCTGTTTGGATGCAGTGCATTGATCGTAGTTTTTCATGATTTTATTGGATTGTGTTAGACTTGCTTGATACATTGTTCTCCTTGGTGGAATCATAAAAATCTGAAGGTTGTTCTGCGAGCACCTTTTGAAGTAGGTATCTCATGGATATAGATGCATTTCTGTATTTTTCAATTGCTAAACGCTAGTAAAATGCTTGATTTGATTTTTTGATGCACACCCTTTTAAAATTGTTGGTAATATGTGTACGGGTAAGTTCCAAATTAAAATTCATGTTTGTGTTAGGTAGAACTATACCCAAATACATGAACCAAACCATATCATTGAGGTTAATTATAGCCTTTTTCGTGTAGATATTGTGCTGATTAACAAAAGCTAAAACAATTACTGGAACAGTGTTTTTATAGTTTTATTCTTCCCATTTAAAAAACTTTATTATGGCCATTTTTTTTACGGGGCTAATTAGTCATTAACAAATTAATTTGAGATAATTAAGTTTTTTCGCATTTCAAAAATATAGTTCACATTTCAAAAGCACAGTGAAACGATTAAAATGACATTTGAAGCAAAAAAAAAATCAAAACTAGTCTAAATGGATTTTTTTGTATTTTTACAATGGTTTTTCTATAATTATTAGACCAGCTGAGGATAGATTTAATATTTGACTAAATATAAAAGAAAAAACTGCATAGTAAAATGATTAAAATATCATTGAAAATACAAAAAATTAAAACTGGTCTCATAGGTTTTTTTTTGTATTTTAACAATGAATTTTTATTTTGTTATTATCAAGTTCATTGAGGGAGGCAATTTGGTCTTTGCAAAAATATAGAAAAAAAACAAAAAATAGCTAGCGCGTGTGGGATGCACCTTGTGCCCTTCACGTGATGCATACAATATCTTTCAATAGCAAAAATCCCTCTTTTGTTGTGTCATTAAAAGCATTATTGTGTCATCATTTTTTAGGGTGATGTGTGTTAGTGATGGGTGAGCGGTTTGTTATTGGTAAAGCGCTTTTATTTTTTTATCCTTACTTGAAAATGAGAGCTTGGTTTTTTTTGTTGTTGGTATATCAACTCTTGTTTATATATATATATATATATATATATATATATATATTCTTTTGTAAAATTTTTATTTATTTTTAATTTCATTATTCAATTTAGATTTATAATATATTTTTTATTAATTTGATTTTTTTTTATTTTAATGATGTGAAATATGAACATCTTGGTGACGACAATTAAAGGACTATATGTACAATTTCTTGTATTCATAATTGCTATTAATTATAGATGTTAATGGCTTTAGGCCTACAATTATCACTCTTCATAATTTAAACGCAAAATGTTTCAATTCCAACAGATATATGATGTTAACTTATAAACAAATATTCCACATGTAAAAAAAAAAATCCCACAAACAATGTACAAAAAGGGATCACAATTTAAGCAACCTTTAATTAAAACGAGAATAGAAATCTTATTTTTTCATGTTTTCCTATTATGATGCTTCTTGATAAAATCATTAATTTCCGAAATTTGATATCAGTTAATTAAAAAAATACATAATAATACTGTAAAATATCCGTCACTTATTTGTAATTTTTTTTCCTGTAGAATAACATGTGCACAAAGCTTTTTCTTAAATTTAATATATATTTTGTTCAAAATCCGTGACTGAAAGCGGATTAAAATTGTGGTTAACAAAAATCCAAATTGTAGGTTGTAAATTCCACCCCCAATTTACTACTTTTTTTTTTAATCTGTTTGATTGATTCATAATCTCCTTTACCAGAGGTTCTACGAGAACATCCAATTGAAATCTCTGCAGCAATTAGCATTAACTTTTCTGGACAACTTCACCTCCATCAGCTAACGTATTGTAGAATTTTCCTTCGATTAATGCTACTCTTCCTTTAACCATATTAAGACAACAAGCAAAGTCATGCAAGTTTATTTTATTTCAGGGTTAGGTGTACGTACGTATACCATTTTTGACAGCTTGAAAGCTTAATTTATGCTTGTTTTCTACGATCACACAACATCCTCTGATCATCATGTTAAACTTTTCCCTTAACGTTAAGAACTTATAATCTTGATATGCTTTTTTTTACCTATTATATATAATTAGCCCATCTCACCAAAAACATATAATGTACGTATTTGATAATTTGGTCGTTTTTCAATATATACTAGTATGGGAAAAAAAGTAGATTATATCATACATTGATTACCATAAATATTGAAGTCTTGGCAAAGTACGTAGTATTTGAGTTATCCTCCAGCTACTTATTGAACGAAAAGAAAGAGTACGTCGAACAAAAAGCTTATCGCCAACATCACACATATATAATATTATGGAATGTGATGTAATATAGGAAATATTGTATTTTCCTGTATATATTTATCCTACGCAGTATGCTACATAGTAACTATTGTATGTTGCCTTAATTATATATATAGAAGAGATGGCTACAGATTATATATGTCCTTTAATCAATTACAGCTTATGCTTCAACTTGATATCAAAGCCGAAAACATTTAAACAGATTCTTTTCTCCCTAATCGGCACAACCTTCTCTTTTCTGTAAAATAATTGTTGCAGCACGTTTATTCTCTCTCCAATCGGCACAACCTTCTCTTGTCTGCAAAATAATTGTTGCAGGACGTTTATTTTCTCCTTAATCTTCCAGCAGTTTCTATCCAACTTCTTCAGCTTCTTTAGCCTCTCTAATGGATTCCTCTGCTGCTACTGCAGCTGTCATCAATGACAGTATGCCTGCTACTGCTACCTCATCCTCCCTTGTAGCTCCTGCTTCCGCTAGTATGTCTGTTCCTGCACCCTTATCTATCTCTTCAGCCCCTGCAGCACCACCAGCCATCATTCCTCTCTCAAACACACAACATGTCATCAATCTCAAACTTACCAACACAAATTATCTATTTTGGCGTATGCAGATGAAGCCATATTTGATCGGTCAAGGTGTGTTTTCCTTTGTCGATGGCTCAACGATGTGTCCCTCTCCACACAGTGATGTTTCTGCCACTTCACCTGCCTTCAGTTCTGGTTTTCCCCCTGCCTTCTTGACATGGAAACAACAAGATCAACTCATCCTCAGTGCACTCCTCTCCTCTTTATCCACAGACGTTCTTCACCTTGTAGTGGATTGTTCAACATCTGCTAGTGTATGGAGCATGCTAGAACGTGCTCTTGCGTCTCCATCCAACTCTAGAATCATGCAATTTCATGGCTGCCTTCAAGACCTTCGTCAAGGTGATGATACCGTCATCGCCTATCTGCAGAAGGCTAAAGGATTATTTGATGAGTTAGCTGCCGCAGGACGTCTCATCTCCCTCACCGACTTCAACCTATATGTGTTTAGGGGCCTTCGCAATGAATTTCATGACTTGGTTACTAGTCTATCTACAAAATCTGATCCTCTACCATATTCTGAGTTGCATAGTCATTTATCTACTCATGAGTTTTTACATAGGAGCTCCCTTCATCCTCTTCCTATGGCTGCACCATTACTACCAACACCTGTGCAGTCCCCCTCTACCTTCGCTGCCCAGCGTTCTTTTTCTGGTTTTAATGGCAACAATTCATCCTTTCAACGGGGCAGAGGTAGACGCAATGGGTGGAGGAATATGCGCTCTCCAACTCAGTATAGTGCTCTGTCTGTCAGAGGTCACAGCAGCAGCTTCCAGTAGCAACAGCGTGGGCATTGGCAGCAGAATCATCCAGACTAGCAGCAAAGTAGAACCAGTAATGCTGGTCAGTGGCAGCGACAGATTAAGTGCCAACTTTGCAATATATTTGGGCACTCCGCACAGCAATGCTCCCAGCTTGTGCAACATGGTAATCACGCCTCTGCCAACTTCTCATTCAGTGACGCGTCCACAGAAAATTCTGCCACTTGGTTTCCTGACACCGGCGCCAATCAACATGTTACTCCAGATATTACTGGTATGACACACGCAGAACCTTATCTTGGTAATGATCAATTGCATGTTGGTGATGGTAAGGGACTTGTCATATCTAATACAGCCTATAAAATTTTACATACTCCTAAACGAGTTTTTACGTTGTCTAATGTCTTGCATGTTCCAAAAATTAAAAAAAGACTCTTATCTGTTCAACAATTCTGCCGTGAAAACTGTGTCTTCTTTGAATTTCACTCTTCTATTTTCTATGTTAAGGATCTCATCACCAAGGAGGTTCTGCTTTCCGGTCAGAGTAAGGATGACCTTTATGTCCTTTCAGAAAATTCTGCCACGTCTATGCCCCAAGCTTTTTTGTCTGCTAGTTTATCCACCTCTGCTGATATTTGGCATCGTCGACTTGGTTACCCAAGCTCCCGGCTGAGTTTCTTAGCATCAAATAAAAAGGTCACTTGTATGTCTCGTCCTTTAAATTTTTAGTGTCCAGCATGTCCGTTAGGAAAATCATCGCGTCTGTCATTAGGACCTATGGGTCACAAAACATCTGCTCCTCTTGAACTCATTTTTAGTGATGTTTGGGGCCCTGCTCCTATTTTATCTTCTGATGGTTTCTGCTATTTTTTGATTTTTGTTGATGCGCACACAAAATTTATTTGGTTTTATCCTCTTAGTGCCAAATCTGATGTATTTAATGTGTTTCATCAATTTCAAGTTCTGGTTGAACGACAATTCTCTTGCAAAATCAAATCAGTACAAACTGACTAGGGTGGTGAATATCGTAAATTAAATTCTTTCTTCAAAACTATTGGTATTCACCATCGCATCATATGTCCACATACACATGAGCAAAATGGTACTGTTGAGCATCGTCATCGTCATATTGTCGAAACTGGTCTTACTCTACTTGGTCACTGTAAAACACCTCTAAAATTCTGGAATTATGCATTTGAAACCTCTGTTTATCTTATTAATCGCATGCCGACATTGGTCTTACGAAACAAATCTCCATTTGAAACTCTGTTTCATCAACCACCTGATTATGGTTTCCTGCGTACTTTTGGATGTCTCTGCTTTCCGTTTCTCCAACCATATAATGCTCATAAGTTAGACTATCGCTATACTCCTTGTGTGTTTCTAGGATATAGTTCGTGTCATCAAGGTTACCGTTGTCTTGATTTTTCTTCTAATCGTCTTTACATCTCCTATCATGTCCGTTTCCATGAAAATTCCTTTCCATTTATTTAGTCTACTCATGTTCCTGCCACAACCAATTCTAACCCACAGCCGACCCCTATCTCCTACCTTCCTGCCTTAACATCTTTCCCCTCATCCAACCCACCACAAACACCAATCCTTTCCACACACACCTCGGTCCCCTTACCACCATCTGCAACCATGTCTCTTGATCATTTTGCAAGTTCAGGTTCTGCTGCTGCGGACATCACAACTATTGCATCTCCCCCTTCTGCTACGCCACCGACATCTCCCTCACAGGTTCCTGCCTCTTCTTCCCAGGTCCTTGCAGAGTCATCACCGGGCCTAGATCTCTATATTGATATTTCCAGCTACTCCATTCCACAGCAGTCACCGCCCATCAGGTCTCCTGACTCTCCTGCTGCAGTTGCTTCTCGACAGCATCCCATGGTGCTTCGTCCCCGCCAGCACAAGTCTGTCAACGTGAGCTCAGTGTCTGCATCTTCACTGCCTCCCAACTCACGGGTAATTTATTCCTCTGCTCATGAACCTGTGTCTTTCAGAGAAGCTGACCGTTTTCTGTGTTGGCATTCTGCTATGGAATCTGAGATTACTGCTTTACATGCCAACGACACTTGGTCCTTGGTTCCACATGACCCTTCTATAAATGTTGTTGGTTGCCGATGAGTTTACAAAATTAAGCGTCGAGCTGATGACACTGTTGAACGCTACAAAGCGCGCTTGGTTGCGCGAGGCTTCTCTCAACAAGAAGGTATCGACTACTCAGAAACCTTCTGCCCGGTTGTCAAACCGACCAATGTCCGCCTAGTCCTGGCCATTGCCGTCTTTAATTGTTGGCAGATTCACCAATTTGATGTTCATAATGCATTTCTCAATGGTTCACTACAGAAGGTTGTCTATATACAGCAACCCATGGGATTTGTCGACCCTGCTCTGCCAACTCATATGTGTCGCCTTCACAAGTCTCTGTATGGTTTAAAACAAGCCCCGCAGGCTTGGTACAAATGACTGAGTGACTTTCTTCTGTCGGTTGGCTTCCGCGCTTCAAAGGTTGATACTTCCCTATTTATTCTGAAAGTGAATCATGATATCTGTTATTTGCTTGTCTATGTGGATGACATTCTGCTTACTGGTAGTAACTCCAGTTTGCTTCAAAGCCTTATTACCCTGCTCAGTTCAGAATTCAAACTCCGAGATCTGGGTTCTACTCACTATTTCTTAGGGATTGAGGTTACTCCCACCAGCATGGGTCTCATGCTTACTCAACACAAATATGCTCTTGACATTCTAAGTCGTGCTGGTATGTCCACCTGTAAGCCTGTTGATACACCGGTTTCTGCCTCCAAGAATGGACTCCTGCCTAGTGAGCCATTCTCGGACTCCACTCGTTTTCGACAAATTATTGGTGCCCTTCAATATCTTACATTTACCAGACCTGACATATGTTATGCTGTCAATAAGGTATGTCAGTTTATGCATGCCCCTACTGAGAGTCACTGGGCGGCTGTCAAACGTATACTACGATACGTAAAGGGTACGTCCTCTTTTGGTCTTCATCTTACTCGTGGTTCCTCATTATCCCTTCATGGTTTTACTAATGCTGATTGGGCGAGAAGCATCGATGATCGGAAGTCTACGAGTGGTTACATTATTTTTTACGGCACTACTCCCATTTCATGGAAATCTGGCAAGCAACGCACTGTTGCTCGCTCTTCCACGGAAGCAGAATATAAGGCATTAGCTGATGGTACTGCTGAGGTTCTTTGGCTTCGTTACCTTCTAACAGATTTGTGTTTTTCTCCTAGTTCTGCTACCACCATTTGGTGTGACAATTTGGGTGCTACATATTTATCTGTTAATCCTGTCTTCCATGCACGCACAAAACATGTTGAGGTTGATTATCACTTTGTTCTTGACCGAGTGGCTAAAAAGGAGATACAGATTCGCTTCATACCTTCCAAAGACCAATTAGCTGATGTTCTTACTAAACCGCTTCCCCACTCTGCTTTTGCTTCCTTATGGTCCAAGCTTCATGTGGTTTCCCCACCTTCAGCTTGAGAGGGTGTATTATGGAATGTGATGTAATATAGGAAATATTGTATTTTCCTGTATATATTTATCTTGCGCAGTACGCTACACAGTAACTATTGTATGTTGCCCTAGTTATATATATAGAAGAGATGACTACAGATTATGTATGCCCTTCAATCAATTACAGCTTATGCTTCAACTTATAATAACGGAAAAAATACATAAAATACTTTAGTTTTAAGTAATTAAGGCACACATATTATTAATTTAAATCGACACAAACAAGATACATAGAGGGGTGGCTAGCTTTATTACATAAATACCCACATGATTATGAAGGCGTTGCCCTTTCATGCTGCACCTTCAATTGAAAGGTAAGCACATCAAGAGCCAAGCACCTTGCCATCTCAGTGAATATGGTAGCTAGCTAGACAAGACGCAGTACATCTTAATTATGAGCTGATGGGAACATGCATGTACGTATGCACCTCTCGGAATTTTATTTCTCAATACAAATACTAGTAACACGACATATTAGAAAGGGCATGCATGCATGTTCTATTATGCTGGCTAATTTTGCCTAAAGTAATTATCAACAGCCTTGCTGACAGAAACCAAAAGTTGGAGGTAATCATAAGGAGTTGAGCAGTGCATATTAGAGACCATCCATTTTGCACTAGGGTTGCTATCATCTGTAACCTCCAATTTGAGCTCGTGGACGCTGTCCGGTACTGTGTTTGCTTCCGATGTTAAGAATCTCACGGTTCTCGAGGGGTCGTCTGCCGACCTTTCCACTGTACCTTCGACTGTTTTGATGGCACCTGATGATTAGAAAACAATGGTACATGGGGCTTAATTATTAAGTAATCTAAGATGTATAAATCTGAAGGGAATCCATCCTAGCTAGAGATCGAATCATCACATGCATGTATGGACCGGTACCGTATTTTGGAACCGACCTGGATATTTTTCTCAGAAATATATATTGTTAATTAGTAAAATATATAAGTGAAACAAGAACAACAATAAAGTGCCTATCAATTATTATTAATTGCATTTGCATCCTTAATTACACGTACCATCGGAAGTTTGGAATTGAATCGTCGCGCTTTTTTCAGTGGCAGATTGAATGTTGATCCCAATCTGACTGCAGATTTCACGTATGCGGTATGGCGGCTTGTTAAAGACACTGTAAAACTGTTCTGCAGTAGCGTGTTCAAGTGGTGTTGCAATCCTACTGGTCCTGAATTGAATTTGAGCCATATCTTGGATCTTTTGTAGACTGGTTGCTAAGAAACTCTTGGAAATTAATTAGCTGACTGATCCGACGAAGAAATGTGGAGGCCGCCCTGGCCTTAAATAGAATTCCTAGAGAGTCACTTGCCCTCTAATGTAGGACCTACGTCCCAGATGCTAGCTTGCATTGAAAGCTAGGTCACAATTTTATGAATCTTTTTCAAAATATATACCACTTTAAGTTTTTATATATATATATATAAATTGATTGCGCTGGTTGAGAACAGCACACACAGCTACATAAGTTATATTTGAAATATATATTTTTTATTTTTTTTATTTGATTTAAAATTTAAAATAATACTTATCCTCTACCCATTAAAACAACTGATTTTTATTGACGTTATTTTATTTTCAACTTTTACTTTCTAGCTAGCTAGCAACATGACACTATATACGGAGTAGTTGTACAATACACACACACACACACACACACACACACACACACATCATCATCATCAAGGACATTCATTTCATGTTTGGCTAACGTTAGTCTTCATCTTTCTTGATCCCGTACCTCTTACCCTTTATTTTTTTTCTCGTTAAAGTTTAATGCCTCTTTTTCTACTAACTAAAGAAAATTAATATATTCAGAAACTAATGTCTTATTACAAATAATGAGAAGTTTTCAAAAAAATAAAAAGGGTATAAATGAGAATAAAGAACGTAACAAAGCATTAACAAAAGGTATTCAATTGATCAAATCTTGAAATACATATAAATAGAAAGAAAAAAAAAGAGCACAGATACTCGATTTTAAAAAATAAATCAGTCAATACAAGCACCAATTTCCAAAATAAATCAGTCTTGAGGTTGGATGTACGAGACATTTGATTTCGTATATGCTAACTTTATGCATATTAATGTTGGGAGGGCTTCGGTTTCTCCCCATGTTTTTTGCAACAAAGTTCTGCTAGGCTTGTATCCATATTTGCACATTGTGTTTGATCTTCCTATTTCTGAAGGGGAGGTTCAATATATTGGACAGGGGAGCTGGATGTTGCCTCCCTTGAAGAATAGTTGCTATATTCTTTAACTGATTCAGCTGAACATGCAATGAATAAAGAATATGTCATGTTCGATGCGGCTAGTCCTTTCCTTTAGTAGACTGACATGTATGAAGATATGGATGTGGGATTGGAGAGCCATGAGCACAGCCTTATTTAGGAGCTTTTTTTTTCTATTTTTTTTTAAATAGAAAGGAGCTTTCTGAGTTGAGCAACCCTTCTCCGGTGTATAGAAAATTCTGTGTTATAAGTACACAAAGTCATTCTTATGTCAAAGAACCATCTCAATTCAAAAGCTTAAATTGTTAGGTGAGGTCCCAGGATATGATGCTTAAGCTGTTAGGTGAGGTCTTAGGATATAATTTATATTATTTTTTAACACATCCCCTCAAGTGAAAGCCCTTTGAGCTTAAAACTTGCACAAACTCATTTTACCTTGTGCTTAATTTTTATCAAATAAATGGGGATGATGAGATTCAAACTCATGACCGCTTGGTCAGACTCTGATATCATGTCAAAAAACCATCTCAACCCAAAAAGTTAAGCTGTTAGGTGAGGTCTTAGTATACGATTTATATTATTTTCTAACATTTCATTTATTAACCAAGAAGATTTAAAAGTTTGACAGTTTACTTACGGGGATGTTTAATGATAAGTGCAACATTTCGTATATGATGTGGAATCTGGAGATGTTCAAGTATTTTGATGACCACAATTTTAGGTACAACCGTTGGTGTTAACAATTGCTATTGTAGATGATAATATCTTTGGCCTATAATGTCTTGTGTTCACAATAATAATAATTACAAAATTCTCTTTTCATTCTTCAATTCCAATAAATATATGATGTTAACTTATGAAAAAACATTCCACACAAAAACTTTCGAAAAGGATGGGAATATAATGTCAAACTATTGGATAAAGATTATCATTGTTCATAAAATCACAATTTTAAGTAACTTAAAACTCTGAATAAAACTTTTAAATTTCAATTTTTCCTATTATGTTTGCTTATTGATGAAATTCCCAATTTCTGAAATTTCATATCAATTATTTTATACCAAAGAAAATATAAATAAATACATAGTAATATCATAACAACATTCACTTACCTCACATATTTGTATTTGTATTTTTTTAAAAAAAATCTACACTTGAAAGCAAATTAAAATTGTGGCGAACAGATATCCTTATTATAATTTATAAATTGCCATTGTAGATGATAATATCTTTGGCCTATAATTTCTTGTGTTCACAATGATAATTACAAAATGGGCCACTTCACAATAATAATTTCTTGATGTTAACTTATGAAAAAGCATTAATTCCACAAAATAAAATAAAAAATCTGCCAATACAAGCACCGATTTTATAACTACCTTTGGAGATTTTTAATAAGATGGGCCATTTCTTAATGCCAATTGTCCATTTATCAACTACATCATCGATTTTCAAACATAAATTGACAAAGATATTCAATTAATCAAAATTTACGAATACAAACTTTTTATTAAATAAATAAATACATACGAAAAGTTTATAGAAACACAAGAAAATTTTAAAAAATGTAGTTAATTAGATGTATAAACTCATAACTCGTGAATGTGGACTAATTTGTGTGAAAAAGTAAAATTAGCAGTAAAGACTAACGATGAGAATGCAATTTACAGAGAATTAATGTCTTTGCCTATTCATCTTCAAATTCTTACATCTATGTGTTGGGTCATACGATATCTTTAGTTAAAGTACAAAAGACTACGTGTCTGTTTTGGTTTAGCCCTTGAGTCCTTCATCTTGTCTCTAGCCTCGTGCATTTTACAATGTAAGAAACTGGTGAAGTCAGTCAACTGGAAAATGGTAACATTAATGACGTGGAATCTGGATATGTTCTCGTACTTTCGGACCACATATTTATGACTATACCTACAATTTTTTGTGTTCACAATTGCTATTGATAGAGATAATAACTTTATACCTATAATTTTTTATGTTCAAACCTAGATTATCTGAAAAGGACGGATGACAAGTCGGGCTTGCTTCGTATTTCTGGATAATCATCACGTAATTAGAGAGAGAGAGAGAGAGATGAGATCATTGTTTGTTTTGCTATCCAAAATAAAACTCATGGAACTTGCTTCAGATATAAAACAATCTTTGTTATGAGATGCATTTGCTATTACTAGATTTAATTGGACTATATCGGTTTTTTAATTTTATTTTTCTCAGTGTAATGATTGCAGTACTCTTAAAAATATAATTTAATTAATTATTAGTTAAGAATATTTTTTTATTTTTTCTTTAGAAACCCAATAAAATAACTAAATTATTTTTAAAATCTGTAACTTGCGTCAATAAGTTTTTTATTCTTTTATCCTAGTTTTTTTTTATTATTATCAACTAAGATAAAGAAAAATCAAATATTAAAGGATTAAATTTAATTTTTGACAAATCAAATATTGAGGGATTAAATTAAAAAATAATAATTTTATTTTTTAAAAAATTATTATAATAAATAGTATTTTATGAGATGATACACAATAAAATCACCCTCCTTTTTAGTTTTTATTAATAATTAATAATATTTAACTAGAAAAAAGAGATCCAAACCTACAAGTTTTTACTAAATTTGAAATAAAATTAGCGGTTTTTTTCTATTTGAACCGTTGAAATAGTAAGGATTTTTTTAATGTAATCCTAATTTACTTCTATTAGGATCCCTGGTGGCTATAAAAGCCATTTTTTTCATCTTTCATCCATAAAAATTTCATCTGTGGTAAAAAAAAAAATGAAGAAAAAAACAATGTTTAAACCTTCCATGGGCTTTAACTGTAGCATTATTAATAATTCAAGTATCTTAATTTCTGGCAACAACTTAATGACTGAATGTACAATTTCTTGCTTTCACAATTGTTATTATACAGATATTAATAACAGTCGTCGACCTACCATTAATTTCTTGCTTTCACAATTATATATAATTATGAAATGCTCTTTTCAATCTTGAATTCCAATATATATATATGATGTTAACGTATCAAGAAATTTTCCACAAAGAATTTATGATACAAATGGGAAGCAGGGAGTTGTCTCTGTTTCTTGAAATCACAATTAATTTTAAGCATCTTAAAAATATGAATAAAACTTTTAAGTTTTCACTTTTTAATATCATATTGCTTCTGTTGAAATATTTCGTTTTTATATAAAATCTCATTTCAATTATTTTATGCTAAATGAATTCATATTGAGAAGATAGAATGACTTTAACTTACCTCATTTATTTGTGAATGTTTTTAAATAACATGTTGTGCTTTAAACTGTTCCTTAATTTTATTATTTTATTTGAAATCTATATTTGAAAGAAATTAAAATCTTGGCAAAACATATATCCAATTCTTAGTTTATAAACTCCATTTTCAATCGATAAATAAGTAACTAAATTCATATACTGAATATTTATTCCATTAACAACATATGTAACTAGCAATAGGAGCGAAGGAATATATAGAAGAAATGGTATGGGAAAGAAATAAGATAATTATATTTTTTTTTCCTTTAACAATCTCTAAAAATTTCTCTTTTTTTTATTAATTTTTTTTAAATTGTAAACATATTCTTATCAAGGAGTTGAATAGAAATAAAAAGATTGATAACCCAGCTCAAATCTTTCATCTTTGAGTAAAAAAAATAGACTCTGATTTTTGGACCTCTCGCGTTGTCACCGCCAAACACTAGTATGCTTTGCAGCACCATCATCAGGTTTCCATCTAGGTGGGCCTTTTTTATTTTGATAGTTTGTTTTATGTGAATTTTTTTTATATATGTTTTACGTGTTTTAATGTTTTTTATTTATTTAGGTGTTTAGGCAAGTTTGCGTTTACGTCGATTAATCTCACGGGTTCTAAAGTTAACGGCTATGTAAGCTTTCAATGATCCTGAAAGAGCTCGAACTTATAATTATTAAAAAATAAATTTAATTAATTAAACTATCTCTCAGGATTAACCATCAGGATAGGTTAACGTTGTTGTTTTTGTTTGTATATGTGTATGAGTAATTAGATCTTTTCAATACTGATGATGTCGAAGTAGAAGAAGAGGTCAGGCCTCATTTCCCATGTCCTTACTGTCATGAAGATCTCGATATCGGGTCTCTATGCTCGCATCTTGAAGATGAGCACTCCTACGAGTCTATGAAGATATGGATGTGGGATTGGGGAGCCATGAGAACAACCTTAATTATTTAGGAGCTTTTATATATATAATAGAAAGGAGCTTTCTGAGTTGAGCAACCCTTCTCGAGTGTATAGAAAATTCTGTGTTAAAAGTACACAAGGTTGTTGACAGGTAGTCATTCCTATCTGTTTCACTAATTAACCGAGGAGATTATGACATTTTACTTAGGAAGATGTTGAATAAGATGGTACACTTCTTAATGCCAATTGTTCATTGACTGAGACAAAATTTATGAATACAATCTTTTTTTTTAAAATACATATTTAAATAATAATAATAACAATAAAAACCTATCCATTATTAAGTTGAATAGTTCTTTGATGACATAAGGCTCATGAGAAGGCAGAAAAAATTTAAAATATATAGTTAATTAGATGTAGAAATTCACAACTCGTGAATTTGGACTGATTTGTGTGAAGGCTGAAGGGTCAAGACTAACGATGGGAATGCAATATAATTTCTTGGCATTTAAATTTGCAACATTTTTTTTTTTGGCATTTAAATGATATAGCATTTTGAATGATAAGTGCAATATTTTGTATATGATGTTGAATCTGAAGATGTTCAAGTATTTAGATGACCACAATTTTAGGTACAACCGTTTGTGTTAACAATTGCTATGGTAGATGATAATATCTTTGGCCTATAATTTCCTGTGTTCACAATAATAATTACAAAATGTTCTTTTCATTCTTCAATTCCAATATATATATGATGTTAACTTATAAACAAACAGTCCACACAAAAATTTACGAAAAGGATGGAAATATAATGTCAAACTATTGGATAAAGATTATCATTGTTCATAAAATCACAATTTTAAGTAACTTGAAACTCTGAATAAAACTTTTAAATTTCACTTTTTCCTATTATGTTTGCTTATTGATGAAATTCCCAATTTCTGAAATTTCATATCAATTATTTTATTCCAAAGAAAATATAAATAAATACATAGTAATATCATAATTAACAACATTCACTTGCCTCACATATTTGTTTTGTATTTTTTTTTTGAAATCTAAACTTGAAAGCAAATTAAAATTGTGGTGAACAGATGTCCTAATTATAATTTATAAATTGCCATTCTAGATGATAATATCTTTGGCTTATAATTTCTTGTGTTCACAATGATAATTACAAGACGGGCCACTTCACAATAATAATTTCTTGATGTTAACTTATGAAAAAGCATTAATTCCACAAAATAAAATAAAAAATCTTCCAATACAAGCACCGATTTTAAAACTACCTTTACTTATCCTCCACCCATTAAAACAACTGGTTTTTAATATTGACGTTATTTTATTTTCAACTTTTACTTTCTAGCAACATGACACTCAAGGTACGGAGTAGTTGTACAACACACACGCACACACATCATCAAGGACATTCATTTCATGTTTGGCTAGCGTTAATCTTCATCTTTCTTGATCCCATACCTCTCACCCTTTTCTTTTTCTTTTTTCTCGTTAAACAACAATGCCTCTTTTTCTACCCGTTAGTCATTTATTTCTTATCTTTGAGTCTGTTTCTCATTTCTATTGCAAAATACAAGTAAAACTCATATGTTAAAGAAAATTAATATATTCAGAAACTAATGTCTTATTGCAAATTATGAGAAGAAGTTTTCAAAAAAAAAAAGGGTATAAATGAGAATAAAGAACGTAACAAAGGATTAACGAAAGGTATTCAATTGATCAAATCTTGAAATACATATAAATAGATTAAAAAAAAAAGAAACAAAAAGAGCACAGATACTCGATTTTAAAAAATAAATCAGTCAATACAAGCACCAATTTCCAAAATAAATCAGTCATGAGGTTGGAAGTACGAGACATTTGATTTCGTATATGCTAACTTTATGCATATTAATGTTTTGAGGGCTATGGTTTCTCCCCATGTTTTTTGCAACAAAGTTCTGCTAGGCCTATATCTGTATTTGCACATTGTGTTTGATCTTCCTATTTCTGGAGGGAGGTTCCATATATTGGACAGGGGAGGATATTGTTGCCTCCCTTGAAGAATAGTTGCTCTATTCTGTAACTGATTCAGCTGAACATGCAATGAATAAAGAATATGTCATGGTCGATGCGGCTAGTCCTTCCTTTAGTAGGCTGACATGTATGAAGATATGGATGCGGGATTGGTGAGCCATGAGCACAGCCTTATTTAGGAGTATAAACTTTTATATCTTAAAGAAGAAATATTTGAAGACTGTCTTCTATATCTTTTTCATTGTTTTTGTGTGCATGTACAGAGGGTTTAAATACGTGATAATACTAACTGATTTCCTACATATGTGCATGTATATCTGATAGTTTGAATTTTAAACAATAGATACAATCTTGTTTGATTTCAAACTTTGAATATTGGATAGCTACGATCCTGCAGATTTGGTGGTTGTTGCAGCATACTCTTTCTCTTTGACTTGTTCTTCTACACGCCCCTGCAATCGAAAGGGTAGGGACCGAACCCTGAGATTGTCTCGCAAAGTATGAAATCTGACAGATGGAAGCGGTTTTGTGAGAGCATCGGCATACTGATCTTTAGAGGAAATGAAGCGAACAATAAGTTGCCCACGCATAACTTGGTCACGAACATAATGAAAATCAATTTCAATATGCTTTGTGCGAGCATGAAAGATGGGATTACTTGTTAAGTAAGTAGCCCCTATGTTGTCGCACCATAGAATAGGAGAATGCACAGATGGAACACCAAGATCATTGAGCACTGACTTAATCCATTGAAGCTCTGCTGCTGCATTGGCGAGGGCTTTGTATTCGGATTCTGTACTGCTGCGAGCAACGGTTTGTTGTTGCTTGCAGCTCCATGAAATAAGATTATTGCCCAAGTATACACAATAGGCGCCAACGGAACGTCTGTCATCAGGATCGGACGCCCAATCTGCATCACTAAATGTTTGTAAAGTAACATTTGCAGCAGGCTGAATGAGTAAAGAATGAGAAATTGTGTGCTTCAAATAACGCAATATGCGTTTGACGGCCGCCCAATGCATATCCATAGGATTATGCATAAACTTGCTGACTTTATGAATGGCAAACGCAATGTCTGGCCGAGTAAATGAAAGATATTGAAGCCCTCCAACGATACTTCGGTATAAAGAAGGATCATGGAAAGTAATACCAGTAAATTTTGATAATGGCAGCGAGGTTGACATTGGAGTAAGACAAGGTTTGGCTCTGTCCATTTTGCTGCGCATTAAGAGGTCTAGAATATAGCGTCGTTGTGATAGATACAGACCATCATCAGTGCGAATAGCTTCAATGTTTAGAAAGTAGCTTAGTTCACCCATATCCTTGACTGCAAAGTCACCCTGCAACAATGTGATCACTTGGTTTATGGAACCAATATCACTGCCAGTTATGATTATGTCATCGACATAAATCAAAAAATAAAGAAGAATGGAATTGTGATGATAAACAAAGAGGGAGTGATCAGCTTGACTTCCAAGAAATCCAATAGATTTGAGCTTATCTGTCAAACGCGAAAACCATGCTCGTGGTGCTTGACGAAGACCATAGAGAGATTTTTCCAGCTTGCAAACATGATTTGGAAACTGAGAGTGAGAAAAACCGGGAGGTTGAGCCATGTAAACATCTTCATTCAGGTGACCATGTAAAAAAGCATTCTGAATATCAATTTGGCGAAGAGGCCAGCCACGTGAAACAGCTAATGAGAGAACCAACCTCACTGTGGTTGGCTTTACCACAGGACTAAATGTCTCGCTGAAATCAACACCTTCTTGTTGATGGAATCCTTTGGCTACAAGTCTTGCTTTAAATCTGTCAATATCACCATTAACTTTCCTTTTGATCCTGTATACCCATTTACATCCAACTAGATTAGCAGTAGGTGGTTTGGGAACTAAATTCCAAGTCCCATTCTGTAGTAAAGCATCAAACTCGGTGTTCATAGCAGTGCGCCAGTGTGGATATTTAACAGCCTCTGTGTAACAAGTTGGTTCTGTGTCTGGTGTTTGGATTGCAGATAGAAGAGCTTTAGGAATGGGGTATTTGACGTGGAAATCAGGTGGCAACTTCGGTTTATGGATGTTGTTTTTGCTTCTTGTAGTCATTGGGTGCAAATTTTGTAGGGGTGGAGCAGAGGCAGAGGGTAAAGGAATATGGGGTGGAGGATCAGTATGTGGAGGCTCAGTGAAAGTGAGTGTGGGAGAGATCAAATGATCACCATGATCTGTTTGAGGACCAGATGGAGAAGCCACATGCAGAGTGCTTGATGCAGTAGATTGAGGAGTGGCACCTGTAGAAAAAGAGTAACCTGCAGAACACAAATTGAGATTGGATGGTAGGGTAACAGAAGGAGTTGGTGATGGAGGACTGAGAGAGTTTGGTGCAGTGTATGGGAAGAGATTTTCATCAAAGACAACATGACGGGAAACAAAAATTGTGCCTGTGGAAACATCTAGACATTTGTAACCTCGATGACCAATACTATACCCAATAAAAATGCAGTTTCTGGATCGAAAATCAAGTTTGTGCTGATTATATGGACGTAAATAGGGCCAGCATGCACAACCAAAGGTGCGTAAAAAATTATAATCAGGCTTTTGATGATGAACCATTTCATATGGAGATTTATGATTTAAGATTGGAGTTGGAAGTCGATTTATAATAAAAGTTGCGGTTAAGAACGCATCTTCCCAGAACTTTTGAGGCAATTTGGAGTGAGCAAGCAAGGCTAGTCCAATTTCAACGATTTGCCTATGACGCCTTTCAATGGCACCAGCCTGTTGATGGGTATAGGGACAGGTTATACGATGGTTGATGCCTTGATTGTGTAGATATCTATTTAAGCTACGGTATTCTCCCCCCCAGTCACTTTGAAAGGCTTTAATTTTGCTGCCAAACTGGCGTTCAACAGCAGTTTGGAAGGTGAGAAAGGTTTGATATGCGTCAGATTTGAGTTTTAAGGGAAAAAGCCATAAAAATTTAGTAGCATCATCCAAAAAACTGATATAATAGCGTGCACCAGAGGTCGATAATGTAGAAGCTGGCCCCCAAACATCCGAATATATTAATTCTAAAGGTTGTGAAACAGCAACATGCATTTTGATAAAAGGCATAGCATGGCTCTTGGCCAGCTGATAATCAGAATAGATGGGGCGATTTTTATTTGGAATTGGTAAAGAAATAGCTTGATGAATAACAGGAAAGGAAGCATGTCCAAGACGACGATGCCAGATTTGGGAAGACACACGAACACTGGAGAAAGCCTGCGGCTGAAGATGAGCTAAGGAAGCTGAGAAGTTGTATAGGCCATTACTGAGGGGGCCGCGATGTAGGGTATTCCCCGAGTAGTCCTTCACAATGAAGAAAGAGGCATGAAATTCAAAGAAAACATTATTATCTAGACAAAAACGATGGACAGATAACAAATTTTTTTTGAATATCAGGAACAAGCAGAATTTGATTAAGAGTAAATGATTTAGATGGAGAAGATAATGTAGAAGTGCCACTGCGCACAATTTTCAGACCTGCACCATTAGCCACCTGAACATGATCTTGTGTATCATGGTTGGCATGAGAAAACTGAATATTGTTTACGTCATTGGTGAGATGATGAGTTGCCCCTGTGTCGGGATGCCATTCTTTATCTGGTTGCAGATAGTGGGCAACAAGGAGAGCCTGTGGCTGGTTCTTGGAATGAGGTGGAGCCTGATAAGATAAATCAAAGCGATGATAGCATTTGCGAGTACTGTGACCTGGTTTGAGGCATACCTGACATATAAGGGATGATGAGTGGGTGGAATCATGAAAGTGAGAACGGCCGCCGCGGCCCCGACTACGATAGTGACCGCGATAACGATTTGAGTGTTGAACGGTGCCAGTTTGGCGATGGAATTGCTGGGGTGAGGTGGTGACCAGGTTGGCTGAAGGAAGAAGTGGTTGATTATTATGATTGATCCGTGATTCACATATGAGAAGCAGAGAGAAGAGTTCCTCCAAACTGACAGGATCACGCCGTGAGGAAATGGTGGAGGCCAGGGAATCATATTCCTGGCCAAGTCCAACAAGAATATAAGTGATGATATCATCATTTGGGAGAGGTTGTCCAGCAAGGGCAAGTTCATCAGCCATGCGTTTGACAGAGAGGAAAAATTCATTAGCTGTCATGGCGCCTTTCTTAGCATTTGCTAATTGAGTTCGAATCTGGATTACTTTAGCACAAGAAAGGGAGGAGAAATTATTTTCAAGTGCAAGCCATACCTCACGTGAGGTGGTGTAGGACATGACTTGAGTGAGTACATCTTCAGTGAGGGAGGAGTTGATGGTGGCTAGGATTAAGGAATCCTGACGAAGCCACTGGTGATAGAGAGGATTAGGAATTGTTTGACTTGTACCTGAGGTAGAGTCAGAGATGTTGAGCTCTTTTGGTGGAATAGAGATTGTGCCATCAAGATAACCATAAAGATCATGACCACAAAAATATGGCACAGCTTGAGCTTTCCACACAGGGTAGTTAGAGGAGTGTAGTTTAATAGTCATAGTGAATGGAAGATTGGAAAGGGTTAGGACAGTTGGAGGGGTAGTGGAATTTGAGGATGATGAAGATGCCATTTAGAGTTTAGAGAAGAGAAGACGTTTGTCTTTGTAGGGGCTCTGATACCATATAAACTTTTATATCTTAAAGAAGAAATATTTGAAGACTGTCTTCTATATCTTTTTCATTGTTTTTGTGTGCATGTACAGAGGGTTTAAATACGTGATAATACTAACTGATTTCCTACATATGTGCATGTATATCTGATAGTTTGAATTTTAAACAATAGATACAATCTTGTTTGATTTCAAACTTTGAATATTGGATAGCTACGATCCTGCAGATTTGGTGGTTGTTGCAGCATACTCTTTCTCTTTGACTTGTTATTTAGGAGCTTTTTTAGTTTTTTTTTTTTAATAGAAAGGAGCTTTCTGAGTTGAGCAACCCTTCTCCGGTGTATAGAAAATTCTGTGTTATAAGAACACAAGGTCATTCCTATCTGTTTCATTTATTAACCGAGGAGATTTAAAAGTTTGACAGTTTACTTACGGGGATGTTGAATGATAAGTGCAACATTTCGTATATGATGTGGAATCTGGAGATGTTCAAGTATATATTTTGATGACCACAATTTTAGGTACAACCGTCTGTACGTGTTAATAATATCTTCGGCCTATAATTTCTTGTGTTCACAATAATAATAATTACAAAATTTTCTTTTCATTCTTCAATTCCAATATATATATGATGTTAACTTATGAAAAAACATTCCACACAAAAACTTTCGAAAAGGATGGGAATATAATGTAATGTCAAACTATTGGATAAAGATTATCATTGTTCATAAAATCACAATTTTTAGTACCTTAAAACTGTGAACAAAACTTTTAAATTTCACTTTTTCCTATTATGTTTGCTTATAGATGGAATTCCCAATTTCTGAAATTTCATATCAATTATTTTATACCAAAGAAAATATAAATAAATACATAGTAATATCATAACAACGTTCACTTGCCTCACATATTTGTATTTTTTTTTTTGAAATCTACACTTGAAAGCAAATTAAAATTGTGGTGAACAGATGTCCTAATTATAATTTATAAATTGCCATTGTAGATGATAATATCTTTGGCTTATAATTTCTTGTGTTCACAATGATAATTACAAGACGGGCCACTTCACAATAATAATTTCTTGATGTTAACTTATGAAAAAGCATTAATTCCACAAAATAAAATAAAAAATCTTCCAAAACAAGCACCGATTTTAAAACTACCTTTGGAGATTTTTAATAAGATGGGCCACTTCTTACTGCCAATTGTCCATTTATCAACTACATCATCGATCTTCAAACATAAATTGACAAAAATATTCAATTAATCAAAATTTACGAATACAAACTTTTTATTAAATAAATAAGTACATATTAAAATAACAATAAAAAAAAAAACTTATTCAATTTTAAGTTGAATAGCTCTCTGATGACGACGACAAGTTCATTGAAAAGCAAGAAATTTTTTAAAAATGTAGTTAATTAGATGAATAAACTCATAACTCGTGAATGTGGACTAATTTGTGTGAAAAGTAAAATAACCAGTAAAGACTAGCGATGAGAACGCAATTTACAGAGAATTAATATTTCTTTGCCTATTCATCTTCAAATTCTTACATCCATGTGTTGGGTCATATGATATCTTTAGTTAAAGTAAAAAAGACTACATGCCTGTTTTGGTTTAGCCCTTTGAGTCCTTCATCTTGTCTCTAGCCTCGTCCATTTTACAATGTAAGAAACTGGTGAAGTTAGTCAACTGGAAAATAGTAACATTAATGATGTGGAATCTGGATATGTTCTCGTATCTTTCGGATCACATATTTATGACTATACCTACAATTTTTTGTGTTCACAATTGCTATTGATTGATGGTAATATATAATTTTATACCTACAATTTTTTGTGTTCAAACCTAGGCGATTTGAAAAGGACGGATGATGAGGTAGGCTTGCTTCATATTTCTGGATAATCATCACGTAATTACAGAGAGAGAGAGAGATGAGATCAGTGTTTGTTTTGCTATCCAAAATAAAACTCATGGAACTTGCTTAATTTAGATATAAAACAATCATTTTAATGAGATGCATTTGCTATTACTAGATTTAATTGGAGTATATCGGTCTTTTAATTTTATTTTTCTCAGTGTAATGACAGCAGTACTCTTAAAAATATAATTTAATTAATTATTGGTTAAGGATATTTTTGGATTTTTCTCTTTAAAAACATATATAATAAAATAACTGAATTATTCTTAAAAATAAAAACCAATAACTTGCGTCAATGAGTTTTTGTTCACACACCAAATATAGCCTTTTTTATATTGGCTTTGATATCAGCGAAACGAGATCTTCATGTGGACGGGCGTATGTACGTATACGGTGGGAAACCATTTAATTTAATAAAAGATTGTCTCTGTTTCTAGAAATCACAATTTACTGCATGGAGCATACCATACAGAAAAGAGAATTGGTTGGATGAGATAGCTATAACTAGGGCACTCATAAGTAACCAAGGTTCTGCCGCCTAAGGGTGACGTGGTTCTCCGGCGACGCCAAAACAAAGACCAACGGTTGTTAAGGAAATCAAGCACTGATTAGGCAACAAACCAAATCAGCACTGAATAGGTAGCAAACTTGTAATTGAATCGTTAATTATTTGTTTTCTTGTTTGTAAATAATTAGGCTTGATTATAGGCAATAGTGCAGGATCCTGATGCAGAACTATCAGTATATATTGTAATCTTTTCGTTGATTGAAATAATAAGAAGTATATTATTTCTCTTCATGGTATCAGAGCAATAGTCTAGGTATCAAAATAAAACACAAAGCCTTCAGCCGACTCCTATGGCAGACCAAGGAAGCACAGCAGCAGGCGCAAGATGGGATCATCCCAATCATCAATTTTATCTTCACCATTCAGACCAACCTGGCGCTGTTCTTGTGCCACAATCCCTGGTTGAAGACAACTATAGTACATGGAGCCAATCCATGACTATGGCTCTGACAGTTAAAAATAAGATTGGGTTCATAGATGGCTCAATGAAGGAGCCTGATGAGAAGAAATTTGATGAACATCAACAATGGAACCGATGCAATAGTCTGGTGAAAACTTGGCTATTAGGATCCATGTCCAAAGAAATTGCCACAAGCGTCATCAACTGCAAAGATGCCAGACAGATGTGGCTTGACTTACAGGAACGATTCTCGCATGTAAATGTGGTTCAACTATTTAATGTTGAGAATGAAATTCATGATTGTGTGCAGGGAAACATGTTTGTAGGGTCTTACTTCACAAAGCTAAAGGGCCTATGGGATGAACGTGATGCACTTTGCACTTTTCCAACATGCACTTGTGGGGCAATCAAAGAAGTAGTTGCATATATGGAGACACAGAAAACCATGAAATTCCTCATGGGTCTTAATGATTCATATGTAGGTGTTCGCAGCAACACTCTGTTACAAGATCCACTACCCACAGTAAACAAAGCATATTCACTGGTCATTCGCCATGAGAAACAATTAGAGGTGACAACCGGGAAAAGCCATGCTCAGCCTGAGGCTGCTGTCTTCGCTGTAAGGAATTCAAACAATGAGATTGAAGCTGAACTGAGATGCTTCAAGTGTAACAGAACAAACCACACTGCCAAGGATTGCCGTGCACATCTCAGATGCACCTTTTGCCGCTGGAAGGGACATACAGCAGAATATTGTCGCAAAAAGAAAGCAGTGACTGAAGCTGAGTTTAATGCGACAATTTCCAAAGGCAACCAAGTGGCATCACACAAGAATGAAAGAAAGGAGATGAGTTTTCCCTTCACAACTGAAGAATGCAAACAGATACTCAGCATGCTAAAGAATAAAACAACTTCTGCCAATCATGTTAGTAACTGCCCAACTCATGATGAACTCTCGGGTAAGGCCTTTTCACTCATTTCTAATGGCAACAAAAGTACATGGATTTTGGATAGTGGATGCACAGATCATATGATTTTTGATCAAAACCTGTTCACATACTCAAGACCTGTCAATGGCCGCACTGTTGAATTACCGAATGGGTCAATAACACAAGTAACTCGTATTGGCAGAGTTAATCTATCCTCTGATTTAATTCTTGACAATGTTTTGTGTGTCCCATATTTCCGATTGAACTTAATTTCAATTAGCAAGCTTGCATCTGATTCCTCTTGTATAACCATCTTTCTAAGCCAGTTTTGTGTGATTCAGGACCTACGTTCGGGGAAGATGATTGGGACGGGAATTGAAAGGGAGGGTCTATATTTTCTCGACCAAGCCAAGAAAGGAACATGCAACCATGCCCAAACTCTTCATCCGAACCTTTGGCATCAACGTCTTGGACATCCCTCAGCCAAAGTATCCCAGTTATTTCCTAAAGTTAATTCTTGTTCTCACGACAAATGTTTAATTTGTCCGTTAGCAAAACAAACAAGACTTCCATTTTCTTCAAGTTCCATTACCAGTACATCTCCATTTGATTTAATCCATGTTGACATTTGGGGTGGTTATAAAGTTGCTTCTATTTCAGGTGCAAAATATTTTCTCACTATCGTTGATGATCACATTAGATGCACATGGATTTATCTTATGAAACACAAATCAGACACTAAGGATCTTCTAGTCAACTTCATCAACATGGTTGAAAATCAATTTGATTTCAAGGTCAAAATTATTCGTAGTGACAATGGTCTTGAATTCAAACTCGAAAGCTTTTACGCTAATAAAGGTATCATTCACCAAACTAGTTGCATTAATACTCCACAACAAAATGGTGTTGCCGAACGTAAACATAGACATTTGTTAAATATGGCACGTGCTTTACTTATTCAGGCCGGTCTTTCTCATCAATTTTGGGGTGATGCTATTCTTGCTTCCGCTTTCCTCATCAATCGCACACCAACCCCCATTCTCCACGGAAAGACACCATATGAAAAATTATTTAACATAATTCCCAATTATTCACACTTACGAGTATTTGGTTGCTTATGTTTTGTTTCCACTCATGCACAGAGTCGCTCCAAATTTGATCCTCGAGCATCTAAATGTATTTTTCTTGGGTATCCTTATGGGAAAAAGGGATATCGAGTCTTTGATCTAGCTACAAAACGGGTCATAGTATCAAGGGATGTCGTTTTCTTTGAAAATATATTTCCTTCCCTCACACCAAGTGCTGGTACTTCTCCCACTCCCAATTCATTTTTACCTTTTGACATAGACTTTGCACCCCCTTCTCCTATTACCCATCAAACACTCAATGACCTTCCCTCTCCAGCCACCCCTACCCCACACATACTTGATTCCTCACAGATCACTCAACCCGACTCTTCCCCTATTCCCACTCAACCTCTTCGTCGTGGCCATCGATCGATTACCACTCCTTCTTATCTGCAGGACTTTCACCTCGGCATGACCCTCCCTTCAAGGACTAAACCGTCATCATCCACGAACTTGGTTCACACTTCAGGTACTGCTTATCCTCTCTGTTCCTACTTATCTTATGCTCATCTTTCTCCCAATCATAAAGCTTATACCACTCAACTCACCCTTCTCAAAGAACCTACTAGTTTTTCCCAGGCTGTTCAGCATCCACAGTGGCGTGAGGCCATGCATCTTGAAATCGCTGCTTTACAAGCTACTGGAACTTGGAGCTTGGTTCCCTTGCCTTCTCATAAACGGCCAATCGGCTGTAAATGGGTCTACAAGATCAAGTTGAAAGCTGATGGGACAGTTGAACGATATAAGGCCCGGCTGGTGGCTAAGGGATACAGCCAAATTGAAGGAGTTGATTACCAGGAAACCTTCACCCCTGTCGCAAAAATAGTCATTATCCGTGTCTTACTCAGTGTGGCAGCTTTGCATGGTTGGCATCTCCACCAATTAGATGTCAACAATGCATTCTTGAATGGCGACTTGGATGAGGATGTTTACATGTCACTGCCTCCTGGCTTCGGACGAAAGGGGGAGACACGAGTTTGTAAACTCCATAAATCCCTATATGGCTTGAAACAAGCCTCCAGACAGTGGTTTACCAAGCTGTCCAATGCACTCAAGGCTGCAGGATTCCACCAGTCTTTATCTGATTATTCTTTGTTCGTCCGCAGCTATCAGGGTAACTTTCTAGCATTACTGATATATGTGGATGATGTGATATTGGCTGGAAACAATTTGCAGGATATAGAGAACACCAAGCTTTTCTTGTCCAGACAATTCAAGCTGAAAGACTTGGGACAACTTAAGTACTTCCTTGGCATAAAAGTTGCAAGATCACGAAATGGGATCAGCTTATCACAGAGAAAATACGCCCTCGATATTTTGAATGATACAGGATTTTTGGGTGCCAAGCCATCCCGGTTTCCTTTAGACCAAAATGTATCATTAACACAATCTGATGGGAAGCTCTTGGAGGATGGATCAGCATACAGAAGGTTGGTTGGAAGGTTGATATATCTGACTATAACTAGACCCGACTTGACTTATGCTGTGCACATCTTAAGTCAGTTCATGGACAAACCTCGGCAACCCCATCTAGCAGCAGCTCATCAAGTCCTCAAATATATCAAGCAAACACCTGGACAAGGCATCATGTTACCATCCACGGGTAACCTTCAGTTACAAGCATTTTGTGATGCTGATTGGGCTCGTTGTAAGGACACAAGGAGATCAGTTACCGGTTATTGCATTTTACTTGGAGGAGCACCTATTTCTTGGAGGACCAAGAAACAGACGACGGTATCGCGTTCAAGTGCAGAGGCAGAATACCGCTCTATGGCTGCTACATGCTGCGAGATTACATGGCTGAAAAACATTTTAAAGGACTTGAAGATAAATCACACACAGCCAGTGACTCTATTCTGTGATAATCAAGCAGCAATGCACATCACATCAAATCCAGTCTTTCATGAGCGAACAAAGCACATCAAAATAGATTGTCACTTGATACGTGAGAAGATTCAAGCAGGAATGATTCAGACATCCTACATTCGAACTACACAGCAACCAGCAGACTTATTTACTAAGCCATTAAGCTCCACACAGTTTGAGAATTTACTTAGCAAGTTGGGTATAATTAATATACACTCCAACTTGAGGGGGAGTGTTAAGGAAATCAAGCACTGATTAGGCAACAAACCAAATCAGCACTGAATAGGTAGCAAACTTGTAATTGAATCGTTAATTATTTGTTTCCTTGTTTGTAAATAATTAGGCTTGATTATAGGCAATAGTGCAGGATCCTAATGCAGAACTATCAGTATATATTGTAATCTTTTCGTTGATTGAAATAATAAGAAGTATATTATTTCTCTTCAACAGTAGAGAGGAAGGAAAAGAGAGAGAGAGAGAGAGCACCAATTAATTTCCAAACTAACTTGGGAGATGTCTAATAAGATGGGCCACTTTTTAATGCCAATTGTTCATTGACAAAGATATTTAACTTAACAAAATTTATGAATATAGAATTTTCAATACAAAAAATAAATACATCTTTCAAAATTAAAAATATTTATCTGGTAACCTGTTTATTTATGTGTTTCAAAAATGCTTTTGAAAAAAATTAAAATGTTTTTATTTTTTTTACTTCAAAATTATTTCAATATATTTTTAAGCAAAAAACACTTTGATATAAGTTTTATAGGTCTTTGCTGAGACAAGTTAATGAGAAGGCAAGAAAAATTTAAAATGTACAGTTAATTAATTAGATGTACATACACATAACTTGGGGATATAGACTGATTTCTGTAAAAGGTAATATAAGCAATAAAGACTAACAATGTGAATGCAATTCACAACGAATTAATGTGGCTAGCTTTGTCCATTCATCTTCAAATTCTTAAATTTGTTTGTTGGGTCTTCTTTTGATATCTTTATATAAACACGTGTTTGTGTTTGTTTTTGTGATATAAATTTAGAAAAGTAGGATCAATGTCAAAACTATAGTTAATTCAACTATAGGTTAATTAAAAGCATACTTGACCTGCTTTTAAGATTCCTGTGCAAAAAAGTAATTGAACCAAAAATCCATTCATTTTTTTACTAATATCCTTACGTCCTCTCTTCTCCTCCCTACTCTTTTAAGAACCCAATTAAAACAACAATTTGTATCATTCCGTGTTTCAATCTTTTCACTGACTTCTTTTTTTCTTGAACAATCTTTGTTTATGGATGCTATTTTTCTCTTTTTTTATGTTACAAGTAGTTGATCTTACATACGTATTTAAATATTCAATGTCTTGTATTAACTTATTGAATATTCTCTTAGGTTATTTCATATGCAACCATAAGTCCAAAAACAATTTTACCCAAAACCTTTTTGGAAAATGTAAGCATCTCTTCAAAGTTTTTGCAAAATCACTAAAGATAAAATTTGTGTATACATATAAAGATAAAGACAGTTTAAGTTAAATGCTTTTGAATATATTCAAAGGCATGCTAAAACAATAGATTACAATCAGTAGTGTTATATATCTTAGATGGAGGAAATTTTTTTAATAAAAAAAACCCTATCATCCTACCACATTCTACTAGTGTACTAAAGCAACCAGAGAGAAAAAAAAAAAAAGCATTTAATGAGATGGCATATCCAAGTAGGAGGAAATTAATAGAACTACCTAAAATTCTCAAAAAGACAATTGCATATAATAATAGCACAATGAGAATATCTTCATTGATATTGATGATATATTCCCAACATATATGTGATACATTGTGCTCACATTTATAATTGCAAAAATTTCTTGTGTTGACATCTAATTGCTATTGATAAATGATAATGATAATGGGTGTTACTAGTATACGCATAGAGTCGCGATGTTGGAATTAAGGAATCGCTCTCCAGATGTTTAGTTCAAAATCATTAGAAGACTCGAGTAGACTAGTCTTATATGAAATTTCAAGGTAAGAGACTAGTGTAGCTAGGGAAGATATTAACACCCTTAATGCACCTTATCTGAGATAAGTTGTATTGTGTGCTTTGGATGTGGTTTAAAGGTGTTGATAGATTCTTGATCGGAGGTTCATCTATGGCTCAGAACAAAGATTTATGCTCATGAATAAATTTGACATTTTAAATTTATTACGGGCTCATATGCCTAGGTAAATTCTTATAGAAAGAATCTATATAGGTGTTTTGATAAGGTTCATCTATCCTGAAAGGCGAAAGTGTTTTCCATAACTTGTATATTGTGGTGAAAAATACTTTCAATTAAAACTGGTGAATATCTAAAATAATTCCGAGAATTTTCTAGTTAGATTATGTTACTTAAATACAAGCCTACTGGTAGGTCCAATATTTATATCATAATGTTAAGCATTAATTTTCAAGAATTAAAATTTTTAGGATTATTGGAATATTAGTCAAATCCTTGAGAAATTTTACAAACTTATTGTAAATTCCAAAAGAAATGCAAAGAAAAAAATCAACACAAAAATTTTCTAAAACAATGCTAAATTTTTTTTCTCTCATGTTTATAAATCAAATGTTTTTTTTTTTTTGCAAGGATTGAGTCCTATGTAACAAGAAAAAATGTTTTTTTGTTTTTTTTATTACTTATTATGTAAGGCCATGTTTGGCAAAACCATGTTTTTCTTCCCTAGAAAATTGTCAAAATAGAATTAAGGGTGTGTTTGCCAAACAGTCCTTTGGACAAAAAATTCCTTAACAAAAAATTTGTCCTTACAAACAAAGTCTTAAATACTTAACCCAAAACAAAACCAAACGAGTCTACCCAAGACACTGGTTCAACCAAGAACTGTACCAAAAATCAAGATTTGACCCAAAAACTAAACCAAAACAAATGTTTAAAGTAAAACAAAATCAAAGTTGAAAATTAACACAAAACATAATTTTTTGTTATAAAAAATGAATCAAACACTCAAATCATGAATAACACGAAGAACATTAATCAAGACCCTAAAAAACACAAATCTCAATCCAAATAAGTTTTCAAGCAATCAAGGACAGAGTTTTATTCAAAATCATTCCAGGAAAAATAATCTAATATTCATTTGCTTCAATTATCAAACAATTAACACGATTTTGTCAAAGTGGGTTTCGGTTCAAAATCAAAACCGAAAAATTAAACCCCAAAAAAAAAATGTTATTGATGCATATAAATCTTAGATTATTAACTAATGATGTCATACGAAGGTGAAGATACAAAGAAATGAACCAAAATAAGTCAGAATCATAAAAAAATTTCAAGATTGGCTTATGATTTTCTTTGTTTTTTTTTTCTATCGGGTTAACCCAATCTCATGACCTAGCTGTGAATTTGATGGGATAACTCGAGTTAGCTCGGCCTTGATTATTGGGATTATAGTTTTTTCATGCTAACCTGCCAAATCCATAACCTAAGTCATAAGACCAAGATAACTTCATATAAAGTAAATCAAAATAAATTATGAAGCCTAATTCTCAATCAATCCAATAGTAAAGGATGAAATTGAAAAAAAAAACAATTAAAAACAGAACAAAAAAAATGACTCTAGTCAACCGGGTTTAACTCGTTAAATCCATGACCCAAGTTGTAAGACTAGGATAACCTCATAGAAAATAAACGAAAAAAACAACATATGTCAACTAGGGTTAACATACAAAACTCGTAACTGGGGTCATGAGATTGAAATAGCCCCATAGAAAACAAATTAAAACAAATCATGAAACTCAATTCCCAAGTAAATCCATTGTTGAATGATGAAACTGGAAAAAAAAATCAACATAAAAAAAGGATAGAATAAAACGACTGGGTCTAACCGAGTTAACCCACAAAACCCATGACTTGAGTCATAAGATCATGATAACCTCTAAAAAGCAAACTGAAAAAAAAATCATAAAGCTTAATTCATAATCAACTCAATGTTAGAGGATGAAATTGAAAAAATAAACCACTTAAAAAAATATTAAAAAAAACTTGAGTAAACTAGGTCAAATCCACAACATAAGTTATGAGACTAAGATGACCACATAGAAAAAAAATCTTAACAAATCATGTAACGCAATCTTTAATAAACTAAATGTTGAAGAATAAAATTAAAAAAAAACATAGAATTTTTTAAAAAAATTATAATAATAAATAGTGTTTTGCGAGGTAATATAGAGTAAAAACACTATTTTTTTAGTTTTTATTAATAATTAATAATATTTGGGGAGAGGAAAGAGGTTACCATACCTACTAGATTTTACTAGATTTGAAATAAAATTAGCGGTTTTTTTTTCCCATTCGAACCATTGAAATAGTAAGGAATTTTTAATTTAATCCCAGTTTATTTATATTACGATCCTAGTGTCTATAAAAGCCATTTTCTATTCATCTTTCATCCATAAAATTCCAGTCTGGTAAAAAAATAGAAGAAAAAAACTATGTCAAATCTTCCATGGGCTTTAACTGGTTAAACTTGAACCAGTTTACAAATCTAGCATTATTAATAATTTAGATGTTGAATAAGATGGTCCACTTCTTAATGCCAATTGTTCATATTTAAATCATAATAAAAAACCTTATCTGGTCCTGTTTGGTTGTAGGAAAGTATTTTTTTTTAAATGATTTTCTTGAAAAGTGAATTCCGGAAAAATAAATTATTTTTCAATGTTTGGTAGTGTCAAGGAAAGTAAGTTGGAAAACACTTTCTAGTGTTTAGTTATGTTATGGAAAATGAGCCGGAAAATAGCTTATTAATGTTTTTTTTTTCAAGTTTATTAAAATAATAAGGAACAAATCTTACAAATTAAAAGGTTGAATGAGAATGGAATTGAAAAAAATCTAATTTCATAAATTATCTCAAATAAAATAAATTATAATTAAAATAATAGAGATCAAATCTAACAAATAAAAAAATTAAAAAAATGATGAAATTAAAATAATAATAATTACAATTTAATTTATAAATTATTTTAAATAAAATAAGTAACAATCAAAAGAATGAGGATCAATTTTGATAGATAAAAAATGATAAGACAAAAGTAAATAACAATCATAAAAATAAGGACCAAAGTAAATTTAAAAATCAAATTAAATCAAATTTTAAGGGATGAATTTGAAAAAAAAAAGATTCAAACAAAATATATAGCAATCAAAAGTTTGAGGATCAAATTTGACATAATCAACAAATAATATGATATTTTTAAATTTTTCACAACTTCTGAAAAGTGTTTTGCGCTCATAATAAAAGGAAAATACTTTCCTGAAAATCAAGTTAAAATTTATTTGATAGGAAAGTGTTTTTTGTTAATCGGAAAGTGTTTTCTATTAACTAATTTTTTTAATTGTAAATAAATACAGAAAAGTTTAGAAATTAATTCTCTAAAAATTATTTTTAAGAAATAGACGTAACCTAATTAAGATGAATAGCTCTTTGACAAAGAAGTTAATGAAAAGAAAAGAAAATTTTAAAATACATAGTTAATTAGATGTATAAACTCACAACGCGTGAATATGGACTGATTTGTGTGAAAGGTAATATAACTAATAAAGAATAACGATGGGAATGCAATATATAAATATAAAATAATATGAAAAGAATTATGGGAAGCAGATGTCAAACTAGCTATGGGATAAAGATTATCATTGTTTATAAAATCAAGATTTTAAACAGCTTGAAACTATGAATAAAACTTTTAAATTTCACTTTTTCCTTTTATGATGCTCCTTGTTATAATTCAATATCAATTATATTATACAATAAAACATAGTAATTGTTTTTTTTACTAGGTTAGCTCTTAATAGGAGAACTTTAAATGTTTTAGCTCTTAGCAAAACTGCAATTGTTTTGGCATTTTGAGTGATAAGTGCAATATTTCGTATATGGACATGTTCAAGTGTCTTGATGACCACAACTTTAGGTACAGCCGTTTGTGTTAACAATTGCTATCGTAGATGATAATATCTTTGGCCTATAATTTCTTGTGTTCACAATAATAATAATTACAAAATGTTCTTTTCATTCTTCAATTCCAATATATATATGATGTTAACTTATGAAAAAACATTCCACACAAAAACTTTCGAAAAGGATGGGAATATAATGTAATGTCAAACTATTGGATAAAGATTATCATTGTTCATAAAATCACAATTTTAAGTAACTTAAAATTGTGAATAAAACTTTTAAATTTCACTTTTTCCTATTATGTTTGCTTATAGATGGAATTTCCAATTTCTGAAATTTCATATCAAATATTTTATACCAAAGAAAATATAAATAAATACATAGTAATATCATAACAACGTTCACTTGCCTCACATATTTGTATTTTTTTTTTGAAATCTTATACACTTGAAAGCAAATTAAAATTGTGGTGAACAGATGTCCTAATTATAATTTATAAATTGCCATTGTAGATGATAATATCTTTGGCTTATAATTTCTTGTGTTCACAATGATAATTACAAGATGGGCCACTTCACAATAATAATTTCTTGATGTTAACTTATGAAAAAGCATTAATTCCACAAAATAAAATAAAATAAAATAATCTGTCAATATAAAGCACCGATTTTAAAACTACCTTAGGAGATTTTTAATAAGATGGGCCACTTCTTGATGCTAGTTGTCCATTATCAACTACATAATCGATTTTCAAACATAAATTGACAAAGATATTCAATTAATCAAAATTTACGAATACAAACTTTTTATTAAATAAATAAGTACATATTTAAATAACAATAAAAAAAAACTTATTCAATTTTAAGTTGAATAGCTCTCTGATGACGACGACAAGTTCATAGAAACGCAAGAAAATTTTTAAAAATGTAGTTAATTAAATGTATAAACTCATAACTCATGAATGTGGACTAATTTGTGTGAAATGTAAAATAACCAGTAAAAACTAGCGATGAGAATGCAATTCATAAAGAATTAATATGTATTTGCCTATTCATTTTCAAATTCTTACATCTATGTGTTGGGTCCTATGATATCTTTAGTTAAAGTAAAAAAGACTACATGCCTGTTTTGGTTTAGCCCTTGAGTCTTTCATCTTGTCTCTAGCCTCGTCTATTTTACAATGTAAGAAACTGGTGAAGTCAGTCAACTGGAAAATGATAACATTAATGATGTGGAATCTGGATGTGTTCTCGTATCTTTCGGACCACATATTTATGACTATACCTATAATTTTTTGTGTTCACAATTGCAATTGATTAATGATAATAATTTTATACCTACAATTTTTTGTGTTCAAACCTAGGCGATCTGAAAAAGACGGATGACAAGGTAGGCTTGCTTCATATTTCTGGATAATCATCACGTAATTACAGAGAGAGAGAGAGAGAGATGAGATCAGTGTTTGTTTTGCTATCCAAAATAAAACTCATGGAACTTGCTTCAGATATAAAACAATCCTTCTAATGAGATGCATTTGCTATTACTAGATTTAATTGGAGTATATCGGTCTTTTAATTTTATTTTTCTCAGTGTAATGACTGCAGTACTCTTAAAAATATAATTTAATTAATTATTGGTTAAGGATATTTTTTGATTTTTTCTTTAGAAACACAATAAAATAACTCAATTATTCTTAAAAATAAAAAATCTAAATTTAAGAGTTTTTGATCCTTTTATCCCTTTTTTTTTTGTTATTATCAACTGAGATAAAGAAAAATCAAATATTGAATGATTAAATTCTTTGACAAATCAAATGTTGAGGGATTAAATTAAAAATAAATAATTATATTTTCAAAAAAATATTGTTATAATAAATAGTATTTTGTGAGGTGATGCACAATAAAATCACTATTCTTTTTAGTTTTTATTAATAATTAATAATATTTAGTCAGAGAAAAGAGAATACAGACCTATAAATTTAAAATAAAATTAATAGTTTTTTTCTATTTGAATCCTTTGAAATAGTAAGGATTTTTTTAATGTAATCCTAATTTACTTCTATTAGGATCCCTAGTGTCTATAAAAGCCATTTTTATTCATCTTTCATCCATAAAAATTTCATCTGTGGTAAAAAAAAAATTGAAGAAAAAAACAATGTTCAAACCTTCCATGGGCTTTAAGTACTGTAGCATTATTAATAATTCAAGTATCTTAATTTCTGGCAACAACTTAATGACTGAATGTACAATTTCTTGCTTTCACAATTGTTATTATACAGATATTAATAACAGTCGTCGACCTACCATTAATTTCTTGCTTTCACAATTATATATAATTATGAAATGCTCTTTTCAATCTTGAATTCCAATATATATATATATGATGTTAACGTATCAAGAAATTTTCCACAAAGAATTTATGATACAAATAGGAAGCAGGGAGCAAACCATTTAACTTAATAAAAGATTGTCTCTGTTTCTTGAAATCACAATTAATTTTAAGCATCTTAAAAATATGAATAAAACTTTTAAGTTTTCACTTTTTAATATCATATTGCTTCTGTTGAAATATTTCGTTTTTAAAATCTCATTTCAATTATTTTATGCTAAATGAATTCATATTGAGAAGATAGAATAACTTTAACTTACCTCATTTATTTGTGAATATTTTTAAATAATATTTTGTGCTTTAAACTGTTCCTTAATTTTATTATTTTACTTGAAATATATATTTGAAAGAAATTAAAATCTTGGCAAACAGATATCCAATTCTTAGTTTATAAACTCCATTATCAATCAATAAATAAGTAACTAAATTCATATACTGAATACTTATTCCATTAACAACATATACAACTAGCAATAGGAGAAGGAATAGAAGAAATGTACGAGAAAGAAATAAGATAATTATATTTTTTTTTCCTTTAACAATTTCTAAAAGTTCCAACAAGTACAACATTTCTAAAATAATTATATGTTTTATTTTCAAAAATTTAAAAATAAAAATTACCGTAATTACAAAGTCTAAATATATGTTTAGTACAACATTTCAACAGAAATTTTCAAATTTTTTGAATTATTTTTAAAATTAATTTTTTTATGTTATTATATTGTTTTAATTTATTAATATTAAAAATAATAATTATTATTATTTTAATATATTTAAAAGTTAAAATCATTTGAAAAACAATTAAACACCACCTAAATCCTAAAAGTAACAACAACTTGAACCACGAATTTCCTGAGCAAAATATTTTTTTTTTTTAAATTCAGACATTTGCTCTTGTTCTCTTTACGTCATCACCTCTACATATACAAAGCCTCCTGTTTCCGTGCCTGTCTCTCTACCCCCTCCTCTAGTTCAATCGTCCCATTCTTAAGCTTCCTCGTCTCATTGTAGTAACACAAGAAAAAAAAAATACAAAAACTTTTTTTGAACAAGTCAAGTTCATTTTTACACAATTATAATTAAGCCAAACAAATCAAGAAATTGAGTGCACTAAAACAGATAAAGTTCTCTTCTTTTGTTTTTTTTATTAATTTCTTTAAATTGTAAACATATTCTTATCAAGGAGTTGAATAGAAATAAAATGATTGATAACCCAGCTCAACTTTTTCATCTTTGAGTAAAAAAAAAATGGACTCTGATTTTTGGACCTTTCGCATTATCATCAGGCTTCCCATCTAGGTGGGCCTTTGTTATTCAGATCGTTTGTTTTATGTGAATTTTTTTTATACATGTTTTATGTGTCTTAACGTTGTTGTTTTTGTTTGTATATGTGTATGAGTAATTAGATCGTTTAAATATTGATGATTTCGAAGTAGAAGAAGAGGCCAGACCTGATTTCCCATGTCCTTACTGTTATGAAGATTTCGATATCGGGTCTCTGTGTTTGCATCTTGAAGATGAGCACTCCTACGAGTCTAAAGTTGCCGTAAGGTCTGTTTTACTTTTTGTTTTGTCGGGTCGATGAAATGATACAAGTTTTGTCCCTGTTTATGCACTTGCGTTTGGTTTTTGTTTTATTATTAGGTTGTGAATTTCGTGTTTCAAAATCTTATCTTTTTTTTCGTTCTGAGAAAGAGGGGACCGGAGTCTATTACAGGAGAAAGTATTGATCTTTACCTTAATGGGTATGTCTGATACAAGATATCTATCACATCTTTCTTTTTTGTTGCAATGATTGGGTTTTTTGGTTCTGTGTTTGTATAATTTAAGTCTTTTGAAGCGACCTTAAAGTAGGAAAAAGTCTCGAGGTTGGAAGTACGAGACATTTGATTTCGTATTTGCTAACTTTATGCATATTAATGTTGGGAGGGCTTTGGTTTCTCCCCATGTTTTTTGCAACAAAGTTCTGCTAGGCTCATATCCATATTTGCATTACACACATTTCTCTTTCATTATGAGAGTGTATGCAAGTTTAAATGCTTAGCTTTGTATCTGTTGACAAAAATCGAATTAGCCTCCAAGTTTCCCTTAACTAAAAATAACCTGCAGAGACATCGCAGGTTGTGTAGAGTTTCAATTCCTAACAGTCAGGCATTGTCTCTCCTTGGCCGAGATCTCTATGACGCTCATCTCCAAGTGTTGTTAGGGGACGGTGGTTATAGATCAAATAACACTGTTGGTAATGTGTCTCATACCGCCACTGATTCATTCCTTTCCTCTCTTATTTTAAATTTCTCTACATCCAAAGCAGAAGAAATTTCAAAATCTGTGGGAACAAGTGTTGAGGATTCTTCTGCAAAGAATGCAGCACCATCACATATGTGGAAATCAAGGTAATGATTGACGTTTTCTATTTTCAACAACTATAAGGAGGCAATTATAAACTCTTTTATGCCCTCTCCTTCTGTCGTTCAGTTGTTAGACAAAAAATGCATAACATGGAGTAGTTTTCAATATTACACAGTTCATTAACCTGTCGACATGATGTCCTTGTTCTGCTCTACCTAGCTTGTAACCATGGCCAAATGTTGAACCTTATGTAGAAACATCAATGTTAAAAGTATTGCTATCACATTTTTATTTTCCTTTGCTATCAATTCCATACGCTCATTTCTCATGCTGAGGGCTTTTTAATATACTGCAATTTAAATAATATACTGCAATTTAAATCTTTCGGCCATATGTATGGGGCAGCCATTGATAAACTTAAGTATAGGCGGTTGGAGTCTCCCTACGGCATAACTGACAAAGGAAACGGTGATGCTTGGTTGCATGTTGGTAGGGAGTTGGGATAAGGTCAGGGATTTTTCTAAGATTTAGACCGGAAAAAAAAAAAACATCGCAAAGAGCCGAAGACTGACAGACACAAACATATATAGTGCCTGCACACACCACTAAATATCAATGCATACAAGTGCACAGGGCACACCTCGTTGATTGGAGCAAGTGAGCAGTCAACGGATTTATTACATCAACCAATGAAACCTTTCCTTTTCTTTTATAATTCGTCGTTTTTAGGCTATATTTTGGGCTTTTACCAGTATTGCAGTGTTTTTTTTTTAAATGATTTTAGTTGGTGGGTGACTCCTTTTTAAAAAAAAAAACATAATTGAGAAAACCGTGGATTGGCTGAGGGAGGCTGTTGGAAACTGGTCACTGAAGGCTCACCACCGTCCAATGCAGTACAGGGTACAACTTACTGTACCTGTTGGAAGCAGGTCACTGAAGATTCACTAAACAGCAGGTCTATAAAGCATATCGAACATCACCACCGTACAACACGCAGGTCACTGTTTTTTTCTCCTTGCTTTACTGTACTGCATTTTGCATAATGCTACCCTTTTTTCACCTACAATTAGTTCCATTATTTCAGTCTTTTTTTCTTCTTTTTCGACTGTGCTCACTGCTGTGCCTTTTATGTTTTTTTCTTGGCGTTGTTGTTCCTTTAATCTGCTTGATGTTTTGCGTTTTGTTCTTTTATGATTATCCCCTTTAGTTTTGCTTATAATGACTTAATTGTGATTGTGGAAAAAAAGGACATTTTGAAGCAGTTCGGTTTGTTGTCACGTTTTAGCTCTATTCAGCTGGGGAAATTACTGTCTTGAACAAGTGCACTCCCGTCTCGCATTTGTATAATTAGCTGTCCATACAATTTCATTAGCTTCCATCAAATCCTTGCAGATAATTGAGGTTACTTTGGCCTTCTAATGGATTCTCCTCTTTCGAAAGGTAATCTGCTAACCACTTTGTTTCCAAACTTTGCACGGGGTGATTATTATCATTACAATACGAAAATCCCTCTTTTCTATCCCAGATTGCTTTTTTCCCATGAAAACTCTGCAGTTTATAGATTACATTCTTCTCCTATCACTCATGATTTGAATATATGCTAAGTTGTGCCAGCAGTCTATGTAAGATTTGCCAGATTCTGCTGTTCACATGTGCAAACACATTTATGCTAGGTATGCATGAAAAAACCACAATCTTGAGGCGAAACACGAGCAGTAGAATAAGGCTTTAGCAGGGATGTTTTCCAGGGTCATTCGCAAGATAATTCAAACATAGCATCAAAGACAAGTCAATGGATATCAATTTGTTATTACTATTGGAATTCCAATCAATTTTCAGATCTTCAAATACGAAGAGCAACACTAAGGCTTACCTTTCAACAAGCCACACAAAAGTATCCTGCAAAAGTATCCTAGACTCGTCTTTGTGACTCTTCCATTTATTTTCCATAACAGGTATCTGGCATGAGTTGCTGGACTATACTGGAGCAGGAATATAAATAAGGAATTCCATGTCACACTATAATTCCCATGTGTATGGACAGGTCCAGACAATTCTGATGTGAAAGAGATCAAGGGAAAGATTGCTAGTAAATTTAACAAAAACATGAAAAAAAAAATTCTGAAGATTCAATCTGTTTCCCTTTACTTGATCAGATCCAATGAAGAATCCCCGCAACAAGAGAAGGGAAGAAGTCTCAAACTTTTAAGATATAATGAGGCAAAAAGAGAGAATGAATAACCTTTTTAGAACTGATGTAAAAGGGTTTGTTGGAACTTTGAATAAAGAACAGGAACATGAACTGGGAAGTGCTAAAAAAATATCGGTTCCTGGGAACAACATTTCCTATACGCTGATAATGTCCGGCGTTTTCAGGTCACAAGGAAGCTATCCATATTTTAGGTAAAGATTCAAATCACAGAGAAAAGTTGGTACTTTTCAATTTCACATGGAAAATTCAATTTCGGCAAATGGAAATGTTACATTAGCAACACCATATTCCTTTTCCATTTTTAAATATTTTATGGACTCCTTGATATTTATTATGAATTTTACCAGAACACGAAAGACTTGCTTTGAATTGTTAGCATGCTAAGAGTAAATTGCAAGTTAATCCTTCTTTCCACGAAACTACAACATTATTACATAATCCAAACGGGTTTAATATTTTGGTATAAATCAATCCAAGAGGTCATCATTTTAATATTTATAAAACAAAAAGTCTTGAAATTTTTTCCCAAGTCAAGTTAGAATTTTTACCAATTTTCTGTATTTCCTTTCAGGCTGATGAAGAAAGCTGAGTTCGGTAAAACCTATAAAGATTTTCTTGTGAGGATGGGCAAGCTTTATCTATATAATAATCTCTCTGAAGGAGGCAATTCTTATTTTATTTTATTTTTTTAAAGCAGGATAGTCATTAGTCAAGGCATCTTTAAAAGCTGCTCCAATTTTTTATCCAAATCAACAGGGGAAAGGAATAGGTTAATGAACATTTTAATCATTGCGCATCTGTCCTCCAATAATTTATTTGGGACTGTAAATATTTTTTAAAATGTTTTTATTTTAAAATAATATTTTTTTTTATTTTTAAAAATTTATTTTTGATTTTAACATGTTGATGCTATTTAAAAATATATAAAAAAAATAAAAAAATCCTTAAATTCTCTTATAAACATTTTGAAAATGTAAAAACAAATTTCTTGATTGAGAAAAAAGGAACAGAGCAGGGCTGCGGGCTGCCTATGTTGATAGGACAGCAATCCATCAATTATTGCTTATCCCTGAAATGCACGTAGTTGGTGGTGTTGGTGTCGTGCTCGCTGGTCGGCAGTCGGTGCAGATAAACAGGAGGGCTGTGTCGGATTAACTTCAAGGTCGGCGAACCTCGCCGCAATAGTCATCACTCATTGATGGACAAGACGATAAAAAAACATTAAAAACAAAAAAACACAATCTCTTTGTTTCTATTATGTAGCTTTTTAGCTGTAATACTTTATAAAATTCATTGCATGTGATGGGTTCTAAAGTTGTTGTCTCCTTTTCCTCTCTCTCTCTCCATAAGAATTCTAAAGCTGCTTGGGAAGTAACATCACCTAGACCAAATTTATTTAGTCACCAAACAATAATTATTGATGCATCTACATTATTTATTTTATATATATATATATTATTTTTGAAATAGATCAACACTTCATCTAAATAATGGCAATGCCTTCTGCCTTTTATTAAGACAGTTGACAAAAAATGGTGATGCCAAAATAATATTGCTCGGTTATTTATAGACTTGGATGAATTTATAATATATATATATATAAAAAAAACATATAAATGCAAAAATAAAAAATAAAACAGCCCGTTTGACTTGTGCTCCAAAGCATTAGCGTCCCACAAGAGAGGGAGGCAAAGGCAGCAAGCACCGCCAAAGGGTCATCGCATGTGCCTTGACATCCAGAGGATAGAAAAGAAAAGAAGATAAGGAGCCCACATCACTGCAGTCTAAAGGTCTATCTAGTGTCAACAACCAAAAAAACAGAACTTCGTATTCCACGACTACAAATAAAATCTCTTCTTTCTGTTTCAACGGAGCTCAGGTACATCAATCTCCATCCACCCTCTCATATCCAACAGCTATGATCTTGTCATGCCATTGATCACATCCATCATCCAATCAGATTCTAGTCCTCGTGTATAAAAGTAAAAACCTCAAAAGAAGGACTAAAATACTTTTGTTGGTAGAGAGAAATTATTGGACAGAATTTGTTAGTTGACGTAAGCGTCCTCATCTTCTTCGCCTTTTAAGAATCAGTCAGTTCCAAGGTTTCTTGTGCTTTATACCGACCCGTTCGCTCCCAGAAGTTCTTCGTCGTAGTTGGGTCAATTTCTCTCTGGTTTTTGATTAAGAGGGGAGAAGGGAAAAGATGATGGAGCTGCTTTTGTTGGGTTGCACAGGAGTTGTGGTGTTTCTCCATGGAGCTAATTTCTTCTTCCATATTCTCTCCCATCACTTTGCCTCTCGTTCCCTCAGGTACTCAATTTTCTCTCGAATTTAACCTTTCTCGTTCATTTCTTTCCTCAATCCAGCCGGATTGAAGTTTGAAAGGGCTGCTTTGCATGATCAGAACATTACTTGGTTTTTATTTAATTCTGCTTATAATCCAAATCCAAGAAAGCTTTTTGGGATTCAAGACTGGTTGGTTCTTCTTTAATTGACCAGTGATCTTGATCTTTTCTTGCTTTTTAGGGTTTCCAAGTTCTTTCAGATTGTACTGATCATTTTTTATTTTGGGTTGGTGTTACAGTTTCCTGGGATTTGCTGGATGATAAAGCAAACAAGAAATAAAGTAGAGATGACTTGTTAATTTCGTCAAGCAAACTTCTAATGGTAGCTCGCACCTGCAGTCACTTTCGTTCTGTGGATTTCTTTTTTTATCAGTAGCAAGAGATAGGTTGTATATATTGTATAAGAGCCATTTATAGTCCTTGAAATAAATGGAGAATTGTATTTGTATCAAATTCAGATCTAAATTTATTTCCAATGGTCAGACATTGTCATATGTACGAACCTTGACTTGTCTTTAATCAATTTCTTGTTTAGTTTTACTCTTGACTTGTCTTTTTTATTGTTTAGATAAAACTAGTTAGTGCACATTGCTAGTTAATTTTTAACCTAAAAATAAAAGGGCGATGGCAATGTCACCCCATTTTCTGTATCATAAGTAATAAATAAACTATGTAAATAAACTTATGAGATGAATACTTTTTAAAAAGTATTAAGAAATTATAGAAATAATTTAAGAGATTAATTAATGTTTAAAAAACATTAAACTAAATAATTTAAACAATGAGAGAGAATATTAATTAAATTTTTCTTTTTTAAAAAAAGAAGAGGCCGAGTGTTGTTGGCTGATAAGAAAAAGTTTATGCTCGTGTAATTGGCTTTTTAATTTATTTATTTTTAAAAAGAGGATGACTTGTTGTTTGTCATCCACTTTATTGTTTTTTTTTTTTAATTTTAAAAGATATCAGGTTATCTGATGTTAAAGTTAACGTGTTGTCTATTTATGTATTTTTTATGATTGAGAAATCAAGTCTATTGATGCATTTTTTATGACTAAGAAATTAAGATTCGAGTATTCAGGATTTAAAAGCTTAATTTTTAACTTTTTTTTCTAAAATCATATCAAAAACATTATAGAAATCACGATAAACATATTTGGAATTAATAAGATGGTCAAAACATGATCAACCAATCACTTTTTATGTCCTTGTTGTTTTTCTGTTACTTTCCTTTTTATTTCTTAGCATATTCATTAAAATGAAGTTTTGGATTAAAAAAATCTAAAACAATAAGGATTAAAAGTGTATAATTTAAAACTCCATAGATGAAATTGAGTTTTTTTGCACTTTTTGTAAGAACAATTATGTTTTTATCGGTGTTAATTTTGATCCTTGTTTTATTAATATTTTTTACAAAAAAAAAAAGTTAAATTGCATTATGTGAAATGGATTTTAACATTATAAAATTCTTTGATATATGTGAAGGAATATAAATAGAAATAAATAAAAACATAAATTCATGAGTAAATGTGTGTGTGTGTGTGTAAAAGACCATAAACATGGGTGAACAGGTTAATGTGTCATGCACAGCAAAAGTCCATTTTCTTTTACCTCACAGTGCTAATGTTAATAATAAAGAATGCTAGCTGTAGATGAGTGGTGTCCCTTCGGAACAGGCAATTCATGTAGGTAGGAGGTGGGCGTGGTGCTGTGTAAGTTGGCATATGACAACAATATGCCAACAGCTAGAATAATGAATTCTTTTATGGAAAAGAAATATAATTACATAGGAAACAGAAAGATTAGACTTTGCAATTGTTTGGTTGGAGCTGTTGTCTTGATGGTTGGATGACTGATTAAGAGGAATTGCAAGTTTTGCAAGCTACGTTCTCCTGTTAGTTGAGGAAAGGGAAACGAAATGCATGGTGTGCCACATGGATCATGACCAATCATGCTGTCTGTCGCCCTTATGATGAACCTGCTTGCATTGCATAATAAATTTTCTGATCGTTACTTACTACTACTTCCCTATCGAGCTAAAGTTTCCCTGTAGAGCTAAACTTTAAAACCGAAGAGATTACGGCGCTGATTTTGTCAACGATATAGCCATCGTCGAGAATGATGCCTTGCATTGCAGCCTTTAGCTCTGCATTTTTAGACCCTCTAATTTTGAAGTTCATTAGTGGGTTTCGAAGCAGAAATATGCAGAAAAGGGCCCAATTACACGTTCATCAAATGCACTTTGGATCCCCAAAAAGAACCTAAAACCAGAACTCCTGCTTCAAAAGGGTGCTCTAAAAAAAAGAAGAAGAAGAAAAAAGGCACGTACCATAGTGCAAGCCTTGGTACCTTACTGAAGGACTAGGACAAAACCTCTCGTTGTTAATGATCAGATGGAGAATGTATCTTTGCTGTTTTCACTTCCAGAAACCTCGTCACCAACAGCATTGGTACCTATCTTTGAAACCCTTCACTTTCCAAAACCCATATCTCTATTTCACTAAATTTATCAATACCTCTATTGAATTTAGCCAAAACCCAAAACCCACTACTACTCCCTCAAACTTGACAACTCAAAAGACCAATTTTTACTCTACACCCACCATAATATCATGCTCGAAGCTCCTTTCTAAATGCACTGCCTCGAAATCCTTAACTCCAGGCATGGAAATTCATGCCCGTGTAATCAAATTTGGTTTATCTCAGGACCCAAAAATAAGGAACTATTTGGTTAACCTCTACTCAAAATGTCAACTTTTTGGGTATGCAAGGAAACTGCTTGATAGAAGTACTGAACCAGACTTGGTTTCTTGGTCTGCTTTGATTTCTGGATATTCACAGAATGGGTTTTGTCAAGAAGCAGTTTTGGCCTTCTATGAGATGCATTTGTTAGGTATCAAGTGTAATGAGTTTGCTTTTCCAAGTGTACTCAAGGCTTGTACGGTCACTAAGGATTTAGTGTTAGGAAAGCAAGTTCATGGGATTGTGGTGGTTACAGGGTTTGATAGTGATGAGTTTGTTGCAAACAGTTTGGTTATTTTGTATGCCAAATGCGGAGGATTCGGGGATGCGAGGAGTCTTTTTGACGCGATTCCTGATCGAAGTGTTGTTTCATGGAACGCTCTGTTTTCTTGTTATGTCCACAGTGATATGCATGGAGAAGCAGTTAGTTTGTTTCATGATATGGTTTTGAGTGGAATAAGGCCTAATGAGTTTAGTTTATCTAGTATGATAAATGTGTGCACAGGTTTGGAGGATAGTGTTCAGGGAAGAAAAATTCATGGGTATTTGATAAAGCTTGGCTATGATTCTGATGCGTTCTCAGCGAATGCTCTTGTTGACATGTATGCAAAAGTGGGGATTCTTGAAGATGCTAGCAGTGTTTTTGATGAAATTGCAAAACCTGATATTGTTTCTTGGAATGCTATTATTGCTGGTTGTGTTCTTCATGAGTACCATCATCGGGCTTTAGAATTGTTGAGGGAAATGAATAAGTCTGGGATGTGTCCAAATATGTTTACCTTATCAAGTGCTCTAAAAGCTTGTGCTGGAATGGCCCTAAGAGAATTGGGAAGACAGTTGCACTCTAGCTTGATAAAGATGGATATGGGATCGGATTCTTTTCTGGGTGTTGGACTAATAGATATGTATTCCAAGTGCAACTCAATGGATGATGCTAGGTTGGTTTTTAAGTTAATGCCAGAGAGAGACATGATTGCATGGAATGCTGTTATCTCAGGACATTCACAAAATGAGGAAGATGAAGAAGCTGCATCTCTTTTTCCTTTGATGCACACGGAGGGAATAGGATTCAACCAGACAACTTTATCAACAGTTCTTAAATCTATAGCTGCCTTGCAGGCTAACTATATGTGCAGGCAAATTCATGCACTTTCCTTGAAATCAGGGTTTGAATTTGACAATTATGTTGTGAATAGCCTTATCGATACCTATGGAAAATGTGGCCACGTAGAAGATGCAACAAGAGTATTCGAGGAAAGCCCAACTGTAGATTTGGTGTTATTCACCTCTCTTGTAACAGCTTATGCTCAAGACGGACAGGGTGAAGAGGCTCTAAGGCTCTATTTGGAAATGCAAGATAGGGGAATCAAGCCCGATTCATTTGTTTGTAGTTCTCTCCTGAATGCATGTGCAAGTTTATCAGCATATGAACAAGGGAAACAAGTTCATGTTCACATCTTGAAGTTTGGATTCATGTCAGACATTTTTGCTGGAAATTCTCTTGTTAACATGTATGCCAAATGTGGAAGCATAGAAGACGCAAGTTGTGCGTTCTCTAGAATACCTGTGAGAGGGATAGTCTCATGGTCTGCTATGATCGGAGGACTTGCTCAACATGGGTATGGGAAAGAGGCCCTCCAGCTGTTCAAGCAGATGCTTAAAGTCGGCGTTCCTCCTAATCATATAACACTAGTTAGCGTTCTTTGTGCATGCAATCATGCAGGTTTGGTTGCCGAAGCCAAACATTATTTTAATTCAATGAAAATTTTGTTTGGTATTGAACCAATGCAAGAGCATTATGCTTGCATGATTGATCTCCTTGGCCGAGCAGGGAAATTAGAGGCGGCAATGGAACTTGTAAATAAAATGCCATTTCAAGCGAATGCCTTGGTGTGGGGTGCGCTTCTTGGTGCTGCAAGAATCCATAAGAATATTGATCTTGGAGAACAAGCTGCTGAGATGCTTCTTGCCTTGGAACCTGAGAAGTCAGGCACCCATGTTCTTCTTGCAAACATTTACGCATCAGTTGGCATGTGGGATAAAGTAGCACGCGTAAGAAGACTTATGAAAGACGGCAAGGTGAAGAAGGAGCCTGGAATGAGTTGGCTTGAGGTGAAAGACAAGGTATACACCTTCATAGTAGGAGACAGAAGCCATTCCAGAAGTACAGAAATATATGCAAAGCTTGATGAACTGAGTGACCTATTGAAGAAAGCTGGATATGTTCCTATGGTTGAGATTGACCTCCATGACGTTGAACGAAGTGAAAAGGAGCAGCTTCTATACCACCACAGCGAGAAACTAGCAGTGGCTTTTGGTTTAATTGCTACCCCACCAGGTGCTCCAATTAGAGTGAAAAAGAATCTTCGAATTTGTTTTGACTGCCATACTGTGCTCAAGTTCATTTCTAAAATAGTCTCCAGGGAGATAATTGTCAGAGATACCAACAGATTCCACCATTTTAGAGAGGGTTCGTGTTCTTGCGGGGATTATTGGTAACATTCAAGGATTAGTGTTGTTATCGTTGTACTAACTGTGTACAAACTCCTGTAACATTTTGCAAACATTCTTTTTCAAGTAAGGGCATGTTAAGATCTGTTGTAAACCCTCATTTTTTTTCTACCTCTTTTTACTTGACTAATCGAAACATTAATGTTATTCAAATGCAACAATAAATAAAATTTCATAGTTTCAGATTGTTACTTTCTTACTCTTCAATCCCACATTTGTAAGAAATCGACTTTCCTTGGCTGTCTGTCTACCATCAATGCATTTTAGCTTCTACTTTGAGAACTTGTTTGTGCTTCTGAGCTGATGAAAATAGTGTTTATAAATTGGATGTGTTAAAAAGCAGAATTTACAATTTCAGATCCTACTTGTACAGAAGAGAAGGCACAAGAAAGTGATAAATTTTTTCATAATTAAACTGGGAAAACCACTTTAATTAGTAAAAATTCAATCACTTAAAAATTATACTTCGATATCATAACAATTCAATGTTGTGTTGCTGTTGATTCACATAAGCTTCCAAGTCCCTACATCTCCCTGTCTCAACATACTTCCATTCTTTCTGGCATGTTGTTATTATGAATTTCATCATGTTTCAATATTTTTTTTTATATATTTCTGATAATCAGACAGCAAAGTCCCCTTACTCAGAACCAAATGCCAACTGCCAAGCAGACCAAGAAAAAATTAGAAGTTATTTTGCTATCCTAGTTTTGGACCAATTGACATTTAATGAATCTGATTTCCTTCGGAATAGTATTTTAAGAAAATTACATTGTTATCATTTACAGTTACAACTGTACGAATGAACGCGTTCGTTCCCTTCTGCATGTTCTTACATGAACATCATCGACTCCTCCGACATTATGGCTAACAATGAATACTTGACTTTAATTGAGATTCTACCACCGTCCACACAGAGCTTAGCTCCAGTGATCACCCAATATCCAGGCGGGTCCTCTGGACCCCTCACCATTTCCTTTGTGTCCACGAAGTTTGACATTTTCGGTGCTCTAGATGGTAAAGGGGGGCCTCCAGGAAAAACTGCAGAATTTAAGTCCACTTTCACTGGCTTCTCAGGTGGATTCAATCCTGCACTGAACCTTGTGCTAATCAACATCGAGAAGACCCCTGATTTTCGTGACAAGGTTGAAGGTCCATCCCATTCTGACCTGCGGAGTCTTGCAGATGCCACCATTGAGAATCCAAGCCTCAGGAACAGAACTTTCTTCATCCCAACAACCTTAACCTCAAACCAGGCTTTTGTTACAATAGAAGCAGAGTCATCAATGCGGGCATCATTGTACTCCACAGGAGCAGTGCAGACATGTGAGAAGATGCTCCAATTAACTGGTTCAAAGTAGCCTCGTTCTACAGGTTCATGAGTAGGCTCTTGCCTAAGATCATCTGAGAGTTGGACCATATTGGGAAGAGAGGAAAGATGCTGGAGATGGATGGCCAAATGGTCACTTCTCTTACCCTCCAAATATAAACGGATTCCTGTTACTGGCCGATTTCCAGAATCAACCTGCAATGCATGGATTTAGAATCTTTAAGAACAGTAAAACTACAATGATGATTATCTGCTAAATTCTGGAAAAGCATAATCACACTCTGGTGATTAATTATATTATGCTGACTATGGACATATACTAATGATGTTTATCTTATCTGGTTTTTAAGAAAGGACACCTAGGCTTATAAGTTACACCTTTATGGATCCAGGTACAGTTGTCAGCAGCAGTCACATGCCATTTTAAGATCTTGGAATCAATGCTATGAGTAATTCTAACGAGCTGCAGTTCAAGAAATCACCTGTGTGGTATTGACATAAAGCTTAGGGCCCATGATGGTGAACCTGAGCGATGGAGTTGCTTGTTTTCTGCGCTTGAGAGTAAGAGGCAGATCACCATATATTGGAGCCCATTGCCGAGGCAACTGAAATTCTAAAAACTGGTGGAGTTCCTCTATTGGAGGTTTGTCTGCATGATTGATGATGAAACATGAGCACAGGTGCCAAAACTAATGGAGACATGAAGGATATGATGAAATTCAAGGGAAATAATTTCTCAAACATAAATGAAGGAAATTCAAGTGTGATCATTTATCAAATATAAATGAACTGGATGCATCCAAACGATGAGAATCACCGAGCATCAAATCTACTAAATGTATGCATGCATTGACCTCCACGACATCTGCAATAGTTCACAAACCAATTGCATATCCTCTGACATCCAGTTGAATCTATGCAAGGAGTGATCAGGAAATGGTTACCACACAAACAAAAAGTCAACCAAGCACAAAACTGCAATTAGGCTAAATGTGCCAATCAGATTCAAACTCAAAAGTGTGGCTAGAAAACATGCAAAGTTTTGTGTCAAAGCCATTATGTCATGGAATGCAGTTCATTTGTTTTTTAAACTCCTACATATTCATTGAATGAAGGGTTGCAGCATGCTCGAAACATTAATGCCATGGAGAGACCAAAATATAGAGGAGAGGTAGGCACACACATCGAAGGTAGAGATTCACTGCATGGCTTAAAAATCCACTGCCTCGAATACCACTCAAAAGAGAAGTTATAGGCACAAAGGACATTGAAATAACATTTGGCGACTGTGATATAGTTGAAAGCCATTGGTTATGGCTTTGGCCAACATCCACACCTCCCCTTCGGATACAAATGCTCGTTATATGCTGCATAAGAATTAAATTCATCAAATAAATATCTTGACCTGTTTGGGGCAGGTTGCCTCAAACATCTGTTACAGCATATACCAAGAAGCTCACCCCATTCTTTATGGAAGTAATGACAGGTGGCCTAATCGAATGGGCAAATACTCCATGGAAATCCCAATGCATAATGTGTTCATCCTGAAACAGTAAACATGAATCCCTTATTCAAAAAAGTTAATCACCATCATGTCTTCTTATATATTACAAGCCCCGTGATAATTACTGGCAATTCGAAAGAAAAAATCATTCAGTCATTTCTCACCCTTGGAATTGTGATGCACCATGCATTGTATATCCTCTCTAATAAGTTTTTAGAGGGAGACCACGACAATGATGGGTTTGTAAGATTTAATGTACCTTTGGTTTTCCTGATAATTCAGCAGGGTTTGCATCTCCTGAAAACCTCTTATCAGCATATTCCCTTAACAATTTCTGCACTTCAGGGGGCTCAAGATTTGATTTTTGTAGCTGCTTTATGTGCATCACATCTTTACCTCCCATCTTTACCCCAACAACAATATGAGTACCATATTTCTCAATGAACCTGGAAAATCATGTTATTCAAGAACAACATTAATTCAATCTCAATAAGTTGATTGAGGTTTCATTTCATCAAAATCACAGGTTTTATTTTTGTATTATTAAAATCAAACATGGCAAATTGAAGCAAATTGCTTCCACCTCAGGATATGTCTATATCGTAAAAAGTTTCCTATTCAATAATCTCTTCTACTTGAATATCGTCATGTATCTAATGTTTGAGTCTTCTAAACCTATCATCTAATTTTAAACATCAAAACGAGCTATTTTTGGGAGCTAAAATAGATTCTACAGAAGGAAAAAAAATTGCCATGTTGGACGTGCGGGTTAAATTGAAATCTAGTATAGTAGTACTCTTTAAGTTGTATTTTAGTATGAACCATCTACTTCCCTGTAACCCTTTTTTTATTCATAACAAGAAAAAAGTCGAGTCAAAATCATTTTTCTGCAGGTTATTCCAATTAATAAGTAGAGCAGTTTAAAACAAGTTGATCAGCTTTGAGTTTAAAAGAACATACTCAGCCAGGGCAACAGGATCCCATGTTGCAGGCACTTCATACTTCACCTCTTCAGACAACGTTATATGGGACCTTTCCAACTCAACATTATATAGTGTTATGAACCAACCATCAAAGGCAAGATTTTTTGCAGAAGCCGCATCCTTCTGCCAACAACCCCTCAAGTCAAACATGGCATTGAACAGTCCCGAGGGAATTTTACCTGATAAACACATTTCCTGATTGAATTTCTCCGACATCTACAATGAAATTAACAATACACAAAATTAGAATCACTCTAAAGATTACTCCAGACATTGTTTTGATCAAACTCGTAAAATTTGGAATAATGGGTAGTCTCTTATTAATCCAAATTCAGTCACTGTCCTAATTTAGCACCGTTGATCTAATGGTCAGCACTCAGCACACACCAAATACTAGAAAAAGAACAAGAAAAAAGCAACCGTTCCATTCTTGAAAAAACAATTGCCATATATATGTTTCCAATTTCATCTAAATATATGCTCCCAAATCACACAAAATCTTTAATATCCGAATTAATGGCATACCTGATTGAAAGAGAGAACATCAGAGAGAAACCTAGTCCGCTCCCCTTTATCACACTTGATACCATTAGGCACGTTCTGAACAATAACCCCACCAGGAACAAAAAGCTCTTGGTTTCGAGCCAGGTCTAGCTCGATCAATCTCGACCCAAAAGGACCTGGCTTGCAAGATGACAATCGAATATCTTTAGTCAAATCATATCCAAATCCAATCACAGACACCGCCTTCTCCGCTGCTGATTGAGCATCAAGCCGATTATTTTCCATCAAAAGAGTCCAATTAGATAGCTTTGTCGAGTGAAAAAACTAACTTGTGGGGTTTTAGGACGTAGTATTGGAGTAGTTGGAGAGGGTTTTTGGAGTTGAATACCGATCATTGAATTGGTCTTTGATTTGCTTTTCTTTCTCTGCTAGTAAGCATTTAAAAACGTCACTCTTCTTGGAGAGCGACTAGAGGTAAAGTGAGGGTTCAAGGCAGTTGATTTTTGAAATTTTGACGGGTAAATTACATTTTAGTCCTTATAGATTCATAAGTATTCTATTTCTACTCCTGTATTTAATAGTCTTAAATTTCATCCTTCTAGTTTCCAAGAGGTTCCCATGTTGGTCGTAACCATTAAATAATCTACCTTTAAACTTGTTTTCTTTTAGGTTTTTTATTCAGATTCTTAAGTGTTTTAGTCGGATACTGCAATATATATGAGATGAAAATTAAAAAAAAAATTGAAAAGGTTACTGTATTTGGTAGAAAAGGCAAAATTAAAATTTAAAATATATAGGAATATAGATCAGAGATAGGGTAATAAAGGAAACATTTAAACTATGAGGTTGAAGTGGAACATTGATGAATATTCAGGGCAAGACCGTAGTTTTTTACCCTTTGGTTTTTTACTTTGCCTAATGGGAACACGCGGCAAAAGGGCGGCTATTCCTTTCTTGACACGTGGCGTGATTTTATTGAAGGCTCTTTTCTTCCTTATGGCGCCAAAGACTGGGACCAATGAGACTGCCGGTTGATTTTAACGTGGACGACGTCTTCTAACGATGATTGTGTGTCTGTATACTTATCGTTAGAAGTACATGTCTTTTGGAGAATGCAAAAGCGTAGCCACATCATATTACTATTTATTATAATAATATTTTGTATTTTTTTTAATTTAATTATTCAAACGTTTTTTTTTAATATTTTTTTTTAATATTAAATTATTATAAAAATTATGCTTTATAATTGTTTTTATTAGAAGAGCAATAATCAACGGTGTAAATGCACTACTTATAATTAATGTTCTTGCCTGTGTTTCGTGTAACTATTGAGAATTTTTGTAGCCATGGATTGGGGCTGTTGGTGGTAGGAAGGGGTTTCACTTTTTATGGCTTCGTGACTAATTAAATGGTTAATAAGGTTTTGGTATTGTGATATCCCATGTTTTACTAAAAGTTTTTAAGATGAACAATTATTAAATTAAAAATACCTAAAATAATATAGATTTTATATCAATGATGATTGGTTCAAATGATTCGGTAATTATTTTTCTTAAACAAGGTTTTGAGTTCGAGTTTTGTGAATAAAACACATTATTATTGAGAGAGTTTTACCGCTTAATAAGTCGACTCGGCTCGACTGAATTAGTCAAGATCCATTGAACTTTCATATACTAAAGCATAGATAAAAAAAAAAAAAAGATATTTCATGATTTTTCATGTGTTTATTTGATAATATAGGTTTTTAAAATATAGGTTTTTTTTTTACAAATAGTTTTCGGTTAATATCTGTTTTATTTTGAAACCAAAACATTTGTCATTTAAAAAAAGAAATTGCTTTTGAAACAAACTAGAGTACCCTTTGCTTTTAACCAAAAACAATATTCATTGTAGAATTCAGTTTTTTTATTTAAAATAACAGCTTTATCTTCTTCTTTTTTAATAAATTACACGTACCAAAGACACTAATATAATAATGTTTTACATAAATTTATTTCAGTGTGTGTATATATATATATATATATACACCATTGAAATAACGTGTCTTAATTGAGAAATGAAATGATATTGTTTATGTTTAATAAAATAAATTATAAAACATATAAATTGATAAATAAAAAAAGTTTTTAAAACTAATTAAATATTAAAAAGAATAGTTAATCCTTCTAGTAAAAACAAAATATAGGTGCATGTGCAAATATTAACCCAAGTTGTTCTTTTTATTTTATATATTTTTATTTATTTTATCTTAGAGGTTAATTAGGGTATATTTTATTTTAAAAAAAAATTGATTTTTATTTTTTAAATTTTTTTATAACTGCAACCTAAAATTCTACTTCACAAATCGATCTTTAATATATCATTAAAACACTCATTAATTAATATATCACTAAAATACTCATCAATACTTAATACATGTGACAAGATGCAAGGAGAAAACAACTTTTAACACATAAAAACATTATAATATAAGTTGGAAGGATTAGATTGCAAAGAAATAAAGTTTGATAATCAGTAAATTTTTTTTTAAAAAAAAAAAACATTATTCAACAGTGTAATCCATTGGTGAATTACACTGTTCTTTTTTCCTAATTCTTTTAGTTTATAAGATAATGTATTATTTTTTGGATTGAGTTTTTTTGTGCTTTTTTGAATAAATTATATTTTACATTCTATATTAGTTTTTTTTTTTCGCTTTTCTTTTTTTTAAAAAAAGTATAGTTTACATTCTAAATCAATTTAAATTTTAAAATTAGACAAAATAACCAAATTATCCTAATATATATTTTATACCAAATAACATATCAGCTATTCTCTCTCTTCAAGTCACAATATATCGTTTTCTGACACCATCATCTCTTCTTTGTCCCATTTATTTGCACCCAATCGAATACAAAATCTATTGATTTTTTGCACGATATTATTTTTGGCCATTGGATTTCAAGGATCTAGTGCATTTCGCTCAAATTTTTAATTATTAAATATCTTTTGTTTTTTAAAATCCTAAAAAACACCTAAAATATTGGTTTTCAAAACCCGTTTTCCCTTCAAGAGCTTCAAGAATTACTCTATTGATTAATATATTGTGATAATCTATTGATTGTTAAATATGTTGATGGCTATATGAAGAAGCCAAGGAAGTTTCAATGCATGCGGATTGCAAGACTTTTGATTTGATTTATTCTTTCCGTGAGATGCTCTCCTTTTTTTTTTTTTGCACCATTGTTTTACTCAGCTAGAGGAGTCTCAACTCCTTTATATAGGTTTGTGTATTTCAATCACGTTGGTAACGGGAAATTATTCTTTGTAGATCTTTTTTAATTATTAATAACGTGGTTGTCCGGATTAATTTGTGTGTATTTCAATTAATTTTACGGGTTTTAAAATTAACAATCATGTAAATCTTTAGCTTGGACACTTAACTTGAGATCTTGTTTTTACTAGTCAGTATGGATACGAGGTATGGAAATTGTGATTAATTTGGACTTTATCAAATTTAAAAACTTGGAGTCAATTTTTTTTCCCACATCACTCCTCATCACGACAGTGCTAGGATTTTTTATTATTATTATTAATGTGGGTGTCCGGGCCAACTTGTGCGCACCTCGACTAATCCCACGGATCCTGAAGTTAACGACCATGTAAGCTTTCAGTGACCATCATATGAGCAATCACAGTGTTCGAACCTGAGACTACAGAAAAAGCAATTTTTTTAGTCCCAAGCTTTTATTACTAGGTTACTTTCTAGATAGTTGGCTTGTGCCAGGATTATTTCATTGCCTTTATGGTGCTCATATTTGATGGAAAATAATTATGATTGTCTGAATATTTCTGCCAATGCTTTTGACATTTGGTTGCAGAAAAACACATAAAGCCAAAGTTGTAATGGTTATATTAATCTACCAATTTTCATATTGGATGTTCATATCTCAAAAATGAGCTGGTTGTTCAAATAATAGCTTGTTGCTGTTGTTGCAACTTGTTATTCTACTTTTATGGCTGTGGAGTACGTCCTGGTTTTCTAAAATATAAGTTGTGTTTTTATATGCTTGTAACTTTTCAAGTGTGGAAAGTGTTGTTCGATTTATATCTGCTTCCTCCTGTGAACAATCAAGAGATTGTAGCATCAGCTCCTTCATTCATCTTTCGTCATTGGAAGATAATGGCTCCAATTATTTCTTGTGGGCTTGTTGAAGATTGAAAAGGAAAAGGAAACGAAAGAAAAATAAGTTATCCATGGTGGGTAGGTTTTTTTTCTAATTCAATATTAAAGTTGTGATATAAAAGCTTTTTAGTCTTTTAAATACCATATAATATATAGCAATAATATAAATAATTTGATTTTTTGTTGACTTTTTTTTTTGAGAACCTGAGAATATAAAGTGTTATATATTAAGACATCATTCATTGTGCTACAAGCATATACTAAGTAAAGAATCAATTCTGCAATAAAACACAGCCAAAGATTAAGCACAAATCCAACAAGAACAATATCCATCCAATCAATATTCAAACCAGCCAAGAATCATGCAAATGATAACTCGATCAAATCTCCAGCAGATAAAAATTAAAGATGAAGATAATATTCATAGTTGTATTTCATATTGTTTTATTATATTTTAAAATTCCGTAACGTATATAACGAGAGAAAAAAAACAATATTAAAGCTATTTTCAAAATATTAATGCTTCATGCCAGACAGCTAGCTTTATAGATTATCCATAGTTGATCCTTCTCTCTTACATTCTTTTTCTTTTAATTCTGCAATTTATTCTCTTGTGCATAACTCTCCCTCCTTCTCCTTCTCTTTCTCTTTCCTTCCCACCATTAATCTTCCTAAAATTCAACTTGCCAAAGACAACTTCTCTATTAAAAAAACCTAAAATTCAACTTGCCAAAGACAACTTCTCTATTAAAAAAACCTCTTGTATTCTTTGCCACTATTTATTTAGATTATGTTAAAGGTCATATTCCTTCATATTCCAAAACATTTCTCACAACATCATAAAACTCTTCTGAATTCTCTCCTAATCTTGTCTATTTTCAATGGCTTGCCACTAATCAACTCATCATCGACACTCTTATTTCTACCCTTTATAAATCCATCACCCCTATAATTATTGATATTTATTCTTCCCATGTCTTATGGAATTCACTTCAATAAAAGATTTGTCACACACTCACAAACATGAACTATTCAACTTTGTCTTTAACTAAATACATTTGAAAAAGATGGATAATCCATCTTTAGATATTATCAAAAGGCCAAAACTCTCACTCATATTCTCAATGTCATTGGCCTAAACCTCCATGAATATAAAATTATCTCATATATACTTGTTGGCTTTCCATCTGATTATGCTCCTCTTGTTACCCCAATTACTATTCGTCTTTAACCTATTATTTTAGATGCTCTATGTGACTTCTTTTTTATGCATGAATTATGGATTGAATAACAAGTCAATCATGTCAATCTTATAAATCCTTATATCAACTTCATAAATCAACAACCCAAATCTACTCATCGTGGAACTATTTTTCATCATGGCAACCATTATGCCTTTTATGGTTGATCATGTCATTGTGGTCATTCCTTACCCACTAATTCTATAAATACTTCCTTCCATTTCTACTTACCATGATTTTTTTTTTTGTCAAATTTGCTTAAAAACTAGTCATACTGCACTTAAATGTTGGCATTGCTTTGACCAAACATTTCAACTTACAACTCTTTCATAAGCATATCTCACCACAACTAACACCATCATCATTTGCCTTCTCTTTTGTTAATTCTCATTGGTACATTATCATGTTCCAACAATAAATAAAAATATTTTCTTTGTTTATCAATTTGTTAAAGATAATCATGTATATTTTGAATTGCACCTTTTATTTTTTTTATGTCAATGATCAGTATTTGAGATTCACCATTCTCAAAATCAATATTAAACATGGTCTTTATCATCTTTATAATCTTTTAAAAATCACCAAACATCTCACTGCCCTTCTTAGTATAAATGTATCACTCACCCAATTGCATGCTCTTTTTAGGCACCTTTCCTTGAGAATAGTCAAAGAAATAATTTGGATATAATTTGCTAGTTATATCTTAGACCTCTATTACTGTTTATAATGCTTGCCAACTTGGTAAGGGTCATTGTCTTCCATTTAAATCATCATCAAGTGTCTCTAAAAAATCATTTTGATTTAATTTTTTCTTATGTATGAGGTCTTGCTCCTCAATTATCAATTAATGGATTTTGTTATTATATCATTTTTATTGATGATTTCTCCATGTTTATTTGGTTATTTCCTATCAAAGCCAAGTTTGATATTTTATCAACATTCCTCTACTTTAAATGTCATGTTAAAAATCACTTAAATCATAAAATAAAAGTTATTCAATCAGATTATGGTGGTAATATCATTGTTTTCACACTCATCTAAAAAATCATGATATTACTCATTGCATAACTTTCCCTTATATTCACTAACAAAATGGCTCTATTGAACGTAAACACCGTCACATTGTTGAAATTAGTCTTGCTATTATTCTTAATACTTCTATCCCACAAACATATTGGGATGGAGTTTTTCTCATATATACCTATATTATCAATTGTTTTTCCTCTCATGTCACCTCTTATATTTTTCCTATTGAACTCTTATATCATCGCACTTCTAATTATCAATTTCTAAAAATATTTGGATGTGCATGTTGGTTATATCTTTGTCCCTACCATCGTCACAAACTTGATTTACATTCCTCTCTCTATATATATTCTTTGTTTATAACTCTTATCATAAAGGTTATAAATGTCTTTATCAATCTACTGGTTGTATTTTTATCTCATGTCATATCATTTTTTTATGAAAATCAATTCTCATTTATTAATCCCTCAAATGTTCAAGCTCTAACCTCTAACCAGACTTCATTGTATCACGTCCCTCACCCTTTACTCTCACATGCTTCTTTTGTTGCATGGGTACACACTCAAAAGAGTCCTCATTGCTTATCACCATCTTGCACTGAGCCTCAATCTTCATCACAATTTATTGCAGAAAACACTAACGACTCTCTACAATCATATCCAGTCTTACCTCCCTCTATATCAATATCATATAGGTATAATTATATTTGTCTACTTCCAAGTCATCCAATGACAACAAGGTCTCACAATAATATCTTCAAACCTAAACAACTCTTTTTTATATATGACAGCTCTAACCAAACATGCTCTACTCATTGTTACTGCAACTCAAATTAATTAACCAAGTTGTTTTATTATTTCTTTCGAAGAACATCTAAAATGACACAGTGTTATGGCTGATAAATTTTTTGCTCTTATGCATAATTGAACTTGGATATTGCTTCCTCACAAACCTCATATGAATATTATCAGTTGCAAATGGATTTTTCATATTAAACATCATATTGATGGTATTATTGAGCATTACAAAGCTTGTTTTGTTGTAAAAAGCTTTCATCAATAACAAAATATTGATTATGATAACACTTTCAGTCATGTAATCAAACCAGTTACCATCTAGACTATTCTCTCTCATGTAGTCCAAGCTCAATACCTTATACATCAACTCAACATTAAAAATGCATTTCTACATGGTGTTCTCAACGAGGGTGTTTACAAGACTTTACCACCTGACATCTCTTATCCTCAACTCCCTAATCATATTTTTCATTTTATATAAAGTATTATACAACCTCAAACAAGCACCACATGCATGTTTTTCTAGGCTTAGCTTCAAGCTTCTCTTCCTTGGACTTATTGGCTCCATGAATGACTTATCTCTCTTTATTCTCAAATCTACTTACATCAATCTCTTTGTCTTAATTTATATGGATGGCATTCTGGTCTACATATTCTTTATATCCAAACCCTTATCACCCAACTTCACTTAAAAAAATACCCTAAAAGATCTTGGTCGATTGAGTTTTTTCATAGGCATGGAGTCCCAAACTCTTTCCATGGTATCATTCCAAATCAATGGCACTACATTACTGGCCTTCTTTATAAAACTAATATGTACAATGCCAAACTGGTCTCATCCTATAACCTCTTTCATAAAATTATCATAATTCAAGGATGCTTTATTTTTATCCACAGTTGTATTCCATGCAATGTTATTGTATTTTTAAATTTCAAAATGTATACCATATGTTGTAGATTTAACAAATCAATCTATAAATAGTAATGTTTCAATGCATGTAAAAGGTATTAAAGCTATTTTCAAAATATTGATTATTATTTATTGTCAAATTATTAATAGTATAATTTCTAGAAAAAAAAATAAAAGCAAAGTGAAAACAAATAAACTAAGAATGCTACGTGTAATTATCCCTCTTTTTTTTCTCTAAAAAGAGGTGGGGTTTTTTCTTCCTAGCACTCCAAGTGATATTTAATTGTAGGACTTAATTTATGCATGTCATATTTATCAACTCAATTTTCTTCTTAATCACCTAATTTATCTTTCTCGAGGTAATGAAACTCTCTCTCTCTCTCTCTCTCTCTATACACACACACACACACACACTTTCTACTGTCTTTTTTTTTTATCTCATCAATATGATTTATGTATCACCACCTGAAATCTCATTGCCATGCATCAATCTCTTTTATTCTATTACGACACTCATGTTTGCCTATTTTGCATAATTTTCCTCCTTTTAAAAAAAAAAAACACTAGATATAAGATTTCCTCATGCCTGACTTTTTTTTTATTGGCGGCCATAGCTAACATTTGGACCTCTCCTACATTGAGATTGGCAACATGCAGTTGTATTTGATGAGTGACTCTTATATGCATAGTTTAGTCTCTCTTTGAGATATTTTGTTTGAGCAATTTTTTTGTTGTAGTTTTTATGATCTATTTTAGGAACCTACAATTAATGAAGAGATGAGAGAATCAAAGGGCAGAAATCCACCATCTCGGGTAAAAATTTAATTTTACTGTGGCAGCCAAATCCATCCATTCTATATACATGCTTGGATTTAAATGTCAGCACCAACCAACATGTCTTCTAATTAACCTTTTCCTTCACATATTCAACCCTTTTTAAGGTAAGTTAAAAAAAAACTAATATAAAAATATAAAATTGATCCAAATCAAGTGGGATGACATATTCATGATATTAGCTACAAAAGGATTTGGGGTGAAGGTCGGCCCATCTAAATGGACCTTTGGATTTCAATGGCCCGATCGAGCTGGCCCTAAAATGGCTAGTCCATAACTCGCTTTCCTGTCAATGGCAGCCGGAACTTATGAAACTAAAGAAGCAAAGCAAAACTATGCATGGCATTAAATAATTGGAGGCAACCTTATGATTTCAACTTCACTACTGTATGAAGGGAAACGAGATCAAAATGTCAGACTTGGCAATTTCTTAGAAAGTATTACAAGCATTAGATGATACAATTTATTCCAAAACAACACGGCTTAAGTCACTAATTATTAAAGTCTATACCATAAATTTGAGCGAGAATTGACCTAACATAAATAAAAATTACTTATACCTATTCAACAAACGAAAAGAATTTCAACTTTTTACAATTTCTTACTTCTCGAAAAATGAGAATGGCAGCTGTGATGTTTGACTGAAAAAGAGAAAATTAAGTTACCATATATCCTTCAGGAAAACTATGTCATAAAATAAGAAATTTCACGGTATTAAAAGTAATTAGTAATATTTTATTAATTACTATATAGGGCTTATTTTTTAAAAATAAAAAGATATAAGTAGAAGATAAGAATTCCAAGTGGAGATATTCTTATTATTTTTGGTAGGTCATGAATTTTATAATTTCTCTTCTCTTTATGTTTGTATGTTTTTTCAAAGTAAACTCTAGAAAATAACTAATAGAATACAACTAATTATTTTCTTAGCACTATAAAAAAATTTTGTCGTATACTAATGAAATTTTTTGGACTAATTTGGGATAAGAAAGTTTTAAAGTAAGATGTTGGATTTGAATAAAAAAATATATGTTCACGTTCCTTTTGAAAAAATTAACCACACATCATTCGAGAATGAAACTTGAGTGGTGAAAATAATGTGTTTTCTTCTAGGATTACACGTAAAATACAAAAAAAAATAATTTAACTTTGAATTTCATTATGCCACCTACGTCATCATAGTAAAGCCATCAATAAAAATAATAAATCAATGTCATCCACTTAGAAAGTTTAGATAGACCCAATAAATCAAAATGTATTATACATGGGTTTTTATTCAAACTTAATTGATATAAAGCATGATGGCTTTTTGATGATTTATGAACATCAAATTGAAAACTCGAAACATCATTTTTTAAAAAATAAATTTAAAATTGATTTTTTTAGATAACCAAAGGAAGCATATCCTAAACCTTGATGTCATAAACAGGTTTCAGTTGTCTTCTTCTTCTTCTTCTTAAAGCAATTCATTATTAAAAATTATTATATTAACACTAAGTTGAAGTAATATAATTTTTTTTCGCTTCATACCATAACTAATTATTTGTTTAGTTCGAATGTCCTTAAATACACAAAAATCAAGCTGGAAAATAATCATATAAGATAAACCTTAGGTTATTTGAGAAATTAACAATAAATTATAATATAATGACGAAACAACTAGAATGGAATATAAATTTAAAATGTCAATAAGGGTTAAAAATCATCCCTCGATAACTAGAGTTGAAGTACCAGTTGTAGTAGAAATTAACAAATTTACATGAGAACAAATTTAGAGGTTAGAATCAAACGTTATGTGATTTGTAACACAAGAATCAATTATTCATATATTATTAGAAATAAGTGTAGAAATATTTAAAACCCCACTATCATTATCTACGACTACTACCAATGCTAGGGTTCTTTCAATAACATCATATTCTCTGTTTTTATCTCAATAGTTGTTGCAGTGGAGGTCTTCTTCAAATTCTTCTTTCATGAATCACGAGTATGATCCCGTCATTCGAGATATCTCAAAAGTTCATAACACTGACTTTTGGTATTGTTAGTCTGATTGCAGTGAGAGCATTTGTAACCATTCTTGTTTCTAGGCTGGTGTGGCCTAGTCTTGTCCTGATGTTCTTAATTAAGCCGTGAAAGCAAAAGCATCAGAGTTTTCAAAGCCCCTTCAAAGTTATATGATGCCCTACGTCCCTCTCGTCAAACCAAAACGTAGCATTCTTCAAAGTCCAGAATCAGCTCTTTACGTAAAATCTTTCCACGAACTTGTTCAAAGTCATTATACAATCCAGCAAGAAATATATGTATCCTTGGCCATTAATTCGATGGAATTCTATTACGTTTCAATGTCATTAGTATCTTTCAAGACAATTCTGTCGTCATAGTGGTCTAACTTCAAAAAAACCTTTTTAATTTCCATAATATTAGAAAGTTGTTAATAATTAATTAAAGCATTCTAGATTTTGTGGGCAACAAGCTTAAATATAGATAGCTTCATAAATTCTTGAATCATAAACATCAATAACCCTTTCAATTCTGATCATCATTACTTGTTGTCTAAAATTGCAGGTGGCTTGATTTTGCCCCGAATATAAAAAGAGTTTTCCCCTTTTTAACAAAATATATTTTCTTCAATTAGGACCAAACATTAAAAATTGATTCAATAAGAATAATTCCAGCATTAAAAACATTGTTAGTTTGAACAATAATAATAACCAGTTTTTTGCCGAATGATTCGAAAAATTTTTCATTCAATTTTCCCCTTATCTTTTAAAAGAAAACCACTGCTGTTGTGCTGTTTTCACTACTGTATTTTGCCGATGTTGTTACCGGCAAAGATTCAAAGAAAATGTGCTGTTTTCACTAGAATTTTGCAAAGCTAAATGTTTATTTTTTATTTTTTTGTATCAATGTCTTTGTCAGCTCAAAGCAGCTGCAAGTCCAAGGCTGATAAATCAAAGCTGCTTGTGTTTTTTTTTTTTGGTTAGATCACCGGGGGTTGGGGGGTGGGGGAACTTAGTTCGTTTTTTAAAAAGAAAATCAATGATTTTATTGGTTTTATATTGGAAAAAAAATACTCTTCTTAATTATTTTTGTTATTTAGAGAATGAAAAAAAAAACAATAGATATATAATTAATCAGAATTTAGTAATAAAACTAAATACTCAAATACGAAATTTCAACATTATTTAGTTTAGTTGCATTTAAAGAGTTACAGAAATCCAATATAAGCTGCATTTGGCTGTCATAGAGTTACAGAAAGGTGTAAAACAAAAAAACAAAAATTATCACACTCTCAAACATTGAAATACATGGATATCATTCATTCTATGTAGTAGAATTTCTTAATTACAGGAAATTGGGAAGAAAAAAAACGTGGTGGTTAGACTTTAAAAAAGGAATCTTGTCCTAACTTTTTCAAGTTTTCGTGTTCAAGTTCGTAAGTTAGCACGCTGGGTAAAGGTTTTCCACTTCCGCTTCTTCCATGGATGTTCTGCATGCAAAATGCTTTTGTTGACTCCGAGGGGGCAAGGCTATCATAGCAGCCTTGCTTTCCCTTTGAAATCTATTGGTTAATTGCCCCTCGAGATTAATAATTATCTGTTACTTTTATAATTATTGTAAATACAGAATTAACATACATTAGGGTTCACATTCACATTAATCTCTATGTTTAACGTGAATAACTGGTTGGTATAATAGTACGTGAGTTTCTCATAAAATGCTTATTCATGAGATTAATAGTTCAAATCCCACTTACCACATCTTGTATATATTGCAAAATTATTGTTTGGTCAAAGATTTATTTTTAAGCATGTGCGTTGTATATGAATTACTCAAGTTTTACTAAACATTTTTATATTATAATTTTATATTCATGAATTATATTCAAGATATTAACAAATATAATATCCATGGCTTACAATACTTCGAGAGAAAAAAAATTAAAGTCTTTTATTTTTAATATCTAGAAATGTTATGGACATTATAGAAGCCTTTTTTAAAATTATAGAGGGATATTTGACTAGCAATGTAGTCTTTTTTATTAAATAAAGTAAAATGAGGTTTTTCCACTATGGATTATGGATTGAGAGAAAAACAATTATATGGTCTTGAGATATATATAGTTAAAATCAAATGTTTTTCTATGATGGATTTTGAGAAAAATACGTAGTGTTGAAAAAAAGGTTTTTTTGTATGTGAAAAAAGAAGTTACATAGAAAATATGTTTTAAATATGTTATATGAAAATCACATCCAAAAAAGAAAAGAAATATAAGAAACATAGTATAATTGAAAAAAAAAAGTTACATAAGAAACACATATTAGGGAAAGTGGAAAAAAAAACTATTCAAAAAGTTATATAGAAAATATAAAAAAGCATACATTTATTAAATAAATATATAATGGTCATTTAAATAAAAACTTATATAGAAAATACACATGTATTAAATAGATGTATAATTTACATTTAGATAATTTAATATTGTTATATTATTTTTTAATATTTAAATATATTATGATTAATTAAATTTTTTCATAAAGTTCAGGTATTTATATATAGTTACAGGTTTTTCTACAATACTGTTAGGTATCATATTTATAGGTGGAGCTACAATCATAGAATCTGAGATAGATAACACATTCTTGTGGCACAAACAAGTAAGCCATATGAATGAGTGTGAGATAATGGAGATTCATAAGAAAAATCTATTAAAGGGTGTCAAAACATGCAAACTTGATTTCTACAGATATTGAGTTCTTGAAAAACATAATAAGATGCAGTTCAAGACAGCCACACACAAGACAAAGGAGATTATTGACTATGTTCATACAGATGTCTGAGGTTCGGTAAGGCTAGCATCACGTGGAGGATAAATATATTTCATGATTTTCATTTATGAATATACATGAAAGGTTTGGGTGTATTTCATGTGATACAAGTCAGAAACATTTGTCAAGTTTAAGGTATGAAAAACAGAAATAGAAAATCAGACAAGAAGAAAGATCAAATGTCTCCGGTCAGACAATGATACTGAGTACATACATTCAAAATTCATAGAGTTGTGGGAGTAGCATTTGATCAAGATACACTTCACAGTACGCAAGACACCACAATAAAATAGTGTAGCAAAAAGGATGAATATAACAATAGCTAAAAAGGAAAGGTGTCTCATGCTGAATACAAAGCTTGCTAGGAACTTTCTAGGCAAAAGTGGTGAATATAACATGTTTCTTGATTAAAAATCACCTAGGATAGCATTACATGGAAAAGTAGCATAAGAGGTATGGATAAGGAGTCTAATAGATTACTATGGTTTGAGAGTGTTTGGATGTTCAACCTATGTGCAAGTTTTTAATGATGAGAGATTAAAGCTTAATGTAAAGTTTAGATAGTGTATCTTTCTAGGGTATTAGAAAAGGGTTAAAGGTTTCAAGCTCTGGGATCTAAAGGTAAACAAGGTGGTAATCAGTATAGATATGATTTTTGATGAAAAAGTCATGTTACAGTGTACTTAAAAAGAAAAGAAACAAGTGCTAAAAAATTATAGCAATAATGATTATGAGGTGCATGTGGATCTACATACTCATATTAAGGAAGAAACCTTTCAGAATTCAGGGAGTTCTAGTTCAAAAGATCAACACCATGACAATATAGCTTTAGGTAGGCCCAATCACGCCACCAGGTCACCACCTATTAGGTATGATTTTGAAGATTTGATCTTTTATGTATGTATTACTAGTAGCAGGAATTATACTACTTTCTAGAAGGCATTATATAATCAAGATAAAAATAAATTAATGGGTGTTATGGAAGAAAAAATAAGTCTCTGTATAAGAACCACACATGAGAGTTGGCTGAACTTCTAGAGAGGAAGAGGGAGATAAGATGTAAATAGGTGTATAAGAAGAAAAAAGCAATATCAGGAAGTTCAAGGCTCGTATAGTAGCAAAGGGTTACTTATAAAATAGAAGGGTTGACTATGATGATATATTTTTCCCAGTAATCAAACATACTTTTATCATAGCTGTGTTAAGTTTGGTATCACATTTTGATATACAGTTAGAGCATATGGATATCAAGACAACTTTTCTCTATGGTGATTTGGAGGAGCAAATTTACATGGTACATCCATAAGGTTTTAGTCAACCTGGATAGGAACACTTATTCTGTAAATTGAAGAAATCACTTTATGGACTAAAACAATCTTAAAGACAATGGTACAAACAATTTGACCCCTGCATGATCAGGATTGACTACAAAAAATAGAAGTATAACTATTGTTTTTACGTAAAGAGCCTTGATGATGATTCTTTCATATATTTTTTTTTTGTTTTATGTGGATGATATTTTGATTGTTGCAAAGGGTATGAGAGATGTCAACAAGTTGAAGACTTTGTTGAGTAGAGAACTTGACATAAAGAATTTAGGTACTGCTAAGAAGATTTTTATGATGGAGATTCGCAAAGATAGAACTACCAAGAGATTATGATAATCTCAATATAGCTATATTGAAAAAGTGTTATAAAGGTTCATCATGGACAATGCAAAACCATTGAGTATACCTTTAGCAAATCATTTTAAATTATCAATTGCACAATGCCCAAAGATAAATAATGAAGTGAAAAACAGGTCAAGGTTCCTTATGCTAGTGCGGTGGTGTTTAATGTATATTATGGTTTGTATAAGACCAGATTTGACACACGCAGTCAATGCAGTGAGCAAGTTTCTATCAAATCCGGGACGACAGCATTGGAAAGCATTCAAATGGATCTTTATATACTTGAAGGGTATTACAGACTATGGTATCATGTTTAGCGAACAACATGGTGGTCCTTCAATTGTGGGGTATATAGATGTGGATTATGCAAGGGACTTGGATGACAGGAGATCTACTACGAGTTATGTATTTGCTCTGGTAGGGGGCTTATTTGTTGGAATTAATGGTTCAGTCTCTGGTTGCATTATCTACTACCAAATTAGAATATATGGTAGTGGTTGAGGCTGAAAAGAAAGTCTTGTGGCTTACAGGTTTGGTCAAAAAGCTGGGTATTCAACAAAGTTTAGTTAGAGTGTTATTTACTTGGCAAAAAAACAAGTGTATCATACAAAAACTAAGCATATAAATGTGAGGTTTCACAAGATCAAGGAATTGGTTTCTTTTGGTGAACTGTTGCTTGAAAAAGTTCACACTTCTAAGAATTCAGTAGACATGTTGACAAAGCTTGTTACAACTGATAAGTTCATGCATTGCTTGCACTTAATTAATGTCTTCAGATGTTAGATGAGATCCGACAATGTGGAGATTGTGGTCCAATGTGGAGATTGTTGCTTGAAAACTCCCAACCTATTGTCCCGGGTGGAGTTTTCCTTACTTTTCTTCTAAGGGGTGGATATCCAGCAATGTAGAGATTGTTGTGGTTTGTGGTTTATAGGCAAATTATTAATACTCATTAGATGGTTAGGATTTCTTGGGCAGCTAGGTTTTCTTGGGCAGTTTAGTGTCTATTATAAATACATATTATGTAACTCTATTTCAACATAGGGAAAAATAAAAGCTCCTTGCATAAATGTATGTAGGAGAATTGTCGAGCCACGTTAAATTTTGTGTTCTTTCGTATTCCTCTTTTATTGCAATATTCATCAATAATTGTTGCATGTTTTTTCACAACAAATAAATAATATTTTTGATTTATATGAAAAGTTAAATATGACAATTTTTATTTGGGATAGTTATCGTATCATTTACTTTTATAATTTTATGAAATAACATAGAAGTGCTGTATTTTTTATTTCTAAATGTATTAATTAATCATGTTCAAGGAAATTGGATTTTTCTAAGAGCTCGTTTGATATTCTGGTATGGATTACTTTTCAAAGTGTTTTTTATTTGAAAATACATCAAAATAATATTTTTATTATTATTTTTTAAAATTTATTTTTATATCGGAATATGTAAACGATCTGAAAACACTAAAATAATTAATTTAAAAACATATAATTTTTAAAAATATATATTTTTAAAACAAATATTAACGTATTAATCAATGTGTGGATGGGAATTGGCATGGTTCTGACTCAATTATTACAAGGATTCCAAGCATGCTATGCACAAACTGGTATTCCAATACCGTTGGCTATTAAAACCAAAAAAAAAACACGAGTCGAATATTAAAGAGCCGAATTATCTGATCGGGCAGCAATTTCTGACATTCAAATGCAGCCACAAAAATGGGTGCTTGTACTTGCTTGTCAAAACGCAAGGGGACCCCTTCAGGTCAATGTGTTTCATGTAGGCTTTGCCTGTCAACACGCCAGAGGGAGGCGGGAGGGAAGGTGCCTGCTTGACTAGTCAATGTTTTTCATGTTTCGGGAGCCATCAAACGACATTAAAAAAAATTAATAATAATAATGTTATGTTGTCAAATCTTTCACATTATCTACATCAATGCCCGATGCTTCCTCCATTCCTAGCCGCACAAATTAGTTAAATCATGCAACACCTACCACGAGATTCTGTAATATTTCTGGGTTTTCAGGAATGCAGGGAATTGTTTTTTAATATGTTTTCTGATTGGAAATGTATATTAAAATAATATTTTTTTATTTTTAAAATAATATTTTTAATATTATCATATAAAATGATTTAAAAATATTAATTTAAAATAAATAAAAATATTTAACTATTTTCAAAAATATTTTTAAATCATAAAAATAAACAGCTGCTTGATGAGAAAGAAAAAACTCCAACGAAAGTTTTCCTTGTTCTTAGGTTTATACATGAAATATGAAGTCAATGGAGTCAATTTGGACGCGTGGATACCTTGCGGTGGGGTCTTGGTTTTTAGTGAAATCTCTGGCCGGAGAATTATTGGGAAATGTGGATCTTAGTGATTCTGCAGTGTGAAATTTGGAAATTGTGGGCAGCCATACGACTAGTGCCTCTACCGTGGTTGCTCTAGAAAACATAACAAAGACATTTTTTTATATTGTCAATTTCGAGTCTGTATATGTTCATATTTTTATATAAAATAAAAGAGTTGTTATCCAACATGAAAATATAATTTTAAATTTATTATTTAAAGATCACTAGTTCGAGCTTTACAATTCTTAGAGCCATTAAAATCTTACATGATCGTTAATTTCATTACCCGTAAGATTAGTCGAAGTACGTATAAACTAGCTCGAACACCTATATTAATTAAAAATATATATATATTCTTATATATTCACAGTGCTTACTAATAATGCTATTGGCAGTAGCATGCCCTTCACATATATAAATAAATAAATAAAAATATATTGAAACCAAGTCAATCAATGGAGTGCTCGTGTAGCTTTTAACAACATTAATAACGACGTGAAAGATTTAACGTGCATTGTGCTGGTGTGAACATTTGGGCTCCATGGTATCAGCAGGTATAGGCAATGTCCAAGTAAATCATGTAATGTCCTCTTCGAAGTTGCCCACAAAACCTAACAACATTGATTAGGTTTAAAATATAGCAGGCGTACGTGCATTCGGAGGAGTTGATATGCACCCTATACGCTAGTTTCTAGAAATGGAATATCGATTACAATGCAGATGATGACCGTATGGAAACCCTAAATCTTACCGGGCTTGAAGAAGATTAAAGTTAAGGCCCTTTTCAAGCATTTTACTCGTATCGAAAAGCAATTAATCGGGGCATGATGATTTCTAAACGCAACTATACGCTGCAAAAACTGCAGTCTATTTACTGCTGCATCATTCTATGACACGCACACCTGCCTCCGGCGAGGGCCCAGTGATGCGGTGCCAGTTAAGGCACCATTGCTTTCAGATTCAACAGATGGAACCTACTACTGCAGGGTAGTCATTAATTACGGATCTCGCTCGGGAGTATCAAATAATTGGAAGCCATAGCCCTGATCCGAGGTTGATAGGTTGCTGTAACAACCACCGCGTTATAGACCGCATCATTCTAACAGACCGCGTTACCAAACAGTGCTGGCGCGGATGTAATTAAGATATGCTAATGGTGATGGTTAGTGAAATCATAGAGCGTGTGATACAACAATGAAAAGAGAGAGTGATGGGAAAAGGTTGTCACATTAAATTGATATTGGGGTTATCAGAAACTAATGTCACGTGGATATTGAAAATCGGATCGCGGGCTAGCAACGATGTTTATTCTCTCTTAAAAAAATAAAATCAAAGGAAAATCTCAATTTCACCCTAGATTTATGTACTCATTCTCAATTACATCTCAAATCTATTACTTTTATCAATTAAATTCCAAATATATATATAATATATATATATATAATGAATTTATTATTCATATGAATAATTGTTTTGTTTTTGATTGTTAGTTTAAACAACTCGCAATAATTTGCAAGTGTTGATGCAAATGCAAAAACGAAAGCAAATAATCAATTTTTTTTCACTTTAGATTTTGAATTTTTTTTTTTTGCTTTTTCTAAGTTTTATAAATCAACTCGCGTATGACTACCCTTTAGATATCAATATTTTCAATGTTTTTGCATTTCATTTTATTATGTATCATCAACTTTTTAGATTAGTATAAGCATTTTTTGACTTTTTATTCCGTTTATGTTATACTTGCGACATCGCGTGTAATTGACCTATTATAATTTATATATGGTTTTGAACTCTTTTTTTTTTTTTAAAGTAAGAAAATCCCAGATAAGCCACGATCCACGCGTGCCACACAGCTCCATCAACCAAGTTTCACCACCAGCTTCGCTCCCTGGGTGATCCCAACCTCACGCGCTCAGGTTATGATTTTTGACCGTGTTCATAGCGGAAGGACGCGGCAAACAAGACTATAGGACATAATTATTATTTTTTTCTTTTCAATGATAAGAGGGTGGATGCTTTGACCATCGAAATTAATGTATAAAATTAGGACATCCAACCATTTAGATGGTGGTGCAGTGATAAAAACTTGAAATTAAAAGTTTGCTCTTTCTGTAATCTCAGGTTCAACCTCTGTGGTTATTTATATGATGGTCACTGGAGGCTTATATGATCGTTAACTTCAGGGCCCGTGAGATTAGTCGAGGTACGCGCAAGCTGGTCCGGACACCTATGTTAAACTAAAAAAAAATTAAGACATCAAAATTGCCCAGGTTAATTCCTCAAGATAATAGATTTATAGGTAGCTTTGTTTGCGTGGCTGCTTAAAAATGGAAATTAATTATCAATATTTCTCTTACCTATAAACAACAACAAGTGCTACAGTTATCACTTTTAGGTGTAAATATTGTCTTTAACACAAATCTTAATGAAGTTCTTAGCATTCTAATTTAATCATAAAAATTACCTAATTAAACTCTGCTGGTTTTGTCTGCACTCCTATTTCTTTTATCGATAATAACTTTCAACCAACTTTTAAAAATAAAGATATTTGGTATGGAATTTTATTTTTTTCTTAAATGATGGGAACATTATATAAAAATTTAATTATAAATTAAACATATTTTCTACGATTCTCTTGTGATTAGCCTGAACAAATGCTTTACTTATGAAACGAAAGAGCATGGCTTAACTGTTTGGTGTGGTGTATGTTTGGTAATGTGAGTATAGTATTTTTTAATTGAAAATATATTTATTTATATAATATTTTGGAATAAAATATTAAAATCATCAAAAAAAATATTATTTTAATATTTTTTCAGTGAAAAAAATTAAAAAATACTTTAAAAAATAAAAATTACCACAATCTCAATTTTGCAGCACATTTGCACTTTTAAACAAATTAATTTTTTTTTTGAATTATTTTAATGGATTAATATCAAAAATAATTTTAAAAAATATATTTTTAATATATTTTTAAATACAAATAACTTTTAAAAAAAACTGTTAAAAAGTTGGAATAATTCAAATCAGCACCAAATTCAAGGGATCATTAAAAGGAAAGAGACTTTTTTATCTCAATGAGCAATCCAAATAGGGAAGGCTTTTTTTTTTTTTTTTTTTTGTGGGGGCGCCCCTTGCAAAAATCATGAATGCACGCGCCAGTGGAGCAATGTGGGAATGGTATGAATCCACCGCACGCAATCTACAGTGAATTTACAGCCGTTAGATGCTGATAAGAATGATACCACATGGTACCGTATAATAATATAATATACCATAAATACCCTCTCTCTTCTCTCTCTTCACGGTCTTGCTCTCTAGTCATCCCACATGCCATAAAATTCGGACACCACTTTATTATTCTTCTTTACCCACACTCTTCTAGCTAATCTATAGCCGCCCCAGCTCTCACAGTCAAATCCATCGTTGACCGTCCACGCCCCCCTTGCCTTCCCATTTACTCCCCCCCATCTCCTTCTCTGTATAAATCCACCCCCCCTCCTCTCTCTTTTTCATGCTCGCTTCCTTTTTCAAAAAGTAAAAGCTACAAGAAGTTTTTTTCTTTAATTATGGCGCCTAGAGAGAAGACGGCCGCCGTTAAAGCTAGCGGAGGCGGAATTGTTGGTGGTGGTGGAGGAGGCAAGGAAGTGCATTTTAGAGGAGTGAGAAAGAGGCCGTGGGGAAGGTACGCTGCCGAGATAAGAGACCCGAGTAAGAAGAGCCGGGTTTGGCTTGGCACTTTCGACACGGCGGAGGAAGCTGCACGTGCCTACGATACTGCCGCACGTGAGTTCCGTGGCTCTAAGGCAAAGACTAACTTTCCATATCCATCATGCGAGAACGTTAAGAAAAACGTTCTCTCTATCGACAGCAACAAGAAAGCTGCCAGCAAGAATAACAGTGGTGGTGGTGGTGGTAATAATCAGAGTCCCAGTCAAAGTAGTACCGTGGAGTTTTGTAGCAGTGATGCACCGTTGGATCTTAATCTTGGTCCCGCTGTATCCACCGTTAGATTGCCGTTTCAGCCGATGGCGATGAATCAACAGCAGGTGGTTTATTTTGATGCATTTATGAAGAGTCAATACCGAAGGATGGTTTTCGATCATGGGTATCATCATCATCCTAACCAGCCGGTGATTTTTTCTTGCGGTGGGGTCTTGAGTGATTCTGATTCATCCTCTGTCGTTGATTTGAATCATCAAGATGTCAAGACTCCGAGAAGATCTGTTGATCTTGATCTTAACCTTCCTCCCCCACCGGAGATTGCATGATTTTTTAGAAAAAATTTTGGCCTTTTTTTTATTTTTATATTAGAAAAGATTAGAAAAAGACCCACAAAAAAAGTGAGAGAGGTTAATTATGTGATCTGTTAGTTTTTTCTTTTTCTTTTTAACGTATGTGAATACGTATTGGCAGATCTCTTTTTTAGCAACAGTGAGGGAAACTCTGTTTCTTTACTGTTGTTTGTTGAAAAACACTGTATCACTCTTTTTATTGAACTCTTTAATCAATAGATTATAACCTTAATTTCTCCCAATTTTCTGTTAATTTATTTTCTTGTCGCCGGAGTTTGTAAGAACAAGGAACCGTCGGCCGTGAATGTGTCCGTACGGACAGCACGAGTATCGGCTTCTGTTGTTAAGATTGTGATTGTTTTTGGAGAAAGCGTGTAAGTTGATAGTGATATTAGTAGGAATGCCCTTTTACCCAAGTGGTTTTGTCTTCATTGGGAGCGCTAATTGGGACAGATGTCATCATCATAGCTACTGGATTGCAGTGATATTGTTGTTTGTTTTTGGCGTCATCTTTTTTCCCTGTTGGGAAATAGGGTTTGGTGTCTTTAATTTTGTTTTTATAGGTTGAATTTTTATTTTATATATATATATATATATATATTTTGTTAGAAAAAACTGGAGTGAATTGATGGAATACCTCCTGTCCAATTAATGCAAGAAAACCACTATTTGAAAACAGTGTGATGTTGTTTATATGTCTGGTTGCTTTTGCCTTCTGCAGGTAATGAAAGCAATTGATTTACAATTTTACTTGCCAAGCAACCCATGCAATGCTGTGTGCCACTTCTTTTAATTTAAATGTTCTTCTTGTATTTTTATTTTATTTTATTTTCCCAACATATTTCAAGTCTCTCAATTTCTCTCACTCGAGGGCACCTTTTGTCGTCGTATTTAATAGAAAGGTTTTATATATTGGGGCTGCAACTGTTACTACAGCAAATAATGAAAATAGGTGGGGATTGAAATTGCTTTTAAGAGTTTGGGCTATTAAAATATTTGTAGTTTGTGTTTGTGATGGTTCCAAAATACGATACATGAAGAAGTTGCGATTAGAAAATAGAAAATTAAGTAAATATCATGTCTTGAAACCGCAGCGACTAGTTACCAAAACACTGACAAAAAAGATTTAATTTCGTGACAAGGTAGAGCATAGAGCTTCAAAACCACGACATCCATGGATATCACTACTGTCGGCGAACTAAAACTCTGCTATTTTATCTAGTTTTTTAAATACTATGTTATTTAAAAAAAAAAATCAAAAGTTTGAAGCTTCTGTGGAAACCAGCAGCTTTAGCTTGTACAGTGAGATAAGTTTGGACTTCGATTTCAATTCATGATTACCGTTCTTGACTAATAAGAGGATAAAAACGATTTTGTAGCTGCTAGGGTTTGGTAGTGTTTGGCAAATGATTTAGACCCTCTCTTTTTTTTCAACAATAAAAAAGATATTCTCTTCAATTAAGGTACGGAGGTGGAGGGGTCATGCCTTGCTTTATAGAGAGCACAGCTTTTTTGACCAAAATGTAAAAAGAAAAACTTTGGAATGGAAACAATTATACAGGATGTTCGAGCCATTCCCTTTTGGGTTCCTTTTATTCGACTTATCATGCTGGCCTAATCTCGACGATTCTTCACCAGAAGGGTAAGTTGATGACAGATTGGAGTTGCCTTTGATAATCACACAAGGAAAAATATGGACTTGCTTGAGAAAGCAAGTTCCTCGAACTAACAAGATTGAAAAGAAAAAATAGAATTGACTCGGCTATTAGAAAAACGCTTAAGACAAACGTTATTGTATGTGTAAATCCCTCTTTGTAACTCGAGCGGGTTACTTGTGATCAAGAAATATTCTCTCTTTGCCCGTCGGCCGTCATGACCATGGAAGAATTTAGGAGGCGGTCAAGAGGAGGGTAGGCATTCGATAACTTCGAATAAAATATTGCCATTTCAAAGAATCTCTTAAATTATTCAAAAACAAATTCCCAACTTTACTTCAAAATTTTCAATCAACTAGAAAAAATTAGGCATGATAGTACAAGTTTTCGAAGTCTTGACTGAGCAATAGTAGACTTATAAAAATTACAAGCCCGTTAACTTTAAGATTTTATAAATAAGTAGATAAGTAAAAATATATATACAATTCAGGTAATTAATTGGGTAACTCGAAATCCTTTTTGTTTTACCTGAATTACTCGAAATAAATCCAAGATAATTCCCCGAACAGCCCGTTTTTCAAAAATCTTAAGAACTTATTACCCTAATTGATTCGGATGCTTTGGATTTCTTTGAATAGTGTTCACCCGTGATCAAGTGTGTCCTGCCTCGTAAACTTTGTAAAGTTTCCCAAATCCTCCTTGTTCTTGTAAAATATTTCAAGACATGTTTACGAGATGGCTCTCTAGAGTCGGCCGGTGTACACACTCTGATAATTTATGTTTTCTAAATTGTTTTTTATTTAGGAAAGATATTAAATTAATATTTTTTATATTTATTTTTCTATGGTTATAATATACAAAAAAAGCAGAAAGATATTTTAAGATAATATTAATTAAAAAACACTTTACACTGTGTTACTAAACACACAAAACTGACTATCGCAACTACAAACAAGACTTTCATACAGACGGATGGGCTATTAATTTCATGTCCAAAACGAAATTAATTTTTTTTTAATTTAATAAAAGCACGATTTTCTACTTGCTAAAAAAGCATCCCTTCTTTGTTTTTTGTTTTTTGTTTTTTCTTTTGCGGTGTTTGGTTGAAAATAAAAGAAAGAAATTGTAATTCCCGTAGAAAATGTTAATGGTATTTTAGCCAATCGCGAGTGGAAGAAGAATCTGAAAAAAAACAAAAGCGCGTGGAACTAGCGAGCTGCGAAGGAGGAGACCGAAAGGTAATTCCATGTTGACTGGGCACATACAAACATCTCGAGATTCGTGTCAGGAATTGCACGTGTTGCAGTGCCGTCCGATCCCGCAAGCGTATGGTGTGTGAAAACATTTTTAATCATTTTCTCCCTACGCGAAAAGGTAAGGTAAGGAGACAAGACATGGGTCCCACGTGGACGCCAGCAAGCGAAGTGGAAGTGGGGATGCGCGGCTGCCGCTTTAAGTGGGTCCCAGTCTTAATAGTCGTCGATATCTATGCATAAGATTTCGCTTTCCCATTTCTTTTAATTTATTAATTAACAACTTATTATTCTTCCATCACCTTGTTTGTATTGGACTGTATACTATACTATATGTATATATATATATATATTATTTTAATTTGTTAATCACGTCACTGAAACTTTATCCTCACGGCTGAACTCCACCAAATTTTGCGTTTAGTTGTAATAAAGTATTGGTGGTGGAGGCTTTGTGTGCATGAATGATCATTTGTCAAGTGTAATCATGAAGTTTGACACGATTAAATCATTAACTAGCAACACGTGAAAATATCTTTTGTTTAACATAATCTTTTTATTTTCTGCTTTTTAATGATCATAATGCTGCCGTGGGTGGGGGAGTAATCTTGCGGGAAATGTTCCGATTCGAGAAACTATATTCGTGATTTATTTTCTACTTCGTTCAAGGTCTATCACTCAATTATATTTACCGTGATAAATCAGGAATTAAGATGGAGAATATTAATAGGATGGTAGGAATTAATTCTCTATCGTAATTAAATTTAATTATAGTATTTAATTTAAATTCAATTAATAAATAAACTAAATTTATATTTTTATAAAATATAAAATTCAATTCATTTTATTTTATTTTATATACCTCAATTATCTTTATCTTATTTATTTAAAGATCTTAAAAAAAAAAGGGTTATATAAGTATTTTTAAAAAATTAGTTTTGCCATGCTCAATTAGAAATTAAGATGGAGAATATTAACAGGTTGTTATAATTAATTCTCTATCGTAATTAAATTTAATTATAATGTTTAATTTGAACTCAATTAATAAATAAATTAAATTCGTATATTTATAAGAGATAAAAGAAATTTTGTTTTATATATTACCTCAATTGTCTTCATTTTATTTCTTTAAAGATCTTATAAAAAAAGAGCTAAATAAGTATTCTGAAAAAAATTAGTTTTAATATTAAATTTTTTTTTTTGAAATTATAAATCAGAAGACTTAACCTCTTATTTATTTTTATAGTGTTTTTAGAAATTGAATTCTATTTGAAATTCAATCCTTAATAGTCTAAAGAGTTCCAAACATAAAATTTCAGTAAAATTTATAAATTAAATTCAATTTAGAGAATTTCAAATATACTATACTGTAAATACGTCACACTCACTACATCAGATTTATAAGATAATCCGTTGTTATACGCCATGGAAGACGTATCTTTATAAAACATTTTTTGGGAGCATTGCAAAGCTGTCTGGCATTTTGACCTGTCTTTCTATATTGACTCAAGGGACAACGCCATTATTGTCATCTAACATTAGATGAACATGTTTCTCGTTTGATTGATATTTAGTCAAGTGAGAAAAGTTAATTCACATGGATGGTGTCAGGAGCAGGGCAAACGTGTACTATTTCTTTTTTATTCATATTTTGCACGAAAATGGCGTGGGAATTTATACTATTGTTTGAATTTGGACAGATCCCGGATTCATCCTATAAAAAACTCTTATGTTCAAGGTATAGAACATGAGATGCGATCCAGGTTCAAAAACAAATGGATTGCTAGGTGTTCATGAACGTGGTGGGTATTATTTTTTTAAATAATTTTTTTGATATTAATATATATTTATATTTAAAAAAATTAATTTTGTTTGAACACAGTTCCAAACCGATTCTATGAATTATGAAGTGTATGAACTCAAGCATAAATTACACCTCTTTTAAGTCTAGACACAGTACATATTTCAATGCTCTAATGAACCTAGGTGGGATGGAGTAACTTTTTAAAAACCTAGTTAACCGAACTAGTTTAAAAACAATTGGATCTTCACCAAGTCTAATAAAGAATACGTCCGAGCAATGACACAATTCCAAACACATGCATAATACCTTAAAGGCACCACAGGCCAAATAGGAGATGTCTGACTCCAAATCACTCTGCATACTTTTTATGTAGTTGGTATTTAATATTAAATGGTGATGAAATTAGCTTATAAAATATATATAGTGGGTTTTTCAAGGCTAAATTATATATATTTGAAGTCCATTAGCAGTTGAGGTAAAAAGCATGTTGCATTTTATAATTCAACATTACTATTTTAACATAATATTATTAATATGTTTTAAAAACTAATTAAAATTGAATGAGAAATTATTATCAATGAACCCGTGAATTATGACTATGAGCTTCCATTGATATTCATGAATATATTCAATGGATATGGATTTCAATATTCATAAATTGTTTCATGAATTATGAGTAATTCATGAATTATAAACATTCATAAATTATTTCATGAATTACGAGTTCAAATGTAACTTAAATTTTTTTAAAAAATCAAGATGAGATATTTTGTAAAAAAATATTGAGACAACAAAGCCCTAGATCAACAAGAGTTAACCGAGGTTAACTCGCCGAATCTATGATCCAAGTCACTAACCTGTTTAGGTATAATAATTTTGTTTTTTTTTAATTATTTCCTATTTAATTATTTAATTATGAGGCAACAAAAATATATACTCATAGAAAAGAAACTAAATAAAAATAAAAATAATTATAGTTGGTTGTATAAAAAGATCACTTCCTAAACCTTTTAAAAGGCTTGAACGAGTTTCTATGATCTTATTAAAAAAAGTAAAAATTTAATGATATTTAATAGAAAATATCTAAAACATATCCTTAATTAATTTAAATTTTTTTTAAAATAATACATATAATATATTTTAAACAAATTAATTTTAAAGAAATTGGATTGAAATTCAGAAGAAAAACAAACATTAAAAAAACCCCATAACAAGCCAGGCGTCCAAGCCTAGGCCCTTAGGCCTCCACATCTTGAATTTCTTTTAGAAAAACGGATGATGCTTTGTTTGCGCTATATTTTTTTTAATAGGTGACAGGTCGTTTGTTGTGGTAGAGGATCACTTGAGCTAGTTTTCGGTTACCTCTAGAGATAAGAAAATTTAGATCCAAGTTTTTTGTCCATAAACCGATAAACCGGCCGTAAACACAAGTTCACAGACAAATGACCTTCAAAATTAACCAGGTGAAAGGAAATTAGTACTATATATATATATATAAACCCTATTAGTACTAAATAGAAAAATAAAAATAAGAAAAATATTCTCTTTAATTAGAAAAATAGAAAAAAAAAGGAAAAAAATTCAAAAAACTCCCACATCAATGTTTGCCCAAACCAACATAATATTGTATCATAGACAGGTAAAAGCTTCTGGTCTACGCCTATGTAGCTCTACAGGAATTAAGACTAAATAAAATGGAGTTTTTTATATATATATATATAAAAAGTAGTATTGAAATAGCTTGACCTGTCAACCTGTGAAAAAGATGGGTCAGCTATGATGAGTATGGCATGGATGAGAATGGACATATACAAGCGGGGAAGGCATGCATGCATGCATATACCATAACAAGCATAAAGCAACCTTGTAAATAGTTTATTTAATGTAAGTACGGCGCATAGGCAAGGCGACGAGTCCGATAAGGACAGACAGTTGAGCGCAGGCAGGTCGGCGTGTTAGCTCTAAATTCTGGGTCCCATTCCCCACTACTACTATCAGAGGCGGCAGATTGCCTGGTGATTCGCCACTTTTCACGCAAATAAAAAAAATATAAATATATAATAAATAAATAAAAGTAAAGCAAGCAACCGCCAAAATAATAAATAAATAACTTAAAAATAAAAATACAAAAAAGCAGAACTTAACTAGTTATTACTGTTACTATATAATAATTAAATAAAAAAAGGATTCGGTGTGGGGCGGCTGCTGGGTTGCGGCCTTTTTAAGTGGACTTTTTGTTGCCTGATGAGGTGACACCTCCTCTTCCCTCTCTATCTCCTCTTGCATTTTCTTTCTAGGCATAATTCACCTCTCTATCTGGGTTCTAGAAAGTTTCCGCGGCCGCCCTTGTGATTTTTGGAGCGGTTCGTTGGCGGTACAAAAGTTTCTTATTTTCTAAACCTTTTCCATCAACAGAGCATGCCACATTGGTGACCCGTTGGTGCTGTGGGCGGATCTTTCTTTTTTTTTCAGCTTGAAAAAATAAAAAAGAGATTATTGTGTTTTTCTTAATTTTCTTTTAGAATTCAGTTACATATTAATTAATTTAATAATATAATATAAAAAATAACAAAAAGCAAGCAATTTTTTTAAAAAAATACTGGCCCCCACAAAGAAGAGTTAACATGATATGTGTTAACCCCGTATAAAAACAGGATCACCAAAAATTAATTGTAAAAAAAGATCTGAAAAAAATAAATAATCACCAGCACAAACCTCGAAGTCGGGGTTTGGCCATCAAACAATGTCGTACGCTTCATTAGAAGAGCGCAGAAGCGTGAATAAGTCTACATGTACAGTAATAAAGCTACAGTTAAACCATGAAATGTTTTAGTTTCTTTTAATGCCTATTTGAAAAGTTAAAAGGTATGATCCAAATAATCATTTATATTTCGAGTTTGATAACTATGTTTACAATACCAACCTCATATTAGTTGTTTGTTTTTAAGCTTGAAATTTATTAGAGTATTTTATCAAATCAAAAAAATGAAAAAAGAAATTCAAACTCGTCTATCACTTGACTTGACTTGTGCTCTGTTAAGCGATGCCAGCTCTTCTTCCCATACCCCTCATTATTTTCTTTCAGATCTTGGAGTTGGTAAGCCATTGTTATTACAAATCACAGCACCAACTTTCAATATCTTGACCCATTTATTGACTTGTCGTTTAAGTCGTTGTAGAAAACCCCAGCACACAACTTGCAAGGCAAAATAAACGACGAGGCTCGTTGAATAAGGCATCCGAGACGGTTTCTTTCTCCGGTTAGTGGTTAGAAGAAGCATTAAACAATACGTGGAGTGTGGAGGGCTGAAGTGAAGATCTAGATCGCTTTCTTGGGCGAGAAAATATGCAAACCAACGGAGAAAGTAGCTGGATTGAATCGCAGCAGCTTATTAGTCAAAAAAAGAAAAAGGAATTGCATTTACTTCCACAATCAAGCAAGACTTTGCTCCTCGAGCACCAAGGGCAGATGTGGGTGCCACCCATAATTGAGCTAATTGTTTGGAGTTGATTTGTTAACAATTTTTATATGGGTGCTTAAACTTTGTGCTTACGTTATTGTTATTTGTTAGTTTAATGGGAGGTGTGTAATCATTATAAAGCAGGGTTTGTGATTTGAATCTCTTATGGCGGAAAGGAAGATTAATCACTAATTTTCTTATAATTTTATCACTAAACTGTTCTGTTCTGTGTAGATGATCCATTTTATATATATATATATATATATATATATATATATATATATATATTCAATAAAATTTGGCTGGTTGTTCGACGATTGATTTATGAAATTGCAGTTAAACCATTTTTTAAAAATATTTTAGATTTAAATTAATTTTATGGTATTTCAAAATCTTTTTAATGTGATAATATAAAAAATAAAAATATATATTATTTTAATATATTTTCAAATAACTTATTATATATGTTATATGTTATATGATATAATGCCGCTAACACCTATACTCTCTATGCAGACCTAAGCTGTTGGTCAAAGGTTCAAGCTTTTCTTGAACCATATCGCTTAAGCCCATGTACAGGAGACCGTATCCCTTATTTGTTCCCGTCGCCGATCACTTGACTTGGCAGGGAGGGAAATAATTGAGAGAGAAAAAAAGAAAGTGAATCAATTCATCTATCTCCACGTATGCCAGGCAGATTTTTTTAAAAAGTGTATTTTATATTTAAAAATATATTAATATAATTTTTTTTATATTTAAAAGTAAAAAGAAATTTAAAATTATTTTTTGAATGTAAAAACAAATGCTACTAGATCATTTTCAAACGATGGCATATTGAACAAATAACCTGAGATAGTTGTTCGATGGTTATGAGATATTTTTTTTAAGTGGAACATAATTTAAAATTTTATAAAAACATTAAAAAACTGCAATTTCTAGGATTCGCTTATCATTAATAAAATATAATATTCAGTGTCAACTTCATATAAAAAATAAAACAAAATCATGTAATTCATTGTAATACTTTAATGTAAAATTCAAAATCATCAGGAGTCATACATGTTTTTTTTTTTTAAATCAGAATTTTAATAGTAATTTGTAGTAATAAATAAGCTGCAGTACTATCAAGTACTAAAAATATAGAAACAGGTAGATTTTTTCTAAGCAAATGCGATTTTATTTATTTATTTATTTATTATTATTATTATATAAAAAAACAGAGAGAAAAAGGGAAATATAAATATAAATAAACATAAACCAGAGAATAATTACTGTCTGTTTCGTAGTTTGTTATTGTCGTAAATGCAAACAGTACTACCTTCAAAAAGAAGAAGAGGAGGAGGAGGAGGAGGTCTGTTTAATTTTGGTGGCAAGGAGAGAGAGAGAGAGAGAGGCGAGGAAGAGAGACAGGGTAAAGGTGGTTGTAATGGGGAGGCCGGGAGGGTATTTGCAGTAGGATTAGATGCAGAAGGTAATGGTTCTTACAGGTGCAGGTTCTGCGACAACCCTCTTGCTCTCGGTGATCATCTCCTTTCCACTCTCTCCGTTTCTTTCTTTCTTTCTGTCCTTTCTTTTTTTAGAATTGATAATAATTAGTTAAAAAATTGAATTTTTTTGAGATGATTGAAAGATTGATTGAACTGATCATTTTGAAGAGAAGAGGAATGATTTTCTAGGGTAAGTTGGGTTCTTCTGTAATTTGGACTAAAGGGAAGCAATTTGAATTCTTTTGTTATGGGTTTGTTTCCTTACAGAAGATTTAGATGTTGGATCTTGCATGCATGGCATGGATTGTAGCTTTTCGTGTATTTGGGTTTAATTTTGCTCCGGCCTAAAATGCAGGATTTTTTAGGACAAGATGCCTCTGGGGCGCAAGTTTATTGCCAGTGGTAATATGATCTGACTGTCTGGATTTTGTAATGCGTAAGTTCTTCTAATCTCTTGCTTTAGTTTGCAAATATTTTTTGGAGTATGATTTTTTTTTTTGGCATTCAGTGGTAGAGAACTGGGTGAATGTTATGTTTTGCGGTGGGGGAGGGTGGGAGCAGGTTGTTTCTAATGACCAATTCCTAGCTGGCCTTTGATGAAATGCACATTTGGTGGTGGTGTTTTAATGACCATTTTGTTGTTTCCTGTAAATGAGATCTAGCCATCTACTGCCTAGATGGAGAGACAATCAATAATGCTGCTTGTTTTTAAGTTCTCTTATGCATAGTTATTAAACCAGGTTTGGGGATCAACTTGGGGAAAGGCACGGGTCGGTCAGGTTAGTCCGAGTTGATCTATTTTTTTAAGGTTAAAACGATATCGTTTTGAAAAAAATTAACAAGTGTTGAGTGGGTTGCATTTTTTATCGAGTTATATCAGGTCAACTCTTTATTTATTGTGAAGCGCGGTCCAGACCGAGTTTAACAACCATGATTTATTAGAATTGATAAATGAAATAACTAATAAAATTTCAATTTTTTTCTTTCATTCAGCATGAAAAAATCTGAGTGCATGCTCTATGTCAAATATTAACCTTTTCCCTTCCTCCAGGGTCAATATATCAGTTGGGCCACCTGATGAAAAAAGGGAATATATTACCAAGATGATTATGCAATCAGATTTACCACATGCTTTCCCCTGAAAATAAAAATTGCAGATATACATATACTATGCCTCTCGGTCACGCCTACCTACCTGAAGTTGCCTTCCCTCAGCCCAAAAGGACTCAACAGCTCTATGGACCTTTTGTTTCACCGAGAGAAGTGTAGTGGGAATTAGGAACATGTTGTTGTCGAGAGTATATTTTTCAATGGAAACACAAACATTTTAGATCTCTATCGAGCAGGTTGTAATGATTGATTTCATTCGAGGTGCATCCATCCCCAGGGAGAATGTTTTTATTTAAATTAATTCCATCCATCATGCTCAGATTTGCTGTAGAATTCGCTGATGCTGCAGCTTGGTAACTTGAAAACGAAGCTATATGAATCCTTTTTGTACGATATGTAATGTGCATACCTGAAAGTTTCGTTTTCTTTCTTCCATGTTATTTAAATCTGAATCCCTGTCCTCCAGAGTTTCCGCACCTTTTGTTTAATGTATATTGTTAATCGTATAAATGTTACCTGTAGGTTGCAGCACATGATAAAAACCAAAAATACAAAGAAGGAAAATTTGTTCTGGAAGGGTATTTACTTTCTCCATTGAGATCCTACATTTGAGCTAAAAAGCTACAAAGCTATGAGCGCCTGTAAACAGATGGAGGATCTCTGAGGAGGTCGCTAAAGAATTCAATTTGGATGCCCGCCCTGGTTCAAGTGATGGAGAGAATCCTTGGGAATTTGCTGTATACTTGTGAAATGAGTTATGATAATCAAAACCATATACTAGGTTTAGTTCGTATATACAGCTTTAGGAGCTATGAACTGAAAACCTCATATTTGGCTGTTTATAGTGTATAAACTAAAATTTACGGGGCTGAATCTCAAATACTCCAAGGACTTCAACATTGCGGAAATGCTTCACGCATGGAGCTCTTCTATGAAAAGCAGGTTTATTTGAAGTGCTGTCCCATGAAAGGATTTAAATCTAGGGCATAGCCTCTATGCTTCCCATATCTTTATTGCTGGACTTGGATTCAAACAAGAAATTATTTGGAGGGACAAACCAACAACGCATGCTGGATTCCCGGTGTCTTTGCTGCTTTTATCTTTAGATGCTTCTGTTGAGTGCTCGTTTATCACACCAAACTATACTTTTTTATTAATACAAATAAGAAAGCAGATTTGGGTTTCCTTGTGGCTTATCTCTTGAAACCAGCATAGGGACTTGTTCAAGACACATTCTCCGGTCACACAGGTGAAAAAAAGAAAACAAGATAGCGACAGAAAATATTTGAAGTTTATTTAATTCCCATTAGATGAAGAGAAAAGGAGTGTTCGTTCAAGATTATAAAAAGTTTCATTCAGATATATTTGAAGCCCCCTTTTACTTTTATAAATGGCTGGTGCTTCTGTAACGAAGAAATTGTAGATGATGTAAGAGGTGACCTGCAATCATGGCAATGGCGGGTTTTCTGGCTGGTCCCCTTCTGATAGTAAGGTGAATGTTCTCTCCACCCTGAAACTGGTGTTTTCTTGGCGCAGGGAGGCTGGGGGGCCTAGGCTAGGAGTCCTCGTGCCTCCTATTTTGACACGTTACAGACGCTTTCCTCTGTGACGTTTGAGTTGATTTGAAGTAGGTGTCCTACCAATGCTTGACAAGATAATTCCCTTTTTTAATTATTTTGAGCAGTAGCCATGTCTGGTCTGGTCACGTTATCATCGAGTTAAGAGCTTATGACCATATTATTATGTGAATGGTTGCAGTCTCATTTTCACAGCATAGAGCTTTCCAACATGAAAATACGTCTGTCTTACAAACTAGTCTAGTCGAGAGTCATGTTACGTAACTGTTCCCTAAATTTTACGGTGTCTTTTCTCGGTCCTCAAACTTTATTTCTTTGCTATTTCATCCTCGCGCTTCATGTTTGCATTGATTTATGTGTTACAATTCATTTTTATTTGCATCAAATTGCATATATGAGGTCTTAGTGTTTCATCCATGAACTAAACATCAGTTTTATTAAAGAAAAGAATTTAAATTATTTTTTTGAAAAAAATGAGAGAACAAGGACGAAGAAAAAAAGGCATTCCAAATTTTACAGGTGCAAAAAGCTATAGTTTGATCCCTAAAGTATTATTTTTTTTACATATTTGATCCATATAGTTTGATAATTTTATGTTTGGGTTATAAACTTTATTTTATTTGTGTTTTGATCCCTATGTGTTGAGGGAAAAGAAAGAAAGTTGCTGGAAAAAAAAAGCATTTAATCGAACTCATTTATGTGACAAAAAAATATTAATTTTAATGTCAATAAATTTCTTTTAGCTCTTTTAGCAAGTGAAGGTGGTTCCAAACTTTTTTCTATTGAAAAAAGTAAATCTAAGCCCACAAAGGATTTTTTTAATTGGTTTTTTTTTTTCGATTTTATGTGTTTTGAGGTTAACAATGAATTTAATTAGATTGTTAGGATGTTTTTTTAGGTGTTTACATATTAAAAACAAGTAAAAAAAATGGATTTTCTGGATTCAAAAAATTCAAAAAATAACGAAATATCAGTTAAAAACAAACAGGAGCTAACCATCTAGGTGATGGCCCAGTGGTAAGAGCTTGGGACCAAGAGGTTTGCTCCCTCTGTAATCTCAGGTTCAAGCCCTGTGGTTGCTCATATGATGGCCACTGGAAGCTTACATGGTCGTTAACTTCAGGGCCCGTGGGATTAGTCGAGGTGTGCGCAAGCTGGCCCGGACACCCACATTAAATTAAAAAAAAATGGGTTGCATCATGCCAGCTTATACACTCCTGTCCCCTGATTTTGAAAGGCCCCACAATATCCATCCTCTTGCAATTGACCAATTCTCAAGGGACCACAGAATTAAGAGTGTGAGGTTGCGCCACCGTCCAGCCTAATCAACGCCCCCGCGGCTCCTCAACATGTGGTGCACACGGCAGTATTAAAATCAAAATTAAAAAGAAAAAGTAGACACTCAAAATCATGTGACTACTGCTGCTACACTGTACTGTCAGCCCATTGTTTTGTAGTCAATCATTTTCTTTGAGAGGGTGGTATTACTCACTTTACACACTGTCACCTTATTATATTTAATGGTTCCTTACACAACACCCTTCTTTTTTTTGGAAAAAAAAAACAAAAAACAACAAAAACAAGACGGCCGGCCGGCCACCTCTCCACTAGCAACTTTATGTTTTTCTTATTACCCAATAATTGAAAGTAATTATTTCAATTCAAAATAAGAATATTTTTTAGTCAATTTACATATTTTTTCATAATTTATTATATTGATTTATATGATGTTCCATAATTTGCATCCAATAAAGAATTTAAACTATATATGTGTGGGTGTGTGGATAGTAAATTATGAAAATACATAGTTTTCTACGCCAGCGGTCTCTGTAGCTTGGAAGACTGCCCATATCAGCTTGCTTTTCATTAATTTGGTTGAGCATGTCCTCAATTTCATATTATATTGTTAATAATTAAAATAGTAAAAGAAAAGCAGAAAGTGACAAGCAAAGACGATGAACTTTGTGAGAGCCCCACCTCATCATGATGGGACGGCCTCTGCCACATCCAGAAAACTGTAGACCAGAAAACAATATCTATATTTTTTTTAAAATAAAAACTCTACACTTCATCATCCCCACATCCATTATCCCCCATGGCATTGCCCATCATGACATGATACCATGTGAGATAATGATGCCCTCCCTTAACAGCACCGTCAGTCATCAAGAATACGACAAGATGCACCAGCTGTGGATAAACTCAAATCCTGATTGGAGGATAGTGTCTGTAAACGGTGTCGTCGCGCCGCCACCGTCACCGACAGGGTCACGGAGTTTCTGTACGACAGAGAACATGAAAAAACAAGAAGGAAAGGAAACAGGTAATGAACATTAGTTTGTGTTCCATGTTTTCGTGTTTGTTTGTGTGGTGGGTAACGTTAGAACGCCGTGACGCCTCTGCTGCCGACATATTCGCTCGTGAGGAGAACGGAACCCATTTTAATGTCCAGGCCCCAGGGATCATGCTGTGCTGCCACGTTCAGTAATATGGGTCCACTTTGGCAGATTATTTTGAATATTGGAGAGGACAAATCTACTTGCATGAATAAGAGGGGGAAAAAATCAACGAATCTTTTAAATCTTGAGTTTTACGTTAATTTTAATTGAATCAGATTAATTTAAATATTTAATTTAAAATGGCTGGCTTGGTGATTAAATCTTTTTTTTCTTTGAATTTCTGAATTTAAATATCGAAGGCAAAAATGCACATGTAAGAAATACATTTTTAAAATCATGCAAAAAAAAACCTTAGCCTTGATTGGTTTTCAAATTAATCTTTATTTTTTTTAGAGGGGCAGGGCCCCGATGTTGTTCTAGAGCATTGAGCTCATAATTCATGTGTATATTTTTCTATATAAATTTAGTCTTTAATCTTAGTATTTTTGGGAATTGTTTCTCCTATTGACACTACTATGGTCTTTTCCCTCGCTTTATTAAAAAAAAAAACTGGTGGAGCACTTAAGTCATTTTTTTGAACACCATGTTGCACACCACACTCAATTATGTATAACTTTATGCAGTAAATGTTAATAGTCAATCATGGAATAGTATATGATTTCTCCATTATAATTAAGGAAACATGGAACAATCATTTTTTATTTTGAATAAATGTGATAAATAATTATCTTAGCTTACAATTTTTTATTTTTTATTTTTATTAACGTAGGTGTCTAATCCAGCTTGCGTGCATCTCAACTAATCTCACGGGCCCTATAGTTAACGACCATGTTAGACTCCAGTTGCTTGAGATTTTTTGAGACTCGAACTGATAATTTCTAAAAAAAAAATTAAAACCTGACCAGTTGAGTTACATCTTTCTTATTATTTTTTAAATTATAATTTTTTTTAAAATTAAATTGGGACGGCAAACTTAAATCAATTGAGTAAGAAAAAAACCAAAATTAAAAAAGAAAAGACGGAAAGTGTGTGAGAGAGATGGAGGGGGGGACCGCAAGGGGAGCTTGTTCGGGTGGGTCAAATCGGTCGTTGTAAAAGGTGAAATGACGACCGGGTTGGGTGCATGCAGCAGCTGGTGCAGCACTGATGCTGCTGCCACGCACTGATTGCTGACGCCATATTAAATCAATTGAGTCCCTGTGTCACCAGCTTGCGTGCTGCCTCTTTTTTGTTGTTTTCCCCCTCCCCCCTCTTACTTTTATTATTCTGTTCTTTTTTTTTATTATTATTTTTTGTCTGATTTATTCCTCGCTGCAATTTCACTTCTCTGACAACTATATTCGACACCTCCAATTTCTTTTCTTTGCCCAAGACTTTGACATTTGTACCCCTTGCTATCCATCATGGAGCTCGGGATATTATTATTCCCTCTTCCAAACACAATGCAGAAAATAAAGCTTGTAATTATAGTTGTTAAAGCCATTTCTAAATAATTAATATTCTCGTCCTTTCCAGGGCAGTAGTTGGTATGTAAACTTTTGAGTAATAAGTGGCCACTGCAAGCTCATCGCAACTGCTATTTGGGTGTCTTCTGCTTTAAAAATATTAAATTAATATTGTTTTTTTATTATTTTCTTTATTGTTTTAATATGTTTATATTATAAATAAAAAGAAAAAAAAATTTAATATGTTTTTTTAATAAAAAACAAAGTATAAGTTACCACACTTTACACAATGACAGGAAAGTTTGTTAGATATTATTTTTTAAATTGATTTTTATTTTAAAATATATTAAAATAATATAATTTTTTTTTATTTTTTAAAATTTATTTTTAACATCGATATATTAAAATGATCTAAAAAAAATTAATTTACATATAAAAAAATACAAAAATTTCAAAAATACGACCCAACCGTTATTCCAAATACCTCCTAAATAAACATTTCATATAAAATTATCTAATACCTTTTTTAGAAGGCCAATCATTTAAGAATCTATTTCACATAGTTTTTAAAATTCTAATCATAGCCTAGAATTAAATAATTACATATAAATAAATTAGTAAAAAAAATAAATTAAAATGACTTTAAATTGTAAACATGTTTAGTAAAATTACCTTAAAATAAATTCTTAAATAAAAAATACATATATAAGTTAAAAGTTAAAAAAATAATTTTTTTTATTAAAGCAAACTTTTGATTTCTCTTTATATCAAAAGTTTAGAAACAACTTAAATCAAGCTATAAAAGTTATAGTTATGAGATTCACTTTTTACTATTCACATGTTGACACATAAGTTTGTGTGAGAATTTAATTTAAAAAATCTATTTGTGTATTCATTTTTCTACTGGACAAGGTTAAAACACTTAAATGGTAAAAGAGAGAGATTAGCGAGGTCTTAAGTTTTGCTCTTATATATTCCTCCAACCATAAAGGTAAGGTAAGGGAGAAAAAACAAAAAAAAGAGCGCCTATTTAGCTCAATCTTGAATGGTTCTACTAGCTCAATCTCAGTATGCTTCTCCTATTGCTTTTTCGAAATACATATAGGCTGTCAAAACAGTAAATTTAAAATTTTTTAGAAGTTTTAAAAATCTTATTATATAAATTTAAAGTTGTTTAAGATTTATGTGAATATTACTTGAAGACCATTCTTTTCAGCTTTAGACAATTGGTTCAAGGCTCGATTGTCGCAAACCACAAGCTATCAAAGTGTTCGCTCTTTACCAGTAATCCACACGAATAACTAGTGAGAAATCTTCTGAATTTTTTTAGGAAAAAATAAAACTAAATAATTTAATTTATTATCAATTTAATAATTAACGTATAACTTACAAAACTATCACATTATCTTTTCATAGATATAGGTAATCTCTCCATATAAAATTCTCTTACGGGTTAATTAAGTGCACATGTCATCTAACAAGCACCTGTATATTAGTTTCATGTATCCCTTGTACCTCAATTTATGAGAGCAGCTACTTCATTTTATAAAGAAATGAATGTAATATGCACTGATCTCAACAGCTTCAATTAATGTTCAATCTTAATAGAACATTAATGAGAAACATTTAAGAATAATGCTTTCATGTAAAAGAAATCTCATAATTATAATAATTTTATAATTTTCTTTACAAAACATTTTTGTTCTATAAGCTTTATTTTTTACTCTATATTCATTAATTAAACATTAGATTCATTAATCAAATATAAATTAATATTAAAGATAATTTTTTTTAATAATAATAAATATATTTTAAAATTAATAAAATCAATACTACGTAAAAAGCATATTCACAAACATCTCCATTCCAAAATACTCGTGGCACAAGTGCCTTTAAACTACAATCATCCTTATTGCCTTTCCACGCGTCTTTTAATAAATTAATCAAATTACTATATTTTTGCTTTCCAAAACTTTCATCTATTAAGAAAGATTGTCTTGATTGCTTTCTGCTTTGTTAATTTTGATATACTTCCCTGTCCTTTTCTTGTCAATTTCAAGGATTGAATTCAACGCTAATCTCGAATTCAATGGCTAAAATCTCATGATGAGGAAACATTAACAGGACCACGTCCAAATTAATAACAAAATAAATAATTAAACAACTCGTTTACCCAAAATTCGATCCAAAAACTAAATACACTTTGGACACACCATTAAGCTTTAAATTAATAACCCAAGGAACAAATATGCACACAAAAGGGTGAGTTTCACATAATTAAACAATTGAGAAATAAAATAAATGACCCAATATTATTTAACGTTATAAGACATCAAGATGGGAAATTAAACTTTCATGGCCAAACAAATAGAATAATTAATTCACTAGCTTCAAAGAAATAGTAAAAACTTGAATATCCAGTCAAGATCACTTTCTCCTTGGGGCAAGCTTCTCACAATCCCAAAACTCGCTATGTTTTCTTCTCTCCTTGTATTTTCTCTTGTTCTCTCTTAACTTGCTCTACGCTATAAAGAATTAAGAGATGTGTGCGCATGTGTTTTTTTTTTTAAAAAAAAAAATCCAGGAAAAAAATAGGTCTACTTTTATGGAGTTGGTGTGTTGATACGTGGTCGTTCGATCCCACATATCCCACATAAAATAAAGGGTCGCATCTATTTGCAACTATCCCAACGTTTTTCAAGATTGTTCATTGTCAACAATTGGTTCATAATGGAGTGCAATGTTTTCATGGGGTATAGAATGTTCAAGTAATTACTAGCTATATATCCATGTGTGATGGATGTATTATTAAAATAATATGTATAATAATACACAAATATATAATATTTTTTTGTTCAAATTAAGCATACAAATAATTGAGAATGAATGAATAAATAAAAATGACTTGCATTCTGTACCAAAGAACAAGACTTTCATTTGGAAGAGGATTATTGCTTGATGGATGATGAATCACGAACGAGTGGGACAATGGCTGGCATTTTACTATACCGAAAAGTGACAGTTGAGGGGGACATTGAGAGCTCTCTCCCATCTCCACCCCTTTCTTCTCTTAAAAAAATAGCTAGATGATGAACATTTGAGGATTCTTGTTGAGATTTACTTGTTTAGCAGACAAATCCACCGTCCAGCGACAAAAAGGCAGGAAATGAAAAGGTTTACCGGTCAACTGTGGCGATCTCCGCCTATTATAATTTTCACCATCTTCCTAAATTATTCAAGGCTCAATAGAATCTACTAGTTACTTTGATATGAAATCTACAATGCCAAGAAAGGGAGAGGCATTAAAAATACGATTAATTAAAGCTTTCTTTTTTGCTACATTACACTCCTTTCCAGTCTTCTTGCCCCACTTAGATTACAGTATTTGTTTGGGCCACAAATATGTACGAGAATACGACATCTTGACAAGGTTTTTTTTTTTTTTTTGCAACTGGTAAATTTTTTTAGGGATACCTGGCTACTGTGTCGTGACCTAATTCCTATCTTCAATCTTTCAGTAGTATCTGGACCCTTTCCTTTACCATAAAATATTCGAATGCTATCTCATATCTCATTGAACAAGACAACTAGGGATATTGGACTGATTCTTGACCCTATGATCATGGAGTGGATTCCAAAAATGCTTTCTTTATACGTGTACGTACCATCTTACATATCAGGCCATGAGGGAGAAGGAGTTCTCTGTACAGCCCCATCAATCATTCAGTTCCATCCATGTGCTGCTTTAATCATCACTGAGGATTAATTAGCATGAGTGCTTAATCAGTTAATTAACTGGAAAAAACAGAACATGAATGCCTCTTCTTTCCATTGTTTAAGTACCTTACGGTCTGTACATTGAGAAGAGCATTTAGATTTGGCCTGTACTTCTTTTTCCCAAACAAGCCAGTCAACCTTGTTTCCAAGGAGCCAAGGAAATGGCTTGTCATTAAGCAGAAATGGGTTGCCAGGTTCACCGTCCTAATTAATCTAAATTAATCATCCTAATTTAGACTATAGTCTTTCAGAAGTAACTGTTGCAACGTTTTTGTTTAGGGATGGTGGTACCTTGTACCTTGTCTAGCTTATAAATCGTGTTGCCTTTACACAGCCGCTAACGACTAGTTCTGATTTAGCATGTAAAAAATTACTCCACTTCGGTTGTTTGTTTTTTTTCCAATTTTTAAAAACTGAGTTTGAAAAAAAAATAAAGCATTTATTTGTTTTTGTTTTTTTATTTCGAAAGATGTAAACACCTAACAGTTGCTTGTCAGAAATTTTCAAATTCAAACAAAGTGATTTTCAAGAATTATATTGATGGTTGTTGATTTTGCTTTTTTGAATAAAGAATCAAGACAAATAAGTCCTTGATTTACGTTTTTGAAGATTGAAAAATGACAAAAAAAAAAAGGAAATTAATCCAAATCTATCCATTTTATCTTCTAAAATGAGAAATAATTCATGATAAATGGATAAAGTGATATTTTAAAAGGGACAAAGAAAATGAAATTTTTTAGAAAAAAGATTTGAAAATAAAAACATATTAGTCAATGAAAAGCTTGATAGAACTCACTAGCCACGGGCCAAACTAATTATTATTTTTTTCAAAAAAAAAGATGTTCAAATACTGAAATAGAGTAAAATAAAAAATCTATAAACATTAAAATCAGAGCTGAGACAACCTGAAATATCACGTCAAACCTATTATCTATACTATGAAAGTAGAATAGCCTGATAAAAAATAAAAAAACTCGTGTTAACTTTTTAAACATGTGACCCGAGTCATTAGACCGGAAAAACTAAATCTAAAAATATCATGAAGTTCAATTCTTAATCAATATGAGGAGCAAAATGAAAAATATAATACAATCTATTTGAATTGAAGGATGAAATTGAAACCCATAAAACTTTTACAAAAAAGCCAAGGCAAAGAATTAAAAATCCAATGAATGAAGATCGAATTAGGGAATATAATATTTGATAAATTGAAATTAAATAATGAAATTGCAAATAAATAAATAAAAAGGGGCCAAAATCAAAAAAATCAAAAATCAAAAGAATAAGGACTGAAGTTGAAATATCAACAACCAAGAGGGCTAAGCTATAATTTTCAAAAGAGGAGAGAGAAACGAAGGGAGAAAAAAAAAAAAAAGGTCAACTAGAGACAAACCAAACCATTAACAGAGACATCCGCCGCACCAACAGGAAGAGGACATGACGGCGCTTCCTACGACACCGTGAAGGGTATTTTTGGACGCAAGAAGGTGCCACACATACCACCTAAAGGGCTCGGGCGCCCCCCCCCTCTCGTGCCCCTAAGTGTGCCACACACATGTTTTTTTTTGTTTTTTATTTAACTAAATACAAAAATATCTCTGAGCTGACTTTCTAATTAAAAAAAAAATCATTGTAAAAAACAAAAAACACCCCTTTGATCTCATGCTTAATTTTTTTATTTTAAAGATATTCTCATCATTTTATCATACATTTTAATTATTTTTTATTTTTTATATTTGATCAAATATCAAATTGTCTCTCAGTTCAAATTTTAATAATGAAAAAAATATTGTGAAAATAAAAAAATACATCTTGATATCAAGTTTAAATTTTTTGTTTTAATGAAATTTTAGTTGTTTTATGATGCAATTAAGATAAAAAAAATACTTATTTATCCTTGATGAAATAATAAATAGATATAAAGAGATTTCAATAATCTTGAATGCAAGTGTAACTTTTTTTTTAGTGGAATAGTAAAAACATTATAGCAGAAGAAAATGGATCCGTGCGTGCTTGTATTTGTAATTTGCAGTAATAAATCCCATTTGTCATGATATTAGTTATGTCTTTAGTTCGTGATATAACATAAACCAGAAATTAAAAATAAAAATTAAAAAAAAAACCATCGATTCTCGCTATCTTCAATTTTTAACAACCTTAATTAGCACTCCCACTAATTAATTGATGGAACAGTTTTTTTTTTTTTAGAGCTTTTCACAGGAAGAAAGGCTGCTTGTTGGGAGTTGGGCCTCTAGGACACAAAACACACACCCCACATTTGATGAAGGTTGCAATTTGGTCATTTAATTTAAAAAATTATGTCTTTTTCACCCAATCTATGCTCCTCCTGTATATATGCGATTCCCAAAATTCCGAAATGGAACTCCAAACCATTCATATACCATTTTTTTACTTGATATAAATAGATTAATCATACAATTAACAATATTATATAGCTTTTCTTTTTTTCATATAAATCATGTTGAGAAGGGCTATTGTTCCCATATCGGAATGAGTGGAAACTAGGGGGTGCATGCGGGGCTAAGACTCCCAGAATTAGAAAAGAGAATTTATTATTATTATTATTAATGTGAGTGTATATATCAACTTGTGCATATTTCAACTAATATCAAGAGCCTTAAAATTAACGACCATGTAAGCCTCCGGTGACCCTGAAATTTATAGAATTTAAACTGGTGACTTCTAAGAAGCAAAGTCAAGATATAATCAGTTAAACTACACCTCTCAAGGTTTTAAAATAAAAACTTTAGATTTTGCAAATAAATCTAAAGTTTTTCTACCTAATAGTCATTACAATTAAAAAAACTTACAAATTGGTCCTTAATATGTAACTTTCGAATCCACTTTTGGTATGTTTGAATAACTGTATGATCTTAATATGTTCACTAGCCGACCGGCACCCAAATAGATTTTATAGCCCCCGCCCTTGATGTGTTTACAGGTGAGGTTTAAAGAACTCAACACTCGTTCTTGCAAGACTGCCACAAGCAGTAGCTCAAACTTCTAGCGCGTCTCAAACAGGCAAGCGCGTGAGGGGAAATCGCATAAAGGCAAAGAAAAGTAGTCGTTGCATCCAATAATTCTTTTTTTCTTCCTTGTGTGTCTAAAGTCTAAACCAGGATGGAGAATCCATCAAGGCCGGAAAAGGGCAGAGATGGATCGACAAGAATAATAGAACGGGACGAAAAGAAGTTACTTTCCATTAAAACTAAGAAAACATTATATATATACAAACAAGTCCTTCATGATTCTTAGTTTATAAATATTTTGTTGTTAATAATACTCCCTTTTCTTGCCTTAATACAAGGTGTAGATAGCGAAGCAGACGGTGCAATAGGAAGGGGGAAAAAAAAAAAAGAGGAGAAAAAAAAGGAAAATAAGAGATAGTGGTAAGGTTAATAATAAAAACCAGCCGCAAGATATGCCTTAGAAGAACAAAAAGAGACAGACCGTCTTCTTCTTCTTCTCCATCGTCATCATCAGTTAATTGTTACTATTAATATTCAGTCACAGCCACAAAGGTGGAGGCTCGTTCAAATCTATTGGCAACCCACGTCGCACCATCCCCAAAAACGAAGCCGGAGCAACATTTTCCGGCACCGGAGCTCCAGCTACAGCACCAACACCAGGACCCTCTATTTTCACTACTGGCCCAGAAGCTGCTGCAGCCTCAGTAGCATTGAAGTTCATTTCTTTAAAAACCACTCCAGTCTGCAAGAACTCACCAAGACCACCAAACCTGTGGGACCCGACATGAGGACTTGAACCCCAACGAAGGTGGTGGTGGTGAGGGTCGGATGGAAGATTAAGGTCCAGAGAGAGACCAGAAGTGGAAGGTGGTGATGGGAAGTTAGTCTTTGCCTTAGCTCCACGAAGAGAACGAGCTGCACCATCATAAGCGAGAGCAGCTTCTTCAGGTGTATCAAATGTGCCTAGCCATACCCGTGTTTTCTTCCATGGGTCACGTATTTCTGCAGCATAGCGACCCCATGGTCTCTTTCGAACTCCCCTGTAGTGTCCTTCCCTTGAAGAAGCCATGAAAGGAAGGGAGCAGAAAGGGATGATAAAAAAGAAAAGGAAGCTTTGAAGAGGTAGTATGAGAGAGAAGGAGAAATGTGAAAAAGAGAGGATGCATAAGGAGGGAAAGAGAGTATAAAAGTGGAGGGTCCCACGTAGTCACCCGTAATCGTCGGCTGGACGGCACGATCAGCTTGTTTATATTAAAGAAATCATATGCCCTTTGTATGTGCAAATCTATATTCTCGTTTTCATTTCTTTTTCTTTGCAAGTCTTTCGGATCCTTGCCAAGTTTGGCGCATCAAAGACGTTACTATTCTGTGACCTTATTTCGGTGATGTTTCGGACTTTGATTATTTCTGTATTTTAAAATATTTTTTATTTTGAGGTATATTAAAATAATTTTTTTATTTTGTAAAATTTATTTTTGATATAAAATACAAAAAAAATTTAAAAATATAAAATAATTAACTATCATTAATTGTTATGATTGTCGTTTTAGAAAAATAGGTTTAATAACAATATTTTTAGTTATGGTTTTAAAAAATATATGTTTTATTAAAACTGTTGTAAGATGAATTTGTGCATGTAAAATAAATAAAAAACAAGTCTTTACCAATAACAAAATATATTATTTTAGCCTCTACGTGACCAAGATTTGAAATACACTTACGTGTAAGATCCAGTGCAAAAATAAAAAATTATTTATCTAACAAAATAATTTTTTCTATATAAATATCAAATAATCTCTTAATTAAAGCAAGTTTTAATTATTGAGCTATTACAAACATTTCACTTAGATAAACATTAACGTGGATAAAAAGTTAAGAAAACAAGATTTATTTATTTTAAAAAATAAAGATAAATTCATAGATGAAATTAGTGATCATGGTTGATAAAGCGAAATATGAATTTGAATGTGTTTATAATTATTTATTTTATTAAGATTAAAAAGGTAAGAGTTCTAACCTCATAGTCATGGATAACGGCAATGAATCTGAATTTCCTAAAAACTCCTTAAGATCTTTATAATGATAGGCGGAATACCGGAAGCTGCAAACTTCAGGGGAGCCGAGGGCGGGCGCTGTCCCTAAACTCAGGTTGTCACGTGTGGCAAACATTTCGAGTGCTGGGGATGTCTGAGCGAGCTTATGCCCACCGTGTATTCCACTGAGTGAATTTACGAGCCAAATTATCTATCATTTGCACTGACTACTTTATTAATAAAGCTAATAAATATTAAAATCTGATGGCATTGCTGTCCTCAAAGAAAGAAGCATGATATTTTTATTAGATCCAATTCATTATTAACTTTACCCTTTTCTTTTTCATATAATTTGATAATAAGTAGTAGGCACGTTATCACGGGCTGTTTCAGCCCATTGAATGTTCAATAATTTTTATTTTTTAATATTTATCTTTAAAAAATCTTAGATTAATATTTTATTTTAGTATTTTTATGATTTTAACGCGCCCATATTAAAATCAAAAGTATTTTAATATATTTTTTAATAAAATACTTTTAAAATAACAAAATCACACTTAGCCGGTGGAAAGGGATGGTCCTATTCCAAAAATAAATTTATGTTCCCACTCCCACATTCATTTTGCTAAAAGACTAGCTCTCACTCCCTAGATTCTATTAAGGAAGGATATACACGTGAATATCTAAAAAAACGAGTTATCATTAGCATTAGTATCCAGGTTTTATTTATTTATCGTGCTTGAAATTAATTGTTTTAATTATTTTGATGAAAAAATAAAAATATATTATTTTTATAAAAAATAATTTAAAAAACAAATCATATTATCACACCGTACAATACTTAGTATGGGTCCTACAAGCTCTTAAAATAATAAATAAAAAGAAAGAACAATTGAATATCATAGCCGCCGCCTGATTAGACATGAGAGGGGAGAGCGCGTGTTACAGAACTCAACGTGTGTGTCTTGTGACTACACATAAAGGGCGGTAATGATGATGTCAGCCCTAGAAACCAAGCGAACCCCCAGATGTACGGCGCTGCTAAGCGGCGCCTGCCATTTGTTTCTTGTATGTGTTACATTTATTGCCGTCGTAGACAGTAATAGTAGTTTTTTTTTTTTTAAAAAAAAAGCAAAATAAAATAGTGGGTGTCTCTCTCAGGCTAGCTGGGGGAGGGAACAGTGTGTGTTAGAAGAACAATGATTTATGAATATTATTAGATTGGATCGGATATTGCAGGTGTGGTGGGGTGGCGTGTCTGCTAGCGAGTGGACGGTAGCTGCTGCTGTTTTCTAGTTGCAGAGCCAAGAAAAAGAAAGGGATTGTACAGAGCCCCCACGTGGAGGGTACATAGGGTGGTGGTGTCTGAGTGGCGGGAGACAGCCCGAGTTGAGTTCATGCATCTCACATTGCATAATGCGTCCATATATAGATAGATAGATAGCGTGTTTGACTCAGTTTTTGGGCCTAACAAAAACATGAAAGCAAAAGGTGTGGCCTATCTTTCTCCTGTCGTAAAAATTTCTGCAAGGCTAAAAAGGATAAAAACGGTACGGATATGGTAGGTGGTGAATCTTGGGGGGCTGTGTGCTGGTAACTGAAACCTTGCAGGGAGTCACTGACATGTGTTCACGTGAAGCTGGTATTATTGTTGTTGTTGTTTTTCATGGCTTTAGGTTTTCTTTTTTCTTTTTTCTTTTTTGCTGTGCTTTAATTTTTACATCAGAGACACGTGTGGCAGTTACTGGATGTGTTTTTTATATATATATTATTGTACCAATGCAAATTTAGGGTGAGAATGATTTTTTAAAAAAAATATTGGCGTAATAACACGGTTTGCTCTTATTTATCACTGTTTGAAATTGAGGCATTCAAGTTTGTTACTATTTTGAATGGTGATATTTAAGTTTGTTGTTATTTTAAATCATGATATTTAAAAAAAATTATGAAATTTGTTACATATAAGAAAAAAGAAGAGAGAAGAAAAAACATTTAAGATATACTGAATTTTTTATTACAACATCATTGATATTATTATGAAGATTTCGATAAGATCAATCAAATAATATCAAAAAATATTATCAACGATGACTTGAGCATATCAAGCTTGCTTTTCAAAAGTAACGGGTGATTCACTTGCTTTTAGTGATAAGTGTGTCTTGCTCGGGTCATTGTTGGTGACCTTTCTTGGTGTTCTTAAATTCATTTTATCAAGACGTTTCTGATTATATCAATGATGTCGTAATCAGAGTTTCGATACACCAAAACTTTGATTACAACACTACATGTACTGTCAGATAAATGTTGATGAGACGAATCTAACGATATAAAAAAAGATCACCAACTGTAATTTGAGCGGCCACATTTGTCACCTAAAGATGGCTAGTGACTCATTTGCTTTTGTCGACAAGTGTAACTCATTTAAGTCATTGTTGATAAATTTTTTTAGTATTGTTAGATTTGTATTGTTAAAGTATTTTTGAAGATACTAATGATAATGGTATCGTAATCAAAATTTCAAAGTACTTCTAATTTCTTTTTTTCTCTTTATTCCCTCCTCTCTAGTCATGTCCAAATACAAATATGCAAAAATATTATTTCACTATTTTTTTTAATTGCAATATATACATATTATGAACTATGATATTTCACTATTTTTTAAAAATTATATTATTTCACCCGTATTTTTTTTAAAAATACAAATATGCAAAAATAACTATCCTTTTGCCAATCGAATCAGACACATGATTGATAGGTCAGTTGCATGGATAGGAGGACCAGAATACGGGGCAGTGCCGAATTTATCCCACCATTTTAGCATACAATTTTACTCTTGTCTTTTGCCTTGCCTTGTGTGGACATTCAGAAACTGCATGCCCAGAGTGAAAAAAAGTCTCCCTCTGCCAAATTAAAGCCCAGCAGGAAGAGTGTTGAATGGTAATTTGTGGTCTCAAAAGATCAGGCTGAGCTAAATGAAGATCATTCCATGAGGTCAGCTCTCTTCAGCTTCGAGCCCCCAACTCAGCACCAAAATTCAAATTATGGGTCACTAGCAGTTAGTACAAACCTGCCGCTGGCCGAAGTAAAAAAATATAAGTTTCTGACACTGAGTTAAGCTTTGCCCTAAACTACCTGCAAATATATTCATTTGATTAGATGTCTTCTGAAGAAGAAGCATGCATGCATGCGCGCACCTATAGAAATGCTCGTCTGTGCTTTGGATGATCAAAGAATGACATCATTCATCGTCTAAAAAGAACATTCACCTCACAAAGACACCAACATTCATGCTTTGGTCTGCCAAAATATGTTAATTATTTTCTTAATTATATTTACCTTAAGTTTTGATCTTAAATCATGATTTGCTAATATGATAGTTGTATTTGATGTAAAATAAAATTTCTAATAATAAGTCTTTATTGTAATTGGTTTATTATTAAAGCCTATTAAGAAATAACCAGTTTACTATTTTATCCTTAAAACTTAAAATATCTCACTCTTATAATAAAATGTTTATCTTTACACATATTACTTATATTTAAAACTAATATATTAGAATGGTCCAATATTTAATATAACTTTACAAACTATAACTATCAAATAAATTAATATATCCACTAACAAATTAATTAAATAACATGTGTGTTATATTAATCATTGTGTGGTACTAGATTAAAATCACAGAAAAATTATATTAAATGTCCAAATGTATATCCTAGCAAACACATACATCTTAATTACCTAAAACACTTGTGTCTTATTGATAAAAAAAAAAAAAAAAAAGATACGTTAGTCAACTTAATATATTAAGAAAAAATAGGGGTATTTATGTAAAAGACATTGAATATCTTGGTATTTTAAATTTCTCTCAATTTAGAAGAGAACCACATTCCTATTAAAAAGATATATTTTTTTTTTTGTTCTTGAATTATCATATGTATAGAGCTTTAGAAAGAAAAGAACGTGAAAGAATAAAATAGGAAAAGGACCTTCCCTTGGCTTTGAGACTTTATCTGATGGGTAGAGATCTTATTGAGTTTTATCATAAAACGATAAGGTATGAAATGCGATTCACTGAGAAGTATTTGTCAGCGAAAATGCCCTGTAGTTAATTTATAATATTAATTTTATTTATATAAAATTTATTTATTATTAATAAAAATATATTTTATTTTTAATATTCATTTATATTTAATTAATAAATCCAGAATAAAGGTAAAGCTCATAGGATAAAAATGCTTTGTAAGAAAAATAAAAAATTCTTATAATTATAAAATTCTTATTACATCAAAACATTATTCATAATTGTTCTTGATCAATGTTGTATTAAAACTGAATATTAATTAGAGTTGTTGAGACCGATAAATATTATGTTACTTTCTTTATGAAATGAAGCAGTTGCTTTCATAAATTGAGATATGAGAGATACCTGAAACTAATATGTAGGTGCTTGTCAGATGATATGTGCATTGAATTGATCCGTAAGAGAATTTCATATGGAGAGATCATCTACGTTTATGAAAAGGTCACATGGCAGTCTTGTAAGTGATACTTGGATTTGAGATCACTAAGTTATTTTATATAGGATGTGTTATGTTTTGATCATGACTACATGTTATCCTAATCAAGGATAAAAAAACAGGCAGATATTAGGTATAGTATAAACTATATGAAGGTAATTGAGTAATTAAGAGAAGGTTCATTCTCTTAGATGAATTAGAAAAAATATTTCATCTGTTTTCAAATAGTATTGATTGTTAAATCTTTAACCAATATTAAATGAAATTTGAAAAGAGTTTCAAATCTTATTTAAAAAATCAATAACTATAGAGTTAACAACTAAAATGATTTAACAAAGCAGACATACTTTATGTTATAATGTCTAAATAGAAATATTCTTAATGAAGGAATAGTAATTACATTGAAAAACTGGTCACCGAAAAATCAAGTCAAACCACTTATGACTTTCTCAATATTTTAAGGATCATGACAAGTTATTAGGTATTGTACTTGATCTTTAAATATAAATTAATCAATTGTTGAATTGATAATAGATTAAATTGCTTAATTTATTTAATCTTATTTTATTTAGTATTATAATTTATATTTGAGCCAACTTATTAGGGAATTTAATGGCCACACACGAAAGAGCCATTAATTAGAAATTAAAATGGGATGATTAATCAAGTGTGACTTGATTGTAATAATTTTTAAAAATTAAGAATTAGAAGATAATTAATACAAGAAATTTCAATTCTAAACTTAAAAAAATCAAGTAAGGACTTGATTGAATAAATTTTTAAAATTATTCTAAAATAATATGTGATGTTATTTAAAAGGAAAATTGATATTTTGTCATTTATATAATTTTTAGGTTTCTTTATAAAGAATGTTAAGACTCTTATTTTCTATACAATACAATAGAGTACATAAACACTTAAATACAAAAGAAAAGAGCTAACAATCAAATATATAGCAATCCCCCTCTTCTAAAAGGGTTTAGAAAAATTTTTTACTGGTGGTTCATGTGAATTACAGTTAGAGATTGTATACTTGGATGACTTATGGTTTACGACAACTCATCCTTGAAGTAAATATTAAAAGCCAACAAGAACATCTAATTTTAGATAATCTTAAAAAAAAAACCTAAAAAACTCTGGATCTTTTAACAAGATTTTTAGAAATCATAAAAAAATTTAAATTTATAGTTTATGCGGAGAATATAAATTATAAGAAAACCAAAAGTATCCTTTCACCTCAGTTCTCCCAAAAATTTTTGTCAACAAGATATTCTATTATCCCTCCGAATATGGACGCATGTCAGCATTGGGCCGTCTACTGCTAGAAAAATAGCTCACCGCAAGATATAGAGTGAGCCGAAAAGTTATACTCCAACCCGAGTGAAAGCAATTGAAGCTATACTCGGTCCGGATCATTATTTCCCCATAACGAATAGGCTAGCTTCCCAGCCCAAAGGGAAATGCCCAGAACATTTTCAAAAGAGATGCATAACTGGTGACAATTCCAGATATTCAAGAATGTTTGTTCTTGTACAGATTAGTCTTCTTCATATTATTATTATTATGTTCAAGAAACAAACGCATAAGACACAAAATTAGTGGGAATCAATACAAGTGCTTGTTTGCACAAAAGCATTCACTTGTATTCTTCTGGAGAAACATAGCAAGATAGAACCATTACGAACAGCTGAAAGAGTTAATGGGAATTACATGTGTATCCGCTATTGATCTAGATCAAAGTTTTGTGACTTCATGGAGATATTTTACAACACTCTCTTCCTATGAACCTAAACACAAAATAAAGAAAAAAAAGGAACCATTTTGATATCACTATGTATCAGTGCTTCGAAGCCATACAACCTTCCTTTGCCAGTACTGAGCCAAAAAATTGTAGATTTGAAGCAGCTTGTATGGTTTTTCATTCTATATGACATTCGGTGGCACTGAAGGTGGATAGGATCTTCGATTGGTGTTTTCTCACTTTCCAAAGTTCACCAAACGAAAATTTGCAGAACCCTGAGTTCCACAAGAATGGGAGTTCAAATCAAATTGGGTGGATTCATGTTAAGAAATAAACTAATCAGAATCCAAAAACCAGCAGAGGAGCAAGTTTAAAATGGACTGTATCATGATAGTAAGCTAGGCCCGTTCTCAGCAGCTGTCCGAGCATTGCCATGACTATAATGCCTTGTCATCTGGATATCATGCGACAATTGCGTCCTTGCTTTTGCATATGGGGCACCTCTTTCTGTAAACAAGAGAAAGCATACTGTAAGTTCGCAAAGAGGAGAAAATCAAGCAGATTTGTGCTTTCGAGCACTTCATCCACAACTATGTCTGAGAACACTATTTTTTCTCTTATACACAGGGAATAGAATCTAGGGTGTTGCTTATAATTAACTTTGAGTGCCACTTTATTTTTTGATGTATCTTTGCCATTAAAATCACTGATCAATAAAAGTTAGGAAACCAAATTATGCTATCATGTATGTATATCTGAGTTTATCATGAAAACCTTTACCTGCAATCTGCTGTGCACGGAGAATATTCTGTCGTCTTTTCCACCAACACATTGAACAGATAACCATTAGAAGGAATCCCACGGATGTACCAAATGCAATGCCAATTTTCTCACCAGCAGAAAGGTGAGGGCCACATGTACGCAACCCAGGTATGCCACAAAGACCTGCATTATCTGTAAAACTGCACAAACTACAGTAAGTATAATTTTAGACATGGTTATAAATGAAATTTAGTTATGGCTTTTTTTTTCACTGTGATAAAAATAAGCAAAGGATGCAAGTATAGTCTAAGTAAACATATTCAACATATCATAAACATGTTATGATACGTATTCCATTCAAAGCCAGCAATATTAAAGAGCAACACTTGTTGCAGCATACTTGAAGCTAGCTCCATGCAAAAGTCTTCCTCCTAGCGCTGCTGGGACTCTTCCAGACAGAGAGTTACCATTGAGATTCCTGTACCATAACAGCATAAATTGTAGTTCGAATATATACTTCCGTGGATTAATTAACTGCAAGAAAATTCTTACAGTCTTCGCAATGATGTCAACTGTCCAAGGCTTTCAGGAATTGATCCATTGAAGGAATTGTATGAAAGGTCACTGTACGCAACAGATATGATCAGACATTTTATTAGTACAGTTAAATCACATGATTAGGATTGGAAAATGCACTTCTATTTGCATCCAGCTTCTGGTGTTTCACCCAGAAGTTAACATTGAGTTGATTCACATTTCCACATGAGCAGAATCACCTTTTCTTTGTTCTTCTTTTTTGTCTAAAAACAAAGTTATTTAAAAAAAAAAGGGTTGCAAATTGACATTATGCTGACTGCACATTTCCTCGAGCACAGGATCACATTACTGACAAAATATGACTACTAACACCAGAAAGAGGAGGCAACATGAAACTATATTTGCTTCTTTTTCATTAAGGATTTCTTTCTTTCTAATTCTTTACCATTCTGCATACTTAGTGGGGAAAGATCAAGTTATCCATGATACCATGCATGCACAAACTAATATGAACCACCAATTGATTCACACAGTGATTGCTGAATTGCCTTTATGGCTGTGGTCCTTCTATGCCACAATTATATAATTTTTATTGTTAAAATTTGTGTTCCTTATTCCATTATACATTGACTACTTGGATATTCACTTGATTTTATTTGTTTGTGCTAGCAGTGGCTAATTTTTCCTACGTGAAAATCTTCAGCACAAGTTACATATTTATGTCCTATCAAATCCAGCTAAATGCGAGTTGCATCATGGACTTTGCTATGAATTTGAATTAAGCAAACATCAACTTCCTCATTTTGCATCTTATCAAATAATTCAAATGCAAAATCAGTGAAAAAGCAAAGTTCTATTTGTTGTTAAAGCAAGCAGGAGATGTGGCTGGTTGGAGGAACAAAGGATTTGAATGGACAAACTACTATAAGCAAATTGTTTCTAAGAAAATAAATGATAATGCAAGATAATCATATAGTAATCATATTTTATCAAGTCTCTGTCGCATACACTCACATTAGCTCCTTTGGTGGAAACTATTATCATCAGTGAACAGTTTTATTTGTGTAGAAATCTGAGTTAATAATGGGGTAAATGGATAAGCAGACTTACAGTACTACCAACCCAGGTATTGTTCCAATTGATGGTGGAACAGCTCCCCGGATGCTGTTATCACTCAAGTTTCTGTAAATGTAGAAAGTCGGAGCAAATTAAGAGATGAAAACAGAGAGTTAAATATTAGAAGGTCAGAGTTTTAGTTGCAAGAAGAGGACCATAAGTGCTAGAAACTTACATGTTCTGCAAATGACGTAGTCTGGATATGTCATTTGGAAAGAAACCCCTCAAACCTTGGTTGTCAAGGGAACTGACCATGAAGAAGTAATCCGTATTAAGTGATGGAAAATATTGACATCTTAAGATAACAAGAATTAAATTAATAATTTTAATGTCAAATTAACTGGAGAAGTGACCTATGAATCAGCCAATTATAGGAAAAACTTGAAGGTATTATTAGTAGTAGATCTCCAAATTAACTTAATGAAACATATTTATTTCATGTAAAATTCTTAATATAAAGTCTGTCAACAGATATGTATATTACTTAGAGCTTTTATTTCTCACCCGAAAGTATGTGCGGAATGAGAAAAGCTTTTCAGGAAGCCTCTTAGTATGGATAACATAACTCCCTTTATATATATTAAACTAGAAGACCAGAAAGTGAACAGCACAATCATCATGTCTTTGAACAATGCCAAGATTGAGTACTTTCTAAATTTATTATCAGTACCAGAGATTTTTCTTCAGCAAAAAGAAAAACAAGGCGAAGCTAAACTATTTAACATTTTCTGCACATTTTGTATGGATAAACCATTAAGAAGGTGGTGACTTTGAATGCACGAACAAGGTTACAAACTTTGCAAACGTATTATGAGCACCACAGAAAGATTTCTTGTTTAACAATAAAATGCTGAACTAATTAAAAGTTTTATGACTTTGAGTGGAATAAAGCACTGAGAAGGTAATGAGTGGCGTGAATGAATAACAAGAAGGATTCAATAAAAGACAATATCTGGTTCAGATAAATCGTAGTGAAAAATGAATAAAAATGAATTTGAGGAAAAGGATCGAGACAGTACAGTCCATCGATAAACCATTTGCTGCTAGTCTTGTCAAAATGGCAATCTGCTCCATTCCATGGATGTTCTTGGGGAACACATGGATCACCATTCCACCCAAACCGAAGAGGAAGGCTCAATGCACTCTTCAATGACTGTAAAGCTCTAACTGATAAGAAGAACATTCAGATTAGTAACAGTTTACAAATTCCGAACTTTTTGCAGAATTGCTTTTCCTATCTATATAATAAATCTGAGCAAAAAGAACCATAAGACAAACTTCAAAACATGTGTTTTATGAAATGAAGATCAAAGGCAGATCTATAGCAACGCAACATGTGTTTAACAGTTTCTTCTAAATACCTGCAGAACTGCATCTAAGACTTCAAAACAGCAGAAGATCATGTCACATAAACCACCAACGTGACACAATTTGTAAGGTAATTAGGAGCCCATTTTAAATAATGGCCAAACAAGAGGTTACAACAAATTGATCCAAAACCCTCATGATGCAACCATGAGAAGATTTTGGTTGCTAATCAATTGCATCAAACTTCAACTTTTTTTGTTTTTTTGTTATATGAAAGATGGTCAGTGAGAAGTGCCAATTTAATAGGTAAAATCGTGATTAGCTTGGGATCAATGCCCATCAAAAGTTAACTTAGTGTTGAACAATACATTACTTGATATGGTATTTATATGCATTTTTTTAAGCAATGAAAGAATTCTAATTTCTGCAAACTTCAACAACTTAGGGGTATATGCATGTAGCAAGCCTCATTCTAGTGCGCCCTACATATTCCTTGAATAGAAATAAACAGGAATTTTATTAAGAATGAGATGGTATATGCACCTTCTTCCAATGACGTTTTGGACTCAGCTGTAAGAATCTCAAACACCTCAATAGCATTGATTATGGCATGACTGCCTTCTTTAGGATGCAAACCGATCGTCAGAATTCTTCCACTAACAGTGACTGTGGTGTTAAGTACAAGGGCAGTATACCGATCCCCACTCATTTTGACAATGTCTACATCTTCAAAAGCAACAACACCATTAATCAAAATGTCAAATACCCTTTTCCCTGCTGCAGTGACTGAAGAATCAATCTCAGCAAAGTGTAACCAAATCGAGTAGTTTCTATTGGGATCCACATCCATTGTGTATGCTAAATCTGGTTGAGTATCAGTGCTAACCAGGGCTGTCTGATAAAGAGCTTCTGGATAATAGTTTGGTGCATTTGAAGCCTTCTTGATGCCACTTTCAGTAGATCTAGCTAAATCAGATCCCTGGCCAAAAGTTTTGATTGGACTCCAAAATCTATCCCCACCCCAGTGATCCCCACTATAATCAACATCAAATTTCGGTTTCCCATTACCACAGCTCAATCTGGCGGCTGTTCTAAGGATTATCCCTTGAACCCATGCTGGGCCAAAATAGTATGCTCTATCTTCCATTTGAAGAATCTCAATGGAAAGTATTGCTGGATCTCCATGACCTGTGCTGTGGAAACAGATAGAGGCAGTTCCATCTGTTAAAAACACTAGAGCTTCAGTAAATACTTGGTCATCATGGTTAGTCCAACCAGATTTCAAAGAATAAATTTGGGTGCCTTCAATGGAAATGTCAAATAATGGTTCATTATCAAAATTACGATGTCCATCTAGTCCAAAGAAGACCCTTACAGTATAATGCCCCTTTGGCACTCTATTAATATTGTAGCAATTGTTGGGACCTGATGATAGGGGGAAATAGCGAAGAGTTTTTAGTGGAGGACTGATGTAACTTGGGCGTGTTGCATTTGCTGGAATCCCTCCTGTATATGCAAAATCCTTATACCAAAGTGTATTGGTTGGTGCTGTATGAACATTCAAGCGAGCTCCGCAACTTATGCGCATAACCCAAGGTGCTGTAGGAAGATTGGAAATCTATTAAGTAACACTGAAAAAGAAGAATGAATTATATAATGTCAAAGCAAACATATTCATTGCTCTAGCCTCTAGCACTTCATTCAAGCATACAAGACTGAACTCACATTTGTTAAATGATTCAAGTTGTGCAAATATCTAACCAGATATTCCTTGTTACTTCAATGTCTAGTTGCAAAAGTGAATTAGCACCCAACATATTACACACATTTTCGCTGTGTAAGCTACTACTAAGCAAATGACAATCTATCAATAGTTTCTGCTCTAGAATCTAATGGCCCGGTCTACTGGACAATTTTACAGAAATGATCAACTATCCGAATAAAACAACAGAATGAATCAACAAATAAAGAAAGAAAGAATTCTCTCGCTTGCCATTTCAATTTTCCATATACATCACAGTATAATATGTTTCATGGAAAATTTTATGTGTTGGGGGAGAGTAACTAGTGTCATCCTATTAGTTACTAACTGACCCACTTAAAGAAGGAGATAGACATAAGAAAAAAGAGAGAATAAAATTCATAACCCACGAAAAATTATAAGAATATATACACCTAGAATTTCTTTGCTCTACTTGTATTCATCTCTTTCATTAAAGTGGGCAGGATGCCACTAGTTACCACATGAGCATCATAAAATTACTCTATGTTTCATGTTCTTGTCTCCCAGTAAAATATTGAATCAAGAATAACTAAACCAAATAGCTGTACAAGTCCCAATTTAGTCAAATATTCTTGCTTTCTCAACAAAGAAAAAACTCCAAACGTAAAACTTCCTTCTTCCTCTCTTTTCCTACACCTTCTCAACAATCAAACAGATCCAAATCAATCCCACTCCATATCCATAACCATAGATTTCAATAACAAAAACACACACACACTGTTTTCCCATTCTGCTCCTCTATCCAAACGCTAAAAGAAAAAACTAAAAACCAACAAAACTGAAAAAACTCCTCTTAATCAGAAGCAAGAAACTTAAAAACCAGAAAACAGTTTATAATCATCAACACCTTTCACAATAACACGAAATTCACTTCACAAATCAACAATCCAAATCCCTAACAACGAAGAATCAATCTTTACAGCAGGCACTGAAACAAAAAAAAAAAGCCAATTAAGTTCAGCAGAGAAAGCTTCTTACCTTGTCTGGCTATACAAGTAGAGAAAGCTAAGCAAAAAAGAAGAGTCCATAATAGGAATGGAAATCTCTGCATTATTTTAGCTTTCAAAATTTTCTTTCTTCTTTTTTAGCCAGTCGCTCTCTTTCTCTAGTGTTTCACCGCTTTCCACGTTCTTGCACTGTCTTCTTCTTCTTTTTTCAGATAGGGAAACAGGAAAGTAGCAGAGAGTGAGAGAGTGAGTGTGCTTGCAAGTGTTTGCAGGTATTATAAAAATCTATGTGGGCAAACTACAGGTATAGTCCTCGATTATGAAAAATGTTTCAATTTGGACCTACATGTTAATAACTTGTGTGGGCATACAGAAAGATTATGTTATAGTTCTCTCTAATACGATATTATAGGAGGATATTAGATTTAAATTAAATATAAAACTAAACCTGAAAAAGCAAGGTAAATACGAAGATGAGAATCTTATTGGCATGAGTCTCGTTCTTTATTATATCCATTTTGATTATTTATATTATTTTAAATATAATTACAGATAAATAAAGTAACGTTAATCAGCACTTACTAATCCTTTGATCACATGGATCGAACCATCTTGTTTTTAAAACATAAAAAAATGTCAACTACAAATTTTGTTTGGCAATCTCATTAAACCCGATAAATTGAATCAGCGATAATAATATGATTTTGATTTTAAAAAATAAAAATAATAAAAAAATCAATAAAAAGCAAGTCAAATTAATCCTATAAAATCTAAAATGAAACATATTATAAATACCCATTCAAATTAAACCAAATACTTAAAATTATTTTTGGTATGGCATCCTTTTTCTAAAAAAAATTGAGCCTACAATATATTTTATCGTCTTATATTTAGTGGTCTAATCTATCAAACTTGTAATTCGAGTAATGAAATTTAATGTGTTTGATTTTTTTTAATTTATTTTATACCTAATATAGGATAAAAAATAGAAAAACAATTTTTATTTTAAAAAATCTAAATGATGATACTAGAATAAACAAATTAAAGGAACAAAAAATTTACAAAATGATTTTTTTATAAAAACAATATTGACATTCTAAAACGGCTTGACTCAACCCATGTCAACCCACTACATCCATCACCATGATCACGAGATTGTGACAATCATGTAAGAATCAAATTTGAATAAATTAATCTAACATGAAAAAAAAACACATCATGAAGATAAATTTAAAATAAATCAAGTGCTTAAAAAAATTCAATCTGACATATTTTTTTAAAAAAATATTAAATCGACCCGGATTTTGGGGTTAACTCATTAAACCTACAATCCAAGTTATGTACTCAACTAGTTTTAATGATTTTTTTATTAAATTTACTTTTGACCCAAATATAAAATAAAATAAAAAGCCAAAAAGGAGCCTGGTCACGTGGCTCGGCGTGGCAGGGCCTTCTAAAAAAAAGTTCAGATAAGTAGGCCTTCAAGTCCAGCTTGCGTGTCTAGCTTTGTTTTATATATATTTTTTATTTTTAAAGGGGAAAATAAATTTTTTTTTGTTTTAAAAAAAAGCAGACAAAGCATCATCTGCTGTGTTGTAAAATTTGATGACTAGAGGGTGGCAAAAAAATCAAGGTCTTGGTTTTTTATTTTGTGAAAATTTTATTTTAGCCTAAAACACCTTAATAAATCTATTTATGGCATCAAATAACCTAAAAATGACTCAAAAATTAAAAAAATCAACCCAATCTTGAAAATATTTCACAGGCAGATCTATCTTGTCAAGGAAAAATAACACTTAGGTGAAACTCCCCTCGTCAAATAAAACTCGTTGATACCAAGATCGATCATTTTTATGGTCAGAACCAGCGTCAATGACGACTTTCTATCTCTACAGGAAAGGACTGAAAAATAAATAAAATAAAATTTTATATCAAAATTTTATTTCTGACAACTGAAAAGACTGGTTAATTATTGATTGAAAAGGATGGGGGACCAAACTGAACTTTTCAAAAGAAATGTGAAGTTGCCACTTATGTTTTCTTTATTTTCACTTTGGTTTTATGTTTTTGAATTTCATCATTTTTTTTAAAAAAAAAGCAATTAGATATCACTTTATGCTTAAAAGGGTGTGTAATTACAAGAGAAAAAAAGTTTAGGATCAAATTAAAATTTAGAAAAAGTTATTATTCTATTGCATAATGATTTGGGAGAAAGTGCATGGTGATTTGGTCTCATGACTTTTTTTTATAATTACAATGAATATTTACTTTTGTTCTCATTATCTCTATTACTTGTACTTGTCAACTAAAAAATGCTACCAATTGTTCCACATCATGCTTGTTTTGTTATATAACATCTTCTATATCAGCTTTCCATGACATGAAACTAAAACCTGCTATCTATATGTATGTATACTTTCAAACATTTTTATCATTGCTAATAAAGAAAATTTGGTGTGCTAAGTTGTTCAAACTGAAACTATTCTTATACTGTTGATATAAAGTGTTCTAAACTCTATTATATGAGAGTTTAACTCCCACTTAGAATGAGAAAATCAAATGAAATTAATTAATGACTTTTGAAGTAAGGTGTTATTGAAATTATAGTCCCAAAGGGGCGTGGCGTGATGGCAAAGGGCTTGAGATCTGCACAGCAGGTCTCGAGTTCGAGTCAGGGCGTGCACTTCTTGTAAGAGCCTGGGACAACCGGGGTTTTACTCGCTCACCTGGACCTACAAAGTGCGCTTTTTGAGGGTTGGTGTTTCCTCGAATCTAAAAAAAAAAAATTATAACATAATAGAGTATATAACTATTGTTTGATACTGTGGTTCAATCATGATTTTTAAAAATTTTGAATTTTTTTTAAAGTTTTAAATTAATATTTTATTATTATTTTAATGTGTTGATATAAAATTAAAAAATAATTATTTTGATATATTTATATAAAAAAATATTTTATTTTTAAATCAACTTTTACAAAACTATCAAACATGCTCATATTAAAGTCGCATATAGTTAGTGGGCATAAATGGAGTTTACTCCCTTTAATTTCTCTTTTATCTCCTTTAAGTGATTAGGTGATAAAGCAGTCGCGGAGTTCACGGCGTTAACGGGATTTTCAATCACACGGCACGACAGTTCTTGTGTCAACATCACACCCGTTAATGCATACTGGATGCTTTAGTTTGGCGGGGCCCAATACGTGACTGCTGGTGAGCATGTAATTTTTATGGGGAAAAATACTGGCAGTGGCATTTTCGGGCAAGCTCAGTTACTATATATCCAGTTTGATTTTTACTACTTCCTAGTGAGAATTTCATTTATCGTGGTTAAACTGCGAGGGGCACGTGACTAGGGAATTAGGACGGGAAGGAATGAAAAGGTGTCCTTTGCATATTTAATCGGGCAAACTTCAAAATGGTCTCAAAACTACGTAGAGACTCTCAATTGATTTTTCAAGTAATTCTTAATCCAATAAGGTCCTTGGAAGTTCCAAAAAGTTCAATCAATTCGCTCCATCAGTGTCACTAAAAATAATTGGTTTCTAAATTTATGTGTCCACGCATGTGATTTTTCCTTAATGCTCGATTTTATGTTATTGAGTTAACTTTTTATTTGATTGTTCCATCAAACTTTAAATTTGCTAGGAGATTCTAAAAGCCATGTTATTGAGCATAATTTTTATTTGATCGTTGGGTCGGATTATAAATTTGCTAAGAGATTTTATAGACTTGGAGATACTAGATAAAGAGACTGAAGTTAATGTGTAAAATTGTTGTACTCTCGGAGAGAAGAAAAAAATGAGTTTGGGGGTCTTGATTGGACATCAACGAGATTGAAATAAGAGAAATTTGAACTCGATAACGAGTTCTTTCTAACATAGAGAGACTGATGCAAGAGATTTTTTTCTAATGCATAATTTTATATTATTGAGCATAATTCTTTATATAATCGTTGGATCCGGCTAAAAATTTGTTAAGATATTCCAAAGACCTTATTTCCTGTAATATTAAAATTTTGCATGAATTAGAGATGACAAGGTCTTTCAACAATACCTAACAGTTATTATTTAATATATTTTTATAGTTGATTTATGATTTTTTTTCTATTTGATTTAGAACTTTTATTATTTTTTAGTTTTGCTAATATGATCATATTAAATAGAATTTTGTGTTATTTATTTGTTTTTGTTTTTTTTTAATATTGCTTCTTTATGTGTCAGATACCATTAGCCTCAAATTAATTGTAAAGTAAATCTCAAATCACTCTTTCAATCATGTTATGATTTTCAATTAAGTCTCCCAATTTTTTTTTCTTGTTTTCAACAATTAACTAATGACGGTCGATGGAAGGATCGTATTGAAAATGTTTTAAACTTCATTTTTTAACAAGGAAAAAAATTAGCTGAGAACTTGATTAAAAAATCACACATAGTTTATGGGCTTCCCTTTTGAATTTTACGTCAATGCCACTAGAAGATGTCGGGGATAGGCTTCAATGAACGGTTGAGAATAGTCGCGAGCTCATTTAGGTTGACTTGTTGAGTCATTTTGACTTTGTTTCCTCTTCAAGGCATGACCATGAATTGGCGCGCAATCATCGGCAGGCAGCGTTGGAGTAATTTTTTTTAACTAGAGATTCAAACAGTAATTTTTCAAAACTCAATAAACAAGTAAAATTTCTATTAAAATATAGAATGCTTGGAGTAATTTTTTTATTTTTGATTTGTGCTTCCACAAGAGATCTTGATTTGAGAAGAGAAAGAGATACGAAAATGAATGGTTCGTGGATTGGTGGTTAGGGCTATTCAAGCTTTTTCCTTAGCTATTGGTAAGGGGTTGGTTTGTAATAAAATGCAGAGTAAATATCCACTCTTCATTGTTAAGTGGGCTTGGCATTGAAGAACGAAGAGTTAATGATGTAACTGAAATTTAATGGCATATGGTAATAATATATGGATTGGTTGAGCCAATTAGTTGGCATTCATTACAACTTCAAAGGAGTACTGTCTGGAATGGGACAGGACATATTAAGAAAATGGGAGGCTTCTTGTTGGAATCCAAAGTCTGAATATTTAGTGGCCAATAAATTACAAAATAAATGCCTTCAAATTGTGCATTTTGTTTTATTTATGTGGCAATGGAATCTTAAACTGACGCACCAAATACATAATTACTATTCAAATAGAACAACTTCTGGGATTTGTGCAGGTAGAGATATATTTGCCTTTCTTAATACTTACCCTCAGACAGCATATTCCAATGAAGCGTGCATTTCTATGCAAACATGCAGAAAACTTGTTTGCTACTAGCCATGAGGATCTTGTACCATCCCCCAGGGAAAAAAAAAAGAGTTAATAGTGGGGATTGTACTTTTTTTAAAAATAAAAACCTATTAACTTTTTAATTGTTAATTTTTTTTTTAAAAAAATATTTTTTTAATTGATATTTTTTTCAGTTTTATTCTTTGACATTAAATTGACTGGGAAGTGAACTTTTGAATTGAACTCGAATCTAAAATCTCACAAATTACGAGTTTACGAAATTAGCATAGGTTTACAAGATTCGTCTAGATTTGCTTGATGTCCCTCTCTTTTATTTAAGTTATTTTTTTTAGTTTCATCCTTGAGCACTCATTTAATTTGAAATTAAGCTCCATTGTTTTATTATTTTTTTTAATTTGTTTTCTATAAGGTTTTTTTGCTAATTTTAAAAATGACCTAAGTTATCTCAAATATTTTTATTTATTTTTTCGAGTTTTCTTTCTACGAGATAACCCCAACCTCACGACCAAGGTTACGGGGTTTGAAAAGCTAGCCTAGATTGGAGTAGCTCTTTTTTAAGGTTATTTTTTACAATTACATCATTCAATATTAAGTTTGTTGAGGATTGAGCTTCATTATTTTGTTCTCTTTCCTTTCTATGAGGCTAATCATCATATCATGTGTCAGGTCGCTAGTTTGGTGAGTTAAAACATGTTGACTTAGGTCTTTTTTTGTTGTTTTTTTAAATGAAATTATTTTAAAATTTGTTATTAACATTAGATTTGTTTAATAATTGAGCTTCATATTTCAATCAATTTTCTTTTCAAGATGTTATCTTACTATCACGAACATGCCGCAGATTTGACGGGTTAAGTTGGGTTGACTAGGGTCAGTTTTTTCTCTTCTTTTTATTTTTTTTCCAGCTTCGCCCCTTCAACATTTGATTTGTTAGGAATTGAGTTTAATTTTTTTTTTTTCATTTTGGTTTCCATGGAGTTATCCCATTCTTATTTAATTTTTGCTTTGTTATTATATAAAATCATGTAGCACTTTTAAAAATATTAGGAAGATATCTTTCTATAATATTGATAATTTATTTCTTAAAGTTAATTATTGTCATTTTTTTGTTTAATTTATCTACTATTGTTATTTTTTATAATTATATTATTAAATTAATCAAAATCTAGTAAAATTAATTATCTAAGTTTTGAGTTGTACTTGTTTGTATAGAAATCCTATCATCATCGTCTAAGTATTCTTTTAACATTAGAAAATATTTGGTGCGCAGCATGCCACCGGTCTAGTTACCGGCGATAAGAAAAGTTGATCAAGTGGTGGAACGAGAGACCCGGCTCAATCAGACAACAAGAAAGCCGATTCGTAATTACATATGGGCTAACATTGATATAGTGCCCTAAAACTGAATTGGACATCTTTACCAAACTTGGGTCTGGGCTTTACCGGGTCGAATGGAGCAAGGCAGCCCACAAGACTGAACCCTTTTTTTTTTCTTGCTATTTTAGAAGTGTCTTGCAATGCTGCGACATCGGTAAAAAATATTTAAATTACTGATATAAGTTTTTTTTTTGTAAATACACAGAAATTATGCTGAATTCCAGGAATTAATTTTCAGGGTTTTATTGAAACTTTATGAAAATCTTTATATAATTGAAACTTAAATTTTTTCATGGCGGTGTTGTGGGCCTTTTTATTTTCTTGGAGCCTAAGGCACCGGATAGAGCTGTTTCACTATTGCCAAGGTCTGCCAACTTTAATGCATGCCTGTATGTTCAAAGTATAAACATTAAGGTAAAATGTATCAAGTATGTCTGAATTATTGTTCAAAGTATAATTAAATTATTCAGCGTCGACTGGTTATTGAATAATATTAAAATTAAAAATTCATCCTTTTATCAATCTACATTATATTAATTTCCATACATTTTAATTTGTCATATAACTATCACACTCTTTTTTTTTTTTCAATTTCACTATTCATGCAATCTCAACCTTTTATCATGGAAACATATAATCATCATACCATTCATTTAGTTTACTCTTCATTCTTGCCAGATTTGACTTTTGTCAACTCATTCCATCCATTTCTCATTAATTTTATTTCCATTTAAATAAAAAACTAACAAAAATTATTAATTAGAAAATGAAAATTCAAACCTTTTCCTTGCTCTTTCTCTCTCCACAATACTCTCCTTTATCCTTGTCAATATAATCCATCAAAATTAGAAAAACTCAATAAAAACTAGCAAGCAACATTCCGAGTGTTGGGTTCTCGAATATTATATATGCAGTGAAAATTATAAAACAAAATTATTCAGGAGTTTCTAGGATCCCGTTAGATAAATCTAAATCTAACGGGATCCTAGAAACTCCTGAATAATTTTTTTTTGAGATTTATTACTTGAAGATCCGATCTTCTTTGGATTTGAATAATTCCTTAAAGGCTGGGTTGTCGCAAACCACAAGTCGTTCAATTATTCGGCCTCCAACAATAATCCACACGAACCACCTGTGAGAAATCTCCTAAATCCCTATTTAGAATAGAGATGTTGATATGCCTATAATGCTAGCTGTGATATTGTGTTTACGTAGTTTTTCTATCTAACAGACAACTACTTCTTCTCTTTTAAAATAAAAGGCATAACTTATTATTTATAAATTTTTTTGAAAAAATCTATAAATTATAAAATATTAATATTTCCCTGAATAATATTCATATATTAATTCAGGACAATTTTAGAAATCAATAAAGTCCTTACTTGATTTTTCTAATTTTAGAAATATAATCCTTATATTAATTATATTTAAGTCTTTAAGTTCTAAAATATATTTTTAATTAAGTCATACTTAATTAAATCATCCCAGTTTTATTTTTGATTAATGATTATTAATGTATGTGATCCATTAGGTTTCTAATATGTTGCCCAAATATAAATTCTAATTCTTATTAAATAAATTAAACAATTTAACACATTATCAATTCAACAATTAATTAATTTATATTTGAAGAGAGCTTAGAGATGAACACTTAATAAAAATATAATTCTTAAGTTTTTGATTTTGCATTATGGTTTTTTCATCTTTTACCACACCGATTCTTCTTCAAAAAATGACATAGAGATTGATCAAAAGATAGATGTACAAGAAGAATCAAAAGTGCTGAGACATTTCCGTTCTGTTCTTATTGATTTTGTTAAAGAATTGCTGAAACCAACTTGGCGTGAAGGTCATCTCAGCGAGGATGCACATAACACAATAGTTAGAAAGACGGCAGAGAAGGTTCTTAGCAGCCTGCAGCCTCATCAAATTCCAGCTGCTGTAGAGTCAATTAAGCAATTTCTTTCTTCATCTCAGCCAAAAATAACAAAGCTTGTTGAGGTTAGTATCTTGTTTGATCAGAGATCGCATGTAGGAAGGGATATATGAGGATTTTTGAAAGTTTCTCATTCCTGGCATTAAATGGTTGCATTTTTCATTTGCAGGGATATGTTTCCAAGTATGGAAAATCTTGAGATGCCAGGCCATGTGGTTTTCTTAATTTCTGCACATTTTTTTTTTTTTACAGATTCTGGTTATTCAAATATCCATAACAGTTTGTTCGAGGCTTATTTAGCAGTTGTTACAACTGAGATTCAGGTTGAATGTTGTGAATTCTGTAAGATGTTTTTCTTTATGGATTTAGTCTGTGATCATCTGGCGTGGTGTAAAAGAATACATAATGTTATCATAGAAAAAAAAGAAAAAAATTGCTCACAATTCTTGATGTTGATGTTAAATTAAATTCATTTGGCCATCCATATAAATATAAATGTTTCTGTTAGTCCATTCATATAATTTTTCTGGGATAAATCATTATTTAGTTGTGGTAGATCAATACTTGACTGCGTAGACTCACCTATTATCGCATATATACCCGACTACATGAGAAATTGTTGGTCTTGGTTCTTAACTTAGTTAGTGCTGTTAGTAGGAGTGGACTGACTTTGATTCCAGATCTTTAGTAGATCGGTGAGTAGAAAAGGAGAGTGATTCGAATGAATGCTATGCAGAAACATCAAAAGAGATCTTATTTTGCAGATGGGCTGCCATTCGTTTTTGGTGCAAATTTAGTTTTATGGACTTGAGCTTATATACACTGACATAGTAGGATATTTAGACCTAACGTAATTCTTTCTGTTTGTTTTAAAGCGGATACAAGAACTATTGAAATTGTTCTTATTACAAGACACACAAATCTCTGTACATATTTCATATCTTTATACAACCCGAAACCGTAAGTTTAGGCAATCAAAGATATGTAATGGAAAGAATAAACTGATCCTAAAATCATGGGAATACACAGATATGGTATGGACATGAATGGTGACAGCTACATTGGAGGTGGCATTGCTGTGATTGCTTTAGTTTCCTTAATACGCCCCCGCAAGAACGGGCTACCATCAGTTAGGCCGATCTTGTCTCGTAGAAAATCGGTGCGTTGTCTAGAAAGCGGCTTGGTGAGTAAATCAGCAAGCTGATCATGAGTATGAACATGCCGAACTTGAAGAAGCTTTTTTCCTACAAAATCACGTACAAAGTGAAGGTCTATTTGAATATGCTTCATGCGTGAGTGCTGTATAGGATTAAAGCTTAGATGAGTGGCTCCCAAATTGTCACAGAGAAGTGTAGGTGAGTGTAATAAAGAGAACTTCAGCTCGTGAAAGAGAGAAAGCAGCCACATGGACTCAGCTGCAGCAGTGGCTAGGGCCCTGTATTCAGCTTCGGTGGATGACCTAGCAATGGCACGTTGTTTTTTTGAGCTCCATGAGATAGGGGTTGAACCAAGAAAAATAAGATAAGCTGAAGTAGATTTCCTGTCATCCAAGGAACCGGCCCAATCAGCATCCGAGAAACATGTCAAGACTGGAGATGAAGTGTTCCTGATATTTATGCCATGAAAGATAGTGTTCTTGAGATAACGCAGCAAGCGTTTGGTGGCTGTCCAGTGAATCTGTGTTGGACGATGCATGAATTGTGAGAGTTTGTTGACTGCAAAACTGATATCAGGACGTGTTAGGCTGAGGTATTGCAATGCACCAATCACTCGTCGATATTCTGAGGGATCAACTGGTGAGGAACCATCTGCCAGCTGCAAAGGAACTGAGACAGAGAGAGGAGTTGTGACATCCTTAGCTCCATCCATACCAGTTTTAGCAAGCAAGTCGTGAATATATTGATGTTGATTTAGAAACAAGCCATCTGCAGTAGGGATAACCTCAACGCCAAGAAAAAAATGCAGGGGCCCCAAATCTTTGATGGAGAATTTCTGGCCAAGCTGTGTAATAATACTTGTAACAAATGGCATGTTGTTTCCAGTGAGGATCAAATCATCAACATAAACGAGACAATATGCAAGTATCAAACCATCAGAAAACACAAAGAGAGATGAATCAGATTTAGCATTGATGAAACCGAATTCTAAGAGTGCCATTTTGAGAGCAGAATACCAAGCACGAGGTGCTTGTTTGAGTCCGTATATTGCCTTGGTGAGACAACAGGCGTGATGTGGATGTTCCAGACTCTTGAAGCCAGGCGGTTGCTGCATATAGACTTTCTCAGTGAGATGCCCATGAAGAAAGGCATTGTTTACGTCTAATTGCCTGAGGGACCATCCTTGCATAATTGCAATGGTTAAGACAGCACGAATTGTCACTGGTTTGACAACTGGACTGAACGTCTCTTTGTAATCCAGGCCTGGTCTCTGATGGAACCCTTTGGCTACTAACCTGGCCTTAAACCGATCAACCGAACCATCTGCATGCCTTTTGACCCTGAACACCCATTTACAACCAACAATATTACACTGGGGGGGAGGTGGAACGAGAAGCCATGTATTGTGAGACAACAACGCAGTCAATTCTGAGGACATGACAGTGCGCCAGTTGGAATCAGAGAGTGCTTCAGAAACACTCGCAGGTTCCAAGCAAGGTGGAAGAGGGTGTTTAGTGACGACAAAGGATTTTTTTGGTTTGTAAATATCATTCATGGAACGAGTTGTCATTTTGTGGGTGCGCACGTCAGTGTGCTCAGAAACATTAGTAGCATATACTTCTAAGGAAGGAATATGGTTGGAAAGTAAAGTAGGAGAGCAGGGAGTACTTACCTGGGAAGGAAGAGATACAGGGGAGGATCCATTCGTAGACAATGGAGAGGCAGCAGTACCCAGTTCCAGAGATGCTGGTGCATGAGGAGAAGGGAGGGAGACAAGTGGTAAGGAAATTGGAATAGAAGAGTCTTTAGTTGCTGATGAAGGTGAGATAAGCGTGGAGTTGATGGAGGATGATTTCTCAAAAGGGAAAGTCCCTTCATGAAAAATGACATGTCGGGAGGGAAACAGCTTTCGTGTTTTTGGCTCAAGACAGAGATAGGCATTTTGAGAGAGTGAGTAACCCACAAATGTGCATGGTGTGGCCTTGGGTTCCAGCTTATGTTTATTATAAGGTTTTGTTAAAGGATAACATAGACAACCAAATTGCTTGAGTTTGAGATAGTTTGGAGTTTGTTGAAACAATTTTTCAAACGGGGATTTATTGTGCAGGGTAGAAGTGGGCATTCGATTTATGAGGTAGGTTGCACATTGAAAAGCATATGGCCAGTATGAAAGGGGCATGTGAGCATCTGTGAGTAATGTGAGACCAGTCTCAACAATGTGTCGATGACGTCGTTCAGACATACCATTTTGTTGTGGGGTATGGGGAGCGGTTGTATAATGACTGATGCCATGAATTGATAGGTAGGACTTAAGACTGATATATTCTCCACCATTGTCAGAATAAAGACTCTTGATTTTGGTATTAAATTTATTTTCCACAAGATTTCTGAATTGCGGAAAAATTGTTTGAACTGTTGATTTATGAGTCATAGGGTAGAGCCAAGTGTATTTGGTATAATGATCAACAAAAATAAGATAATATTTAGAGCCATCAATACCAACGGCATGCGATGGACCCCAAACATCCGTATAAATTAGATCCAATGGAGCAGTGCTAGTGAGACCATGATTATTAAAAGGTTGTCGATGGGCTTTATTTTGAGAACATGAAGAACAAAGTGATAAGGATCCATTCTTATTTGTGGGTAAAGAAAAAGTGTGAATTAAATGATGAACCAATTTGGACGATGGATGACCAAGTCGTTTGTGCCAACCATTGGTGGTGGTACGTTCATGGACATAAGCAACAATATTTCTTGGAGGTAAATCTTCTGGAAATGGGTACACACCGTCTTCACAATCGCCTTTGAGTAGTGTCGCCCCCGTGATCCGATCCTTCACCAAAAAATAAGTAGGATGAAATTCAATATAAACATTATTATGTTTGGTGAAATGATGAACAGAAATGAGGTTTTTCTGAATTGTAGGAACACAAAGAGTATTACGTAATTGAAAAACACGGTTAGGCGATGCAATAGATAATGAACCAATATGAGACACAGGCAAACCTGAACCATCTCCAATAACCACCTCATCAGTACCATCATATTCAGAATTAATTGTCAATTTTGAGAGATCAGTGGTCATATTATGAGATGCCGCGGAATCAACCAGCCACTTTTGTTTCTTCTCTTGAGTGGATACTGCACAATTTGCAGTAAATTCAGCAGAAGGCATTTTTGGGCAATTTTTAGCTGTATGACCCACTTGATCACACCACTGGCACTTAGGCTTGAATTTCCTATAGCCAGAAGGAGAAGGCCAATTTTTGCTGGACCCATTGGTGCTCCGAGTCTTAGAAAAGAAAGACTTATTACTTGGTTTATACTGCCCCGTTCCTTGCCGATGAGAGTAATGGGCAGTGGGAATAAAGGTGGCTGCCGATTGAGTCTCCAACCGTCGAAGATAGCTTTCATGACCTACAAGAAGATCGTGCAGATCTTCAAATTTCAGAGAGGTGTCACGAGCACGAATGGGTGCTGCAATTTCTCTGAATTCGGGACCCAATCCATTGAGGATGTAGAGGGTTAAATCATCATCTGAAACGAGATGATCGATGATTGCAAGTTCGTCAGCAAGCATTTTAATTGCTTGAAGGAACTCAGTAACGGTGCGATTTCCACGAGTGCTCAAGGTTAAATCTTCCTTGAGCTGCATCGTTCGTGTTCTGGATTTTCCAGCATAAAGGCGGGTAAGTGCTGTCCAAGCCTCATGAGAGGTTTTGTATGAAGTAAGAAGTGGGGTGATATTTGTGGAGGTGGAGGCAAGGATAGCATGGAGTATAAGTTTGTCTTGGCGAACCCAGTGGGAGTTTGCGGCGATGGAGGCAGAGTTGGCTGTATCAATGGCAGGACATACTTTTGAACCAGTGACAAAATCAATGATATCATAACCGATGAGTAATGCCTCAAATTGAGCTCTCCACTGAGGAAAGGTGGAAGGGGTGAGTTTTGCGTTGATGGTGGTGGCAGTATTGAGGGTGATGATAGGTGAATCAATGGTAGAGGTAGAGATGGCAGCCATGTTGTACAGAAAAAAAACTCGTTAGAGATTAAGCTCTGATACCATAAAGCGGATACAAGAACTATTGAAATTGTTCTTATTACAAGACACACAAATCTCTGTACATATTTCATATCTTTATACAACCCGAAACCGTAAGTTTAGGCAATCAAAGATATGTAATGGAAAGAATAAACTGATCCTAAAATCATGGGAATACACAGATATGGTATGGACATGAATGGTGACAGCTACATTGGAGGTGGCATTGCTGTGATTGCTTTAGTTTCCTTAA